>NC_090813.1:35066283-36537893 GCF_000390325.3 Nicotiana tomentosiformis | reverse complement strand
TCAATGTCATCGATGTCCGTTTGGAATTCCGAGTCTGAGAATAGCTCCGTATGGAGATTTCGGTACTGGGAGCGCGTCCGGAAGTGGATTTGGAAGTCCGTAGGTCATTTTGGAGTTGTTTGGCGAAAGTTAGAAGATTTGAAGGTTTTTGAGAAGTTTGACCGGAAGCAGAATTTTTGATATCGGGGTCGGATTCCTATTCCGGAAGTTGGAGTAGGTCCGTAATGTCAAAGTTCATTAAGCTTGAAATGGGGAGCGATTCATGAATTCGACGTTGTTTGATGTGATTTGAAGGCTCGACTAAGTTCGTAACGTGTTTTGGGATGTGCTGGTATATTTGGTTGAGGTCCCGAGGGTCTCGGGTGGATTCCGGGTGGTTAACGGATCAAATTTGGAATTTGAAGAAGAGTTAAGGCAGCTGATATCTGGTGTAACCGCACCTGCGAGGTTTTGACCACAGGTGCAGAGGGCGCAGAAGCGACATTAGAGTCGCAGGTGCGGAGCAGGGTGGCCAGGTGAAGGGCCACAGGTGCGGAGCTTTTGGACGCATCTGCGCAAGCGCAGAAGCGGAAAGTGCCTCGCAGAAGCGGAAGCAGGCACAAAAGCGGAAAGTTTCTCACACCTGCGAAGCTGCAGGTGCGGCTACTTGACCGCAAGTGTGAGGTCTTAAACAGGCAGTGAGAACCGCAAGAGCGGAATTTGGACCGCACCTGCGGAGCCGCAGGTGCGAAGGTCGTGCTGGGCAGAATGCGTTTAAGCGGAGTTTTGGCCCTTTTTTCCCATTTTCATTTGGTTTGGGCGATTTTGAAGAGCTTCAAGGGGAGATATTCAGCAAGTAACTCAAGGTAAGTGATTTCCACTTATTATAAGTTAAATACATGATTTGTATAAGGATTTAAACATGTGAAATTAGTATAAATTGTGAGGTTTTGGTAGAAGACCTAGAATTTGATATTTTTGGATGTTGACCATGCATTTTGGCATGGAATTAGGAATAAATCATATATTTGAGTTTATAAGGTTATGGGTAATGATTATCTTTAAAACAAATTTCGGAATCCGGGCACGTGGGCCCGAGGGTGATTTTATCGACTTTTCGACCGGAGTTAGAAATTGTTATAAATAGGATTATAATGAGTATTAGAGTATATATTTATAGATTTGCTCATTTATTGACTAGTTTTGGAGCGTTGGGCATCGATTTGAATTGATTGAATGGCTGGGAAGCCGATTATGAAATTTCGGAGCGAGGTAAGTTTCCTTTCTAACCTTATAAGAGGGAATTAACCCCATAGGTGAAATAAATTAATATATGCTTCCAATTTTATTTTATTTTTTTGGGGGGGGGGGGGGGGGGGAGGCTCTACGTACGCACGAGGTGATGAGAGTCCGTACGTAGCTACTAGTTATGCCTATGTCCGGGTAGTCTAGGTTTACATCATGCCTTGTTAACATTGCTGTCGATTTATGTTATTGTTTGCCTCGAGAAGAAGCAAGATTGAGGTTGAGTAATGATTGTCGTGAAAGAATGGAAATTTGAATAAATTAAAATTTAAAAGGTTTCGTTTGAACTTCGTAATTTCGAAAAGAATTAAGGAATATTATAATAGCTTAAGAAATCTATGTGTAACCGCGTCGCAGGTATGATTCGCGAGCGGGGTAATTTCCTTAAAAAGCTTCAAGTTGAATTTCCCTTATTTTGAAAAGAATCAAGAAATAAATATGATTTAAATGTTAAACTTATATATGGCCGCATCGCATGTATGATTCGCGAGCGGGGTATTTCCTTAAATTTATATTTGACCGCGTCGCAGGTATGATTCGCGAGCGGGGAAATTTATAGATGCATCTATGGTTCACGCCATTCATTCTTCTGGTAGTGCACAATTTAAATATTATGTTGGATCGGGCCGTACGATCTCGACATGATTTGCACATGACTTAATTGATTGTTTGGAATTATTGATAATTAATATGGCCTCATTGGCCGGAGATATAAATTGTTAAAAGATGAAGATAAATTTGGAAATCCCCTATTAACAAGAGAATTATTTACCTGCCTCATGTTATTGTGTTTACTGTTGCCTCATAAAAATCCACAATTATCATATCATTGGTATATTGATTGTAGCCCATAGTAAGTGTTTGAGTCGACCCCTCGTCACTACTTCTTCGAGGTTAGGCGGGATACTTACTGGGTACGTGTTGATTTGCGTACTCATGCTACACTTGCTGCACATTTTTGTGCAGGTACACTTGTGTTTAACGGCCTTGCGGTAGAGGCACGATTATGGCAGGGACTTAGGTGAGCTTCATTCTTTACGACGATTCACAGCCAACAGAGTCTCCCTCAGAATATTGTATTTTCTTTTCCTATCCAATTTGTATTCCGAACAGCTGTTGTATTTCATTTTACCTTCCTAGTTAATGCTCATGCACTTGTGACACCGAGTTTTGGGAGGATTATGGGTTGTGCTGTATTGGAAATTTTAAAGATATTATTATTTATTTTTGTAAACTTCATCTTTTACGATTTAAATTGAAGGAAAAACATGATTTCAAAAGTAACAAAATGAGAATCCAATTAAGTATTTATTGTTGGCTTGCCTGACAGTGTAGTCCAGCGCCATCACGACCTTTATGGATTTTGGGTCGTGACACTTCGTGCGCACTACATCCTTCAAAATAATAATTTAATCATTTCATGATTTTTCATATTTTCATAAAGTGCAGTATAACCCGCATTCAAGAAATTTTCTTACTCGAGTCATCCCCGATCTCAACCTCTGCAAGTCATAACTAATCAACAAGTATGCCTCTGACTAAAACCAATACCGCACATAATCGTGCAATCAAATCGTAGATAGCAGACTCCCCCACTTGGCTCAAAGCCATATAACAAAACATCTGATTACTCACCATGCCCATACTCTACTATTGTCATAATCCCGCAGTCAATTCCACAGAAATTCTTCACAAGCTCAGGTAACACAAACTATAAAATACCTCAAAGTATCTACTAAGCTCGCCTTCATCCCCGTGATGGTCAAGTCAACTTTCTCAACTAATCCAAACTCAAATTTCAACACATATACCCTGCTTGGAGAAAATAAACCCTCCACTCAGCATTATAAGGAACACACATATGTAGATTACTCCGCAAGAGATAACCCACTTGTTTAGCCTCGAACTGGCATCTTGCTATACCCTTTTGCAACCACAATTACTATGGAATCACTTAATATTTTTGAGTTTGAACTCATCAACAAGACATAAAAATCTAATTCACTCTACAATTAAACATCATGATAGATCCCTCAACGCATTCACAACTCAAGACCGTACGTCACATCAAAATAGGAATCAAGTACCCAATAGCAAACTCTTGAGTCACAAGTAAACTTTATTTGTCTCATTCAACCCATCTGAACACATCCCGCATTCACATCATACTTATCATATAGTCATTCAACCGATCATCGAGCCACAAATTCCACTCATAGGAATACTACCGAACACATAAGTCCAATATCACAGGTTCTCACAACCGAAACTACCGAGCTTAAGCTACGGTCTAACTCCGGCCTCAAGTCCTCTAGACTGGCCCATCAACAAAACACAGAATACTCATCTTGAATCTCGTTCATGGAATCACAAGCCATCGATGCACAACTGATACTTAGCGCTCACATGCGTACACGAAAGTGTGGAAGGAATTTAAAGAGTTATGTTTCAAGCTAAATCAATTCCGCACTATAGAATACAAGAAAGTAAAATTTTCCTAAGGGTTCGACAACCTCTCGAAGATAAGTACAGCCATCTCCGTACCTATCCGCAAGACTTTACTAAAATTGCTCATGACTCGTGAGACCTATGTAACCTAGGCTCTGATACCAACTTGTCACGACCCAAAATCTCACCTGTCGTGATGGCGCCTATCTCAATACTAGGCAAGCCAACAATCTCAATAAACCACCATATCTTTTATGTTTGAAGACATAATATTTAAATTTAGCGAAAAAAATCTCACAAATACATATATAAACACTCCCAAAACCTGGTGTCACTGAGTACATAAGCATCTAAATGAATACAAGGTCTGACTGATAAAATCACTGTCTGAAAATATAGAACAGTACAATAACTCAAAAGGAAAGGAGTCAAAGTCTACGGACGCCAAGCATCAACCTTGATAATCTCCACAGAATAAACTCCAAAATCTAGCAACCACCGTATCCGGGAGCACCTGGATCTGTACACGAGGTACAGAGTGTAGTATTAGTACGACCAACTCAATAAGTAACAAGACTAACCTCTGGGCTGAAAGTAGTTACGAGCTCCGGATGTACAGTCCAGTATAAATAATGGTACATAAATGTAGACATGCTTTCAAGTTCAACAGTTACACTCAGTACAAGTGAAATAGATCAATACTGCAGGATATGAGATATAAGTTATCTCAGTGGAAAGACCTTATGTAATACTTGTCACAAATCATTCGGTCGCTCGGTACTGTTTATGGCAAATATAGCCCAAGGATATTCCATCCTGTATATATATATACACATCGACTGACAGTCAGTCACTCAGTACCGTATAAGGCCAATCCAGCCCTAGGGTAATTTATTCCCCAAATATAAATGATACAGACAAGATCCATGTCCAGGGAAAAATTCATCACAATACAAATAAGTAAGGCAAGTCCATGCCCTGGGAAGTCCATCCCAAATATATAATCATCTACGCTCACTGGGGATTTGTACAGACTCCGGAGGGGCTCCTTCAGCCCAAGCGTAATATAAAGCCGATATGGCCTACTGCAGGCGGGCAGTCCCGATCCGTATAATAAATAAGCCTATAAGGCCTGCTGCAGGCGGGCAACCCTGATCCATATAATAATAAAGCCAATAAGGCCTGTGGCGGCGTGCAGCTCCGATCCAGAACAATAAAGCCTATAAGGCCTGCTGGGGCGTACAGCCCGATCCCATAATAGTAAAGCCTATAAGGCCTGCTGCGGCGTGCACCCCGATCCCATAATAATAATAATATATATAAAGTTAATATGGCCTGCTGCGACGCGCAGCTCGATCCCATAATATCCTCTCAATGGACGATTATGACTGAGTGTGAAATGTATTATTTTTTAAAACAATTAATTCAATAGCAACATGACCCCATGGGTCCCAGAATATCGGCACGTAGCCTAAACATGATCTTTAATAAGAGCCTCAGCTCAATTTCTCTAACATGTGGAACATGTTCAGATAATAACTTCGCAGAATTTATTCAAGGCATAATTTCAATGGTTCACGTCCACACGCTCGTCAACTATCGTGTGCGACACTTCCAAACAATTTATATAACACCAATTCGGGGATTCATACCCTCAGAACTAAATTTAAAAGTGTTACTTACCTCAAAATAGCGTAATTTCTTACTCCGCTATGCCTTTGCCTCGTGAATTGATCTCCAAACGTCCTGAATCTAGCCACAAGCAGCCCAGTACAATCAATATAGGTTAAAGGAATCAATTCCACACGAAAGATACGAAATTATAGCCAACAATATGAAATCGGCTCAAACCCGGCCCTCGGGCCCATGTCTCAAAATCTGACAAAAGTCACAAAACCCGAAAGCCCATTTACTCACGAGTCTAACCATACCAAACTTACTCAAATCCTATAACAAAATCCCATTCAAAACCTCAAAATTCTAGTCCAAGAACTCTTCCTCCTTTTTTCCAAATTTCCATCTCAAAATACTAATTAAATGATGAAAACAATGAAATATTCGTGTATATTGACCAAATCCGAGTTAGAATCACTTACCCCGATGTTTTTTCCTTGAAAATCTGTCAAATATCGCCTCTCCCCAAGCTCCAATTTGTCCAAAATGGAAAATGGGACGAAGCCCCCGTTTTATAACTTAAAGTTTCTGTTCAGGCGCTGCCCTCGATTTCCAGCCTTGATTTCCAGCCTCAATTTTCTAGCCTCGATTTTTCTAGCCTCGATTTTTCCAGCCTCGATTTTCCAACCTCGATTTGTCCAACCTCCATTTTCCAGCCTCGATCTTTTTTTTCCATCCTCGATTTCTAGTAGAAAAATTCCAGCAACTGTTTAAGTCCATATTTTGATCCGTTAACCATCCGAAATTCACCCGAGGCCCTCGGGACCTCAACCAAATACACCAACAAGTCCTAAAACATCATACAAACTTAGTTAAAACCTCAAATCACATAAAACAACGCTAAAACCACGAATCATACCCCAATTCAAGCTTAAGGAACTTAAGAATTTCCAACTTCTACATTCGATGCCGAAACCTATCAAATCAATTCCGATTGACCTCAAATTTTGCACACAAGTCATAAATGACATAACAGATCTATGAAAGTTTTCAGAACTAGATTCCGACCCCGATATCAAAACGTCAACTACCCGATCAAACTTCGCAAAAATTCAACTTTCGCCATTTCAAGCCAAATTTCAATACGGACTTCCAAATAATTTTTCGGACACTCTCTTAAGTCCAATATCACCATACAGAGCTATTGGAGTCATCAAAACTCCATTCCGGGTCATTTACACATAAGTCGACATCCGGTCACTATTTGAACTTAAGCTTTAAACCTTGGAATTAAGTGTTCCAATTTATTCCAAAATCTCACCGAACCCGAACTAATTACCCCAGAAAGTCACACAACAACTATAAATCACAAATTGAGTAGTAAATGGGAGAAACGTGGCTGAAATACTCAAAACGACCGGCCGGGTCATTACACCTTGTTTGTATTATTTCTTAGAATGAAGTTGAAAAAGAAAAAAGAACTTGCAAATAGCTTTCCAAAAGAGATTCAAAAAGATTTTTAAATATTCAAAGCTATCCTTACCTCAACTAAAAACGCTAACGAGAATGTCGATTCCATGCCTTAAGGCTGACTGGCGCTTCCCTCGCTTCTCAGAGAACCGTATGTGAGACTTCCTGTCACGACCCAAAATCTCACCTGTCGTGATGGCGCCTATATCAATACTAGCCAAGCCGAAAATCTCAATAAACCACAATTTATCTTAAGTTTGAAAATATAATATTTTAATAAAATCCAAAAATCTTACAATTACTGATACAACCACTCCCAAAACCTGATGTCACTGAGTACATGAGCATCTAATCTGAATAAAAGTCTAGAAAATACGGTCTATAATAGTTTGAGACCAAATATAATAAATAAGGAGATAGGGAAGAAGAGACAAGGTGTGCGAAATACGGCAGCTACCTCTGAATCTCCAAAAAAAGTCAACTGTGCGAGAGAATCAACACCCGCTATGACTATGAACACCTGGATCTGCACACAAAGTGTAGGGTGTAGTATGAGTACAACCAACTCAGTAAGTAACAATAATAAATAAAGAACTGAAGATAGTGACGAGCTACACAACTACAGTTCATATTCAGTAGTTCTAGCAAAGAATAGACATGCTTTCAAATCTGGCAGTTTAATGTCAAATCAATTTTTATACAATTCATGTTCATGTAATTCGTATATAAAACCTTTCAGAGATTTCACAACAATAACAGATAGCAACTTGGTGTAACAACAAATGGAAATCAAGTACAACCTCTCAGGACAACAATCACTCACTGGGCTCCAAGCCCTCATCACTCACACTCAATGGGTACTCGCACTCACTAGGTGGTGTACAGACTACGGAGGGGCTCCTACAACTCAAGCGCTATAATTTGTACGGACAACTCACGTGCCATAATATAAATATCTCGATCCGCACAGCCAACTCACGTGTTAAAATATCATATAAGGATCCGCACGGCCAACTCACGTGTTGCACGGCCAACTCATGTGCTATAGTATAATATAAGGATCTGCACAGCCAACTCACATGCTGCACGAAAAACTCACGTGCTATAGTATCAATATCTCACAATCAGGCCCTCAGCCTCACTCAGTCATAAATCTCTTTGTGATGACCCAAAATATCATCTTTAAATTTAATATTTAATTCTGTGATCTAAGACCTCAAAAAGAACTATTTTATCATTACTCGACTTACGTGCACAGCTTGTAAAATTTTCCGGAAATTTTTTATGTGAAAATGGATTAAAATATAAATTAGAGCTTTAAAACTCAACTGAGTTGACTTTGGTCAATATTTTGAGCAAACAGACTCGGATCAGTGTTTTGACATTTTCGGTAGGTCCGTATCATGAATTGGGACTTGGGCGTATGCTCGGAATCATATTCCGAGGTCCATAGCCTGAGATATAAAATTTTGATGAAAAATTAAAAGTTTAAGTTCAAATAGTGACCGGATATCGAATTATGTGCAAACGACCCCGGAATAGAATTTTGATAATTCCAACAGCTCTGTATGATGATTTTGGAATTAGGAGCGTGATCGAAATTTTATTCGGAAGTCCGTAGTGGAATTAGGCTTGAAATGCCGAAAGTTGAATTTTTGGGAAGTTTGACCGAGGGGTTGACTTTTTGATATTAGGGTTGAAATCCGATTCTGAAAATTTTTATACCTCCATTATGTCATTTATGACTTGCATACAAAATTTGAGGTCAATCGGACTTGATTTGATAGGTTCCGGTGTTGTTTGTAGAAATTGAAAGTTTCAAAGTTCATTAGGCTTGAATCTATGTGTGATTCATGTTTTTAGTGTTGTTGGATGTGATTTGAAGATTCGACTAAGTTTGTATGGTGTTTTAGGACTTGTTGGCATGTTTGGTTGAGGTCCCGGGGGCCTCGGGTGTGTTTCGGATGCTCAACGGGTCATTTTGGACTTAGAGAAGTAGCAGATTTTTCTGGTTTTTGTTGCAGAAGATTGTTCTTCGCGTTCGCGAAGAAGATCTCGCATTCGCAAAGTGTGGTCAGTGAAAGCATCACGAGCGCGAGGAGTAGGACGCATTCGCGAAGAGTGTTTTCTGAGTGTGAAGTTTTGTTCTTCGCGTCCGCGAAGGGGAGGACGCGAACGCGAACGCGAAGGTATGGTCTGTGTGTGCATCGCGAATGCATGAGTGGTGTTGCGTTCGTGAAGGAGAGCGAGGCAGCTGGGAACCCCAATCTTTTGTTCTACGCGTTCGCGAGATAAGGGACGCGTTCGTGGAGTTCTGAGTTAGCAAAGCTTCGCGTTCGCGAAGCGTTGGTCGCGTTCGCGAAGAGGAAAGTTGGGCAGCACATTTTTGTGCTTCGCGAACGCGAGACAAGGGTCACGTTCGCGAAGAAGAAACCACTGGACAAAACGTCCCATTTTCCATTTTTAATGATTTGGAGCTCGGATTGTGGCGATTGTTGAGAGATTTTCAGAGAAAGCGTTGGGGTAAGTGTTCTTAACTCATTCTTTGTTAGATTACCCGAATTTATCACTGTTTTTAACAATTAATTGGGGATTTAAGTTGAAAGAAATTCGAAAACCCTCTTAGATAGATTTGAGGATTTGAGGGTCGAACTGTTATGGGAATTTAGTCATTTTGGTATTATTAGGTTCGTGGTTGAATAGGCGTTCATATTTCGTAACTTTCGTCGGATTCCGAGATGTGACCCCACGTGCCATTTTTGAGTTAATTTCGGATTTTTATTGAAAATTGTAATATTTTCTTATAGAATTAATTCTATAATTTTTGTTGACTGTATCGAATTAATTATGACTAGATACGAGTCAACCGGAATCGGAAAATCGAGGAAAAAGCATACTACTTGGTTAAATTGGAGCAAGTAGAGGTAAGTGACTTGTCTAGCCTTGTGTGGGGGAAATTGCCCCTAAAATTGATATTAATGTGATTATTGAAATGTGTTGAAAGTCGTGTACACGAGATGACGAGTGTGTACACGGGCTAAATGTGAAAGATTATATTTTTAAATTGTGTAGATCATTGTTGCGCATTTATTAAATTATTTTATGCTGTTATATTCTTCATCATTGATCTGAGATATATACTTTAAATTTGTTTGACCTTTTCCTGCTAATTGTTTTACCTGTTTAATTGAAACTTGGTTTCTTTTATACTGTTCATTATTTGAAGGTTGATTTTCTTTAAATTTAATATTATTAATATGAAGTATTTGAAATTTTTAAATATGATATTGAAGCAACGTATTAAAGATTTTGAAATATTATTTTCCTGAATTATATATTCCTGAATATTTTCGTAAGATTTTTGGTACTCATTGTGATGGAGCCGTGAACTCTTTATTGTGGAAACATATTATTGTTGGATTATTTTGGCATGAGCCGTGAGCTCTTTATTATTGAAATATGTTGTTGTTGATTTATTTTTGGAAAATTGAAATATTGGGCACTTGAGGTGCAAATTGTGATATATTATGATATTGATACGCATGCGGTGGTATAAGGTATGGGTATTAAAACGCATGTGGTGAGATAAGGGTGGCTTGATACGCGTGGCTAGTAGGGGTGACTACTAGAAGTCATGCAGTGTGATAAGGGTGGCTAAAACGCGGGATGCTATTTTGGGAAAACTATTTTCTTTAAATAAATTGTGAAGGCTACCGCGGTGATATAAGGAAATGAGATATTGTGAATTTATTTATGATTTGGGACTACGAGGCGGTACCTCGGTAGTGCCCTTGTTGATATTGATTTATGGCCATAGTTGCTTTCGATTAATTGTTGTGATTTTCATAAAGTTGAAAGGAATTCTATTTTGATTCCACGAGATATTATTTGCAATTATTTAGTGTCATTAAATATAACATATTATTTGATTCATTTCCACAGTCATTTTATCTTATTAAATTGCTTAAACATTTTTCCATGTCATTATCTATTCTCCAGTAGGGCCTGACCTGACCTCGTCACTACTCTACTGAGGTTAGGCTTGGCACTTACTGGGTACCACTGTGGTGTACTCATACTACGCTTCTGCACATCTTTTTGTGCAGATCCAGGTACATCTTACCAGTCTAGACGTCAGTGAGATGCCTGCGCACAGAGACTTCGAGGTATATCTGCCAGCGTCCGCAGACTCCGGAGTCCCCTTCTATCATTTTATGTTTCTTCCTTATTTTTCTTTAGACCTTGATACATAGAAACATTGAGAATAAATTTTTCAAAGCTTGTGACTTATTATTACCGGGTTTTGGGAGTTGTAATTATTTGAATTGTAGTTTATTTATTTTAGATATTTATGATTATTCCGCATTGATAGGCTTACCTAGTCTTAGAGACTTGGTGCCATCACGACCTCCTACGGAGGGAATTTGGGGTCGTGACAAGTTGGTATCAGAACACTAGGTTCATAGGTGTTATGAGTCACAAGTAGGTTTAGTAGAGTCTTGCGGATCGGTACGTAGATGTCTGTACTTATCTTCGAGAGGCTATGGAAATGTTAGTAAATATTCACTTCTTTGATTCCTTATCGTGCGCCTTTGTTGATTTCAAAGTTCTAAACAATTGTCTTTCTTTTCTCTCACAGATGGTGAGGACACGCACAACTGGATCTGATGATGAGACACCCGCGCCCACAGTTGGAGCCGCAAGAGGCCGGGGTCGGGGCAGAGGCCGAGCCAGAGACCGAGGAAGACCACGTGGTGCAGCCAGAGCACCTGTACGAGCTGTTGCACCAGAGCCACCAGTAGCTCCAGTTGGAGAGCAGGCACCTGAGATGCCTGTTACTACTTTTGCACTTTAGGAGACTCTTGCCCGATTTTTGAGCATGTTTGGCACTCTAGCAGAGGAAGGGTTAATTCCACTTGCTCCTGTCACATCTCAGGCCGGGGGAGGAGCACAGACTCCCGCCGCTCGTACTCCAGAACCACAGGCCCATGTTGACCATGCCCCAGAGGTTATACCAGTGCAGCCAGTTGTCCCAGTTCGGCCGGAGATTAGGACAATAGTTTCAGAGGGGGAGCAGCTCAGGCTCGAGAGGTATAAGAAGTACCACCCTCCCACTTTCAGCGGTTTAGCTTCAGAGGATGCTTAGGGTTTTCTGGAGGAATGTCACTGTGTCCTTCGTACTATGGGTATTGTGGATTCCAGTGGGGTTTCTTTCACGGCATTCCAGTTTAGAGGAGCAGCCTACCAGTGGTGGCGGGCATATGAGTTGGATAGTCCGTCTAAGGCAGCTTCACTTACTTGGACTCAATTTTCAGATATATTCTTAAGGGAGTATGTTCCTCAGAGTCTTAGAGATGTATGGCACATAGAGTTTGAACAGTTGCGCTAGGGTTCTATGACCTTGTCAGAATATGCGGTCCGATTCAGTGATTTGGCTAGGCATGCACCAACCTTAGTTACTACTGTTAGAGAGCGGGTTCACAGATTTATTGAGGGTCTCCACCCTAGTATCAGATACAGTATGGCCCGAGAGCTAGAGATGGATGTAACATACCAACAGGTGGTGTCAATTGCTAGGAGATTGGAAGGTATGCGGACTCGGGAGAGGGAAGAGAGGGAAGCTAAGAGACCCCGAGATTTTGGCACATATAATAATTCTCATGCCCCAGTTGCAGCCCGTCATGGTAGAGGTTATGTGAGCCGTCTTATTCATTAAGCACTTCCAGCTTCCAGTGGTATCATGACTACTCCCAGACCTCAGGTTCCATATTATGCACCACCAGTGTCTTCTATACCTCCTGTACGGGGTGCTTTCAGTGGACAGTCTAGTCGATCAGGCCCGAGCCAGTCCCCGTAGCCACATCCTCCGAGGGCTTGTTTTGAGTGTGTTGACACTCGTCATATCATGAGGGATTGCCCCATACTTAGGAGGGGTGCACCTCCATGGATTTCTCAGGCCCCACCTATTCCACAGTGTCCTCAGGCTTCTAAGGCCATGATTACTACACCAGTTGCCACTCCACCTGCACATCCAGCTAGAGGTAGAGGTCGGGCAGGTAGAGGTTGCCCTAGAGGGGGAGGCCAGGCCAGATATTATGCCCTTCCTGCTAGGACAGATACTGTTGCATCCGATTCTGTTATCACAGGTATTATTCCGGTCTGTCATAGAGATGCGTCAGTCTTATTTGATTCAGGCTCCACTTATTCTTATGTGTCATCTTATTTTGCCCCGTATTTGGGCGTATCATGTGATTACTTGAGTTCTTCTGTTTATGTATCTACACCCGTGGATGAATCTATTATTGTGGACCGTGTGTATCGGTCGTGTTTAATTGTTATTAGTGGTTTTGAGACCAGAGCTGATTTATTATTGCTCAGTATAGTGGATTTCGATATTATTTTTGGCATAGACTGGTTGTCGCCCTATCACGCTATTCTTGATTGTTACACCAAGACAGTAACATTGGCTATGACAGGTCTACTACGGCTAGAGTGGAGAGGTACCTCGGATCATGTTACTAGCAAGGTTGTTTCATTTCTTAAAGCTCAACGAATGGTTGAGAAGGGGTGTGATGCGTATCTGGCCTATGTGAGAGATGTTAGTATTGATACTCCTACTGTAGAGTCAGTTCCTATAGTAAGGGATTTTCCTGATGCATTTCCAGCAGATCATCCGGGTATGCCACCCGATAGGGATATTGATTTTGGTATTGATTTATTATCGGGTACTCAGCCCATATTTATTCCACCATACCGTATGGCCCCAGCAGAGTTGAAAGAATTAAAAGAACAGTTACAGGAATTGCTTTATAAGGGTTTCATTCAGCCTAGTGTATCGCCTTGGGGTGCTTCTGTCTTATTTGTAAAGAAGAAGGATGATTCTATGCGGATGTGTATTTATTACCACCAGTTGAACAAGGTTATAGTGAAGAACAGGTATCCATTGCCACGTATTGATGACCTATTTGATCAGCTTCAGGGTGCCAGGGTATTCTCTAAAATTGACTTGCGTTCAGGCTATCATCAGTTGAAGATTCGGGAGCCAGATATCCCAAAGACTGCTTTCAGGACTCGGTACGGTCATTATGAGTTCCTTGTGATGTCTTTTGGTCTGACCAATGCCCCAGCAGCATTTATGCACTTAATGAATAGTGTATTTCAGCCCTATCTTGATTCCTTCGTCATTGTATGTATTGACGACATTCTGGTGTATTCCCGGAGTCGGGAAGATCATGAACAACACCTGAGAACTGTGCTTCAGATTTTGAGAGAAAGGAAGTTATATGCAAAATTTTCAAAGTGTGAATTCTGGCTTGATTTAGTGGGATTTTTGGGTCATATAGTTTCGTGTGAGGGGATCAAGGTAGATCCAAAGAAGATTGAAGCAGTGCAGAGTTGGTCCAGACCGTCCTCAGTTATGGAATTCTGGAGTTTCCTTGGTTTGGCTGGGTATTATCGCCGATTTGTAAAGGGTTTCTCTTCTATTGCTGCATCTATGACCAAATTGACCCAGAAGGGTGCTCCGTTCAGGTGGACCGAGGAATGTGAGGAGAGCTTCCAAAAGCTCAAGACAACTTTGACTACAGCCCCAGTATTGGTATTACCTACAGGTACAGGATCTTATACTATGTATTGTGACGTGTCGCGTATTGGTCTCGGCACAGTGTTGATGCAAGACGGTAGGGTGATTGCCTACGCGTCCAGACAGTTAAAGGTGCATGAGAAGAATTATCCTGTACATGACCTGGAGTTAGCAGCTATTGTTCATGCCTTAAAACTTTGGCGGCATTATTTGTACGGTGTCCATTGTGAGATCTACACCGATCACTGGAGTCTACAACATCTGTTTAAACAGAAGGATCTTAATTTGCGGCAGTGGAGGTGGTTGGAGTTGCTTAAGGATTATGATATCACCACTCTCTATCATCCTGGGAAGGCCAATGTGGTGGCCGATGCCTTGAGTCGTAAGCGAAGAGTTTGGGCAGCTTAGCATATTTACCGGTAGCAGAGAGGCCTTTAGCCTTGGATGTTCGAGCCTTGGCCAACCAGTTTGTTAGACTGGATGTTTCCGAGCCGAGTCGAGTTTTGGCTTGCGTGGTTTCTCAGTCTTCTCTTTATGATCGTATCAGGGAACGTCAGTATGATGACCCCCACCTGCTTGTCCTTAAGGATACAATTCAGCATGGGGATGCAAAGGAAGTCACTATTGGAGATGACGAAGTATTACGGATGCAGGGCACGCTCTGTGTGCCTAATGTGGACGGCTTACGTGAGTTGATTCTCCAGGAGGCTCACAGTTTGTGGTACTCCATTCATCCGATGAAGAAAAACATAGTAGGGTATGTATCTCGGTGTCTAAGTTGTCAACAGGTGAAATATGAGCATCACCGACTGGGTGGATTACTTCAGAAGTTAGAGATTCCAGAATGAAAATGGGAGCGAATCACTATGGAATTCGTTGTTGGGCTCCCACGGACTCAGCGTAAGTTTGATACAATTTGGGTGATTATGGATAGGCTGACCAAATCAGCTCATTTCATTCCTGTGATTACTACTTACTCTTCAGTGCAGCTGGCTCAAGTATATATTCGCGAGATTGTCAGACTTTACGGTGTACCGGTATCTATCATCTCTGACCGGGGTCCACAGTTTACCTCATGGTTTTGGAGGGCAGTACAGCGTGAGTTGGGTACTCGGGTAGAGTTGAGTACAACATTTTACCGTCAAATGGACGGGCAGTCCCAACGCACTATTTAGATACTGGAGGATATGCTTCGTGCGTGTGTGATAGATTTTGGGGGTGCTTGGGATCAGTTCTTACCACTTGCGGAGTTTGCTTACAACTACAGTTACCAGTCAAGCATTCAGATGGCTCCGTATGAGGCTTTGTATGGTAGGCGGTGCCGGTTTCCAGTGGGTTGGTTCAAACCGAGCAAGGCTAGACTATTGGGTATAGACTTGGTTCAGGATGCCTTGGAAAAGGTTAAGTTAATTCAGGATCAACTTCGTACAACCCAATCTAGATAGAAGAGTTATGCGGATCGGAAGGTTCGTGATGTTGCATTCATGGTTGGTGAGCGGGTATTGCTCCGGGTTTCGCCTATGAAGGGTGTGATGAGGTTCGGGAAGAAGGGCAAGTTGAGACCTAGGTATATTGGGCCTTTTGAGATTCTTGAAAAGGTTTGAGAGGTGGCTTACAAACTTGCGCTACCACCTAGTCTCTCTGCGGTTCATCCGATATTCCATGTTTCTATGCTTCAAAAATATCACGGCGATCCGTCTCATGTGTTAGACTTTAGTTCGGTTCAGTTGGACAAGGATCTATCTTATGTTGAGGAACCTGTGGCTATTTTAGATAGGCAGGTTCGAAAGATGAGGTCAAAGAACATTGCTTCCGTAAAGGTTCAGTGGAGGGGTCATCCGGTCGAGGAGGCGACTTGGGAGGTCGAGCATGATATGCGCAGCCATTATCCACACTTATTCACCAGCTCAAGTACTTTTTCTAACTCCGTTCGAGGATGAACATTTGTTTTAGAGGTTGAAAATGTGATGACCCAAAATGTCATCTTTAAATTTAATGATTAATTCTGTGATCTAAGACCTCGAAAAGCACTATTTATCATTACTCGACTTGCGTGCGCAGTCCATAAAATTTTTCGAAAAGTTTTTATGTGAAAATGGATTAAAATATGAATTAGAGCTTTAAAACTCAATTGAGTTGACTTTGGTCAATATTTTGAGCAAACGAACTCGGATCAGTATTTTGACAGTTCCAGTAGGTCCGTATCGTGAATTGGGACTTGGGCGTATGCCCGGAATCAAATTTCGAGGTCCCTAGCCCGAGATATGAAATTTTTATGAAAAATTAAAAGTTTAAGTTCAAATAGTGACTGGATGTCGAATTATGTGCAAACGACCCCGGAATAGAAATTGATGATTCCAACAGGTCCGTATGGTGATTTTGGACTTAGGAGCGTGATCGGAATTTTATTTGGAAGTCCGTAGTAGAATTAGGCTTGAAATGCCGAAAGTTGAATTTTTGGAAAGTTTGATCGAGGGGTTGACTTTTTAATATCAGGGTCGAAATCCGATTCTGAAAATTTTCATAGCTCTGTTATGTCATTTATGACTTGCGTACAAAATTTGAGATCAATCGGACTTGATTTGGTAGGTTCTAGTATTGTTTGTAGAAATTGAAAGTTTCAAAGTTCATTAGGCTTGAATCTATGTGTGATTCGTGTTTTTAATATTGTTGGATGTTATTTGAAGATTTGACTAAGTTTGTATGGTATTTTAGGACTTGTTGGTATGTTTGGTTGAGGTCCCGGGGGGCCTCGGGTGTGTTTCGGATGCTCAACGGGTCATTTTGGACTAACAGAAGTAGCAGATTTTTCTGGTTTTTGTTGCAGAAGATTGTTCTTCGCGTTCGCGAAGGTGTGGTCAGTGGAAGCATCGCGAACGCGAGGAGTAGTACGCGTTCGCGAAGAGTGTTTTCTGAGTGTGACATTTTGTTCTTCGCGTTCGCGAAGGGGAGGATGCGAACGCGAACGCGAATGTGTGTGCATCGCGAACGCGTGAGTGGCGTCACGTTCGCGAAGGAAAGCGAGGTAGCTGGGAAGCCCACTCTTTTGTTCTACGCATTCGCGAGATAAGGGACGCGTTCACGAAGATCTGAGTTAGCAAAGCTTCACGTTTGCGAAGAGTTGGTCGCGTTCGCGAAGAGGAAAGTTTGGCAGCACATTTTTGTGCTTCGCGAACGCGAGACAAGGGTCGCGTTCACGAAGAAGAAACCACTGGACAGAATGTTTAAGTTTAGAAAATGGGACTTCGTCCCATTTTTCATTTTTAACGATTTGGAGCTCGGATTGTGGTAATGTTTGAGAGCTTTTCAGAGAAAACGCTGGGGTAAGTGTTCTTAACTCAATCTTTGTTAGATTACCCGAATCTATCACTGTTTTTAACAATTAATTGGTGATTTAAGTTGACAAAAATTCGAAAACCCTCTTGGATAGATTTGAGGATTTGAGGGTCGAACTGTTATGGGAATTTAATCATTTTGGTATGATTAGGATCGTGGTTGAATGGGCGTTCATATTTCGTAACTTTCGTCGGATTCCGAGACGTGGGCCCCACGTGCCATTTTTGAGTTAATTTCGGATTTTTATTGTAAAATATAATATTTTCTTATAGAATTAATTCTATAATTTTTGTTGACTGTATCGAATTAATTATTACTGGATACGAGTCAACCAGAATCAGAAAATCGAGGAAAAAGCATACTAGTTGGTTAAATTGGAGCAAGTCGAGGTAAGTGACTTGTCTAACCTTGTGTGGGGGAAATTTCCCCTAGAATTGATATTAATGTGATTATTGAAATGTGTTAAAAGTCATGTACACGAGGTGACGAGTGTGTACACGGGCTAAATGTGAAAGATTATATTTTTAAATTGTATAGATCATTGTTGCGCATTTATTAAATTATTTTATCTTGTTATATTCTTCATCATTGATCTGAGATATATACTTTAAATTTGTTTGACCGTTTTTTGCTAATTGTTTTACCTGTTTAATTGAAACTTGGTTTCTTTTATACTGTGCATTATTTGAAGGTTGATTTTCTTTAAATTAAATATTATTAATATGAAGTATTTGACATTTTTAAATTTGATATTGAAGCAACGTATTAAAGATTTTAAAATATTATTTTCCTGAATTATATATACCTGAATATTTTCGTAAAATTTTGGTACCCATTGTGATGGACCCGTGAGCTCTTTATTGTGGAAAAATATTATTGTTGGATTATTTTGGCATGAGCCGTGAGCTTTTTATTATTGGAAAATGTTGCTGTTGATTTATTTTTGGAAAATTGAAATATTGGGCACTTGAGGTGCAAATTGTGATATATTGTGATATTGATACGCATGCGGTCGTATAAGGTCTGGGTATTGAATCGCATGCGGTGAGATAAGGGTGGCTTGATACGCGTGGCTAGTAGGGGTGATTACTAGAAGTCATGCGGTGTGATAAGGGTGGCTAAAACACGGGATGCTATTTCGGCAAAAATATTTTCTTTAAATAAATTGTGAAGGCTTCTGCGGTGATATAAGAAAATGAGATATTGTGAATTTATTTATGATTTGGGACTACGAGGCGGTACCTCGGTAGTGCCCTTATTGATATTGATTTATGGCCATAGTTGCCTTCGATTAATTATTGTGATTTTCATAAAGTTGAAAGGAATTCTGTTTTGATTCCACGAGATATTATTTGCAATTATTTGGTGTCATTAAATGTAACATACTATTTGATTCATTTCCACAGTTATTTTATCTTATTAAATTGCTTAAATATTTTTCCATGTCATTATCTATTCTCCAGTAGGGCCTGACCTGACCTCGTCACTACTCTACTGAGGTTAGGCTTGGCACTTACTGTGTACCGCTGTGGTGTACTCATACTATGCTTCTGCACATCTTTTTGTGCAGATCCAGGTTCATCTTACCAGTCTAGACGTCAGTGAGATACCTGCGCACGGAGACTTCGAGGTATATCTGCCAGCGTCCGCAGACTCCGGAGTCCCTTCTATCATTTTATGTTGCTTCCTTATTTTTCTTTAGACCTTGATACATAGAAACATTGAGAATAAATTTTTAGAAGCTTGTGACTTATTATTACCGGGTTTTGGGAGTTGTAATTATTAGAATTGTAGTTTATTTATTTCAGATATTTATGATTATTTCGCATTGATAGGCTTACCTAGTCTTAGAAACTAGGTACCATCACGACCTCCTACGGAGAAAATTTGGGGTCGTGACACTCTCCAGTCTCTCGGGCTCTCAATAATCATGAAATCAGCCCAAACAACAATCATATGATGTATCAATAATAATAACAGAGACTGAGATAAAATGTGCAAGTAAACACTGAGACTGAGTACATATAGCATTTAGCAGGCAATTCAACAAGTACGCGACCCCTGTGGGTCCCAACAGTAATATCACATAGCCTAAGCATGATTTCTAAAATGATTTACAGTCAAATTTTATCGACACATAGAGAGCATATAGCTAACAACAAATTATTCAACTTTACAGTTTCTTGGGACGGACCAAGTAACAATCCCCTCAGTGCACGCCCACACGCCCGTCACCTAGCATGTGCGTCACTTCCAAAATATTTACATGATACCAAAATTCGGGGTTTCATACCCTCAAGACCAGATTTATAATGGTTACTTACTTTAAACCATGTAATTCTTTATTCCGCTATGCCCTTGCCATGAGAATTGGTCTCCGAAAGCCTCGTATCTAGCCACAATTAATTCGATTCAGTCAATACCAATTATTGTAATTAATTCCATAAGGAGATACTAATTTTTCAATAAAATTCGAAATTAACTCAAAATATTACCTGTGGGGCCCACGTCTCAGAATCCGATAAAAGTTACAAAATATGAACGCCCATCCAACCACGAGTCCAACCATATAAATTTCACCAAATTCCGACATCAACTCGAACCTCAAATCTTCAATTAAAGTCTTTGAAGATTTCTACCATTTTCAACTGAATCTTTACCCATTTGAACTCAACAATCTTTTCATAAACCTTATTGATATGTATAAATAATACTAGTACACCCAAGAATCATACTCTTAATCTCCCATCTTTACCCAAACTCGAAATTGAAGACTAGGGGTTAGAACCTTACCTCTTGGGTGAAGATCTTGTGATATTTCCTTGTTGGATTTCAAACATTGAACAAGATCTTAATGAACAAAGCACTTGAGCTTCTTCCTGTCTCTAGAACACTCTCCCTTCTCTCTAAAAATATCATTTTTTTTTCCAAAATGAGTCCCAAAGCCTATTTATCAAAATGGGATCGGGTTATGAAAATAAAAAAATTAACCCTCCGAAAGCAGGTATGCGGTCGCATAATGGACCGCATAATGGGTATGCGGGCCGCAAAGTTGATCGCAAAATCGGTGCCCAGAACCTCTTCTGGTCCATTCTGCGACCAGTTTGGGGTCGCAGAAGGAGTTTTACGATCGCATAATTGGTCGCAGAATTACATATTTCCAGCTTTTGGTAATTTGGTCATAACTTCTTGTAGGAATGTCCAAATAATGAACGGTTTGAAGTGTTAGAAACTAGACTCAAAGATCTTTCATTTGATAGGTAACACACCATATAACACTTTGTATCATGAGAGTTATACTTATTTTAAATTGGGTCTTGTGCGAACTCCCTTGAACTTTAGTCTATTATGAAATTTTCAACTTCTACATTCGATGCCGAAACCTATCGAATCAAGTCCGATTGACCTCAAATTTTGCACACAAGTCATAAATGACATAAAGAACCTATTTTCATTTCTGGAATCGGATTCCGACTCCGATATCAAAAAGTCAACCTCCCCGGTCAAACTTTCCAAAAATTCAACTTTCGTCATTTCAAGCCAAATTCTACTACGGACCTCCAAATAATTTTTCGGACACACTCCTAAGTCCATAATAATCATAAGGAGCTATTGAAATCATCAAAATACTATTCTAGGATTGTTTACACATAAGTCAATATCCGGTCAACTATTTCAACTTAAGCTTCCAACATGAAATTCATTCTTCCAAGCTAACTCTGAAATACCTTAAAACCAAAACCGACAATTCACACAAGTCATAATACCTCGTAGAAAGTTATGCAAGACCTCAAATAGTTGAAAGGGGCGTAAATGCTCAAAATGACCGGTCGGATCGTTACACTTCCGCCTCATACGACTTTGTCCCGAGCTTCCGTCGTCGGCCTTGGCATTAAACCACTATCTATGCATGTATTTTCAGCTTGGACTAACGAATCTTTTGCTTCTCGGGTAGTGTCGAACAATGGTGCTTGCGTCTTGCTCTTAATATTTATGTAACTTTTTTAAAATTAATTTACTCGTAAGAATGGATACACGCGCAATGCACGTACATTATATAAATTAAAATATATTTAGAACAAATATATATCTAGAAATAATTAAAAACTTCAATAATACTAATGCTTCGACAAACACAAGGTGCAATAGTTCAAATTTTTACCATTTGTAACGGAATATTTTTGTGGATAAAAGTATAATTATTAAATATCAAATCTTTATTTGAGCTAATATTAAGAATTTGAATCCTCAAAAATTAATTATTTTCTTGAATGACAAGAATAAATGATTATGTGGTTGAATTAACTAATTAAAAAAATTATTTGAATGAAGTAATTAGCAAAATAATTCAATTTCATTCTTTTTTCAAATTCATCATATAAGTAAAATTATTTTTCAAGTTGATAAAAATATTAAAGTACATAAATTTATTTTCATGAAATATTATCATCGATGAAAGAAACCAAAAGAATCGAGCAAAATCGATTATAATGTAATATTAAGAATAAATAAAATACAAACTTGAACATAACGATGAAATAGTAGAAGGTAAAATATATTCATAACGAAATGTAAGGTGAGATATAACTTAACATATTAAGATATAAACAACATGTGTCATCACAAATATTGTACATAATTTAACTAATTAAGAAGATATTGAATTCAGTTATTGTGTCAATGTAATATTCCTAACATTTATTTTCATTATTTAAACTAACATTACATTTATTTATAGTCAATGTATACATTTTTAATTGATTGACGCTACACACACGTGCAACGCACGTACACTTAAAGCTAGTACTATATTAAAAGCACGAAAACCCTTAGCGAAATGTTGTTCACCTTTTTTATCCTTTAAAAATAGATTTCACATTAGAAAGAATATTATTTTAAATTATTTTTCTAATATTTTAGACTTTAAAATCAACTAAAATTTTGGTTATCAAATCTTTTCTTTTTGAAATATTCACTTAAGATTTACCTTACACAAATTCTTTTCCTAATTAAAGTTTATAACATAAGTAATTGGTTGTAAAATTAGAAAACATTTAAGGCAAAACGTTAGCTCTAGTCTCTAGGCATAAAGTTTTTATCGCAAAATAACTATAATTCGTTTATGTTGTTTTTCCTAATATTTAGTATCTTGAGATCAACTAGAATTTTATTTATTAATTTTTTTTAATTTGAACTAAGTCCTTATATTTAGAATTTTGAAATCAATTAAAATTTGACAAAAAATAATATTTTTATCTTATATAAATTACGTTGTTATTTGAATAATGTATAATAACCATATAAATTCCTTCTATATTACTTTTGAATTCCTTCTATATTAATTTCTCAAGCTTTCCCCGTAATTAGCTAACTAGTCAGCATCCATATTGCCTTCTCTATGAATATGAACAAAAACAAAATTACCGCTGCTAGAGAGATGGACAATCTGATCAATGATGTGCTTAATATGCCAATGGGCCTTCATTTTGTAATTAATCATGTTGATAAATAATTGAGAGCCAGATTCCACAATCACCTTAAAAATGCCTTTACTAATACACAATTTTATGCCATGGAGCAAAGGTTTAGCCTCCACCATATTGTTACTTTCCTGGAGCCAAAATAAAACACCCCAGGTTATCTCTAATGATACCCCCTCCTCCAAAGCTACCCGAATTTCCTTTGCAATAACCATCAATATTTAGCTTTAGTAAACCATCACCAGGCTTTTTCCAGCGAACCATTTGAATACTAATGGCTTGTTTAGCTTTCTCCATAACAGTGCACATATCATTCCCATTCAAAGGCAATTGGACATCAGAGAATTGACTATTAAGAATGATAAACATGTACCTGGATACTTGCTGGTAGGGATGTACATAAATCGGGTTAGTTCGAATTTTTTAATTATCAAACCAAACTAATGGTGTCGGGTTTTTAAATTTATAAACCAAACCAAACCAACAAAGTTGGGGTTTTCAATCTTGGTTTTTCTCGGATTTTTCGGATTTTCAGGTTTTTTTCCGGTAAAGTCTTCATAGCATAAAATATGTAACTTGTGCTTTAAATATTTCTTAAGTCCTAGTAAAATACAACTATATAATGTATTTTTCAAGAAACTAACACAATAATATGAGATAAGTCTCTACAATGTTGTCTGGAAAGATGTCTCTGAGCTTTGTGATATTCCAGGCCCCTTCATTGATATAACTGTTCACGTGAATATTTTCTGGGTGCATTATAATAATAAGTGATCATGGCTAGTGATCCACTACTGTCACGACCCAATTTTCCCTCCATGTGATGTCGTGGAGGTACCTAGTCTCTACAACTAGGTAAGCCTCAGATTTTTATGAAAATATGAAATAAAGATATAAATTTAACCAACTATTCAAAAATACACAACAAATCCCAAAACCCGGAACATCGTGAATCAAAAACTACAGATGAAAAGATCTAGTGTCTCTATACATCAGAGTCTAACAAGGAAAAATACAGAAGATAATGGACATGGGAAAGAGTAGAAGGGGACTCCGAGGTCTGCGGACGCGGCATATATACCTTGAAGTCTCCAAAACTGTCCCGGCTCACTGATAGTGCGTTTGATAAGGTGCACTTGGATCTGCACACGAAATACATGTGCAGAGAATATCATGAGTACACCACAATCGGTACCCAGTAAGTCCCAAGCCTAACCTCGATCGAGTAGTGACGAGGTCGGGTCAGGGCCCTACTGGTAAATATAAAATAAAACAATATAGAGTGTAATACCACAATAATATAAAGGCTGAAATTTAACAACAATGAAATCATATAAGGTAACAGCTCAGTACACAGAAACACAACAGGGGATCTCCCGAGATACTATCTCGTAGTCCCAAACGTAAATGAGCAGGGGGATCTCCCGGAATACCGTTCCGTAGTCCCAAAGTAAATGTGCAGGGGGATCTCCCGGAATACCGTTCCGTAGTCCCAAAGTTAATATGCAGTACAGGGGGATCTCCCGGAATACCGTTCCGTAGTCCCAAAGTAAATATGCAGCGCGAATGGTAGAAATACAACTACATCACGAAATTCTTACAATTTAGACTGAGTACCAGTCAGGGAAGAAGCAGGAAATTCACTAAGCATACTGCACATAATTCACATAAACAATTAAGACACGTAGACATGTTATATTAGACTAAATATGGTAGCTACACATATTGGAATAACTCAATTAAGAATGAAAATAGATTAGTACTCATTAAAATGGTATAACTCAAAATAACTGGAAAACATGTTGCTGCTCGGTAAGAAAATCGGGTTTTACCACAACTAGCCCGTGTACGTACTCGTCACCTCAGGTACACGGCGCTCACATATCACAATAGTTCCAAATTCTTAAGAGGATTTCCCCCACACAAAGTTAGGCAAGCCACTTACCTCGAGTCAAGCTCAATTAATCGGTCACAATGCCTTTCCCACGAATATCCAGCTCTGAGTGGCCCAAATCTAGGCAAAAGAAATTACGTATCATAAATACAACAATAATAGACTCATCTAATTAACGAAATCAACATTTAACGAAAATTCCGAAATTTAACTCAAAAATCGCCCGCGGGGCCCACTTTTCGGAATCGGTTAAAAGTTATAAAATACGAAATCTCATTCACTCACGAGTCTAACCATATCAAATTTACTAAAATCCGACATCAAAATCTCCGTCAAAACCCCAAAATTCGGCCTAAGAACGTTTCTCAAATTTTCATCCCAAATCCGAATTTAAACGATGAATTCAAGCATAGATTAGTGGAATATAACCATAAGGGAATTAAGAATCATTACCCAAAAACTTCCTCCGAAAATCTCTCCAAATTCCGCCTTCTACCGAGCTCTCAATCAAATTTGTGAAGTGAACTTCAAACCCTCGAATCTGCCCCTTTTCTGCCCAGTTATTCCGCATCTGCGGACCTTGGGTCGCACCTGCAGAATTTCCTTTGTAGGTGCGGAAACGACTTAAGAGGGCTGGGTCCGCTTCTGCAGAAAAAGGGCCGCACCTGCATCCCGGCAAGTCACAATAGCAGAAATAGATATGGGGAAAGCAGTTAATAGGGGTTCGGGGCTCTAACTCTCAAAATGACCGACCGGGTCGTTACATCCTCCCCCTCTTAAAACAATCATTCGACCTCGAATGAGCATAGAGACATACCTGAAGTGGTGAAAAGATGGGGATAACGGCTGCGCATATCCTGCTAGGTCTCCCAAGTCGCCTCCTCGACCGACTGTCCCCTCCAATGAACCATCACGGAAGCAATGTTCTTTGATCTTAGCTTTCTGACGTGCTTGTCTAAAATAGCCACGGGCTCCTCAACATAGGATAGATCCTTGTCCAATTGAACTGAGCTGAAATCTAACACATGCGACGGATGTCCATGATACTTTCGGAGCATAGAAACATGGAATACCGGATGAACTCCTGCTAGACTGGGAGGCAAGGGAAGCTCATAAGCAACCTCCCCAACTCGACGCAACACCTCAAATGGACCAATGAACCTTGGGCTCAACTTGCCCTTCTTTCCAAACCTCATAACGCCCTTCATAGGCGAAACCCGGAGCAAGACTCGCTCTCCAACCATGAATGCCACATCGCGAACCTTCCAGTCCGCATAACTCTTCTGTCTGGACTGGGCTGTGCGAAGTCTATCCTGAATGACCTTCACTTTTTCCAAGGCATCCTGAGCCAAGCCTATACTCAATAATAAGGCCTCACCGGGTTCGAACCAACCCACTGGGGACCGACACCGCCTACCGTACAGAGCCTCATATGGTGCCATCTAAATGCTAGACTGATAACTGTTATTGTAAGAAAACTCTGCAAGTGGCAAGAACTGGTCCCAAGCACCCCCAAAATCTATCACACACGCACGGAGAATATCCTCTAAACTACGTACCCTGTTCAGAGATAATAGATACCGGTATGCCATGAAGCCTGACGATCTCATAGATGTAGATTCGAGCTAGCTGCTCGGAAGAATAGGTAGTCATCACAGGAATGAAATGAGGCGACTTGGTCAACCTATCCACAATCACCCAAACTGCATCAAACCTCCGCTGAGTCCGTGGGAGTCCAACAACGAAATCCATAGTGATCCGCTCCCATTTCCACTCCGGGATCTCTAACTTCTGAAGCAATCCACCTGGTCGTTGATGCTCATATTTTACCTGCTGGCAATTCAGACATCGAGCCACATACTCTACTATATTCTTCTTCATTCTCCTCCACCAGTAATGTTGTTTCAAGTCCTGATACATCTTTGCGATACCCGGATGAATAGAGTACCGCGAATTGTGAGCCTCCTGGAGAATCAACTCATGCAAACCATCCACATTGGGCACACATTGCCTGCCCTGCATCCTTAATGCACCATCATCTCCAATAGTGACCTCCTTAGCATCACCGTGCTGGACCGTGTCCTTAAGGACAAGTAGATGGGGGTCATCATACTGACGCTCCCTTATACGATCATAAAGAGAAGACCGAGAGACCACAAAAGCCAATACTCGATTCGGCTCAGAAATATCCAATCTCACAAACTGGCTGGCTAAGGCCTGAACATCCAATGCCAATGGCCTCTCTCCTACTAGTAGATATGCTAAACTCCCCAGACTCTCTGCCCGGCGACTCAAAGCATCGGCCACCACATTGGCCTTTCTAGGGTGGTACAAAATAGTGATATCATAATCCTTAAGTAGCTCCAACCACCTCCGCTGACATAAGTTAAGATCTTTCTGCTTAAACAGATGCTGCAAACTCCGATGATCGGTGTAAATCTCACAAGGAACACCGTACAAATAATGTCGCCATATCTTCAGGGCATGAACAATAGCTGCTAACTCAAGGTTGTGGAAATGATAGTTCTTTTCGTGCACCTTCAGTTGTCTGGACGTGTAGGAAATCACCCTACCATCCTGCATCAACACCGCGCCGAGACCAATCCGCGATGCATCACAATATACAGTATAAGACCCCGAACCTATAGGTAATACCAATACTGGGGCTGTAGTCAAAGCTGTCTTGAGCTTCTGAAAGCTCTCCTCACATTCCTCTGTCCACCTGAACGGAGAACCCTTCTGGGTCAGCCTGGTCGTAGGTGCTGCAATAGATGAGAATCCCTCTACAAAGCGATGGTAATACCCCGCCAAACCAAGAAAACTCTGTATCTCTGTAGCTAAGGACGGTCTGGGCCAACTCTGCACTACTTCAATCTTCTTTGGATCCACCTGGATCCCCTCACTCGATACTATATGATCCAAGAATGCCATTGAGTCTAGCCAAAACTCACACTTTGAAAATTTTGCATATAACCTCTTTTCTCTCAAGGTCTGAAGTGCATTCCTCAGGTGCTGCTCATGATCCTCCCAACTCCGGGAGTATACTAGAATGTCGTCAATAAACACAATAACGAATGAGTCAAGACAGGGTCGGAACACATTGTGCATCAAGTGTATAAAAGCTGTTGGGGCATTGGTCAGCCCAAAAGACATCACAAGAAACTCATAGTGACCATATCTAGTCCTGAAAGTAATCTTCGGGATATCCGGCTCCCGAATCATCAACTGATGATAACCTGAATGTAAGTCAATCTTGGAAAACACTCTAGCACCCTATAACTGATCAAATAAGTCATCAATATGAGGCATTGGATACCTGTTCTTCACTGTGACTTTGTTCAACTGGCGGTAATCAATACACATCCGCATAGAACCATCCTTCTTCTTCACAAATAAGACAGGAGCACCCCAAGGTGACACACTGGGCTAAATGAAGCCTTTATCAAGCAATTCTTATAACTGCTCTTTCAACTCCTTCAATTCAGGAGGAGCCATACGACATGGAGGAATACAGATGGGTTGAATGCCCGACAACAAATCAATGCCAAAATCAATATCTCTGTCGGGCGGCATGCCCAGAAGATCAGCTGGAAACACATCTGGAAAGTCCCTCACTACTGGAACTGACTCAACTGTAGGGATATCAATACTGACATCTCTCATATAAGCTAGATACGTGTCACACCCCTTCTCAACAATTCATTGAGCTTTAAGAAAAGAAATAACTCTACTGGGAGTAAACTCTAAGGTACCTCTCCACTCTAATCGCGGTAAACCTGGCATAGCCAGCGTCACGGTTTTAGCGTGACAATCAAGAATAGCATAATGGGGCGACAACCAGTCCATGCCCAAAATAATATCAAAGTCCACCATGCTGAGCAATAATAAATCGGCTCTGGTCTCAAAACCACTAAGAGCAATCAAACACGACTGATACACGCGGTCCACAATAAGAGAATCTCCCACAGGAGTAGATACATAAACAGGGGAACTCAAAGAATCCTGAGATATGCCCAAATACGGAGCAAAATAAGATGACACATAAGAATATGTAGATCCTGGGTCAAATAATACCGATGCATCTCTATGACAGATCGGAACAATACCTGTAATGACAGAATCAGAAGCAACTGCCTCTATACGAGCAGGAAGTGTATAATATCTGGCCTGGCCTCCCCCTCTAAGGCGACCTCTACCTCCCCGACCTCCACCTCGAGCTGGTTGAGCAGGTGGGGTGGCAGCTGGTGCTATAATCATAGCCTGAGGACCCGGTGGAACACGTTGTGGCTGAAAAGTTTGTGGAGGTGCGCCCTTCCTAATCCTGGGGCAATCCCTCACCATGTGGCGAGTATCGCCACACTCAAAACAAGCTCTGGAAGGGCGTGGCTGTTGTGACTGGCTCAGGCCAGGTCTGATGGACTGGCCACTAGGAACACCCCGTGCAGGAGGCACACTAGATACTGGCGGTGCATAATAAGGCCCCTGGGGTCTAGAAAGAGCCGGAACACCACTGGAGGCTGGAAGATCTGAATGAACGGGGCGGCTCACATAACCCCTACCATGGCGAGCTGCTGGGGCACAAGCTCCAGAATAATAACCAGCCTTTCAAGACCTCTTGGCCTCCCTCTCCTCTCTATCCCGGGCAAACATTCCCTCGAATCTCCTGGCAATACCCACAACCTATTGATAAGAAATATCCATATCCAATTCCCTGGCCATACTACTCCAGATGCTAGGATGGAGACCCTCAATAAACCGTCGAACCCTGTCTCGAACTGTGGCAACTAAGGCCGGTGCATGTTGGGCCAAATCACTGAAGCGAACTGCATACTCTGACACAGTCATAGCACCCTGGCGCAGCTGCTCAAACTCCGCGTGCCATGAGTCCCTGAGGCTCTGAGGGACATACTCTCTCAAAAACATGTCAGAGAACTGAGTCCATGTGAGTGAAGCTGCCTCAGCCAAACTACTCAACTCATAATCATGCCACCACCGATAGGCTGCTCCTCTAAGCTAGAATATGGTAAAAGAAACCCCGCTCATCTCCGCTACGCCCATAGTACGGAGAATACGATGACACTCCTCCAGAAAACCCTAAGCATCATCTATAGCCAATCCGCTGAAAGTAGGTGGGTGGTACTTCTTGTACCTCTCAAGTCTGAGCTGCTCCGCCTCAGAAGCTGCTGCCCTAACCTCGGGCTGAGATGGAGCTACCGGATACATTAGTACAATCTCTGGAACTTGGTCGACCTGAACCCACTGCTCTGGAGTACCGGTGACGGGAGTCTGTGCTCCTCCCCCGACCTGAGATGTGGCAGGAGCAAGTGGAATCAATCCAGCCTGAGCTAAGGTGCTGAACATGCTCAGAAACTGGGCTAGAGTCTCTTGGAGGGCTGGTGCAGCAACAGGTATCTCAAGTGTCTGCCCTCCAGCTTGAGCAACTGGGGGCTCCTCTGTAGCAGCTCGTGCGGGTGCTCTGGCTGCACCACATGGACGTCCTCGGCCTCTACCCCGGCCCTAGCCCCGGCCTCTTGTGGCTCTAGCAGGGGGTGCGGGTGCCTTTTCATCAGATCCGCTTGTACGTTTCCTCACCATCTGTGAGAGAATAGAACACAGAAATTTAGAATCTCTGAAGTCAACAATTTTTTGCACTACAAGGAATCAAAGTAGTGAAATTTTCCTAACAGTTCCATAGCCTCCCGAAGATAAGTACGGACGTCCCCGTATCGATCCGCGAGACTCTAATAAACCGTCTTGTGACTCACGACACCTACGAACCTAGAGCTCTGATACCAACTTATCACGACCCAATTTCCCATCTGTGTGACATCGTGATGGCACCTAGTCTCTACAACTAGGTAAGCCTAACATGTTTGCGGAAATATGAAATAAAGATATAAATTTTACCAACTATTCAAAAATACACAACAAATCCCAAAACCCGAAAAATCGTGAATCACAAACTACAGAAGGAAAGATCAACTGTCTCTATACATCAAAGTCTAACAAGGAAAAATACAGAACATAATGGACATGGGAAATAGTAGAAGGGGACTCCGAGGTCTGCGGACACAGCAGATATACCTTGAAGTCTCCAAAACTGTCCCGGCTCACTGATAGTGCAGCCGATAAGGTGTACCTGGATCTGCACACGAAATGCATGTGCAGAGAGTAGCATGAGTACACCACAATCGGTACCCAGTAAGTGCCAAGCCTAACCTCGGTCGAGTAGTGACGAGGTCGGGTCAGGGCCCTATTGGTAAATATAAAATAAAACAATATAGAGTGTAATACCGCAATAAAATAAAGGGTGAAATTTAACAACAATGAAATCATAGAAGGTAACAGCTCAGTACACAGAAACACAACAGGGGATCTCCCGAGATACCGTCTTGTAGTCCCAAACGTAAATGAGCAGGGGGATCTCCCAGAATACCGTTCCATAGTCCCAAAGTAAATGTGCAGGGGGATCTCCCGAAATACCGTTCCGTAGTCCCAAAGTAAATATGCAAGACAGGGGGATCTCCCGTAATACCGTTCCCTAGTCCCAAAGTAATTATGCAGTACAGTGGGATCTCCCGGAATACCGTTCTGTAGTCCCAAAGAAAATATGCAGCGCGAATGGTAGAAATACAAGTACATCATGAAATTCTTACAATTTAGACTAAGTACCAGTCAGGGAAGAAGCAGAAAATTCACTAAGCATGCTGCACATAATTCACATAAACAATTAAGACACGTAGACATATTGTATTAGACTAAATATGGTAGCTACACATATTGGAATAACTCAATTAAGAATGAAAATAGATTAGTACTCATTAAAATGATATAACTCAAAATAACTGGAAAACATGTTGCTGCTCAGTAAAAAAATTGGGTTTTACCACAACTAGCCCGTGTACGTACTCGTCACCTCACGTACACGGCGCTCATATATCACAATAGTTCCAAAATCTTAAGGGGATTTCCCCCACACAAAGTTAGGCAAGCCACTTACCTCGAGTCAAGCTCAATTAATCGGTCACAATGCCTTTCCCAGGAATATCCGGCTCTGAATGGCCCAAATCTAGCCAAAAGAAATTACGTATCATAAATACAACAATAATAGACTCATTTAATTAACAAAATCAACATTTAACGAAAATTCCGAAATTTAACTCAAATATCGCCCGTGGGGCCCACTTCTCGGAATCGTGTAAAAGTCATAAAATACAAAAGCTCATTCACTCACGAGTCTAACCATATCAAATTTACTAAAATCCGACACCAAAATCTCGGTCAAAACCGCAAAATTTGGCCTAAGAATGTTTCTTAATTTTTCACCCCAAATCCGAATTTAAACGATGAATTCAAGCATAGATTAGTGGAATATAACCATAAGGGAGTTAAGAATCATTACCCAAAAACTTCCTCCGAAAATCTCTCCAAATTCTGCCTTCTACCGAGCTCTCAATCAAATTTGTGAAGTGAACTTCAAACCCTCAAATCTGCCCCTTTTCTGCCCAGTTATTCCGCATCTGCGGACCTTGGGTCACACATGCGATGCCGCACCTGCGGAATTTCCTTCGTAGGTGCGGAAACTACTTAAGAGGGCTGGGTCCGATTCTGCGGAAAAAGGGCCGCACCTGCGAGTGCGCGCCTGCGGACTATTGTTTGCTTCTGCGATCTCCTCAGCGCCTACGGGTCCTTTAGCGCATCTGCGGGCATCGCAGATGCAGCATTTCTCTTCGCACCTTCGACCCCTGACCACACATCCTAAATCCTCTTTTGCGCTTGCCTCTCCGCACGTGCGATCACGCACCTGCGGTCTCTCCACCGCAGGTGCAAAAATGACAGATGCCTGAAGACTTCAGTAGCAACACAAATCCAACTTTTAATCCGTTAAGCACTCAAAATTCACCCGAGGCCCCCAGGACCTCAACCAAACCTACCAATCAATCCTATAACACCACTTGGTTCCTTCAGGTTGGCTAAAAGGCTAAGTTTGACTTCGGTCAATATTTTGAGTAAACGACCTCAGAATTGGGATTTGAAGGTTCCAATAGGTTCATATGATGATTTTGGACTTAGGTGTATGTTCGGATCGGGATTCGGATTACCCGGGAGCATTTCGGCACCTAATAGTGAAAGTTAGTTCTTTGAAGGTTTTGAAGTTCTTTAAATTTGGTTTGGAGTAGGTTTTGGTGAAATTGAGGTCCAAGTGGGATTTCGAGACCGGGAATAGTTCTGTATGATGATTTAAGACTTGCACGTAAAATTTGGTGTCATTCCGTGTAGTCGTAGTCGAGGTCTCAAATCACATCAAACAACGCTAAAATCACGAATCACCCTCTGATTCAAACTTAAAGAACTTGAAACTTCAAAATTCTACAACCGATGCCGAAACCTATCAAATCACGTCTGATTGACCTCAAATTTTGCGCACAAGTCATAATCCATATTATGGACATACTCCAACTTCCGGAATCAGAAAATGACCCCGATATCAAAAATTTCACTACCGGTCCAAAACTCCAAAAATTCGACTTTTGCCATTTCAAGCCTAAATGAGCTACAGACCTCGAAAACACAATCCGGACATGCACCTAAACCCAAAATCACCTAACGGAGCTAATGGAACTGACATAATTCCATTTCGGAGTGGTCTTCACACAGTTTCGACTACGGTCCAAATCCTAAGGCTTAAGCTCTCATTTAGGGACTAAGTGTCCCAAAATACTCCGAAATGCAAAACCAATCATCCCGGCAAGTCACAATAGAAGAAATAGATATGGGGAAAGCAGTTAGTAGGGGTTCGGGGCTCTAACTCTCAAAACGACCAGCCGGGTCGTTACATCTACCGGTCTAATTATCGCACCAGAAGGACACCAAACCTGGTGGGATAATGTCTTCATCCTTTAAAGTCTAAACCCCTTTCTATGCTAAATCTTCTATTAAATATTTTTCACATTCTAGCTATTAGCTGGTTCGATAGTCGGGGGAATCAATTAAGTCATATTTGTATTGATTGCATACTAGCTCTATGTCTGCACTCTATATGTTTGTTCCCTCCCTCATGAAACAAATTGCTACTTAATTGGGTCAATACGCGATGAAACACACATTAAATCTTTGTTTGATTTGGCCATTTAGTCGAAAAACCACTTACAACTGACTTACTTGATAATGTCTTCATCCTTTTTGACCTCTATCAAACACAATGAGGAATTGGATAACCCATCCAGTCCTCTATCGCATCAAATTGATGAATTCATTATATTATGTAAAATCAGTAAAGGTGGTGGTGCTCGAACATCAGGTGGGATTGAGGAGCAAAATTACTAGTTTTCTTTATATTCTCTTGAAAGATAAGCAAATTTACGAGGTTTCAATAGCGTGGTAGCTCGACCCTCGGTCGAGTGGCGAAGCAATGGGTTAGGTGAAAAGGGTTTTAGAAATAAAAAAACTTCTTGATAGAAAGTATTTTATTATGTTTAATGTAACGACCCGACCGGTCATTTTGAGCTCTAGCACGCCGTTCAGAGGTCAGAGACCTTGAGTAGCTTCACTTCAGGTATTATTACTTGTACGTGTGGTCAGAATTGAATTTCGGGAAGTTCGAAGTTGATTTGGAAAGAAAATTCTAATTTTTAGAAGCTTTAAGTTGGAGGAATTGACTAAGGTTTGACTTTAGAGTAAACGACCTCGGAATCGGGATTTGAAGGTTCCAATAGGTTCGTATGATGAATTCTTACTTGGGCGTATATTCGGGTCGAGTATCGGGTGGCCCGGGAGTATTTCGGTGCTTATTACGGAAGGTTGGCATTTTGAAAGTTTAAGAATTCCCTAAGTTTGGGTTGAAGTGGACCTTTATGTTATCGATGTCCGTTTGGGATTTCGAGTTGGGGAATTAGTTTCGTATGGTAATTTTGGTCTTAAGAGCGTGTCCGGATGTTGATTTGGAAGTCCCTAGGTCGTTTCGGCATCAATTGGCGGAAGTTAGAAATTTAGATGATTTTTGAGAAGTTTGACCGGGAGTGGACTTTTTGATATCGGGGTCGGATTCCGATTCCGTAAGTGGGAGTAGGTCCGTAATTTCAATTATGTCTTGTGTGCAAAATTTGACGTCAATCAAACTTGATTTGATAGGTTTAGGCGTCGGTTGTAGATATTGGAAGTTTCAAAGTTCATTAGGCTTGAATCTATGTGTGATTCATGTTTTTAATATTTTTTGAGGTGATATGAGAGTTCGACTAAGTTTGTATTGTGTAATAGGACCCGTTGGTATGTTTGGTCGAGGTCCCGGGGGCCTCGTGTTGATTTCGGATGATTTTCGGAACAAGGTTTGAAGTTGAAGAGTTGCTGAAGAATTTGCAATTACTGGTGTAAACGCATCTGCGGAGTGGGCACCGCAGGTGCGAGCCCGCAGAAGCGGGAAGAGGGCCGCAGAAGCGGTCAAGGAGGAGGTGAGCAGAGATCGCAAGTGCGAGGTTATTTTCCGCACCTGCGTGGACGTAGATGCGGCGTTAGGGGCGCAGGAGCGGAATGCTCGCAGGTGCGATGCTGAATTCTGCACCTGCGATTGCGCAGATGCAGGGAAAGGGTCGTAGAAGCGGAGGCATGCTGGGTAAATGAATTCTGCAGGAGCGGAGGTTTAACCGAAGAAGCGGGTCCACGGGTGCGGATAAATTGCCGCAGAAGCGAAACTGGGCAAATTATTAAGGGGCCGAACTATGTCTTTTTACCCACTTCGTTTTGGATTTTTAGAGCTCGGTTCTTGGGAGATTTTGAGAAGTTTTTACCATGTAACATGAGGTAAGTAATTTCCCACTTATTGTAAGCTAAATGTAAGGTTTATATGTGGATTTAAAGAAGAGAATTTAGGAACAATTGTGTGATTTTGGTGAGAAAATCTAGAATTGATAATTTTGGATTTTTACCACGAGATTGGACATGGAATTTGGAATAAATCATATATTTGAGTATGTGGTGTTATGGGTGTAGTTTATCTTCGAAAATATTCGAAATCCAGGCACGTGGGCCCGAGGGTTTATTTTATCGATTCTTCGAGCGGAGTTGGAAATTGTTTAAATTGATTAATTATGGGTATTAGAACACATTTTGATTGGTTTGCACATTGTTTGCATAGTTTTGGATCATCAAGCATTGGTTTGAGGTGTTAGAGTGGCGTTGGAGCCGGCTATAGAACTTCGGAGCGAGGTAGGTCTCTTGTCTAGCACTGTGAGGGAAAAACTACCCCTAGGTGATATTAATTGTCATGTGCTACTAGTTGTGGGTGCTATGTATGCACGAGGTGACGAGAGTCCGTACGTAGCTAAAACATGTTTATGTCCGGGTAGACTTAGGATTCTATCATGCAATATCTGAATTTCTTGAACTTATTATGTTGACTTAATTAATTGGAAATATGATTGAACTAGATTTAGAAATTTCATACATCTTAGGTTCAGCCTTATCACTTGAATTGTTGAGAAGAAAAATTGAGAAAACAGTAAAGGTTATATTCACTTTATGCTCATGTACTATGTTGTAAACACATGTCTTGTGATTCAAAAACTTCCTTCCTTTCTTATGGTGCGGGCCGAACGCCTCGGTAGTATATAGAGGGGCATCTCTGGTTCGTGTCGTTCGACCCCCGACAGTGTACACACCACTCTGTATCGGGCCGAACAACCTCGGTACAATCGTGCACTATATCGCTAGTAGTCTGAATATTCACGAGATAAACATTTCACTGATGCACAGAAATTTTTATGGTATTTCTTATTTATTTGATATTGACACTTGGCATCTTTCTGAGCTCTTAAGGTAGAATAAAAGATTGAGGGATTTATGTTTTAAAAGAGGAAATTAGAAAAATTATGAGATTTCAGAGTTACTCCATTATTGCTGTGCATTTCATATTTGTTATGAACTATCGTATTACTTATTTATTTGGACCTCTAGTAAATGTCGATGTCAACTCCTCGTCACTACTTCTCTGGGGTTAGGCTGGATACTTACTGGGTACGCGTTGATTTACGTATTCATGTTGCACTTCTACACTAAATGTGCAGGATCTGACAGGTCGCTTGGTGATCATCTTGGCGCGTAGGCACACCTGCTGGGGAGACTTTATGTAAGCTGCAAATCCAGGTTACACACCACAGTCCACCAAGTCTCAATTACATCATTCATTTTACCCTGTCTTATTACCTTCGGGACAGATGTGTAATATTATTGTACTCCTTAGAAAAATGCTCATGCACTTGTGACACCGGGTTTTGGGAGTTCTTGTTGGTTGTTGTTATCGTAGATCACGTAATTATCACCATTTACTCTGTAAATTATATTGTATATTGTTAAATTTTTGGTAATTAGAAATTCCAAGGTAATAAAATTCATGAATAAATTGATAAATCAACGTTGACTTGCCTGACGGCGGCGTTAGGCACCATCACGACCTATAGTGACATTTTGGGTCGTGACAGCTTGGTATCAGAGCATTAGGTTCACTTGGATCTCACGAGTCATGACCAAGTCTAGTAGAGTCTTGCGGATCGATACAAAGACGTCTGTACTTATCTTCGAGAGGCTACAGGGATGTTAGGAGCACTTCCCTTCTTGATTCCTCATCGTGCAATTTGATTCCTTCGAGGCTTATGCCTTAATTTCCTTCCTATTCATTCTTGTACGGTGTTGAGCACTCATGTCAATTAGGCCTCGAGGAGTTGCAGTGGTACTACAGACGTGGAGCATGATGTTTCTCCTTGCGCATTAGTAGGTTATTATCGTCTTCTTGTGGAAGGATGTTCTATTATTTCGGCTCAGTAGCTGTATTTCTAATGGTTTTGAGGCTATGCACAGTTGCTATGATGTTCATGAGTTTTTATCTCACAGTATTGATATAGTGGTAGGGTCCTTTTTTATGCATCGAAGCAGTGAACGACTTGAAAGGAGGATTTCTCAGTGCAAAGGAGGTTCAGCATTTCATTCTAGCAAAGGAAAGGCGATCGGGCTATAGTTGTTTAGGCTTGAGTTGGTGGGGTACCGAGACTTGATATTTCGAGTATGGTGGAATTTTCATTGATGATGTGGTATCGTCGTACTTGTTTGAAAGTATTAATGTTCGCCAGTGTTATGAACTTCTTTGATTTGCCTTCGGGGCAGGGTGTGGTGGAGTGGTGCTTGAGAAGCGATTGTTAGAGGTGGTAGAGTATGGCGGTTTCGGAATTGAATCGGTGTTTCTAATGCCAATGGCACGAGAGAGATGATCTTCGAAGAGGTTTAGAATTGGTAGCGACTTATAAGTTTAAGTGCTATAGAGATGGATTTTGATTTAAGGCAACAAATGGGCAGCGAAGGATGAGGAACGACACGTGGGAGGTGTCTTGCGGTGGTTGAATTTCTAGAAGGTCAAGTATGATAAACTGAGGTCGATAAGTTGCTTAAAGGAGATGGTTTAAACCGAAGTGGGAGTGGCAGAGTAGCGTATGGGTTCTGTGGTAGGATAGCCACGTGACTTGATAAAAGTTTAGAGTGATTTGGGAATCCTGGTGGACAGAGACTAGGTCTATGGACTTAATTTGGAATGTTGGGTACTATACTGAGGAATATTGGATACGACAGAAAGGAGTTTTCTTGATATGAAGGGGAATGCAACATGACTTTGGATTGGAATGTATTGTCGCACTTTTAGTTGATGTCAATGGGGAGTGAACAGACTTGTACAACTGGTGAGTGAGCACGGGCTCAGGAGGGTTTACTGATTTTGTAGTAATTATACCCAGTGCAGCATCGTTGGGAGATGTTGGCATGGAATTTCCACAGGTGGGTTATCTCCTGTGAGCAGGTTAGCGGTTGCGTGGTGTTGTTGAATCTTCTACGAAAAATTTTACTGGCTATCCGGTAAGAGGTCGAATATGTGAATATGGCTAGTGATTCAGGTTCATGAAATGTTTAACAGAAAGATTTCGAGAAATTTGGCGGGTTGATTGTGCGAGTTCATGGTAATTGGGAACGAGGAATATTGGCGGGTTCCAGGGTTATGAAATTGTAGCTTCAAGCTAAGTGGGGAAGCCCCACCATCTATGGTTGGATCACATGGTTGTCTGCTTGTGCAGTTTCTGGTCATCGGTGTATTGGTGGGTTATTATGATAAGGAAAGAAAACATCAGTGGTAATTCGAGCAAAGGATTTCACGAGTGTGTGCTATACTTAGCCTTATCGATTCATGTTCAGGTTTTGGGAAGACTCAGAGTTTATGTCACTTGTGGGGGTGATGTACAAGGAAACGAATTCAGTCGGGTGCTTCTTTGATAGGGTGTTCCCGTGCTAACAACGCACTAGAGTCTGGCTTATATTCGGGTCCAAGTCAGAGTGGGTGACTCTCAACAGTGGTTCTAGTGGATTCAAGAATTTAAGTGCAGTGCCTAAGGACTTGGAATGATTTACGTTATCATTGGGTATGCAGTGCAGTATTGGAGGAAGGGAAGAAATAGCTTCGGATTTGCGGAAGGTCTTGCAGAATGGGTGTACCAGTTGGTGATGCTATTATGTGCGTAAGGAGAATAAGAGATGATTCATGAGTAATGAGATGATGTGGTCTCGTGATGCGGGTCACTCGGGATGAGTGCGGATTGAGTTCGTTATATTTTGAATGGAGCTATTATTATTTCTAAGGCATGTCGAGAATAAATTGGAAGAAGTTGGGTTAGTTAGTAATGGTTGAATCAGTATGATCGTGGCAGCGGCCAGTTTCTTCAGCGTGAAGTTATACATGTAGTTGGTGGTTGTACTCTTGGGCTTGAGCGCCACCACAACTTGGTTTATTTGGGAGGTATTTGATTCGAGTGGTTTTATTGTGTAAATGGAATTTCGGAAGAGTTATGGCAGTTTAGATCACGACTTGAGGTTTGTATTTTCTGCGATTTGAGAGTTCAATTGCATGTTGCGTTGGTTCTTCTGAAATGAGCTAAGTGAAAGGCTTTCCAGCCAATAAAGTGTTTATTATACTAGTAGTTCAGGAAGTATGATGGATTCTGGTATTCTCGCGTAGCGGCATGATAAGTGCAGTGAGCGACATGGGAACTGGAGATTGAAGGTCAAGGTTGCGGTTCAATGTTGATAGAATGTCACGAGCTTGGATAAGCAGGGGTGAATTCAGATGTTCAGAGTAAGGTGGCATTTTCTATAGTGTCACCTGAGAATGGTGTTCTGTGGAAGAGGCTTTGTGTATTGACTTGCGGATTTTGATTCGCTTTACAGAATCTGAGCGGTTGATGGTATGGATGTGCGGACTTTGCTACCTGAGCGGAAGGTTGTGGGAGCATACCCCGACGGGGAGATTTGTATAAGTGTGGCATGTCAGTCACTTGATCGTTAAAGATTGAAACCAAGTATGGAGATTATGGTAATATCGTAAATACGAGAGTTTATTCCTGAGAGGCATTCTATTCCTTGGGTTGTGGGCCGTGTGAGTTTGTTCCGAAATTGAAGGTTGTTCTTATGTGTCATGAATAGGTCATTGTGGATTCCTGGAAGGTTATTAGCCCAGTATAGTATGATTAGAATCGTCTTGAGGTCCGTTGATGGGTCCAAATATGGATGTGTGCCCTACGCTAGGCCGGGTGTGTTCATTCAGCATAAAAATTCCTTATGGAGGAGTCTTCGAGCGTTGGATGTTGTTTTCATTGTCGACTATTTCATGTAATACTCTATGGTGCCATGTGGGTTGTAAGACAACTTGATTATTCGCACATGTGTTGAGGTACTGTGTAGCTATGGTGTTATGTGAGCAGGATGACTCTCAGGATGCAGATCATATATCGCACCTTAGTTGAACTTGAGTTTCGTAGCGCATGGCGCTATCCGTCTCCCCAGGATTTGTATTATGCACTTGGCGTGCTTGTGGTTGATATTCGGACATTTCGTGAGTATAAGCGTTACAATTTGATGTGTGTTTACTTTTAATTGTTATGTATGGGTCGGGTGGCACGCCACCATAGGTATATGTTTTGGATCGGGTGGCACGCGGCCGCTGGTATGTGGTGTGGATCGGGTTGCATGCCGCAACAGTGTCACATTGGATCGAGTTCCACGCCGCAACAACAAGATGTTAAGCACGATTCTTTATACTTATTTTGGGTGTCCTGTTTCTTACCTCTGAGAAAGGCTCATAGTATTTGATGGCCCTTTTATTCGTTACGCGGGCTGGATAGATCCTTTCCAGAGTTTGTTCTTCCTTATGTGTCATATTCAAGTTGAATCTTGTTGGCGCATTGATGGCGTCATATGAAATCTTAGATAGTGTTTGCGGTGGCTTATTGCCGGAGCAGCTTGTACTGGGTGAGACGAGATTATTGGACCTAGGATTAGTGCGATCAAATTTATATAAGGCATATTAATGAGCAAATATCATTATTTAGTTCAGAATGAGGTAATGGTTCTTGTCAGGAAAAGAGACTCAATGATTTGTTGATTCGGCAGGTGCTTATGAATTTCTACATAGCTTTTCCGTCGTTGCAAGAGTTGGAACAAGACTTACATGCGTCATGAGGTGTGTTGTGGGCATCGAATTCATGGAATTACGGCTATTGTTGCCAGCAGATGTTATTATGGTCATGTGAATTATGCGGTACATGGTGTGAATTCAAAAAAGGTATACAATCATGTTTTGGTATAGTGTGTAGTGATTGATACGGTGTTTGTATGTTGGGAACAGGCCTGGTAGAGAATTTCGGATGTTGGAATTTGGCTCTAAGGATTATTTGACTAAATAAAAGGGGGGATCTTTAGACTGGCTTGAGATAATGTGCTCAATAGGAATGTGGTGGCAAGAGTAGGTGCACGAGGTATTAAATAGTGATTTCAGACAACTCCGGGGAAATTCTTAGCACGTTCGAGGACGAATGTATGTTTAAGTGGGGGAGAATGTAATGACCCGACTGGTCATTTTGAGCTCTATCACGCTGTTCAGCAGTCTGAGGCCTTGAGTAGCTTCACTTCAGGTAATATGACTTGTACATGTGGTTGGAATTGAATTTCGGAAAGTTCGAAGTTGATTTGGAAAGAAAATTCTAATTTTAGAAGCTTTAAGTTGGAGGAATTTACTAAGATTTGACTTTTGAGTAAACGACCTTGGAATCGAGATTTGAAGGTTCCAATAGGTTCGTATGATGAATTTGGATGTAGGCGTGTGTTCGGGTGAGTATCGGGTGGCCCGGGAGTATTTCGGTGCTTATTAAGAAAGGTTGGCATTTTGAAGGTTTAAGAATTCCATAAGTTTGGGTTGAAGTGGACCTTTATGTTATCGATGTCTGTTTGGGATTCCGAACCTGGGAATAGTTCCGTATGGTTATTTTGTCTTAGGAGCATGTTCGGACATTGATTTGGAAGTCCGTAGGTCGTTTCAGCGTCAATTGGCGGAAGTTGGAAATTTGGATGATTTTTGGAAGTTTGACCGAGAGTGAAATTTTTGATATCAGGGCCGAATTCCGATTCCGGAAGTGGGAGTATGTCCGTAATGTCAATTATGACTTATGTGCAAAATTTGAAATCAATCAAACTTGATTTGATAGGTTTCGGAGTTGGTTGTCGAAATTGGAAGTTTCAAAGTTCATTAGGCTTGAATCTATGTGCGATTCATGTTTTTGATGTTGTTTGAGGTGATTTGAGAGTTAAACTAAGTTCATATTGTGTTATATTGAGAGCTTAAGTCCTTGCTCAATTTCCCAAAATTGGTCTGATCCTCGTCCGGTTAACACTCGTGACCGCCGGGGCACCGCCCGAACATACCAATAGGTTTGAAATCATAAACCGGACTCGCTCGAACTCTCGGAATGCGTAAAACAACATCAAATCTAAGAATCATACCCTAAACCAAATTGATTCAAACTTAAGAAATTTCAAGTTCTTCAATTTACTTCCAATGCGCCGAAATATACTTAAACTACTCTGAATGACACGAAAATTTGCGTGCAAGTCTTAAATCACTATACGGAACTACTCCCAAACTCGAAATTCCAAACGGACTTCAATTACTCAAAATCCTACTCCAATCCAAATTTAAAGAATTTTAAACCTTCAAATAGTTGATTTTTACTATTAAGCGTCAAAACGCTCCCGGGTTATCCAAAACCCGATTCGGACATACGCCTAAGTCCAAAATCATCATACGAACCTATTGGAACCGTCAAATCCTGATTCCGGGGTCGTTTTCTCAAAATGTTGACCGAAGTCAAACTTGTCCATTTAAAGCTAACTTAAGGAACCAAGTATTCCTATTTCAATCCACACACTTCCAAATCCCAAACCAACCATCCCCGCGAGTCATAAATTAATAAAAGCATGTTCGGGGAGTTTTATTTTAGGGAACGGGTTTCTAAAAGTTAAAATAACTGGTTGGGTCATTACATTCTCCACCTCTTAAACAAACGTTCATCCTCGAACGGGTTTAGAATAATACCTGGAGTGCTAAATAAGTGTGGATATTTGCTCCGCATGTCCTCCTCGGCCTCCCAAATCGCTTCCTCGACTGGTTGGCCCCTCCACTGGACCTTTACTGCAGAAATCCTCTTGGACCTCAACTGGCGAACTTGTTTATCAACAATGGCAAATGGCTCTTCTTCATAACCTAAACTCTTATCTAGCTGAACTGTGCTGAAGTCCAACACATGTGATAGGTCAGCATGATACTTCCGGAGCATAGATACATGGAAAACCGAATGAACTCCCGATAGACTGGGAGGCAATGCAAGCTCATAAGCAACCTCCCTAACTCGTCTCAACACCTCAAATGGGCCTATAAACCTTGGGCTCAACTTGCCCTTCTTCCCGAATCTCATAATTCCCTTCATCGGCGAAACCTTCAAGAGAACTTTTTCACCTACCATAAATGATAAATCACGCGCTTTCTGATCTGTGTAACTCTTCTGTCTGGACTGTGTTGTACGAAGTCGCTCCTGAATCAACTTTACCTTTTCCAAGGCATCATTTACCAAATAATTACCATATAACTTAGCCTCACCGGGCTCAAACCATCCGATCAGTGAATGGCATCGATGGCCATATAAAGCCTCAAATGGAGCCATCTCGATGCTGGATTGGTAACTGTTATTATAAGCAAACTCGGCCAAAGGCAGGAAACGATCCCACTGACCTCCAAAGTCAATCACACATGCCTGAGCATATCCTCCAAAATCTGAACTATCTGCTCTGACTGCCCGCCAGTCTGCAGATGAAAAGATGTGTTGAGCTCTACACGGGTCCCTAATTCACTCTGTACTGCTCTCCAGAAATATGAAGTAAACTGAGGGCCTCTATCTGATAAGATGGAAATTGGCACACCATGCAACCGAACTATCTCCTGAATATAAATCTGGGTCAACCTCTCTGAAGTATACGTAGTCAAAACAGGAATAAAATGTGCCGACTTGGTCAACCTGTCAACAATCACCCAAACTGCATCAATCTTCCTCAAGGTCGCGGCAACCCAACTTCAAAGTCCATAGTAATTCGTTCCCATTTCCACTCTGGTATGGTCATCTGCTGAAGTAGGCCACCTGGCCTCTGGTGCTCATATTTAACTTAGTGGCAATTTAGACAACTAGCTACATACTCAACTATGTCCTTTTTCATTCGTCGCCACCAATAATGTTGCCTCAAGTCACGATACAGAACTGTATGCCTCCTCCAGGATCTTTTTCCTCAGTTCATCCACATTAGGAACACAGAGATGATCCTGGAGTCACAGAACACCATCCGAACCAATAGTAACTTCCTTGGCACCACCTCGTAGTACCGTTTCTCGAAGAACCATTAAGTGTGGGTCATCATACTGGCGAGCCTTGATCTGCTCAAATAGTGAAGACTGAGCTACGACACATGCAAGAACTCGGCTGGGCTCTGAAATATCTAGCTGCACAAGTCTGTTGGCCAAGGACTGGATATCCAAAGCTAATGGCCTCTCTTCTGATGAAATGAAAGCCAAACTACCCATACTCTCCGCCTTTCTACTTAAGGAATCTACAACTACATTTGCTTTACCTGGATGATATAGGATAGTAATATCATAATCTTTTAGTAATTCCAGCCATCTGCGCTGCCTCAAATTTAGGTCCCTCTACTTGAACAAATGCTGCAAACTGCGATGATCAGTATAAACTTCACAAGACACCCCATAAAGATAATGCCTCCAAATCTTAAGGGCATGAACAATATACATTCCCGAACCGGAAGGTAACACTAACACTGGTGCTATAACCAACGTTGTCTTGAGCTTTTGAAAGCTTGACTCACATTCATCAGACCATCGGAACTGAACACCCTTCTGGGTTAATTTGGTCAAAGGTGCTGCAATAGATGAAAAACCTTCCACAAACCGACAATAATAACCAGCTAAACCCAGAAAACTCCTGATCTCAGTCGCCGAAGTGGGTCGATTCCAAATCTGAACTGCCTCAATATTTTTGGGATCAACTTTAATACCTTCGCCCGATACAATATGTCCCAAAAATGCTACAGACTCTAGCCAAAACTCACATTTAGAGAACTTAGCATATAGCTTTTGTTCCCGCAATGTCTGAAGCACTACTCTCATATGCTGCTCATGTTCCTCCTTACTGCGCGAGTAGATCAAAATATCATCAATAAAGACAATGACAAACGAATCAATATATGGCCTGAATACCCTGTTCATCAGATCCATAAATGCTGCTGGGGCATTAGTTAAACTGAAAGACATTACCATAAACTCATAATGACCATATCTAGTACGGAAAGCAGTTTTCGGAACATCCGAATCTCAAATCTTCAACTGATGATACCCCGACCTCAAGTCGATCTTAGAGAACACCCTAGCACCTTGCAACTGGTCAAATAGGTCATCAATACGCGGAAACGGGTACTTGTTCTTAATAGTAAATTTGTTCAATTGGCGATAGTCAATACACATTCGCATTGTGCCATCTTTGTTCTTCACAAATAATACTGGTGCACCCCAAGGCGATACACTCGGTCTGACGAACCCTTTGGCTAGTAACTCTTCAAGCTGTTCTTTCAACTCTTTCAATTCTTTCGGAGCCATGCGATTTGGTGAAATAGATATAGGTTGAGTATCTGGAGCCAAGTCAATACAGAAATCAATATCCCGATCAGGTGGCATACCTGGAAGATCTGCAGGAAATACATCGGAGAACTCCCGAACTACTGGCACTGAATCAATAGCCGGAGTCTCTGCAGTAGTATCCCGAACATAGGCTAGATAAGCCAAACAACCCTTCTCAACCATGTGTTGAGCCTTTATAAAAGAAATAACCCGATTAAATGAACTAACCGACGAACCCCTTCCACTCCAGCCTAGGCAAAGATGGAATAGCCAAGGTAACAGTTTTGGCATGACAATCTAAAATAGCATAATATGGAGATAACCAGTCCATACCCAGAATAATTTCAAAATCGGTCATCTCGAGCAATAAGAGATCTGCTCTAGTTTTATAACCCCAGAATGTAATAATACAAGGCCGGTAGAGCCGGTTCACAATAACAGAATCGCCTACAGGAGTGGACACATAAACATGAGTACTCAAGGACTCATGAGAAACACCCAGGAATGGAGAAAATAGAGATGACACATATTAATACGTGGATCCTGGATCAAATAATACTGAGGCATCCTTGCCGTAAACAGAAATAATACATGTAATCACAGCATCTGAGGCCTCTGCATCTGGTCTAGCTGAAAAAGCATAGAACCGAGATGGAGCACCAACTGGCTGGCCTCCGCCTGGCTGACCTCCACCTCTAGGACTGCCCCTACCCACCTGTCCTCCGCCTCTTGGTGGTCGGACTACTGGTAGAGCAACTGGTCCGGTAAGCATAAGCTGCTGACCCTGCTATACTGGTCTACCCCGAAGCTTGGGGGAAACCTTCGCATGTGACCGGGATCCCCGCACTCGTAACAACTCTTCGGTGTGATCGGCTGCTGACTAAGTGTCTCGCCTTGGGGAACTGAATACCCACTGGGAGGACCCTGAATAGCTGGTGGGCGGTAAGAACTCTCTGGTATAGCACTGAGATAAGGTCGCACTGGAGTACCCCGAGGAGGTGGTGGTGCTGGAAATAGGGGTTTGCTGGACTGCCCCCTTACAAACTGATCTCTGCACCCAGACGGAGCACCTCTAAACTCTCTAGAGTACATGAACCGCTTATCTCTCATAATCTACTCTCGGCTCTACTGACGCACACCCTCAATCCTCCGGGCTATCTCCACAACTAGTTCATAAGAAGTACCCATCTCAACCTCTCGAGCCATAGTGGCCTGAATGCCAGTATGTAAACCGGCTACAAACCTCCGCACTCTCTCCGCCTCAGTAGGGAGTATCATAAGTGCATGGCGAGATAATTCAGAAAACCTCACCTCATAATCGGTCACTGACATGTGACCCTGCTGGAGCTGCTCAAACTGAAACCGCAACTCTTCCCTCTGGGAGGGTGGAATATATCTGTCCAGGAAGATACGGGTGAACCTGTCCCAAGTCATGGGAGGAGAATCTGCTGGTCTGCTAAGAACATAAGACTGCCACCATCAATGGGCCCTTCCCTCTAGTTGAAAATTAGCAAAGTCAACCCTATGAGATTCAAATATCCTCATGTTGTGCAGTCTATCCCTACAATGATCAATGAAGTCCTGTGGATCCTCATGTCACTCACCCCCAAAGATAGGAGGATGTAGTCTAGTCCATTGGTCCAATAGTTTCTGAGGATCGGCGGCTACAGCTGGCCTGGGCTCAGGTGTAGCAGCTGCCACTGGCTGAGCTCCACCCACGGGTAGTGCACCCTGGGTCTGATATACAGCAGCTACCTATCCATGAGCCTACGCGGTAGGGGTCTGTGCTTCCCCGCCCACCTGAGATGTGGCTGGGTCTGCCGGAAATAAATCGGCCTGAGTCATATTGTCCATGAACCGCAGCATACGACCCATGACATCCTGAAATCTCGGTACAGATGTGAAATCCACCAGAGCTGGGTCTGCCACAGGCACCTCATCCTGTTCCTCAATAATGGGGTTCTCTGCTGGACCCACTAGCGGCATAACTGGAACAGTCTTGGGACGTCCTCGCCCTCTACCACGGGCTGGAGCCCTCCCTCGGCCTCTGCCTCGGCCTCTAGCAACTGGGGGAGTAGCTCTTCCCTCGCCTGGAACCTCATTCGAGCACGTTCTCACCATCTGAGAGAGAATAAGAGAAGTATATTTAGAAATATATCAATTGCATGATTGAATATGAAGAAAGGTAATTTCCTAACACCCTATAGCCTCTCGAAGATAAGTACAGATGTCTATGTACCGATCCGCAAGACTCTATTAGGCCTGCTCATAACCTGTGAGACCTATGTGAACCTAGTGCTCTGATACCATGTTGTCACGATCTAATTTCACCTATAAGTCATGATGGCGCCCAACACTACAGCTAAGCAAGCCAACTTAATAAATTAAGCATATATTGACAAAATTTAAAACCAAGAATATAATAAAACACCAAATTCTACCAATGTGTGTGCCAAGACCTGGTGTCACAAGTGTATGAGCATCTAGTAGATTATACAAAACCTCAAATACTGTCTGAAATAAAAATAGACAGAATAAAAAATACAAGGAGAGACACTAGTAGCTACAGAACGGCTCAGAAAGGCAGCTCACCACTATGCCCTTGGAAAATGTGGGTGTAAGACGATAGGTCCCCCACTAGTACTTGCCTCAGGTCCTGCACAAAAAGTGCAGCAAGTGTAGTATAAGTACATAAACAACGTGTACCCAGTAAGTATCAAGCCTAATCTCAAAGTGGTAGAGACGAGATGGCCGGCTTTGACACTCACTCTGGGTCAATAATAATAAAGGAAATACAACTAGAATATCTAAATCAGCATGATTCACAGAACATAATTATATAATTTCTACCCAATTCCACTATGGGTGTCAAAGTCACGGGCCCACGTGCTCAGATTCTAAAAAATTTTGGATGAAAACGTTACCCATAATCTCAAGAACTTAATTATATAATTTCTACCCAATTCCATAACTATTTTCGTGGTTAAAATCTAACTTTTATAAAAATCTAGGTTTTTCATCTAAATCTTTGATTTCTAATCGTTTTGTTTGTCTTTGATGGCTTTGCAGGCCCTGCCGTAGAGCACATGTTGTGACGATTAAAGCTTGCAGTTTCAGTTTTCTCATCATAATAAAGAAGTTTTTCGGTCAAAAGATAGTTGGAGTTAGCTTGGATAATGTGTCAGCAGCCCAGCTTCTCGAGTTTCATTTTCCCGAACTCTGATCCGGAAAGTAGGCAATCGAGAATGAGCCATGATCCTTTCCTCAAAGAGCATCAAGATCCAATCTAAGGTCAACACAAGCGAGTAGGTCAAGAATCAAGATTTGACTCCACAAGACACATAGATTAGGAATTTTGTAACTCTTAGTTTCCAGACATATGTAGTTCTTTCTCTTTTCCTTTTGATGCAAGCAACAAGTAACAATAACAGCAACAACAGCAGCAACAGTAGTCTTAAATCTAGTGTCTGGTAGTCCCAGTTACAGAATTTTCCCAGAACTACACTGACCTGATTCCTCTAAACAAGGATATGTAGGCTACCTCGGAAGCAGGGTTCGGTCACCATTTAAAAAAAAATGCTTTCATTAGAGTAATAAGTGAGCAAAAATTAGCCATGGCATTCACTTTTCTTTGCACGAAAACTCTTCATGTTCTCAAGCAAAGAGGGCAGCTGTGAATACCTAATTTTTGTACTATTTTAACACCTCCTAAAGTCATTAGTGTTTTGTTGCTTTAATTTTATTTCCCAATTTTTGTGTCTTTGATTGCATATTTCCTATCATAAAAATACCAAAAAAATAGTTCTTTCTTTATTTGTGCATTTTAGGAATTAACTAACTATTAAATTGGTAAATTAATCTAGTTAATTGATCATTTGAATAAGTTACTTAATTAATTTATTTGTTTGTATAAATTTAGTTTAATAAGTAGGATTAAGAAAGAAATTGGGCGAAATTTGAGAGAGAAAGTGGCCAAAAGTGCAAGATAAGGGGCTGCCTTTGAAAGGGTCCGGAACGACGTAGTTTTGCCTCAAAACTACATCGTTTCATTAAGTGACCCAAGATCAAATCTCACCCATTGATCACCCCTTGATCTAATGGTCCATATTTGATCTCTCAAGAGGTATTTAAAACCTCAAAAATCTGAAAAATTCCCTCATTTCCCCCATAACTCTTTCTCTCTTCTCTCTCTCTCTCTCTCTCTCTCTCTTCTCTCTCTTCTCTCCGTCGCCGCCGCCGGAAATCACCCACTGGCGGCGGACCACCTCCAAACACCTCCAAATTAACACCATATAATCTCCACAACCTCCTCTTCCCATATCTCCAAACCAATTCCTTAAAAAAAAACCTCAAACTCCTTGAATTTTTGATCTAAGAAACTTTAGCCGCCACTTTTTGGTCCAAATTCTTGAAGCTCCGGCCAACACCACCCTACAACACATACATGAATGGATAGAGCTCCACGAGACCTATCTTTTACTACCCATTTCACCCCCAAAATCCCCGTCGCCGCCAGCCCGCTCCTCGCCGCCGCCACGGCTCCACCGCCTCACCACCGCCAAAATACCCCGAACCCCCATTTTAGCTATTTTTCGACTCAAAGACACTCGTTTCTTTTGGCGAGATGCTGAAACGCATTTCATTCTAGCATCTACCCGAAAGAAACATGCGTTTCGGAGTCGGGTAGTCGCCTTTTAGCATCTCCGGCGTCTTCTCGTGGCTCGAACGGCTCGAACGGTATAATCGTCATCTCTTTAATTAATTTCTGATTTTTTTATTTTTTTTTATTTTTTTGTTTTGATTATTTCTTGTTAATTAGAGTTTCAAGTTAGGTTTATTTAATAAGCTATCTCTATTTAGTTTAGTGGTTTGTTAGATTCGTTATTGATTTAAACATGATCTTTAGTGTATTAGTTAAATCGTTCACTTAGTTAGTCGATTATTTAGTTGTTGTTAGTCGTCGTCCGATTGTTAACGATGCTCGTTCTGTTTTGAGCATTAGTTTGTGAATTTAGTTGTTTGTTTAGTAATTAGTTTGCACAAATCGAATTCATTCCCATCAAGTTGGTTTTAATACTTAGTTCAATTACGTTTTTCGTCTCGTCTATGCTTTGTCAGTTGATAGTTGTCCAAGTTTAATTTGTTTGAGCAAGTAGTTTGTTGTTAATGGTTAAAATCTGAAGTTTAGTTTATTTTATCACAAAATAGGGTAATAGTAGCTTACTTTTACTAGTAGGGTGGATGAAAGGATATTTTTTCTCCTTGCTTCTGACACAGCAGATTTTCAGGTTGTCCTTTCACCTTTGGGACAGACCTTGAACAGTGTTTAGCACACAAAGTTAGTCTTTTGGACAGATTTTTGGTGAACCAAAATCTGTCCAAAAAATCTAACTTTATTTGCCTATTGAAAGGGCTGCTTTTCTCCTATAAAAGGGACTCTCTTACACTTAGAATGCAGAGGCCTACTCACTGAAAAGGGGGACACTCTATTACACACTCTATCTTATACTGAGACACATCTTGGAGAGTTGCTTAAAGACATATATCTTTGAGAAAAATCAGCAGCTTAATACATATAACAAGCTGAAATTTTAGAGTTTTGTGAGGATTATTTGAGTGCAAAAACCTTGAGAAAAATAAAAAGATCCCTTAGGCAATTTGTGAAGTTGATAGCTACCAGTTTCAAGCATCTTGTTGAGTTTTCTGGGTTGTCTTAACACTTGAGTTGCTGCTGTTTCTACTGTATTTGCTGCTGAGTTTTTTGTTGTTACACTGTTGTATTTTATTATTCCACAAATCAGGTAACTTTTAAATTCTTATATTGCAGATTCTTGATGATAATAAGAAGGATTTGATCCCGGTTTGGTTGATGGAACATATTAAATCTGATTTTGTTTCAAGATGAATGATTATTAGTGTTATCATCATGTAAATCTGTTAAAAATTAGTTAAATTATCGTTTTCTTCTTTATATATGTGATTGAAATTGCATTCTGTTAAGATTACTTAGTTTAAGGAAAAGATAAAGACTCCACTTTTAACCATGTTTGTTTAGTTTGGGCTCTTTTCCGTGAGTTACTTTCATGGTTCATGTATAATTATCTAAGAAAGACTTCTAGCTTCAAATGTTTTGATGCTTTGAATTATAATCAACATAATGTTATACTTAATATAGTTCTTCTCTTTAGCATTGAAGTATTACCGTTTTTTGTAGTTTTTATATTTAGTCGTGGTTTTTATGTTGTTAATGAGTGTAGTTTGATTAGTGCCATGATTGGTATAGATGAGTAGAAATATTATGTTAGTCCTTAAGAAATAGTTGGTTAAGAAGATAAAAGATAATAATTAGCATGTAAGTTTCTTTTATGAAAAAAAAAATAATTTTTAGTTTGGACATCAATGTAAGAAGTAATTTGGGCTTAGAAAAATACTTGTTATTTTGTGTTGTCTTGGTCATCGAGGCTCTTAAGCAACATGGGCAAATTAAGCTAAAATTTGTAGGCCCAATGACAATAGAAAGCAAGATGGACATTTTCTTTAAAACCAATAAATTATCTTTTGTTAAATAAAATAAGTAGCCCAATACCATGAAAGCTTAAGCTTACCCGAGTTTAATGTCTTGCATTAGTGAAAATTGTTTTTAATAATAATATTTTTTTCCAGTCGAACAAGTAATAAATAAAAAAGAAGCGCTTTTTAATTAATTTAAGCGATAGGCAATTTTAGGCACGTTTGAGATGTAGACCATGTGTTCATACACGGTCCTTGATCGATTTTGTTTTTAATAAAATAGTCATGTGTGTATTCCCGCTCCTTGACTTTTCAATATTAATTGTATTTAAACCATGTGTACCGACACGTTCTTTGTTTTAATTCATATAATCAAATAAGAACTTTGTGTGCTTGCACGCTCCTAGGCCAAAATTATTAATTATTAAGCAGCACTAAAAAATAGTAACTTAAGGCAAATAATACACACTTTATCCAAAAGTAATTCAAGCCAAATTTAAGTCAATAAAAGTGACCGTGCTAGAACCACGGGATTCGGGGAATGCCTTACACCTTCTTCCCGGTTAACAGAATTCCTTACCCGGACTTTATTTTCGCAAACCAATAATAATAGAGTCAAATCTTCCTTTGATTAGCGATTCAAATAAAAGGTGACTTGGAACACCAACAAAATCAATTCCAAGTGGCGACTCTGTAAATAAAATAATCCTTACTCAATTTTGTCACTTTAATTGAAAAACCCCTTTAATCCACACAATATTATTTTGCGGGTAGAAAAAGGGGTGTGATAATTTGTTGTCGTCTGTCTTTGCTGATAGTAAATTTAGGTTTAGGTTATACAGATTTTAAAACTTATTTGACCCTTTGTTTAGATTTAGGGTTAGGTTTTAAAGAGTCAAAAGCTGAATTTCCCTCAAATTGTATTTTGTTTCTATTGTTCCTTTATTTCCCTATTATTTGATATTTTAATTATGAAGATTATAATAAGCACTTAAGAGCTTGATTTTCAAAAGAGTCCTAGCTAAGTTTCTTAACACTTCTACAATGGTAACTATTTCCCCTCATCTGGGCGTCTGGTGCACACGCACCGTCTTATGGAGACACTGACCGGCCAAAATCCGGCGCGTCCTTCAGAGATAATGAAACCTCCAGTGGAGAAGACAACACATGAAGAAGGAATTCCATCAACATCGAACTATGTTGTAGCTCTGAAATCTTCGACGATTCCGGGCCCTTGTGCAAATCGCTACGGCAACCCAGAGGTCAAAGCTCGTTATTCCACACATAATGGGATGCCGACAGTCATCTTTAAAGCTTCTGACTACTATGGAGTCATGGCTGAGGAATGTAGGCTCACAATTGTAGGTAAGTTTCTAAGAACCCGACCTCAGTTAGAAAAAATACGATCTAAGTCTGCGGAGAAAATCACAGTCAAAGGTAATGCCAAGATTGGGGTGTATGATTATCATACAGTCTTTCTTGATTTCTCAAATGAAGATGACAGCAAGAGTGTGTGGTACAGAAGATCTATTGAAATCGAAGGCCAACCTATGTGGTGGAGAAACGGACACCGGATTTCAAGCCGGAGGAGGACTCACCCATAGTTCCTGTATGGGTGCTTCTCCCTGAGTTACCATTTCATTGCCACGCATGGCATTACGTTAAGCAAATAGTGTCCCCCTATTGGAGCACCTCTCTCAATGTACCTGGCCACTTATCACAAGACTAGATCAAGTATAGCGAAGGTCCGAGTCGAGGTAGATCTCACCAAACCAAAGCTTAATTTAGTTTGGGTGGGTTCAGAAGATGAATCAAATCCATTGAAAGGCTTTACTCAGAGATTAGAGTATGAGAGTATGCCTAAGTATTGTAGACATTGCAAACTCCTAGGGCACTCCATAGTGCAATGTAGAAAAATGGTGAAAAGAGAAGAAGGGGATGAAACTATGAATGGGAAAAATATAATAGAAGCTAGGGGAACTAATGCGAGACAAAATGATGGAAGTAAGGGAGGACAACAAATCATAAGTGAAAAAGAGGAATTTGATAAATAAAATGAAGAGAAGAAAAAGGATGCTACAGACAGTAAGGAATAAAACAATGAATCTAAGACTACACAGGTGGAAATAGCAAACAAGGATGAGGTGCCTGCTATGGTAACCAGGCTGAAAGGAAAAAAGAAAAAGAAGAAGGTTAAGAAAATGCCAAAAAAGAAGAGTAAAGTAGTATTTAAACCAGTTCTAGCACATGAAAGTAGCAGGAGAATAACTAAAAAGACCATTACAAGACCTCAAACACAACATAAGAGTATAAATGAAGAAAGCAAAGGGGACAGTAAGGAAATAGAGGACTTCAAGTAAAACAAAAATCTGGAAGGAACATCGAGCAATGCTGGAAGCAAAGAGGTAGTGGAAAAGAACATAGAGGAACAATTCAGTCAACCAAAAGAAGTCGCACATGTTTCAGATACAAATGAAGAAGTCAGTCAAAAGGATCAAGGAAATCAAAACCAAAAAGTTCAAATGGAGGGAAACGATCTACTAGCATTTAGCTCCGACTCCTCAAGCTTGCCTACATACATAAAAGAGCAACCAGGAATATAACTCGTAGTTGACCTAAATGCCAATGAGGTGCAGAGTAAAATTTTAAAAGCTAGAAATGAAATACAAGAATATAGTGTGCAGTCACCTGTACACAAAACTGAAGGATTGCAAGATAGATTGCATATAGAGCCACATCCTATCCTCGAAGAAGACATTACTAAGGAAAGCGACTCTACACAAATGAGAGGAAGAAGTGAAACAAGAAAAAATGGAAAGAGGAACAAAAAAAAACAAGACCTTCTTCGAGAACAAAATAAAAAGTGGGAATTCACCACAAGTTATTCATGATTAAAGCAATCTACTGGAACATCAGAGGAGTTAGGTCCAAGAAAACCATTCACAGGCTCAAACATTTAATAGACATAAACAACGCCCAGTTTGTAGCAATCTTTGAACCCTTTATTTCAAAGGATAAAATAGATGGCTACAGGAATTTCTTGGGATTTCAAGAATGCATATCTAATACCAATGGTCAGATATGATATTTCTGGAAAAACCATCTAAACACTACTATCATTGTTAATGAGGACCAACATATTACTATCAAATTTAATGAGGGTTTTGACAAGTCTAATATCTTTATTTTTGCAGTATATGCCAAATATACATTAGCAGTCAGAAAAGATCTCTAGGATAGTCTGGAGAATATTAGCATGTCTATTAATAGCCCTTGGTGTATATGTGGTGATTTCAATGTCATAGCTGATCCGGGGGAAAAACTAGGAGGCAAACCTCATAAGATATATAGAAGCTTGGAGTTTGTTAATTGCCTTAACAACTGTGGTGTCACAGATTTAGGATTCACTGGCCCAAAATACACTTGGTGTAATAACATAAGGCCTAGAAAGTGAATATGGAAAAGGCTTGATAGAATTTGTATTAATGATCTTTGGGCTCAGAAGTTCCAGAATAATATTGTAAGGCACTTGGTCAGAACTGGCTCAGACCATCGACCTCTCCTTATGAAGAGCTATGATAGCGACCACAACAACATTAATTACTTCAAGTTTTTGAATTGTTGGATAAAAATTCCAGGATTCTTTGATATTGTTAAGGAGGTTTGGGATTCTCCTATCCATGAAAACTCTATGTGGAGACTCCAGTCCAAATTAAAAGCACTTAGCAGGAGGCTAAGCCAATGGTCCAAGCAGGACATATGGGACATACACCAACAGGTCATGATATGGGAAGAGAAGATCCAGGTATTGGAGGAATTAGACATTAATAATAACACAAACCATGGAAGGGGTGACGCTAACAAAATTCATGTTGAATATGTTAAGTGGCTAGGTTTACAAGAGGCCCTTCTAAAGCAGAAGACTCAGGTAAAATGGTTTGAAGATGGAGACACAAACACCAGTTATTTTTATAGTATTTTAAGAGCAAAAAGAAGAAGGCTTCATCTCCACAGAATAAAGAATCATACGGGGAAATGGATCCAGAAGGAGGATAAGATTAAAAAAGTTGCTATCAAATATTTTGAAGCTCTCTTCAATCTCCCCAAACCCGTTCTTAACAGCTCTATTCTAGATTGTATCCCTAGTTGTGTGTCTAAGGAAGACAATATCAATCTTATTGTCCTTCCAACAGAAGATGAGATTAAAAATACAATTTTTAGCTTGAGTGCAGAGAGCTCTGCTGGTCCAGATGGCTATAATGGAACTTTTTTTCAATCTTGTTGGGATATTATTAAATATGATATCATTGCTTTTGTTATGAAATTCTTTCGGGGAAAACCTCTCACCAAGTTCTTTTCCCACTCATATTTGGTTCTAATTCCAAAAGTTGATACTCCCTCCAGTTTCTCAGAATTTAGACCCATCAGTCTCACAAACTTTACCAACAAAGTTATATCTAAAATTCTGGCTTTGAGGCTTAATCCTCTCCTCCCTAGCTTGATCTCCGAGAACCAAAGTGGGTTTGTCAAAGATAGGTTGATTACAGAGAACGTGCAACTGGCCCAGGAGATTATTCACTCTATTTCTCAACCAAATACGGGTGGCAATGTTGTGATCAAATTGGACATGGACAAGACATATGATAGAATGTCCTCGCATTTTGTAACTTCTGTATTACAAAAATTTGGCTTCTCAGAAGATTGGGTTGATATGATTCTGAGGCTCATTTCTAATAGTTGGTATTCTATCATTGTTAATGGAATAAGAACTAGCTTCTTTACATCCTCACAGGGTTTGAAACAGGGAGGCCCTTTATCCCCATCCTTATTTATTATAGCTGCTGAAGTACTATCAAGATCTCTAAATATGCTTCACAGTTATGATAACTTTATTCCTTTCTCTATGTCACTTAATGGTCCACTAATTAACCATTTGGCTTATGCAGATGATATTGTAATTTTTAGCAGTGGGAGTCACAGATCCATCAAGCTAATAATGCATCAAATTAAGAAGTATGAACAAAGTTCAGGACAAATGGTCAATAAAGAAAAATGTTTCTTTCTAACTGCACCAAAGACATGAGCTACAAGAATTAACAGAATTAGAGACTGCACATACGTCATGGATAAAGACTTCTCGTTTACATAATTGGGGTGCCCAATTTATGTAGGGAGAAAGAAAATAGAATACTTTGAAAATATGGCTCAGAAAGTTATTAAGAAGCTGGAAGGGTAGAATGTTGTCTCATGGAGGAAGGATGGTTCTGATAAAACATGTCCTCCAAGCATTACCGACCTACACTCTGAGTGCTTTATCTCCGCCAAAGGGAACTTTTAAACTTCTAGAGAAACACTTCTCCAATTTCTTCTGGGGCTCCACCGGGGATCAAAAGAAATATCATTGGAGTTCATGGATAAATCTATGCTATCCTACAGATGAAGGAGGGGTAGGGGTGAGGAGTATGCAGGAATTCAGTGAGGCATTGGCTACTAAAGGATGGTGGAGATTCCGATCAATACAATCACTATGGGCGACCTTTGTGAAGCACAAGTACTGTACTAGAGCTCATCCTACCTCTAAGGTATGGGTTTCAGGAAATTCCCATTTGTGGAAGAGTTTGACACAAGTAAGAACAAAGGCCGAAAGTTTTATGGTTTGGCAAGTGAACTTCGGCACATGTAGCTTCTGGTGGGATAATTGGACGGGCAAAGATCCTTTAGCAGCGGCGGTCCCTCAAACTACCAAAAGCACGAAGACTTGGGTCAAGCACTTCATGGTTAGTGGAAAATGGAATCTTGAAAAGTTCTAGAAACTCTTCCAGATCACCTGGTAAAGCACATTGAAACTATTGACATTGGAAGACAAGACCTTAAAGACCAAGTCTATTGGGATCTTACAGACAATGGAAAATACAACAATAAATCGGCATGGCAGCAGATTAGAAGTTGCAATCCTAAAAATCATTTTCTTCACAAAGTTTGTCACAATTCAATCCCTTTCAAGTTCTCTTTCCTTACATGGAGACTATAGCAGGGAAAGTTACCCATTGATGAAGTTACCACTAAGTTTGGAAATCAAGCAGTTTCAAGATGTAATTGTTGCAGAAATCGAGACGCAGAATCTATGCTACATGTGTTTGTGAAAGGTGAAGCGGCTAATTTCATTTGGATGCTATTTGGTGGTCCATTGGGGATCAAATATCATCAAGGCACTATCAGGAGTTTGATAAACTCGTGGTGGCAACATAAGACCGTTAATGATGTTCATAAACTTATTGTTCAAATTCTCCCGGTTATTATTTGCTGGGAAATTTAGAAACAAAGATGCGATTGCAAGTTTGGTGATAAGAAAAACTTTAATTTATTCAAAATGGTTCAAACAATTAGCTGGATGATTCAAACTGCCTTGGCTAAGGCATTTCCTACATGTAAGTTGACATTACCCCGGATCTCCTTTTGTGAAGAAATGATCAAATTGAAGCCTATTCCTCGGCGTACAACTGTTTGCTCGAATCTTTCTGAACATGGGTCTATAAAGTTGAACACAAATGATCACTAGCAGGAATGATAAGGGAGATCTCATAATGGCATTCTCTTTCCCCATTCTATGCAACAATAATATGATTGCAGAAGCACAAGCTACCAAGTTTGGGTCTGATTGGTGCATCAGGAATGGCTACAGAGAGTTCATCCTGGAACTAGACTCCTAAACTGTTACTCATATGATCACTAGTAAGAGAGCGAACAATTATAAAATAAACAAGATCATTGATGAAATCTTACAAATATTGAACCATATTAATGTCAAAACTCGCCACTGTTTTAGGGAAGCAAACAAAGTAGCCGATCAATTAGCCAAAATTGGTTCTACTAGTGATGTTGGCTCCTTTTATTACTCATTTCAGCAACTTCCTACAGGTGTCAAAGGCCCATATCATCTGGACAAAAGCTAATTGCCATGCATAAGACTTAAACATGACAGGGCAAATTTCTTTGTAAGTTGACTTTTTTTGGATTAGAGCAGAGCATAATAAGTCCTCTTTACTGCTCCTTTTTTGAAGGATAAGAACCTTATCCTTGTGTTGTATTATTGAGGTAAGGTCAAGCCCCCCTCTTGTACTCTATTTCAGATAATATAACACCCCCAATCAACCTGGAAAATGTTTTTTAAAAAAAAGATTATAATCAAACTTAGATACCACACACTAAAAATATGGGATTTGGCTCACCTCCTGTACAGAATCTTTCTATTTCCATCAATGCACATTTAATTTAATGACACTTGTTATTTTTCGGATCTAAGGGCCAAGATTTATTTAGAGTAAATCTTGGTTAAACTAAATATTCTTAGTTTAACCAAGATTTACTCTAAATAAACCTTGGCCCTTAGATCCGAAAAATGATAAGTGTCATTAAATTAAATGTGTATTGATGGAAATGGAGAGATTATGTACAGGAGGTGATCCAAATCTAAAAATGTGATGATTTAAGGATGAAGTACGTATCAATAGAATTATTTATATGTAGTTCCTTCGCTTAGATAAGTACTTAATCGTTCGAATATAGAGGAGATAGGTATCAATAGACTCTAGGGTGGATGTTGAGTTGTAATTAATTAATTCGATCTTCAAAACTTTGTAGTAAATACAATTTTTGGTTCTTCGCGTAGATTTTTTCACTTCTCTAAGATCAAATTAATTTCGATTTCCAGGAGGTAATAGGGAAGATCAAACAGTTCCAAACAGTAGGCAACTTCCCAAACGAAAGGTCTAAACCCTAAACAATATAGTTACGATATGGAATTCAGAGCTTATAGAAACACACTTTTTCTTAATATTAATTCTGCCTTATGGTGGCAAATATCTTCATACACTAAATCTGAAACTTGAGTTAGCCATACATTTAAATAACAAACAAGACTTGCGCAATGAAAAGTTTTCAGTTTTAGTCATTTTTTATACTAAATGTATAAGATAATTTTCAGTTTAAATAGTCCTTTTTACATTTGAGCAGATTTCATAAAATAAATAAATAAACAAATATAACAATAAGATATATCCAAGAAAGAATCTCTGGAAATATTATAAGGAAAAATCATATTAATCCAAAACATATGTCTTTACAATACTTCTTTGATGCATTTGAATAAAAAGGGAAGAACACAGTCACCATATGTCACGACCCAATTTAGGCTATGACCGGCACTAAGGGGTAGGTTCCCAAAGCAAGCCTTAACATGAATTTACAAAAAATCGGGGAGAGTTTTCCCTGTATTTAAGAAAATTCAAAAATTTTCTATTCTCAAAATCAACAATAGATATAACCAATATCAACCCAACAAAACACAATCATCCCCAGGCCACCATTTTTAACATAATAATACTAAAACCATCTCTAAAGTACGAGAAGGACATCTAATACTAGTCACAAGTCTTTAATATTACGAGAATACTCATGAGACTAATAAAAATGACTAACAGAGTGACTCTACGAGTTTTTGAAAGAAAAGTAAGATAGAAAACAAATAACTTCTAGCCCACGCGAAGCAATGCGGGGCTCACCAGAATTTGTCACCTCGAGCGCTCTAGTTATCAAAATCCTCACCAACATCACCTGCAGTTTCTGTAAAAAAAAATAGTAAGGAGTGAGACGCTAGCTTAGTGAGTAATAAAACTTAAGAACAACCGTTTTTAGTGGGGACAAGTCAGAAAACATGCTTGTATAATAATCAGAAAATATCATGAAATAAATGCTCTTTTCCGAATCGGTAACAAACATCAATCTTGTCTGTTTTCATGTAAGCAGGAACCTATTAACAATTTAATAATAAACTCTGTGAATATTGTCATATCAAATATTATGTTTGGGAGGTTTCTAAGAAAGGATTATGTAATCTGTTGGATCCCTTCGTAAAAAGTGTCGAATATAACTGTAGGTCCCTACTCGAGGAAAAACTATAATTCTATGCTAGTTTTACCTTCCCACTAGCAAGGGCTATAATCGTAATATGTGATCTGTATATACAAGGTGCACCAGGTATAACGAACCCGTCGTTAGCTACGGAATCATTCATAGTCTCCTGCCATTTATTCTTTTCCTTGTAACCAGTAAATATTCATAAGAAAGCATTTTAAAATAGTACATGGCATTTCAATTCTTATCAAATCATGTATTTTCATTTTGATAATATTAAATATTATCTCAAGCAACGGTAAAACATATTCAGTAACCATGAGAACATACAAATTAACTGTAATCATCTCAAATAAATATAGCGGTATCATATCAAGAAAAAGACTTGTTCCGCATGCAAATTCAAAACAGTCAGTAATATATTCATATTAAAATCATGTGTAAATCATGCAAGTTATGAAAACACAAATTGCGGTAAGGTTACTACTCACGGTACTCGTGTCTAAATACCAAGCGTGTCAACTCGAGCAGTCTATACGACTTCTTCGATCAATCTATTGTATCACAAAGACTAGTCTAAGTAACTTCGTGAAGTACCAACATACTCGGGTTCTATTAATTCCTCTTGGTTCCATTCGCAATAACCTTAGTTAGGCCACCCATGACCTTATCTAACACCTCTCTGCAATTCTTTCTTCCCTAGTTCATGGAACGTTCATCAATTAATTAAATTTATCATAATAAAATAATTTATATATAATACTCATTTTAATTAAATACCAACATTAATCCTAGTATCACAATTTAACTCAAGTCAATGATCATATATTTAATATTAATATTTAAGTAAAACTAATAATACACTGTTACCTCTTTCTTTTATTCACTGCGTGAATTTTGCTGTGTACATGTACACTAAATCGAGGTTTTATTCCTCTTCTTGTTCCCTTGTAAAACTTGTTGCTAGAAGGACCCTATTCCCTTTTAATTTCCTTGCAATGCTTTCTGAATATGATAGTAAATATTTCTGTTGCAGAGTTTTTTTTTTGGCTTCTTCTCAGTTTTCCTTCTTTCAGATTCCTCATATTTGGAGATAAAGTTCTCCACTACCCTAGTTCATTCCTTTTATCCAGCTGAGCAACGGCCCATTCATTGCTCTTTATTATTATTTTTAATTGATTTTACTAAATGACCATTATGTCCTCATTTAAATTATGGGGGTATTACACTATATGTCAATAAAAGCACATCTAAAAAGCTAAGCATTAGAGGTTCATTGCACTTCCACAAAGTAGATCACTGCCCCTGATGACGCGTCAACAAGTTCAAAGAGAAGAACACTCCCTTTTTAAGATTATCGTCGACAACATATCACACCTCATTATAAGAAATTTTGACTAGAAAGAAATGTACCAACTATATAACCAAGTTACAAATTTTAAAATATAATCATAACCTCTAATTATTTTAGTAGTTCTGTCATAAATTTCACTATAGTTTTATTCAATTTCTACTTTGGAATCTCGAGCTGTTGTAGGGGTCCTGCAAGTTGCAAATGCATACCTTGACACGCTAACAAGTAAAATAGTCAGAAATAAGTTAAAGAAATCTTTCTTTTTTCCTTTCTCACAAATAAAATTTTCTTCTAGTCGTGGTACATCTTATTGAAATCCTGTACAGTGTATCTAGAGTGGTGAGCTCCTTAATATTCAAGAATAACTCGTCTTAACCCATCTATATTTAGTATACATAACAAGATACCTAATCGAAAAATATACCATCACCATCAATAGTCATATCCTTGCTTTATGTGCTCTACTAGTGAAGCCTTAGCTTTAGCACAAGTCAACAATATCTCTACATTCTCTATACTAAATTTGATACACGTACCCTTTAGTCTCTGTATAGTTTTAGCCAAAGGTCTGTTTGGCAGAACTATATATTCTAAACTGCCCATAGATTTTCTGCTTAATGCATCAGCCAAAATATTGACATTTCCATAATGATATCAAGTGGAACAATCATAGTCATTGAGTGGTTCCACCCACCAACGATGTTATAACCCAAAATCCTATCCTGTCGTGAAGACGCCTATCGTGGTACTAGGAAAGCCGACATTTGAAATATTTCCAATACTATTAACAGAAATCGAATTAAAGCAGTTAAACAATAAAGATTTCATAAACGGGATAGAAACCCAAAATACAATGCGAAAGATCCCAACCACCGGAGTGTCACAGAGTACATGAGCATCTATACATAACAAGTTTGGAAAATACCATCTGTGATAATATGAAACATAATATAACAAGTGGAAAGATAGGGAAGGAGAAACAAGGTCTGCGAAATGCCAAACAGCTACCTCGATAGTCTCCGAGAATCCGAACTCCGCAACTCAGCGACCGCCACGACCGGAAGCACATGGGTCTGCACACAAGGTGTAGGGTGTAGCGTGAGTACAACTAACTCAGTAACTAAAAAGACTAAATAAAGAATTGAAAGTAGTGACGAGCTTCACAGTTATAATTCAATAACAGTGGATTCAACATAGGAAAGTAGGCATGCTCTCAAGTTCGATAAATTAGGTCAAACAGTTAATCCATGACAAGTTTAAGTGAAACATAGTGTAATATTTTCAGAAATTTCAATACAGTGATACATGGCAGCTAAGGGCAATAATAATAAAATCAAATGCATCCTCTCAGGGCCACAGTCAATCAGCACTCGGCACTCGCACTCAGTAGGTACCTGCGCTCACTAGGGGTGTGTGCAGACACCAGAGGGGCTCCTTCAGCCCAAGCGCTATAATCCGCACAGACAACTCACGTGCTGCACGGACAACTCACGTGCTGCACGGACAACTCACGTGCTGCACGGGCAACTCACGTGCTATAGTAATATCTGGATCTGCACAGACAACTCACGTGCTACACAGATAACTGACGTGCTGCACGGACAACTCACGTGCTGCACGGACAACTCACGTGATACACTGACAACTCACGTGCTAAAGTATAATATCTTACAATCAGGCCCTAGTCTTAACTCAATCATCAATCTCTCCAGTCTCTCGGGCTCTCAGTAATCATGATAAATCAGCCCAAACAGAAACGATATAATGTATCAACAAAAAACAATAGAGACTAAGATATGCCATGCAAGTAAAATGGAGACTGAGTACAACACAACAATTTAGCAAATAGATTAATATGTACACGACCTCTGAGGGTCCCTTTAGTACCAACACATGGCATGATCATGATTTCTAACATGATTGCAACTCAATTTCTATAACATACGGAGAATTTACAGATATCAACAGATTAATCATCTATACAGTTCCATGGAATGGACCAAGTCCTAATTTTTAAGGTGTACACCCACACGCCCGTCACCTAGCATGTGCGTCACCTCAAAACCAATCACATGACACATAATCCGAGGTCTCATGCCCTTTGAACCAAATTTAGAACTGTTACTTATCTCAATCCGAGCAAATCTCTACTCCGAATGCCTCGAATCTATCATGAAATAATTTGATATAATCAATACGTGCTAAAGGAATCAACTCCATAAGAAATGCTAAGTTATGAATCAAAAGTCCAAAAATTGACTCAAACGTCGCCCACCCCCCTCCCCCGGGCCCACATCTTGAAATTCAATAAAAGTCACAAAACTTGAAAGCCTATTCAACCACGAGTCCAACCGTACCAAATTATCAAAATCCGACACCAAATCATCACCCAAATCCCCAAATCAAACTCTCCAAATCCCTAGTCTCAAACTCTCAATTTACACCTTAAATACACACCAACTAGGGGGAAAAATCAATGGGAAAGAAAGATTATTGATAAAAAAATGAGCACAAGGGACTTACCTCAAGAATCCCCTCGAAAACCCCCTCAAGAATCGCCTAAAGCGTGCTTGAAATGTTTGAAATGAAGCTAAAATCACGAACCTTTATTTTAATAATCTGCCCAGGCTTTTCGCACATGCGACCAAATATCCGCAGCTGCGGAACCGCTTCTGTGATAAATCCTTTACTTCTGCGAAAATCACTAAAATCCCCCAGGCCTGCATCTGTGCTCCAGGACCGCGGGACCTCAACCAAACATACCAATGAGTCCTAAAACACGATACAAACTTAGTCGAGCCCTCAAATCACATAAAACAACTTCAAAAACACGAATTACACCCCGATTCAAGCCTATTGAAACTAAGGAAATTCCAACTTCTACATTCAATGCCGAAACCTATCAAATCATGTCCGATTGACCTCAAATTTTGCACACAAGTCATAAATGACATAATAGACCTATTCATATTTCCAAAATCGAATTCCGACCCCGATATCATAAAGTCAACTCCCCGGTCAAACTTCCCAAAAATTATCCAATTTTCTAACTTTTGCACGCTAAAATGACCTACGGACCTCCAATTCAACATCTGAACATGCTCCTAAGACCAAGATTACCCCACAGAGCTATTGGAACCATCGAAACTCCATTCCAGAATCGTCTTCACACAATTAGAACTACTGTTAATTCCTACGACTTAGACTTCTGTTTTAGGGACTACGTGTCCCGTAATACTCCGAAACCAAAAACAAATCCTACCAGCATATTATGTAACCACAAAATGAAATTGAGGGAGAAATAAGTAGGGGTTTGGGGCTACTACTCTCAAAATGACCGACCGGGTCGTTACATCCTCCCCCTCTTAAAACAAACGTTCGTCCTCAAACGAGTATAGAGACATACATGAAATGGCAAAAAGATGAGGATAACGGCTGCACATATCATGCTCTGTCTCCCAAGTCGCCTCCTCGACCGGATGAACCCTCCACTGAACCTTTACTGAAGCAACATTCTTTGACCTCAATGTTCGAACCTGCCTGCCCAAAATGGCCACTGGCTCCTCAACATAAGATAGGTATTTGTCCAACTGGACTACATTGAAGTCTAACACATGAGACAGATCGTCGTGATACTTCCGGAGCATGGAAACATGTAATACTAGATGAACTGCTGGCAGACTAGGTGGTAGTGCAAGTCAGTAAGCCACCTCTCCAACCCTCTCAAGAATTTCAAAAGGCCCGATATACCTAGGGCTCAACTTGCCCTTCTTTCCAAACCTCATAACACCCTTCATGGGTGAAACCCGAAGCAAGACCCGCTCACTAACCATGAATGCAACGTCTCAAACCTTTCAATTTGCATAACTCTTCTGTCTGTACTGGGCTTTACGGAGTCGATACTGAATTAATTTAACCTTTTCCAAAGCATCCTGAACCAAGTCTGTACCCAATAGCCTAGCATCGTTCGGCTCGAACCAACCCACGGGAGACCGGCACCTCCTACCATATAAAGCCTTATGCGGTGCCATCTAAATGCTCGACTGATAACTGTTGTTGTAGGCAAACTCCGCAAGTGGCAAGAACTGATCCAAAGCACCCCCAAAATCCATGACACACGCACGAAGCATATCTTCCAATATCTGACTAGTGCGCTCGGACTGTCCGTCCGTCTTAGGGTGAAATGTTGTACTCAACTCCACCCGAGTACCCAACTCATGTTGTATGACTCTCTAGAACCGCGGTGTAAACTGTATATCCCGATCACAGATGATAGATATCGGCACGCCATAAAGTCTGACAATCTCACAAATGTTAACCTGAGCCAGCTGCTTCGAAGAGTAAGTAGTAACCACAAGAATGAAATTAGTTGACTTGGTCAATTTGTCCACAATTACCCAAACTGCATCGAACTTCTTCTGAGTCCGTGGGAGCCCAACAATGAAATCCATAGTGATCCACTCCCATTTCCACTCTGGAATCTCTAGCTTATGAAGCAATCCGCCCAGCCGCTGATGCTTATACTTCACCTACTGATAATTTAGGCACCGAGCTATATATTCCACTATGTCCTTCTTCATCCGCCTCCACCAATAATGCTGCCACAAGTACTGATACATCTTTGCGGCACCTGGATAAATGGAGTACTGCGAACTGTGAGCCTCTTGGAGAATCAACTCACGTAAATCATCTACATTAGGAACACAAAGCCTGCCCTACATCGGTAATACACCATCGTCTCCAATGGTGACCTCGGCATCACCGTGCTGAACCGTGTCCTTAAAGATAAGCAGATGTGGGTCATTATACTGGCGCTCCCTAATACGATCATAAATAGAAGACTGAGAAACCACACGAGCCAAAACTCTGCTCGGCACAAAAATATCCAATCTGATAAACTGGTTGGCCAAGGCCTGAATAGCAAAGGCTAAGGGCCTCTCTCCGACTGGTAGATATGCTAAACTGCCCAAACTCTCTGGCTTGTGACTCAAGGCATCAGTCACCACATTTGCCTTCCCGGGATGATAGAGAATGGTAATGTCATAATCCTTAACCATCTCCAACCATCTCCAACCATCTCCTCTACCGCAAGTTAAGATCCTTCTGTTTAAACAGGTGCTGTAGACTCTGGTGATCAGTGAAAATCTCACAAGGAACACCATACAAATAGTGCCGCTAGATCTTCATGAAAAACAATAGCCGCTAACTTGTGGTCGTGGACAGAATAGTTCTTCTCATGTACCTTCAGTTGTCTAGACGCGTAGGCAATCACCCTACCATCCTACATCAACACCGAGCAGAGACCAATGCGCAACGCATCACAATACGCCGTAGAGGACCCTGATCTGGTAGGTAACACAAATACTGGGGTTGTAGTCAAAGCAATCTTGAGCTTTTGAAAGCTCTCCTCACACTCCTCGGTCCTCCTGAACGGAGCACCCTTCTGGGTCAATCTGGTCATAGGTGCTGCAATAGATGAGAAACCCTCTACAAATCGACAATAATATCCCGCCAAGCCTAGAAAACTCTGGATCTCTAGGCTGAGGATAGTCTGGGAAACTCTGCACTGCTTCAATCTTCTTCGGTTCCACCTTGATCCCCTCACTCGATACCACATGACCCAAAAATGCCATTGAATCTTAAAAGAATTCACACTTCAAAATTTTTGCAAACAACTTCTTTTCTCTCAAGGTCTGACGCAATCCTCAGGTGCTGCTCATGATTCTCCCAGCTCTGGGAGTACACCAAAATATCGTCAATAAACACGATGACGAAAGAGTCGAGATAGGGCTGCAATACACTATTCATAAAGTGCATGAATGTTGCTGGGGTGTTGGTAAGCCCAAAAGACATCACGAGGAATTCGTAATGGCCATACCGAGTTCTGAAAGCAGTCTTCAAGATATCTGGCTCCCGAATCATCAACTGATGATAGCCTGAATGCAACCCTGAAGCTGATCAAATAGGTCATCAATACGTGGCAATGGATATATATTATTGACTGTAACCTTGTTCAGCTGGCGATAATCAATACACATTCGCATAGGACCATCCTTCTTCTTCACAAATAAGACAAGGGAACCGCAATGCGACAAACTGGGCCGAGTGAAGCCCTTATCGAGCAACTCTTGCAACTGTTCCTTTAATTTTTTCAACTCTGCTGGTGCCATGTGATAATGTGGAATAGAAATAGGATGGGTGCCCGGCACCAAGTCAATACCAAAGTCAATATCCCTGTCAAGCAGCATGCCCGGCAGGTCTGCAGGAAACACATCCGGAAAATCTCGCACCACCCTCGAATATGAAATTACTATATTGGGAACATAGTCTAGAGAACCTCTCCACTCGATCCTTGGCAACTTTGATATCACCAACGTCACGGTCTTAGCATGACAATCCAGAACAACATAACGTGGAGACAGCCAATCAATACCCAAGATCACATCGAAGTCCACCATACTAAGCAATAAGAGATCAACTCTAGTCTCCAATCCCCCAATAGTCATTATACATGACCGATATACACGGTCCACAAGAATAGTATCGTCCACTGGTATAGATATATAAATAGATGAAGCTAAGTACTCACGGGGCATATTCAGATAATGAGCAAAATATGATGATTGATACGAATAAGTGGAATTAGGGTCAAATAATACAGAGGCATTCCTGTGGCATGCCAAGACAATACCTATGATCACTACATCGGAGGCATTAACATCTGGTTTGGCATGGATAGCATAGAATCGGGCCTGACCGCCACCTGATCGGCCTCCTCCTCTAGGGCGACCCCTAGCAGACTGAACCCCACCCGAGCTAGCTGAGTGGGTGGTGTAACTGCTGGTGTTGGTGCCATCGACCGAGGACTCTGCTGTGGATCCCTACTCAACAACCTAGGGCAATCTCTCTTGATATGACCACAGTCTCCGCACTCAAAACAACCCCTCCTCTAATGGAATTGTTGCTCCTGATAACCCAAGGAACTACCTGTAGAAACCTGAGCGGATGAGGCATGGTGAGAACTCTGCACTGGTAGTTCACTGAATAAAGACTGACTGAGTGAGCACTATAAAAACCGTGGCTAGCTGATGTGCCACGATGAGCTGGGCGAGTCATCTGAGCGGGCCTATAAGGATGACAATTGTTGTGGTAGTACTGCCCCCAGAAGGTATACCACTAAAATTGCCTGAACCTCGAGGCCTCTTGGCCTCACTCTTACCACGCTCCTGGTTATGGACCATCTCTATCTACAGAGCAATGTGTAACCACCTCGTCAAAAGTGGCACTAGATACCCTCTCCCTAGTCATAAACATCCACATTTGATACGTAAGGCCATCAATGAACCTCATGATCCTCTCCCTATCAGTGGGAACCAACCAAATTATGTGTCGAGCTAAATCAGAAAACCTCATCTCGTACTGGGTCACAGATATGCCATCCTATCGAAGCTGCTCAAACTGTCTGCGCAGCTCCTCCCCGCGAGACTGCAACACGAACTTCTCGAAGAAGAGAATGGAGAACTCCTACCATGTAAGTGGTGCTGCACCGACCGGCCTACGCCTCTCATAAGCCTCCCACCATCTGAAAGCAACATTAGAAAACTGAAAAGTAGTGAACGAGATCCCAATGGTCTCCAGAATACCAGCCGTGCGATGCATCTGCTGGAACTTATCCAAGAAACCCTAAGCATTCTCTGAGGGCTCCAAAATTTCTCAAGTCTCCTATGCTCATCATCAGCCATAACGGGGACCACCGGGGCCTGAGCCACTGCAACCGACTGGGATAGTACTACCTCTGGTGTCTGAAGTCCCTGCATTGCCTGCTCTGGAGTATGGGCAGTGGGGGTATGAGTACCTCCCCCAGCCTGAGAAGTGGCTGGCGCAGCCTGAGCCTATACCACGTGAGCAAGACCAGTGCAAACTGTCAGTATTTGGGCCAAAGCCTTCTGAAGGCCTGGAATCACAATGGGCACAGCTGATGCCTGAGCTGGCCCCACTGGCTCAACTACATCTGGAACCTGCTCATAAGCTGGAGAAACTGGTGGATCAGCAGGTGCTACTCTAGCTTTTGTATGAGCTGCACCTCTACCACTGTCGCAGCCCCTACCGCGCCCTCGGCCTTTCTTGGCCCTAGCTAATGGTACTGGTGGTTGTCCATCCTGCCCGGTAGTACGTGTCCTCACCATCAGTGAAAGAATAAAATATAGTAGTTTAGTTATCGGAATCAACAAATCCTCACGACAAGAATACAATAATGTGAAATTTCCTAGTGGTTTGGCAGCCTCTCGAAGATAAGTACAAACGTCTCCGTACCGATCCGCAAGACTCTACTAAACCCGCTTATGACTCGTGAGACCTATGTAACCTAGGCTTTGATACCAACTTGTCACGACCCAAAATCCTAACCTGTCGTGATGGCACCTATCGTAGTACTAGGCAAGCCGACATTTGAAATATCTCCAATACTTTTAACAGAAATCAAATTAAAGCACTTAAATAATAAAAAATTTCATAAATTGGATAGAAACCCAAAATACAACGCGGAAGATCCCAACTACTGGGGTGTCACAGAGTACATGAGCATCTATACATCACAAGTATGGAGAATACTATCTATGTAAATCTGAAACTAAATACAATAAGTGGAAAGATAGGGAAGGAGAAACAAGGTATGCGAAATGCCATGCACCTACCTCGATAGTCTCAGAGAATCCGAACTCCGCAACTCAGCAACGGCCGTGACCGAGAGCACCTGGGTTTGCACACAAGGTGTAGCGTCAGTACAACCAACTCAGTAAGTAACAAGACTAAATGAAGAACTGAAAGTAGTGACGAGCTTCACAGTTATAATTCAATTACAGTGATTTCAACTCAGGAAAGTTGCCATGCTCTCTAGTTCGATAAATTAGGTCAAACAGTTATTCCATGACAAGTTTAAGTAAAGTAGAGTGTAATATTTTCAGAAATTTCAAGACAGTGATACATGGTAGCTAAGAGCAATAATAATGAAATCAAATGCATCCTCTCAGGGCCACAGTCACTGAAGCCTCCCATTCACTCAGCACTCGCACTCACTAGGGGTGTGTACAGACTCCAGAGGGGCTCCTTCAGCCCAAACGTTATAATCTGCACGGACAACTCACGTGCTATAGTAATATCTGGATTTGTACGTACAACTCACGTGCAACACGGACAAGTCATGTGCTAAAGTATAATATCTCACAATCAGGCCCTAGGCCTCACTCAGTCATCAATCTCTCCAGTCTCTCGGGCTCTCAGTAATCATGATAAATCAGCCCAAACAGAAATGATATAATATATCAACAAGGAACAATAGAGACTAAGATATGACATGCAAGTAAAATGGAGACTCAGTACAACACAACAATTTTGCAGATAGATTAGCATGTACACGACATCTGAGGGGCCCTTCAGTACCAACACATGGCTTAAGCTTGATTTCTAACATGATTGTAGCTCAATTCCTATAACATATGAAGAATATACAGATATCAACAAATTAATCATCTATACAGTTCCATGGAATAGACTAAGTCCCAATTCCTACGGTGTACACCCACACGCCCGTCACCTAGCATGTGCATATCCTCAAAACTAATCATATAACACCTAATCCAGGGTCTCATACCCTCAGAACCAAATTTAGAACTGTTACTTACCTCAATCCGAGCAAATATCTACTCCTACACACTCTTGCCTCGCGAAACGGCCTCTGAATGGCTCGAATCTTTCAAAAAACTACTTAAAATTTGATAAAAGTCATAAAACCCAAAAGCCCATTCAACCACGAGTCCAACCGTACCAAATTTATCAAAATCCGACACCAAATCGTCACCCAAATCCCCAAATCAAACTCTCCAAATCCCTAGCCTCAAAGTCCCAATTTACACCTTAAATACACACCAACTACGGGAAAAGATCAATGGGGAAGCAAGATTATTGATAAAAAAATAAGCATAAGGGACTTACCTCAAGAATCCCCTCGAAAGCTCTCTCAAGAATTGCCTAAACCGTGCTTGAAATATTTGAAATGAAGCCAAAATCATGAACCTTTGTTTTAATAATCTACCTAGGCTTCTCACAACTGTGACCAAATATCCGCACCTGCGGAACCACTTATGCGGTAAATCCTTTGCTTCTGTTGAAATCACTTAAATCCCCCAGGACTGCATCTGCGCTCCAAGTTCCGTACTTGTGTAACCGCTTCTGTGGCCTTCCATCCGCTTCTGCGGAAACATGCATCTCCCTCAACTCCGCATCTGCAGAGCCTTGCTCGCACTTTCGGGCTTGTAGCGGTCATCCCCTCGCACCTGCGTCCTGCCTAGGCCAGGCTAGACCAGCTCCGCTTCTGCGTAAATCCAGCCACATCTGCGGCATCCCACCTATGGCCAACCCTTCGCAGGTGCGATTGCACCAGAAGAGCTCCAACTTCAGCAATGCACTAAGTCCCCTTTTCGATCCATTAACCATCCGAACCCAACCCGAGGCCCCCAAGACCCCAACCAAACATACCAATAAGTCCTAAAATACGATACAAACTTAGTCGATTCCTTAAATCACATCAAACAACTTCATAAACACGAATCGCACCCCGATTCAAGCCTATTAAAATTAAGGAAATTCTAATTTCTCCATTCAATGCCGAAACCTATCAAATCAAGTCCGATTGACCTCAAATTTTGTACACAAGTCATAAATGATGTAACAGAACTATTCTAATTTTTAGAATCAGGTTCCAATCCCGATATCAAAAAGTCAACTCCCCGGTCAAACTTTTGAAAAATCATCCAATTTTCTGACTTTCTCCAATTGACGCTAAAATAACCTACGGACCTTCAATTCAACATCCGAACACGCTCCTTAGACCAAAATCTCCCCTGAAGCTATTGGAACCATCGAAACTCCATTCTGAAGTCGTCTTCACACAATTTGAACTACGTTCAATTCCTACGACTTAGACTTCCATTTTAGGGACTACGTGTCCCATAACACTCCGAAACCAAAAACAAATACTCCCGAAAAGTTACTTAACCACAAAATGAAATAAAGGGAGAAATAAGTAGGGGTTTGGGGATACTACTCTCAAAACGACCGGCCGGGTCATTACAAACGGTGTCGAAGATTCAGATGTCTATGTTGAAAAATACAATTCAAGCTCTTGTGGTAAGTGTAAATCCCATAAGATTTGCAGTATAAGTAATTCCTACAAACAATCAAAGACAAAACTAATGCAACAAAATCTAAATCATGAGTAGGATAATTTATCTAGTGCTTCTTGAAATATCTAAAACGATAAGCTATAACACAATTATATGCATGAGAAGTGAGAACACATCCTAATCCACCCTCGAATAATCAAAGAATATAGTGAGTCCTCCATAACCAGATGGTAATGCCAATACTAATGTGGTTGTCAAATACGTTTTGAGTTTCTGAAAGCGTTGCTCATATTCCTCTATCCACGGGAACTTTGCATTTTTTTTTTGTGTGTGTGTGTGTGTGTGTGTGTTAACTAGGTTAATGGCTCTGCTATTTTAAAGAAATCCTATACAAAATGCACGTAGTAGCCTACCAAGCCAAGTAGCTGCAAATATCCTTAGGAATAGTATATCCTTGCCATTTTTGAACCATTTCTATCTTCTTAGAATTTACCATAATCACATTCTTAGTTCTAATATGCAGAGGAATGCCACTAGTTTAGCCAGAATTCACGCTTCAAGGACTTCGCAAAAAGCTATTTTTTTGGCGACATCTATAAGACATTTTTTAAAAGTGATCTTCGTGTTCTTTCTAGCTACGAGAATGGGCTTAGCAGGTTATTATCGTCAGTTTGTGGAGGGCTTCTCATCTATTGTGGCACCTTTGAGTACATTGACCCAGAAGGGTGCTCCATTCATATGGTCCGATGACTGCGAGGCGAGCTTTCAGAAGCTCAAGATCGCACTGACTACAGAACTGATGTTAGTATTGCCTTCCGGCTCGGGGATGTCAAATGTGTATTGCGAAGCTTCACGCGTTGGCCATAGTTGTGTATTGATACAAGATGTTTGAGTTATTGCATATGCTTCACGTCAGCTAAATCCCCACGAGAAGAATTTCCCTGTAGATGATTTGGAGTTGGCCACAATAGTTCATGCTTTCAGATCTCGAGGCATTATCTTTATAGGGTGTCATGTGAGGTTTACACCGATCATCGCAGCTTGCAGCATTTATTTAAACTGATGGATCTTAATTTGAGGTAGCGCATGTGGCTTGAGTTACTGAAGGATTATGATAATACCATCCTTTACCATCCAGGCAAGATGAATGTGGTTGCGGGTGCCTTGAGTAGAAATGCCGAGAGTTTGGGTAGTTTGGTATTCATTTTAGCATAGGAAAGGCCATTGGCTTTGGATATTCAATCCTTATCTAACATACTTGTGAGGTTGGATATTTCAGAGTGCAGTAGAGTTCTTGTATATGTCGTGGCTCAGTCTTCATTATTTGAGCAGATCAAGGCTCGTCAGTATGATGATCTGCCCATTTTGTTTCTTAGAGAGACGATACTATAAGGTAGTGCCAAGGAGGTTACTATTGGTGAGGATAGTGTTCTGGGACTCCAAGGTCACCTATGTGTTCCTAATGTTGATGGATTGAGGGAGAAGATTCTATAGGAGGCATACAGTTCTCGGTATTCCATTTATCCAGGTGCTACAAAGATGTATCGCGACCTGATGTAGCATTATTTGTGGAGGCAGATGGAAAAGGACATAGTTGAATATGTAGCAAGATGTCTAAATTGCCAACATGTTAAGTATGAGCACTAGAGGCCAGGAGGCCTACTCCAGTAGATGGTTATACCAGAGTGGAAATGGGAGTGCATCACTATGGACTTTGTAGTTGGGCTGCCATGGATGTTGAGAAAGTTTGATGTTGTTTGGGTCATTGTCAACAGGATGACCAAGTCGGCACACTTTATTTCAGTTGTGACTACGTACTCTTCAGAGAGATTGGCCTATATTTACATTCATGAGATTGTCTGATTTCATTGTGTGCCTGTTTCCATCATATTATATAGAGGCCCCCAGATCACTTTGCTTTTCTGGAGAGCAGTACAGAGCGAGTTGGGCACCCGGGTAGAGTCAGCATAGCCTTTCATCCGTAGACCGATGGGCAATTAGAGCAGACAATTTATATCCTAGAGGATATGCTCAGAGCGTGGGTGATTGACTTCGAAGGGCAGTGGGATCGATTCTTGCCTTTGGACGAGTTTGCTTATAATAGCAGTTATTAGTCCAACATCGAGATGGCTCCATTTGAGTATTTATATGGTCGGCGATGTTGTTCGCTCATCGAATGGTTTGAGCCCGACGAGGCTAGGTTATATGGAATTATTTTAGCCCGATGAGGCTAGGTTATATGGTCGGCGATGGCGTTCACTCACGACCCAAAATCCCACCTCAGGTGTCGTGATGGCTCTTAGTCTCTAAGACTAGGTAAGACGATGTTTATTACATTTCGAGACATTTTTTCTTAAATAGATAATTTAATACAAGTGTCGAAACCAACAACGAAAATAATTTAACAACCTCCCAAGACTGGTAATACAGAATCATGAACTCTAACTGATTACATGCAATGATCTCAAGGATAAAATATACAACATTGTTCGAATAAAAATTGACAGTACAATAATATGGAAAGACTCCAAGGGATTGCGACGACCAAGCAACCCTACCCTGAATCCTTGCGATCACACTCTAATCTCTGTCCGAATCCGATATCTCCAATACCTGGCTCTGCACAAAAATGTGCAGAAGTGTAGTATGAGTACATCACAGTTGGTACCTAGTAAGTGTCAAGACTAACCTCGGAGGAGTAGTGACGACATACAGTCAAGACACTCACTAGTAAAATAACTTGTGCAATATAGCAGTATGAAATTGTGCTGGAAAATAACTAGCAATGATAGCAACAAAAATCAACCAGTGATATAAACAGAAAGGCAACGAGAACACCATAATTATTTCTCAAATGAATAGGGAACACAAGTACAACCAATTAATCAATCCTTTCAAATATAAATCTTCCACATATAAGTTTTTCAAACAAAAATATTTTGAATATAATTTTTTCAGATAAATATCTTTCAAATAAATATCTTTCGAATATATTTCTTTCAAATAAATATCTTTCGAATATAATTATTTAAAATAAATATCTTTTTAATATAATTCTTTGAAATAAAAACCACTATGTGACACCTCATTTCAAAATCATAAAACACGGGTCTCAGCCCACGTTCATATTTTCGTAACACGGGTCTCAGCCCACTTTCATATTTCTACGGCACCTCGTGCCTATATTTCTATAACAACCGCACGGTCAACTCACGTGCCAATAATAAATATCATCATTTACTTGCGACACCTCGTGCCCACATCTCATATCACAACTGCACGAGCAGTTTACGTGCCAATATTATAATCATTATATTTCCCCGGCACCTCATGCCCATATTTCGTATCACATCTACACGAATAGTTCACGTGCCAATAACATAATCTGCCCAGCAATAGCCATATGCTCACGATTTCAACGTAGATCAAACTATTATCAAGTTTACTGAAACAACAAGAGAAGTTGCATGAGATATAAAAATAAACACAAGGGAAATCACTAGCACAATAACCCGACATCATTACACAAAAATTATCAACACAATAACTCCACATCATCACATATCATCCTGACAATTGCCACATTTATCTCTCCTATAGCCACCCTTATCACTCCTATAATAGCCTCCCTTATCCCTCCACCCTGACAATATTAATAGCCACCCTTATCGCTCCTATAACCACCCTTATCACTCCTACAATAGCCTTCATTATCGCGCTGTTTAATAGCCTCCCTTGTCACTCCGCCCAGATAATATCCTAACTCACATAACAACAATGAAATGCCACCCTTATGTCCGCATAATATCAACAGTGGGATGCCACCCTTCTACGCTGCATAACAGTAACCCAAATCAGACAATAATTCACACAGAATATTATCACAACAATACAACATAATAAACTCGTATGCCCTTAGGCCACAACCTTTCCAAAGGTATAACGAAATCAATTAATTTCACAACAGATAACACACGACTCAACACAATGTATATAAAATCTCAAAAACAACAATAAGGATGAAAAAGTAACTCAGCAAGAACAACGCCTTCTTTAATCCATATTCTTTGTAATTAGATTAATACCTCTTTTCAAATTTAATTAATTAATTATTTGCAGATGAAAAATCCTTAATGAAATTAATTCACGAAATGGAAACTCAACAAAACACAGAATCCACATAAAAGTCAAGTAACAATCACACCAGATTATCATATAAAAATAAACTCGGCAAACAAGGAATGAGGCATGACAAATAAAGGATTTAATTAGTGCCAATAATTTCAAATTTAATACATAAGAGTGTCTACAAATTTTAACCTATATAATTTGCACATATAAACCAAGTACGTACTCGTCACCTCGCGTATATGGCTTTCAATCGCACAATTTTCACAGAAGACTTCATGCCTAAGGGGTAATTCTACCACACAAAGTTAGGCAAGATACTTACCTTTTTAAAGTTAGGCCGGTATTCCAAAATAGCCTTCTTGCGTGAAACGACCTCCGAACGTCTCAAATCTAGCTAAATTAATTACATAACTTCATTAAAATTTATCGGAAATAATTTCGGATAATAAAATATCGACTTTAAATTTAACATTAAAAAGTCAACTCGGGGCCCGCATCTCGGAACCTGGCAGAATTTTCATGAAATCTGAACATCCCTTCCGATACGAGTTCAACCATACTAATTTTATCAAATTCCAATAACAAATCATCCACCAAATCTACTTTTTTTCATTTTTGAAAGATTTTCAAAAAATCTCTTTTCCGTCCAATTGATTCACTAATAATTGATGGATATAACCATATAATCATGAAATATAATCACTTTCGGATATAAAACACTTACCCAAGTCAAAGTCGTGAAGAAATCGTCCAAAATCACCCCAAAATAGAGCTCCAAAATCCCAATCGAAAATGACAAAATGACCATTTTCGTCCTTAAACAATCTGTCCAGTTTTGCTTCTACGGACAAAATTTGCGCATATAAGAAGCCGCTTTTGTGACACAATATTCACTTCTGTGGAGAACACTGTCCAACAGCCCCATCGCACCAGCAGAATTTCTCTCCGCTTTCGCGCAACCGCAGGTGCAAAACTTCTCTCACATTTGCGCATAATGTCGTTTCTGTGACAAACCTTTCGCTTCTATGAAGCCGCTGAAGCGTGAAATGTTCTGATTCTGCAAAGTCTCCACAGCATCCTTCCCACGTCACTTCTGTGATGAGCACCTTGATTCTGGAAGGTCGCTTCTGCAACCAAGCTTCTGTAGAAGCGATTACACCAGCAAGTCCAAAATTCCAGCATTTCCTTAAGTCCAAAAATTAATTCGTTAATCATCCAAAATCCACCCGATGCCCTCGGGACCTTAATAAAATATACCAACACCTCCTAGAATACAATACAAATTTAGTCGAGGCTTCAAACCATGTCGAACAACGTCAAAATTACGAATCGCACCTCGAATCGAATTATGAGTTTTCAAATCTTCCAACTTCTATAATTTGCGCCGAAACGTATCAAATCAATCCGGAATAACTACAATTTTTTCCCACGAGTCGTAAATTACATCATGGAGCTGTTACAATTTCCGAAATTGATAACCGAACCCGTCATCAACAAATCAACCTTCGGCCAAACTTATAACTATTTTAAAACTTCAACTTTTTCAATTTTTACCAAAATGCGTCGAATTGTCCTACGGACTTCCAAATCCAAATCCGGACATACGCCTAAGTCAGAAATCACCATGCAAAGCTATTAAAATCATCAAACTACATTCCGGACTCGTTTGTACAAAAGTCAAACTCCGGTCAACTCTTTTCATTTAAGCTTTAAAAATAAGAATTGTTCTTTCAATTTAATTCTGAATCTTCCGAAAACCAAATTTGACTGCACACAAAAGTCATAATACATATTACGAAGCTGCTCAAGACCTTAAGTCACCGAACGAGATGCTAATTCTTAAAATGACAAGTCGGGTCGTTACAACAGTCTAGACAGAAGAGTTACACGGATCAGAAGGCGCATGACTTATCATTTATGGTGTGCGAGAAGGTTCTCTTGAAAGTCTCATTGATGAAGGGTATCATGAGGTTCGAAAAGAAGGAGTCTGAGGTTTATAGGCCCATTTGAGGTGTTGAGGCTAGTTGGGGAGGTTGCTTATGAGCTTGCTTTGCCTCCCAGTTTATCGCTAGTTAATCCGGTCTTCCATGTGTCTATGCTATGGAAGTATCATGCCGACATGTCGCATGTGTTAGATTACGGCATGGTTCATCTAGATGAGAGCTTGGGTTATGAAGAGGAGCCAATTGCCATTGTTGACAAGCAGGTTCGCTAGTTGAGGAAGTAGATGTCTGCGATAAAGGTCCAGTGGAGGGGTCAACCAGTCGAGGAAGCACCTTGGGAGACCGAGGAGGACATGCGGATCAGATATTCACACTTATTCAGTACTCCAGGTATGATTCTAGACCCGTTCGAGGATGAACATTTATTTTAAGATATGGAGATTGTAACGACCCGACCGGTCATTTTACTTTATAGATCATGATTCCTCTAATTAAGACTCCTCATATGTTCTTTTACTATTTTATGACTTGCAGGGATGGGTGGTTTAGATTTGGAAGGGTTCAGGTTGAAATCGGAACACTTAGTTCCTTAATAGTGGCCTAAGATGGCCAAGTTTGACTTGAGTCAATATTTTTGGTAAACGACCTCGGAACTGTAATTTGATGGTTCCAATAGGTTTGTATGGTGATTTTGGACTTGGGCGTGTGTTCGGATAGGGTTTCGGGTGACCCTGGAGCCTTTCGGTGCTTAATATTGAAAGTTGGTACATTTAAAATTTCCTAGTTCTTTAAATTTGGTTTGAAGTAGACTTTGGTGTTATCGAGGTCCGTTTGGGATTACAAGCTCGAGAATAGGTCTGTATAGGGATTTATGACTTGTACACAAAATTTAGTGTCAATCCGAGTTGTCTAAGTATGATTCTACGAGTTCGGAGTTAGTTGAAGACGTTTGAAGTTCATAAGTTGATCAATTTGGTTTTGAGGTGTGATTCTTAGTTTCGATGTTATTTTACGTATTCCGAGGGTTTTGAAGAGGCCCTCATGTTTGTGTAGGCTAGGCCAGGCAAGACTTCGCATTCGCAAGTCTTGAATCGCGTTCGCGATGTGCAATTTTTCAGAGCCTTGGCCGATTTTCCTTCGCAATTTTGAAGAATGATTCACTAGGCTATGTCTTAATTAAAAATGGGACTTAGGACTTTTTCTCTCATATTCATTTCCCTTGGGCAATTTTGGAGAACGTTGAGGGAGGGCTTTCATCTAACATCACAAGGTAAGTAATTCCTACCCAATGTGAGTTTAATACATAGATTATGAGTAGATTTTAACATGTAAATTGTGGGAGTTCTAGAAGTTTGTTGAAAACCTAGGTATTGATAAAAATGGGATTATATCACGAAAATGATTATGGAATTGAGTAAAAATTATATATTTCTGTTCGTGAAGTTATGGGTAACGATTATTTACAAAAATTTCCAGAATCCGGGCACGTGGGCTTGGAGGTGAGTTTTAGGAATCTTCCAAATTGGGTTGGTTAATTACTCTAATAGTTAGATTATTAACTTTTGAGCAAATATTGATTAGTTTGTACAACCTTTGGTTAGTTTCAAATTTGCTCGGCACCAATTTGAGGCTTTTAGTGTGATTGTGTGGACTTGGAAATGAGGTAATTCTCTTACCTAACCTTGTAAGAGAGAATTAACCACATAGGTGCTTAAATTGTTATTTGTCACTAATTGTGGGTGCTACGTACGCATGAAGTGGCGAGAGTCCATATGTAGCTAAAATTCATGTTATGTCCGGGTAGACATAGGACTTTATTATGAAGATACTTACACTATTTGATCTCAACTTGCTAGTTTAATTGCTTGTATTAATAAGGAAAACTTGATTAAAGATTATGTTAAACCGAGCATAGTTTAATTGCTTGTATTAATAAGTAAAACTTGATTAAAGATTATGTTAAACCGAGCATCATTACTTAGTGATTTGGTGAAATGTTTAATTATTGATGGAAATTTATATTCTTTTATGTGCTTACCTTGGAGTTGTAAACACTTAATTCGTAGTGTAAAAGGTTTTCCTTTTCCTATGGATCGGGTCGAACGCCTCGGCAATATTTATATATAATGTGATGCATCCATGGATCGGTCCGTAAGACCTTAGTAGTGTATGTACACGATTGTTATGGATCACATTGTACGACCTCAGTTGTAACGATCCGATTGGTCGTTTTAAGATCTAGCAGGTCGTTTGGTGGTTTGAGACCTTGAGTAGATTCACCTCATGTTTTATGAGTTGTACGTGTGGTCGAAATTGAATTTCGGAAGGTTCAGAGTTGATTCGGATGGAAAATTCTCAATTAGGAAGCTTTAAGTTGGAAGAGTTGACCAAAGTTTGATTTTTGAGTAAACGACCTCGGAATCGAGATTTGAAAGTTCCAATAGGTTCGTATGATGATTTTGGACTTGGGCGTATGTTTGGGAGTATCGGGTGGTTCGGGGGCATTTCATTGCTTATTGTGGAAAGTTGGCAATTCAATGATTTTAGAATTTCCTAAGTTTGGTTTGAAGTGGACTTTGGTGTTATTGATGTCCGTTTGGGGTTTTGAGCCTTGGAATAGATTCATATCTTGATTTTATGATTTGTACGTAAAGTTTGTCGTCATTCCAGATTGTTTAAGTGTAATTCAGACATGTTCGTCGAAGTTTGAAGGTTAGAAAGTTAAAAGATGGTTTCGATCGCTAATTCGTAGTGTTGATGTTGTTTGAAATGATCTGAGGCCTCGAGTAAGTTGATGTTATGTTTTGAGACTTGTTGGTGTGATCGGGCGGGGTCCCGGGGGCCTCGGGTGTGTTTTAGATGTGTGGGTTGTGCCGCGCTCTTATTTCATGTTTCAGTGTCGTTTTCTTCGGTATAAAGGATACTTATGATTTGTAATTTGATTGAACCATTATATTTGTATCGTAATTACAGAGTCATAGAAACAAGAACCATCAAATTCCAATATTGTATGTGAGAGTTATGCCTATTTCTGTGAGAGTTATGCCTATTTCTGTGAAGGTAGCAAATGCGAACCCTGTGTCGCAAATGCGATATCTGGGACTGTTATTAAGACTTTATTTCGGGATTTAGTCCATTCCGCTTACATTTTTACTTGGTTGGGAAATTTTTGGAGCTCTTTAAGAGGAGATTCTCACTATCTATTGTGAGGTAAGTTATTCCAACTTGTTTCGAGTTAAATACATGGATTATATACAGATTTTAGCATGGAATTGGCGGAAATTGTAAGATTTTTGTTTAAGAAATACCTAGAAATCGTATTTTTGGATTTTGACCATAAAATTGGACATGGAATTGTATATATATATATATATATATATATATATATATATATATATATATATATATATATATATATATATATGAGTTCGTGATGTTTGGGTAAAGTTTATCTTCGAAAATTTTCGAAATCTAGGTACGTGGGCCCGATGGTTGACTTTATTGACTTTTCGAGCGAAGTTGGGAATTGTTATAAATTGACTAATTATAAGCATTGGAGTATATTTTGATTGATTTACACATAATTTGGCTAGTTTCAAATTGTTTGGCTTTGAATTGAAGAGTTAGAGAGGCATTGGAGTCGGTTATAGAACTTCGAAGCGAGGTAAGTCTCGTGTCTAACCCTGTGAGGGGGAATTTACCCTGTACATGTTATATTTTTATGTGCTACATATTGTGGGAGCAACACACGTATGAGGTGACGGGTGTCCGTGCGTATGCTAGAATTCCTGATTATGTCCAGGTAGACTTAGGTGCACGCTATGCTATAATTGTACTATTTGAGTTTTCTTTGCTCGTTCAATTCCTTTATTTCGCGTTGCGACTTGAGACTAGACTTGAATAGGGTGATAGACTCGCTATTGTAGAGATGTGACGAGCTACTTGATAATCCGCAGAATAATTTGTGTTTTCCCTTACGAAATTCTCGCGCGTTGTGCTTTTTCATTGAGAAGCTTCTATACATTTCATAACTCACACGTATCTTCGTGAGTAGGGTCAAGGGGACGTTAAAGTATTATATTCTCATGGGAGCGGACCATTCGCCTCGGCATTATAATATATGCATCTATGGTTCTTGCCGTTCGACCCTCGGCAGTGCACACATTATTATGGAATTAGGTCGTACGCCTCGGCATTTCTATAAATACTCTTATGGGATCGGGCAGTTCGCCTTAGCAGCCATCGTATCCTTGAGTTTTCCCGATTTGGGTTGTGACGATCTATCTGGTGGGGACCATTTTCCACATATACTCTGGTTGAGGAGGTGACCGATAATTGAGGATTTGTGTTTACTGTTCAGAGGAGGATCATACCACATGCTTAACTTTGTTTACACTATATTTACCATGCCTCATACCTGTTTACTTTAGGTTGTACTTGATTTATTAGACCACTAGTAAGTGTCGATGTCGACCCCTCATTACTACTTCTCCAGGGTTGGCTAGATACTTACAGGGTACACGTTGATTTACGTACTCATGCTACACTTGCTGCCCTTTTTGTGTAGGTGTATATATATCCGTAGCATAGGCGCGGTTATTGTGGGAACTTTGTGGTGAGCTGCATTCCATGTTATGATCCGTAGCATACAGAGTCTCCATCAGAGTTATTTACATTCTCTTTTCTAACTTATATTACATACCGATGTTGTATTTTATTATATTTCTTGATAGATGCTCAGCCACTTGTGACACCAGATTTTGGGGGTTCCTACTTGATGTTCATTATTGTAGTTTGCGTAATTATTACCATTTTACCTTGTAATTTATACAGAGATTGGAAAATAAAAACCGAGGGTTTTTCTATGAGTACCAGGTTTTACTCTACTTATTTAAGGGGATTCATGATTTTTAAAATAATAAAATGAGTAACTAAGTTGATTAATCACTGTTGGCTTACCTGACGGCGGCGTTAGACACCATCACGACCTATAGCGGATTTTGGGTCGTGACAGCTTGGTATCAGAGCCCTAGGTTCACGTGGGTCTCACGAGTCATGAGCAAGTATTGTAGAGTCTTGCGGATCTGTACGGAGACGTCTGTACTTATCTTCGAGAGGCTACATGGCTGTTAGGAGCACTTCCCTTCTTGATTCCTCATCGTGCGATTTGATTTCATTGAAGCTTAAGCCTTCATTTCCTTACTACTCAATCTTATGCGACGTGGAGCACTTGTTAGGAGTTGTAGCGATACCATAGTCATGGTGCAGGATGTTTCTCCCTGCGTATTTGGGCAGGCTATTATCGTCGCCTTGCGGAAGGGTGTTCTATCATTTCAATCCAGTATCTATATTTCCTATGGTTTTGAGGCTATGCACAGATTATTATGATGTGTATGCGTTGTTATCGCACAGTGTTGGTGTAATTGTAAGGTGTTTCTTCATCTGTCGAGGCAGCGAATGACTTGAAAGGAGGATTTCTTTTAGTGCATGCTTTAGAGGTTCGGCATTTAATTTTAGCGGGGGAAAGGAAATCGAACTTTGGATGTTTAGGCTTTGGTTGATAGGGTAACGAGACTTGATATTTTTGAACTTGGTGGAAATTCTCGTTTGTGATATGGTGTCGTTGTCCTTATTTGAACGCATTAAGGCTCGCCGATGTTATGATCTTCTTGATTTGCCTTCGGGGCAGGGTGTGGATAAATAGTGGCAAAGAATCGGTTGTTAGAGCTAGCAGTGTGTAGCGGTTTTAGAATCGAATCGGTGTTTCGAATGCTGATGGCTCGAGAAAGATGACCTTCGAGGAGGCTTAGAGTTGGAAGCAATTTATTAGTTCAGGTGCTACAGAGATGGATTTTGATTTGATGCAACATTTGTGTAGCGAAGGATGAGGAAGTACATGGCGGGAGGTGTCTCGCGGTGGTTGAATTGATAGCAGGTCAAATATGAAAATCAGAGATCGAGAAGTTGCTCAAAGGAGATGGTTTAACCGAAGCGGGAGTGGCATATGAGCATATGGATTCTGTGGCAGGATAGCCACATGCCTTGAGAAAGTTTAGAGAGATTTGGGAATCATGGTGAAAGGTGACTAGGTCTACAAATTTTATTTAGGATAGTGGCTTCTGTACTGAGGAAGATTGAATATGGCAGAGAGGAGTTTGCTTGAAATGAAGAGGCGTGTGGAAACCTGATTATCGTTTTTGGAATGCAATGTGACTTCGAGTTTGAAGTGTATTGTCGGACTTTCAGTTGATGTTTATGGGGAATGAATTGACTTTTACAGCCGGTGGACAAGCATGGGCTCAGGAGGGTTTACTGATTTCATGGTAGTTGTACCATGTGCAGCGTCATTAGAAGATGTCGGTATGGAATTCCACATGTAGGGTATATCCTGTGGACAGGTTAGCAGTTGCCAGATTTTGATGAAGTTTCTGTGAGGAGTTCTGCATACTACCTACCAGAAGGTCAAATATGTGATTGTGGCTAATAATTCGGAATGTTCATGAAGAGTTTAACAAGGGACTACAAGAAATTTGGCAAGATGACATTGCGAGATCATGGTAATAGAGAATGAGGAATCTTTGTGGGTTCTACATTATTTGATGATAGCTTAAAGCTAAGTGGGGGAGCCCACCGTCCACGATTGGATCGCGTGGTTGTCTGCTTGTGCAGCTTCTGGTTATCGGTGCATTGGTGGACTATTTATGACTAAGAAAAGAAAACATCAGGGGTAATTCGAGCAAATGGCTTAATGAATGTGTGATATATTTTACTTTGTCAATTCATGCGTAAGTTTTGGGAAGACTCAGAGTTTATTCTTCTTGTGGATGTGCTGTACAAGGAAAATAATTCATCCGGTTGCTTCTTTGGGTGTGTTCATGTGCTAACACAATGTTGGAGTTTGATTATATTAGGGACCAGGTCAGAGTGGGTGACTCTCAACAACGATTCTATTGGGTTCAAGAATTTAAGTGCAGCGCCTAAGAATTTCGAGTCTGTTGTATGGTTAAGGAATGAGTTATTGCAGTGGGTTATGAAGGGGACTTGAAGTGTTCTATGTTATCATCGGGTCTGCGGTGCAGTATTAGAGAAATGGGAGGAAACGACTTCGGATTCGTAGAGGATCTTTCAGAATGGGTGTACCGGTTGGAGATCCTATTGTGTGCATAAGGAGGGTATGAGATGGTTCATGGGTAAAGAGACGATGTGGTCTCGTGATTCGAGTCACTCGGGATGAGTGTTGATTGAGTTTGTTATGTTTTTGAATGAAGCTATTATTATTTCTAAGGAAAGTCAAAAATAAATTGGAAGAAGTTGGGTCAGTTAGTAATGGTTGAATCGGCATGATTGTGGCACTGATCAGTTCCATCAGCGCTTTAAGTTATATATGTGGTTTGTGGTTGCATGTGCAGGCTTGACAACCACCATAATTTGACTGATTCAGGGAGTTATTTGATTCAAATAGCCTTGTTATGTGTAAATGGATCCTGGAAGAGTTATGGCAGTTTAGACCATGACTGGAGGTTTGTATTTTCTACGGTTATGGGAATTCAGTTGCGTGTTGAGGTTCTTATGAAATGAGTTAAGTGAAAGGTTTTTGTAAGGCCCCGTAGTAAAGGAAAAATTTTGGCAGCGAAATACATTTTTACGGTCCATTATGCGACCGCAGAATCACTCTGGTGGCCGCATAATGGCCGCAGAAGTGAGTCAGGAGAGGGTCAGTTTGGGTGACATTCTTCGGTCGACTATGCGACCGTAGAACTGTTCTGCAGTTCATTATGTGACCGCAGAACAGGTCTGCGGGCTGCATAGTGACCGCAGACACAGACAAAATTTTGCCGATTTGGACACCAATTATGCGACCGATATGCAGTCCGCATATCGATTATGCAATCGCATGTGCGATCGCAGACCTTGTTCCGGAATTCCAATTTGTGGTTTTTAAAACGCGACCATACTTCGTTAAATACACGCTTTGGGTCATTTTTGAGCTAAAATCTGACATTTTTGATTGGTATTGTTGTTGCACCACCACCCACCCTCCCCCCATATATATATATATATATATATATATATATATATATATATATATATATATATATGTAGGTAAGGCGGCATGGTTGCTTTGTGTATGTATTGGTATCGTTGATGCATTTCCACCCGCATATTGTAGACATGATAACGTTTTTGTCTAATTAATGAAAATATGTATTATCTTCATTCGTGGACGAGTTTGGGTAGAAGAAAATCTAACAGGTTTGCTCAGTCGGGTTCACTCGGTTGAGCGCCGGTCGCGCTCCTCGATTTTGGGGTGTGACAGTTTCTAGACAATGGAGTGTTTATTCTACTAGTAGTTCTATGGTTATGATGAATTCTTGTACTCTCGCGTAGTGGCATGATAGGTGCAGTGAGCGGTATGGTAATTTGGAAGTTGAGGACCAAGGTCAAGGTTTGGTGTTGATAAGAATGTCATGAGCTCGGAGGAGCGGGGGAAGACCTCAGAGGTTCAGAGAGAGCTGGCATTTTCTTTAGTGTCACCTGAGAATGGTGTCCTGTGTGAGAGGCTTTGTGAATTGATTTGCAGATCCTTGATTTGCTTTATAGAATTAGTACGGTTGGTGATATGGCGGTGCATACTTTGTTACCTGGTGCGGAAGGTTATGGGAGCATGTCCCACGGGGAAATTTGTGTAAGTGTGACATGTTAGTCACTTGATTGTTAAGGATTGAAACCAAGTATCGAGATTCTGGTACTATCGCTAATGTGAGAGTTTATGCCTGAAAGGCACTCTATTCATTTGTTTGTGGACTGTGGGAGTTTGTTCCGGATTCGATGGCTGCTCGTTTGTGTCATGAGTAGGGCAATTTTCGATTCTTGAAAGGTTGATGGCCAACTATGGTATGATCGAAATCAGTTTAAAGTCCGTTGGTGGGTCTAATGTGAATGTGTACTCTATGTCAGGTCGGATGTGTTCATTCGACATAGCATTGCTTACGGAGGAGTCTTCGGGTATTGGATGTTATTCCTGCTGTCAGCTATTCCATGTAATACTCTATTGTGCCATGTGTTTTATGAGACGGCTTGATTACTCGCACATGTGTTGTGACCCAGTGTAGTTAATAGTGTTTTATAAGTAGGATGGCTCTCGAGATGCAGGTCATTTATTGCACCTTAGTCATGCTTGGGTTTTTGTAGCGTATGGCGCTACCCGTTTCCCCAGTGTTGTATTATGCACTTGGCGTACTTGTGGTCGATATTCGGGCATTCCGTAAATATGAGCATTATGGCTCGATGGGTATTTCCTTATTTATTGTTATGAGTGGATCGGGTGGCATGCCACCACGTGTATGTTATTTGGATTGGATTGCACGCCGCAACAGTATCATGTGTAGATCGGGTTGTTCGCTGCAACAGTGATATGTTGAGTACGGTTCCTTATACTTATTTTTTATGTATTTGTTTCTCATTCTCTGAGAAAGGTTCATAGCATCTCTTCGTGCATTTTATTCGTTACGTAGGCCGGGTAGTTCATTTTCCAGAGTTCGTTCTCCCTTATGTGTCGTATTCGGGTTGTAGCATATTGGCACATTGATGGCATCATATGAGATCTTAATCAGTGTTTGAGGTGCCTTACTGACTGAGCAGCTTATATTGGGTGAGATGAGGTTATTGGACCAGAAGACAGTGCTATCGGAGTTACGTAGGCCATATTAAAGAGAAAATATCGTTATTCAGTTCAGAATGAGGTAATAATGCTTGTCAGGTGAATAGACCCCACGAGTTATTGATATGATGGGTGGTTATGAGTTCCTGTGCATCTCTCTCATCGTTGCAGTATTGTGAGGGTTGAAACCGGGTTTATATGTGTTATGAGGTATACTACGGGCATCGGGTCAGTGAATTTGTAGTTGTTGTGCTTGGAGGAGGTTATCATGGGCAAATGAGTTATGCGGTGCATTGTGTGATCTCAGCATAGGTGCATGATCATGTGTGGGTTCAGCATGTGGAGAATGATACGGTGTTCGTATGTTAGAATCAGGTCTTGTAGAGAAATTCGGAGGTTGGAATTTTGTCCTAAGGCTTGTTTGCTAAAATGAAAGGGAAGATCTTCAGTCTGACTTGAGCTAATGTATTCACCTGGGTTGTGGTGGCGCAGGTAGGTACACAAGGTGTTGAGCAGTGATTTTGAGGCAACCTTGGAACGGTTCTTGGCACGTTCGAGGATGAACGCGTGTTTAAGTGGGGGAGAATGTAATGATCCGATTGGTCGTTTTAAGCTCTAGCAGGTCGTTTGGCGGTTTGAGACCTTGAGTAGATTCACCTCATGTTTTATGACTTGTACGTGTGGTCGGAATTGAATTTCAGGAGGTTCGGAGTTGATTTGGATGGAAAATACTCAATTAGGAATAGGGATGGCAATTGGGCAGGGCGGGGAGGGGAGGGTTTAAACATATGTGGTTGCGGGGCGGGGTGTGTCATGCCCCAACCTCGGGGAGTGCGACCGGCGCTCAACCGAGTGAACCCGGTCGAGCAAGCCTATTAGACCTTCCTTACCTGACTCATTCATGATCCAAAAAGAGGACGCGTTACCATTTGCTAAATAGGGCAGAGATCAGATATACATGCATAAACGTTGCCAGTCCATTTTTCATTATATATATTATGCCATAGTTAAGTTTTCAAAATACAACTTGGTCTAGTAACCACTCCGATACCCATACACGACCCACATAAACGTCTACGGAGCCTCTAATGATACAAAAGACTAACATGACAATGCCGGCAACAAGGCCCCGACTATACCTCAAAATGTGAAAACTTCTACAAAAGAAGGACTACATGACCCCAGGAGGAAATGGGGCTCACCAAGACTGTTGAGATGAGTGTGAGGGAAAGAGAGCAGCACTATCTGCGATCGGCACTATCTACGATGAAACCACCAATATCCATTCAAAGATGTAGCGCCCCCGACAAAAGAGATGTTAGAACTGTCGAATAGTACTAGTATGTAAGGCAAACACCAATCTTAGTAGAATGAACCGCGAAATAAAGAGAAGGCAGTCATAATAATCAATAAGTACTTCATATAAATACAAAGAAACACCAAGTAAGGATCACATAGTTTCCAATTCAATCTTTCCATCTTTTTAGATTAATAATCTTTAGTGCCAAAGCCACAACTCACAATGCCACCGTGTTTTTATACGGAGTCCGATCTCGGCCTGACCGGCTAAGCCATCTCAAGTGAGACATATCCATATCCGCCATGTAAATCAATAATTCCAACACAAATGCCACCATGTGTACAGCATGGCATCCGATCTCGGCCCGATCAACTAAGCCATCTCACTTGAGATATAACCTCTTTCAATTGTTCACTCAATTCACATTTCTTTCCCATCTTTCGGTACATGGCACAAACAGCCTTATTTATTAAATAGTTCTTGGCACTTGGGCACATTTTACAATTCAAGTCTTTCCCTTTTTATTCGTTCAAGTAACATCATCATTCATGTCGATAAGCACCATCACACAAGGCATTGCACACATAAGGGAAGAAGCTTGGAAATCATAATTACGTTCTCAAATAGCATGATGACATGGTGAACATCTAGAACAATTAGGGAGCATGAATCTTTCAATCCAACACACTAAGGCAAACAATTCTAATATGATCAAGTCGGAACTCACATCAATTATTCGGACACCAGGAGTTCGATTCTAAGAAGAAGAGAGTTAGCCATACATACCTCAATTGCGCTTCTTTAGATTCTACAATTATCCGGAACCCTTAGCAACCTCAATCTATTTTAGCAATATACAAATTGAACCCAGAATTAGGAAAACGTTCATGGTTCTAGCTCACCTTTTCCCCACACTCTTTATCACACATGCAAGCAAGATAAACCAGCCTCATACCCATGAAGTATCACACTAGTACCCCGTTATAGCTATGTTTGAAATTAAGAGATGGGGTGATGAAGTCTTACCTTTTTGGATGAAGAATTTGGTGCTCTACTTGAATATTTCCAAACCTTTAAGTGATGATTGAAGATCAATTTGATGAAAAATTAGGCCCTCCCTCTAGAACCCTCTCTCTCACTCTAGAAATATCAGAAATGAGCTTCAAAATAGACTAAAGGGGCATTTTAACGGAATGGGGGTCGGGTTTTAAATTAAGAAAAAGGGTGCCCCGACATAGGTCTGCGGTCGCATATGCGACCGCATAATGGTTATGTGGTCCGCAAAGTGATCGCAGAAATAACCCTCAGGGGCCGAAACATTCGGCCTAGATATGCAACCAATATGCGGTCCGCATATTTGTTTTGCGGTCGCATAATGCACTGCAGAACTCCCTCCGCAGAAACCCAAGAGAAATTATGCGACCAATATGCGGTCCACATAGTGATTATGCGGTCGCATAATCCACCGCAAAACTTACCTCAGATGGCCAAACTTTCTGCTTTACTCTGCGGCCATTATGCGGTCCACAGAGTGATTATGCGGCCGCATAATGGGCCGCAGAAACGCGTTCTTCTGCGAAATCTATCTTGGCACCACGAAACCCCGAGTTTTTGGTTAAATTTTTTTTTTTTTACGGGCTCTTACAGGGCGGGTCTAAAGGAAAAAAATAAAGTTTATGCGGGTGCGGGTTTAAAAACTTCATCAAAGAAGGAAACTTAATTTTCTAATTTTTTGAAGATGAAATTGATTCCATGTAGTACATTGAAGCAAAATAAAATTTCATATTGTTTGAACTTTAAACCCAATAATACTTGCACGTCAAGATCTTATTCTTTTATGACAACTTCTGATAATGTAATATCTAACACATAATTATTAATCAATTATAAATCTATTTTATTGATCAAAGTGTTATCCCTTATTTTGCTCAAATACAAGAGTTGTGACTACTGATTAACAAAAAGGAAAGAATCTATTAATTGACCTTGATAAAGATTTTTTGTATTTTTAACGAAAGTTTGAATAGGGTAAATTAACATATATATATATATATATATATATATATATATATATATATATAATACCTCTTTTTTTTCTAATTTTTTATATTTGATAAAAGTACATATATATATATATATATAAAGTGTAAAAGATTTAATTTCTACATTAACTGACATTGCCAGAATCGTTTGAGGTTGGAAGATCTTCTGAGCAGGTGCCTACTAACTTTATCAACACGACAAAGGCGTTATTAAACCATAGACTAAAATTTCATGTATTGTTCTATATTTTGTTGTAAGAGCACTTTATTCAAAGACAATATCAATTTAACTACTATCGTGATACGTGTATGCATATTTCATATTTTTTCTTTAATTTTCCTGTACATATAGCACGGGGATAAGCTCCTTGATGAGGCCAAATTATCGTCCAGACAGATTTTTAGAATTTTAAAAAAAGCACGAGTACATATAATAAAGTGTAAAAAATATTCCAGCTGTCAAGACCCAATTTCTCCTATAGGTCGTGATGGCGCCCAACGTTACCGCTAGGCAAGCCTACAGTGAACTAACCTTATGATTGTTTCTTATAACATTTCAAAAATAGCTAATTTTTAATTAGCGCATAAATAGGAAGTAAGAATTTAATAAGTTGAGAGATAATTAATTTTAAGAACAAATGAGATAAGCAAATACCAAAAAAATAATCATCATGTGTCTACTAGCATAATTTCCAAGACCTGGTGTCACAAGTGTAGGAGCTACTAGTAGAATATACAAAATTACTACACTACTGTCTGAAGTGAAATAGACAGAAAGTAAAAACAAAAGGAAGACTTCGGGTGCTGCAGAACAGGCTCGTAAGGCAGCGCACCGCTAAGTCTCGAAGAAATCAAGGATGCATGCCGGACTGATAGCCAGATGCACTTGCCTCAAATCCTGCACGATTAGTGTAGAAGTGTAGCGTGAGTACATAAACAACATGTACCCAGTAAGTATCTAGTCTATGCTCGAAGATGTATTGACGAGGGGTCGACTTCAACACTTACTATGGGCTAACAATAAATACCGAAATTATAATTAAGCATGAATTATAGAAATACAGTTAAAAACTCAATAACAAGAAATAAATAAACAATTCTTTCACTAATAGTAAATCCCAAATCAATTCCCATCATTTAACAAATTAATCTCTCAAGCCAATGAAACAATATCAATTATAATTGGGCTCCAAGAATTCTTTTGCACGAATTATGCCGAGGTCGTACGGCCCGATCCAACATACAAATATATAAATTGTGCATATAAATTGTGCACTGCCGAGGGTCGAACGGCATGAACCATAGATGCATCTATTCTATTACCGAGGCGTTCGTCCCGCTCCACAAGAAGAAAAAATACTTTATAAACAACCGATTCAAAGATTATTAAGAGGCTAATATTCAGAGAAAATACCAATCCTCATTAACGGTCAAGTAACCCGTCCAAAACTCATGTAGGGTGCAAATATCGCAAGTATAACATGATTTGGGTCCTAAACTACCCGGACATAAGCATAATTAGTAGCTACGTACGGACTCTCGTCACCTCGTGCATACGTAGCCCCCACAAATAGAAGCACATGTTAATTCAATTCACCTATGGGGTTATTTCCCTCTTACAAGGTTAGAAAAGAGACTTACCTCGTCTCAAAGCGTACTTTCCGGTCCACAATTGTGATTTAAACCCTCAACTCGGTGTCAACGAATCGAAACTACTCAAATGTTATATAAAATAGTCAATACATGTTCAAAAGTTCATATCCTAACTGTTAAAGTGATTTCCCAACCCTAATTGAAGAATTCCTAAATTCATCCATGGGCTCACATGCCCGGATTTCGGAATTGTTTGAAGAAAGTTGTTACCCAAAACCTCATGAATTCAAATATATGATTTTTACTAAATTCCATAACTATTTTCGTGATTAAATCTTATTTTTATCAAAAACCTAGGTTTTTCATCTAAACCCATGATTTTCATAAATTTACATGTTAAAATCTACCCATAATCTATGTATTAAACTCACATTAGGTGAAAATTACTTATCTTCACTAGCTAGGTTGAAATCCCCCTTTTTGAAGCTCCAAAATCGCCCAAGAGTGCAATAAATGAACCCAAAAATGGCTAAGTCCCGATTTTTAAAACACACTGCCCAGTTGCCTTCTTCTTCGCGAACGTGGAATAGGTCTCGCGTTCGCGAAGGCAAATGGCCAGAACTAGAAAAGCTTGTCCTACGCGAACGCGACCAGGGCCTCACGAACGCGGAGGCGTACCGGCCCTGTCCTACGCGAACGTAGAGAGAAAGTGGCACCGACCCTCCCCAAGTCCCTTCCTTCTACGCGAACGCGATGGGGCCTTCGCGAACGCGTAGGCCTGGGACATCAAGGCTCCGCAAATGCAACCCCTTTATTCTGAACGCGAAGGGAAAATTTCCCCACTGCCCAAATCCTTCATCACGAACGCGTGGGTCCTTCCGCGTTCGTGAAGAAGGAAACCAGAACTGAAATTTTTGGTTTCCCTAACTCAGCTCTGGGCGGTCCGAAACACTCCAAAGCCACTCGAGGTACCGTCCAAATACACCAACAAGTCCATAAATATGATACGGACCTGCTCGAACTCTCAAAACACGTAAAACGACAACAAAACCAAGAATCACACTCCAAAATCAAATCGAATCAAGTTATGAACTTCAAGTTTCCAAATCGCTCTGAACGTGCCGAATTATACTTAGACCACTCGGAATGATACCAAATTTTGTGGGCAAGTCTTAAATCACCATAAGGAATTATTCCCGATCTCGGAATCTCAATTTGACTTCGAAAACACCAAAACCTACTCCAAACCAAATTTAAAGAACTTTAAAATCTTCAAATAGTCATCTTTGACTATTAGGCGCTAAAACGCTCCCGGTTCATCCAAAACCCAATCCGAACATACGCCCAAGTACAAAATCATCATACGAACCTATTGGAACTGTCAAATCCCACTTCCGAGGTCGTTTACTCAAAATGTTGACCGAAGTCAAACTTAGCCTTTTTGACCAACCTTAAGGAACCAAGTATTCCGATTTCAACCTGAACCCTTCTAAATCCCGAACTAACCATCCCCGCAAGTCATAAAACAGTAAAATCACATACAGGGAGTCTTATTTAGGGTAATGAGGTTCTAGAAATCAAAAAAATCGATCGGGTCGTTATATTTTCCACCTCTTAAACAAACGTCCGTCCTCGAACGGGTCTAGAATCATACTTGTTGTGCTGAATAAGTGTGGATATCTGCTCCGCATGTCCTCCTAGGGCTCCCAAGTCGCCTTCTCGATTGGTTGACCCCTCCACTGAACCTTTATTGTAGAAATCCTTTTGGACCTCAACTGGTGAACCTGCCTATTAACAATGGCAATTGGCTCCTCCTCATAACCCAAGCTCTCATCTAACTGAATCGTATTGAAGTCTAATACATGTGACATATCGGCATGATACCTCCGGAGCATAGACAAGTGGAAAACTGGATGAACTCCTGATAGACTGGGAGCAATGAAATCTAATAAATAACCTCCCCAACTCATCTCAATACCTCAAATGGGCCTTTACCTTGGGCTCAACTTGCCCTTCTTTCCGAACCTCATGATCCCCTTCATCGACGAGACTTTCAAGAGAACCTTCTCGCCCACCATAAATAATTAAGCATGCGCATTCTGATCTGCGTAACTCTCATATCTGGATTGTGCTATGCGAAGTCGCTCCTGAAACAACTTTACCTTATCCAAGGCATCCTTCACCAAGTCAGTACCATATAACTTTGCCTCGCCAGGCTCAAACCATCCGATAGGAGAACGACATCGCCGATCATATAAAGCCTTAAATGGAGACATCTCGATTCTGGACTGATAACTGTTGTTGTAAGAAAACTCAGCCAAAGGCAAGAATCGATCCCACTACCCTCCAAAGGCAAGAATCGATCCCACTGCCCTCCAAAGTCAATCACACATGCTCTGAGCATGTCCTCCAAGATCTGAATTGTCCGCTCCGACTGCCCGTCGATCTGTGGATGAAAGTTTGTGTTGAGCTCTGCACGGGTCCCCAACTCACTTTGTATTGCTCTCCAGAAATGCGAAGTAAACTGAGGGCCTTTATCTGATATGATGGAAATATGCACACTATGCAACTGAACTATCTACTGAATATAAATCTGGGCCAACCTCTCTGAAGTATACGTGGTCTCCACCGGAATAAAGTGGGCCTACTTGGTCAAACTATCGACAATGACCCAAACTACATCAAACTTTCACAAGATCCGTGACAACCCAACAATGAAGTCCATAATAATATGCTCCCATTTCCACTCAGGTATAGTCATCTGCTGGAGTAGGCCACCTGGCCTCTGGTGCTCATACTTAACATGTTCGCAATTTAGACACCTCACAACATACTCAACTTTGTTGTTCTTCATCCGCCGCCACCAATAATACTACCTCGGGTCATGATACGTCATCGTAGAACCTGGATGAATAGAATATCGAGAACTATGTTCCTCCTTTATAATTCTCTCCCTTAAGCCATCGACATTAGGAACACATAGGCGGGTCACAGAACACCATCCGCGCCAATAGTAACCTCCTTGGCACCACCCTATACTATCATCTCTATTAGAACCAACAAGTGCGGATCATCCAACTGTCGAGCCCTGATATGCTCCAATAGTGAAGACTGGGCAACGACGCATCCAAGAACTCAGATGGGCTCTGAAATATCCAACCTCACAAGTCTGTTAGCCAAGAACTGAATGTCCAAAGCTAAGTGCCTCTCCTCTACTGAAATGAATGCCAAGCTACCCATACTCTCCGCCTTTCTGCTCAAGGAATCCGCAACTACGTTCGCTTTGCCCAGATGATAAAGAATGGTGATATCATAATCCTTCAGTAACTCAAGCCACCTGCATTACCTCAAATTGAGTTCCCTCTTCTTGAACAAATGTTGCAAGCTACGATGATCGGTGTAAATCTCACAGGACACCCCATAAAGATAATGCCTCCAGATCTTAAGAGCATGAACAATAGCGACCAACTCCAAATCGTATACAGGATAATTCTACTCATGGGGCTTCAACTAACGTGACGCATATGCAATAACTTGCCCCCTCCTGCATTAATACACAACCCAAACCAACGCGTGAAGCATCACAATACACAGTATACATCCCCGAACTAGAAGGCAACATAAGAACCGATGTCGTAGTCAAAGCTGTCTTGAGCTTCTGAAATCTCGCCTCACAATCATTGGACCAACATAACGGAGCACCCTCCTGGGTAATCTAGTCAAAGGAGCTTCAATATATGAGAAGTCCAACACAAACCGGTGATAATAACCTGCTAACCCTAAGTAGCTCCTGATATCAGTCGCCGTAGTAGGACGTGGCCAACTCAAAACTGCCTCAATCTTCTTCGGATCCACCTTAATACCCTCGCTTGATACAACATGCCCCAAGAATGCTACAGAATCTATCCAAAACTCACACTTGGAGAATTTAGCATATAGCTTCTATTCCCGCAAGGTCTGAAGCACCGCTCTCAAATGCTGCTCGTGCTCCTCCATGCTACGCGAGTAGATCAAAATGACATCAATGAAGACAATGACGAATGAATCAATATATGTCCTGAACACCATGTTCATCAAATCCATAAACGCTGCTGGGGCATTAGTCAAACCGAAAGACATCACTAAAAACTCATAATGGCCATATCTAGTCCGGAAAGCGGTCTTCGGAACATCCGAATCCTGAATCTTCAAGTGATTGTACCCGATCTCAAGTCGATCTTAGAGAATACCCTAGCACCCTGTAACTAGTCAAATAAATCATCAATAAGCAGCAATGAGTACTTGTTCTTAATGGTGAGTAATCAATGCACATCTACATAGTCACATCTTTCTTCTTCACAAATAACAACGGTGCACCCCAAGGTGATACACTCGGTTTGACGAACCCCTTTGCTAGAAACTCCTCAAGTTATTCCTTTAACTCCTTCAACTCTTTTGGAGCCATACGGTATGATGGGATAGATATAGGCTAGGTACCTGGAGCCAAATCAATGCAGAAATCGATATCACGATCTGGTGGCATTTCTAGAAGATCAGAAGGAAACACATCGGAGAATCCCGGACTATGGGTACTAAATCAATCGCTAGAGTCTCTGCTTAGTGTCCCGAACATAAGCTAGATAAGCCAAATAATCCTTCTCGACCATGTGTCGAGCCTTCATAAAAGAGATGATCCGACTAGGTGTGCTGATAGACGAACCCTTCCACTCCAATCTAGGCAACTCTGGTATCGCCAAGGTAATAGTCTTGGCATGACAATCAAGGATGTCGTGATATGAAGAAAACCAATCCATGCCTAGGATGACCTCAAAGACGGTCATAACAAGCAATAGAAAATCCGCTCTAGTCTCATAACCACAGAATGTAATAATGCAGGACCAATAAAGATCTAGCGCATCATTTAGTGATTTGAGACCCTGAGCAGCTTCACTTCAGGATTACGACTTGTACGCGTGGTCGGAATTTAATTCCGGGAAGTTCGGAGTTGATTTGGAAAGAAAGTTTTAATTTCGGAAGCTTTAAGTTGGAGGAATTGACTAAAGGGTGATGTTTTTGTAAACAGCCTCAGAATTGGGATTTGAAGATTCCAACGGGATCGTATGATGATTTTTGACTTGGGCGTATGTCCGGATCGGGTTTTGGATGACCCGGGAACGTTTCGTCTCATATTGTGGAAGTTGGCATTTTGGAAGAATTTCATAAATTTGTGTTGGAGTGCATTTCAATGCTATCGATGTTTGTTTGGGATTCTGAGTTGGGGAATAGCTCCGTGTGGTGATTATGGTATTGGGAGCGCGTCTGGATGTGGATTTGGAGGTCCGTAGGTCATTTCAAAGTTCATTAAGCTTGAATTGGGGTACGATTCATGATTTCGATGTTGTTTGATGTGATTTGAGGCATCGAGAAGGTCCGTGTTATGTTATTGGACTGTTTGGTGTGATTGGGCGGGGTCCCAGGGGCCTCGGGTGAGTTTGGGATGCTTAACGAATCGATTTTTGGACTAAGGAAAATGCTAAGAAAGCAGGTATCTCGTGTAATCGCACCTGCGAGGTTTTGACCGCAGAAGCGGCCAAGAGGGTCATAGAAGCGGTTCTAGCTGAGGAAGGTTGCGACTGCAGATGCGGTCAAGTTCTGCAGAAGCGGGAGCGCACCTGCGCACGAAGAGGCGCAGAAGCGCTGCCGGGGCGTAGATGCAGGAAATGTTGGGCTGAGCTTGAACCGCACCTGCGATGGAATTTTTGCAGGCGCGGAGCCACAGAAGCAGCTATGGCACCGCAGGTGCGAGGATTGCTGGGTAGTGAGGTTTTATAAAACGGGGTTTTGGCTCATTTTTCCCTTCATTTCGTCAATGGGAGCCGATTTTGGAGCACTTTTGGAAGGCCATCTTCATCAACTATAATGGGGTAAGTGATTTCTGCACATTGTGAGTTTAATACATGGTTTTTACATGGATTCAAGCATGCAAATTTGTAGAAATTTGGGATTTTAAAGAAAAAACTAGAAATTGGTATTCTTGAATTTTCATCCCAAATTTGAGCATGAAATTGAGAATAAATTATATATTAGAGTTCATAGTGCTATGGGTAGTGTTTGTCTTCAAATAATTTCAGAATTCGGGCATGTGGGCCCGGGGGTTGCTTTATCAATTTTTTGTGCGGAGTTGGAAGTTGTTATAAATTGATTAATTATGAATATTAGAGTATATTTTGATTGGGTTGCATCTTATTTGACTAGTTTTAGATCGGCGGGCATCGGTTTGAGGTGTTAGAGAGGATTTGGAGCCGGTTGTGAAATTTCGGAGCGAGGTTAGATTGGGTTGCATCTTATTTGACTAGTTTTGGATCGGCGGGTATCAGTTTGAGGTGTTAGAGAGGCTTTGGATCCAGTTATGAATATTAGAGTATATTTTGATTGGGTTGCATCTTATTTGACTAGTTTTGGATCGGCGGGCATTAGTTTGAGGTGTTAGAGAGGCTTTGGAGCCGGTTATAAAATTTTGGAGCGAGGTAAGTCTCTTGTCTAACTCTGTGAGGGGGAAATTACCCCTAGGTGTTGTATATTGATGTGTGCTACTTGTTGTGGGGGCTACGTGTGCGCGAGGTGATGAGAGCCCGTACGTAGCTATATTCATGTTATTGTCCGGGTAGGCTTAGGTTCATTTCATGCTATAGCTGTATTATTTGAGCAGTCTCTCGTCTATTAAATTCCTTTGTTTTACATTACTACTTGAGGCTAGACTCGTTATTGTAGAGACTTCACAAGTTCATGATTAGTCACCGAATAATTCAGCTCCTCTTACGGCATGTTTTCGCGATATAGATATACTTCATTAAAAGGTTTTTGTTAAAGAAATTATAACTCACACGTTTATTCGTGAGTGGGGTCAAGGACCCATCAAAGATTCTTATTCTTATGGGATCGGGACATTCGCCTCGGCAGAATTTATGTACCACACTCTAACGGGAGTGGGTCGTTCGCCTCGGCAGGTTAATTAATTTATCATATGGTTCGGGCCGTTCGACCCTCGGCAGTGCACAATTTTATTATTATGTTGAATCGGGTTGTACGCCTCGGCATTTCTTATATCACATTCCTATGAAATCGTGAGTAAAACTTGGCAAGAAGCCAGAGTATCTGTAAATTTCGGATTTGAATTATGGTAGCCACTTGATGAGTTTCACTTTACCTATATATATGCTCCGGTTAAGGAGGGAATTTCTATTGAAGAGCTTGAGTTCCTCGAAAAGAGGGGGGGTTTGTACCACGTGATCTATATTTGTCTATTTCACTTACTTACTCTGTCTCATATTTACTTATCTCTTTATTGTACTTGATGTTATTGGACCACTAGTGAGTGTCTATGTCGACCCCTCGTCACTACTCCTCCGGGGATAGGCTAGATACATACTGGGTACACGTTGATTACGTTTTCATGCTACACTTGCTGTACATTTTTGTGCAGGTACATATGTGACTAGTGGCCTTGTGTGAGCAGAGGCGTGTATGCAAGCGGGGACTTACGTGAGCTGCATTCCACATTATGACCCGCATCCGGCAGAGTCTCCTTCAGATTATTTATATTCCTCCTGTCCAAATTTGTATTCTGGACAGATGTTGTATTTTATTTTACATTCCTAGTTGATGTTCATGCACTTGTGACACCGGGTTTTGGGGTGATTGTGAGTTGTTCTGTATTGAAATTTTTTAAAAATATTATCGTTTACTCTGTAAATTCCATCTTCTACTATTTAATGGAAGGAAAAAAAATATGATTTCAAAATATTAAAACGAGAACCAAATTGAGTATTTATTGTTGGCTTGCTTGACAACGGTGTCCGGCGCCATCACGATCTTTAATAGATTTTGGGTCGTGACAACATGGTATCAGAGCACTAGGTTTACTTAGGTCTCACGAGTCATGAGTGAGTCTAGTAGTGTCTTGCGGATCGGTACGGAGACGTCTATACTTATCTGCGATAGGCTACAAGGCTGTTAGGAGCACTTCCCTTCTTGATTCCTCATCGTGCGAATTGATTCTTTTGAGGCTTGTACCTTTATTTCTTTCATATTCAATCTTATGCGACATGAAGCGCTTGTTATAGATTGGGAATCGAGGAATTATAATTGTACTACAAATGTGGTGCAGGATGTGTCTCCCTGCATATTTGATTGGGCTAGAGTCGCTGCCTTGTGGAAGATCATTCTGTCGTTTCAGCTCAGTATCAGTATTATCTAAGGTTTTGCGATTTGGCATTGATTGCTATGACAATTCATGTGTTGCCTTCACAAATTATTTGTGTAATGGTAGGACGCTTGCCTATTCGTCGAGGCAGCGAATAACGTGAAAGGAGGTTTTACTCAGTGCATGATTCAGAGATTCAGTATTTTATTTCCGGCAGAGGTAAGGCAATCGGACTGAGAATGTTCAGGTTTGGGTTGATGGAGTGACGAGACTTAGTATTTTTGAGCGTGGTGGAATTTTTATCTGTGATGTGATGTCGGTCGACCGTGCTGAACGCGTTAAGGTTCGTCGATGTTATGGTTTTTTTCAATTTGCCTTCGGGGCAGGGTGTTGCGAAATAGTGCCTGAGATGCGGTTGTCAGAGATAACGGAGTGTAGCGATTTCAGAATAGAACTGGTACTTCTTGTATTGATGGCTTGAGAAAGACGATCTTCTGAGAGGTTTAGAGTTGGTGGCGACTCATGTGATCGAATGTTACAGAAATGGATTCGGGTTACCAACAATTGGGCAGCGAAGGACGGGGAAGGACATGTGGGAGGTGTCTTGCGGTGGTTGAATTGTTAGGAGGTCAAGTGTGAAAAGTAGAAGTCAAGGAGTTACTTGAAGGAGAGGGTTTGACCAAAGTGGAAGAGTGGCAGGGTAGCATATGGGTTCTGTGGTAGGATAGCCACACGCCTTGAGGGAAGCTTAGAGCAATTTGGGAATCATGATGGGCAGTGACTAGGACCATGAATTTTATTTGGATGCAACATGACTTCGAGTTTGGAATGTGTTGTTGGACTTTTAGCTGATGTCAATGGGGAAGGAGGAACCTTGGCGGGTCCCAGGGTTATGTAATTGTAGCTTTAAGCTAAGTGGGAGAGCCCCACCGTCTATGATCGGATTGCGTAGTTGTCAACTCGTGCGGCTTCTGGTTATCAGTGTATTTATGGGTTATTACGACTCAGGAAAGAAAACATCAGTGGTAACTTGAGCAAAGGATTTGAGGAATGTGTGCTATCTCTGGCCTTATCGGTTCATGTTCAGGTCTTGGGTAGACTCAAAGTCTATGCTTTGTGTGGATGTGATGTATAAGGAAAGGAATTCAATCGGTTGCTTCTTCGAGAGGGTGTTCATGTGCTAGAAGAGCCTTGGAGTTTGATTATATTCGGGGACAAGTCAGAGTGGCTGACTCTTAAAATTGGTCCTAGTGGTGCCTAAGGATTTCGAGCTAGTAGTATGGTTAAGTATTTGAGCTTTTGCAGTGGATTATGAAAGGTGGCTTGGAGTGTTCTACATTATCGTTGGTCTGCGGTATGGCATTTGAGGAATGGGAGAAAATAACTTCGGATTCATGGAAGAATTTTCAGAATGGGTGTACTAGTTGAAGATGCGAATATGCACATAAAGAGGGTATGAGATGGTTCGTGGGTTTTGGAGACAACATGGTCTCATGAAATAAGGTCACTCAGGATAAGTGCGGATTTGGGTTCATGATGTTTTGAATGGAGCTATCCTTATTTCTAGGGCAAGTCCCGAGTAAATTAGAAGAACTGGCTCGGTTGGTAATGCTTGAATCAGCACAGTTATGGCAGTGGCCAGTTTCTCCAATATGAAGTTATACATGTAGTTTGTGCATGTACACTTGGGCTTGAGCGCCACCACAACTTGGTTGATTTGGGAGATATTCGATTCGCATGGCTTTGTTATGTAAAGGGATTTTCGGAAGATTTATGGCAGTTTAGATCACGACATGAGGTTGTGTTTTCTGCGGTTTGGGAATTTAATTCCGTGTGGCAATGGTTCTCCTGAAATGAGTTAAGTGAAAAGTTTCTATATGATGAAGTGTGTACCCTATTGGTGGTTGGGGAGTTATGATGAAATTCTTATACTCTTGTGTATTGGTATGTTAGGTGCAGTGAGCGACATGGGAATTGGAAGTTGAGGATTAAGGTTGCAGTTGATGTCGACAAGAATGTCACGAACTCGGATAAGCAGGGAAGAATTCAGATGTTTGGAGTAAGCTGGTATTGTCCTTAGCGTCGCCTGAGATCGGTGTCCTGTGTAAGAGGCTTTGTGTACTGATTTATAGGTTCTTGATTTGCTTTACAGCATTAGTGTGACCGGTGGTATGGATGTGCAGACTTGTTACCTGATGCGGAGGGTCGTGGGAGTGTATCCCACGGGAAGATTGTATAAGTGTGGCATGTAGTCACTTGATTTGGTTAAAGATTTAAAATCAAGTATGGAGATTGTGGTACTATCGCTAATGTGAAAATTTATGCCTAAAGGGAGCTCGGTTCTTTTGGTTGTGGGATGTGAAAGTTTGTTCTGGATTTGATGGTTGTTCTTATGTGTCGTGAATAGGTCATTGTGGGTCCTTGAGGGGCTATTTAGTTAAGCATGGTATGATCAGAATCAGTTTGAGGTCCGTGGATGGATCTAAAAGTGAATGTGGGCTTTATATCAGGCCGGATGTGCTTATCTCAGCATAGCGTTATTTTCGGAAGGGTCTTCGGGCCTTGGATGTTATTTTTGTCATCAGCTAGTCCGTGTAATCTATATTATACCAGCTGGGTGGTGAGGTGGTTTGATTATTCGCTCTCATATTAATGTCCTGTATGGTTTGTGGTATTATGTGAGCAGGATGGCTCTCGAGATACTGATCATATATTAGACCTTAGTAGTGCTTGCGTTTTGTAGCGCGTGATGCTACCCGTCTCCCCAGGATTTGTATTATGCACTTGGCATGCTTATAGGTGATATTCGGGCATTTCGTGAGTATAAACGTTACGACTCGATGTGTGTTTTCTTTAGGTTATTATGTGTGGATCGGGTGGTACGTCACCACGGGTATATGGTTGGATCGGGAGGCACGCCTCTACGGATATGTTGTTTGGATCGGGTGGCACACCGCCACGGGTATCATGGTTGGATCGGGTTGCACGCCGCAACGGTATCATGTGTGGATCGGGTTGCACGCCGCAACAGTGTGATATTGATTACAATTTCCCCTATCTATCATTGTGTGTTTTGCTTTTGGTTTCCTGAGGAACGTTCATAACATCTTTTCGGTTGTTTAAATTAGTTATGTGGGTTGAGTAGATCTTTCCAGAGTTCGTTTCCTTATGTATCACCTTCGAGTTTGTAGCTTGTTGGCACATTGTGGCATCATATGAGACTTTTGGGAGTGTCTGAGGTGGCTTACTGCCAGAGCAGCTTGTACTGGGTGAGACGAGATTATTGGAACTGGGATCAGTGCGATCAGATTTATATGAAGCATATTAAAGAGTAAATATTGTTATTTAGTCCAGGATGAGGTAATGGTTCTTATCGGGGGGAGAGACACCATAAATTGTGATTCGGCAGGTGGTTATGAGTTCTACACATCTTCTCTGTCGTGGCAGTATTGCGAGAGTTAAAGCAAGGCTCAATTGGTCATGAGGTACACCACAGGCTTCGGGTCAGTGGAAATTTTAGCTATTGTGCCTTAGAAAGATTGCCTTAGGCAAATGAATTACGCGGTGCATGGTACAAATTCTGTAAGGGAATACAATCATATGTGGGTACATCATGTAGTGATGGATACGGTGTTCGTATGTTGGAAACAGACCTGGTAGAGAATCTCAGATATTGGAATTTGGCTCTAAGCCTTATTTGACTAGATAAAAGGGAGGATTTTCGGGTTTGCTCGAGAAAATGTGCTCAACTGGGTGGTGGTAGCATGGGTAGGTGCACGAGGTGTTAAACAATAATTTCGGACAACACCAGAGTAGTTCTTAGCACGTTCGCAGATGAACGTATGTTTAAGTGGGAGAGAATATAACGACCCGACCGGTTGTTTTGAGACCCTGAGCAGCTTCGCTTCAGGTATTATGACTTGTACGCGTGGTCGGAATTTAATTCCGGGAAGTTCAGAGTTGATTTGGAAAGAAACTTTTAATTTCGGAAGCTTTAAGTTGGAGGAATTTACTAAAGGGTGATTTTTGAGTAAACGACATCAGAATCGGGATTTGAAGGTTCCAACAGGTTCGTATGATGATTTTGGACTTGGGCGCATGTCCGGATCGGGTTTTGGATGACCCGGGAACGTTTCGGCTCCTATTGTGGAAGTTGGCATTTTGGAAGGATTTCATAAATTTGGGTTGGAATCCATTTCAATGCTATCGATATCCGTTTGGGATTCTGAGTCTGGGAATAGCTCCGTGTGGTGATTCTGGTATTGGGAGTGCGTCCGGATGTGGATTTGGAGGTCCGTAGGTTATTTGGATATTTGAAGGTTTTTGAGAAGTTTGGCCGAGAGTGGACTTTTTGATATCGGGGTCGCACTCCAATTTCGGAATTGGAGTAGGTCCATAATGTCGATCATGACTTGTGTGCAAAATTTGATGTCAATCGGACATGATTTGATAGGTTTCGGCATCGATTGTAAAAGTTTGAAGTTTCAAAGTTCATTAAGCTTTAATTGGGGTGCGATTCATGATTTCGATGTTGTTTGATGTGATTTGAGGCCTCGAGCAGGTCCGTGTTATGTTATTGGATTGGTTGGTGTGATTGGACAGGGTCCCGGGGTCCTCAGGTGAGTTTCGGATGCTTAACGGATCGATTTTTGGACTAAGAAAAATGCTAAGGCAGCTGGTATCTGGTGTAATCGCACTTGCAAAGTTTTGGCCGTAGGTGCGAAGCCGCAGAAGCGGCCAAGAGGGTCGCAGAAGCGGTTCTGGCTGGGGAAGGCTGGGACCGCAGATACGGTCAAGTTCCATAGAAGCGGGACAGCACCTGCGCACGAAGAACCGCAGAAGCAGAGGCGCAGAAGCGCTGCCGGGGCGCAGATGCGGGAAATGTTGGGCTGAGCTGGAACCGCACTTACAATGGAATTTCCGCAGGTGCAGAGCTGCAAAAGCAGCTATGGCACCACAGGTGCGAGGATCACTGGGCAATGAGGTTTTATAAAACAATGTTTTGGCTCATTTTTCACTTCATTTCGTCCATTGGAGCGGATTTTGGAGCACTTTTGGAGTGCCATCTTCATCAACTATAATGGGGTAAGTAATTTCTTCACATTGTGAGTTTAATACATGGGTTTTACATGGATTCAAGCATGAAAATTTGTAGAAATTTGGGATTTTGAAGAAAAACCTAGAAATTAATATTCTTGAATTTTGATCCCGAATTTGGGCATGAAATTGAGAATAAATTATATATTGGAGTTCGTAGTGCTACAGGTAGCGTTTGTCTTCAAAAATATTCGGAATTCGGGCACGTGGGCCCGATGGTTGCTTTATCAATTTTTCGAGCGGAGTTGGAAGTTGTTATAAATTGATTAATTATGAATATTAGAGTATATTTTGATAGGGTTGCATCTTATTTGACTAGTTTTGGATCGGCGGGCATTGGTTTGAGGTGTTAGAGAGGCTTTGGAGCCGGTTATGAAACTTCGGAGCGAGGTAAGTCTCCTGTCTAACTCTTGAGGGGGAAATTACCCCTAGGTGTTGTATATTGATGTGTGCTACTTGTTGTGGGGTCTACGTACGCGCGAGATGACGAGAGCCCGTACGTAGCTACATTCATGATTTTGTCCGGGTAGGCTTAAGTTAACATCATGCTATAGCTGTATTATTTGAGCAGTCTCTCGCCTATTAAATTCCTTTGTTTTACATTACTACTTGAGGCTAGACTCGTTATTGTAGAGACTTCACAAGTTCATGATTAGTCACCGAATAATTCAGCTCCTCTTACGGCATGTTTCCGCGATATAGATATACTTCATTAAAAGGTTTTTGTTAAAGAAATTACAAATCACACGTTTATTCGGGAGTGGGGTCAAGGACCCGTCAAAGCTTCTTATTCTTATGGGATCGGGCCGTTCGCCTCGGCAGGAATTTGTATTTCACTTCTTATGGGATCGGGTCATTCGCCTCAGCAGGATTTATGTACCACACTATCATGGGAGCGGGTCGTTCGCCTCGGTAGGTTAATTGATTTTTCATATGGTTCCGGTCGTTCGACCCTCGACAGTGCACAATTTTATTATTATGTTGGATCGGGTCGTACGCCTCAACATTTCTTATATCACATTCCCATGAAATCATGAGTAAAACACCGTTGTCAAGCAAGCCAACAATAAATACTCAATTTGGTTCTCGTTTTAATATTTTGAAATCATATTTTTTTCCTTCCATTAAATAGTAGAAGATGGAATTTACAGAGTAAACGATAATATTTTTAAAAAATTTCAATACAGAACAACTCATAGTCACCCCAAAACCCGGTGTCACAAGTGCATGAGCATCAACTGGAAATGTAAAATAAAATACAACATCAATCCGGATTACAAATTTGGATAGGATAAATATAAATACTCTAAAGGAGACTCTACCGGCTGCGGGTCGTAATGTGGAATGCAGCTCATGTAAGTCCCCGCATGCATACACGCCTCTGCTCACACAAGGACACTAGTCACATATGTACCTTCACATAAATGTGCAGCAAGTGTAGCATGAGTACATAATCAACGTGTACCTAGTAAATATCCAGCCTATCCCCGGAGGAGTAGTGACGAGGGGTCGACATAGACACTCACTAGTGGTCCAATAACATCAGGTACAATAAAGAGATAAGTAAATATGAGGCAGAGTAAGTAAGTGAAATAGACAAATATAGATCACGTGGTACAAATCCCCTCTCTTTACGAGGAACACGAGCTCTTCATTAGAAATTCCCTCCTTAACCGAAGCATATATATAGGTATTGTGAAACTCATCAAGTGGCTACCATAATTCAAATCCGGAATTTACAGATACTCTGGCTTCTTGCCAAATCCGGCGCTATCACGACTATTAATAGATTTTGGGTCGTGACATCTTGTCTGGTCGGGGAAGCATAGAATCTAGCTGGAGAGCCACCTGACTGGCCTCCACCTCTAGGACCCCTACCCACCTTCCCTCCGCCTCTTGGGTGGCCGGATGGCTGCTGCGACTACTGGTAATGCAAACACTGGCTGAGAACCATGCTGCACTGCCTTTCCCCAAAGCCTGGGGCAGAACCTCTGCACGTGGATAAAATCCTCGCACTCAAAACAACCTCTCGATACGAAGGACTGTTGACCTGAAATCTGACTCTGATGACCTGAATACCGACTGAAGTAACCTTGAATAGCTGGTGGGCGGTAGAACTCTCTAGTCTGGCGCTGAAATAAGGTTGAACTGGAGCATCTCGAGGAGGAGGCGGTGCTGGATATGTTGGCCTGCTAGGCTGACCTCTCCCTAACTGACCCCTGCCCCTAGACGGAGTACCACTGAACCCTCCAGAATAACGAAACCTCTTATCCCGCGGCATCTGCTCTCGGCCCCGCTAACGATAACCCTCAATCCTTCGAGCTATCTCTACACCCAGCTGGTAAGAAGTCCCCACCTCAACCTCTCGGGCCATAGTGGCCTGAATATCGGAGTGAAACCCTACAACAAACCTCTGTACTCTCTCTGCCTCAGTAGGAAGTATCATAAGTGCATGGCGATACAACTCAGAGAATCTTACCTCATAATCTGCTACTGAACATCTGACCCTGCTGGAGCTGCTCAAACTGAAACCACAACTCTTCCCTCTAGGAGGGTGGAATATACCTATCCAAGAAAAGGCGTGTAAACTGATCCCAAGTCAAGGGAGAAGAACCTGCTGGTCTGCCAGGAAGATGAGACTTCCACCATCTATGGGCCCTTCCCTCCAGCTGAAAAGTAGTAAAATCCACCCCGTGGGTCTCTAATAGCCTGATGTTGTGCAGTTTGTCCCTGCACCGATCAATGAAGTCCTGGGGATCCTCAGGTCGCTTACCTCTAAAGATAGGAGGGTGTAGCCTAGTCCATCTATCAAATAGCTTCTGCGGCTCGCCGGACACAGCTGGTCTGGGCTCAAGCACGATTGCTTCCACTGGCTAGGCTCCATCCATGGGTAGTGTGCTCGGATCTGATATACAACAGCTGCATGCCTAGGAGCTTGAGTAGTAGGGGTCTGTTCTCCCCCTCCATCCTGATAGGTGGCTGGGTCTGCAATAAATAAACTAGCGTGTGTCATATTATCCATGAACTGTAGCATACGTGCTATGATCTCCTGGAAGCCCGGTGCTGATATAAAATCTACCGGGGTTGGCTCTGCTACAGGCACCTCACCCTACTCCTCAATAATGGGATCCTCGACATGCGTGTTCTCACCATCTATGATAGAATAAGAGAAAGATACTTAGTATAACATCAACTAGATGATAGGAGAGGAAGAAAGAGTAGTTTCCTAACACCCTATATCCTGTCGGAGATAAGTATGGATGTCTCTGCACCGATCCGCAAGACTCTATTAGGCCTACTCATAACTTGTGAGACCTACGTGAACCTAATTCTCTGATACCATGTTATCACGACTCAGTTTCTCCTATAGGCCGTGATGGCGCCCAACGTTACTGCTAAGCAAGCCAGCAATGAACTAACCTTATGATTGTTTCTTTTAACATTTCAAAAATAGCTGATTTTTAATAGCGCATAAATAGGATGTAAGAATTTAATAAGATGAGAGATAATTAATTTTAAGAACGAATAAGATAAGTAAATATCAAAAAAAAAAAAAGATCATCATGTGTCTACTAGCATAATTTCCATGACCTGGTATCACAAGTGTATGACCTACTAGTAGAATATACATAAATACTACACTACTATCTGAAGTGAAATAGACAGAAAGTAAAAACAAAAGGAAGACTTAGGTGCTGCAGAGCGGGCTCAGAAGGCAGCTCACCGCTAAGTCTCGAAGAAATCAAAGATGCGCGCCGGACTCATAGCCAGATCCACCTGCCTCAGATCCTGCACGATTAGTGCAGAAGTGTAGCGTGAGTACATAAATAACATGTACCTAGTAAGTATCTAGTCCAACCTCGAAGAAGTAGTGACGAGGGGTAGACTTCGACACTTACTATGGGCTAACAATAAATACTAAAATTAAAATTAAGCATGGATTATAGAAATACAACCAAAAACTCAATAACAAGAAATAAATAAATAATTCTTTCACTAATAATAAATCTCAAATTAATTCCCATCATTTAACAAATTAATATCTCAAGCCAATGAAACAATATCAATTACAATCGTGCTCCAAGAAGTTTTTTGCACGAATTATGCCGAGGTCGTATGGACCGATCCAACATACAAATATATAAATTCTGCACTACCGAGGGTCGAACGGCATGAACCATAAATGCATCTATTCTATTACAGAGGCGTTCGGCCTTCTCCACAAGAAGAGAAAATACTTTATAAAACACCGAATCAAATATTATTAAGAGGCTAATATTCAAAGAAAACACCAATTCTCATTAATTGTCAAGTAACCCGTCCAAAATTCAAGTAAATGAAATTTGGCCTTTTACAATTCCTTTATCAAGTTTCAATATGGTTTAGGCACTCAAATTTACAAGTAGGGTACAAACATTGCAAGTATAACATGATTTGGGTCCTAAACTACCCGGACATAAGCATAATTAGTAGCTACATTCGGACTCTCGTCACCTCGTGCATACGTAGCCCCCACAAATAGAAGCACATATTAATCAATTCACCTATGGGGTTAATTCCCTCTTACAATGTTATAAAGGAGACTTACCTCATCTCAAAGCTTACTTTCCAGTCCACAATTGTGCTTTAAACCCTCAACTCGGTGCAAAACGACTCGAAGGTAGTCAAATGTTATATAAAATAGTCAATACATGTTCAAAACTTCATATTCTAACTATTAAAGTGATTTCCCAACCCTAATTGAAGAATTCCTAAATTCATCCCTGGGTGCACGTGCCCGGATTCCGGAAATATTTGAAGAAATTTGTTACCTATAACCTCATGAATTCAAATATATGATTTTTACTAAATTCCATAATCATTTTTGTGGTTGAATCTCATTTTTATCAAAAATCTAGGTTTTTACTCGCATTCGCGAAGGCAAACGGCCAGGCCCAGAAAAGCTTACCCCACGTGTATTAACCGGAATGCCTTCACTTGAAATTATATGCCCAAGAAAAGCTATAGAATTCACATTTAGAGAATTTTGTATACAACTTCACTTTTTGTAGAACTTTGAGCATAATATGCAAATGATCTGCGTGCTCAGTCTCTTAATGAGAGTACACCAATATATCATCAAATAATACAATCAAGAATAGATCTAGAAAGGGTATGAACACTCGGTTTATTATGTCCATGAATACTGCTGGGGCATTAGTCAAACTGAATGACATGATACGAAACTCAAGTGCCCATATCTGGTCTTGAATGCTATCTGCGGGATATCTTTCTCCTTATCCCTTACCTGAGGGTACCCGGACCTCACGTCTATCTTCGAGAAATAATTGGCACCTTGAAACTGACCAACTAAATCATCAATCCTCGAGAGGGGGTTCTTATTCTTGATTGTCACCTTATTCAACTATCTATAATCAATATGCATCCGCAAGGAACCATCTTTGATCTACACTTGATGTTAGCATAACAAAAAGCCAACCAATACATACCCATTATAATATTAAGTTCTCCCCAACCGAACACCACGTACCGTATCCTTGTTTATTATCAAATCTATCACGGGCCATTACGGGTGACATCCATATATATAAGTAACAATATTAAGACTTAACTCGCATAACTAATTTAGAAAAAAGGTTTATATACATAAGGGTCGACAAGGCCGTAGACATATCATACCCAAAATTATATACAGGATACTGTCTGCAAAACCTCTAAGTAGACATAACCATAATATATACAAGTCGGGACAGGGCCCCCTACATCCTCATAAAATAACCTAACACATTCAGAACCCTGACTTCGTAATACTCCAAGAAGAAGTAGAACTCACCAACCAAAAACTGACATCTGGATGAAGTCTACAGTAGAGGGTCCTTGCCTCGTCCTATATGAGAACCTCGATCAGACACACTTCGAAGCGGAACCTTCATATCCTTATCAGTTACCTTCCTCCTCTTGGCCCGACTACTATCTTCTTCCTCTGCATATCCCATAATATACACTGACAAACCTTGATTGACGAAATCCCAAGACTGTGGACTATCTGGAACCTCAGAAGAGCTGGTGTCCGTAAATACCTTGACATAGTTTTGAGCCTGAGAGGAACCCGGTTGTGCCAATCCATGCACCACTTCCCTTATACCCTGATCAATGGGTCTTGATAATGAAACTAAGGGCCTTGGTAAGGTCAGAACTCCCCTCACCTCATCTGCTGCCGGTGAAATCGAAACTACTCGAACGGATGATTCATATGGATCCTCGGATGGATCCTCCTCAATAGAACCCATGATCTCCGATGGATCTGACTCCATAGTGTAACTTATATCTCCTTCTAACACCTTCGTAGCCTTCTGACCCGTGCTAGCGGCTATAGTCTTCGGAGGCATCGTTGAAAACATATCGTTAGGAACATGAATTCTTATATCGCACGATCTAAGATAAGAAAAAAGGATAACATTGTATATGTCCTGTAGCCTCCTATCTATAAGTGTGGTGCACAACACACTCATAAACAAGACTCTACTAGACATGGTCAGTAGATAACCCTAGGACAGAACTGCTATGATACCACTTTTGTCACTACCCAAACCGATAGGCCCCGACGAGTGCCCGAGTCCTACCTATCGAACACCCTTAAGCATGCGACTAAGATATAAGCATGAATAACATCTGACGAATTACGATTATAACATGCGTGAGGAAAACCTATCCAAAAGACATATATATATATATATATATATATATATATATACGTGCGGAATACGTAGGGCGAGCTGAGGGCGAGCTGACAAGGCTTCTATAGAAAATTATATATCCAAAATTGGAAGCCGACAAGGCCACATACTATACAACTATACATAACTGTCTACAGACCTCTAATAGAAATACAATTGTACAAAAACGGGACTGAGCCATGTCATACCCATATATGTACACAAGCATATCGTACCAAAATCAAAAGCAGCTCCGGATCAAGTGGAGCATGCCAACTCTCGCTGATCAAGGATCCTAAGAAGGGGGACCGTCAGCTTGCCTACCTGCATATGCGGGCATGAAACGCAGGCCCTGGGAAATAAGGCATCAATATGAATAATGTACTGAGTATGTAAGGCATGAAAATCAGTACATAAAAGACATAGATGAAACATGGAATAAAGAAATTCACCTATAAGTCTGAATAAATTTGTAAATTCTGCAACATTTATAGTGTCATGCACGTGCGTATAAATGTCATGTCATGAATAGGTATAGGTGTACATAACATCATCAAGTCTCTGAAGGCATTCCATTATATCGTCTCGGCCACTGTGGGCAACATAATCAACATATACCAACTGATTAGGTGGTGGTGCGTATATAACGTCGTAACCTTTTTCCCATATCCCATATACATATATATACATATACACATAAATACGCGTATATAACGCCATCTGGTCATGGGTCAATATAAATGTATAAATGAATGAAATGCATGAAAATATGTTAATAATCCCAATATTCCTTTCGGATAAACGTTTGTCAACTACGTATTATTCTGAGACCCATGAACAGAAGATATAATAATATTTCACATGGGGAATCAAGGACACAGAGACCCCTAGTATTTCTATGAATATAGTCATTTATGAAAACTGTGCATTTGCTCATTTCTTCTGTATAATTTGGATCATGCCAAAAAGAAAGAAGGGATAGCCTTAACATACCTGGAGTAGAAAAAATCCGTTTGATATTCTTGGAACAAGTTGCACCGTACTTCTTTAGAACCGTAAAATTTCACGTTACTATGGTGCTAATAATTCCTGTTGGAATTGTTTGGTTGCAAGAAGTTTTGAAAACTTGTAGGAATTGATAACATTCTGATTGTAGGAATTTTGTACGAAATTTCGTTGCTAACTTTGCAAAAGGGAAGTGTCTTGTTAGAATGATGTGTTTTGGTTACTAACGTTGCTAACTAAGAAAATATTAGAAGGGAGGTGTCTTGTTAGAATGATGTGTTTTGGTTGCTAACTAAGAAAATATTAGAAGGGAGGTGTCTTGTTACTAACATATTATCTTGCCACCTAATTACAAATGACTAAGAGTCATATTCTTAGGAAGTGGCTTTCTACCACGTGGGGGTGGGGTGGGAATTTTAAATCTCTATCCACTAATTTATTAATTAATTAGGTAATATTCCGCTACCCGATAATTAACCAATTACCCGCATAATTAAGAATTGTCTCAAATTACTTAAAAATTCTACTTATTTTTTTAATATACCTTATAAATCATACTATCGCAGTCATATGGTACCTTGTATGATACTAGTCCGTAAATATCGGGTATTATAGCTCGGACCATATTTTATCCCAAATCGACAACCTTCAACGAAACTCATTTTCTTTAATTCGTGTATCCTTTATCCTTCATGGCACTTACTTACCGCTTGTTATAAATAGCATAAATATGTTAACCTTAAGATAATCTCATCCTCGAGTCTATGTCGATTAACTGAAGGCGAAACTTTAACATACGAAAACGCGAGATGTAACATAAAGAACTTTAAAACCTTCAAATAGCCAACTTTCACTATTAGACGACGAAACGCTCCCGGGTCGTCTATAACCCAATCCGAACATACGCCTAAGTCCAAAATCATCATACGAACCTATTGGAACCGTACAATTCCTATTCCCAGGTCGTTTACTCAAAACGTTGACCGAAGTCAAACTTAGCCGTTTTGGCCAACCTAAAGGAACCAAGTATTTCGATTTCAACCCGAACCCTTACAAATCATAAACTAACCATCTCCGCAAGTTATAAAATAGTAAAATCATATACGGGGAGTCTTATTTAGGGGAACATAATTCTAGAAACCAAAACGACTAATCGGGACGCGGGTGTGGATTCGGGGCAGGTGAACGCGGATGCAACAGCTATGCGAGGTAGGGCGGGGCGGGTTGCAATTTTGCGGGTTAAGAGAAAACCCACCCCGCACCCGCTCCGCCCCGCACCATTGCCATCCCTAATTAGGAAACCTTAAGTTGGAAGAATTGACTAACGTTTGAATTTTGAGAAAACGGCTTTGTAATCGTTATTTGAAGGTTTTAATAGGTTTGTATGACCATTTTGGACTTGGGCGTATGTTCGGGTTGAGTATAGGGTGGTTCGAGAGCATTTCAGCTCTTATTGTGGAAAGTTGGCAATTCGAAGATTTTTGAATTTCCTAAGTTTTGTTTGAATTGGACTTTGGTGTTATCGGTGTTCGTTTTGGGTTCTAAGCCTTGGAATAGGTTCGTATCGATATTTATGACTTGTACGTAAAATTTGGCGTCATTCCGGAATGTTTAACTGTAATTCGAACGCGTTCGTCAAAGTTTGAAGGTTAGAAAGTTAAAAAAAGGTTACGATAGTCGATTCATAGTTTTGATGTTGTTTGGCATGATCTGAGGCCTCGAGTAAGTTCATGTTATATTTTGAGACTTGTTGGTGAGATCGGGAGGGGTCTCGGGGGCCTTGGGTGTGTTTCGGATGTGTTTGGGTTGTGTCGCGCTCTTATTTGATGTTTCGGCGTCGTTTTCTTGGGTATAAAGGATACTATATTGAGAAAATGACCTTTTATTTGAGTTTTGATTGAATCATTAGATTCGTATCGTAATTACGGAGTCATAGTAACAAGAATCGTTGAATTCCAATGTCGTATATGAGAGTTATGCCATTTTCCGTGTCGGGAAAGATTATTGGTATTGTTGGTGCGCAAGCATCGCAAATGCGAAATTCCCTTCGCAATTACGAAGCATGTAGATTTTTGTGTTGGTTCGCAATTGCGAACACTTGTCTGCAATTGCAAGGGTCGCAAATGCGAACCTTGTTTTGCAAATGCGACATCTCAGACTATTATTAAAACTTTATTTCGGGGTTTAGTATATTCTTCTTACATTTTTACTTGGTTGGAAGATTTTTGGAGCTCTTGAAGAGTAGATTCTCACCATCTATTGTGAGGTAAGGTATTCCCACTTGTTTTGAGTTAAAAATACATGGATTATATATAGATTTTAAAATGGAATTGGTGGAAATTATGGGATTTTATTTAAAGAAAAACCTAGAAATCGAATTTTTGGATTTTGACCACGAAATTGGACATGGAATATGGAATAAATTATATATTTGAGTTTATTATGTTATGGGTAAAGTTTATCTTCAAAAAAGTTTGAAATCCAGGGACGTGGGCCCGATGGTTGACTTTATTGACTTTTCAAGCGAAGTTGGAAATTGTTATAAATTGATTAATTATAAGCATTGGAGTATATTTTGATTGATTTGCACATTGTTTGGCTAGTTTTAGATCGTTTGGTTTTGAATTGAAGAGTTAGAGAGGCATTGGATCCAGTTATGGAACTTCGAAGCGAGGTAAGTCTCATGTCTAACCCTGTGAGGGGGAATTTACGCAGTAGGTGTTAGATTCTTATGTGCTACATGTGGTGGGAGCTACGCACGTATGAGGTGACGAGTGTCTGTGCGTATGCTAGAATTCCTGATTAGGTATGGGTAAACTTAGGTACACGCCATGCTATAATTGTACTATTTGAGTTATCTTTGCTCGTTTAATTCCTTTATTTCGCGTTGCGACTTGAGACTAGACTTGCATAGGGTGATAGACTCGCTATTGTAGAGATGTGACGAGCTACTTGATAATCCGCGAAATAATTTGTGTTTTCTCTTACAAGATTCTTGTGCGTTGTGCGTTTTCATTGAAAAGCTTCTTTATATTTCATAACTCACATGTATCTTCGAGAGTGGGGTCAAGGACCCGTTAAAGTATCATATTCTCATTGGAGCGGGCCGTTAGACTCGGCAGTATAATATATGTTTATATGATTCGTGTCGTTCGACCCACGGCAGTGCACACATTATTATGGGATCGGGCCGTACGCCTCGGCATTTCTATAAATACTCATATGGGATCAGGTCGTTGACCTCGGCAGCATTATGCGTAATATTTGGCAAAAAGCCATCGTACCCGTGAGTTTTCCTGATTTGAGTTGTGACGATCTATCTGGTGGGGACCATTTTCCACATATACTCCGGTTGAGGAGGTGACCGATAATTGAGGATTTGCGTTTACTATTTAGAGGAGGATCGTACCACGTGCTTAACTTTGTTTACATTATTTTTACCATGCCTCATACTTGTTTACTTTCGGTTGTACTTGATTTATTGGACTACTAGTAAGTGTCGATGTCGACCCCTCGTCACTACTTCTCTAGGGTTAGGCTAGATACTTACTGGGTAGACGTTGATTTACGTACTCATGCTACACTTGCTGTACTTTTTGTGCAGGTGTGTGTATGTATATATATATATATATATATATATATATATATATATATATATATATATATATATACACACACAGAGGCGTGGTTGTTGCGGGGATTTTATGGTGAGCTGCATTCCATATTACGATCCGTAGCATATATAGTCCCCATCAGAGTCATTTACATTCTTCTTTCTAACTTATATTCCAGATAGATATTGTATTTTATTATATTTCTTGGTAGATGCTCATGCATTTGTGACACCGAGTTTTGGGGGTTCCTACTAGATGTTCATTATTGTAGTTCGCATAAATACTACTATTTCACCTTGTAATTTATATTTTATACAGAGATTGGAAAATAAAATCACGGGTTTTTCTACGAGTACCATGTTTTACTCCACTTATTTAAGGGGATTCATGATTTCGAAAATAATAAATTGAGTAATCACTGTTGGCTTGCCTGACGGCAGCGTTAGGCGCCATCACGACCTATAGCGGATTTTGGGTCGTGATATCGACATAACTTATGTGTGTTTTACTCTATGACCTCTTACTTGTTCAGATTAGCATTTGATATTTGGGGGCTTTTAATTTGTTATTTTGTTAAATAATCATTTAATTATTGCCTTTTATTCTATTATTGTTGGTGTATTTCATGCCTATTTATAATTCTTGCACATTATGTATATTGACCACTAGTAAGTGTCGATATCGACCCATCGTCACTACTTCTTCGAGGTTAGATTAGATACTTACTGGGCACACGTTGTTTACGTACTCATACTACAATTCTGCATAAATGGTGTAGCTTCACAAGCAGGTACATCTGATGTTAGTCCAGGCGTGCTGTCATGACCCAAAATCCTTGAAAGGTCGTGATGGCGTTGGACACTACTGTCAGGAAAGTCAACACCAATAATTAGTAAATTCTCATTTTAATATTTTCTGAAATCGTAAATTTCCTTCAATTAAAAAATAAATGATGAACTTCACAGAGTAAATAATAATGTTTTTCGCAATTTCAATACTGAATAATCGCATAATCATCCCAAAACCTGGTGTCACAAGAGCATGAGCATTTACTAGGGAACAAAATAAAATACAATAGCTGTCCGGAATACAAATTTGGACAGAAAAGAAAATACAAATACTCTGAAGGAGACTCTGCTGGCTGCGGATCGTCTAACAAGATGCAGCTCACCTAAGTCCCCGTATCAACCACGCTGCTACGCTCACAAGGCCACTATCCATACATGTACATGTACAATAAAATATACAGCAAGTGTAGTATGAGTACGAAAAAAACGCGAACCCTGTAAGTATCCCGTCTAACCTCGAAGAAGTAGTGACGAGAGGTCGACTGCGACACTTACTAGTGGTCCAATAATATTAGGTACAGTAAAGAAGTGAATGAATATTAGACAGAGTAAATATATGAAACAAACAATTATAAAATACGCGGTACGATTTCCCTCTTTACAATTTACTCAAGCTCTCAACTAGCAAGTTCCCTCCGTAACCGGAGCATATATATATATATAGATATAGTGGATTTCATCAAGAGGTTGTCATAATTCAAATCAGGGAAAAACCCTCAGATACACTGGCTTCTTGCCAAATGTTACGCACGATTCCATGAGGATAATATATATATATATATATATATATATATATATAGAGGAAATGCTGAGGCGTACGACACGATCCAACATAAAAGTAAATTGTGCACTGCCAAGGATCGAACGACGCGAACCATAGATGCATTTATTAACCTACCGAGGCGAATGGACCGCTACCATGAGAGTAGTAAAAGGAAATACCCCGCTAGCGAATCATACGTGCGACGCGGTCAAATATAAATTTAAGGAATCTTTCCCCGCTGGCGAATCATACTTGCGACGCGGTTACATATAGATTTCTTAAGTTATTATGGTGTTCCTCAATTCTTTTCAAAAATACGAAGTTCAAATGAAAACCTTTAAGTTCCCAACATTTTCTCAATTTCAACTCCTTTCAAAGCATTTAATAAGCTAACTCAATCTCGCTTTCTTTCAAGACAAACAATAAACATAAATTCAATAACAACTGCAACAAGGCATGATGTAAGCCTAAAACTACCCGGACATAGGCATAGTTAGTAGCTACGTACGGACTCTTGTCACCTCGTGCGTACGTAGCCCCCCAAAAATAGAAGCACATAATAATTTAGTTCACATATGGGGTTAATTCCCTCTTACGAGTTAGAAAGGAGACTTACCTCGCTCCGAAGATCCTTAATCGGCTCCCAAGCCTTTCCGACGACTCAAACCGGTGCTCAATGCTCCAAAACTAGTCAATAATTATGCAAACCCATTAATACATACTCAAATACTCATTATAATCCTATTTACAACAATTTCCAACTCCGCTTGAAAAGTCGATAAAATCACACTCAGGCCCACGTGCCCGGATTCCGAAATATTTCGAAGATAAACTTGCCCATGACATCACGGACTCAAACATATAATTTATTCTCAATTCCATGTCCAAAATATTTGGTCAAAATCCAAATATACAAGATTCTAGGTTTTTCTTCAAAATCCCAAATTTCTACAAATTTTCATGCCCAAAATCCATGTATAAAATTTGTATGTAACTCACAACTAGTAGAAATCACTTACCTCATGCCTGATGATGAAATCCCCTCCTCAAAGGCTCCAAAATCCGCCCAAGCCGTGTGAAAAATAGGTGAAATGAACTCAAACCCCGCTTTTAAAACATTCTGTCCAGCCCAGGTCCGCCCTTCTTCGCGATCGTGGGAGTGCCTTCGCGATCGCGGGAATGCCTTCCGATCGCGAAGGCTTAGCACACTGCCTCCGCATTTTCCTGTACACGATCACATACAAGCTTACATGAACGCGGCGTTCTGTAACCCGACACTTTGCGGTCGCATTCCTCCTCACGCGATCGCGATGATCAAACGCGTAGCATCAGGCCATCCCCCACTCCTTCTTCATGAATGCATTACCACAGTCGCGTTCGTGTAGCACAACTACCAACCGCATCGCGATCGCAGGTCCATCATCGCAACAGCATAGCATATTTCATAGTCGCCCCCAAACAACTCTACGCGATCGCGGACTTCCACTCGCGATCGCGTATAAGGTAACCAGCAACAGTCACGATAGCAACTTCAGCAGATCCCTCAAGTTGCATTTCAATCCGTTAACCATCCAAATTCCACCCAAGGCCCTCGGGACCTCCACCAATCATACCAACACATCCCAAAACACATTATGAACTTAGTCAAGCCTTCGAATTACATCAAACAACGCTAAAACCATGAATCGCACTCCAATTCAAGCTTAATGAACTTTAGAACTTCAAACTTCTATATTAGATGCCGAAACCTATCAATTCACGTCCGATTGCCCTCAGATTTTGCACACAAGTCACATTTTACATTACGTACCTACTCCAACTTCCGGAATCGGATTCCGACTTCGATATCAAAAAGTCCACTTCCGGTCGAACTTCTCAAAAACCTTCAAATTTCTAACTTTCGCCAAACGGCTTCAAAATGACTTACGGACCTCCAAATCCACTTCTGGGCGCGCTCCCAATATCGGAATCACCATACGGAACTATTCTCTGACTCGGAATTCCAAACGGACATTGATAACATTGAAATGCACTTCAACCCAAATTTATGGAATTCTTCCAAAATACTAACTTCCACAATAGGTGCCGAAACGCTCCCAGGGCATCCAAAACCCGATCCGAACATACGTCCAAGTCTGAAATCATCATACGAGCCTGCTGGATCCTTCAAATCCCGATTCTGAGGCCGTCTACTCTAAAATCCAATCTTAGTCAATTCTTCCAACTTAAAGCTTTCAAAATGAGAATTTGCTTTCCAATTAAACTCCGAACTTCCCAAAATTCAATCCCGACCACGCGTACAAGTCATAATACCTAAAGTGAAGTTGTTCATGGCCTCAAACCACCGAAAGACGTGCTAGAGCTCAAAATGACCGGTCGAGTTGTTACATTCTCTCCCACTTAAGCATACGTTCGTCCTCGAACGTGCTAAGAACTGCGTTGGAGTTGTCTGAAATCACTATTTAGCACCTCGTGCACCTACCCGTGCTACCACAACTCAGTTGAGCACACTAGCTCGAGTAAATCTGAAGATTCCCCTTTTGTTTAGTCAAATTAGCCTTAGAGCCAAATTCCAACATCCGGAATCTTCTGCCAGGCCTGTTTCCAACATACGATCACCGTATCAATCACCACACGATGTACCAAAACATGACTGCATACCTTTGCTGAATTCACACCATGCACAGCATAGTTCACATGACCATAATAACATCCTCTAATAACCATAGCCAAAATTCCACGAACCTGATGTCCACAACACACCTCCTGCCACAAACATGTCCTGCTCCAAATTTTGTAATGCTGCCGCAGCGGAAAGGATGCGTAGAAATTTACAACCAACTGCCGAGTCAACCATTCATTGAGTTTCTCCCCTTGACAAGAACCATTACCTCATTCTGGACTGAATAATGATATTTACTCTTTAACTATGCCTCATACCGATCTGGTCACACTGACCCCGGGTCAAATAATCCCATCTCTCCTAGTATAAGCTGCCCAGGCAATAAGCCACCTCAGACTCTGCCAAAAATCTTTTATGATATCACAATGTGCCGACAAACTACAAACTTGAATGTGATACATAAGAAAAACGAACTCTGGAAAGAACTACTCAACCCACATAACTAATTAAACAACTGAAAAGGAGTTATGAACATTCCTCGAAAAATGAGAAACAAAACACACAAGAATAGATATAGGGAACTGTACTCAACATCACACAGTTACGGCGTGCAACCCGATCCAAACAACATGTCTGTGGCGCCATGCCACCTGATTCACACATAATAACCTGTAAGGAATTAGTTATCGAGCTAAAATGCTCATACCTGCAAAATGCCCGAATATTGGCCACAAACACACTTAGTGCATAATACCATTCCTGGGGAGACAGATAGTGCCATACGCTACAAAACGCAAGCACAACTAAGGTGCGATATATGATCTAACTCTCAAGAGCCATCCTGCTCACATAACACCATCGCTACACGGAACCTCAACATATATGAAATCCTCAAGGCGTTTCATAACTCACACTGCACAATATAGTATTACATGAAATAGTCAGTGACGAAATAACATCCAACATCTGAATACTCCTCCAAAAGGAGAGCTATGCTGAAATGAACACATCCGTCCTGATATAGAGCCCACATTCATATCTAGATCCATCCACGGACCTCAACCCGATTCGGATCGCACCGTACTAGTCTAATAGCCTTTCAAGGGTTCATAATAAACCCCTTTTCCCATAACACAAAAGAACAACCATCATATCCGGAACAAACCTCCACAGTCCATAACCAAATGAACCGAGCGCCCTCCAGGCATAAATTCTCACATCAACGATAACCTCCATACTTGGTTTCCATCTTTAATCATTTAAGTGACTACCTGTCACACTTATACAATCTTTCCTTTGGACACGCTCCCCCGACCTTCCGCACCAGACAACGAGTCTGCACATTCATACAACCGGCCGCACCAACGCTATAAAGCAAATTCAAGAATCCGCATTCAATATGCAAAGCCTCTTCATACCAGACATCGATCTCAGGTGATGCCAAAAATAATGCCAGCTGACTCTAACCATCTGAGTCCTTTCACGCTCATCTGAGCTCGTGACATTCTTGTCAACACCGAACCGCAACCTTGATCTTCAACTTCCAAATCCCATGCTACGCACTGCACTTAATCATGCCAATGCGCAAGAGCACAAAAATTTCATCATAAATTCGGAACCACTAATAGGGCAACCACTTCATCAAATAGAAACATTTTACTTAGCTCATTTCAAGAGAACCATTGCAACACGCAGCCAAATTCCCATAACCAGAAGAAATACAAACCTCAAGTAGTGGTTTAAACCACCATAATCCTTCCGGGATCCGTCTATACATAACACGCCATAATATTCGAATGCTTCCAAATAAGATCAATTACGGCAGCCGTCAAGCCTCGCACACACCGCCACAATTCACATGTATAACTTAACAAGCTGAAGGAACTGATCACTACCACCATCATGCCAATTCAACCATTGTTAACCGGTACACTCATTCTGATACTTCCTCTACGTGTCTAAAGTTATTTTCTTCCATTCCTCTAATGCTACACCATAGATAGAAGATAACATAGAATACTCTAAGCCCTTTTTCATAATCTGCTGCAAAAGCTCGATACTCAACCATATTATGGACTCGAAATCCTTAGGCACCACACTTTACCCTTTGAATCCACTAAGACCGTGGCTGAGAGTCCCCCACTCTGACTTGGTCTAAAATATAATCGACTCCAAGGCTCTGCTAGCACCTGAACGCTCTCTCAAAGAAGCACCCGGCTGAATCACTTTCATTACAGATCACCTCTACATGAAGCATAAATCCCGAGTCTTCCCAAAGCCTAAACATAAATTGATAAGAACAATTATAGCACACATTCTTCGAATCCTTTGCCCAAATCACCACTGATGTTCTCTTTACTTAGTCGTAATAACCCACCAATACACCGATAACTAGGAACTTCACAAATAGATAACCATGCAATCCAATCGTAGGCAGTGGGCCTCTCCCACTTAGCTCGAAGCCACTACTGCATAACTCTCAAACCCATCAAGGTTCCTTCATCCTTCCTCTCTGACATGACTGCGCGCTATCAACCCGCCAAATTCCTCGAAATCTTCCAACGATGCCGTACCGAGCACAATTACTATGAAACCAATAAACCATTCTGGGTCCGTGCCCATTCACCACCTGTACAAGCCCGTTCACTCCCCATGGACGTCAACTAAAGGTGCAACAATACATTCCAATCCAAAGTCATGTTATAACTTTCTTTATGTCAAGCAACTCTTTTTCGCTGTATCTAATCTCCCCCCGTATAATAGCCAATATTTCAAATTTAGTCTGTAGACCCAATCACCGTCCACCATAATTCCCAAATCACTCTAAACTTTCCTCAAAGCGTGTAGCTATCCTATCACAGAACCCACATGCTACCCTACCACTCTCCCACTCTTGTCAAACTCACTCCTTTAGGTAACTACCTGACTCCTGTTTCTCACACTTGGCCTTCTATAAGTTTATCCACCGCAAGGCACCTCCCACATGTCCTTCCTCATTCTTCACTGCCCAGCTATTGCCTTAAATCAAAATCTACCTCTGTAGCACTTGAACCGATAGATCGCTACCAACTTTAAACCTTTTCGGAAATCATCTTTCTCGAGCCATCAATACCAGGAATGTCGATTCGATCCTGAACCTCTGCACACTGCGACCTATGACAACCGCTTTCTCAATACCATTTATAATACTCTCTCCTAAGGCCATTTGAAGGAAACCATAACACTGGCGAACGTAACACATTATAATCAATCAAGGACGATGACGCCACACCACAGGCGAAGATTCCACCACGCTCGAAAATATCGAGTCCCGCTACTCCATCAACCCAAGTCTGAATATTCTTAGTTTGATTACCTTTCCTCCGTCAGAAGTAAAATAATGAATCTCTAAATCATGCACTGCGTAAACATCCTTTCAAGTCATTCACTGCCCTGACACATAGGCAAGCATCCCACCATCACATCAATGATGTGCGATAACAACTCATAAGCATCATAGCAACCTGTACATAGCCTCAAAGCTCCCAGAAGTACAGCTACTGAGCTGAAATGACAGAATATCCTTTCGCAAGGCGACGACGATAGCCCAATCAACTACGTATGGAGTAACATCCTGCACTGCATCTGTAGTGCCATTACAGGTCCACAATTCTCGATTTATAACAAGCGCTTTACGTCGCATAAGATTGAATAGGAAAGAAACAAAGGCATAAGCCTCAAGGAATCAAATCGCACGATGAGGAATCAAGAAGGGAAGTGCTCCTAACAGCCCTGTAGCCTTTCGAAGATAAGTATAGACATCTTTGTACCGATCCGCAAGACTCTACTAAACTTGCTCATGACTCGTGAGATCTAAGTGAACCTAGTGCTCTGATACCACATTGTCACGACCCAAAATACTTGAAAGGTCGTGATGGCACCGGACATTACTGTCAAGAAAGCCAACACCAATAATTAGTAAATTCTCATTTTAATATTTTCTGAAATCGTAAATTTCCTTCAATTAAATAATAAATGATGAACTTCATAGAGTAAATAATAATATTTTTTGCAATTTCAATACTGAATAATCGCATAATCATCTCAGAACCCGGTGTCACAAGAGCATGAGCATTTACTAGGGAATAAAATAAAATACAATAACTGTCCGGAATACAAATTTGGATAAAAAAGAAAATACAAATACTCTGAAGGAGACTCTACTGGTGGCGGATCGTCTCACAAGATGCAGCTCACCTAAGTCCCCGTATCAACCACGCTGCTAAGCTCACAAGGCCACTATCCATACATGTACCTGTACAACAAAATGTACAGCAAGTGTAGTATGAGTACGAAAACAACGCGTACCCAGTAAGTATCCTGTCTAACCTCGAAGAAGTAGTGACGAGAGGTCGACTGCGACACTTACTAGTGGACTAATAATATCAGGTATAGTAAAGAAGTGAATGAATATGAGACAGAGTAAATATATGAAACAAATAAGTATAAAATATATGGTACGATTTCCCTATTTACAATTTACTCAAACTCTCAACTAGCAAACTCCCTCCGTAACCGAAGCATATATATATAGATATAGTGGATTTCATCAAGAGGTTGTCATAATTCAAATCAGGGAAAAACCCTCAGATACACTGGCTTCTTGCCAAATGTTATGCACGATTCCATGAGGATAATATATATATAAGAAATGCCAAGGCGTACGGCCCGATCCAACATAAAAGTAAACTGTGTACTGCCGAGGGTCGAATGATGCGAACCATAGATGCATTTATTAACCTGCCGAGGCGAACGGACCGCTCCCATGAGAGTAGTATAAGGAAATACCCCACTCGTGAATCATACGTGTGACGTGGTCAAATATAAATTTAAGAAATTTTCCCCCGCTCGCGAATCATACTTGCGACGCGGTTACATATAGATTTCTTAAGTTATTATGGTGTTCCTCAATTCTTTTAAAAAATATGAAGTTCTAATGAAAACCTTTAAGTTCCCAACTTTTCCTCAATTTCAACTCCTTTTGAAGCATTTAATAAGCTAACTCGACCTCGGTTTCTTTCAAGACAAACAATAAACATAAATTCAACAACAACAGCAACAAGGCATGATGTAAGCCTAAAACTACCCGGACATAGGCATAGTTAGTAGCTACGTACGGACTCACGTCACCTCGTGCGTACGTAGCCCTACACAAATAGAAGCACATAATAATTTAGTTCACCTATTGGGTTAATTCCCTCTTACGAGGTTAGAGAGGAGACTTACCTCGCTCCGAAGTTCCTTAATCGGCTCCCAAGCCCTTCCGACGACTCAAACCGATGCCCAACGCTCCAAAACTAGTCAATAATTATGCAAACCCATTAATACATACTCAAATACTCATTATAATCCTATTTACAATAATTTCCAACTCCGCTTGAAAAGTCGATAAAATCACCCTCAGGCCCACGTGCCCGGATTCCAAAAATTTTCGAAGATAAACTTGCTCATGACATCACGGACTCAAACAAATAATTTATTCTAAATTCCATGTCCAAAACTCGTGGTCAAAATCCAAATATACAAGATTCTAGGTTTTTCTTCAAAATTCCAAATTTCTACAAATTTTCATACCCAAAATCCATGTATAAACTTTGTATGTAACTCACAACTAGTAGAAATCACTTACCTCATGCCTGATGATGAAATCCCCTCCTTAAAGGCTCTAAAAATCGCCCAAGCCGTGTGAAAAATAGGTGAAATAAAATCAAACCCCGCTTTTAAAACATTCTGCCCAGCCCAGGTCCGCCCTTCTTCGCGATCGCGGGAGTGCCTTCGCGATCACGAAGGCTAAGCACATTGCCTCCGCATTTTCTTGTATGTGACCGCACACAAGATTACGCGAATGCGACGTTCTGTAACCCAACACTTTGCGGTCGCATTCCTCCTCACGCGATCGCGATGAACAAACGCGTAGCATTAGGCCATCCCTCACTCCTTCTTCGCGAACGAATTACCACAACCGCGTTCGCGTAGCTTAACTACCCACCGCATCACGATCACAGGTCCATCATCGCAAACGCATAGTCATAGTCTCCCCAAAACAACTCTGCGCGATCGCGGACTTCCACTTGCGATCGCGTATAAGGAAACCAGCAACAGTCATGACAGCAACTTCAGCAGATCCCTCAAGTCGTATTTCAATTCGTTAACCATCCAAATTCCACTCGAGGTCCTCGGGACCTCCACCAATCATATCAACACATCCCAAAACACATTACAAACTTAGTCGAACCTTCGAATCATATCAAACAACGCTAAAACCATGAATCGCACCAATTCAAGCTTAATGAACTTTAGAACTTCAAACTTCTATATTCGATGTCGAAAACTATCAAATCAAGTCGGATTGCCATCAGATTTTGCACACACGTCATACTTGACATTACGGACCTACTCCAGCTTCCGGAATTAGATTCCGACCCTAATATCAAAAAGTTTACGTCCAGTCCAACTTCTCAAAAACCTTCAAATTTCTAACTTTCGGCAAACGACTCCAAAATGACCTGAGGATCTCCAAATCCACTTCCGGACGCGCTCCCAATACCGGAATCACCATACAGAGATATTCTCGGACTCGGAATTCCAAACATACATCGATAATATTGAAATGCACTTCAATCCAAATTTATGGAATTCTACCAAATTGCTAACTTCCACAATAGGTGCCACAACACTCTCGGGCATCCAAAACCCGATCCGAACATACGCCCAAGTACGAAATCATAATACGAACCTGCTGGAACCTTCAAATCCCGATTTTGAGGCCGTCTACTCTAAAATCCAATCTTTGTCAATTCTTCCAACTTAAAGCTTTCGAAATGAGAATTTTCTTTCCAATTCAACTCCAAACTTCCCGATATTCAATCCCGACCACGCGTACAAGTCATAATACCTGAAGTGAAGCTGATCATGGCCTCAAACCACCGAACGACACGCTAGAGCTCAAAATGACCGATCGCGTCGTTACACGTGCATCCGTATTACCCGGAGGCCTAGTGGTAAGTTGCTTCTCATACTCCGTTCTACAGCATCTGGAGCCTTCTCTTGTTATGTTTATCATTTATGTCTATTCTGTTTCAGACAATAGTTTTAGGGAGTTTTGTATATTCTACTAGATGCTCATGCACTTGTGACACCGGGGTTTAGGTAATTCTAGTAGATACTCGTGGTTTTTTATTATTAAATTCACTACTTTACTCTCATGTTTAGTTTATGCTTTACATTACTACGATCACCTATTATTTGTTTTATTATTAAATAAAATTGATGACTTTGAAAATATTAAAAGGAATAATTAAATGGATAGTTCACTGTTGGCTTGCCTAGCGGCAGCGTTGGGCACCATCATGGCATATAGTAAAAATTGGATCGTAACACCATATTTATTATATCTATGAATGTTTCCGGAGCATTGACCGATCCAAAAGGCATCCCAAGTAACTCATAAGGTATGTACTAAGTTTTAGAAGCTAACATCAAAATATATTCCTTTCTTATTCTAAGCTAATGATAATCAAACTAAAGATTAATATTTTAAAAGTGGGAGGCTCCTTTTAACTGATCAATCAAGTTATTTATACGAGACAATGTGTACTAATTGTGAATCATTACCTTATTCAATTGTATCTAGTCTGGTGAGAAAACTGGTGTCGTATATTGGTAGATTTATTGTCTAACTCAATTCTTAAACTACCTAGCAAATTCACACTTTCGACTGTCAGGAAGGAAGTGACTCATAAATAATTTAGTGAACTCGTTCCCAAGTTAGTTACATTCACCTATCAGTATTCTTAATAGTACATATCATGTCATTTACTTACTAGCCAGATTCTCCTATTTGTAAGGTTCTAGGTTCACGGACCTGCCACCGAAATATCCTAGAGTTCATAATGCCTTTAGTATTTCATGAAGAGCATATGAGTTCTCCAAACTAACAAATTTGAAAATCTATTAAGGATACTCATATATTCTCCATATTCTTCTAGGTATATGAGGCCTCTAGAGCCCTAGTCTATTGCTCATTCTTGTCATGTCTATCTATTACATCCATCACACTCGCAATTTTTCCTCTGCATAAAGGTAAGTACCTCAATGATAACAATATCCTAGTTATGGTAGTGGACTAGTACTTATTTTAGGAGTGGATTATATTACACATCTTGTGGCAATATGACACTCTATTGTGGTGGCACAGACCTTCCTTAGCCATGTCTGCTGGCTTTTTCTCTTCTCCTTAGCTAGGAGAGACGACTATTAAAGACAACATTTCATGTCCCTGAACCTCTAGACTTTATTGATATCAGATAACCAAGCTTGAGCCATATGGTAACATGATAAACAGTGTTAGATTCATCTATTTGATCCTAGTCGTCACACACATAAGGGGGGACAAGAAAAAAAAGGCCAGACACATCCTATCACGCTCTCGCAGAATCATGATTATGGGAATGGACGACTACACAATCATAATTGAGATTCTACTACTAACGTTTTCTCCATTAGTCACAGGAATAACCTAGGGCTCTGATACCAACTTTGACACGACACAATTTAGGGTCATGACCGGCTCTAAGGGGTAGGATCCCAAAGCAAGCCTTAACGGGAATTTACAGAAAATAAGACAGAGTTTCCTCTGTTTTTAAGAAAATCCAAAATTTTTCCTCTCTCAAAATCAACAATAGAGATAGCCAATATCAACCCAACAAAACGCAATCATCTTCAATCACCATTTTTAACATAATAATACTTAAACCATCTATAAAGTACGGGAAGAACATCTAATACTAGTCATAAGTCTTTAATGATATGAGAATACTCATGACACTAATAAAAATGAATAACGGAGCGACTCTAAGAGTTTTTAAAAGAAAAGTACAATAGAAAACAAATAACTTCTTACGCACGTGAAGCAATGCGGGGCTCATCGGAATTTGTCAGTTCGTGCGCTTTAGTTACCAACATCACATGCGGTTTCTGTAAAAGAAATAGCGAGGAGCGAGACGCTAGCTCAATGAGTAATAATACTTAGCAACAACCGTTTTTAGTGGGTACAAGTGAGAAAACATGCTTGTATAGTAATCAGAAAATATCACGAAATAAATGCCCTTTTTCCGAATCGGTAACAATAATCAGTCTTGTCTGTTTTCATGTAAGTAGGAATCGATTAACAATTTAATAATGAACTCTATAAATATTGTCATATCAAATATTATGTTTGGGAGATTTCCAAGAAATGATCATGTAATCTGTATCAGTGTGTGGACCCCTTCGTAAACGGAGTCAAATATAATTGTAGGTCCCTACTCGAGGGAAAACTATAACTACATGCTAGTTCTTCCTTCCCACTAGCGAGGGCTATAACTATAATCTGTCTATACAAGGTGCACCAGGTCTAACGAGCTCACCGTTAGCGACGGAATCCTTTAGAGTCTCCTCCTATTTATACATTTCCTTGTAACCCATAAATATTCATAAGAAGCTTTTCAAAATAGTACATGGCATTTCAATTCTTATCAAATCATGTAATTTAATTTCGATAACATTAAATCTTATCTCAAGTAATCGTAAAACATGTTTAGTAACCATGAGAATATTCAAATTAACTGTAATCATCTCAAATAAATATAGCGGTATTATATTAAGGAAAAGACTTGTCCCGCATGCAAATTCAAAACAGTCGGTAACATGTTCATATTAAAATCATATGTAAATCATGCAAGTTATGAAAACACAAATTGTGGTAAGGTTACTACTTACAGTACTCTTGTCGAAATACCAAGCAAGTCACCTCGAGCAGTCCATACGGCTTCTTCGATGAATCTATAGTATCACAAAGACGAGTTTAAATAACTTCGTGAAGTACCAACATAATCGGGTTCTACTCTATCAAATTTCTCTTGGTTCCATTCGCAATAACCTTAGTTAGGCCGCCCATGACCTTATCAAACACTTTTCTGTAATTCTTTTCCCAGTTCATGGAATGTTCGTCAATTAATTAATTTTATCATAATAAATTAATTTATATCTAATAATACCCATTAAAATTAAACACTAACGTTAATCCTAGTATCACATTTAACTCAAGTCAATGATCATATATATAATATTACTATTTAAGTAAAACTAAGAATACACTGTTACCTCTTTCTTTTATTCGTTGCGTGAATTTTTTATGTGTACATCTACACTGAATCGAGGTTGAATTCCTCTTCCTGTTCCCTTGTAAAACTTGTTGCCAGAAGGACCCTATTCCCTTTTAATTTCCTTGCAATGCTTTCTGAATATGATGGCAAATATTTCTTTTACAGAGGTTTTTTTTTTGTTTTGGCTTCTTCTTAGTTTTCCTTCTTTCAGATTCCTCATATTTGGAAATAATGTTCTCCACTATCCTAGTCCATGCCTCTCTTTTTTTTCTAGCTGATGGGAAACGGCCCATTCATTGCTCTTTATTATTTTTTCAAAATTAGTTTTACTAAATGACCATTATGTCCTCAGTTAAATTATGGGGTTATTACACTATATGTCAATAAAAGTACATATAAAAAGCTAAGCATTAGAGGCTCCTTGCACTTCAACATCGAAGATCACAGCCCCTGGTGAAGCCTCAACAAGTTCAAAGAGAAGAACACCCCTCTTTCAGATTATTATTGACAACAAATTGTTTCCACCCCTTAACGAGTCTTCTTCGAATACCACTTGTTAGAGTCAGAGTCCACTCCTTCCTATTTTATTGAAGAATTATTTTAACCAAAATAGGAAGATGATACTCATAGATGCTTTTTGGAAGAAATTGCACAAACATAATGGAAAGCTAGGGTAAGATACCATATCATGAAAACTAAAAAAAAATAATTGTGAAAAGCTAGGGTAAGATACCAGATCATCACGTTTAATGGACGTGCCCCTGAACTATGGATAGAAATCCTCTTCAATCCATCTGCATGCCATGTTTAGGGTATTTTTTTGTTTGGAGAATTGCTAATGTGGTTTAGGTTATGTTTAGGAGATATATAAAGAGTCCAAAATTTTGTTTTCCTCCAATTGTATTTGTTTATTTTCCCTTTGTTTCCCTCAAATAATTTTATTTGACATTTTAGTCCAAGCATTTAATCATTTTTTCTCTCTAAATAAAATAAGCTAGAATACATTTTAGTCCTAAAATTTAATCATGATTTCCCTTTTATCATAGGTAGAATATAAAATATACTATACTGAGATTCTACAAAAATTACAAAATATTGGCCAAGAATTTTATTTTACATTTTAGTTCAAATATTTTAGTCATATTGATTCTAAACATATTGCAAAATATATTCTAAGAAAAGCTAGAATGTAAAATCGTTGCAAAATAGTGACCATTATATACAAAAAATATTGATTGTTTTATTGATTCTAAAAATATTGTAAAATGCATTCTAAAAAATATTTATGTTACATCAAGCAATTGAATATAAATAATCACAAATGATGGTCATATATATTGGATACTACATATATATGAACTTACGCTAGTGGCATATGGTCATGAAACTACTACCTTAGTACATGGACTTAAATGGTTGCTATTATATAACGGTCAATATTACAACCAAACCAATGAATAACAATGAAATGAAGCATTTCTAACAATTAGTATCATATGACTACAAAACTATGAATCAAGGCTATCAATTGCCTCTTAGTATAGCTTTTATGGTTTGAATTAAGTAAATTTGACAATTTAGGTCAATAAATTGAATTATATATTGATTATTATACAAATAGTCAATACCCTTAAATCACGACGATGTTATTAACATAGGGCATTGTCACGATCCCAAATTCTCTCAGTAGGATGTCGTGATGGCACCTAGTCTCTAAGATTAGGTAAGCCTATCAATGCAGAATAACTGAATATAAACTGAAATTAAATCCTTAATAGTCGAATAAATAATAAATGCAAATTTAACAATTACAACTCCCAAAACCTGGTAGGAATAAGTCACAAGCTTCTAAGAATTTATTCTCAATGTCTCTATACATCAGAGTCTAAAGAAAATAAGGAACACAATATAATAAGATAGAAGGAGGCTCCGGAGTCTGCGGACGCTTACAGATATACCTCGAAATCTTCTCGTACGGATAATTCACTGATGCCTGGTCTGATAAGATGTAACTGGATCTGCACAAAAAGATGTGCAGAAGCATAGTATGAGTACACCACAGCGGTACACAGTAAGTGTCTAGCCAAACCTCAGTAGAGTAGTGACGAGGTCAGGTCAAGCCCTACTGAAATAATAAAAGACAGGGAGAAAAGTTTAACAATATAATAATAATAATGATAATGGGGATAAATCAAGTAAGTAGTATGTCACAATTTAACTATATGGGATAAGAGCAATTAACACCTCGCGGAAGGAAAATAGAAATTTACAACTTTAAAGAAAACTACAAAAATAACCAAAGGCAATGCAGCCATAAAGAAATATGAACAAGGGCACTCCCGAGGTACCATCTCGTAGTCCCAAATCATAAATAAATTCATAATATCTCATATCCTTAAATCACCGATAGAGCCTTCACATTAAATATTAAAGAAAATATTTTTCCCGAAATAGCATCCTGCGTTTTAGCCACCCTTATCACACCGCATGACTTCTAGTAGTTACCCTACTAGCCACGCGTATCAAGCCACCCTTATCTCACCGCATGCGTTTCAACACTCAGACCTTATACCACCACATGCGTATCAATATAATATATCACAATTTGCACCTCAAGTGCCCAAATATTTCAACTTTTTAAAATAAATCAACAACAAGAATATTTTCCACAATAAGGAGCTCACGGCTCAATCACAATGAGTAAACATTCTCGCAAAATATTCACCAGAATAATATCCATCAATTATACAATACGGAGCTCACAACTCAATCACAATAAATAAAAAAATCTTCACAAAATATTCAGCAAAAATAATATTTCACAAATTTAATATCTTAACTTAAGATCAAATTTTTAAATGTAAAATACTTCATTTTTAATTATATTTAAATTAAGAAATCCAATCTTCAAATAATGCACGGAACAAAAGAAACAGATTTTCAACTAAACAGGTAAAACACTTAACAGGAATAGGTCATGCAAATTTAAAATACGAAAATATTTTAATGATGATGAATATAACAGAATAAAATAATTTAATTAATATGCAACAGTGCTCTACACAACTTAAAGACATAATCTTCCACATTTACCCAGTGTACACACTCGTCACCTCGTGTACACGACTTTCAACACCTCAACATTTTCATATCAATACCAATTCTAAGGGGAATTTCTCTCACGCAAGGTTAGACAAGTCACTTACCTCAAACCACGCTCAATCAATCAAGTAGTATTCCTTTTCCTCAATTTTTCGACTCCGGTCGGTTCAAATCAAGTCATAATTAATTCGATTCAATCAATAAAAATTATAAGAATAAATTTCATATGAAAATATAAATTTTCTAACAAAATCCGATAACTCATTCAATTACGAGTCCAACCATACTAGTTTCACTCAAATCCGACTCTGAATCGACATCGAAATCTCAAAATTTTATTTTATGAGATTTCTACAATTTTTCCAAAATTTTCATCTCAAAACACTAATTAAATGATGAAAATAATGATATATTCGTGTATATTGACCAAATCCGAGTTAGAATCACTTACCCCCAATGTTTTTCCTTGAAAATCTCTCAAAAATCGCCTCTCCCAAAGCTCCAATTCGTCAAAAATGGAAAATGGGACGAAGCCCCAGTTTTATAACTTAAAGTTTCTGTCCAGGCGCTGCCCTCAATTTCCTGGCCTCGATTTTCTAACCTCGATTTCCAACAGAAAAATTCCAGCAGTTGTTTAAGTCCAAATTTTGATCCGTTAACCATCCGAAACTCACCCGAGGCTCTCGAGACCTCAACCAAATACACCAACAAGTCCTAAAATATCATACGAACATAGTTGAAACCTCAAATCACATAAAATAACGCTAAAACCACGAATCATACCCCAATTCGAGCTTAAGGAACTTAAGAATTTCCAACTTCTATATTTGATGCCGAAACCTATCAAATCAAGTCCGATTGACCTTAAATTTTGCACACAAGTCATAAATGACATAACTAAGCTATGAAAATTTTCAGAACTGGATTTTAACCCTGATATCAAAAAGTCAACTCCCTGGTCAAACTTCCCAAAAATTCAACTTTCGCCATTTCAAGTCAAATTCTACTGCGGACATCTAAATAATTTTTCGGACACGCTCCTAAGTTCAAAATCACCATACAGAGCTATTGGAATTATCAAAACTCTATTCTGGGGTCGTTTACACATAAGTCGATATTCGGTCACTATTTCAACTTAAACCTTGGAACTAAGTGTTTCAATTTATTCCTAAAACCTCATCGGACCCAAACTAATCATCCCGGCAAGTCACATAATAATTGTAAAGTATAAATTGAGTAGTAAATGGGGGAATGAGACTATAACTCTCAAAATGACTGGTCAGGTCGTTACAGGCATATGACTACAATCTTATTGCATGACATTCTTCGGTTACTATTAACTAGTGGTCGATACATATGGCCTTGATGAATGGAATTATATATTGGCCATTATATAAACGGTCAGTACCCTTAAATCATGACGGTGTAATTAACATAGGGCATATAACAATAACCTTATTGCATGACATTCTTCGGTTGCTATTAACTAGTGGTCGATACACATGACCTTAATGAATGGAATATGTCTATTATATAAACGATCAATACCCTTAAATTATAACGATTTAATTAATATAGGGCACATGACTACAACCTTATTGCATAACATTCTTCGGTTGCTATTAACTAGGGGTCGATACATATGACCTTAATGAATGGAATTATATATTGGTTATTATATAAACGGTCAATACCCTTACATCATAACGATGTAATTAACAAATGGCATATGACTACAACCTTATTGCACGACATTTTTCAGTCGCTATTAACTAGGTTTACTACATATGAACTTACGCTAGTGGCATAAGGTCATCAAACTACTACCATAATGAATTGAATTATATGTTTTTTTATATGTAACAACAGTCAATACTAAAGATGTAACATGGGGCATATGACTACATAACTATGAATCAAGTTCAACAATTGAATTAAGTATAGTTGTTATGGTTTGAATTAAGTAATTTAACAATTAAGGTCAAAATTAACATTACAAGGGGACTAAACATGCAAAATACAAAACTTAATTCATTAATATTTCATAATTAATAACATAAAAGCTATCAAAATTGCTAATTAGGTTCTAAATCTAACAATTGAGGTCAAAATTAATATTACAATGGGACTAAATATGCAAAATACACAACTTAATTCATTAATATTTCATAATTAATAGAATAAAAGCTGTCAAAATTGCTAATTAGGATTCAAATTTAGCATTCAAAAACGATGGAAGTAACATTCAAAAATGATGGAATTAGCATTCAATCGATGCGACTCAAAGCTTTGAAAATTGAACGATAAAAAACTTTAAGAGGAAAAAATAGCATTCAAATTTTTAGTGGAGTGTATTTGAAATATTATTTTTAGGGTTGGCCGTGTATATGTATAGTCTCACACACAAACCCTAAAGACCTAAAACACACTCACTTACACAAACCCTAGAAACTTAACTATGAATGCCTCCCCCTTTGCCAAACGATCCATGTCTTACTCTTCTACTGATGATAATGAAGAAGAGAATAATCCAACATTTGAAGTGCTTATAACTGATTCACATCAACCATGATGATTTGGTAAATTATTATATCCTTAAAACTTATTTCTTTGAATTTTACACTAATTTCTTCTCGACTTAAATCCTAACAGGTACTTTTTTGGGAGAGGAAAACAATCCAATGATTTGGTCTATTTCTTTTACTACTATAAATGGGTAACCTCCTAGAAAGAAGTATTTCAAGTGTGGACGAACAACATCTCTTCTCCACCTTCTCAATATATACCTCTCGTTAACGTTTTCAATCCTCTTATGAGACAACACCTTGAGTATATGGCAGCATAGAATCCCTTTTGTTTCAAATAACTTGCAACTACAATTTAGATATTCGCCAATAGATATATATATTCAACAGTAAAAATAAATAAATCTTTAGTGTTAAAACTCCTAAGTGAATAATCAGTTATAATGTATTTTTCCACTCCAGGATTTTCTTGATGATCTTATGAGGGTGATGATTACACAATGGTACACTTTTCTTAACTATAGTGGGAAAAATTCAATTAGTTAACGAGTATAGCATACTTGAAGTTTTTCCTCCCATGTCAATTCAGACAAACATTTTGGTTCAAAGCACATTGACATATATTCAGTTTCCAATTCTTTCTCGAACTTAGCTCTTATGGCTAACTCATATTACTTAACAAACAACTTTAATGTGCTTTGACGGGTGATAAATCCATCAAAGAAAGCATGCATTCCTTTACTTATTTGTGTGAATAACATCCAAGCCCAAAAGTGGTCATTTAGGTATACAGGAACCTATTTTGTTTTCTCCAAAAAAAGCTTATAAAATCAATCCCTTCTATATAAGTTATATTTTACAATATAATTAGTCCATCTTCTTTAAAACTCAGCAACACTAATGCTATCAAGGACTAAAGCCTTAAATTCTGCCTTTGCAATCTTACTATCAAGAACCTCCCTTAACTTCAGAGGCAACTTTGTGAATATGTACCTTATACAATATCTATGTATCGTATTTGGCATCAATGCATTAATGGAAGCCTTAATACTATGACATTGGCTAGTCATGATAGTTAATGGATGAAAATTGCTCAGAGCCCCAATCCATGTAGAGAGCACTATTTTGTAACTTTTTATATCCTCACAAGACATAAGAGCGCAACCCAAAAGTATGGACTATCTGTGCTGATTGACACCAACAAATGAAGCAAATATAATATTATATCAATTCACAAGGTATGTGGTATCAAGGCATATTACAACATAAAACTCATCATATGCAACCTTAAAGTGTGAATGAACCCATACGACATTACGAAGTCGACCAAAACTATCCACATCTACTGAGTAGTAAAATTTTCTATCTTTTTATTGTATGTCACTAAAGAACTTGAGTAAAGATTGTGCTTCCCCTTCTTGCAATTGAAGCTTTCTACTCTTCAAAATATATTTTCGTGGCCACCAGCAATTACATCAGCGACTCTTATATTTTTTTAGAGTCTTAAGCCAACAATATCTTTGGCTATAAGAGCTCTCTTAAGAGAATTACTAAGAGACTTGTGTCCAACCATCAATCGCGATAATGTTAGTTCCAATTGATGATTATGCTTTTTAACCACCTTTGAAACAAACAATGAATCATTCTCCTCCCAAATTTCATTTATTCTAGAACGGCAGTTCCTCCTCTTGGTAACACTCATTCTTTGGTTTCCTAAACCTATCACAACCATATTGCACATACCTTATAATATCACCATCTTTTTTGTTTGATGTTCTTTTGACAATATAAAACCCTAATAATCTTGCATGTTCTTTGTAAAAATCAAACATAACATCCTTATTACTGGACAACATTCCAGTAATTTGACCTATTACTAGATCTTCTTTATTAAACTTATTAGACATTTCCATGTCCTCTCCACCTTCTCCCTTTTCCTCTAAAGAATGGTCACTACCACCACCATCATCATCATCCGTTGGGATTAAAAGATTGGTGAATGGGAAATAGAGGAAACAAGTGGAGGGAAAATGAGCTCCCTTTTACTTTAGAAAGAGCAAGTGTCCCTCATTGGCGGTGGAAGAAAAATAAATGTGGTTATATTGAGAAATCACTTCTCTTGGTGTTAAATGGGTTGGAAAGAAAGTAAGCCTCGCACTGTTGTCGTCGTCGCTCACCCGGCTCGGCTTTGGCTTTGGATTTGGATTTGGTCAAAGATTGATTGATTGATTAATCTTTTTGGACAAAATTTATTTCAATTATTTAATTAATTAATTTAATTAATTAACAAAAAAAGTGGAAGGAAATGGAGGGAAGAAAGATTGGTGAATGAAAAATTGAGGGAAGAAAGTGGAGGGAAAATGAGCTCCCTTTTGCTTTAGAAAGAGCAACTGTCACTCATTGGTGGTGGAAAGAAAAGTGAATGTACTTATATTGAGAAAGCATTTCTCTTAGTGTTAAATGGGTTGGAAAGAAAGTAAGCCGCATGCCGCCGTCGCTCGCTCGGCTCGGCTTCGGCTTCGGCTTTGGATTTGGTCAAAGATCTATTGATTGATTTATCTTCTTGGACAAAATTTCTTGCCCGGATTATTTTAAATCCTTTTTCCCGGAATATTTCAAAAGGGAAATGTTTCCACCTATTCCAACAGCCATGGTTGTTTCTAAATGGTTGCAAACCTTTTCAGAAATAGTACCAGAAAATGGCTATAAATATGCCTTGATCCCGGAATCTTTCCTTACGAAAATTTCTGATCTTCTTCTTCTTCTTCAACAAAAACTTTTCCAGTGTGCTTTACAACCATTGAGCGGTTCGAAGTTTATTAGAGTTTTTGGTACCAATACACTGGTGAGTTAAATCGTTCTATCCTGAGAGGACAATATTCCAACACCTCGGGTACTTGAGGAAAATAATTTTCTTAAGGACACACTGTGCATTCAGTTGGCTCGATTTATTCTGAAAGTATTTTCAAATATTATTTCGACATTCTGTTGCTGCTAACTTTCTATTTCTGTTTTCTGTTTCAGAAAGTTTATTGTTCATTATTCATTATAGTAATACACATTGGCTAACAATATTAAGAAAATTATCTTCATATATTATAATTTATATTCTGTTTTTGGAGATTAAAACATGTGTGATTTTCTACTCCTTCTGAGATTTTCTATTCTGATTTGAAGACATAAAAACTTCATCGGAGTATTAAAATTCAGAAATGATTTGAAGAACATAAAAACTTCATCGTTTTCTGTGAAACAGTATATAAAAACTTTATTTTGTATTTATTAAACGTATTATTTATCATTAATTACAGTACTGTTTACTGTACTATTTTTTCATTAATTAACTCTTATGTTGTTGACAGTGAGAAATGGCAATTGATAATGAAACTTCTTCTGCGACTGTTGCGGCAACGACGATCGTCAAGCCGAACTGTTGTGCCACCGATCGAGAAACTGGGGAAATTTTCTGGAGCCAACTTCAAAGGATGGCAGAAAATGGTGTTCTTCTGGCTTATCACACTTGGTATACAAAAATTCACCAGTGAAGAACCTCTAGAGCCTGCCGTGGACATGCCAGACAATGAGAAATTTATGATTATTGAGATGTGAAAACGGGCAGATTTTCTTTGATAGGCTACATCCTAAGCTCTTTGGAGGATGATTTGTACAATGTCTACAGTGCTATGAAAACTTCTAAAGAATTATGGGACGCACTTGAGAAGAAGTACAAGAATGAAGATGCATGCTTGAAAATATTTGTGGTTGCCAAGTTTCTAGACTATAAAATGATAGACAGCAAAACTGTTGGATTCCAAGTTCAAGAGCTTCAACTTATTTTTTACGGCCTTATTGCTGAAGGTATGGTAGTGAATGAAGCATTTCAAGTGGCTGCAGTGATTGAAAAATTACCTCATTTGTGGAGAGATTTCAAAAACTATTTTAAGCACAAGCGCAAATAAATGAATTTGGAAGATCTTGTGATTCGTCTCAAGATTGAGGAAGACAACAAAACAACCGAGAAGAAGTCTCATAGAAATTCAACGATTATGGGAGTTAATAACGTTGAAGAGACTGGTCCAAAAAGTAAGAAGAGGAAGAGGTCTTTTGGACAGACTAAAGAGCAGAACAAAAAGAAATTCAAGGGCAATTTCTACAATTGTGGAAAAGCTTGTCACAAAGCCTGTGATTGTCGTCTCCCAAAAAAGGATAAGAAAAAGGGACAGGCCAACATAGTGGAGAAGAATGATGATATCGATGATCTGTGTGCAATGCTTTCGGAATGCAACCTAGTTGGAAATTCGAGGGAGTAGTGGATTGACTCTGGAGCTACTCGACATATTTGTGCGGTCAAAGAAGCATTTGCTACTTACTCTACTGCTTGTCCCAAAGAAGTGCTTTCCATGGAAAATACTACAACAGCCAAGATTAAGGGTTATGGGAAGATATTCCTGAAGATGACTTCTGGCAAGGTGTTAACGCTCAACAACGTTCTTCATGTTCCCACTATTAGGAAGAATTAAGTTTCAGCTTCTTTACTTGTTAAGAATGGATTCAAATGTGTATTTGTATCTGACAAAGTTGTTGTAAGCAAGACTGAAATGTATGTTGGAAAGGGCTACCTCACAGAGGGCCTTTTCAAACTCAATGTAATAGTTGTTGATAGTATTAATAAAATTTCAGCTTCTTCTTATTTATTGGAGTCAAATGATTTATGGTATATTCATTTAGGACATGTCAATTACAAAACCTTGCGGAAGTTAATTAATTTAGAAGTATTGCCTAAATTTGAGTGTAATAAATAAAAATATCAAATATGAGTTGAATCTAAGTTTGTAAAACATCTTTATAAGTCTGTTGAAAGGAATTCAAATCCTTTAGACTTAATTCATACTAACATTTGTGATATGAAGTCGACACCATATCGAGGTAAGAAAAAGTATTTTATAAATTTTATTGACGATTGTACTCGATATTGTTATGTTTATTTGCTTAATAGTAAGGATGAAGCAATTGAAGCATTTAAGCAAATACAAGAATGAAGTGGAGAACCAATTGAATAAAAAGATCAAAATTATTAGAAGTGATAAGGGTGGAGAATATAAATCTTTATTTGCATAAATATGTTCGGAATATGGAATTATCTATCAAACTACTGCCCCCTTATACACCCCAATCTAATGGAATTGCGAAAAGGAAAAATCGAAGATTAAAGGAAATGATAAATTATTTATTACCAAGTTCTGGATTACGCAGAGTTTGTGGGGGAAAGCTATACTTACAGCTAACCGAATACTCAACAGAGTGCCCCACAGTAAAATGCAATCTATTCCATATGAAAAATAAAAAGGAAAAAAACCCAACTTGAAATATTTCAAAGTGTGGGGGTGTCTAGCAAAGGTACAAATACCTTTACCCAAAAGGGTAAAAATCCAAAAACTGTGGATTGTATTTTCATTAGAAACGCTACAAACTGTAAAGCATGCCGGTCTTTGGTTCATAAATATGATAATCCCAAAATTTATGTTAATACGGAAATTGAATCAGTTAATGTTTAATTCTTTGAAAGAACCTATCGATATAAAATTAAATGTGAGTCGTTAAGTGAAAGACCTAAACGTCCGGGGGAAGAACCAAAGAAAAATACCCCAAGTGAAGAAGATCCCAGGCGTAGCAAACGTCAAAGAACATCTACTTCCTTTGGACCAGATTTTGTGACATTCTTGCTTGAAAATGAGCCTCAAACTTTCAAAGCGGCTATGTCATCTTCTGATTCAGCATTTTGGAAAGAGGAAGTCAATAGTGAGATTCAATCAGTTTTGGATAACCATACATGGTAATTGGTTGATCTTCCTCCAGGAAATAAGCCTTTAGGTTCGAAATGGATCTTTAAACGGAAAATGAAAGCTTATGGCACTATTGACAAATATAAGGCAAGACTTTTTGCCAAAGGTTATAGACAAAAGGAATGTTTTGATTACTTTGACACTTACTCGCCAATAACGTGGATAACATCTATTAGGGTGTTCGTGGCACCAGCGGCCGTGTATGGTCTTGAAATCCATCAAATGGATGTTAAAACGGCTTTCTTAAATGGAGAATTGGAGGAAGAGATTTACATGGAATAACCTGGGGGTTTTGTGGTTCCGGCCTTCCGGGTAAAGAAATAAAAGTATGCAAATTGGTTAAGTCGCTTTATAGACTTAAACAAGCACCCAAACAATGGCATGCCAAATTTGACAAAACAATGGCATGCCAAATTTGACCAAACAATGTTGGCAAGTGGGTTTAAAATCAACGAGTGTGACAAATGTGTTTACATTAAAAATATTCCAGGTCATAAAGTCTGTCACGACCCAATTTCACCTATAGGTCATGATGGCGCCCAACACTACAGCTAGGCAAGCCAACTTAATAAATTAAGCATATATTGACAAAATTTAAAACCAAGAAAATAATAAAATACCAAATTCTACCAATGTGTGTGCCAAGATCTGATGTCACAAGTGTATGAGCATCTAGTAGATTATACAAAACCTCAAATACTGTCTGAAATAAAAATAGACAGAATAAAAAATACAAGGAGAGACACTAGTAGTTGCAGAACGGCTCAGAAAGGCAGCTCACCACTATGCCTCTGGATAACATGGGTGTAAGACGATAGGTCCCCCACTAGTACTTGCCTCAGGTCCTGCACAAAAAAGTACAGCAAGTGTAGTATGAGTACGTAAACAACGTGTACCCAGTAAGTATCAATCCTAATCTCGAAGTGGTAGAAAGGAGATGGCCGACTTTGACACTCATTATGGGTCAATAATAATATCTGAAATACAACTAGAATATCTAAATCAACATGATTCACAGAATTTACAATAATTTATTTAACCAGTAAAAATAATCATATGCCTTCAAATGCAACAATTCTCAATATATATTAATTAAATTACTTAAATTCAAATAATTTCTAATTTATCAATTAATTTCATTTATAGGAATAATAATTAATTCCTTAACAAGCAGGAATAATAATTCATTAAATTTCAAGGATTCTCCAATTTATCAATTAGCTTCACAAGCTTGAAATAACTATTAAAGTATCGTGTAATTATTATTATTAAGCACGATTTATGCCGAGGACGTACGGCCCGATCCAGAGTATCGTGTACACTGCCGAGTGATGTGCGGCGCGATCCATAGATGCATCTATCATGCTGAGGCGTTCGGCCCGCTCCACAAGAAAGGAGGACATTTTCTTATGTACCTCCGGAAGGAGAGTATATTTATTATAAGATAAATTCGGGAGAAAGAATAATTTCTTTTAACAATTAATTAATTTAAATAAAATATCAAGCATATGACATTTCTATCCTTTAATATCTTTATATGACAATTCATAATATATTCATATATATCAATTAATATTAATTTAAACAAAGAATACAATGTACACATGTAATTCATGCTTTGAGTCCTAAACTACCCGGGCTTTAGCATTAATAGTAGCTACGCACAGACTCTCGTCACCTCGTGCGTACGTAGCCCCAGCAATTAGCAACAATTATTCAATTTAATCCCTATGGGGTATTTTCCCCTCACAAGATTAGACAAGAGACTTACCTCGTCTCAAAGTCCACTTTCTGATTACCACGTCGCATTGAATTCTTGATTCGACACCGAAAGATCCGAAACTATCCAAATATTATACACAATAATTAATATATGCTAAATGATTCGAAATTTATCTATTAAATAAATTGCCTCATCCAAAATGGTAAAATTTCTAAAATTTACCCCGGGCCCACGTGCTCGGATTCTGGAAATTTTCGGATGAAAACATTGCCCATAATCTTAAGAACTTAAATATATAATTTCTACCCAATTCCATAATTATTTTCGTGGTTAAAATCTCACTTTTATAAAAATCTAGGTTTTTCATCTAAATCTTTGATTTCTAAGATTTACTAGTTATAATCCACCTATAATCTATGTATTTAACTCAAGGAGTGTGGAATTAACTTACCTTTCAATTGCTAGTTGAAACCCCCTTCTCAAAAGCTCTGAAATCGCCCGAAAATGGAGGAAAATGGCTCAAAATGTCTGAGCCCCAACTTTTAACCATTCTGCCCAACAGTGATTTTCGCACCTGCGGATGAGGTACCGTACATGCAGCTTTCGCACATGCGGAAATTCTTCGCAGGTGCGCATTTTCCCTTTTTTCCTGGTTCCGCACCTACGGAAGAAGTGCTCGCTTCTGCGCAAGCGCAGGTGCGCCCATTCCTTCGCACCTGCGCATCAGGCCTTCGCACCTGAGCATTCGCACCTGCGCCAAAATACCTCGCACTTGCGATGGCTGGGCAGCCTCCTCTCCTTCGCACCTGCTATTGGTGGCTCGCACCTGCGAGCTCGCATCTGCGGCTGTCCAAGCGCAGGTGCAATTATGACAGTAGCTGGGAGCTTCAGTCCTTGCTCAATTTTCCAAAATTGGTCCGAGCCTCGTCTGGTTAACACTCGGGACCTCGGGGGCCCTGCCCGAACATACCAGCAGGTTTGAAATCATAAAACGGACTCGCTTGAACTCTCGGAATGCGTAAAACAACATCAAATCTAAGAATCGTACCCTAAACCAAATTGATTCAAACTTAAGAAATTTCAAGTTCTTCAATTTACTTCTAATGCGCCGAAATATACTTAAACTACTCGGAATGACACAAAAATATGCGTGCAAGTCTTAAATCACTATACGGAACTATTTTCAAACTCGAAATTCCAAACAAACTTCAATTACTCAAAATCCTACTCCACACCAAATTTAAAGAATTTTAAACCTTCAAATAGTTAATATTTACTATTAAGTGTCAAAACGCTCCCGGGTTATCCAAAACCCGATTCTGACATATGCCCAAGTCCAAAATCATCATACGAACCTATTGGAACTGTTAAATCCCGATTTCGGAGTCATTTTCTAAAAATGTTGACCGAAGTCAAACTTGTCCATTTAAATCTAACTTAAGGAACCAAGTGTTCCGATTTCAACCCATACACTTCCAAATCCCGAACTAACCATCCCCGCGAGTCATAAATTAATAAAAGCATGTTCGAGGAGTTTCATTTTAGGGAACGGGTTTCTAAAAGTTAAAATGACCGGTTGGGTTACATTCTCCACCTCTTAAACAAACGTTCGTCCTCGAACGGGTTTAGAATAATACCTGGAGTGCTAAATAAGTGTGGATATTTGCTCCGCGTGTCCTCCTCGGCCTCCCAAGTTGCTTCCTCGACTGGTTGGCCCCTCCACTGGACCTTTACTGCAGAAATCCTCTTGGACCTCAACTGGTGAACTTGTTTATCAACAATGGAAAATGGCTCTTCTTCATAACCCAAACTCTTATCTAGCTGAACTGTGCTGAAGTCCAACACATGTGATAGGTCAGCATGATACTTCCGGAGCATAGATACATGAAAAACCGGATGAACTCCCGATAGACTGGGAGGCAATGCAAGCTCATAAGCAACCTCCCCAACTCGTCTCAACACCTCAAATGGGCCTATAAACCTTGGGCTCAACTTGCCCTTCTTCCCGAATCTCATAATTCCCTTAATCGGCGAAACCTTCAAGAGAACTTTTTCACCTACCATAAATGATAAATCACGCGCTTTCTGATCCGCGTAACTCCTTTGTCTGGACTGTGCTGTACAAAGTCGCTCCTGAATCAACTTTACCTTTTCCAAGGCATCCTTTACCAAATCAGTACCACATAACTTAGCCTCATCGGGCTCAAACCATCCGATAGGTGAACGGCATCGACGGCCATATAAAGCCTCAAATGGAGCCATCTCGATGATAGATTGGTAATTCTTATTATAAGCAAACTCGGCCAAAGGCAGGAAACGATTTCACTGACCTCCAAAGTCAATCACACATGCCCTGAGCATATCCTCCAAAATCTGAACTGTCCGCTCTGACTGCTCGTCGGTCTGTGGATGAAAGGCTATGCTGAGCTCTACACGGGTCCCTAATTCACTCTGTACTGCTCTCCAAAAATGTGAAGTAAACTGAGGGCCTCTATCTGATATGATGAAAATTGGCACACCGTGCAACCGAACTATCTCCTAAATATAAATCCGGGCCAACCTCTCTAAAGTATACGTAGTCACAACAGGAATAAAATGTGCCGACTTGGTCAACTTGTCAACAATCACCCAAACTACATCAAACTTCCTCAAGGTCCGCGGCAACCCAACTACAAAGTCCATAGTAACCTGTTCCCATTTCCACTCTGGTATGGTCATCTGCTGAAGTAGGCCACCTGGCCTCTAGTGCTCATATTTTACTTGCTGGCAATTTAGACACCTAGCTACATACTCAACTATGTCCTTTTTCATTCGTCGCCACCAATAATGCTGCCTCAAGTCACGATACATCTTCATAGCACCTGGATGAATAGAATACCGAGAACTGTGTGCCTCCCCCAGGATCCTTTTCCTCAGTTCATCCACATTAGGAACACACAGATGATCCTGGAGTCGCAGAACACCATCTGCACCAATAGTAACTTCCTTGGCACCACCTCATAGTACCGTTTCTCGAAGAACCATTAAGTGTGGGTCATCATACTGGCGAGCCTTGATCTGCTCAAATAGTGAAGACTGAGCTACGACACATGCAAGAACTCAGCTGGGCTCTGAAATATCTAGCCGCACAAGTCTGTTGGCCAAGGACTGGATATCCAAAGCTAATGGCCTCTCTTCTGCTAAAATGAAAGCCAAACTACCCATACTCTCCGCCTTTCTACTCAAGGCATCTGCAACTACATTTGCTTTACCTGGATGATATAGGATAGTAATATCATAATCTTTTAGTAATTTCAGCCATCTGCGCTGCCTCAAATTTAGGTCCCTCTGCTTGAACAAATGCTGCAAACTACGATGATCAGTATAAACTTCACAAGACACCCCATAAAGATAATGCCTCCAAATCTTAAGGGCGTGAACAATCGCATCTAACTCCAAATCATGTACCGGATAATTCTGCTCGTGGGGCTTCAACTGACGTAAAGCATATGCAATAACTCGCCCTTCCTGCATTAATACACAACCCAAACCAACACGTGAATCATCGCAATACACTGTATACATTCCCGAACCGGAAGGTAACACTAACACTGGTGTTGTAGTCAATGTTGTCTTGAGCTTCTGAAAGCTTGACTCACAATCATCGGACCATCAGAACTGAACACCCTTCTGGGTTAATTTGGTCAAAGGTGCTGCAATAGATGAAAACCCTTCCACAAACCGACGATAATAATCCTGCTAAACCCAGAAAACTCCTGATCTCAGTCGCCGAAGTGATTCTAAACTGCCTCAATCTTTTTGGGATCAACTTTAATACCTTCGTCCGATACAATATGTCCCAAAAATGCTACAGACTCTAGCCAAAACTCACATTTAGAGAACTTAGCATATAGCTTTTGTTCCCGCAATGACTGAAGCACTACTCTCATATGCTGCTCATGTTCCTCCTTACTGCGCGAGTAGATCAAAATGTCATCAATGAAGACAATGACAAACGAATCAATATATGGCCTGAATACCCTGTTCATCAGATCCATAAACGCTGTCGGGGCATTAGTTAAACCGAAAGACATTACCAGAAACTCATAATGACCATATCTAGTACGGAAAGCAGTTTTCGGAACATCCGAATCTCGAATCTTCAACTGATGATACCCCGACCTCAAGTCGATCTTAGAGAATACCCTAGCACCCTGTAACTGGTCAAATAGGTCATCAATACGCGGCAACGGGTACTTGTTCTTAATAGTAACTTTGTTCAATTACCGATAGTCAATACACATTCGCATTGTGCCATCTTTCTTCTTCACAAATAATACCGGTGCACCCCAAGGAGATACACTCGGTTTGATGAACCCTTTGGCTAATAACTATTCAAGCTGTTCTTTCAACTCTTTCAATTCTTTTAGAGCCATGCGATATGGTGGAATAGATATAGGCTGAGTATCTGGAGCCAAGTCAATACAGAAATCAATATCCCGATCAGGTGGCATACCTAGAAGATCTGAAGGAAATACATCAGAGAACTCCTGAACTACTGGCACTGAATCAATAGCCGGAGTCTCTGTAGTAGTATCCCGAACATAGGCTAGATAAGCCAAACAACCCTTCTCAACTATGTGTTGAGCCTTTATAAAAGAGATAACCCGATTAAATGAACTAACCGATGAACCCTTCCACTCTAGCCTAGGCAAAGATGGAATAGCCAAGGTAACAGTTTTGGCATTACAATCTAGAATAGCATGATATGGAGATAACCAGTCCATACCCAGAATAATTTCAAAATAGGTCATATCGAGCAATAAGAGATCTGCTCTAGTTTCATAACCACAGAATGTAATAATACAAGACCAGTAGATCTGGTTCACAATAACAGAATCGCCTACAGGAGTGGACACATAAACAGGAGTACTCAAGGACTCACGAGAAACACCCAGGAATGGAGCAAATAGAGATGACACATATGAATACGTGGATCCCGAATCAAATAATACTGAGGCATCCTTGCCGCAAATAGAAATAATACCTGTAATCACAGTATCTGAGGCCTCTGTATCTGGTCTATCCGGAAAAGCATAGAACCGAGCTGGAGCGCCAACTGGCTGGCCTCCGCCTGGCTGACCTCCACCTCTAGGACGGCCCCTACCCACCTGTCCTCCACCTCTTGGTGGTCGGACTACTAGTGGAGCAATTGGTCCGATAAGCATAGGCTGTTAACCCTGTTGTACTGGTCTACCCCGAAGCCTGGGGCAAAACCTCCGCATGTGACTGGGATCCCCGCACTCGTAACAACTCTTCGGTGCGATAGGCTACTAACTAAGTGTCTGGCCCTGGGGAACTGAATACCCACTGGGAGGACCCTGAATAGCCGGTGGGTGGTAAGAACTCTCTGGTATAGCACTGAGATAAGGTCGCACTGGAGTACCCCGAGGAGGTGGTGGTGCTGGAAATGGGGGTCGGCTGAACTGCCCCTCACGAACTGACCTCTGCCCCCAGACGGAGCACCTCTGAACTCTCCAGAGTACCTGAACCGCTTATCTCTCATAATCTGCTCTCGGCTCCGCTGACGCACACCCTCAATCCTCCGGGCTATCTCCACAACTAGCTCATAAGAAGTACCCATCTCAACCTCTCGAGCCATAGTGGCCTGAATGTCAGTATGTAAACCGGCTACAAACCTCTGCACTCTCTCCGCCTCAATAGGGAGTATCATAAGTGCATCGCGAGATAATTCAGAAAACCTCGCCTCATAATCGGTCACTGACATCTGACCCTGCTGGAGCTGCTCAAACTCAAACCGCAACTCTTCCCTCTAGGAGGGTGGAATATATATGTCCAAGAAGATACAAGTGAACCTGTCCTAAGTTATGGAAGGAGAATCTGTTGGTCTGCCAAGAACATAAGACTGCCACCATCTACGGGCCCTGCCCTCTAGTTGAAAAGTAGCGAAGTCAACCCCATGAGATTCCAATATCCTCATGTTGTGCAATCTGTCCCTAAAATGATCAATGAAATCCTGTGGATCCTCATGTCGCTCACCCCCGAAGACAGGAGGATGTAGTCTAGTCTATCGGTCCAATAGTTTCTGAGGATCGGCGGCTACAGTTGCCTGGGCTCGGGTGTAGCTGCTGCCACTGGCTGGGCTCCACCCATGGGTAGTGCACCCTGGGTCTGATATACAGTAGTTGCCTGTCCATGAGCCTACGCGGTAGGGGTATGTGCTCCCCCGCCCGCCTGAGATGTGGTTGGGTCTGCCGGAAATAAACCGGCCTCAGTCATATTGTCCATGAACCGCATCATACGACCCATGACATCCCGAAATCCCGGTGCAGATGTGAAATCCACCAGAGCTGGCTCTGCCACAGGCACCTCATCTTGTTCCTCAACAATGGGGTTCTCTGCTGGACCCACTGGTGACATAACTGGAACAATCTTGGGACGTCCTCGCCCTCTACCACGGGTTGGAGCCCTCCCTCGGCCTCTGCCTCGGCCTCTAGCAACTGGGGGAGTAGCTCTTCCCTGGCCTGGAACCTCATTCGAGCGCGTTCTCACCATCATAGATAGAATATGAGAAGGATATTTAGAACTACATCAATTGCACGATGGAATATGAAGAAAGGTAATTTCCTAACACCCTATAACCTCTCGAAGATAAGTACAGACGTCTTTGTACCGATCCGCAAGATGAACTCAGAAAGCATATGGACAAACAAGGAAGGAAGAAGAAGAGGAAAAAACTCTTCTTGGAACAAAAGAGACGAAAATAATGCCAATGGGTTTCCAAAAACTTGGGTTAATTTAAAAAAAACGGGTTATTAGAAGATGGGTCGAATCTTTTGGGTTGAGTTAGAAAAAATCTATGTGTACCACTAAATAAATGTCACATGTTTAATTAAAATGTCCATCAATGCCATGTCATCTTTCCGTTAAGAAAGGACATTTTTAAGCCTAAAAATAACATTAATGACAAATTTAAACCCATAGGTGTAAGAAAGACATTTGTGAGCCATTTCTAATACGTTAAGAGTATTTTTGGCCCTTTTCCGTATCCAAATTGTTAAACATACGTCATGTAATATATCTTGATTTAATAACATAAATTCCGTGGGTGTCTACTCGAAGTAGTTCAAAAGATCCTGTCTTTATCAAAATCCGTTTCTTTGTTTAATTCTACTGCCAAACTAAATAATCCCAAGTTGATTAACAATATATTATGGCATCTTCCTTGATTCCCAACTTGTGTTCCTGTTTCCTTTTAATTACGTACCACTTTCACTAATCAAAGTGCGCTAGCTTTAAAGTTAGGTAAAGTCTAAACTCTACTAATGTTCAATGATTATTTATTTGCGTATTTAGAGACAAGTATGGACATGGCCACCTTCAGTAGTTAATTAATTGCAAGTTGACATTCTAAAGATTTTAAAGTAGCGTTTGACCATATATTCTTAAATTTATTCTGAAAAATTTAATTTGGGTGAAGTTTGGTTTGAAAATAAAAATGTGTTTGGACATCTATTTTGGGTGAAGTTTGGTTTGGAAAAACATGAAACATGACTTATAACCACAAGTTTTAAAAACTATCACAAATTCCCAACAGTACCATTATCAATAACATTCATTATATTATCGCAAATCATAGTCCTGAACATAAATAAATATGATACAAAATTATCATTTTTATAATGAACTACATGATATACTATCAAATGACCGAGAAAACGAAGCAACATCGTTACAAAACAGTAAATGATGAACTCTTTTATAAAATATAAAAGTTTTGGGCAATTTTTAAAAAATATAATAGTAATATTTTAGCTGATTTTGGGATTTGAGATCTGACCAAAATATAAGCAAAATCTATGGTCAAATATGTATTTCCCAAATAAAACTCAAGTTTATTTTAACAAAATTTAGGGCCAAAGGGGTCCCAAGTTTCTGGTTGTTTCTGGTCTAGATTAAATAATCAACACTTTGATGGTTGCTGAAAACTGTTGGCAATCAATTAAATTACAGTCTATGGGCACAAACAGAGACGGTGTACTTTTTGAACAGCAAGTACAATTGCGTTCACTATTTTCAACATTGTATGAATTTTTACCGAGGATCGGATTTGTCCTTCTACTATCATAAATAGGTCTTATTTATTTCGTTTATGTTTTTTATCAAAAATATCCCTACAATTATATATTAGGTTCATATTTATCCTTACGCATTAAAATGGGTTACATTTGCCCTTCGTTATACTTTAAGATCATATTTACCCCTCTACTCTTCAAAAAGAGTTACATTTACCCTTCGTTATATTTTCTTGACATATTTATCCTTATAATTATACCCTACATTTATCCTCATCCGGTAGATCGTCATGTCCCACTTTTATTTTCCTACATGGCGTCTATGTGGATTTCTTTTCTTTCAATTTACATATGGTCACCTATTTAAGATAATTTAACTCGTTCACCTAATTTAAATAAGACTTAATTAACTCCATTAATGTGTAACTTCTTGTAATTTACTTTGGTTACTGCAATAATTGTGAATTGTATTAGATTAGTGATTTTGAGTTCAAAGTTATTGTTTGTGGGGGTGGAAGTGGGGATGGGGGTGGGGGGAATTGGGAATTATAATTTCCATTTATTTTAGTTAGTGTGTCTTATTTAAATTGGATGGGCGGGTTAAATTATCTTAAATAAGTGACCATATTTAAATTGGAAGAAAACAAAATCCACATAGGCCCCATGTAGGAAAACAAAGGTGGGACATGGCGATCTACCGGATGAGGGTAAATGTAGGGTATAATTGTAAGGATAAATATGTCAAGAAAGTATAACGAAAGGCAAATGTAACCCTTTTTTAAGAGTAGAGGGGTAAATATGATCCTAAAGTATAACGAAGGGTAACTGTAACTCTTTTAAATGTTTAAGGGGTAAATATGAACCTAATGTATAACGGTAAGGATATTTTTTATAGAAAAATTAAACGAAGGATAAATAAGGCCTATTTATGATAGTAGAAGGGCAAATCAAACCCTTATCCGAATTTTTAACGTGTTTACTCACACTAATTAAATTCGCATATATTGCAAACAGGAAAATGTATACCTGCACAAACTAAATTAAGATCTTGAATTTGTCTAAGGGCACACACATAATTTATGGGCATTAAAATTTTTTCTTTAAATAAAGTTAAAATTCCAATGCCATTTTGATGTGGAAACCCACGAGGTAGAAGTAAAACGAGCAAGAGCTGGTCTTCTTCTTTTTTTTTTTTTTTTTCCTTCTTTTCTTTTTCTTTCCAATAAGTCAGAAGGAAAAGAACCGACCCAATTCCTACTGATATTAGGTATCAGCAACCTAATAGACCAAGTCTCTTTCGTGCTGGTCAACATATAACTTTTTCGTCCTATCTCTCATAAAGTATCTTTTCGCGGCTAGATGCTTAACAAAATATACTCGCTTTCTATATTTGTATCAATTCAATAAATAAATATATTTTTAGATATACTGTTATCGTTAATCAATGTATATTCCTTAATACATTAACGCATATTCTTCCTTCACTCTTTGTCGCTAATCGTGATAAAATTCTATATATAGTTTGATGCGAGTAAATTTTTTCGCTTGGCCTCTTAACTAATAGCAGTGGTTTGATAGAGACAATAAACCATTAAAGTGACTGAAGAGCCGAATTCCTATCCTAAAAAGTACTTAAAACCCAACTTTTACGAATTTGCTAATCGCTAGATTGACAATTCGTATTTAAAGAGAATCCCTCTTTTTGGATAATAGGATAGTAAGGTGTTAAAACTTGAATAAGTTAGCAGAAGTATGTGATTATAACTTATAAGGACCCGTTTGTCCATATACATACTTCCTGTTTCAATTTAGACGACGCACTTTCATTATTAGTCTGTTTAAAAAAGAATGACATATTTTTACAATTGAAAATAATTCAACTTTAAACTCTTCATTTTACTCAATTTACCCTTAATGAGAATCTTTTATAACCACACAAATGTCATAACCCCATAAAACTTTTACCCATTAAACTTTTAAGACCACAAATTTCAAAAGTCATTCTTTTTTTTTTTCCTTAAATTTTCCGCCGAATCAAATTAACTTATCTAAATTGAAATGAAGAGTGTATCTTTTTTCTTCTTTTTTTTTTTTTTTTAAAACCTCTCCCAAATTAGGAGGATCTATAGTGTTTTCACACTTCTCCTCCAAAGTGACTCGAACCCAGGACCTAACGGTCGTAGGTGGAAGTGTTTTTACCAACTAAGCAAGCCTCACTTGTTCATAATACTATTTGGTTATTTATTTCATTGACTAGTCATTAAAAATCCCTTTTGTTAGGATTATGAATGTTTTATGGAATAGAAAATTATTAAGATAATGTTTTTTAAAAAAAAGTGGAAGATGAGTTGTAAATTTAAAAAAGTGATTGTGAATAAATAAGCACAAGTATACTTTGGCCACCCATGTTGTACAGGTGCATTACAAGTGGTGAGACAGCCGACCAACTTGGTAATTGGTTTCACGCATAAACTAAGTCAACATTTCCCTAAATAAGTAACGTGGGCCAATAAATCTAGTAGCCACCTTCATTAGATTGAGTCTAAGAAGTAGTACTAGCATATATTCTATAGAGACAAATTGTACAAAAACCACATTGGGAGAGGAGTGCCCTTTAAACAAAAAGGTACTTGTATTTTGGGAAGCCATGCCGGTCAGAAACTTGTATTTTTTTGTGTTAGAATATCTGTATTTGACTCTGAATAAATTCGAATGAAAATGTAAAACTCTCTAACAAATATAATTTTATACTTAAGGCTCAAACTTAAAATTTCCTTTTAAAGATAAATACGTAATTACCATGTTCCTTGGTCAATAACTTGTTGCAGATCATGTTTTAAAATTAAGGCCAAACCTTTCAATCAATCCAAAGTCAAGAAGGGAAATAGAGAAGTGCATGTGATGGAGTTATAAGATTTTTGTTCTCCAAATTCCCGGTGGCCGCCCACTCTTTAAAATATTAGTATAAATAATTGCTGCAATTTAAACTTTGCCAATTAAGGTTCCACCACTTGTTTCTTTCCTCGTGGATTTCACGTCCAAATCATGAATTTCCTTTCTTTCTTTTTTCTAAACGTTGTTAGTATTTGTTAACAACACAATATTATGTCAAATTAGACCATCCGATTTCTTAATCAAGTTGATCATATAAATATTGTACGTTTTTAAAATGTGGAATTTAGTTGCGCATAGTTTAGCTAGATTATTGTTATCTCGGTTACATGTTATTTTTTGGAAGAATTTTTTCGAGTTGAATTGTAAATATTGCTATAACATTTGTCGGATAACTTTATCTTAAACTATCGTAGTAGTATGATAGATGCTATTTTTCTTGGAAAAGTAAGACCAACAAATTCCTTTCTTAAAATTGGAGTAGTATGATAGTTGCATCAAATTATGTTAGCTTTTCTTTTTTACTTGTGATTTCATTGTGATTACAAGAATATATTTTCAAAGTTATCCTTAAAAAACTTCATAGTCGTTGTCTATTTTAGTTGAAAAAAATCTCCTAATTCTACCTGCCATTATCAATAGGCGCGTGGATGACATTCATTATGGTATTTCCTGGTAGAATCCAGCATAAAAAGTTTAGTACTAAATCTAAATAATCATAATTTGCCGTCATTTAAATTTTAAATAAGTCCCCTTGGAAAACTATAATTGATTTACTCCTATCTTATGGGATAAACATGAGTAGCTGGGTTCCTGTTAAACCGGTGGCCCACGGGCTCCGTCTCCTCCCCCGCCCACAGACCAAAAACCAAAACCGGCAACCCATTCCTCGGTTTTCCCACCCCATAAGAGGTTTTTTCGTGGAACACGACTTTCCCGTAAACCGGGAGCGCATTAAGGTGGGGGCCACTAAAATGGTGGTTGTGGGCCCGCGTTTCTCCACGATATGTGGCGATTCGACCGCACTCTGACACTCTCATGTGATATCCACGCGCTTCATCTTCCAATTTTGTTGTTGTTACTTGCATGGCACCAAACCCCAATGCTCCCTATTTCATCTCCACCTGTCTATTCTTTTCAGAATCAGATGCCTTCTCCATTTGTCATTTCAAGCTTCTGTTTTACTGTTCATAAAGTAAAAGCAGCTGCTTTTTTGGACCATTTGTAGAAACAAAGATTGAATCATTTTGGACCCAAGTTAATAACCAACCAATAAAATTGTCAGGTCGACTATAGTGATTGGGGTGTGAAAAGCACGTAATTGAAACGAGAGTGTGTTATGGCTTTGCAGTTGTGTTATTTTAAAATCAGTATGAGCCTTTATTTTTTATACTATAAGGTGGGGGTGCAGCTCCCTATTCCAGGAATGTGGAAAACCTGGTTTTCAATAGAAATATACTGCTGTTCTTCCTCTCGAGACAAACCGACTGCGCCTCTAGTAATCCCACAAGAATAAAACCAAAGGGGTTTCATATATAAGTCTCATGCATCTTCTCATCTTTAACTCATAAAAAATCTTCCCTTTTCTCTATACTTCTCCTCTCAAACAAATATATCTTAAGTTAGCCAAATATTACTTAAAAATGCGGATGAGTTGCAATGGTTGTAGAGTTCTTCGAAAGGGCTGCAGCGAAAGTTGTAGTATACGGCCATGTCTTCAATGGATCAAGACTCCTGAGTCTCAATCGAACGCTACTGTTTTCCTCGCAAAGTTTTACGGCCGTGCTGGCCTTATGAATCTTATTAACGCCGGCCCTGATCATCTCCGTCCTGGTAAATAACTGTTCTTCACTCTCAAAACAAGTTAGTTATATTAATTATTCAAGTCCATGCATGCGTATTGATTAGTACATACTTAGTAGCTTAAACTTCACTAATTAATTTTTCGTTTTCTATGTTTGCAGCTATATTTAGGTCATTGCTATACGAGGCTTGTGGCAGAATAGTGAACCCAATATATGGATCCGTGGGGTTATTATGGTCTGGAAATTGGCAGCTTTGTCAAAATGCTGTGGAAGCAGTACTCAAAGGAGCTCCAATTACTCCTATAGCTTCTGATGTTGCTGTAAACAACAACGGTCCTCCTTTGAAATTGCCTTACGACATTAGGCATATCAACAAAGATGACAACGCTATCAAGTCAAATGTTCTTCACCGGGTCAGGACCCGATGTCGATTCAAGCGCTCAGCGTCTAAAACAAAAGCTAACCCAGTTTATTCCGGGTCGGGTGATGAATCCGCCCATGAAAAAGTTAACGGGTCTACACGCCATGACTCTTCATTGAGTCACCAATCTGAAGCTGCGGCAATGGCGGCTCCCAATGTGGAATGCGAAAGCAGGGAGATTGAGAGTTTGCAGTCCGCAGAGATGGCTGAAGCTGAAGATTCAGCTGCAGTTGAACCTGCTTCCGTATCTCAAGTTGACGACCGAGCTGAAGACGGCGAAATCGAACTGGAACTGACTTTAGGCTTTGCGCCTTTTGCAACGTCTCACGATAAGCCGAAGGCTACGAAACGGAGTGAAGCTGTTCATTTGCTAGACGCCGCCGGAGAATGTAAAATGGAGCTGGGCCTTACTTTCCGTTGTGATCAATTTTTTGATCAGTAGATTTTCTTTTTAGGCCACTTTTACCTGTGTTTCTTTTTTGTCCCTTTTGGTTTACCTTTTTGTTCTCTAGCAGAGTATATGTACAAATGCGACTATATATACTTGAAAAGAAAAAATTATTTCTTGGAAGCCAAAATCGAAAGAATTTCCTCTTAAAGTTATTGATCCTGATCAGGGCGTTAACAATCGGAAAAATAATACTTTATAGCCCCTAAAATAAAAACAGAAAAAATATATATTTTTTGTATATATATATATATATATATATATATCATGTATGTTATATACAAAAATTATATAAATTTTATACAATTTTTTAGTTACCGAATATAAATAATTTGAGGCTCTTAAAAGTGAAAAAAACCCTGCGAAATCTTGAAAAATAAGTAATGGGCCGGATATTTCTTTGGAGAAATGGAAATAGGTAAATCTTTATAATTACTTGTGCTCATAATCTACAATTGTTAATAGAATAACATATTAAAGGGGACTCCCATTCTGAACTATTAAAAAGCTTGTAATCAATCTAAAAGTGAAGTGGAAATGAGTAGTCGTACCCTATATTTGTGCGGGTAGTCGGTTGACAAAAATTCCGTAATAATATGATAATTATACTCCTGACAAAAGATATAAAACCTGCATCACGTATTAATCGCGTGATCCTCATTCGCGAAAATTTTTACATTGAAGTTTTTAATCCTGTAATCTACAATTTTGTCATGAGTTTTATCCGAAACTTCAGTCTAAACATGCTGAAGTTTTTTAGTTCATTTGATAAACTTCAGATTAAACATTCTTAAGTTTTTGTCTTACAGTATATAATTTTCTGAACTTCATACCAAAATATGCTGAAATTTTGTCCTGCAGTCTACAGTTTTGTCATGAGTTTTATCTGAAATTTCAGTCTAAACAAGCTGAAATTTTTTAGTTCATTTGCTAAAATTTCAGACTAAACATGCTTAAGTTTTTGTCTTGCAGTACTTAATTTTCTAATGAGTTTTTGCTAATGCATGCTGAAATTATTTAGTTTATTTGCTAAAATTTCATACCAAAACATGCTGAAATTTTGTCATGCAGTCTACAGTTTTGTCAATAGTCTTTTATTAAAGAAGGGCAAAATTATCTTTTTAAAACGCTTTTAACAAAAAAAGGGTACGGATACGGATACAAACGAAAAAATAAAATGGGGTACAAATTAAAAAGGGGCGACCAAATAGGGCTAAAAATGCAATTTTTACGTTAACAATGATGTTAATCTTTGTCCAATTTAGTTGGAATATTGGAAGAACTCCATATGATAACGAAACAACATCAATCAAGAAAGCTAGTGAAAAGGTGTTAGGAGAAGTATATTCTTTTGTAAAGCGGTAGTGCTCAGATCATTTTGACACGGTGTAATCACCTAATATCTTTTTTATTTTTGTCAAGACCAATTTATTAAAGAGAAATTACCAACTTTTTTTTTTGTTATAACTCTGAAGCAGTTATCTAACTTTTTGTTTTTATTTTTTCCCGAATCAATTTGAAATTGCCTTCTGATTTTTCATGGTTTTTATCTACTCCAACCTAGAAGAGTGGAAGTAAAAGTGGAATTGCTCAAGCCATTCTCCTTTCTGGGTAAAGCAAATAAGAGAAGAGGAATTAAAAGTGGAGGGGTATCCCCTTATCCCCTCTATGTCAACTTTTTTAATTGGTTGATTTAAAATTATGAGATATATTGTTTGTATATTCCTTCCAACCATACCAAACAATAGTAGAAACCAAATCATCGTGGTTAATTTAAAGATAGTTTAATTACATTAAAAATAATTTTTCGACCATGCTGCTGAAAAATCAACTACCTTTGTGCATTGAGCATAAAATAAAGGGATTTTTTTTCTTCCTATACAATATTTGAAACTTATTTACCAAAATTGTCCTACTTTTGTATATTACCCACCCTAAACAAAGATTACTTACAAATTATATACAATCCATTATTAGTGCCTTGAATTAGGGTATTTAGTTACATCCTTTTTCTTTTTTTCTCTCCTCTCCTCTTTCCTCACTGCCGCATCTCTCATCAATTTTTCTTTCTTTCTTCATCTTTCTCACTCACCGTTTTTCTCTCTCAATAAAGTAAGCCAAAAATTATCTTCTGCCAATTAACCTATTGAAGTAACCTCCATATTATAGGAATTGAAGATTCGAACACTAATCTATCATAAAGTTTTGAATTCAAATTTGGGTTTTAATCATTATTTGTTTGGATTGGGTGTTGTTGCAAATAATTGAGAATATTATTTGGAGTTTATATCTCAATTTTGAGAGTGCTTGGTGAATATTAGACTTTGTTCTGGTTGAATTTCAGATTGAAACTCGAAGAAGAAGAAGAAGAAGAAGAAGAAGAAGAAGAAGAAGAAGACGACGACGACATGACAAACAATATACTTACAAAATTATAGTAAAGTTATAGTAAAATTATAGATAAATTGTATTGTGTTGTAGTTATATATATTCTTTTATTTGAATGCTGTATGAAAGTTAAAAAATAATTGTATGATGATAAAATCTACTTGGCTCCCCATGTATAATTTGAGAAAATGGTGATATTTGACATAATAACACCTCTTGGCATTTAACTCTAATATTCACACAATTAAGCATCACGAAATTCTTCTTTAGCAAATGTCTTTCAACGAATAATATTTATCTGATTAAGCTATCAGCTTAACACAATTGATTTCCTTAAACATACAATACTTTTCGTAATGCGGAGGAAATCAAAACTATATCATAAGTACCGAAAGCCTGCAGGTCTATCATGTAACCAACCTGAAAATAGGGCTCCTTATTACTTAGACAAATGGCAATACTCAGTACAAGTACTACGAATTGGCACAGAGATATTTTGAACTTATCGACATTTTTGACAATTATAGTCACAAGTTATTTGGTCAAATTACATAATCAAATTTTACCCCTCAATGAAATTATAGTCAATTGCGACTTAAAATGTAATATTGAATTAGTCACATTGCATTTGATTTTGTAATATTGAATTACAACTAACTATACAGTATACACTTATTTACAACTAATTTATAATATATCTACAACTTTCATATATTATTTCTACCCAGTTAAATACAACTACAATATCATACAACTTAAATGCAATTATTATACAAATTTTATACAATATGTCTTTTGTATATTTTGTATCTGATTTGTATATATTTTGTGTGTGGTGTGTGCTTCTTCCTCTCTAAAGTTCCAATCAAAACTTACTCTCTTAATACAATTTTGATACATATCAACAACTTTATGTAAAAAGATAGCATTGATAACTTAAATACAAATTTTATACAACGATTCATACATAATATAACTATTTTTCAACTTTCATACAATATTCAAATAAAAAAATATATATAACTACAACAGAATATAATTTACCTATAATTTTACTACAACTTTACTAATATTTCGTAAGTATATTGTATGTCATGTCGTCTTCTTCTTCTTCTTCTTCTTCTTCTTCTTCTTCTTCTTCTTCTTTTTCGAGTTTCAATCTGAAATTAAGCCAAAATCAAGTCTAATCTTCATCAAAACACCCTCAAAATTAAGATATAAACTTCAAATAATATTTTCAATTGTTTTCAATAATACCCAATCCAAACAAATAATGGTTTTTAAAAACTCAAATTCAATTTCAAAGCTTCAAAGTTTTTTAATGGCTGTCAATGGTGGAAACTCTATACAGCAAGAAATCCATTGATGAATTACTACAATATCTTCGTCTTGAATTTAGTAATTCTTTTCAATATTTGTAATCCGAACTTTTGAGTTGCAATCTTTGTTCTGTGAACTCTAAATTTTATAATAACCAATTAAGTGTGAAAGTTTTACTGCCAGATATCATATTCTTTTATTAAGATCACACTACTGGAAAGAAAGCTAGACGATGGGTACACTGGAAAAAGCAGAGAGAGACACGAAGAGAGAGAGTGGACAAGTATAAAGGAATAAGGAAATGACTGATATTCCTTATTCAATTCCTAATATAAAGGGATACTCATTTAATACTTATTTATATATAATTGGTAAATTGTATATGACCATGTAATTAAATTGAAACTTGAGCAAGGAGGGTGATAAGGTTTCAAATAATGTATAGAAATATAAAAATCCCTAAAATAAAGTCTACCCAATTTGTCAAACCCGTGATCTTTTTACTTGTTTTTCACTAGTAAAACTAGAGTCCTCCCAAAAATCCTAACCCTCAGCAGAGCGTAAAAATGATACCAGATAGCTGCTTATACCACTTTATTTAAAACATAATTAATTTTTAAAAATTATTTGAAATTTAATTAGTTTTGACAAATACTATAAAATTGAACATGTTGCTGGCTTGCTGCTGCTTTTTTGTGGACTTTCGAGTTTAAAATTGGGCTGTTTGAAGTTGGGCTCTGCAAAGGCTTACTTCATACTTGAAGTTTATAATACAAATTCAGACACGAGGTTTGAAATTAGGCTTTGACAGAATCCAATTTCATACTTGACAGTTGAATTTTGATCTTTGAACTCACAATTTCAAATTTAGACCTCTATGTCTAAAATTGATTGTAAAGCGATTAAACTTCATAAATTTTGTGAATTTGGGCTATTCTTAATATGGATCCTAAAAATGGCTAATTGTGCACTTCGCCTCCTGAAAGCGACCATTATAGGGGGCAAGTACACAGATGGCCATTCTCAGGAATGCTATTTAGGAATTAGCCAGTATATATTTTGTCTTGAAATTTTAAACTAAAAATCTTAACTTCAAGACAACTCAAAATATTTTTGTCCTGAGAAATTAAACTGAAAACTAAAATTCAGGATGCACTGACTAATTTCTAAATGGGATCTTTACACAAATAGCCAGCCATATTCAATATTTACTTTTTCTAGTCATATACATAATTTACACATTGATTATACATAATTATACACGTATAATATATAAATTATTCATATATTATACCTCTACCGGCTATTCTTAGTTTAAGCGGTTGGGTGAACGACTATTTGGGTTAATTTTTCTTTCTAAATAACAGCCCTTTAGAGTGGCTACCTGGTGTCATTTCTACCCATTGCAAGACTGGTTCGCAGGAGCCCAATAACTAGCAGAGCCCAGGGCCCAAACACTTGTGCTGAAAGCCCGCTAAAAGAAATACGGACTCCCGTTCCTTTAGCTTCTCGCAACCATTTTGAGAAGAGAAATTTTCAGAAACCACTATTGTTTAGTGACTATTAACTTGCTATAGCTACCATTTACTTAATTGCTTCATATAGCTATCTTTTCAATTGTTATAGAGTGTATTCGATGTATTCAAGCTATTGTATTCATGAATACAGTAGCAAAACTCGGCGGAAAACAGGGAAGTCCAACTAACATAGACTGTATCCATATGTATTTGCGAGCTATATTCGTGAATACAGTAACGAAAATCTGCGAAAAAAATGTCTCTCAAACTGTTTAAAAACGGTAAGTGAATCAATTAACGTGATAGACTCATAATATAACTCAACAAACTCAATTATACTTATTACAGTGACTTTTGACTGTTGTATTTAGATGTATTTTATTTCATTCAACAACTTTTTTAAAAAATACTAGTTGTTCTAGTTTTAGTTATGTATTCCAACTAAGTGTTTTCATCTGTATTCTCAAGCCAACTGTATTATGCTGTATGTATTTGCTGCTGAACCTGAGAATATCTAAGACTGTTAGTTCTATGTCTACGTCTTGATGACAATCCATTAGATGTAGCTGCCGCTGCTACCATACCCCCACTTCTTCTTGCTTCTCTATTCCTATCCATTTGTTTGATAGAGAAAAAAAAGCTTTTTCTCCGGTGAAAGGAATAGACTAACCCCAGATGAGGTCTAGCATAATTCACCAGAATTTATGGCTAATTTCGCATGAAATGGATTTTTTTCACGTTCAGGCTGGAGATAAAACAACAATCTAACAACTTTAACACTTATCACAACTTTTTGGAGCAAAAAATATTAAAAATTGAGAGAGACAATGGAGATGAATCAGTGGAGAATCGTGGATATAGAATGGGGAAGAGATTGACGTTGTGAGAGAGAGATAGTGGAGACTGGAGAGAGAGATCGTGGAGAGAGAAGTTGGATACTACGGTGATCTTGTGAGAGAAAAAACAGAAAGCAGGAGAGAAAAAAATATTACACAGCGTATTTAATGGCTTAACGGTAGGAAGTAACCATAAATATATATTTTGCTATAAAAACTAAAAGGTAGCTATAGAAAATAATATTTTAAAAGGGTATTTATTTATAATAAATAAGGTGTAAAACTTTACTACAAAAGGTAAAATTTCCTTTTGAGAATCCTTTAGCGCGGCGAAAATGATTTATTCTGACGGGTCTCTAGCCGGCTGTGCTTTTCGATATCGGAAATGGTAAGCATCTGACTCCCAATTTTTCGCATTTTTTCCGGTAAATGTATTTTACAAAATCATAGGAGCTTAGTGAACCGGTCAATATCATTCTTCCTACAAACAAGTAATGTTAGTTAGCATTGCCATTGATCATTCGGTGAATATAATTTCGAGATATGTCAAATAATGGGCGAGAGAGCACTATGGATTTTTCACTTTATTTCCTGGTATCCGACTCAATTTTTTTTTTCTTTTTAATAATTTCCTGGTATCCAGAAAGCCACTTATATATTGTTTGAATTTACTACGTAGTACTGCCTTTTATGAATGTAGATATGCCCGTGTGAGCATACATGGAGGAATAAAATACCCCAAGAATAATTTAGGCACAAGCAAAAAATTCAACAAAGACTATATAGAAGAAATTTATTAAACTAGGGGAGAGAACGTGGTAGGAGGCATTTCAAAACTCATAAACTCTTGAATCTCTCCACAATAGAAAACATGTAGTAGTACCCCTATTTATAATACTACAAACCAGATTTGACTAGAATCTAGAAAACCTATTCCTACATAATTTTGGTTGTGAATCCTAATTAGACATGAATTAAATAAACTAGTAAATACTAAACCCTAGACGACGTAGGAATACTAATTAATCTTGGTTTAATTTCCAACAGCCTCCCTTAAAGCAAGATATTCAAAATTGATCATGCCCAACATCTTCTTCAACTTGATGAATAACTCCAATCTTAGTGGCTTTGTGAAAACATCAGCAACTTGCTCTCAGTCTTACAATACTCAATAACTATCTTCTTGTCTTGAACCAAGTCACGAATAAAGTAAAATTTGATATCAATGTGTTTGCTACGCCCATGAAAAACTGGATTCTTTGTTAACTCAATTGCAGATTTGCTATCACAAAAAAATATTGTAGGATTGTCTTGCTTGTGTTGAAGAAATCCAAGCATTCTTCTTAACTACAATGTTTGTGTAGCACTACTTGTTGCAGCCATGTACTTTGCTTCAGCTGTTGATAAAGCAACAACTTATTGCTTTTTGGAAGACCAAGAAAATACACCAAAACCCAAATAAAATGCATAGCCAGAAATACTTTTTCTTTGTATCGTATCATCAGCCCAGTCATTGTTTGTAAATCCCACAAGACTACTATCACTAGTCTTTGAATAAAATATACCATCAGTCTGCGTACCTTGAATATATCTCAAAATTCTCTTTGCTGCTTGCAAGTGGGATTGTCGTGGAGTCTTCATAAATCTGCTAATTAATCCAACTCCATAAGTAATATCAAGCCTTGTAGAAGTCAAGTACCTTAGACTTTCCACATATTTCCTAAAATATGTAGCATCAACAAAATCACGAGTGTCATCTTTAGTCAACTTCAATTTAACTTGAATATTGCTCTTATATGATTTGGCTTTACTCATGGTAAAATCCTTCAAAATATCATCAACATATTTCTCCTTCACCTTGAAACCATCTACTTCTCTAACTGCTTTGTAGTTGGACTTGTACGCCCATTCAACTCCAATTAAATATTCTACAGGGTGTAGAGTAATGCCACCAATAAATATTTCGTCATACTTCTTGAAAGATCCAATCTCGAACAATGGCACTGTAAGCACGTAATTTTTGACCCGCGCAACTTTTAAAAGTAATATTTCAAAAATATTTATTTATTTTTATTTTTAATAGGATTTCAATCAACTTTTAGTTTTAATTTTAAAACATAAGTTTGAAAACACAAAAATAGTTTTATAATATTTTTTTAGCTTATTAGTATTTTATAATATTTATAAAATTTAAAAAATATCAAAAATATTTTCATTCTAATATATAATTTACTTTAATAGTTTATTCTTATTAACTAAAATTAATTAATATATTTTGGTAGTATTTTTATTTTTATTTTTGTTCAATGAGAAAAAATTGAATTTGGGCCAATTGGGAGCTCATTTTCGGAAATTACTGGCCTAGGAAGGTAAAGGCCCATTCTTCCCAATCCCTTTTAGCCCAAATCCTTTTCTCACCCATCAAACCCCTCCCTTAATCATAGCCATTGATCTACTTTCATCCAAGGGCCAATACTCACTCCTCACTACCATATAAAAACCAAATTAACACCCAAAAATCCTAAGCTAATTCCCCCATTTCAGCCACAAGAGAAACGCACAAAAAACAGAGAATAAAATCGGACACCCCCCCATCATTCTAAAAGGAGACAGCCGCACTTCCCTAAAATGGAGGACTCTCCATCGTCTTTCTCTCTTTGATTTCTTGTTCGGTGCTTTCAAGAAATGGGATCCTCAAGTGGGTTGTGCTCAATTCAGGGATAAACACAAAGGGTTGTTGTTAAATTCTTTTTCTTCTGGTCCATTGTTCGTCCTTCAACTATATTTCCCAAAAATAGCCCTCATGTCATGTCCACTATTCTCACCATCACAACTTCTCAACAACCTCTCCTCAGCCTCAGGTCCAACAGTGAATACCAGTTTAAACCTCATGATGCCCAATACTACCCCCTCTCCAGAGATGGTCCACCAGGTCCCGGACTCGTATAATTGTAACCCTCAGAATTAGCCTTATGTTGAAAATGAAAAGTCCGCAGGAAAAGAAGGGCGGGATGAGATATCCAAAAAGTTGAAAGGTATAGAACAATCCTTAAAGAACATGCAAGGGATGAGAAATCAGATTAATATGTCTTACAATGACTTGTGTATGTTCCCTGATGTTCATCTGCCCGCGAGGTTTAAAATGCAAAGTTTAAATTGTATGATGGGCGTGGAGATCCAATAGCCCATCTGAGGGATTATTGCAGTGAAATGAGAAGTGTTGGCGGGAAAGATGAGTTGTTGATGGCATATTTCAGTGAGAGTTTGAGTGGGGTAGCCTTGGAATGGTATACTCGTCAAGATGTGAGTAAGTGGTATGCCTAGAATGACATGGCTCAAGATTTTGTTCGACACTTTCAGTACAATATAGACATTATCCCAGACTGTTCCTCCTTATCTAAGATGGAAAAGAAACCCGAGGAAAGTTTTAGGGAGTTTGGGCTCAGATGGAGGGAACAAGCTGCTCGAGTCAGTCCCCCGTTTGATGAAGAAGAAATGGTTAAGATTTTCCTACAAGCTCAGGGACCCACCTACTTCAGTCATTTGATCCCGGCTTTAGGTCAACCTTTCAATGACGTGGTAAAAATGGGGGAGATAGTAGAAGAAGGAATCAAGCCATGAAAAATCATGAGCTTTGATGCATTGAAAGGTAATACAGAATACATTCAGAACATCTCTGTAAGTTTGGGTAGAAGGAGGAGAAACAGAAAAGATGTTGAGCCTCGCCAACGACAAAATCCAGCGGGCGTTCTTGCCCAACCCTTTCAGCCTCAATATTCACCCCATATATATCCCTGTATTCCAGATAATCCTCCCCAATGCTACTTCTTTCCACAAAATCCCCAAAGTCATACCTCGCCCTCCCAGTACTCTATCCACAATGCACCACCATATGCTCCACATCCACCAGACCTGCAATGGCCTGCACCACCTCCACAAATGTCTTACCTACCTCTACAAGCATATCGATCATCTACCCACAAGAGGTTCCAACCGAAGCCCGAGTACAAACTAAAAAGGCAGCAACAAAAGGAAAAGTCTTTCACTCCTATTGGAGAATCATATGCCAGTTTGTTCCAAAGGTTGAGGCAATTGGACATGTTGAAGCCGATTCAGATAAAAAGGTCGAACCCCCTTCTAAAGAATTTTGATTATTCTCAAAGGTATGCATATTGCTCTGATGCCCCGGGGTACAACATAGAAAAGTGTTGGCATCTGAATAGAGCAATCCTGAAGCTTATTGATGTAGGTGACATTACTGTGCAAAATCCAGACGCAGCGGATACTAGCCAAAGTCTTTTGTTTGTTCATAATGAGACGCATATGGTGGGTATGATTTGTGTTGAAAAGGAACATGAGAACTCTTCTGAGCTCCTTGGAGGGCCACTTTCTGCAAAGTTTTCAGCGCTATCAGTCTCGGTTCCAGAAGTTGATCTTAAGAACGAGTCGGCAAAAGGGCCCCAAAAGCTATTTGCTGAGGTCAATGTGATTGAAATTGGTAATGGTCTTGGTAATATTGATGTGGAACTTAGTGGCTAAGATGTCGAGCTTGGTAATTGGAAAGACGTTCCTTTCCTGGCTAGCCAGGGAGGAGTCTTGGTGGTTTATTTTGTTGTCATTTTTGTTTGTCCGGGTTATTTCAGGGTCGTAATCCGGATATTATCTTGTGACTCAAACCCTTTAATCCTTTTGTTTTGCCTAGTTCGTTTAGTCATAGTAACTCGTCTAGTGTTATCTAGGATTGTTCCAGGGTTGTAACCCAACTTTATTTTGCTTGTTTTTGTTGTTCACACTTTTTCACCATCAGTTTAATGTAATCTTTGTTTTCTGTTATTTCTTGTCCGTTTTTGTTTAGTTTTCTTTTTCTTTTTATAAGTCTTTTCATGCTGACTCTAGTGACATGACATACATGCGTAATTCTCAGTCTGGTCTTAAAAGTTAGTCTAATCATGAAACAATGAAACAAGGTTTGAATATGACATGGACATTTGAGGGAAATAAGTAAAGATTTGGATATTTTGAGATCATTTAAATTTCGAATTGTGTGAAACTGGGGCAGATAGTTTGGAAAGTTAATAGGACGACAAGAATTTGCTACAAGAGAGTGCGTCCCAGACAATGTGAAGCAAGCAACTTTGAGTTCGGGTATCGATTGTGAAGAAGAAATAACCAACAAGAGTTCTGTATTCTGTTGCAAAGGAAATGTTACGCATGATCTTCATATTCTGTTCTCAAGTTGCGTGTGTCGTACTTGGCATTTTTAGAGATTGGGAGGCCTTCTTTCAGCCACCCAAACACTTTATACCCTTCGGTACCCTTTTGAGCCTATGCTGATTTCTTTGACTTTCCCTCTTTTGGAATCAAGCTAGAGAAAATATACACACAAAAAATCATCATGTCCCATAAGGTTTGTTTTAGAAAGTTCATTCCAAAAAAGAAAAAGAAAAAAAAAGAAGTGAAAAAAAAGAAGAAAAGAAAATAGCAACAACAAAAAAGTATTCTTTTGAACTACGTTCGACCTGATTCTTGTCACCACAAGATATGTAGGCAGCCTTAAGGTTCGGTCACACCAAATAAAATATTTTAAAATCCCACGAAGTCAAGAGTGGTGTAGTTGTTTTAGTAATTCCATCTAAAAAAATAAAAAGAAAAGAAAAGAATCAAATTCTCTTGTTCTAGAAACTAGGGCAAAGTTTTTAATGGATTCCAAAAGTTGTAAATAAATTAATCCTTTTGTCTTAGTTTTAATTTGAGCCTTTATTTTTTTATAACCTTTTCCAAAAGCCATATTACAATCGAAAAAAGACCTCCTAGATAATCTTTGAGAGTGCCGAGCTAGACATGCCGGGAGCATATGATGTTATTTTTACCATGGTTAATGCCTTGTCATCTGCAGAATCAGAGGAAATAAGAAGAAAAGAACAAAATAAGAGAGTCTTATCGGTGAAAACCTTCACATGCACCATAAGGTGACAGTGAGTTGAGAGAAAGAACAAAATGAGAGAGGCTTGATTATGAAAACCCTTCGGGCACTTCAAGTCGAATAAGGATCGTGAATCAGATAGGATAATCAGAGCATTGAAGCCTAGTTTCACGGCTTAGAGGTACAAAAAGAGTTGAAGATCAGAGTTGCGTGACAGATCATGCCACTTAATCCAAAATGAATGTCATGGTCATTAGAGTTGGTATCCACATTTGATAAGCTTCTACTTGATAATTTTCTTGTTAGATGTCATCTCTTTACATTGTCCCCTTTCTCTATTCTTCTTGCTTTGTTTAAGTCCTCTTGAGTCTGTTTTGTCAGAACAAGTGAGAAATGACTTCAAAATTTGCTACCAGCTTTCCAATTGCACAAAGCGGAGTTTGGCTAGCACGTCAAAATGGCATAAGTCAGGAAAGAGTAGTATGCGCACTGAGTTGGCGACAATTGACGTGCTTTGGTATTCATGTGAAATGCAAAGGTTCAGTAAATGTCAATTCATGAGCACAATGCAAGAGATAGAAGGTATTGGTTCTGAACGGATCGGATGTGTTTTCTGTGGCAAGGATTGATAGATAAAGTGGTTAGCCAATAACAATCAAGGTCTTCCAAGTTGAAATCAAAGTTATCATGGCAAGTGTAGGAGCAATCGCCCTCAAGATCAAGGCCACAAACCAACCACCATGTTTTAAATTAACAAGTTTTCTTTGTTTGAAACAGGGACGAAGACTATGTCCAAATCAAATCTTGGAAGCTTGAAACTTTCGGGTGTCGTGCCCAGTTTTTGTCAGCACAAAGGTTGTTTGAGAAGGTTTTTACCCTTTAGACATCTTCCATAGTTGAAAAGAATCATACCTCCTAGGCAGTTTCCTTAGTCGGAAGAGTCTTTAGCATTTCTTTAGTTCAGGGGTCCCGCCTATAGAATAGGGTCAATTTCAGTTTTCTTAAGTTGTTAATCTTTAGTTTTCCTTTAGTTCAGGGGTCCCGCCTGGAGAATAGGGTCAGTTTTTAGTTTTCTTAAGTTGTTAGTTTCTTTAAGTTTTTTTTTAATCTCTAGTTGTTAGTCATTAGTTTTTCTTGAGTTCAGGGGTCCTGCCCAGAGAATAGGGTCACTTTTAGTTTCCTTAAGTTGTTAATCTTTAGTTTTCCTTAAGTTCAGGGGTCACGCCTGTAGAATAGGGCCCGTTTTTAGTTTTCTTTAGTTGTTACTCTTTAGTTTTTCTTAAAGTTCAGGGGTCTCGCCTGGAGAATAGGGTCAATTTTAGCTTTTTAAGTTGTTAATCTTTAGCTTTCCTTGAGTTCAGGGGTCCCGCCTGGAGAATAGGGACAATTTTAATTTTCTTAAGTTAATCTTTAATTTTTCTTAAGTTCAGGGGTTCCGCCTGGAGAATAGGGTTAGTTGTTAATCTAGTTTTCTTGAGTTCAGGGGCCCCACCTGGAAAATATGGTCAGTTTTTATTCTAGTCAAGCTCAGTTTACAGTTTTTCTCAGGCTCAATCTCAGATCTAGGAGACACACTTCCTAGTTTGAGTTATTCAGTTTCTAGGAGATGCACTTCCTAGTTTAAGTTTCACCCCTAGGAGACACACTTCCTAGTCTGGGTCTTTCAGGTCATTTTTTTAGGAGACGCACTTCCTAAATTGAGATTTCACTTCTAGGAGACGCACTTCCTAGTTTGGGTAGTTTGGGTTCATCCTTAGGAGACGTACTTCCTAGTTTGGATCATTCAAGTTTCACCCCTAGGAGACACACTTCCAAGTCTAGGTCTTTCAGGTCATTCTTTTAGGAGATGCACTTTCTAAATTGAGCTTTCACTTCTAGGAGATGCACTTCCTAGTTTGGGTAGTTTGAGTTCATCCTTAGGAAACACACTTCCTAATTTGGATCATTCAAGTTTCACCCATAGGAGACGCACTTCTTAGTTTGGGTTGTTTGAGTTCATCCTTAGGAGACGCATTTCCTACTTTGGGTCATTCAAGTGTCACCCCTAGGAGATGCACTTCCTAGTTTGGGGCATTCAGGTTTTATTTTTAGCAGACGCATTTGTTAGTCAAACTTTTCTTGGTTTTACTCACAGGAGACGTACATCCTAGTCGCGTCTCTAGTTTTAGTCTCATCATTGCATCCTTCACCGATAGCACATATGATTTACAGCTTTGCTAACAACTCACAAATCTTCCTAGTGCAAACTAGGGCAGAAAATTTTGTTTGTTTTGTTTGTTTTGATTGCAGGCACCCACCTGGAGAATGAGGGTCAATATTTCAGAAATCGGTTTTAAGTTCAAATCAGAGAAGCATCAGGAGCCCGCCTGAAGAACAGGGTCAACTTTCAATTTTCAAGTTCAAGTTAGAGAGGCATCAGGAGCCCGCCTGAAGAACATGGTCAATTTTCAGTTTTCAAGTTCAAGTCAGAGGCAGCAGGATCCCTCCTGAAGAATAGGGTTAACCTCTAGTTTTTCAATTCAAATCAGAAGTAGTACGAGCCTCCTAAAGAACAAGGTTTTCAAGCTCAAGTCTACCGCAAGTTCAAGTTTATTTCAAGTGCAAGCAGTAGGGTACCCGCCTGAAGAATAGGGTCAACTTCCAGTTTTCTTCAAATTCAAGTCAGCAGGATGCCCACCTGAAGAATAGGGTGAATTTTTAGTTTCATATTAAAGTATCAAGTGGAGATTCAAGGAAGCTTCAAGACAAGAAGTAGATAGGATCTTGTATTTTTTTTTTGTTTGTAATTTTTGCTTTCAATTCATGATGTAATGGCAGGGACCGCGGACCGGAACCTCGACGGAACCTCACTCGACTCTCTCATCCTCTCCACATACTCCATCACTTCATTCACTTCTGAACTACACGTGGCATGATTCCTTTATAGCCAAGGATATGTAGGCAGCTCAAATAACACGGCTCGGTCACAATCTTTTTGAATAAGTGTCGGGTCAGAAATCAATTACGTCGCTTACTTGATTCTTTGCTCAAAAACACTTCATATTTCCAAGCAAAGAGGGGCAACTGTAAGCACGTAAATTTTGACCCGCACAACTTTTAAAAGTAGTATTTTAAAAATATTTGTTTATTTTCATTTTTAATAGGATTTCAGTCAACTTTTAGTTTTAATTTTAAAACATAAGTTTGAAAGCACAAAAATAGTTTTATAATATTGTTTTTAGCTTATTAGTATTTTATAATATTTATAACATTTAAAAAATATCAAAAATATTTTCATTCTAATTTATAATTCACTTTAATTGTTTATTCTTATTAACTAAAATTAATTAGTATATTTTGATAGTATTTTTATTTTTATTTTTATTTTTGTTCAATGAGAAAGAATTGAATTTGGGCCAATTGGGAGCTCATTTTCGGATTTTGGTGGCCCAGCAAGACAAAGGCCTATTCTTCCCAATCCCTTTTAGCCCAAATCCTTTTCTCACCCATCAAACCCCTCCCTTAATCATAGCCATTGATCTACTTTCATCCAATGGCTAATACTCACTCCCCACTACCATATAAAAATCAAATTAACACCCAAAAACCCTAAGATAATTCCCCCACTTCATCCACAAGAGACACACACAAAAAACAGAGAAGAAAATCAGACACCCTCCCCCCCCCCAATCATTCTAAAAGGAGACAGCCGCACTTCCCCAAAATGGAGGACTCTCCATAGTCACTCTCTCTTTGATTTCTTGTTCGGTGCTTTCAAGAAATGGGATCCTCAAGTGGGTTGTGCTCAATTCAGGGATAAACACAAAGGGTTGTTGTTAAATTCTTTTTCTTCTGGTTCAAAAGAAGATTTTTCTTTAGGTTTCAACCTTTTTTAAGTTTGGTTAAAAATTCTAGAATTTCAAAAATAGAAAAACAAAAAAATATTCATCTATGTTTCTTCTGCTGGGCTACCATTCCAAAACCATGGAATTCGATCAAGCTTGAGGTCAATTCGATTTCATTCGATTAGACTGTCATTCGTGGTTCGAGTTCGCCGGTCCGATTGGTTTTCTGTTGGGTCTCGTTGTTGTTCTTTGGTCGAATCCTCTTTTCTTCACCTTTGTACAAGATTCAAGCCTTTTCACTTAAAAGGAAACTTCACAGTTAAGGTCTATCTCATCTCCCTTTCTTATTTTTATAATCTATATGTGATTGAAATATAATAAGAGCCACTAAATTTTGCTTAAGTTTTATGGGTTAAGGGATTTGAATTTTCTTAGTTGAATCATGGTTTATAAAAATTTGATTTCTGTTTAATCAAAATTTGATTTCGATTGGGCTGTCGTTTATGATTTTATGTTGAAGCAAATGGTTTAATTTCCAAGAGAGTTTGTTGTTACTGCTCTTCTCTAATTGTAACAATAGCAAAGTGGTACATTTTTCCAAAATAATAATTTTCATGAATCATGGCTTTCACAATAATCCCAAAGTTTAGGAAGAAACAACTAAATCATGAACATCGTAGCTTGCTTTAGGCGCGATTAATAAATCATCGTAACTATAGGTACGGTTCCCGTTACATAGTCCTGATACATAAACCTCAATTCGAGTGTGCGTTTTACGTGACTCGACTATAACTTCAAATAATTAAAATTAACATGTTGTAAATTGTGGGTGCATTTCACGTGATGCGATTCGCAATGTGTACAAAAATAATAAGTGTGCAACATCGCGACTTATTTAAATGCCATAAGTCCTGAAAAGCAGTTACAATTCTATTTAAAAGCGGTTAAAGAGTAAAAATGCACAATAGGTTTTAAATATGTAATAAATCAGATAATTAGGCCAAGTATTAATTGTTAAGCGACTGTGATAAAATCACGGAACTCGGGAGTGCCTCACATCTTCTCCCGGGTTAACAGAATTCCTTACCTAGTCTTCTGTGTTCGCGGACCATAAATAAGAGTCAATTTTCTCGATTTGGGATTTTAAAATTAACCGGTGACTTGGGACACCATAACAATTATTCAAATGGGCGACTCTGATTAATCAAATAATCTCATTTCGATTAACGTCACTTTAATTGGAAAAACTCCCTTATCCCCTCGGGAAAAAGGAGGTGTGACAGCTCTGGAGACTCTGCTGGGGATAAGAACCCAAAACTTCATGTTTAGGGTTCAGAATTCGAGTTTAGAATAACTGTTATGCTTGACTTTCTTGTGATTGTCTGATATTACATGTTTGGGCCCAATGTGCTAATTGTCGCTCATTTACCGCTTTGATATTCTGTGAACTGTATATATAAATTGTTACGAAACCCTTCTTCTCTTTGAGTCTTCTAAATCTTCTGGGAAGTACACGCTGTCGTGACTTCTTTTCTGTTAGAGTATCATATCTCTAATTTAGAATGAGGATCGGATCAGTTACAAAGCCGGATGGCCTTTTGGTTCCCGGTTCGTTGCCCTCTCCCCCTCCCCTCGGCTCGAGTTGTCCGCTCGGGTAAGCCACATCTAGAACAACACACCCAGGATTCAAACCTAAAATAACATAGCCTCATGCCGGATCCCTAGTAGGAACGTTTGTTTGCGTCACGTGCATTTAACTTTGGGGACTCAACACAGGGGTTGGGTCCGTCTAGGACAGGTGTACCAATATAAAAGACTATCCTGATGCATTTTACGTGCTACTTGTGCATTTGTCTATTTCGGCTTGCATATTGACCGGCTTCTAGAATAGGAAAATAAAAATCAAGAGTGAGGCAGGAGAGAGAAAATTTACTCGGTTCCTGAAAAACCTAGGTATTTGAAAATCTCGAAACTTTGCCGAAATTTTGAAAAAACAGGAAAAAAAAAAGTTATTTCAAAATAAGCCAATGTTTTCAAAAGTCATATTTTCCTGTTGTGCCAAAACTGACAGAACTACGCGGGTCTGATTCTCACCGGGAGTGAGATACGTAGGCAAACCTCATCGGTTCCGGCCCCCAATTTTTAAAAATCCAAAAATATTTTCTTTTAATTCTTTCTTTAGAAGTCTTTCCTTAGAAAATTCCAAATATATAAAAAAAAAAGCTTTAAAACCAAAAATATTTTCTTTCTTTATAGAAGTCTTTCATTCAAAAAAAATCAACCAAAATTCAAAAATATTTTTTTTTCTTTTTTGGAAGTCTTTCTCCCAAAAATTCAAAAATAAAAAATATATATATTTTTCTTTCTTATGTAGAAGTCCTTCTTTCAAAAAAAAAAAACAAATCAAATTCTTAAATTTTTTTTTTCTTTTTTATAAGTCTTTCTTTCGGAAATTTTAAAAATAAAATTAAAAATCCAAAAAAAAGAGCTAGTTTATTTTCTTTATTCCCGATCTTCCCGAACTACGCAAGATCTGATTCATGTGGAACATGATACGTAGGCAACCTATATCGGATTCGATCGAATAAAAAAAATATGGGATGGAGGAATGGGAAGAAAGAAAAGAGAGGCTATCAGAAAGAAAAGAGAGGGAAGAAAATAAAAAAACCAAGGAGCGCGAGAAACAAAAAGTGAAGAAGAAAAGGGGGCAGGAAGAGCGAACTTGGGATGATGCCAATATGACCTTCGTACCTTCGGAGTTATTTTAGAATCGATAACTGTGACTAGGTGCATTGCACATAATGTGAGATTATCTTATGTTAAATGCCCTAACGCTAATGTGATGACCTCATTTTTTTTCCCTCTTTGTTATCTTCATTATAGAAGAGGGGTGGTTGGTTTGTGGTTCCTAAGTTGGTAACTCTTCCTACAACATAAAGTCGAAAGGCAATGGCAGACGACAACGGAATTGAGTTGGTTGATACAGGTGCCCAAAAGCAATTGGTTGAACAAGACACTGGGTTGGTTGAAGAGGTAAGGATGTTAAGACAACATATGGCGGATATGTATCAGGATTGGATGACTGGGAAGGCACCACCCCCGCCACCACCTAGCTTCCTAGATGCTACCCTCACCCAAGCCCCAGCCATATTGTCAGATGATCCACCATATTCTCCATATTTTTCCACTTATTATAGCTTCCCTAACCTCCCTAGTAGCTCCATTGTTCGTCCTCCAACTATATTTCCCAAAAATAGCCCTCATGTCATGTCCACTATTCCCACCATCACAACTTCTCAACAACCTCGACTTAGGTCTAACAGTGAACACCAGTTCAAACCTCATGATGCCCAATACTACCCCTCCCCCCCCCCAAAAGGTGGTCCACCAGGTCCCGGACTCATATAATTATAACCCTCAGAATTAGCCTTATGTTGAAAATGAAACGTCCGCAGGAAAAGAAGGGCGGGATGAGATATCCAGAAAGTTGAAAGGTATAGAACAATTCTTAAAGAATATGTAAGGGATGAGAAATCAGATTAACATGTCTTACAATGACTTGTGTATGTTCCCTGATGTCCATCTCCCCGTGGGGTTTAAAATGCCAAAGTTTAACTTGTATGATGGGCGTGGAGATCCAGTAGCCCATCTGAGGGGTTATTGCCGTGAAATGAGAAGTGTTGGCGGGAAAGATGAGTTGTTGATGGCATATTTCAGTGAGAGTTTGAGTGGGGAAGCCTTGGAATGGTATACTCGTCAAGATGTGAGTAAGTGGTATGCCTGGAATGACATGGCTCAAGATTTTGTTTGACATTTTCAGTACAATATAGACATTATCTCAGACCGTTCCTCCCTATCTAAGATGGAAAAGAAACCCGAGGAAAGTTTTAGGGAGTTTGCGCTCAGATGGAGGGAACAAGTTGCTCGAGTCAGTTCCCCGTTTGATGAAGAAGAAATGGTTAAGATTTTCCTACAAGCTCAAGGACCCACCTACTTCAGTCATTTGATCCCGGCTTTAGGTCAACCTTTCAATGACGTGGTAAAAATGGGGGAGATAGTAGAAGAAGGAATAAAGTCAGGCAAAATCATGAGCTATGTTGCATTGAAAGGTAATACAGAAGACATTCAGAATATCTCTGTAAGTTTGGGTAGAAGTAAGAGAAATAGAAAAGATGTTGTTGAGTCTCGCCAACGACAAGATCCAGCGGGCGTTCTTGCTCAACGCTTTCAGCCTCAACATCGACCCCATGAATATCCCTGTATTCCAGATAATCCTCCCCAATGCTACTTCTTTTCATAAAATGCCCAAAGTCATACCTCGCCCTCCCAGTACTCTATTCACAATGCACCACCATATGCTCCACATCCACCAGACCCACAATGGCCTGCACCACCTCCACAAATGTCTTACCCACCTCTACAAGCATATCAACCATCTACCCGCAAGAGGTTCCAACCGAAGCCTGAGTACAAACTAAAAAGGCAGCAACAAAAGGAAAAGTCTTTCACTCCTATTGGAGAATCATATGCCAGTTTGTTCCAAAGGTTGAGGCAATTGGACATGTTGAAGCCGATTCAGATAAAAATGTCGAACCCCCTTCTAAAGAATTTTGATTATTCTCAAAGGTGTGCATATTGCTCTGATGCCCCGGGGCACAGCATAGAAAAGTGTTGGCATCTGAATAGAGCAATCCTGAAGCTTATTGATGTAGGTGACATTACTGTGCAAAATCCAGACGCAACGGATACTAGCCAAAGTCTTTTGTTTGTTCATAATGAGACGCATATGGTGGGTATGATTTGTGTTGAAAAGGAATATGAGAACTCTTCTGAGCTCTTTGGAGGGCACTTGCCGCAAAGTTTTCAACGCTATCAGACCCGGTTCCAGAAGTTGATCTTAAGAACGAGTCGGCAAAAGGGCCCCAAAAGCTATTTGCTGAGGTCAATGTGATTGAAATTGGTAATGGTCTTGGTAATATTGATGTGGAACTTAGTGGCTAAGATGTCAAGCTTGATCATTGAAAAGACGTTCCTTTCCTGGCTAGCCAGGGAGAAGTCTTGGTGGTTTATTTTGTTGTCATTTCTGTTTGTCCGGATTATTTCAGGGTCGTAATCTGGATATTGTCTTGTGACTCAAACCCTTCTATCATTTTGTTTTGCCTAGTTCGTTTAGTCATAATAACTCGTCTAGTGTTATCTAAGATTGTTCCAGGGTTATAACCCAATTTTATTTTGCTTGTTTTTGTTTTTCACACCTTTTCACCATCAGTTTAATGTAATCTCCGTTTTCTGTTATTTCTTATCCGTTTTTGTTTAGTTTTCTTTTTCTTTTTATAAGACTTTTCATGCTGACTCTAGTGACATGACATGCATGCGTAATTCTCAGTCTGGTCTTAAAAGTTAGTCTAATCATGAAACAATGAAACAAGGTTTGAAGATGACATTGACATTAGAGGGAAATAAGTAAAGATTTGGACATTTTGAGATCATTTAAAGCCAGAATTATGTGAAACTGGGGCAGATAGTTTGGAAAGTTAATAGGACGACAAGAATTTATTACAAGAGAGTGCGTCCCAGACAATGTGAAGCAAGCAACTTTGAGTTCAGTTATCCATTGTTAAGAAGAAATCACCCAACGAGAGTTCTGTACTTGGCAAGGCACTAAAGAAAAATGGAAGGCATATCAGTGATATCAAAACCGATGCTGCAAAGGAAATGTTACGCATGATCTTTATATTCCGTTCTCAAGTTGCGTGTGTCGTACTTGGCATTTTTAGAGATTGAGAGGCCCTCTTTCAGCCACCTAAACACTTTATACCCTTCCGTACCCTTTTGAGCCTATGCCGATTTCTTTGACTTCCCCTCTTTTGGAATCAAGCTAGAGAAAATATAAACAAAAAAAATCATCATGTCCCATAAGGTTTATTTTAGAAAGTTCATTCCAAAAAGAAAAAGAAAAAAGAAAAAAAAAAGAAGTGAAAAAAGAAGAAGAAAAGAAAATAGCAATAACAAAAAGTATTCTTTTGAACTACGTTCGACCTTATTCTTGTCACCACAAGATACGTAGGCAGCCTTAAGGTTCGGTGGCACCAAATAAAATATTTCAAAATCCCACGAAGTCAAGAGTGGGGCAGTTGTTTTAGTAATTCCATCTAAAAAAATAAAAAGAAAAGAAAAGAATCAAATTCTCTTGTTCTAGAAACTAGGGCAAAGTTTTTAATGGATTCCAAAAGTTGTAAATAAATTAATCCTTTTGTCTTAGTTTTAATTTGAGCCTTCATGCCTTTATTTTTTTATAACCTTTTCCAAAAGCCACATTACAGTCGAAAAAAGACCTCCTAGATAATCTTTGAGAGTGCCGAGCTAGACATGCCGGGAGCATATGATGTTATTTTTACCATGGTTAATGCCTTATCATCTGCAGAATCAGAGGAAATAAGAAGAAAAGAACAAAATAAGAGAGTCTTATCGGTGAAAACCTTCACATGCACCATAAGGTGACAGTGAGTTGAGAGAAAGAATAAAATGAGAGAGGCTTGATGGTGAAAACCCTTCGGGCACTTCAAGTCGAATAAGGATCGTGAATCAGATAGGATAATCAGAGCATTGAAGCCTAATTTCACGGCTTAGAGGTACAAAAAGAGTTGAAGATCAGAGTTGCGTGACAGATCATGCCACTTAATCCAAAATGAATGTCATGGTCATTAGAGTTGGTATCCACATTTGATAAGCTTCTACTTGGTAATTTTCTTGTTAGATGTCATCTCTTTACATTGTCCCCTTTCTCTATTCTTCTTGCTTTGTTTAAGTCCTTTTGAGTCTGTTTTGTCAGAACAAGTGAGAAATGACTTCAAAATTTGCTACCAGCTTTCCAATTGCACAAAGCAGAGTTTGGCAAGCACATCAAAGTGGCATAAGTCAGGAAAGAGCAGTATGCGCACTGAGTTGGCGACAATTGACGTGCTTTGGGATTCAAGTGTAATACAAAGGTTCGGTAAATGTCAATTCATGAGCACAATGCAAGAGATAGAAGGTATTGGTTCTGAACGGATCAGATGTGTTTTCTGTGGCAGGGGTTGATAGATAAAGTGGTTAGCCAATAACAATCAAGGTCTTCCAAGTTGAAATCAAAGTTATCATGGCAAGTGTAGGAGCAACCGCCCTCTAGATCAAGGCCACAAACCAACCACCATGTTTTAAATTCACAAGTTTTCTTTGTTTGAAACAGGGACGAAGACTATGTCCAAATCAAAGCTTGGAAGCTTGAAACTTTCGGGTGTCGTGCCCAGATTTTGTCAGCACAAAGGCTGTTTGAGAAGGCTTTTACCATTTAGACATCTTCCATAGTTGAAAAGAACCGTACCTCCTAGGCAGTTTCCTTAGTCAGAAGAGTGTTAAGCATTTCTTTAGTTCAGGGGTCCCTCCTATAGAATAGGGTCAATTTCACTTTTCTTAAGTTGTTAATCTTTAGTTTTCCTTTAGTTCAGGGGTCCCGCCTGGAGAATAAGGTCAGTTTTTAGTTTTCTTAATTTTGTTTTTATCTCTAGTTGTTAGTCATTAGTTTTTCTTGAGTTCAGGGTTCCCGCCCGGAGAATAGGCTCACTTTTAGTTTCCTTAAGTTGTTAATCTTTAGTTTTTCTTAAGTTCTGGGGTCCCGCCTGTAGAATAGAGCCAGTTTTTAGTTTTCTTTAGTTGTTACTCTTTAGTTTTTCTTAAAGTTGAGGGGTCGCGCCTAGAGAATATGGTCAATTTTAGCTTTTTAAGTTGTTAATCTTTAACTTTCCTTGAGTTCAGGGGTCCCGCCTGGAGAATAGGGTCAATTTTAGTTTTCTTAAGTTAATCTTTAGTTTTTCTTAAGTTCAGGGGTTCCGCCTGGAGAATAGGGTTAGTTGTTAATCTAGTTTTCTTGAGTTCAGGGGTCCCGCCTGAAAAATATGGTTAGTTTTTATTCTAGTCAAGCTCAGTTTACAGTTTTTCTCAGGCTCAATCTCACATCTAGAAGACGCACTTCCTAGTTTTAGTTATTCAGTTTCTAGGAGATGCACTTCCTAGTTCAAGTTTTACCCCTAGAAGACGCATTTCCTAGTCTGGGTCTTTCAGGTCATTCTTTTAAGAGACGCACTTCCTAAATTGAGATTTCACTTCTAAGAGACGCACTTCCTAGTTTGGGTAGTTTGAGTTCATCCTTAGGAGACGTACTTCCTAGTTTGGATCATTCAAGTTTCACCCCTAGGAGACACACTTCCTAGTCTAGGTCTTTCAGGTCATTCTTTTAGAAGACGCACTTCCTAAATTGAGTTCATCCTTAGGAGACGCACTTCCAAGTTTGGATCAATCAAGTTTCACCCCTAGGAGACGCACTTCCTAGTTTGGGTCATTTGAGTTCATCCTTAGGAGACGCACTTCCTAGTTTGGGTCATTCAAGTGTCACCCCTAGGAGATGCACTTCCTAGTTTGGGGCATTCAGGTTTTATTTTTAGCAGACGCATTTGTTAGTCAAAATTTTCTTGGTTTTACTCACAGGAGAAGCACATCCTAGTCGAGTCTCTAGTTTTAGTCTCATCATTGCATCCTTCATCAGGAATCGGTTTTAAGTTCAAATCAGAGAAGCATCAGGAGCCCGCCTGAAGAACAGGGTCAACTTTCAATTTTCAAGTTCAAGTTAGAGAGGCATCAGGAGCCCGCCTGAAGAACAGGGTCAACTTTCAATTTTCAAGTTCAAGTCAGAGAGGCATCAGGAGCTCGCCTGAAGAACAGGGTCAACTTTCAATTTTCGTATTCAAGTTAGAGAAGTATCAGGAGCCCGCCTGAAGAATATGGTCAACTTTTAATTTTCAAGTTCAAGTTAGAGAGGCATCAGGAGCCCGCCTGAAGAACAAGGTCAACTTTCAATTTTCAAGTTCAAGTTAGAGAGGCATCAGGAGCCGCCTGAAGAACAGGGTCAATTTTTAATTTTCAAGTTCAAGTTAGAGAAGCATCAGGAGCCTGCCTGAAGAACAGGGTCAATTTTCAGTTTACAAGTTCAAGTCAGAGAGGCATCAGGAGCCCGCCTGAAGAACATGGTCAATTTTCTGTTTTCAAGTTCAAGTCAGAGGCAGCAGGATCCCTTCTGAAGAATAGGGTTAACCTCTAGTTTTTCAATTCAAATCAGAAGTAGCACAAGCCGCCTGAAGAACAAGGTTTGCAAGCTCAAGTCTACCGCAAGTTCAAGTTTATTTCAAGTGCAAGCAGTAGGGTGCCCGCCTGAAGAATAGGGTCAATTTCCAGTTTTCTTCAAATTCAAGTCAGCAGGATACCCACCTGAATAATAGGGTGAATTTTCAGTTTTATATTGAAGTATCAAGTGGAGATTCAAGGAAGATTCAAGACAAGAAGTAGATAGGATCTTGTATTTTTCTTTTATTTTTGTTGTAACTTTTTCTTTCAATTCATGATGTAATAGTAGGGATCGCAGACCGGAACCTCGACGGAACCTCACTCGACTCTCTCATCCTCTCCACATACTCCATCACATCATTCACTTCTGAACTACACGTGGCCTGATTCCTTTATAGCCAAGGATATGTAGGCAGCTCAAATACCAGGGCTCGGTCACAATCGTTTTGAATAAGTGTCGGGTCAGAAATCAATTACGTCGCTTACTTGATTCTTTGCTCAAAAATACTTCGTGTTTCCAAGCAAAGAGGGGCAGCTGTAAGCACGTAATTTTTGACCCGCGCAACTTTTATAAGTAGTATTTCAAAAATATTTGTTTATTTTCATTTTTAATAGGATTTTATTCAACTTTTAGTTTTAATTTTAAAACATAAGTTTGAAAACACAAAAATAGTTTTATAATATTTTTTTAGCTTATTAGTATTTTATAATATTTATAACATTTAAAAAATATCAAAAATATTTTCATTCTAAATATATAATTCACTTTAATTATTTATTCTTATTAACTAAAATTAATTAGTACATTTTGATAGTATTTTTATTTTTATTTTTATTTTTGTTCAATGAGAAAGAATTGAATTTGGGCCAATTGGGAACTCATTTTCGGATTTTGGTGGCCCAGCAAGATAAATACCCATTTTTTCCAATCCCGTTTAGCCCAAATCATTTTCTCACCCATCAAACCCCTCCCTTAATCATAGCCATTGATCTAATTTAATCAGAGGGCCAATACTCACTCCCCACTACCATATAAAAACCAAATTAACACCCAAAAATCCTAAGCTAATTCCCCCCACTTCATCTACAAGAGACACGCACAAACAACAGAGAAGAAAATCAGACACCCCCCCCCCATCATTCTAAAAGGAGACAGCCGCACTTTCCCAAAATGGAGGACTGTCCATCGTCACTCTCTCTTTTGATTTCCTGTTCGGTGCTTTCAAGAAATGGGATCCTCAAGTGGGTTGTGCTCAATTTAGGGATAAACACAAAGGGTTGTTGTTAAATTCTTTTTCTTCTGGTTCAAAAGAAGAGTTTTCTTTAGGTTTCAACCTTTTCTAAGTTTGGTTAAAAATTCCAGAATTTCAAAAATACAAAAATAAAAAACTGTTCATCCATGTTTCTTCTGCTGGGCTACCATTCCAAAACCATGGAATTCGATCAAGCTTGAGGTCAATTCGATTTCATTCGATTGGGCTGTAGTTCGTGGTTCGAGTTTGCTGGTCCGATTGGTTTTCTGTTGGGTCTCGTTGTTGTTCTTTAGTCGAATCCTCGTATCTTCACTTTTGTGCAAGATTCAAGCTTCTTCACTTAAAAGGGAACTTCACAGTTAAGGTCTATCTCATCTCCCTTTCTTATTTTGATAATCTATATATGATTGAAATATAATAAGAGCCGCTAAATTTTGTTTAAGTTTTATAGGTTAAGGGATTTGAATTTTCTTAGTTGAATCATGGTTTATAAAAATTTTCTGTTTAATCAAAATTTAATTTCGATTGGGCTGTCGTTCGTGATTTTTAGTTGAAGCAAATGGTTTAATTTCCAAGAGAGTTTGTTGTTACTGCTTTAATTCTCTAATTGTAACAATAGCTAAGTGGTACACTTTTCTATAATAATAATTTTCATGAATTATGGCTTTCACAATAATCCCAAAGTTTAGGAAGAAACAACTAAATCATGAACATCGTAGCTTGCTTTAGGCGTGATGAATAAATCATCGTGACTATGGGTATGGTTCCCGTGACATAGTCATGATACATAAACCTCAATTCGACTATGCGTTTCACGTAACTCGACTATAACTGTCACACCCCTTTTTTACCCCACAAAATAATATGTGCGTTATGGATTGTGGGTTAAAGAGTTTTTCCAATTAAAGTGATAATTTTGAAATAGGAATTATTTTATTTCCAGAGTCGCCACTCGGAATTAATTTTTTGGGTGTTCCAAGTCACCTTTTATTTGAATCCCTAGTTAAAGGAATGTTTGACTCTATTATTATTGGTCTGCGAAAATAAAGTCTGGGTAAGGAATTCTGTTGACCGGGGAGAAGGTGTAAGGCATTCCCCGAGTCTCGTGGTTCTAGCACGGTCGCTTTATTGACTACAACTTGGCTTGGATTAATTTTGGCATACTGTGATTTATTGGTTTTCATATTTTATCTATCCGCTTTTAATTATTAAAATATGGAATTATCTTTGAAACGGATCACATGTATGTAAATTCGTTTTATTTAGTGCACTAAAATCATGTCACGCGTACGTATACACAATTAATCACGCTTTATTATTTACTAAGATTGTTTTTGGTCAAAGTTACGCGAACGAGTACCTTGATTTATTTTGAGAATCATAATTATATCACGCAAACATGTAAATAATCACGATAATAAGTTTAAAATGTGCCTAAATGTGTACTAGCGGTATTCATTATTATTCTTAAACTTTGAGATTATTGTAAAGTCATGTGGTATTGAATTATTTGTGGGATAAGTACATGATTTTAGCTATTTGAAATCGTAATGTCATTTACACTGTGGTTTTCATTTACACCTTAAAAGTTAACTGTTAATCTAACAAATAAAGATACTATTTTGACAACTACATGAAGCACGTAAATAATTCACGTTAAGAGATAAACAAGGATACGTCTAAACAATTAACAAAGCTTTTCAACTTTAACTAACAGTTCACATAACTTTTTATTTTTTTTTATTTTTTATGTTTAAACTTTGGGTTTTAAATTAAAAAACATATATATATACTTATTCAACAATCTTCAAATAAATCAGAAAGCCAAAAATAATAAAATATTCTATGTGAACTAAACATGTAGATGCAAAATCAATAGCAACAAAAATAATTAGTTAAGAGGTGACCACCCCGATGTAGTATTATTATCAAAAAAATGCTACAAAACAGAAGCTGACCTTTAAATGAATCAACCAAAGATCTCAAACGCAAACCTTGAACAGGGGGCCTCGACGACCTTGACGGACTGAGCTCAACTTAAAAGAACAACAACAATTAATGAAAGTGGAGCTGCTGCGTTATAGTGAAAGAGAGTTGGCCGGAGATGGTGAAACTCCGGTGAAACGCCGGCAAGACAGTGGACTAGCGGAAATGCATTTACATGGCTTCGGAACTGATTTTAAGAGTGGAATGGAGAAGCCATAGCTGCTGCGTTTTGCTAGATCTGTTGCTGCGTTTTATGCTGTATTTGGAGGGCTTTTGGAGGCGATTTTGTGGCAGCAACTATGGTGGCTTTAGAGCTGCATTTTTGGGGGCTGAGTTTGAGGTTTAGGTGGGCTGTTTTACAGCTGGTTATGAGCAGCAGTCTAGTCGTGGTCATTGGAGCGACACGACTGATTTTTGAAGCTCCGTTAATATAGGTTTTGGTGTGTTTTTATAGCCAAAACAAGTGGTATTTTTGGGATGGTTTTATTGTTGGCTTTTGGGCGAAGAACCTCCAGCTTTCATGGCTGTTTTTGCTACCTTTTTAGAGTGATTTCAGCTGTCCCCTTTGAGTAATTTTTGGACCTCGGTTTTAGCTCAAATTTGCTGCCAAAAGGGTCCTGGTTTGTTGGCGTTTGTGGCTGATTTTGGGCATGTGGTTTGTGAGTGGGGAACAAGCATGGGGGACAAGGGAAAGTGGAGTGGGAAATATGGAGTAACAAGTGAGATAAGTGGGGAAAAAAATTCGAGCACAGTCAAAAATTAGGTGCTCACAGCATGCCCCTCTTTACTTAGAAACATGAAGAGTTTTCAGGCAAAGAAAAGATGAGCAATATGACTAATTTTTGGTCATACCGTTATTCAAAAGGGAAATAAAAGAAAAATATGCAACCGAGTCCTGATTTTGGACAACCTACATATCTCGGGTTATAAGGAAATCAGGTCGCGTGTAGTTCAAGTAGAATGATGGAATGATGAGTTCGAGAGTCGAGCGAGGTTCCGTCGAGGCTCCAGTCCGTGGCCCTGTTATTACATCAAAATCTAAAAGGAACTAAACAAGCCTATCAGCTATGAGTTACAAGATTTCTATCTATAAATCTTTTGAAGCTTGATCTTGAGTCCTGCCTGGTTGTTCATGCAAACTCTGATCTGAACCTTGATGCTTGCTAGCTGTAGGTGCTAGTTCATTCTTCTACGGCTTCTTCTGAGCAAAACATGAAATGTGAAGCTCGTAACTTTAGTCATGTTTTGAGCAGTCCATATCCTTTCCATCTGCTTCTGCATTCTGGATTCACTTCTTTTTCTTTTCTTTATTCTGGATTAAGAATTCTTCTTTTGGTCATCTTGAACCTTTTGCCTCGAGGTAAAATCTGCTCAGACACCAAAACAAACAAACGAACGAAAATTTTCTGCCCCAGATTTCACTAGGAAAATTGTGAGTTATTGTAACAAAATTCTAAACTACTTCTTTATTGAAAGCAATAAATAAAAGAAAAAAAATTGGGAATGGTGTACCCTAAAAAGATCATTTTGATTTTTTTTTTTTGTGTTTTTTTTTTGGAAGATCCTTTATTGTCCAAAAGAATGTCTCAACTAAGGATTGGTGTACCTTATGTTGAGAAAATGTGGCCAAGGAATAGTACACCCTATATTGGCAATGATATCAGGGAGTGGTGTATCCTGCATTTTAAAATCAAATCAACTAGGGAATGGTGTACTCTATGTTGGAGAACACAACTAGGGATTGGTGTACCATATACTAGTAAAGAGATCAGGGATTGGTGTACCCTATACTGGTAAGGAAATGTAATCAGGGGTTGGTACCCTATACTAGTTTACTGAAAAGGAAATGTAACCAGGGGTTAGTACCCTGTATTACCGAAAGGAAATGTGTCCAGGGGTTAGTACCCTATATTACCAAAATGAGGGTAACCAGGGGTTGGTACACTGTATTATCGAAAGGAATGTAACCAGGGGTTGGTACCCTGTATTACCGAAATGAGTGTAATCAGGGGTTGGTACCCTGTATTACAGAAAGGAGTGTAACCAGGGGTTGGCATCCTGTATTACTGAAAGGAGTGTAACCAGGGGTTGGCACCCTGTATTACTGAAAGGAGTATAACCAGGGGCTAGCACCTTGTATTACTGAGAAGCGTAACCAGGGGTTGGCACCCTGTATTACTGAGAAGGAATGTAACCAGGGGTTGGTACCCTGTATTACTGAAAGAAGTGTAACTAGGGGTCGGCACCCTGTATTACTGAGAAGGAATGTAACCAGGGGTTGGTACCCTGTATTACCGAAATGAGTGTAACCAGGGGTTGGTACCCTATTTTATATAAAGGAGTGTAACCAGGGGTTGGCACCCTGTATTACTGAAAGGTGTGTAACCAGGGGTTGGTACCCTGTATTACTGAGAAGGAATGTAATCAGGGGTTGGTACCCTGTATTACCGAAATGAGTGTAACCAGGGGTTGGTACCCTGTTTTACATAAAGGAGTGTAACCAGGGGTTGGCACCCTGTATTACTGAAAGGTGTGTAACAGGGTTGGTACCCTGTATTACTGAAAGGAGTGTAACCAGGAGCTGGCACCCTGTATTACTGAAAAGAGTGTAACCAGGGGCTGGCACCCTATATTACTGAAAGGAGCGTAACCAGGGGTCGGTACCCTGTATTACAGAAAGGAGGGTAACCAGGGGCTGGCACCCTGCATTACTGAAAGGATGTTGAATCTCCTGGGCGAAAAGGTTCTACCTAGGTTAAACTACGAAAAGCAAACCTGGGTGAAGAGTACTTCTACCCGGAAACATGAGCTCGAACCCCCTAGGTGAAAAATTTCTACCTGGGTTAAGTTACGTATAACAGCCTGAGCGAAGAGTACTTCTACCCGAAAATATGAGTTGGATCTTCCTAGGCAAAAATGTTCTACCTGGGTTAAGCTATGAAAAACAAGCATGGGCGAAGAGTACTTATATCCAAAAATATGAGCTGGATCCCCCTAGGCGAAAAAGGTTCTACCTGGGTTAAGCTACTGTAAAACATATTAGTGAAAAGTACTTCTACCCGAAACTAGGAGCTGAATCCCCCTAGGCGAGAAGGTTCTACCTGGGTTAAGCTACAAAAAATAGCCTGAGTGAAGAGTACTTCTACCCGAAAACTATGAGTTGGATCTCCCTAGGCGAAAATATTCTACCTGGGTTAAGCTATGAAAAACAAGCATGGGCGAAGAGTACTTCTATCCGAAATTATGAGCTGGATCCCCCTAGGCGAAAAAGGTTCTACCTGGGTTAAGCTACTGTAAAACATATGAGCGAAAAGTACTTCTACCTGGAACTAGGAGCTGAATCCCCCTATGCGAGAAGGTTCTACCTGGTTTAAGCTACGAAAATGGGAGGTGTGGACAGTAATGATGCATGCTGCAAATAAAGGAAAGTGGAGATTTTGAGGAAACTTATCTTTGATGACATTCACCCTTTGAGAATCGCCATTCTGCACTGCTTTGATCGTGCTTCAAACAAAGAAAAATTTGTGAGTTTTTAAAGTGGTGGTCGGTTTGTGGCCTTGATGCCCTGAGTAGTTGGAATTCACCACTCCGCTATCGAAGAACTGATTTTGTCAGTGTGGTACCGAGGTTCCCGGATACTCTGTATCACTTCTAGAGACATTGTCTTTCTGACGTTGCCCCTGACTGTTTCATACCTGGATGTCCATGGTACCGCTAATCCTTGTCCCTAAGGCAAGGCAATTTTCCTTCAAAATCAATCTATCTATAGTGCTTATCAACTTTTCCCATGAAGAAAGTCTTGCTTAGGAGACCTTTTCAGTTTCTTTGAGGCAGTTTGTCCGCCTTATCAAAGGAGATCACAGATGGATTCCTGCCTTCGTCAATGCCGTATATGCTCCAAATTGTTCTCGGTATTACGGGAAAATTGTAGACAGTTTTACAGCCATTTTTGCTTTGCTTTTGATGCAAGATTAGTCCAAAAGGGAATCTAAGAAAAATTATGGAAAAGAATAGAAGAGCAATTGGAAGTGAAAAAGGAATTGTGTCTAAATAAAAGGTGTCCCTTTCGGGGAGAGAAATAAGAAGACTTATCTAGAGATATGTGCCGACTTCAATGAATCATGACATACATTTTGGACTGGATGCCTGATCTGTCTAAGCTGTCTAATTCTCAAAATACGTCGCAAATGTTCATCTTGAAACTGTCTTGGTTGTGCTCATGCCGGAGCATCGAAGACCCTCATTCGGCTAGTAGCGCCCTTTACGGGTTTTCGCTAACTAACCTCTCTCATTTCTCTAATCACTGTTGCCTTATGGTGCCCATCTGGTTTTCACCAATAAGACTTGTATTTCTCTGCTCACTGTCGCCTTACAGTGCTCATACGGGTTTTCACCGATAAGACTCTCTCATTTCTTCTTTTCTCTTATCGATAAGACTCTTATTTTTTAATTTTTTTTAGGACATGCGGAAGGTTGGCCAATGCCCCTGGCATGGGGGCTTCAAGTATTCTCAAAGATCGATCAGAAATTCTTAACAGGAAAAGGCAAAAAGAACCTTGAACTGAATTACAACTTTTGGAACTGTTTCTACAAGAAAAACCGTAAGATAAAAACAAACTTCTACCCCAGTTTTGGAGTATTGGGAATATGGATTTTTGTTGCGATGGGACCGAACCCAGGGTAAGGCTGCCTACGTATCCTTTCGGAATCAGGTCGGACGTAGCTCAATGACTCAAAAAATATTATTGTTTGACTTCTTCTGCTTCTTTTTTTTTTTTTTTTTTGAGTACACAGGTTCCAAAAAATGGAAAACAAGGAAGAAAAATACACCTTAAAAGGGGTAACAAAAGGGTGACACTTGCTTGGAATAGCGAGCAATGGTAGCCTTCGTCATCTCGATCTAAGAAAATCATGCGTGAAAGTTCCACAGTGGGTATATATCAGACATAATATCTTTTGACTGCATCTGCATTAACAGTCATGTCTGGTACCCGTCCTTCTTCATTTACCAAGTGCAAGGCCCCTTTTGGTAACACTTTCTTGATGATGTAGGGTCTTTTCCAGTTTGGGGCGAACTTCCTTTAGCTTCTACTTGGTGTGGAAGAACGCATTTCAGAACGAGTTGGCCTACCTCGAAATGCCTTGGATGCACTTTCTTGTTGTAAGCGCGTGCCATTCTTTGCTGATATAACTAGCTAAAGCACATTACTGCTAGCCGTTTTTCATCAATCAGCATTAGTTGTTATAATCAAGTCTTTACCCATTCTGTATCTTCAATCTCCGACTCCACAATGATCCAAAGAGAGGGAATTTCGACCTCTGCCGGTATTACAACTTTCGTTCCATATACCAACGGATAAGGAGTTGCACCAACAGATGTGCGAGTAGTCGTGCGGTATCCCAAAAGAGCAAAAGGCAACTTTTCATGCCATTGTTTGGAACCTTGGATTATTTTTTTAAGAATCTTCTTGATGTTCTTGTTCGCCGCTTCAACAGCTCCATTGGCTTTTGGCCAGCAAGGGGTAAAATGGCGATGCATAATTTTAAATTTCTCGCATACCTCCTTCATAAAATGACTATTGAGATTGGATGCATTGTCAGTGATAATGGTATTTGGGATACCGAAACGGCAGATGATGTTGGAATGAACAAAGTCTACCACTGCTTTCTTGGTGACTGCTCTGAAAGTGACGGCCTCCACCCACTTGGTGAAGTAATCAATGGCAACCAAAATGAATCTATGCCCATTTGAAGCCTTTGGCTCAATTGGCCCAATAACATCCATTCCCCAAGCAACGAAAGGCCAAGGAGAGGACATGGGATGCAACTCCGAAGGTGGCGACTGAATCAGGTCACCATGAATATGGCATTGGTGACACTTGCGAACAAAACTAAAGCAATCTCGCTCCATTGTAAGCCAATAATACCCTGCCCGCAGAATCTTCTTCGCCAAAACATATCCATTCATGTGAGGTCCGCATATCCCCGAATGCACTTCACTCATGATCTGCTCAGCTTCTGTGGCATCTATGCATATCAACAAGTTCAAATCTGGGGTCCTTTTGTACAAAATTTCCCCATTCAGGAAGAAACCGCTGGCGAGCCGCCTTATAGTTCTTTTTTGATATCCCTTGGCATGCTTTGGGTATTCTCTTATTTTCAGGAATCGTTTTATGTCATGATACCATAGTTCACCATCTGGTTCTATCTCAATTGTATGGCAGTAACCGTGTTGATTCCGAACTTGGATTTCTAGTGGATCGATATGAGTGTTCCCCGGATAAGGGAGCATTGAGGCTAAAGTAGCCAAAGCATCGGCTAACTCGTTGTGAAACCTGGGAATATACTTGAACACGATGGATTTGAATCTTTTGCTCAAATCTTGTACACATTGTCTGTATGGAATAAGCTTGATGTCTCGAGTCTCCCATTTGCCTTGGGTTTGCCGGATAAGCAAGTCAGAATCTCCCATAACCAATAATTCATTCACATCCAGATCGAGGGCCAAATTTAAACCCATGATACATGCTTCGTATTCTGCCGTATTATTGGTACAGAAGAAATGAAGTCTGGCCGTTGCAGGGTAATATTGTCCAATAGGTGATATGAGGATTGCCCCGATCCCAACTCCTTTGATATTGACAGCTCCATCAAAATACATTTTCCATACATGGTTGTCATCTGGAACTACTTCCTCTATTGAGTAGATCTCTTCGTCTGGGAAGTATGTGGTAAGTGGAATGTACTCATCATCAACTGGATTCTCTGCCAAATGATCGGCCAAAGCCTGTGCTTTCATCGCGGTGCGAGTGACATAGACGATGTCGAACTCTGTGAGCAGGATTTTCCATTTTGCGAGCCTGCCAGTGGGCATTGGCTTTTGGAAGATATACTTTAAAGGATCCATTCTGGATATGAGGTAAGTAGTATAGGCCAAAAGATAATGTCCCAACTTCTGAGCGACCCAAGTCAAGGCACAACATGTTCTTTCAAAAAGGGTATACTTAATCTCATAATTGGTGAACTTCTTGCTCAAATAATATATTGCTTGTTCCTTTTTTCCTGTTGCATCATGTTGCCCCAGAACGCATCCAAAGGAATTATCCATCACTGATAGATATAAAAACAAAGGCCTACCAGGTTCAGGTGGGACCAGTACATGGGGTTTTGATAGATAATCTTTGATCCTATCAAAAGCATTTTGGCAATCGTCCGTCCACTTGATTGCAGCATCCTTTTTCAGCAACTTAAAGATGGGATCGCACGTGGTTGTGAGCTGAGCAATGAACCTACTTATGTAGTTCAACCTCCCGAGCAAACTCATGACCTCATTTTTGTTCTTCGGGGGTGGCAGATCTCGAATGGAATTTATCTTAGATGGATCCAATTCGATTCCTCTCCGACTAACTATAAAACCGAGGAGTTTCCCAGATGGAACCCCTAATGCACACTTGGTTGGATTGAGCTTAAGGTCATACCTTCGAAGACGTTCGAAGAACTTTTTCAAATCATGCACGTGATCAGCCTGTGTCTTTGATTTTATGATGACATCATCGACATATACTTCAATCTCTTTGTGCATTATGTCGTGAAAAATGGTGGTCATGGCCCTCATGTAAGTCGCCCCTACATTCTTTAAACCGAATGGCATGACCCTGTAACAATAGGTACCCCACGGAGTGGTGAAAGCGGTCTTTTCTGCATCACCATCATCCATTAGAATCTGGTGGTACCCAGCATAGCAATCCACCAACGACTGTATCTCATGCTTTGCACAATTATCTACAATAATATGGATGTTTGGCAAAGGAAAATTATCCTTCGGACTTGCTTTATTCAGGTCTATGTAGTCAACACAGACTCTAGTTTTTCCATCTTTCTTTGGCACGGGCACAACATTTGCCACCCAGGTGGTGTATCGTATGGCTCTGACAACATTGGCGCTCAATTGCTTCATTATTTCCTCTTTGATTTTATCACTCATGTTTGTTTTAAATTTACGTTGCTTCTGTTGGACTGGTGGAAAATCAGGATACGTGGGAAGCTTATGAACCACTAAATCGGCGCTTAAACCCGGCATATCATCATAAGACCAAGTAAACATATCTTTATGCTCAAATAAAAGTTGAATCAAGGCATCTCTAGTTTTTTGTTCAATGTGAATGCTTATCTTTGTTTCTCTGACTTCTTCATGACCTCCGATATTAATTGGCTCAGTTTCATTGAGGTTGGGCCTGGGCTTGTTTTCGAATTGTTCCAACTCTCTTTTTATTTCCTCAACAACCTTATCTTCATCATATTCGACCTCTTGATGCATTATTTTGAAATTAGACAACTTTTTGAGATCTGGGCGTGAATTCAGCATGCATGTCATGTTATTAAAGCCGGCATTAACAAAACTGAAATGGAAATAAAATGGCAGGAATTAGAGAGAAAAAAAGAAGAAGGAAAAGATACAAAATTTTAATATGAAACTGAATTGCATTTCATTGAATTTGAAAGGATAGAAGGGTTAACGTCAAAGATAAAACAATCATACTAAGATATTTGGATTACAACCCTGAAAGTAACCCAAAGTACAAAAAGAAAGAAGCTGCAAAAGTCAACTACCAAGACTCCTTCCTTATGGGGAGAGGAGTTGCTTCCCAGTTATTGAGCATGGTGTCTGGGCCAATTAGTTGCATATCGGCACGACTAGTGCCTTCACCAGCCTGGATCATATTCACTTCAGAAAACATCTAGCTGAGGCCATGGCAAATTTCATCAATGTTTGCATGTGCCGAGGAATTTTGACCATGTTTGAATCGTGGCTTGACAAAAGTGCAGAAAATGTAAGGGATAGGTTGCTGCAAGACCCACCCGTACTTTTTGCGGTGCTTGGATTTGTCTTCGTCCGCTTGTGTTGGCCTGAAGCCTAAACCAAAAGTACCCCTATTACTGAACAGAGAAATGGGTTCTGAAATTCCTTGCAATGATGCCCCCAAGCCTTTTTCTGGCTCATAACCTTGTCTCATCATAAGTGCAGCCACCATTACAGATGTGGCGGAGAGACGAGGATGCAGAATGGGCTTTCCATCCTCAACATGGTCCATAGCAACCACTTCGAAATCCTGATAGACAATAGACTCACATCCTTCCTTGGCCTCAATACATGGGATTAACGGGTCTTTATAAATGGATGACTCGTCTTCTTTGTGAACAATAATTTCTTGCATGTCGTGCTCGAATTTGAGCATTTGATGCAAGGTGGATGGCACAGCTCGGGCCGTATGGATCCATGGCCTTCCAAGAAGAAAGTTATAAGAAGTTTCCATGTCCACTACTTGGAAGACAATTTCAAAATCAACATGCCCAATCGTCATGGTGAGGTTGATCTCCCCAATGGTATCTCTCACTGAGCCATCAAAAGCCCGGATGCGAACATTGCTGGGTTGGATCATGTCTGTATTGATCTTCATACTTTGCAAGGTAGAGATGGGGCATACATCTACACTCGAGCCTCCATTACCCATGACTCGCTTCACATAATGCCCCTCACATTTGACAATCAAGTGCAAAGCCCTATTGTGACCGGATCCCTCCTCAGGAAGTTCATCATCAGTAAAGGAAATTTTGTTCACCTCAAAAACTCTATTGGCCATATTATCTAACTGATTCACGGTGGTATTCTCTGAGACATGTGCCTCGTTCAGGATTTTGATTAGTACACGGGCATGCTCTCTTAAGTGTATGAGCAGAGATAACAGAGAGATTTGGGCAGGAGTCTTTCTTAGCTGGTCAATGATTGAGTAATCCTGAACTTTCATCTTTTTCAAAAACTCCTCCGCCTCTTCTTCAGTGACCAGTTTCTTTATTGGCATTTGGCCTTCTCTGATTTTCTTAGCCTTCCTCAACTCTTCTGGAGAGTAACACCTCCCTCATCGAGTCAAACCTCCAGTTTCCCCCACTTCTTCTATGATTTCCTTGACTTTGTAGGTTACTACAGTTTTGTTGTAGTTCCAAGGGATGGTTTTCGTATTTGTTACACGGGGTTGTGTGGCAGGCTTGATTATGATCGGCTCTATTATACCCGTCGTACCGCCCTGATTCTGCTTTATGATGGGGTGACCTCCAAGGACGTATAACTTTGGGTTTGAAACATTGGAGCGAACTTCCAACCTCGAGATTTTTGGAACAAATAAAGTTGCCCTCTCTGAGCTCTGGGCGCCTTTCACAATCAACGGTGCATCTAGGCTTGGACTTACTTCCAGTTTGGTTCCCTCTTGAATCGTTACCACTGTCATTTCTGCTCGACCAACCGGCTTGTATTCATGATCTCGGCCAATCATTCCCACAAAATGAACATCATTGTGTACTAGCAATGGGTTATTGGTCACATTAGGAGGGTCCTCGCCATTCGTGACTACAATCAATTTTTCAATAATGAGTCTTTCTATGGCTCTTTTCAAGGTCCAATAGTCATCAATGCTATGCCCCGGAGCACCTGAATGATATTCACATCTAGCATTTGCTTGAAATCCGTATGAATCGAGATGCATATTGTGGGGAGCGATGGGTCCAATCACGCCCATCTGCTTCAACTTCTGGAACAGACTAGAGTATGATTCAGCCAATGGAGTAAATTTTTCTACCGGCCTCTGCTCTCGACCATAATCCTGCCTAGGACGAGCATTGTAGGGTGCCCGAAAATTTTGCTGTTGAGGTCGGGGGAATCTTGGAGCTGGTGCCTGTACCTGTTGATTGGGAGGACGAGCATATGATTGAGCATTAAACACTGTATATTGTGGTGATCCCACAGAGTACTGAGGAATTGGCAGGGGATAGTAATCTTGAGGGTAGCTTGATTGCCCCTGCTGAACTTGCACATAAGGGTGCGATGCCCCTCTTTGAACTTCTCTGGATCTCGAAGTCATCATGGACCCTTCATCTCTCTTCTTTCTATTTGCCAAACTTCTCGACCCATTTTGGATAGCTTGGGTGGTGGCTTTGAGAGCAGCTTGACTTACAATTCTGCCAGTCTTGAGGCTATTTTCAACCATTTCTCCTATTTTGATCGCTTCCGCAAAAGGTCTACCCATTGCGGACATCATGTTCTGAAAGTAATCAGGCTCTTGGGCCTCCAGAAAATAGTGATCAACTCGTGGTTATCCATGGGTGGCTTAACTCTAGCTGCGTGCTCCCTCCACTTGATTGCATACTCCCTAAAGCTTTCAATCGATTTTTTCTTCATATTGGACAGGGAATTCCGATCCGGCGCAATATCTATGTTGTATTGAAATTGTTTGACAAAGGCTTGGGTCATGTCATCCCAGACATGCCAGTGAGAGATATCTTGGTCAATGAACCATTCGGAGGCTACCCCCACAAGACTTTCCCCAAAATAAGCCATCAATAATTCTTCTTTTCCACCTGCACCCCCCAGCTGGTTGCAGTACCTTTTCAAATAAGCGATAGGGTCGTCGTGTCCATCATACTTCTCGAATTTTGGGGTCTTGAACCCTGGTGGCAAATGGATGTGAGGGAACATGCATAGATCACTGAACGAAATACTTTTGTGACCCCCTAGTCCATGTATGTTCTTTATGTTCTGTTCAAGACTTTTCATTTTCCTGGCCATCTCATCCGGCTCAACTGTCTTGGTAGGCTTTTCATTTTCCACTGGTGACTCGTACTGAGGAGTCTGATTACATGGAGCCGAGACCCCGAAAGCCATATTTGGAGAGTAGTATTGGCCATCATAAGCATGAGATAGTGGCTCGTTGATTGGCCTCGTCACAGGAGGTGGAAGCGGGATTGTGTATGTCGGTGCGCCAGACACGACTAGAGGAGTGTTCCTGACCGGTGCGACTGGAGGTCACACATTAGAGGTACCAGGAGCAACATGGAGGCTGTAGTTTGGCACATACCCTGGTGGTAGAATGTGGTCGCTCGTTGCATGGAGCGGTGGTTGAGTAGCCAGGGGTACAGTGGAAGTTCCCTCTAAGGGACCCCGGGGTAGAGGCTGACTAGACACCCAAGCTTGATATACATCAGACAATTGCTATCTTAATTTTCTTATTTCCTCTGACTCTTGTTCAACTGATTGACCCTGGGGGTCGTCACTGATCAGCTCGATCTCATCATCGTTGGCCATTACTACTGCTCCCTTAGATCTAGTGAAGTAATGGTGTGTTGCCAGTTTCACCACAAACCAACCACCTTAAGCTTACTACGTAAGAGACAACAAACGTGTTAGGGTTAAGCATTTTATAGATATGAATCATACGTAATATGTCGTGCTCCTATCATTGTCACTATTTCTAACATGCTTTTGGAGGCTTCATGTTTCATTGCGGCTTATGAGGTTGCTTCTTATTGACGCTCTTATTTTCTTCTCATTTTTTTTCACTCATGCCTCATTTTGATCCCTTATCTTATAATCATTGAAAAATATTTTGATCGAACCTTTTGTGGGTTGCCTACGTATCATGTCACTACATGAATCAGATCATTACGTAGTTTAGGGGGAAATAATAACAATTTTGATTTTTTTATTATTATTCAAATTGACTCTAAAGACATAAGTATGACTGAAAATGCGACAAATATAAAATTAAAAATAAGACAAATGAAAAATGAAACTAAAAACTAATTGACTGCACTAAAACTTTAATCTGAAATGGCATTCTTTCTTAAACTGATATCATCAATGGTCTGCATCCCTTGGCCTCCACTCTCCCCCCAACATCTCGTATAAATTCTGAAACACTCCCGGCAATTGTGGAACGAGGGCACGTACCTGTTGACCAACTTTCTCATTGTTTAGATGACGATGATCGTCATGAATATATGCTGCTTTCTCTGCCAATTGAAGTACTTGTTCTCTAGCTTGCCCCATATTCACATGACAATTCTGCAACCATATCTAGGTAGTGTTGAGGGCGTTACCCATCTCAGTCTCGCGTCCCTCGTATTCTTCAATACGGCGGTTTAGCACAGCTCTCTCAATCATCCACTAACACTGCTCTACCTCAAAATATGCATGTCGATGACCTCCCTTATGCCTTTTTATTTCTTCCAATTGTGCAAGAAACTGACCATTTGAGCGTATCCAATGGGCCCTTTCTCTTTCAAACTGCTCTCTCTCTGATGATCAAACTCTAATTGTTGTTGGTGTGCATCCTCTTCAATGATACTCAAGTCTTCTTGCAGCTTATGCATTTCAGCATTTTTATTTGCCTCAACTCTTCTAACTAAACCAATAGCGCTTGCCAATTCTTCTTCTAAGCGGGCCGCCTCATTTTTAGCATGCTTTAGATCTTTATCCATGCCCCGTAAGGCCGATTGATAATCTTTCTCAATATTTAAACGAATCTGAGTGACTCCGGCTTGCAGTTGGGCTTGTTGTTTAGATATGGTCATCCGAGAACGCTCCAATTCCTCTTTTAACCTTTCTATAGCTATTTGATCATTTCTCCTCCTGTTGGATACTTCAGGCCTATCTCTAAGCGACGAAGGGTCATGAAACCAGGTAATATATTCAGGGATCACCTCTCCATGATCTCGGTCTTCTACCATATCATCCAACTCTGAGACTTTACTTGCATACCAAATTTTCATAATTTCTTCTTCGTCATGAGGTTGATCTTTACCAAAATCATAACAGAACTTGCTCATATCTCATGTTGGTGGAACCTCCTGTAGTCGTGCAAATTGGCGCATTACCCGAAGTGGAGCATAAGATTGAACACCATCCAATCCTATGAGTACCAAATAAGAATGGTATGCAGACTCACAAATGACCTCTTTAGAGGAGAAACAATCGTAGTTCCAAGTGATCCGTTTGGCAGACAAAGTAAGAAGTAGATCTTTCTAGGCGCCAATCCCCTCTGGTAAGTCACATTCGTCAATTCTTTTCTGGTGATCATACGTATGATTGGGCCATAGCTCACTAAAATTAGTGATCGTAGGATGACGATAGAAATGCTCCAAAAACCATATCTGTAACAAAATGTTGCAACCATCAAAGTTTCGCGCGCCCATTTTACATCTAGTTAAAGCACAAAAAATGCAAGAAAGAATCATAGGGACCAAAGTATAATCACCCCCTTCTGAGGACAGAGCCTCAACTACACCTGCCAAGCAGATGTCAATGTGTCCCTCTCTTTCCGGGAAAACTACACGCCCCAAAAAAGTGACCATAAATGCAAACCTTCTATGTACCTTCCACGTTTCCTTATCTTCCTTTAATTTTAATTTTTCCACATTCCTTTCGAAATTGCATTCTAGGCCATACAACTAAAACAAAAAGCCCAACTTAACCCATTTGCCTACTAGACCTTCATATTGTCCGTAATTTATGTTCAAAAGCTTCAGAAACCTACCCTCGTTCACATTTTTTGGTACTATGGGCCTTTGGCGGCGAAGATTGCGGCCCCATCCCTGGAAATGGGCAATTTCCTCCAAGGTCGGAGTCATTTCACAGTCGGTAAAACGGAACACATTATTTTCAGGATCCCAGCACGGAATCAAAGCTTCAATCACATCCCTCCTGGGCTTTATCTTTATCATGTAAACCAAATGTCCCAAGTATTTCTTTATCTGGTTTCGCTCATATTCCTTAAAGTCTCTCCACCAATCTCACAACAACTGTGGTATCTGATCGACAATCAAAAAATCTGGTATCCCTTCTGATCTGGGCCTCTTTTCAGACTTACCTCTTTCCCCACTCATGGTATACCTGTCTACCCAGACACGGGGTTAGGCTTTGATCAAACATATTATTGACACACAAAAATTCTGATTTTTCGGGTTTTGACTCTATAAAAGAATATAAATAAATAAATAAATAAATAAATAAAAGCTAAACTATGGGACTATAAAAAAAATATTTTTGGATTTAGTATTTTTTTTCTAAGGAAAGAATTGTAAATAGGGAATTAAGGAAAAGGAAAATATTTTTGATTTTTTTTTTTGAAAATTGGGGCCGGAACCGATGAGGTTTGCCTACGTATCTCACATCCGGTGAGAATCAGACCCGCGTAGTTCGGTCAAAATCGACTATGTTTTTTTTTTAATGAAAGTTAATCTTTAAAAACCATATGCATTAGACCACATCATTTTTTCTCTGTTCGTTCAACTGATTTATGCTAAAGTCGGTCGACATGCAAGCCTCCCAAATAATGCAACAAGTAGCATATAACATGACATAATGGTCTCAACAAGGCCTATCCTAAAACAGAACTCGGCCCCTGTGTCGAGCGTTGCTAAGTCAAATGCACATGATGCAAATAAAGCGTAGCCTACTAGGGATATTCATTTTCTTGTGGCTTGTTCTTCTAAGTTTGTAAATCCTAAAGGAGATGGTATCTAGACCTGGCTTACTCAGGCGGACAACCCGAGCCGGGGAGCGTCAAGCATTACCAGTAGTAGAACAGCACTGGCTAGCTAACGGCTCTCCCGCCTAAACATATGTGACTAAATCCTTCACCAGAAGCTGGTAGGCTAACTGGCTTTATCTCAAGACAGAAATTTTGTGATGCTGGTAGGCAAACACAACATAACTAATTATCAGAAGACTCAGAGGGATGCGAGAGAAAAATACAATTTATATGTACAGTTCAACAATATCAAAGCGGTAAAAACTCGACAAGTAACACATTAGACTCAAATAAATCACAATATATACATATATATATATATATATATATATATATATATATATATATATATATATATATATATATATATATAAAGCCAGATAAAGTCAATGTACAAGCCCGAATTCTTGAAGTTCCCCAGCAGAGTCGCCAGAGCTGTCACACCCATTTTTCACCCCACAAAATAATATGTGCGTTATGAATTGTGGGTTAAAGAGTTTTTCCAATTAAAGTGATAATTTTGAAATAGGGATTATTTTATTTACAGAGTCGCCACTCGGAATTGATTTTTTGGGTGTTCTAAGTCACCTTTTATTTGAATCCCTAGTCAAAGGAATGTTTGATTCTATTATTATTGGTCTGCAAAAATAAAGTCCGGGTAAGGAATTCTGTTGACCGGGGAGAAGGTGTAAGGCATTTCCCGAGTCCCGTGGTTCTAGCACGGGCGCTTTATTGACTACAACTTGGCTTGGATTAATTTTAGCATATTGTGATTTATTGGTTTTCATATTTTACCTATCGGCTTTTAATTATTAAAATATAAAATTATCTTTGAAACGGATCACATGTGTGTAAATCTATTTTATTTAGTGCACTAAAATCATGTCACTCGTACGTATACACAATTAATCACGCTTTATTATTTACTAAGATTATTTTTGGTCAAAGTTACGCGAACGCGTACCTTGATTTATTTTGGGAATCATAATTATGTCACGCAAACATATACATAATCACGATAATAAGTTTAAAATGCGCCTAAATGTGTACTAGCGGTATTCATTATTATTCCTAAACTTTGAGATTATTGTAAAGTCATGTGGTATTGAATTATTTGTGGGATAAGTACATGATTTTAGCTATTTGAAATCGTAGTGTCATTTACACTGTGGTTTCCGTTTACACTTTAAAAATTAACTGTTAATCTAACAAATAAAGATACTATTTTGACAACTATATGAAGCACGTAAATAATTCACGTTAAGAGATAAACAAGGATATGTCTAAACAATTAACAAAGCTTTTCAACTTTAACTAACAGTTCACATAACTTTTTTTTTATTTTATTTTTTATGTTTAAACGTTGGGTTTTAAATTAAAAAACATATATATATATACTTATTCAACAATATTCAAATAAATCAGAAAGCCAAAAATAATAAAATATTCTATGTGAACTAAACATGTAGATGCAAAATCAATAGCAACAAAAATAATTAGTTAAGAGGTGACCACCTCGATGTAGTATTATTATCAAAAAACGCTACAAAACAGAAGCTGACCTTTAAATGAATCAACCAAAGACCTCATACGCAAACCTCGAACAGGGGGCTTCGACGACCTTGACGGACCAAGCTCAACTTAAAAGAACAACAATAATTAATGAAGGTGGAGCTACTGCGTTATAGTGAAAGAGAGCTGGCCGGAGATGGTGAAACTCCGGTGAAATACCGGCAAGACAGTGAACTAGCAGAAATGCATTTACATGGCTTCGGAACTGATTTTAAGAGTGGAATGGAGAAGCCACAGCTGCTGCGTTTTGCTAGATCTGTTGCTGCATTTTATGCTGTATTTGGAGGGCTTTTGGAGGCGATTTCGTGGCAGCAACTATGGTGGCTTTAGAGCTGCGTTTTTGGGGGCTGAGTTTGAGGTTTAGGTGGGTTGTTTTACAGCTGGTTATGAGCAGCAGTCTAGTCGTGGTTGTTGGAGCGACACGACTGATTTTTGAAGCTTCGTTAATGTAGGTTTTGGTATATTTTTATAGCCGAAACAGGTGGTATTTTTGGGATGATTTTATTGTTGGCTTTTGGGTGAAGAACCTCCAGCTTTCATGGCTGTGTTTTCTACCTTTTTAGAGTGATTTCAGCTGTCCCCTTTGAGTGATTTTTGGACCTCGTTTTTAGCTCAAATTTGCTGCCAAAAGGGTCTTGGTTTGTTGGCATTTGTGGCTGATTTTGGGCATAGGGTTTATGAGTGAGGAACAAGCATGGGGGACAAGGAAAAGTGGAGTGGGAAAGATGGAGTAATAAGTGGGGGAAAAAATTCGAGCACAGTCAAAAATTAGGTGCTCACAATAACTTTAAATAATTAAAATTAACATGTTGTAAATCGTGGGTGCGTTTCACGTGACGCGATTCGCAATGTGTACAAAAATAATAAGTGCGCGACATCGTGACTTATTTAAATGACATAAGTCCTGAAAAGCAGTTACAATTCTATTTAAAAGCAGTTACAATTCTATTTAAAAGCAGTTAAAGAGTAAAAATACACATTAGGTTTCAAATATGTAATAAATCAGATAATTAAACCAAGTATTAATTGTTAAGCGACCGTACTAAAACTACGAAACTCGGGAGTGCCTCACACCTTCTCCCGGGTTAATAGAATTCCTTACCCGGTCTTCTGTGTTCGCGGACCATAAATAAGAGTTAATTTCCTCGATTTGGGATTTTAAAATAAACCGGTGACTTGGGACACCATAACAATTATTCCCGCTGGCGACTCTGATTAATTAAATAATCCCATTTCGATTAACGTCACTTTAATTGGAAAAACTCCCCTATCCCATCAGAAAAAAGGAGGTGTGAGAGGCACAAAATTAATTGCATCTTCAATATCTATAATCATGTGTTGTAGTTCTGAATCCCAAATTATTTCTGCTTCAATCTTGGGTAGATTATCATAAATTTTCTCTTGATGAATCATCTTACTTTTTTCGTTACTAGGTTCATCTTCAATACCATCAAATAACTTTTCTTGTAAAACATCAATCTCTTTTGGACGGGCATCTCTTGCAACCAAATCGTCCTTTTTAACAATCGCAGAAATTCTTGGTAGATCAATTTGAATATTATTTGACTTCTTTTCGCTTTCAATGGAATCTCTATCACAACAAAAATTACATGTACCTTCTCTTATTTTCTTCTCTATTTCTGAATTTTGGCCTTCTTGATTTATTTATGTTAGATATGGTATGTCTTCTTTTTCTTTTGGTTGATCATCCTTTTCTTGCGAGATGCCTCCTTCAATGTCTTATCTTTTTGTTGATTTATTGATATCTCGTATGTCATCAATTCACCTTTTAAATCATCAAGTCGGAGCATGCTAAGATCTTTGGTAGCCTCAAAAATAACTTTCTTGTTGTAAAACTTTAAACTTAGAGACTGCAATATTTTTACAACAACTTTAACTTCTTCCAATACTTTTCCATTGGTCCTTAGACCATTGACTATTTCTTCAATTCTTGTAAATAATTCTTTGATAGGCTCTGTTGGTCTCATACGAGCCAACTCAAATTGACTCCTAAACTCTTGCAGTTTTTCCTTCTTTATGTCAGTAACTTTTCGATATGACTTCACCAAGATTGTCCAAGTCTCCTTTGATGACTTTGCATGCAAATATTTTTTAGATACATACAATTCGACCTTAATGGCGAGATAGTAGCGTGCCTTATAATCTAAATGTCTTTTCTTCTCCAAATGCATAGCTGCATCACCCGTCAATGTTGTGCCTTCTGGAGGTTTCTCAAATTCTTCATCAATGGTGGATCATAATCCAATAGCCTTAAAAAAAATTCTTCGTATGTTGATACCAAGTTTCAAAATTATTTTTGCCATCAAACACAAAAACGGGACAACCAGGTAATAGAGTATCCATATATTTTTGGATCTTTTACCGGCTCTGACATGATCTCACACAGGCTCTGACAGAATCTCACACAAGCTCTGATACCAATTTGAAGGATTGAAATACCCCAAGAATAATTTAGGCACAAGCAAAAAATTCAACAAAGGCTATATAGAAGAAATTTATTAAACTAGGGAGAGAACGTGGTAGGAGACTTTTCACAACTCATAAACTCTTGAATCTCTCTACATCATAGCTATTTCTCCACAATAGAAAACACATAGTAGCACCCCTATTTATAATACTACAAACCAGATTTGACTAGAATCTAGAAAACCTATATGATTTTGGTTGTAAATCCTAATTAGACATGAATTAAATAAACTAGTAAATATCAAATCCTAGACGGCGTATGAATAGTAATTAATGTTGGTTTAATTTCCAACCAGACATTGTTGTATTATGGTCTTTCCTGTATTCCTGGCAAGACTGGAGGTTCATATTTGTTGGCAACCTTTATCTGCATTGATATGGTTGCAAGCATACTTAAATACTCGAGGTTAGTATGCGTTTGGCTCTTCATTCTCGAGAGTCAATTCGACAATTTTCATTACTAAATTAGATTAGATTAATTCTTCTGTTAAATATAATTAAAATTTGAATCTTCATGAAATGTACTGCAATATTACTCATGTCTAAATGGGGAAAGTATTTTGTGTCTCCCTCATTTTTCTGTAACGAGCTGGGCTCAACCCTCGGGCTGTGTACTGGTTCCATGGGCTAAAAACATTGGGAAAAGGTTGGGCTGGTTGGACAGGGTCAAACCCTTGTGTAACTTTAGCAGTGATGTCTGGGCCTTGCTGACCCACGTGGAACGATTCTCTTGTGGGATAATAAATTGTTTGGTATACTTGCTTAGCATTCGTTTTATAAGAATTATGTCTTAGTCCTCTTATAATTAGTTTTGACATCGAACAGCTGGGCTATCCTGATTTTCCTTCATTCCGTTCTTTCATTTGTTTGTTCATCCTGTTGCTATGATAAAGGAGACTGGTACTCTGCATTGCATTCTAATACCTTTTGAAATAATATAAGCTTGGGCGTGCACTTGATTTACAGATTTAACTTAAATCCGCATACAATGCTAAATTATTTTCTATCAGTGTATTTTACCTGTTGTAGCCGGTTACCTGCTTTGTTTTACTTATCACTGATGCTACTTATTATTATAGAGAGTTACTTGGCGATATAATCGTGTAAAGATTCTTTTGAACTGTCGGTATAATTTGTATACAAGTTAAGCCCTTATTTTCCTGGGTGGCTCATAGTTTTCCCTGATGTACCTGATTGGATTGAGATCTCGTTGAAAAGGGAAGTAAGTGGTGCACAAAGACTGATTATAGTAGATTTGTCGACCAGTGCATGATTTCTGCCTTTTTTTGCGAGTTATGACTGGCTTTGGTGAAGCAAATGGTGGACTATTCTTGGGTGTTTGACATACTTTTTTGAGTGGTTTTCCCAAACGGTACAGAGCAAGAACAGTGAAATAGCAAATGACTTTCTTATTGCGTTTTACACATGATGCTATTGCTCTCATGTACGTAAAAGAGCTTCTTTCTCTCGCCTCGTCTCCTATCTTGTCGTATCAAAGAGTTTAGGCCAAAAAAAAAAAAAGGAAGTCTTTATAGGCTTGCTATTATTATGCCTACATTATTTCGATAAATTTCACGATATATATGGCCATAATAAAGTGTTTGCTGTTCTCAATTTGTCATATGCTCCACCCAAAGATTAGTGCTCTTACCCACTTGTCCACTCTACCCATTCTCCAGAGAGAAAATTGGGTGGGTAGCTCTATTTTGGAAAAGGTTGAATTAGCATCGTCTATCAAATACCCCTCATAACTAGTCTATGTAATTGCATATCCCGCATGTTAAGATTTTGGATCATCTTCTTGTCATTTCATGGCATTAGTTTCTTTTGCATCTCTACAGAAACTATCACTAATCTTGAATAATGCACAATATATACTGGCAATTAATTTATCCAAAATAATAGTACGTTCCAGTTTGTACAATTAAATTGGATAGGAAAGAAGAGTTACTATTTCAATCAAGTCTATTGTTGCTTGACACATCAGGTTCGGCATATACTACAAAAAGAGAATCTACATAAGATAATCATGTCTCTGTTAGGCAGTGTGATGATTTTTTGAAGTTGGCATAATAAAACAATCACATTATAACAACTTGTTTTTAGACAATGGTTTCATGGCCGGCAATCTTGAGAGGTTATCCGGGAAATGATGGTTCAAATAAGGGATAATATTCCAAGTGAATAAGAAAGTCACCATGAAAAGACCACTCAATTTCAGGTAATCCTTGTGTTAGAATATTGCCATTTTCGTTTGTGGCAATTGACTTCATTCAGGAAAAAGAGAAGGAAAAATGGGGTAAATCACAATTTGGCGTTTACTTCTTTTCCTTGAGTGGAATTCTCAGCCCTTAATTTATCTTAGAACTTATTTTCTTTCGGTCTTTTGTTGAACCTTGAAAGACGCTAATTAATAGGTTAGGTTGTAGTGTTGTACCAAAAATCCTATTTTGGAGGCTTTATCTTTTCTGGTTTCTGACACGCCTTCCATAGGGTTAATTATACAATTGTGTTAGTCAACTGGTTTATGAGTGCCTAAATCTTAGCCAAGCAGGGGCTGATCCGGAGGCTAAGATGGTGGTTCTCGAGAACCTAATAACTTTTGTCCAGACTTTTTATATGCATTAAAATTTTATTAAATATTTATAAGTATTTAATTGTGAACTCAATTATTAAATTAAAATTTATAAACTTCAAATCTTATATCCGCGTATGTGCAGCCAAAACCTTTAAAGAGAGCATAAGCATAAGGTCAATGTCAATGATTTTCCCCACGTATTGCATGGGGACTTTTGTTTCCATTTTACGTGACACATGATAGTTTCCCTAAAATTCCTCTACTTCCAAAAAATCAATATGATTAGTGGTTTGATTTCTTCGAGACCCTCATAGTCATACTGGTATGGTTGTCGGTCGTGTATCAAACAGGTTGTTTACGTATATCAGTTGTATATTCATGAATTAATTTATACCTGTTAGCTTATATGGTTGGTGTGACAAAATATGTAAATGATCGAGTAGTGAAAAGTTATTAAACCAAATTCGGTCAATTAACTTAGGCATTCTTTGTTATTTTCATTTCAAGAGTGAAATGCCTGTATCTAAATATATATTTTGAGCACTAAGATATTATGAGTTAGCCTAAGCATCTTGCTTTATCTAAGTAATTTAAAACTAATTTTCTTTTGGATAAAATACACAGCTGATCACTTTTAAAAAAATATCTAACAAAATAATACTATTCTTTGTTTATTCCATAAATGAAAAATTCGTTTATATTAATGACATATAGAGGTTATGCATATAATTAATGAGCAGCCAAAATGCACAAATTATGGGGTATTTGTCTTTTAACACACTCTCCTATTTTAAATTAGTGATTCAGTTATCTCATATTTTTCATTACATTTCTTAACTGTTACACTCATTTAATCATTATGAAATGATACTACATATCCAATTATTCATTATACATATATTTGGTATAACTTTTTAGAGGAATTCTGTTTATACTATTGTATTAATATAGGGGAAAAGGTAATTCACATGGTATAACTCAATTATATTATATTTTTCTTGAAGTATAATATTATATATTCCTGGTATAATTCATTTTTAGAGGTATACTAATGTATTAATATACATAGTATAACTCAATATATGTTATGATGGTATTAAGGTAATATATTAGCATATATCTGATATAATTTTTTTATTTTTAGAAATGCAATGTATATAAATATTAACGTAAGAATTTACGTTTTGTGATCTCTTTAAGAATATACCATTTTAATGAGAAATACTATGTATACCAATGGTAATAATATACCTTTGATCTTTTTAATAAGAAAGTACTCCCTTGAATAATCATGATATAAAATTACATGGTTTATAATGTATATATAGCTCAAATATAAATTATATTTTTCTTGAAACATATGTATTTTATTTTTTCAAATATAAAGATGTATACTTTCGCTAGAGTTTATGTTGAATAAAAAGGTACATGTACTTTTTTTTTTCTAGTAAATAGATCCATGTATGGAAAGTAGAAAATCTGTTATGGAATGAATTAATTCCAGCAAAAAAATAGGAAAATATATTACCATTTAAATATGTTAGGGATTGGTTTTAAGAGAAATATAGGAAAAAATGTTACAAAGTACTAGGAACATTTTCATTAAGGAAATAAATGTGTTGGGTGTGTGATTATAGGTACATGGTTTAATGATGTCTGCTAGGAATATAATTATTTAGTTGTCTGTGTATAAAATAGCTATTGCTGGAAATTTTCTTAAATTTTGCCTATTTATGTTTTTTGCCCTTTTCTTTTATTTAGAATTAAATCAGTTTCAGTACGATTTATTTATGTCTACTTTTTGTCTTGGGACATTTGACGACAATGTCAATATTTATAAAACCTGGCTGGCGCCAACATTAGTTGTATTGTTAGAGTTAATTAATTATGTGCATTTAAAAATTACAAAAATACCGTAGTTGACATCATATTCGTATCCAAAACACACTTTCTACTCTTTGACTGACATACTGTCATTGTTTAAGTTTTTCTTTCATTTCTTGTAAAAAGTATTCTTTTGTAGTTGATTATATATATGTTTTCAGGAAACAGCACCAAATTGGTGCGAAAACTTAGTTTAGAATTCGAAAATACCATTTTCCAAAGGTAGTACTCACGCTGTTTCTTTTTATATATCATTATCATTAATATTTGGGAAGTCAAATAATTGTTTCTTTGAGTTTTTATCTATCTTACAATATTTGTAATTGAAATATGGTGAATTGTAGTGGTTTTGGTGTTTTCTAATTATGTAACTTTAATTTGAATAATTTCATTGAGTCAATAGTTAAATTAAGATAGAATTAGATAATCAGACCTGTATTTCGGACCTAGAAAATTTAAAAGGAAGTCGGCACCAAAAACTATATACATAGAGAGAAAGCTTCTCATTTGATGTAATGTTAATTATTTGAGTTATATATACTGATAGTGTAATTTTTGTAAAGTCGAGCACCATAAAGAAGGTAAATCTTCATTGCACTAATAATAAGATCAATCTTTCAACGCACTTATTGCCGCCATGTGAGTCCAATAGAGTCAACGCATTAGTCTAGATTGAGTGGATTTTGGTAAGATTTTCCACTCATTATCTCTACACTTCTAAGTATGTTGGTCAGTTTCAATGCTCTTCGCTACTGTAATTTCCCACCATAATTATAAGCGAATATAAAGGAAACAACAGTTTCTTTTATTACCAGCTTTTATTAAGTAAATCTAAGATACTTAAGTTTCACTTTCACCATCCACCTTTCTCCTTAGTTGTATCAGAATAGTTGAACGAGGGAAACGAGGGTTAAGAATCATGTAAGTCACTTTGTCGTAATTTATGCGTTTGTGTGGTTGCAATTATTTAAATAAAAGTTAAAAATTTACTATGTGTAGGAGAGATTAAGATCTAAAAGTAAAGGTAAACAAATTTGTTGAAAATTAAAAAGAAACTATTTAAAGGGTTTGTCATCGGTGTAGCAGCCATTCTTTGTTGGACAGTTGGAGTAATGTAAATGAAGCCACGCGTTTCTAGGACTCTGTTGGTTCAATTTAACTATTGCTTTCAGTTGAATTTTATATATATATATATATATATATATATATATATATATCACACTAAATATGATCCACTAATTTTAAATGAGGCTACGTACATTTTTAATATAGGTATTGCAGGAGGGAAGAATTGCATTATGAAGTGATTGTCAGCCACTTAAGTTTGTAATTATACACAGAACTGGAAGTTAGCGTTCGAAAAATTTCAACTCACAATAACTTGTTAAACTTAACAGCTTGTTTGGATGGTTGTTATGTATCGTTTTATAATTTATCGTATTCTATTATTTTGATATATACGATATTTGAATATATTGTATTGTTTGCCATTGTTTCATGATCATGTCATGCACCAACAATATGAAGAATAAACTTGCAATATTATAAAGAAAAAGGTACGAGATAGAATTAATATATAAAAAGTAGGGTAAATGATAAAATAGGATTATTTAATAATAAGGACAAAATGAGAGAAAAATAAGGTAACGACGCGACCATACCAAATCGATCGTTACATAAAGTGACAATTTTTGATAATTTTAACGATACAATATAATAAAATTTACGTGACAATCAAAACAAACATTATTTAAAGTGATAATGCGATAAATACAATATGTAACAACCATCCAAACAAGTTGTATCTTTGTCTTAATTTAGCATATTGTAATGAAGAAATGTACATCATTATAAACCCCCAAAAAATAGTAATTTAAGTAAAGACTTTAAAGGTAAAGTTATGGGAGCAAGGCTTGGTGGCGGGGGAAGGTGGTTAAAGTGATGAAGAGGATGGTGGAGCACAAATCTTAAATCTTAAGCATGAGTTGAAACATATTTAATCAAGGGGATGATGATTAAGGGCCCTAGTTTGACTTCAAAAGAAGCTGTCTAATCATGGGATTAGGGATGGGAATTAGATTTAAGAACTAATTAATTCGAAGAGTCAAAACAATTTTAGTCTTCGTGGTTGATTAGGTTTGTTGTCCCTTGTGATCCTCTCCACTTTCTTTTTCCCTGTAAAGAGAACTAAAATGTAAAGAGGTTTGGAATGCTAGGATTTTGGAAATTTAGAAATGGCCGGTTTTTGTAGGTTTCCTCTTGAATATTTGGCTCCATTCTAAGCTGAACAGACGACATCTTTGTAGGATATTGTGCTTGAAATACATATAACCGAAGTCATTTTTAAAGAAAATATTTTTTTATGAGGAAATTATTTTCTTTTTGTTTATCAGAGAAAAATAATCTCTCATTCATGGGCGCATTTTCTTTACATGTATCTTAACTTTAACCTTATATTACTTGCTCTAGTTAATATTTAAATATTATTATCATTTCTGATCATTTTAAATATTCAAAATTCCATCAAAACAATGCCGAATTTGCTAATCCTTAAAATATATTTTTTCTAAAAAATAATTTTTACTAACTAATTTAGCACCGAAAAATATTTTCTAGAAAAAATAACTTCCTTTCGTATTCCACATTCTAATTCTTAGGCCTAGTGTCGGTTATATTGTTTACTGATTATATCGTGTGATGTTTCTGATCTTCTCTTGGTGAAGTATATTTTCCCATTAGACTTATTGTTCAATCTTTTTCCGTGGTAAATTGTGTCATTTCTTTCTCTCTTTTTAATTTGTGCGAACTCATATCAGTGTTATGCAAACCTAACCATCGTTAGTTCACTGGGGCTAGTCGTGTGTACGGGTAAAATCGGGGGCAATGTTTTTCCCGATATTCCAATAAGGAAGCGAGAGGAAAGCACGATCCGACGCAACTACGAGCGTGGCCGAAGGATCCCTCGTATCGAACTCGGAAGGAATGAACGATGCATTCGGGATCGGATACGGTAACACAATGGACCCGGGCTGAGTAAAGTTTCGAGACCAGGGGAAAAAGAGAAGCGGTCGGGAATGACAAGTTGGGAGCCATAATATTCGCCCCCAGCCGGATATTACGGCGCAAATCCCGTCCGATATCAACTGCAGATCAACATTTACCAGAAAAAGAAGATTGTTACCTTATTTAGACTTGTACTAGGATTGAAACTCCCTACTATATAAAAGGAAATTTTTTTTTCATTTTAAGAAATTGTTGACACATTCATATCAAAGCAATAAAAGCTCATTTTTGTCTTCTAGTTATCATTCAAAGTGTTCTTCAAGTGTTCTTTTCTTTAATTGCAACCGATCCCATATCGAGGGTTTGATTGAGGCTAAATTTCAGTGTTCGACTTAAGACCAGGCTTGATTGTTGCATTGCGATTGGTTTGATCGTTTATTCTCTCTTTAATTCAATTACTTGCTGTTCTTAGATCATTCGTATTGAATTAAATCACGTGTCCTTTAAACCAAATATAATTTTAATCGTTACTCATTTTTAAGGGTAAACAGTTTGGCGCCCACCGTGGGAAAAAGGATAATAGTGGTGATTTGATACGAATCTCCATAACACACCCTGTTTTATACTTGTTCTTTGAGGTTTTGATTTCAGGTTAACCTAAGGATGTCAAATTCTCAGCCTGTTCACTTGAACGTTGAAGCCGAGTCAAGCCACCATGACCAGAACAATTACGTGGTTCCTAGCAATGATGTGCCCCCTAACTCATAGGTTGCCATCAATATCAATCTGCCAAGTGACCCGGAAAATAGCATTCGCGGGGCATACCGACCATCGGCTCGAGAAGCGCCCAAAGGTGAAGGTGATGGAGGAGGCCCAGCACGTGATCAACATGATCAAGGGTGGGAGTGGATGTCCCCCAAGTGCAAATGATAAAATGCACCAAAATTTCTATCATGATTGGAAAACGCACCCGAGATTACATCCCAGAAGGAGTCATCTCATTCAGTGACGAAAACGCCGATGGCATCATCCAGCTTCAAAACGATGCACATGTAATATTCGTACTTATCAATCAATCTCGGGTTAAACGTGTGTTGATTGATCCAGGTAGCTCGACCAACATCATCCGATCGAGGGTCGTAGAACAATTAGGGTTGCAGGACCAAATCATACCGGCGGTCCTGGTATTGAACGGATTCAACATGGCATGCGAGACCATGAATGATGAGATAACTTTATCGGTAAACACTGTCGGGACTATTTCAGAAGTTTAGATACCTCGTCCTTGATCAATTTGTGAGTTGTTACCTCCGGTGGGATCCCTATCATGTCTAGATGGGATCAGGAAAAACAGTCGGCATTAGCTTTAAGAAAATCAATAAATATTTTCCTTAGCTCGGGGGTTAGTCCCGTGCTCAGGTATACCTTTTGATCCGGTATGTACTCGATCAGTATGACCTGTTCCAACTCCTCGATCGTCGATTTGGTGACGTCGGTGTCATCGGGCACTATAAAAGATCTCTGGACACCGTGGTCATCCTCATCATCCGCTTCGTGCTCCTTCTATTTTTTCGGCCTGGTTGAGGCCGGGATCATTTATTGCTATTTAGTTTTTTTATCTTCGGTTGGTTCCCTACTTTTTGATGTCGAAACCGCGGGCACCATAATTACTTCATCGACAACGAACATTTCCTTTGCGGCTGGCTATTCCCCGTGGATTGTTTTGACTCCTCCGGTGTGGGAAATTTTAGCGCCTGATGTAAGGACGAAGGCACCGCTCTCATGTTGTAAACCCATGGCCTTCCGAACTAGACGTTGTACCTCATGTCCCCTCCGATCACGTAGAACTTTATTTCCATCTGGGAAGTTAAATACCCGAATTGGTTAGCTAACGTAGAAGTTATACCTAAAAAGGGAAATAAACTTAGGATGTGTGTAGATTAAAAGGATCTAAACAAGGCGTGTATGAAGGACTCTTTCCCTTTGCCTAACATCGATCTAATGATCGACGTGACGGCCGAACACAAGATACAGAGTTTTCTCGGCGCTTATTCCGGGTACAACCAAATTCGGATAGACCCAGGCTATCAAGAAAAGACTTCTTTCATAACTAAATTTGGTACTTATTGTTATAACGTAATGCAGTTCGGACTAAAGAATGTCGGTGTCACGTACCAACGCCTAGTTAACTGGATGTTCGAAGAACAAATAGGGAAATCAATGAAAGTTTATATTGACTATATGTTGGTTAAGTCCTCGCGAACAGAGGATCATTTGAAGCATTTGCAGGAAACCTTCGACATATTGAAGAAGTACAACATGAAGCTAAACCCGGAGAAGTGTGCCTTCGGGGTCAGCTCGGGCAAGTTCCTCGGGTTCATGGTATCTAATCAGGGAATAGAAATCAACCCGGACAAGATAAAAGCCATAGAAGAAATCACCATAGTTGACAACGTTAGGGCAGTACAAAGATTGACCGGGCAGATAACCGCATTGGGATGGTTTATTTTGAGATCGTCGGATAAGAGCCATTGGTTTTTCTCACTATTGAAAAAGAAGAACAACTTCTCTTGGACCCTGGAATTCGAGCAAGTTTTAGAAGAACTCAAGCGATACCTGTCGAGCCTTTCCTTGCTGTACACTCCAAAGGCGGACGAATAACTATTCCACCAAGCGGTTTCCGAGGTGGAGGTAAGTGGTGTCCTGGTCCGGTAAGAAAAATATACACAATTTATTATTTATTATGTTAGTAGAACCCTAGGCGATGCCGAAACAAGGTATTCACACTTAGAAAAATTAGCGGTCGCATTATTAAGAGCTTCTAGGCAATTAAAACCGTACTTTCAATGCCAACCCATATGTGTCGTGATGTCGTACCCGCTGAGGAATATCATGCATAAGCCCGAGATCTCGGGCCGGTTGGCCAAATGGGCCATAGAAATTAGCGGGTATGATATCGAGTGCAAACCCCGGACTGCCATAAAATCTCAGATTTTGGCGGACTTTATGGCTGACTTTACACCGGCCTTGGTCCCCAAGGTCGAGAAGAAATTACGGCTCACTTCGGGGATTAGCTCAGGGAGGGGTCCGGGCTCGGTTTCATATTAAAAGTGTAAAATTGACTAACAACGAAGCCGAGTATGAAGATATGATTGCAGGTTTAGAACTGGCTAAGAGTTGGGGCTGAAGTGATCGAGGCCAAATGTGACTCCCTCCTTGTCGTAAACCAAGTCAACGGGACAATTGAAGTAAAATAGGAATGGATGCGGATGTACTTAGACAAGTTGTAGGACACCTTACACCAATTCAAGGAATGGACTCTATAGCACGTACCTCGTGATCAAAATAGCAAGGCCGATGCATTGTCCAACTTGGGATCGTCTGTCGACTCTGATAAATTTGATTCTGGGGCAGTAGTACATTTAATGAACTCTGTAGTAGAAGAAGGTCACGCCGAGGTGAACTCTACAAGCTTGACTTGGGACTGGAGAAACAAATACATAGACTACCCGAAGAAAGAAAAATTGCCATCGTACCCCAAGGAGTCAAGAACCCTACGCGCCAAAGCTGCCAGATTCAGCTCAGCCGAGGGGAAATTGTTTAGAAGATCCTTTTTCGGGCCACTAGCCAAGTGCTCGGGTCCGGGGGAGACTGACTACGCCATGAGAAAAGTACACGAGGGCACTGTGGAAACTACTCCGGAGCAGAATCCCTGGTGCGGAAATTGATCGGAGCCGATTATTACTGGAACGAGATGGAGAAGGATGCGAAAGACTTTGTACGAAAATGCAACGAGTGCCAAAGACACGCCCCTATGATTTATCAACCAGGAGAAATTCTTCACCCGGTCCTATCGCCGTGGCCGTTTATGAAACGGGGAATGGACATCGTCGGTCCCCTGCCATGGGTGCCCGGTAAAGTCCAATACATGCTACTCATGACTGATTATTTATCCAAATGGGTCGAAGCTCAGGCGTTCGGGAAGGTTCGGGAGAAAGAGGTCATCGACTTCATCTAGGATCATATAATATGTCGATTTGGGATACCGGCTAAGATCGCTTGCGACAACGGGAAGCAGTTCGTCGGCAGAAAGGTAAGTAAGTTTCTCGAAGACCACAAAATTAAAAAGATCTTATCTACACCTTACCACCCTAGTGGGAACGGGAAAGCGGAGTCAACAAACAAAACTATACTCCAAAACTTGAAAAAAAGATTGACCGATTCAAAGGGGAAGTGGAAAGAAATCTTGCCCGAAATCCTATGGGCATATCGAACGACTTCGAAGTCAAGTACCGGTGCGACCCCGTTCTCTTTAGTTTATGGAGCAGAGGCTTTAATCTCGGTCGAGGTGGGGGAACCAATCCTAAGGTTCCAATATGCTACTAAGACATCAAACGGCGAGGCCATGGATACAAGTTTGGACTTGTTGGATGGGAGGCGAAAGGCCACCTTGCTTTAGTTAGCTGCCCAAAAGCAATGGATGGGGAGGTACTATAACTGAAGGGCTAACCTTCGACATTTTCAAGTTGGGGACTTGGTATTAAGAAAAGTTACGCTGCACACCAAGAACCGAAATGACGGGAAACTAGGCCCGAACTGGGAAGGCCCATAGAGAGTCACTGAAATAATCGGAAAAGGTTCATATAAGCTCGAATCAAGGAACGGTGTACAACTACCGAACAACTGGAACGTGTCACACTTAAAGCGGTACTACTGCTATGGTACGAACATAATTTTCTTTGAAATGTGTTACGCTTTTGACTAACTTATGCAGGTACTTGGTCGAGGGTAAATTTGACAACTAGGTCTGAAAGCACGTGTTGTACTCTTTTTCCCTTGAACCAGTTTTTTTTTTTCGAAGTGGGTTTTACGGCAAGGTTTTTAACGAGGCAACACTAAAACGTGCCACCTTAGTTTCGAAGACTGGTCTGAGGCCAGAATTGTTGACCATCCGTACTAGACTGACAATTTTCGAGCCTTCACTAGCTCAGTCTCAAATACTGGGGGGCGGGGGCGCCATTACGCCCTAAGTTAGGACCCTTAGAAGGTGTTCTTATTTGATATTAAAAGCCAAGGATTGATGATTAGGATGCGTTATAAGGGTCAAATGGTCAAATGAACCATACCCATGTAGCTCATTCTTGCCATGGCAAAAAGTTTTTGCGCCTCCGATTATGTACTCTACATGCAAAGTAATGAAAGAAATTTGCCATCTATATTTTATCACAATGCATTTACACCATCGATACATTCGTTGAGTTACTTAGAACAAATAACAGATTCTAAATCCTAGAGCCTATTGGCCGCCCCAAGTCGGGGACTGTTGTCTGATAACGAGATCGGACAGCACGAGCAATCGAGTCCCGGAGGCACCAAGCTTATTAGTCAGGGCCCGAACATGAAAGGCGACGGCCAAATCAAAACAGCTCAGAGACGTCCAAGTCCGTACTAAAAAAAGTAAGGTCCTTACATATGAATAAAATTTATTAAAAGGTTGCCCTCGGCAAACACCGTCGTGTACGATTGAAACATTGAAGCATCTCAAAGTATTCGTTCTTATCTAGTATTTTGAAGCCTAATCAACTTAGATTTGTTATCAAAACCAGGCCGCATTCGGGCTTCGGCGCAACGAGTAGTCTAGATTATGTCCAATTTTATGCTAAGGCATTAATAACAATCTTTAAATAAAAAGTTACAAATAAATGACGAAAAGTAAAAGACACAATATATAGCCGAAGGGGAAATTTTATATATTCCAAAAATATTTACAAAGCCACAATAAAACGACCTCAAAATAAACAAAAAGAAATGTACAAAATAATACGAAAAATAAGCTAAGGCATCTCCGCCTAATCTTCACCAGGGTCCGATTCAGTACCGGAACCCTCGAGCTCATATAGCTCTTTTGCCTCGGCCTCAATCCTCTTAGCCTCTTTAATCTCAGCTGACAGATCAAACCCCCGGGCTTGAATCTCCTCGAGGGTCTCCTTCCAGGATAGCCACTTTACGTACTCGGCCTTTGTTATTAAGCGGGCCTCGGCTATTTCCACGTCATTTTTGTAATAGGCCAGCATCTCCTCGACATCGGAGGAATCAATCAAAACTGGCTCTAACTTGGACTTCAACGCGGTATACTCCCGGTCGAGGTCGTCCCATTCTGAAATGGCCTAACCCAATTGTGATCGGAGCTCGTCATTTAGCCGAGACCACTTGTTGGTCTTATCCTTCGTCACCCGGAGCTGGTACTTGACCGATGCCAACTCCTATTTAGTAGCCTCTTTTTCCGAGGCTAAAAGGTCCATCCTGCTCCTCAACATCTCGGCCGAAGCTTTGAGCTCGTCCATCTCGGCCCGGAGCTGGTCAATCAGGTATATCTTCACTTGGACCTGCGAGGTTGCGTCGTTAGCTATTATACTTAACCTCTCATTTTTAATCTTAAATATCCTTACCTTCTCGACCAGTACAAAGTGCTCTCGTTTCATGGACGAAGCCTCTTTTTGAGCTTTTTCCATATCAGCTTGGAGAATGGGGAGGTCCTTGAGGGCCTCACCTTTTTTCTCTCTAAGAGCCTTGTACATGTCATTTTGCCGGACTTCCTCCTTGAGCTCGAACTTGAGCTGGCTCACTTCCATCCGAGACCGAAAGAAGCTTTCATGATGACGCATCGAGGCTGGAAAAACAAAGCAATGGGGTCATAAAGAAACACTAAGGTTAAATGAGCTACACGGGGGTCACAAGGAAAGAGAAGCGTACCCGGTTCAGCGCTTGTTGTGCCTCGTTGAAGAGGCTCGGTGTGCTGACCTCGTTCATCTTCGCCTGATCCTCTTCGGTCACCAAGCAGCGAAGATAACTGGCTACGCCAACCGGCCCAGACAGTATCGGGTATCCGCCAGGATCGTAAACACGACCGTTCTCTTACGGTCGGGGTCCATGCTCGGAGCAGGGAACTGCTTCACCAGCTTCTGTCTCAAGCTTGGCCCACCTGCTTTCGACAACACGTCTTTTTTCGGGATCTCCAGGTGATCAAACCTGGAGTAATCATCCAATGCGCCCATGTCAATACCCTAAAAAAATAGGTTGAAGTCCTCGTCTGCGGCCCGCGACGTCTCATTTGGTTTCTCCTTGATGTCATGAGCCTCGTTCTTATAGAGACACCGTCTGGGATGACGATCTCGTGATGTCAATGACACCGGCGGCTTCCCTCGGGGCATGAGTAAATTCTCGGGAGGTCGTATCCACTGGTTTTCCTTCGGGCTCATAAACCATAGATGGGTCAACCTCTCGGTCGCCTCCCCCGGTCGCCGCCCGCTCTTCTTCGTCACTGGCCGACCCATGGGCAACGAATTCCAGATCGTCACCTTCAAGATAGTCTCTGAGCCAGTGTAGGGAATCGGGGTCCGGTACCCTTGGTCGGGTACTCCTCTTGATGCTCTTTTTGGCCCGGACTGCAACCCTCTTCTTCTTAGCCTCGGCGTCCAGGGAACTCGAAGACTTTCTCTTTCTTCTCTTCTTCGCAGCAGCCTCAGGCTAACATAAAGCAGAGGGTTTATCGAGTGACGATGAAGCCTCGCCCTCGTCCAATGCCCGGAGCTCAGTGGTCTTGGAAAAACCTATGAAAGAAAAAGAGTGATTTAGAGAAAATCATTTGAATATGTAAGTAAGTTTGGTTTGGAAGATCACTCACCATGGGAACGGGCCTTCCACTTGCCCTTCGAGAGCTTGAGCCATTCGCACTCGAAATACGACATCTGCGTGGAGATCCCCTCGACCCACTCTTTGAAGTGGGGAACTGCGTTGGGGATTCGGGCTACCGCTGCACGATGATAGAAACGTCAATGAAAAAGAAGAACAGAAATTCATAAGAAATTCTAGATACTCGGGAAGGAGAGGAACTTATGGGCTAGGTTCCACTTTTCAAGGAATGACATGCACTCGGAAGGAATGAGATCCTCAGTTTTTACCCGAACGAATATCCCCTGCCAGCCTTGGTCCCTATCTTCGTCAATGCTCGAGAATGGAGCTTTCTTCACCCGATGAACGAGCTTGATTAGTCCCCCTCGAAAAAATCGGAGACTGTAGAGACAAAGCTGGTGATCTATGGTGACCCAGGATGCCTCGGTGTTATTAACGAAGTGGCGGAGGAGGATCACGATCCTCCACAAGGATGGATGAATCTGCCCGAGGCAGACCTCGTACCTTCTGCAAAAATTGAGGACTATGGGGTCCACCGAGGTAAGTGTGAAGCGGTATGTGTAAACACTTAGATAACATTCCACATGTGTGGTGATGTCCTCATTAGGACCGAGGACGAACACTTCTTTGCTCTCCCATTTGCATTTCTCTTGAACCGTAGGGAGCGTGTCCTCGGTAATGGAGCATATGTACCTTCATACCTCCTCGCCTCGATCTTGTTGACTGGAGGCTTTCTCGACCTTAAAGTCATTTTCTGTAGAATAGACTCCGAGGATGAAGTTCTTTAGGGGAGGTTCGGGCGCCATTTCAGGTACGACCACCTCAGCATCCGTGACAGGGTTAGAAGTTTAAGGGATGGTCTGTTGGGGCAGAGATTTCGAAGTCTTCGCCATCGAGTTCTGGGAAATATGAAGACTTAAAGATGACGATGAAGGTTTGAAGGTCAAACTTGAAAATTTAAGGATGAAGTATGAAGATTTGAAGATGGGAAGATGAAGATAGGAAGAACAATGTATGAAGATTTGAAGGAGTAAAGGACAACTGAAAAGTTCGGGGGGTAAATGAAGGAGTTTTGGAATCGGAAAGTAAAAAAGTAAAGAAAGGACCGAAGCTTTTATAGAGAAGAGGTAATTAATGTGTGATATTTCGCATTCGAGGACGGTCAACCGGCGGCTGATACGTGTCTAAAGTCAGAACGACGCGATTGATGGGGTATTTCACTGACCCGACGGTTCGATTATAGCGTACGGAAGAAGAAACCCGGGTCAATTAATCGCTTCTTGTCACTTCGATAAATCTGCGCTCCGAAATGCGAGGGGACTATCTATGTACGGGTAAAATTGGGGGCAATATTTTTCCCGATTTTCTAATAAGTAAAACGGGAGGGAAGCACGATCCGACGCAACTACGAGCATGGCCGAAGAATCCCTCGTATCGGAACTTGGAAGGAATGAACGATACATCCAGGATCGGACACGTCAACACAACGAACCCGGACCGAATAAAGTTTCAAGACCACGGGAAAAAGAGAAGCGGTCGGGCATGACAAAAGGGGAGCCATAATATTCATCGTCAACCTGATATTACGACGCAAATCCCGTCTGATATCAACTGTGAATCGATATTTTCTGGAAAAAGAAGATTGTTATCTTATTTAGACTTGTACTAGGATTGAAACTCCCCTACTATATAAATGAAAGAATATTTTTTATTTTAACACATTGTTAACATGCATATCAAAGCAATGAAAGCTCATTTTTTTGTTCTGACTATTATTCAAAGTGTTCTTCAAGTATTCTTTCCTTTAATTGCAACCGAGCCCATATCGAGAGTTCGATCGGGGCTAAATTTCAGTGTTCAACTTGAGACCAGGCTTGATTGTTGCATTGCGATTGTTTTGATCGTTTATTCTCTCTTTAATTCAATTACTTGTTGTTCTTAGATCATTCGTATTGAATTAAATCGCGTGTTCTTTAAACCGCGTACAAATTTAATTGTTACTCATTTTTAAGGGTAAATAGGTCACTAGCTTGAAAAATTCACTACAATTATTATCTTTTTACTGGGGTAGGGGGAAAAAGAATTGAAAAGGAATAGACAAAAAAGATCAGAATAAAAGAAGGAGAAAAAAGAAAGTGTTTATTGTAGCCATCAACTTAAAGGCACTTTAGATTCACTCGTGCAAGGAAATGAATAAAATAAGTGGTGAAGTGTTATCTTCTAATCATTATCATAGGATAAATTCTTTTATGAGTATGAGTGCGTTATTTTATTATTATAAACAGAGAAGGGTCTTTTATTTTCTGACGGCTTTGTTTATTTTATTTCATATCTTTAGGAGTGTGTTAACACTCGACCTCAAGACCCATAACATTGTCTGGTATTGAAAAAAATCCTTTCCAATGCATTGACTTGCCGTCTTAAAATTTTTATTTCCGTTTTGCTTATTTTAGCTAAATTACTTCAATCATTAAAAAAAAAAAGGTAATAAAATCTCTCTAACTTTTAATTAAGCTCTTGAGTTCGAGTTTTAAAAATTAAAAAAAATATGATAGAGAAACTTGCCTTTAAATGAATTTTACTTTGCGTGAATCTAAATTAGTCAGGCCAAAATGGTTAGAGTTACACAGTTAAACAAAAAAAAAAATGCTAAACTACTACTTCAAACGAAATTTCAAACATTCAAAAGGGGTTAGATTAACGTCAAAATTCAAATATTTTCATGGCGTATAATTTTCTTTTACTTAAAGAAGTGGAGAATCGTGGGAATGGTGCCTCACAGTCTCATGACATATCGAGTCGAAAACACCATTCAGTAATTAAGTAGTCTCATCCAGCATGCCTGTACGAAGAATTTTCAAATATGATTTACAATAAATTGACACCACTTAAAAATAATTTGAAGTAGCTATCAATTTAGAATATGAAGATATCTAAAAAGTTACAATTATGTAATCTCAGATTTACTCCCATTTATAAATTAAATTGTGATAATAAGTCGATCTCATCTGAGTAAAATCTTGTGCATACTACTAATACGTTGTTTGGTTGTCGGAATGGGATAGACAAGAATATCCTATCGGTTAATTAGGATATTTCATGGGATTAACTATCTCACTTTCCATAATGATTCACAAAACTAATTAATACTCATAATCTAATGTGAGATAAAATAATTTTGCATTTTATTCCTAGGATTATTATTCCTAATTCCACCGGCCAGACACCCCTAAGCCCTAAAGGTCAGATTGGTCCGAATACCAAAACAAATATGGCAACTGTAGAAATTTATCACTTTCCTTTTGCTAGTAATTAGACAAGATGAATATTGAATACTAGTTGAATTCTTCGAGCATTAGTGAGGGAGATTCTTTTTGTCGTCAGTACAACGTCCGTAGACAAGACAACTTACCGCATCAGCCTGCTGTTGTTTACGTATATGTCTAATTACATATTTCATTCTTAATTAATTCAAACTTTACTTGCATTTCTCATATAACAAATTAACAATTAAAATTGAAACTTCTGAATTTATTGGATACAAAATTTAGGCATCACTAAGAGTAAAAATAACATTGTCCATTATCAAATAAGAAAATAAAATTTCCATAAAATCAAGAATAAATAGTCCTTAATAAAATTATCTCACCAAGCATTTGAAAAATCGCCGTAGAAAATTTACAGCAAGTCAACGGACCCAAAAAAAAAAGTCCTAAACAAGGTGTTACATGCACCTAGGGATTGACTAATTCAAATATACATTTGCATAATCTCGAGAAATAAAATCATTTTTAAAATTATTTGACAGCTGAAAAATATTATGGGAGTTAATGACTTATCCTTTTGTCTTTTGTTTGAATAGCATCTTTTGCCAGGGGACCTATACTGAATTACCATTCGTGCTTTAAGCCTTTAATTCAAATTTAGAGAAGTTCTTTTGACGGTCGAATAAAGAAGATTGTCACCTCTAAATAATAATAGAAGTTATAGAAATAGCGCGTGCATTAGATTTCTAAAACATTTTGTGCTAAAATCTTCATTAGTGGAAGCAAATTTGAACAATTTCAGAAACATAGACATGGCTTTGGTTCAATAACAAAGGTGGTAGACTACGGGATGTGTAATATGTATACGTCTCTAATTCAAATTTTATTATAAAATCAAGCTTCTTATCTAAATGCAAAAGACTAGCTAGAAGGTTAGATTCATTATTCCTTACGTTTAAATAATAAATATAGAATTTTAAAATTATTGCAAAAATAATACTAAATATAGAGGAGTAATACATAGTAATAACATATATTGATGGAATTGACCAGAGTGGCGTAGACAGATGATGGGGTGTCATATAAAGGTTATTAATTTTCCTACCCTACCCTTTTTGTTAAAATAAATCCAAGTTGGTCTATATATAATTTTTCGACTTGAAAAGTGAGCACTATGTTGAATCAGTTGAGTTGGGGAAAAAGGTATAGAAGAATCAAAACATTATCAAAGTTAAAAATGTTATGGGGGCATCAAAGAAAAGAAGAAAACCTTTTTAACCAATATCAACTTTTGTGTTGTCATTACTTAATTAATGAATTGCTGGGTGCTTATCCAAAAAAAGTCCCTCATCAACTTATCATATATCTGTTCTTGTCCTGACTTCTTATTCTAATCTCCTAACCATCTTTTTCTGAGCCCACTGAATAAATGATAATTCATCAACCTCAAAGGCATAGTCGCAATCTCTTCCTCTCTTTCTATCACTTATTTTTTGTTTAGCAAGATCATCATACCTTTTCTCTGCATAACCACAACTAATCTCAATTTTCGACAAAAAAATAAAATATAATATAATAATAGTAATAACAGGCTTAAAGTAAAGACAATTTGGAGCTGATTATTTGAATTTTTACTAACCATATCATTTCATTTAAATTCATCTCGATCCAACATTATATATTAAATAAAAGAGCTACTCGTATCATCGGTACTATTTTTCAAGCTTTCCACCCTCCTCAAAAACTGCTCTTAATAAGCAAAAAAATTATTGGAAAAAAAAAATTCCACTAGGCCAAAATTTCTCAAGGAGTCAAAGGTGTCAACTTGATTTGAACTCCATATTTAGGCTTAATTGTGAGGACAATCACAGGTGCATGGCGATAATTCTCTGAAATGGTGAATCGAAACTTGGATATTAACATGGCTAATATGATCTTGGCTTCCATTAATGCAAAAGATTGGCCAACACAATTCCGGGGACCGGCGGCGAACGGGAGAAAATTCCGGCCGGCGGCAAAAGACTTAGATGCAAAACGATCAGGCCTGAATTCATTAACATCTTTTCCCCATATTTCTTCACTATGATGTATGGCAAGTACTGGGATCCAAATTGATAAACCCTTTGGAATATGAAGGTCACCTAATTTAAAATCCTCAAATGCCATTCTAGGAAGTACAGAAGCTGGTGGATAGAGTCTAAGCGACTCATTGATTACCATGTTTAACTGCACAAGAATAAACGTTTTTAATTTATATTATAGATGTATATAAGTTAAATTAAAAAAAAATGGACCATGCTACTACTAGACTACAAAAATGTAATGACATAAATAGCCAACGAAGCATGAGGAGCCAAAAGAGCTATAAGAGTATTTAAATCATTCTGATTTTCAGTGAATGAACTTACTCCCACCATTTTCTTACATGATTATGTGAAATAATAGTTAAATATTTTTCTCTGGCTTAATATTTGCCAAGCTACTGCTCAGTGCCAGCAAAGCTATATATGCAGCAAGATCTAAAGAAAGGAATTTATTGATCAAGAACAAGTTTCAAGTTAGCTAGTTGACAGTTGGACACTCGAGCGTGATAATCTTTATATTTCGTAATTCCATTCCTCCCTAATTAAATAATGTCAAATTGGGAAAAAAAGAAAAGAAAAAAAGAACTTTCAAAATGTGGAATACTTTAAACAATCCTACGTACCCAAATCGAGACTAGTCCTACAATCACCACACTCAAACGAGTCCATCCAAAGACACCTTTTGAAAATCGTACAAGACTTCTCTAAAATACTTATTTTTTAGTGGCGACCTCTTTGAATTTGTTTTTTGTTTATAAATGACTAAATTCAACACGAAAAGTATATTTTGTGGCGACTTTTAAGTATCGCTACAAATAAGTTTCAGCGATTGGACTATTGACCTTCATCAGCTTTCTATCTAAAAAGTCTTTTTGACAATTTTTCCGTAATCTGTAGTGAGTTTAGTCGCCACAAAAAAAAAATTATTAGTTGTAGTAGAATATGTATAATAAAAAAACTTGGTACTTACCAAAGTAAGCTTTGGAAGATGTTCAACAGTAGGTGGATCTCCTTTGCAAACTTGATTGACTTCATCTCTAACTTTATCTTGCCAAGAGGAATTACTTGCTAATAACATAGAAGTCCAAGTTAACAAAAGGGCAGTAGTCTCATGTCCAGCAAAGAAAAATGTCTTGCATTCATCCATAATTAGCTGCAAATTCAAGCTGAATCCATTGCTGCTTCTTTTCTTTTGCATCTCATTTAATAACATTCCTAACAAATCATTCCCATATGAGCTGCTTCTTCCTATTTCTACACAATCTTTCCTGCTTTGTATTATCTCCATCAGTAGCCTCTCCACTTCCATTTTTAATGCTTTTATATCTCTGTTATATTTGCTTGGCAAAAACCTGTGGAAAAACAAATAACAATACTCAATTAATTAATGTCTGCCCAGCTTAGTAAACCATTTTTAAGACATGCGTTAGTAGAAGGTGAATTCACGATTTATATTTAATTATTTAATCTTTTGGTTCTTATACTATACCTTATTACACTGTTGCAATTATGAGTCAGAATTTAATATTATTTAAAATTTAATAAGTTTTCATATATATATATAGAGGCAATTTTTTATTCAAAATCCGCTACTATGGTGGGTTTTTGGATCCAATTTAACCAATTAGTAATTATACAGTCCATCCGCCAATGCATATCGCATTGATGAGATTACTCGGAAGTAGAGTCACGCCTGTCAATTCCAAGAGTCGAAACTGTATATCTTTTTGTCTTAATTTTTTTCAAATGTTCTGGAATTTATACTAACCATTAACCAATAATTCGTGAACAAGAAAAAATAAAATAGAATCTGAAAAGGAAAAAAAAGGAAATAAGAAATGGGCATTTCCTATCAAATAAAGAATCTAAAATCTATTTTTGGTGGAGAAGAAAAACGAAAAGAAAAAGTGGTGAGATGAGCACTAAATAAAATTACCTGCTACCAGGAAAGCACAAGTGCCGACTAGCTTGTGCGCAAAGGTTCTGCAGAAGTGTTAATAAATGGAATATTTGTTTTCCCTTCTCGTAGCTACTGTCGAACTCAGTTCTTGATATGATATCTGCAGTGAGCCGAGTCATGTACTCTCCAATCTCGAACTCCGTTTGACCTGATTCTACTGCATTTCCTAGTGATTGGAGCATCCCTTTAGTGCATTCCACCATGTACCCCGCATAACTCTGCTCATCATTAAAAATCCAACCATTTTATCCTCATCAAATATTTTGAAAGAATTTAATTTTTATATACTCGCAATGTAAAATACAGTACCTTGAGTTTGTCTCCCATGAAAGCGGGAGCAACAATGTGGCGTTGATGGTACCAAGCGTCGCCGTTAGCCATCAAAAGACCACGGCCGATGAAATGCTTAGAACCTTGTTGTTGCAGCCATGATTTCCCAGAAACAGTGCTGTATTTGGAGAAAAGCTCTTTGATTAATTCCGCTTCAGTTAAGCACATTCTCGGCTCTATCCCGTTCCAGTAAATGAATCTTTTTCCTGTTAATTAACAAAGACACAAGAATATTAATCTCACTACCTGAATTAATTACTAGTAGTAAACATGCAATAGGAATAAGGGGCGAAATTAATAATACCATAAATCTTAGACCAGGTGACATAATGCGGCAAAAGGCGGCCAACGATGTCATGTTGAATGGAATCCATGTCATTTTTGGTTGATTTTGAAACAAAAGAAGCCATATCTAAGATGTTCCCAACAAGAAACCGAGATTTCGGACCACGCACTCCTTGTTTTTCCATGATTTTCTTGATACGTCTTGGGGTTAGCCAATAAGATGATAGAGTTTCATAGGCAATTTTCAGTGATAAAAAGATACATACGACAAGTACTAATACCACCATAGCCATGGTGGTGTATTACTCTCTAGTTTATGGCAAAGGCTCACTTCTAGTAAGAGAGAAAAAAAGATTTGTGGGCTTGATGTTTGTGGGGAGATTTCAGGCTATTTATAGAGTGGAAAAAGATGGGCTTGAAAGCAAGCCAATCATTACTTCCCTAGGGGCTATACGGCATTTTGTGGAAAGAGAACAGATGCGACAATATTCTTTTAATACGAAATCTAGCTCTCAGATTAATCTCTTAATTACATTACTATGAATGATATATAGTCATATAGGTATAAAATCTGTTACTCTTTAATTTACCGGTAAAACTTATTCACACTTAGCTACCATTCATACCAGCCCAGATTACTTAATCATGTTTAAGTAATCTACTGAAGTACACTATGTGAAAGATATATGTTATGTTCGTCGATAGTGTGCAAATACCGAATGTAAGTTGTTTTTCCGTCTTTACTAAGTAATGTGTCGTGGTCACAATTAAATAGGATAATTTAATTTCTTTTAAGAAGATAGATAACGTCGTATATGCTTTCGAGTATTGAGAGCCCTCAATTTAGTTAACCATAAAGAAATTGACTGTAAAATCGAAAGCGCTATTTAGGATAACTATAAAAATTGACTGGAATAAAACGAATGAAATGAAAATTATAGGACCTTTATTAGCTATGTGAAAGACTAGCACAGCAAGTAGTTAAAGGAGATTAAATATTCTTCTAAAAATTAATGGTGTTCACATTTTTTGTGGGGATGTGCCCGAAGTAAATGACTAACCAAAGATAAAGATAAAAATAAAGAGTGGTAGTAATAATTGTATTAATGGCCAGGATAACTAACCTTAGTGATAAGGAAATACATTAATTAATTTAGATTAAGAAAATCTCTTTTAAAAAGTTTAATGTGCTGTATTTTATGTGTATTTGGAATTAATTAAAAAATAAAAAGAGCGACGGCTCCAAATGTAGAACGTGGCCTCTTGTGTTTCGCGAAGGGTCAAATGGAGACCTCATTCTGGCTCGGGAAGACAAAATTCAGTAAACATGCAAGACAACTCAATTAAATTAATTAATAAATTAATGAGATCCTCTGTAAAGAAAAAAGAAACTACTTTGTTAGTTTATGTGAGCCTTCCGAAAAGGGAAAGAAAAAAAGAAAGAGCAAAAAAGATTTTTCTTTGGCTTGTAGGCATAAAAAGGGGCTTCTATGGAGTACGGAGAGTTTAAATTTTATACACTAATAATATATACTTCTTATCTCTTTTATAATATATCGAGTTTTATCATTGTGTATATATGGTTCATAATTCTGACTCTTACTTTCATGTTGTTAACACTTACATCTCGAGTGCTAACACTAAATCTCCGGGATCATTATTCATAAGTTTATTGTTCAAATAATTTGAGTTTCGATAGCTATAAAAGAACTTTCTTTTTTATTAAATAAAAGTACTGTTTAGTTCACTCAAAACAATGATCATTGTAGGTAATGTCAAAATTTCTGATTTTAAATAGCATATATTTTCTTCTTACATTTTCATTTCGCCATAATATCATAAAGTACCTCTTCTTAATTCGCTTCCTCTTATATGTCCTTACGCTAGGTTTTATTTTTACATATACGTTCTACGGGAGAAAATGAGGAGTTTAATATTGCTCAACCACTAAAACAATATTTTATATTCACTTTAACACAATGTCATATAATAAAAGCAAAAAACTCTAGCGAATAATCTAGTTATAACATAGTTGGGCCTCATCTCCATATTGGTAATATTTCTCTGGCCATCCCCTCCCTCCTTACACAAATAGCGGGTCTGAATCAATATATATTTTTTCAAGCCAATATACATAGATTATACACTGTTATATATATATATATATATATAACATACATGAATTTTACATATATTATATATACGCTTGCTATTTTTAGCTTAAGAGATTAGGTGGTGGCTATTTGGGTTAATTCTTCATAAAATTATTTTGAAATTTGGGAAACTAAAAATTACTTATTTCCCTATCAATTAAAATTGCATTTATGAAGAATTATTTGTATATTGGACCCAAAAAAAGCATTTTTATACAGCAGTCGGGTGGATTTATTGTTTATTTTTCCTAGTCGGTATATATATATATATATATATATATATATATATATATATATATATATATATATATATATATAGTTTAAGCGATCGGGCGGGCGACTAAGGGTTTGTTTGGTATGTCGGAAAATATTTTTCAATTTTCCCATGTTTGGTTGGCTTAAATGTTTTGGAAAATATTTTTCTCATGAATTCATTTTCCTCCAATTGGAGGAAAATATTTTCCCTATCAAGAGAAGGGAAAATATTTTCCAAAACTCTTTTCCAACCTCTCCCCATTCCCCATCCCCACCAATCCACCCCAACCCACCCTCGCCCCAACCCTGCCCCACCCCCACCTTACATAGGAATATTATTAATAGTACTTTTTTCATGTTATAGATAAAGTGATTTTTTTTCATTTCAACAAATGAGTAATTTATTTTCACGAAAAAGGTACTTTCTTCTCATGATGTAGAAAAAAATATTTTCTTTCATTTCAACAAAATGTAGTAAAAAGTATTTTCTTTCATTTCAACAAAAAGAGTATTTTCTTTTTATGATGTTGAAAAAGTATTTTCTTTCATTTCAACAGAATGAGTATTTCTTTTCATCATGTAGAAAAAGTATTTTCTTTCATTTCAACAAAATGAGTACTTTATTTTCATGTTATAGAAAATAGTACTTTCTTTTTCAACAAAAAAAAAGAGTATTTTTTTGTAGTTATGGAGCACAAATTTTAACGTTGTTTTTGCGTAAAAATGTAAAGCAACACATTAGTTTCTTAATTTGGGTTTGTGAGAATTTTTAGAAGAATAATTAAATTTTTGAAGAAAATAGAGTCATGAAAATGTTGGGTATTTGGAGGGAACCACAAGAAACATATGGACTTGGGGAAGGGGGGTGAGGAGAGTAGCATAAAAAATTATTTTCTACTCTCTAACCAAACACTAAAAAATATTTTTTTGGAAAAAAAATTCCACTCATCAACCAAACAAGAGAAAATAAGTGATAGAATCACTCATTTTCAATGAAAACATTTTACTTCCTACCAAACATACCCTAATTTTTAAAGAAAGAGGGAAGAGATGGCCTAAAACTCCATGCGCACACAACGGTTCAAAAGTGATCTAAGTGAATGGTGATGTCATTTGATGGAAACACCTCTTTTGAGTTGTTCTTTCTCATTAATCCATTAAAAGAAGTTGAATGCGTCGTAATAATATTATATATATCTAGATAGGGATAAAGGAAATTTAAATTTTCAAGTGTTTAGTACTAAAATAAATATCTAACCTACTTTGAGTCCTTGGTTTCTTTCTCATTTTAGTGCTTAAAATTTGTATTTTAATTCGGGGGCCATGATTTCCCATAATACCTCGTCCTCTAAAGTGAATTTTGGAAGGTTCTCTCCATCCCTCTCATTGGCTTCTACTTTTATTTAATTTTTCTTCTTTATTGCTATGTTGATGGAGTAGAAATTCATTATTTAAGCTAAGTGCTCCCAAGATTTGACCCGTGCCATAATTTTTGCTGGTTTTCTTCTCCTTCGTGAGTTGAAAATAATCTGGCAGATCTTTTTATAAGACAAACCTGTAATGCCTACTCTTCTCTGACATTTGCACCCTCAAAATGGCAGTTAAAACTTCTTAGTTTTATCTATCTAGAGTAATGATGTAGTTCAAGGTTTATATGATCTAATAGTGTATGCAGAATAAATATCGATAGGTAAAGAAAAGGAAAAAAAATATCTGATGAAATCAAATGATAAAGTAACCTTTAGCTCTACCGCTAGCCCTTTTAGATCAACTATAACCATTTTTATTCTCGAACGAAAGTTAATTTATTTATTCAAATATTTTTTTTTTTTTGAAACCAAACTCTATTATGAATAAAGTGAAATATGCCTTTATAATGAGAACTCTTCTTTCGTAATGATTTGTACCATTTTTTTATTTATTAAATCATAGGGTTTGTGTCTACGACTGTCCTTTTTGTCCATTTGAATTCCTAACCAACGAAAATTAACATTCCCAAACTTTCCTACATCCATGAATTACAACTTTTGAAGTAGTTTAGCTTTAATCTCTAAAATTTACAGTATTCTAAGTAGTACTACCTCTTAAAATCTTCAATTAGCTAGCTTTTGATACAAATAGAGATGCCTTTGACTTTATTAGACGTCTACAGTTTGACTCCTAATTTGATAGGGTATTAATTAAACATATCTTCTTGCTGATTGTTCATGATACTTTTGGGGTTGAGGTGCATTCTTTCTAATCACCATTTTGCAACTTGCCCTCAAAATAATTTATTTTTCCTCCACCAGTATAGTATTCTAAATTTTAAATAAAATAATCGAAACATAGATTCAGATCGAATCAGATGGCATGCAGTGTCTATTAATGACATATTCGTCATCTTAACCCTGCCATTATACATTTTTGAAAACCAAGAACGAAAAAGAACTATTTTTATTTTCTAATGTTGTTTATTGGAAAAATGATAACTACTGTATAGCCGATTTCAAAATAATAGCCAAAATAATATATATTTTTTGTATATATATATACATTCTGTATGTTATAAACAAAAATTATATAAATTTTATATACTTTTTCGGCCACCAAATATAAATAATTTCTAGCGCGGGCTAAAAATAATAATACTAAGGTGAAGTTGTGGAAGGGTTAGCTTTTATTTTTGCCTTATAAATAACAGTTTTGCTGTTTAGATATTTCAATTTTCCATTTCGTACGTAATTGCAAGAATAAGTATAACGACTCGACCGGTCGTTTTGAGTATTACAGTCTCGTTTTCCCATTTACTGCTTATCCTGTGTTCAACTATAATTTTGTAACTCGTCGGAGAGGTTTCAGAATGAATTAGAACACTTAGATCCATGATTTAAAGCTTAAGTTGAAATTATTGACTGGATATTGACTTATGTGTAAACGACCCCGGAATAGAGTTTTGACGATTCCAATAGCTTCGTTTGGTGATTTTGGACTTAGGAGTGTGTCCGAAAAATTATTTGAAAGTCAATAGTTAAATTAGGCTTGAAATGACGAAAATAGGAAGTTTAAGTTGGAAGTTTGACCGGGGGAGTTGATTTTTTGATATCGGGGTCGGAATATAGTTCTGAAAATTTTCATAGGTCCGTTATGTCATTTATGATTTGTGTACAAAATTTGAGGTCAATCGGACTTGATTTGATAGGTTTCGGCATCGAATGTAGAAGTTGGAATTTCTTAGCTTCGTTAAGCTTGAATTGGGGTATGATTCGAGTTTTTTGCATTGTTTGATGTGATTTGAAGGCTCGACTAAGTTCGTATGATGTTTTAGGACTTGTTGGCATGTTTGGTTGAGGTCCCGGGGGCCTCGGGTGGATTCTGGGTGGTTAACGAACTAGAGTTGGACTTGTTGGAATTGCAGAAAATCTGGTGTTTCAGTTGATGGTTTCCTTCTTCGCGTTCGCGAGGGGAGTTCTGCGTTCGCAAAGGGGAGTTGGTGGCAGGTGAGGATTTGTGCTTCGCGTTTGTGATGTGGGAGCCGTGTTCGCGAAGGTCTGGGCAGTGGTGCATCGCGAATGCGGGATGTTTATCTCGTTCGTGTAGAGGAAGTAGAAGCACCAGGGACCCCAAAGCATTTGTTCTACGCGTTCGCGAAAAGGTGGGTACATCATGCATCGCGTTCGCAAGAGGCTCCTCGCGTCCACGTAGAAGGCTTGTGGTGCAGTAGCACTTTGTGCTTTGCGAACGCGAGGGAGGTGCCGCATTCGCGAAGGAGGAAAACTAGGCAGAACAAAATTGTGCTTCGCAAACGCGAGGCTGTGGCCGCGTTCGCGAAGAAGAAAGGCCTGTACAGAATGTTTAAGATCTGAAAATGAAACATCGTCCCATTTTCCATTTTTGTTGAATTGGAGTTCGGGAAGAGGCGAGATTCAAGGAAAAAAATGGGGTAAGTTTTCTTAATTCAATTTGGTCAAATTACCGGAATTCATGATTGTTTTTAACATTCAATTGGTGAATTAAGTTGAAATTTTTTAGAAAACCCTCTTAGTTTAATTTGAAGATTTGAGAGTTGAGTTGATGTCGGATGTGAGTAAAATTTCGATGGGGTTCCAAGACAATTTTTTTGAGTGAAATTTCAGATTTTGTGGGAAGAATTAGTATTTTGATATGGAATTAATTCCTCTAATTTGTGTTGACTGAATTGAATTAATTGTGACTAGATTCGAGCCGTTCGGATGGTGTTATGCGCAGAATGAAATTTTTGGAGTATTATTTAGCTTGCTTGATATTGGACTCGGCTTGTTCGAGGTAAGTAACTCTTCTAATCTTGGAGCTGAGGGTATGAACCCTGACTATACATGTTATGTGTTTGGTGTTGAGGTGACCCACATGCTAGGTGACGGGCGTGTGGGCATGCACCGTGTGAAATGTTTCTCTGTTATTTCTATGATACTGTGTAGTTACCTGAACTTATCTGTAATCATGAAATCTCTACGTACTAGAGTTATAGAGGTGTGATTCATGTTAGAAACCATGTCTAGACTATATGCTTATCCTGTTTGGACCCACTGGGGTCATTACTGCTGTTGAGTTATTTGCTTACATTACAATTTCATACTCAGTCATGTCCATTCATTGCATATCATATCTGAGTCTCTGTTATTAATTATTTATACATCATATCATCATTTTGGGCTAGTTTCATGACATTGTGAGCCAGAGAGACTGGAGAGATTGATGACTGAGTGAGGTCGAGGGCCTAATTTTGAGATATTGATACTATAGCACGTGTGTTATTCGTGCAGATCCAGATATTTATACTATAGCATGTGAGTTGTCTATGCAGTACGTGAGTTGTCCGTGCAGTTTATAGCGATTGGGATGAAAGAGCCCCTCCGGAGTCTGTACACACCCCGAGTGAGCGCAGGTACCTAGTGAATGCGAGTGCCGAGAGCCGAGTGCGAGTGCCGAGCGATTGGGAGGATTGAGTGACTGTGAGAACTGAGTGACTAGGAAGACTGAGTGAAATGATACTCTGAGAGTATGCATATGGTTTTATTACTAAGTTGCATCGCATTGGCATGCACACTTGACATACAGGCATAGAGATGCATTTTTCCTCATGTTGTACGATATTGCGTCATTCATGACTTCTCCTACATATTGGCATGTAGGCATAAAGATATATTTTTTTCCTCATGTTATTAAAAAATAAATAATTACATGTTGAAAGTTTTGGGAAAAATCAGAGTTTTCAAACTTACTCATAAATTGGTGATTTCGGTAAAGGATTTGGGTTTTCACTGATATATTTGAAAAGCAGGACTACTTTTCTGGAACTGTGAACGAGCTGAGCATTTTATCTCTGAGATACTTCTTTCATTACTTCAATTATGTTGTTATGATCTATTGTTGGCTATTGGTGTTGGACCCTGACCTTTGGTCCAGCTTGTCACTACTTTCAACCTAAAGTTAGGTTTGTTACTTATTGAGTACATGGGGTCGGTTGTACTCATACTACATTTCTGCACCTAGCGTGCAGATATTGGATATTAATGATGCTGTGATCGACAGGAGATGGATTTGAAGATGTACCTTTGTTCCGGTCGTAGATGCCTCTTGTTCATCGTAGCCTTAGATTTATAAAAATCTGTTTATGTACATTTCGAACAGATGATGTATTTATTTCAAACCAGCTTTGTAAATTCTAATCTTAGAAGCTCATGATTTGTACTACCAGTCCTTGGAGAGTGTATTAGAGTCAGTTAAATATTAATTGAGTCTTGCAGATCGGTATGATGCCGTCCATATTTATCTTCGAGGGGCTACATGGCAATTAGGATAATTTCCCATATTTCTCTCCTTATCGTGCAGAATTGATTCAGCTTGAAACATAACTCTTTGAATTCCTTCCACATATTCGTGTGCGCATGTGAGCGCTCGATATCAGATGTGCATCGCCGGCTTTTGATTCCATGAACGAGGTTTGAGTTGTGTATTCTGTGTTTTGGTGATGGGCCAGTCTGGAGAACTTGAGGCCAGGTTTAGACCGTAAGCTTAGGCTCGGTAGCTTCAGTTGTGTGAACTTGTACATTAGGACTCATACGTCCGGTAGTTCCCCTATGAGTAGAATTTGTATTTCGATGAGCGGTGAAATGATCATATGATGAGTATGATGTGACTGCGAAATGTGTCCAGATGGTTTGAATATGACGGGATGAGCTTGTGGGGATATAAAAAGGACCATTAGGTGCTTGATTTCTATCTTGATATGACGTATAGTCTCGAGTTATGAGTGTTTTGAAAGTTTTTTCATGTTGTTTAATTATGGAACGAAGTAGATTTTTCATGTCTTGTGGTGAGTTCATACCCAGGAAGATTAAGTGATTCCGTAGTAATTATGACTGCGAAAGGGTATAGCGAGATGCCAATGTGAGGCTATGCATGTGGATTATCTCCTGCGAAGTAATCTACGTATGCGTGTCCCTTATAATGTTGAGTAGAGAGTTTCGTTTCTACCAGCGGGGCGTATGTATTGAGATTTGAATTTGAATCTGGTTGAGAAAGTGACTTGACTGTCACCGCGAGCTTAGCAGATGAATTGAGGTATTTTATGGTTTGTGTTACCTGAGCTTGTGAAGAATTTTCGTTGAATTGACTGCAGTATTATGGCAGTAATAGAGTATGAGTATTGTGAGTTATCGAGTGTTTAATCCATGGCTTTGAGCCAAGTGGGGGAGCCTGCTATTGACCATTCAATTTCATGGTTATATGTTAAATCTTAGTTTTGGTATGAGATATACTTGTAGATGAGTTATGACTGCAGAGGTTGAGATTGAGGATGACTCGAGTAAGAAAATTCCTGGATATGGGTTATATTGCACTTATAAATATATGAAAATCATGGGATGAGTGAGTTGTGTTTTGTGAAGGATGTAGTGCACACGGAGTATGAAATTGATTGGTGGTGTTAAAGTAGGTTTACTTTTTTTAGTGTTGTTATACTAATGGGACATGTGTTTTTCGGCCCGTTCGGGCGGTGCAATTTGGATTTGAGCAAAGTGGGTGACTCTCGAGAAAGTTCTAATGGGTTCGAGATTTATATATAGCAATTGGGAATTTCTCCGGACTTGTGTATGGATAAAGTCGGAGATTTGCATTTGATGGTGCTGAGACTTGCGGTAATTCTGTATGATTATGGATTCCACATTCCAGTATAATAAAGGTAAAAAAAAGAATTTTTAAATCAGATAAGGTATTTTTAGAGTGGGCATTTCAGTTGTGGTACTTATGGGGGTGCTTAAGAAGAATACAGTGGCTTATGAGCCTTAGGGCAGTGTAGTTTTATGTTAGGATATCTTGTAGTGAGCTTTGGGTAAGGATCGTAGTGTTCTGACAAGGAGAAGTGTCAACTTGAGGGTAATTCAGAAGAAATTTGGAGAAAATAGGATAACTGGGTAGTAGGCTAGACTAGTATGGTAATGGTATGCTCGGTCTTTTTGGGTAATTATGATGTGGTGAGGCTCTACAAATGTTTTGGTGGCAATATTCTTGGGTTTGGTGACCTACGTGACTTGATCGAGTTAGAAGAATTCAGTTCTGATAGCTTGATTATGTACAAATGGATTTCAAAGTGTTCTTGATGGTTTCTACCATGGTTCGAACCAGATATTTTCTACCGGTGTGGGGGACATGTTGTGTATTGTGATTTTCTCCTGGAAGGAAACAAGAGAAAGGTTTCTAACTAACCGGGTATGTAATTTGTTGGTGACTCAGAGTTGATAATGAGATTTTCGTACTTTTCACATGATGGCATGATAGATGTGGTGTGGTGTGCGGGGTTAAGATTTACATGTACAAGATGGCAGTTCAGTCTTGAAGGGAAGGCCACGAAGTTTGGGCAGAATGGTCAATTTCAGTTATTTAGATGAATGTTATAATTGCTCGGTAATTCCTGAGAAGGGTGCGCATTTCAGAAGGCGCATTATGTTTTGACTTACGAATGTTCATTGGTATTGCAGTACTCACATGGTTGATAGACAGCTGATATTCAAATTATTGCTATGTGGCAAGGAAGAATTATGGAAGTATTCCTCGTGGGATGATCGTGCATGAAAGATATGCTAGTCATTCGAATGCTAGAATTGGGATCAGTTATGATGATTCATGTGTCCTATGAATTTGGAGACTGGGAGTTCTCAGAAGCATATTGTTTCAGGGTTACGACCTATTTGATGTGAGTATTTTATTTAAACTCAGTGGAGGCACTAGTTGCGTTAATTATTTGTGATAGCTACGCGCTATGAGTGTGCATATAGGTGAGGTTTGAGCCCATGTGCGGGAATCGGGGCAAGTATTCATACTCGGAAGAATGCTTAGGCTATGATATGCCTAGAGTTGACTGTTAAGCATAAAGTTATAATGGTTCTCGTATTCTTACCTTTGTGGAGAACTATCTGGGCTATAGTTGAGGTTATAAAGAGGCTAATTCCCTAAGTAAACTTGGTAGTTATTATTTCTGCGTTAACTTGCCGATTTGAGTTGTGATAGCGGACTTTGCACATGCCTACACTATGGCGTGTTATTTATACCAGTCCAGGAGCATGAGAATCTTATTTCATTATCATATACATATGTAATTATTTAATTGCTTTTGTATGATATGCTGGGACTGGAGGCCTGTGACTATGCCGTGCGGTTGATGTTAATATGAGCACTAGGAGAGCTGGTTATCGTTATTAGATTCGTGTGTCTTGGTTCTACTATGTATGATGAGCTCATAGCATTGCGATTGTGGTTGTGCTTGTTGAACTTGCAAAACGGTTCTCTTATTTGAGATATTTTCCATTTTGGGTACACGGATTGCGCAATTATGGCTTGAATTATATTGGTGTGACATGTCTGTGGGATAATTGTGTTTGATAATATAAGGTTATTGGACCTAGAATGGGTACTATCAGATTCTAATACGGTATATTTGGGTGGATAATATCGAAAGTCAGCTTAGAAAATGATTATGGTTCTGGTTGGGAGAGAGAGCTCCATGACTAGTTGATCTAATAAGTGGTTATGAGTTTTTGAGTGTTTCTTTCATTATCAGTAGTGCACAGAGGTTTTTGAACTAGGTTTTATTTGAAATGAGATTTATCATCGGTATCGAGATAGTTTTTAAGTAGCTATGGTGATTAGAAATTATTGCTACGAGTATGCGAGTTGTGTGATATATCATGTGATTACATCTTGAGTTATGGAAATAGATTGGTACAGTTTTGTTCAGACTTATACAGTGTGTGGATATAAGATTCGGGTCTTGAAAAGAAATTCTGAATGTTGGAAATTGAATTCCAAGATTTATGGGCTAAGGTTAAATTAATGAATTTCAATTATGTTGTGTTGTCAGGCCTATACAAAATAGGGTGACGTGGGATCACCCCCGTGAATGTGCATGATAAGGTGGAACACTGATTTAAAGGCTTAGGAACAATTCTTGGCACGTTCGAGGACGAACGTATGTTTAAGTGGGGGAGAATGTAACGACCCGTCCGATTGTTTTGAGTATTACAGCCCCGTTCCCCCATTTATTACTTATCCTGTATTCAATTATAATTTTGTGACTCGTCGGAGAGGTTTCAGAATGAATTGGAACACATAGTTCCATGATTTAAAGCTTAAGTTGAAATAGTTGACCGGATGCTAACTTATGTGTAAACGAACCCCCAAATAGAGTTTTGATGATTCCAATAGCTTCGTATGGTGATTTTGGATTTAAGAGTGTGTCCGAAATATTATTTGGAAACTCGTAGTTAAATTAGGCTTGAAATGGCGAAAATAGGAAGTTTAAGTTGGAAGTTTGACCGGGGAGTTGACTTTTTGATATCGGGGTCAAAATCCAGTTCTGAAAATTTTCATAGGTCCGTTATGTCATTTATGACTTGTGTGCAAAATTTGAGATCAATTAGACTTTATTTGATAGGTTTCGGACGTCGAATGTAGAAGTTGAAATTTTTTAGTTTCGTTAAGCTTGGATTGAGGTATGATTCGAGTTCTTAGCATTGTTTGATGTGATTTGAAGGCTCGACTAAGTTCGTATGATATTTTAGGACTTGTTGGTATGTTTGGTTGAGGTCTCAAGGGCCTCGGATGGATTCCGGGTGGTTAACGGATTAGAGTTGGACTTGTTGGAATTGTAGAAAATCTGGTGTTTCAGTTGCTGGTTTCCTTCTTCACGTTCACGAGGGGAGTTTCGCGTTCGCGAAGGGGAGTTGGTGGCAGGTGAATATTTGTGCTTCGCATTCGCGAAGTAGGAGCTGTGTTCGCGAAGGTCTGGGTAGTGGTGCATCGCGAACGAGGGATGGTTATCGCGTCGCGTAGAGGAAGTAGAGGCAGCTGGGACCCCAAAGCATTTGTTCTACGCGTTCGCGTAGTATAGGTCACGTTCGCGAAGAGGTGGGTCAGTTATGCATCGCGTTCGCGAGAGACTCCTCGCGTCTGCGTAGAAGGCTTGTGAGGCAGTAGCACTTTGTGCTTCGCGAACACGAGGGAGGTGCCGCGTTCGCGAAGGAGGAAAACTGGGCGGAACAAAACTGTGCTTCGCGAATGCAAGGCAGTGGGCGCATTCACGAAGATGAAAGGCCTAGATAGAATATGCGGGGTAAGTGTTCTTAACTCAATTTTGGTCAAATTACCCGAATCCATAGTTGTTTTTAACATTTAATCGGTGAATTAAGTTGGAAAAGTTTAGAAAACCCTCTTGGTTTAATTTAAAGATTTGAGGGTCGAGTTGATATCGAATTTGAATAAAATTTATATGGTTGGACTCGTGGTTGAATGAGTGTTCATATTTTGTAGCTTTTGTCGGGTTTCGAGATGTGGGCCCTACTGACAATTTTTTTTGAGTGAAATTTCGGATTTTGTGGGAAAAATTAGAATTTTGATATGGAATTAATTCCTATAATTTGTGTAGACTGAATCGAATTAATTGTGATTAGGTTCGAACCGTTCGGATGATGTTACGTGCAGAATGGAATTTCGGGAGCACTGTATAGCTTGCTCGATAGTAGACTCGGCTTGTTCGAGGTAAGTAACTCTTCTAATCTTGGAGGTGAGGGTATGAACCCTGACTATACGTGTTATGTGTTTGGTGTTGAGATGATGCACATGCTAGGTGATAGGCGTGTGGGCGTGCACCATGTGAACTGTGACTCCATTATTTCTGTGGTACTGTGTAGTTACCTGAACTTATCTTTAATCATGAAATCTCTACATACTAGAGTTATCGAATTGTGATTTATGTTGGAAACCATGTCTAGACTATATGCTTATCTTGTTTGGACCTACTAGGGACATTACTGCTGTTGAGTTATTTGCTTACATTTCAATTTCATACTCAATCATGTCTATTCATTGCATATCATATCTCAGTCTCTGTTGCTATTTATTTATACATCATATCATCATTTCGGGCTAATTTTATGACATTGTGAGCCCGAGAGACTGGAGAGATTGATGACTGAGGGAAGCTGAGGGACTGATTTTTAGATATTGATACTATAGCACATGAGTTGTCCGTGCAGATCCAGATATTTTTACTATGGCACGTGAGTTGTCCGTACAGCATGTGAGTTGTCCGTGCGGATCCAGATATTTATACTGTAGCACGTGAGTTTTCCGTGCAGTTTATAGCGCTTGAGCTAAAGGAGCCCCTCCGGAGTCTGTACACACCCCTAGTGAGCGCATGTACCTAATGAGTGCGAGTGCCGAGCGATTGGGAGGATTGAGTGACTGTGAGGACTTAGGAACTGAGAGGACTGAGTGAAATGATACTCTGAGAGTATGTATATGGTTTTATTACTGAGTTGCATCGCATTGGCATGCACACTTGACATACAGGCATAGAGATGCATTTTTCCTCGTGATGTATGATATTGCGTCATTTATGACTTCTCCTACATATTGACATGTAGGCATAAAGATGTATGTTTTCCTCATGTTATTAAAAAATAAAACAATTACCTATTGAAAGTTTTGAAAAAAATTACAGTTTTCAAACTTACTCATAAATTGGTGATTTCGGTAAAGAATTTGGGTTTTCACTAATATATTTGAAAAGCATGACTATTTTTCTGGACATGTGAACGAGCTGAGCATTTTATCTCTGAGTTACTTCTTTCATTACTTCTATTATATTGTTATGATCTGTTGTTAGCTATTGGTGTTGAACCCTGGCCTTTGTTCCAGCTCGTCACTACTTTCAACCTAAGGTTAGGTTTGTTACTTATTGAGTATATGAGGTTGGTTGTACTCATACTACACTTCTTCACCTTGCGTGCAGATATTGGATGATGATGTTGCTGTGATCGACGAGAGCTGGATTTGAAGATGTACCTTTGTTCCGGTCGTAGCTGCCTCTTGTTCATGATAGCCTTAGATTTATAGAAATATGTTTATGTATATTCGAACATATGATGTATTTATTTCATACTAGTTTTGTAAATTCTAATCTTAGAAGCTCATGATTTGTACTACCAGTCCTTGGGGAGTGTATTAGAGTCAGTTAAATATTAATTGAATTGGATAGTTATTAATTGACTTACCTAACGAGTTGGGTTAGGTGCAATCACGACTAGGTAGATTTTGGGTCGTGACAATAAGATTTTTTTGGTATCGTTGACATTACATATATAGAACCACATATGCATATGCATGGGAGTGAACTAGTTCAATTTCTTTTTATTTAGCATTGTGCATTAACAATGAATAATAAATACTATATAGTACTCTTAGTCCTTCAGCAAATGGAACTTCTTATGAATAATAATTTCGATTTGACCTCTATGTTATGAGCAGAGACGTGACAATAATTATAGCGATCGAGAAAATTCTATCAAATTCGTCAACCAAATTAAGCATATAACTCGAATAGCTCTTAGTCGCGTTCACGCACGATTCGGAAAAGAACCGTATTCTAAGGAGTATGACGTAAATAATCTACCCTAACACAAAGGTTAGTAGCTAATTCTATGACTCGAACGCGTGATCTATAAGTTACTAAGAGATAACTTTACCGTAGGCTCCCCTCAATCTCATTATGACTTGATTGATTAAAAGGGAAATTGATCGATTCGATCCCGACGGTGGAAAACGAGATTCAATAACTTTTTGTGTTTGTTTTCTAACATACTATTGAATGAAAAATATCGATCTGGAATTGCTTATCTCTAAAGGTTAACAAAATCTTGGAAATGACGAATTACGTACATGCGCATGCAAAATTGCAAATCCTTCAAAGATAAGATTCAAGAATAAAATGAATTAAATATTATCTATGGATAACCGAAAGCCGAAAGGTTCAAAGAAAATTCGGACCATCTCCTCTAGTCCTTCTTTAATCCATGCAAAACACATTAATGTATCTCCCTAAACTCATGACTAGAATCTAGTTACACTAAAAATGGTCAAAATCCGAAGAGATGTGTTCACATTCTGAATATGTTCCATATTTGCATTAGATGAAAGATAAAAAGATTTGTAGGTCGGTGTGGTCCAGGAAAAAAGAACATATCGTAGAAAAACTTTACTGTTTATGTTGTATACTAAAGGTACAAGAACAAGAAGCGTTGAGGGAACTTTAGTGAAAAAAGAAACATAGATATTCAAGATTCGAGGTATAAGAAAGTTAAGATGATGAAAAAAGAATGTCGTCAAAGGCGGAAAGGGATAATTGAAAATGAGAAGACAATCATGATTGCACATATGATATGTAATGATCCTAAATGATTTATCAGTCAGTCAAAAAACTCCTAAAGGAATGTAAATGGTACATTTAATTTGTCGACAAGGTAAAATGCATGGATGTTGAATATGGTTACAAAATCAACGAATTAGGAGATTCGATCTATTGCGAATGGGATCAAGCTACTAACTTATATCTACTGATACTTTAAGATAGAATTTACACTCTCATTGTAATTTAACATGCTGCAAAAAGTTGTCTATATTTTAAATTATTAATTCCACTAATATGAGTAATTATCTGTAATTTAAAAAATAATCGAATAGTGTAGGCTTTTCTTATAGTTTTAGTATATAGAAGCTAAACTTTTGTAAAGATTACCTATTGTAAGATGCAGGTTTTAATATTAAAAATAAAGAATTAAATTAAATAATCGTCCACCTGACCGCTTAAACTAAAAATGACCCGCGGATGTATAATATATGTACAATTTATGTATAATATGTGTATAGTCATAATCGATGTATACTCTATGTATATTGGCCAAAAAAAGTAAATAATGAATTTTGCTTGCTATTTGTATAAATATTCGTAAAATTGGGCTAAATCAAAGGGTAGGTTAATTAAATTCAGGTTAAATTAACTTAAAAAGTCGCACGGCAAAAACAAATAGCCATCAAATGTATATATTATGTAAAATTTGTGTATAATGTATGTATATTAGCTAGGGGCTGTAAATAGTTTTGGCTGTGCAGCTAAAAATATAAGCTTCCCTTAATCAGATCATGATTTAAAAAAAGAAAGAAAGAAAGATCATGAGTCTTAAGTCCAAATTCTTCAAGCCGATCTTCGTAAAAAGGTGGGCTGGGCCGAGAATAGGCTTGGGGTCAGTCATTTAGATATGAGTTTGACAAAGGGATTTTTACTTAGAGAAATTTTCACAAACCACTATTGTTTAGTGATTATTAGCTAGTTGTAGCTACCATTTACTATATTACTATTTATAGTAATATTTTCAGTTTTTTTTAGAGTGTATTCAATGTATTTAAGCTACTGTATTCATGAATATAGTAGCACAAATCGGCGTGAAACAGGGGGATTCTAGCTAGAAATATTTTCACAAACACATTATTTGACCTAATTTTGAAAAAGGGCCATTGATGTCTGATGCATTAAACTATATTTCAATGAAAATTTTAACAAATGATTTCACTAATAGAAATATATTCTTAAAAAAAATATATCAGCCACTTAACAAATAGTAAATTACCATGTTTCCCTGGTCACTGAATATGCCGTTCATCAGATAAGTACAAGTTGGCTGGTTGACAGTGGATCTCTAATTGAGTATTTTGGATATCCGGTTATCAACTTGCAGTGCAATTTTGGGGTCAATCTTTGAACAACACTCATAAAACCATACTTGCATGGCGAGAGGCATCCCAGCAATCATATAGTACTTCTTCTAAGAATCCATCTTCTTACTAATAGATTTAATAAGGTATTGGAATGCATCAATACCCCATGGATAATCAGAATATCTCTCACTCTCGACCAAGTTAAAATGTAGTCTTGGGATGGTTGTGCTGTTCTTCTCGGATGAAAATATAAAAGTGTGTATGAAATACAACACAGCTATCTTGATGGTATCCCCATCGTTGTCATGACCCCAATTCTTGTCATCAAAGCATGTCAACAAATCTTTCTTCTTGACATTCTTTGCACCGCCAAAGTATGTCTCAACAATCCGGTTAGGCACCTTTGTGTTGAACTGAAAATCTTTAGGGTCACCAATACAATTGAGACTAGTGACAAGCGCAAACTCCCTGATTGAGAAGATAATGTTGTACCATTGACGTATATTGAAAATACATCGTCATGACTTCCTTCTAACTGCAGAACCATGAATCACCTGAACAATTGATGCTGGACCTCACAACGCTTCATATCAAGGAAACTTCCAAAACAAGTAGTACCCAATATTTTGTACTGCTCTGGAGTAAGTTTTTCTTTGAGGTTGGAGACTATGTCTGTGTTAGTATATGAACTGATATGCGGTGGTGAAATAGGCGGGTGTTTCACAAATAGTTTAATTCCTGCATACAACAAGAATTACAAAAAGATTTCATATATCAACAGCAGTACATAACTCATTAATTATTTTGAATACATATAAATACAACTAAATACAATATGCAAAATATACTAGAGTAAGAAATTAGTGATGGAAATAGTTGTATACATATAAATACATCCACATACAACAATCAAAAGTCATTGTAATGAGTACAAAATAGTGAAGGCACCTTTGAAATACTTATGAATACATCTACATACAATATGCAAAGGTCACTGTAATAAGTACAAATACAGTGAATGAACTTTTGAATACATCTAAAACACATCTAAATATAATATGCAAAAGACACTAGAATAAATAAGCACAAATCAGTGAAGCCAAATTTTGTATACATATAAATACATCTACATACACACATGCAAAAGTCATTGTAATAAGTACAAATTAGTGATGGAATTTTTGAATACTTATAAATACATCTAAATACGATATGAAAAAGTCAGTGTAATAAGTATAAATACAGTGAAAGCAATTTTGAATACTTATGAATACATCAACATACATATAAATCAAATCAACAAATAAGAAGAGGAAGCTATGTAACCATTATTGCACATATATAAATACAATAATAGAAACCCATTGGAGAAGATAATACTCAATGTATGAGGACTCAAATACATACTGATACATTAACAATTAACTTTTCGTCCTGTGTATTCGAGTTATTTCTTGCATCGACCTCCTTTTCCTTGACACCTGAAGCATCATCCATAGGTTTTTTTCTCTTTTCTGCAACGGGAAGTATTGATTCTTTCGAAGATTTCTCAACTTGGGCTTCTTTCAATGTGTCGTTGCGTATTTTTGTTCTCCTCTCTGCAGCTGTATTTGCTGCTGAACCTGCAAATTCCAATTCCGCTTGAGTAATTTGCTAAGAGAAAGAGGGCCCATCAAAATTGAGTACTTTGGTGGGTATACCTCTGGTAACCCTCTTCTGGGATATTGAATCATCCATTGGAGAGAAAATCTCAAGTTTTCTGTTGAATACAATAACAATGGTTATTGTTTATAAAACATTAGTAGAGATAAACAGAATAAACAAAATACAAGCGAAATTCTAACAAGTTAAATACTTACCACAACTATTTGTAGCAAAAAATAACGAAAGTTGAGAGAGACAATACAGATGGCGTGTATGAAATTAGCGTGGTGACTGAGAATGGGGAAGATCTAGGCGATGTGGGTGAGAGAGATTTTCAGTTGCAAAATCGTGGTTTCTGGGAATGGGGGAAGAGAATGGCGTGCATGCAATTAGAGAGAGATAACGTGGAGAGAGAAGTTTACATCAAATACGGTAATTATGTGAGACAAAAATCTGAAAAAGGAGAGAGAAAATAATAAATAGCGTATATAATGGCTTAAGGGTAGGAGGTAACTATAAATAGATATTTTGCTATAAACATTAAAAGGTAGTTATAGAATATAAATTTTTAAAATGGTATTTATTTAAAATAAATAAGGTGTTAACCTTTGCTATAGGAGGTAAAAATTCCTTTTTACTTAGCTATACTATATTAGAAATTTATTTACCTATGTTCTCTATGTTCTGCAGTTTTTAATAAGTATCTAGGTTTTTCTTACAAATTATATACATTACTCCTTAAAAATCTCACACCCCATTATTAGTACATTCAATTAAGCGATTCAATTACATCCTTTCCTTTTTTCCCCCTCTCTTATTCTCTCTCCTTCTTTTTTATTTTACATCAAAATCCCTTAATCTACGCTCATAATCTCCATCTTCTCTCTTTCCACTGTTGCCGACAGCTTTATATTATTAAAAATTATCAATTGCATAATTCTTTTCCTAGGAGACTAGACAACACTGAAAATGAAGAAATTTTAGGAATTGTATAATAATTGTATATAACTGTATCATAATTATATTTGAATTTTATCATACTTGTATCACAATTGTATCTAACTTGTATCTGGTACATTAATACCCAAAAAAATTACCGATACAATACTAATAAATTAATATACAATTATCATACATTCGTGATACAAATTGTGAAATTGGTCACGAACTCATAATTGCTCGTAATAATATAAAATGAATATACAATTATCATACATTTTCAATACAATTACTGCACCGATTATGATACATATACAATTATAATACAATCGTGATACATTAATGAAAAATTATAATACAATTATGATCTTCATCTTCTTCAAGTTTCAATCATAACCCTACACGAAATATCTAATATAATTATATTAGTATTGTATCAAGTATTGTTTTGGGTATTGATGTATCATATACAAGTCACATACAATAAAGATTTTAGAAAGAAAGAAAACAAGATTCAAAACTTACGCACAACTTGATTCTAGAGAAATATTTCGAATTTCGTCTGCATTGTATCAATAAGAGAAAGCGATTTTGGGTGATTAGTAAGAAAGAGAGAATGTGGGTTTGAAAAGCTTTGGAAAAGGAAAAGAATCGGCATTTTGGGGGGGGGGGGAGGGGGTGTAATAGTGAGCATAAAAAATTAAGCGAGGTTTTGAGTGATTATTAAGAAAAAGAGAAATATTTTTGTAATCCTTTAGAAAACGAACAGAATCTTAAATGTAGGGGGTTATTGGAAATGGTGTGTATGTGTCGTGTAACTGATAGGCTAGATTTAAGGGAGTTTGAATTCCTTTTCTATGGCTTTGTATATAACTAGTAAATATGGATATACAAAGTAATTAATAAGGAACCTAAATAAAGGTGGTAAATAGGTTTCTATTATAGTATGGCTAGGTAAATTTTCCTTTGACAAAGAGGAATTTTCAGAAACCATTATTGTTTAGTGGCTATTAACTTCCTATAACTACCATGCACATAATTACCTCCTATAGCTACTATTCAGTTGTTACGGTAGTGTATTCGCGCTGTTGTATTCATGAATACAACAACAAAAAGCGCCTAAAAATCAGGGTCGTCCAGCTGTACGTACATGTATTCACATGTATTCGCGTTATGTATTCATGAATACAATAACGCCAATCACCTTAAAAGTAGGTCTGTCCAGTTGTCTAATAGAGGAAATAATATCAATTAGCATGATACACTCCTAATATAACTCAACAAAATCAATTCTAACATGCCTCATTATCAACCCAATTAATTAGAATAATTTTTCAGTTTTATAACTATTGTATTTAATTTTTGTATTTAGTGTGTTTCAATATATATTTTTATTGTTGCATTCATTAGATTCAATATTTATATTTACTGTATTCGCTATTGTATATTCAGTGTATTCAAATATATTTGTATTAACAATATTTTAGTTATTCCTAATACATGTTATTACTGCTGTATTCAGTATATTTCATTGGTTGTATTCACTGTATTTTTATTTGTATTTAGTGTATTTTACTATATTTTACTGTATTTTAAAATTAAATGTATTCATTGTTTATATTTTGTTCTATTTTAATGTTTGTATTCAGTGTATTTCAATGTTTATATCATGTGTTCATGTATATTGTATGTACAGTATGCATGAATACATGTGCATTCAGCTGTATTAAAAAATACAGACCTTCAAAATACATAAACACATGCAAAAAAATATATTTATACAAAAATATAATGTGTTTGAGTGAATTTGTACAGAATATAATATATTTATATCATTGTAAGTGCTAAATAGCAAAGAAGAGAAGAAAGTTCGTCGGAGATGGCGTTTTTCGGCCAAGACTCCTTGTATCGCTTCACTACCTCTTCCACTATAATTTACAACACTTTCCAATTCGACCGCTTCTTCCTCTTTTCTCTCTTACTTACCGTGCTAAGAATCCCTCTTTCTCTTCAATCTCTCCGTCGCTCAAGGTATTTCCGCTTCCTTTTTTTGATTATAGGTTTACTTTCATGTTTCTAATTTTGAGATTTTAGGCTTTCTTTCATGATTTGTTTGTCTTTCATGTATCTATGTTACGTCCTATTTTGATCGAAGAGAGAGAATAAAGAGAGAGAGAAAGAAGAAAAATTCTGAGAGAGAATCGAGTGTTAATTGAAAGAAAGAGAGGAAAAACATAAATAGCGTATTTTGATGGCTCAATGGTAGTATATACCATAAATACCTATTTTGTTATAAAATATAAAAGGTAGCTATAGAAAATAATATTTTAAAATAATTTTGGTTTATAATAAATAGGGTGTATACTTTTGCTATAGAAGGTAAAATTTCCTTTGACAAAAGGGCAAGTTACAAATTTGGTCGATCAGCCAAAAGGATTATATCTGCTAGCTAAATACACAAAAAATATAGGGAATGTTAAGCAAATGTCCCAAATAAGGTCCAACTTACCAACCTCTATCCATTAATCATAGACTTACCAAAACTAGCCAAGTACATATAAAAATTAAAAATCCAAATAAATAAGGTTCTTTCTATCCAAGAATCACACGCAAAGATCTCCTTCCATATTTTTAAGCGTCATCAGCAACATTATATGTAAGATCGAAAGAAAATTTCATGGATGAGGTAGCAAACAAGGTGATAAAATACAAGAAAAATATATATATATACAAGATTCGAAAAATCTAAGCAAAAAAGGACCTTTTTAAATGGATATGGTTGAAATTCATTAAAAACATAAAGATGAGTCAATATATAAATTTTGGGGAAGATTGGAGGAAGATTGGAGGTGATTTGATATTAAAATTCGTAATTAAAATCGAGTTCAAAAAATTCTTTTGCGACACATGTATGACACACACAAGTATACATGTATGACACACACAAGTATATATATATATATATATATATATATATATATATATATATATATATATGTGATACACATTTGATACAACTATGATATATATGTGATACACAATGATACCCAGTATGATACGAGCATCATTTTTTTTTCATGTTTCATCTTCTACTTCGAATTTTCAATTCAAACCACCTCAAAACTCTGCAAAATCATCCCAAAATTGAGTTTCAAACTCCTTAATATGTACCCAATCTATTCTAATAACACCCACTAAAAAAAGACAAAAATTTGATCTTTTTTGGCTATAAATAGTTAATTGGTTAATATTGGTAACATTTGACAAATATTAGTAATATTTAATGAATTAACCAATTTTTGTAATAAACTACTTATAAATGGACATAGCTGGTAGTTTTCCAAATATATATATTAATTATGTATATAAAATACATATATTATTCATTAATATATATAAAAAATATTTTTTTGGTTAATATTTTTGGAAACGACTATACAATGTAATTTTTTCACAAGTGGTGACGAAACGTATAACTTGTACAAATATTTTCATTTTCCAAGTCGATCCGATCCATTCGTTCGTAGAGCTATTTACTCGATCGCAGACATTTCTGGAACACCTTTAATAGAGGGACAAATAGTCAATTTTGAAAGAACTTATTGTCAACCTCTTTCAGATATGAATCTATCTAATTCAGAAGGGAAGAACTTGCATCGTCTACCCGTATGGAGCCACCATCATTCGCAAGTCTTTCTTTACATTGAACCCGATGTGGAGCCTCTCATAGCCTATTTGAATATGGAACATCATAACAGCGAATAGGAATGAAACAGCTTATAGCTCCTATATAAACTACTGGAAAGATAATAGCGAAGAAGTCGAGACCTAACAAAAGAAGTAAACCTGAAGTGTTGCGAAAGACTGAGATGAGAAACAAAACGGAATGTACCGATTTTTTAGCACGTACAACTCGACAAAACAGAAAGTATCATAGTACGCCGTCCTTTCCTGAAATGGAACTTTCATGTTGGAGCAAGAACTAGCATGAAAGTCGATCTATTAAGACCAGCGCGACCTTCTCCTGGCTGGGGTGGGGTAGGGACATCCCTCCCTGTAAGGTGGGAAGGAGCGATTCACGACAAGAAAGGAATAAAGAAAATCAGACTAGTCGTACGAAGGCGGAAAGGAGGGGAAGGTCACCCGAGAGGTTCGGTTGCTTGACTTCATAGAAGGGGCTTTGGCTATTCATTCCCCTTGTTGTTTTGAAAGAAGTAGGCCTAACCTAACTATGACTAAGGTAAGGAGCTATTCATAGGGTCGATTTTGCTTTGACAAAATTCCACGGAAATATGCTGCAAGTCCAAGAGTCGACCATTTTCGTTTCAATTTACAATTAAAATAAAGAATTATCTTAATTGACTGAGTTTAAAGAGGTTGTAACACCAGAATAAACATTCAACAATTACTTGCCCCCAAGTCAACGGATGCCAACTGTATATGTAAAAATTCTTTATACAGTTAATATGTATAAATTAGATCCTTATTAAACTTAAAATGCAGGCCACAAAGTCTGTAGATTATGCTGTCATCTACCTCATGGCATCTGATCATGATCCAAACATCTAAATACAACCACCATATACTACATCACATTAATGTGTATAAATAAGTTAGAATTGTACGTACATAGTAGTAATACAACAACCATATACTACATCACATTTCAATCCTTGTTGTCATTCATCTTTGTTTTTTCACTATCCTTATTATGATTTAAGAGAGGATACATTAATTTACTTAATTATATTTTATTATCCCTTTACGTGCATATCTAATTCTCTTTCATGAGCCAACCACATTAAAAGTTCAGTATTTGTGATTATCTCATATAAAAGCTTAAGGTGTTTATTTTTAACACAAATAATTTCGATGTGGGAATCGATCTAGGTAATTAGGCTATCTTTCTTTTTTTCTTTTGTCTCCTTTTCTTATATATTCGCTTCTTGAGAACTACTTTGGCTTTGACGGATAAACATTAATTCGCATCTATAGCCATCAAAAAAGAAACCAAATATGCAACCACTACTTTGCCATTCGTGTTTTAAGCAAAACATGAACATCTCGAGTGTACTAACATAACATAATAGGTTTATATCCCTACCAGATAATATGATTTTTAGGCATTTATAAATGGAAAATTGAAGAAATGCAACCTCGAAGCAAAAGTTTACAATTTTTATAACATGGGTGTACTACTAAAAAAAGGAGAAAAAGAAAAGTATTAAGTGGTATTTAATTCCTAGTCCTCTAGGTAAGCAACTCAACATTTAACTAAATGCACCATTTAGTCTTTTGGAACATGAGTACCAGCAAATGATACTAGATCAATTCTAAAAAATATGTACGTAAAATACCTAGTTTGACAGAAAGACTATGAGTTTTAGATCTAATTAGTTTGTTCTATGACTAATGACAAGTGACAAAGTTCGTATGCAAAAATGCTTTTGGACCTATCTAGTTAAGTCGAAACAATAGAGAACCAACATTCTAATATGTCGTCTGGAAACTTTTGTCCTTAGTAGGAGATGGAATTCAAACGGACCGGCCCAGGTGAAAACAGATCTTTCATCGTTCTCTATAGCACGGACAGCTAGAGGATCCAGCATTTGGTCTGAAGCCGACTCCAACAGTTAAAAAAGGAATTTTTAATTATATATGTCAAAACTATAAATTTAATTATCACTATTAGAGAGATTTCTATTGAATTAATACAACTATATTTATCAGTTATTTACAAAGTAAGGGATTAAGCACCAAGTTCTAGTCAGTCAAATCCACAATGACGAATCCAGGATTTACATCAAGGGGTTTCAACATGTGAAGAAGAAAATGTACAAAGAACTCAACAAAATAAATATTTATTAATATTAAAAATTAAAATAATCTATCAAAACTATTTAGGACTAAAATAAAAATTTATGATTTCGGGGTTGGTAATGACTTTTTCGGATGTCCGTTCTTCTTATTTCGTCACACTAATCACTTGGATAATAGTCCCTAATGAGTATTCTTTTCTTTATACCCTCCTTAGATTAACAAAACAATTTCTCACAAACAGAAAGTACCAGTGACTCCAAATAATAGAGTACTTAAGAGCGAAAAAAAATAAATTAAGACATGGTGTCAGCTAAAAAATGTGAAGGATAAGTTACAACTACAAAAAATTATTAAGCATGCTTCCATACCAAAAACTATACAAGAAACAGAATACTTTCAAGCTTATAATAAACTGGAGAGAACTCAAATAGCTTCATTTTCATTCACTCTTAATCAAAATATTACAGTAGCATATTATGGAATACCTGGATAAGAGAAAAGCGAAGATCAATGATGAATGAAATCGAAATTTCAGCAACAATGACAGCAAGACATGAATAGCAAAAGACAACAGCAAATCACCAACTTGTGACCCGAGAAACAAAGCAGAAAATACCAACAGTACGACACTCGAAACTAGTAGCTAGTTGCTCCAGAAATTAACTAAAATTCTTCTATTTCTCACCACTCTAAGAAATACTCACAAAGCTCAGAATTTTCAGCTTACTTTTAGATATATTCAGCTGATCTTTTGCTCTCAAATGGTGTTCTTTTTGTTGTGTTTTTAGAGTGTGTAAAGATGTGTTCTCAGTGTGTCTAAAATGAAGAAAGAGCAACCCTTAAGTAGATAAGTGAAAAGCACTTTTTTCGGACATCTTTTTGTTCACTAAAAATCTGTCCAAAAGGACTGATATTTGTTTACCAAAACTTGCCCAAAGAACTGTCCAAATAGGAGAAAGGACAATCTTTTTTCACCAAATTTAGACACAAAGTAAAGTAGTTGCATTTCAAGCATGCTTAGATAGTAAAAGCAAACCACCTTATACTCTAATCTCATCATTCTACTTCCTACTCCTCAACTTTACCTATATCAATAGCATCCCCAACTGATTTTGAACAAACCACCAAATAGATAATTGCATTTGAACCACAAAGAAACTGAAAAACAGAACTAGAACTACTAGATTTCAGCAACTTAACAGACAACCAACTAGAACAAATAGCTTAAACAAACGATCAACTAATTAACAAGTGATTCTACTAAGATATAGAGCGGTGGTTAGACCGGCCATATTGTATGGGGCAGAGTGTTGGCCAGTTAAGAACTCACATATCCAGAAGATGAAAGTAGCAAAGATAAGGATGTTGAGGTGGATGTGCAGGCACACTAGGATGGATAAGATTAGGAATGAAGATATTCGGAAGAAGGTGGGTGTGACCCCTATGGATAACAAGATGCGGAAAGCGAGGCTTAGATGGTCCGGGTATGTGTGAAGGAGAAGTCCAGATGCCCCGGTCAGGAGGTGTGAGCAGTTGCCCTTGGCGGGTTCGAGAAGAGGGAGAGGGCGGCCTAAGAAGTATTGAGGAGAAGTGATCATGCGAGACATGGCGTGGCTTCAGATTTTCGAGGACATGGCCCTTGATAGGAATGTGTGGAGGTCGAGCATTAGGGTGTTAGGATAGGAGGTAACTAATAAGGTTCATCCGTGAGGGAGGCTGGTCTGATAAGGTTGGGTCCTAGGCTGCTGCCAATTATTGTTGTGTCCACATTATTCTTTTATTTTTATAGTATCGGGCTTTATTCACTAGTTTTTGTTATTATTTCTCATCTATTTTCTGGTTCTTAAGCTGTTGTTATTGCTCATATGGTTCTGTTGATGGTACTAACATTTTGTCTCTCTCTTATCTCTTTTCGTTTTCTTGAGCCGAGATTTTCGGAAACAGCCTCTCTACCCTCCGGGATAGGGATAAGATCTGCGTACACTCTACCCTCTCCGGACCCAACTTGTAGGAACTCACTGGGTTATTATTGTATTCGGCCAAGATACTAAACTTTAGTTAACTAGTGCGACGAATTAAACACGACAATTAGAAACTAAAAAAGTTGCAAACTTGAACCTAAATCTAATTTCAAATCGAAGCATAATACATGTTAACAGTGGGGCAAAACTAATAGAATCGATTAAGTTAAATGACGACGATTTAGACAATACGACTATTTCAAAATACACTAACGTAGCCTAATGAATCATCAATGACCAAAATGAGCGAATAAATCAAACGAAACCTAAACCTAAATCGCAAAAATAAAATAGAAAATGAAAGAAAGAAAATAAAAAGAAAGGGAGGTAGGGTTTTACCATACGAGGGAAAGTCGATGCCAAATTGAACAACGAAGAGATGCCGGGGACGCCGAGTGATGGCTGTCCGACCTCAAAAATAAATGCTAGCATCGTATCAAAAGGAAACATGCGTCTTGGGTCAAAGATTGGCTAAAAATAAGGTTAAGTGGTGGGGCTGTGGTGGTCGCGGCAGTGGGGGTGGCCGGAAAATTTATCGCAGGGGTTTCAGGGTGAGACTGACATCAATAGTTAGATCTTGAGGAGCTCTAACCATTGATGTAGGTATTTTAGCATGTGGCGATCTAGAACTTCACGAATTTGAGAAAAAAATGCAGCTAGGGTTTTGGTTTTTGCTAGATTCGGGGAGATTGGTAAGGGTTTAGAGGATTTGGAGGTTGGAATCGGAAAGAGGAGGTCGAGACTATGGGGAGGGGGGATGAAAGTTTGGTGGTGATTAGAGGTGGCCGGCTGCCAGTGGACGATTTTTGGGAGCAGTGGACATGGGTGGCGGGCGGCTAGGTCAGAGAGACGAGAGAAAGTGAAAAGAGAGAGGAAGAAGAGGGGAGTAAGGGGAAAATGGGGAAAACGTTTGGGTATTGGGGGGTTTATATACCTAGATAGGAGATTGAATGGTGGTATTTAGATCAAAGGATGTTGAACGGCGGAGATCCCATCTCAGTAGCTTGGCCAAAATGATGCCGTTTTGGGTGTCTTCCAGGCCAATGGGTCCTGAGTTGTTGGGCCACCGAATTTCGTCTATGTTTTTGGCCTAACAACAAAATTTGGCACAACTGTAAAAATTGCATGGGGCGCCCTATTTGGTCTCCTCTTTTTAATTTACACCCATTTTATTTTTTCGTTTACATCCGTACCCATTTTTTTTGTTAAAAGCATTTTAAAAAGATGATTTTGCCCTTCTTTAATTAAAGACTACTAAAAAACTGTAGATTGCAGGGCAAAACTTCAACATGTTTTGGTATGAAGTTTAACAAATAAACTAAATAACTCCAGCATGCATTAGAAAAAACTAATTAGAAAATTACATACTGCAAGATAAAAACTTAAGCATGTTTAGTCTGAAGTTTTAGCAAATGAACTAAAAAATTTCAGCTTTTTTATACTGAAGTTTCGGATAAAACTTATGACAAAACTGTAGACTGCATGACAAAACATCGGCATGTTTTGGTATGAAATTTTAGCAAATGAGCTAAATAACTTCAGCATGCATTAATAAAAACTCATTAGAAAATTACATACTGTAAGACAAAAACTTAAGCAAGTTTAGTTTGAAGTTTTAGTAAATGAACTAAAAAAGTTAAGCATGTTTAGTCTGAAGTTTTAGCAAATTATCACGACCCAAAATCAAATTAGTCGTGATGGCACCTAACCCAGCCCGTTAGGTAAGCCAATTAACAACAATCCAATTCAATGAGATTTTCTAAGAAAATAAATGATGAAATAACTTAACCTTTACACACTTCCCAAGGACTGGTAGTACAAATCATGAACTTCTAAGATTAGAATTTATAAAACTGGTATGAAATAAATACATCATCTGTTCGAAATGTAAATAAACAGATTTTTATAAATCTAAGGCTATCATGAACAAGAGGCAACTACAACTGGAACGCAGGTACGTCTTCAATTCCAGCTCACGTCAAACACGTTAACATCAGCATCCAACATCTGCACGCAAGGTGTAGAAGTGTAGTATGAGTATAACCGACCCTACGTACTCAATAAGTAACAAACCTAACTTTAGGTTGAAAGTAGTGACGAGCTTGTACTAAAGTCAGAGTCCACACCAATAGCCAGTAACATCTCATAACAATATAATTAAAGCAACACAAAGAATAACTCAATAATAAAATGCTCAGTTCATTCACAGTTCCGGAAAAATAAACAGTTTCTTTTCAAGTATAATAGTAAAACTCAATTCTTTTCACCGAAATCACCAAAATATGAGTAAGTCTGAAAGCTGTGATTTTTCCCCAAAACTTTCTTCCACAATAGGAAATTATATTATCAAATGGCATGAGGAAAGTACATCTCTATGCCTACATGTCAATGTGTATGCCAATGCAATGTAACATAGTGATAAAACCATATGCATACTCTCAGAGTATCAATTCACTCATTCCTCCCAGTCACTCAATCCTCTCAAATCACTCGGCACTCGCACTCAATAGGTACTTGCGCTCACTCGAGGTGTACAGACTCCGGAGGGGCTCCTTCAGCTCAAGTGCTTAATTCGCACGGACAACTCACGTGCTATAGTATCAATATCTGAATCCGCACAGATAACTCATGTGCTGCACGGACAACTCATATGCTATAGTATCAATATCTGGATCCGCACGGACAACTCACGTGCTGCACGGATAACTCACGTGCTATTGTATAAGTATTTGGATCTGCACGGACAACTCACGTGCTATAGTATCAATATCTAGATTCGTACGGACAACTCACGTGCTGCACAAACAACTCACGTGTCATAGTATCATTATCCTCATAATCAGGCCCTCAGCCTCACTCAGTCATCAATCTCTACAGTCTCTTGGGCTCACAATGTCATGAAACTAGCCCAAAAATGATAATATGATGTGTCAATATGTAGCAACAGATACTGAGATATGATATGCAATGAATGAACATGACTGAGTATGAAATTACAATGTAAGAAAACAACTTAACAGCAGTAACGACCTCAATGGGTCCCAACCGAATAAGTATGTAACTTAGACATGGTTTTTAACATGGATCACAACTCAATAGCTCTAGTACGTAGAGATTTTTATGATTTCAGATAAGCTCAGGTAACTACACAGTACAACAGGAATAACGGAGTCACTGTTCACACGGTGCACGCCCACACGCCCGTCACCTAGCATGTGTGTCACCTCAACACCAAACACATAACACGTATAATTAGGGTTCATACCCTTAGCTCCAAGATTAGAAGAGTTACTTACCTCAACCTTCAAGCTCCGAAAATACTACAATGCTCCAATTGATTAAAATGTCCAAATATCACCCACAATTTAATACCTACCATTAGATATCCCAACTACATCAAAATAAATATGAAAAGATTCATAAATATCTATTTAGGCTTCACAATTCGGCAACAAGCCTTCAACCATCCCATATTATCCAATAGGCTCATCCATTAGCCTATTCAATTCCATTCTTTTCATTTAATACTCATTTGGAGTCATTAATAATACTATATTAATTAACCAACATCATTAAGTCACTATTCATTGTCTTCTCCAATAAACCCTATGTTCAAGAACACCCATTTCAAGAACTAGTGTTGTATCTTGTCCAAATGGTGATTCCCTATTCAATTCATTCATCAATTAAGTTATCAAGTCTATTGGAATCATTAGAAACTCAAAACAATTCCTTTTTATATCAATTCATCACTATTCATCTTCTTCTTTGCCCAAAATATCATTTTCAAGACCCTCCCTTAGGGTTCATACAATATCCCATTACTACTTCAAATAAAACTCATAAAGATGCTACCTATACTCCAATATGACATATATATGAAGCTCAAGTGAAGGGACTACCTCTTGGCGGAAGAATCTAACTTTTTCTCTTTTTGGTGTTCTTGAAGATTCAACCCATTTTCTATGGATTGGATCCATAATAATGTTAGTGCTATCACTAAATGATGTTATATAATCATCCTTGTACCAAAATAACTTACCTTGAAGTGTATCCATGGTGGAAGAGCTCCTCCTTCTCTCTAGAAATCAATTCCAAGTTGAAGAACTAATGTTTTCTCTCTCTAAACCCCTTGTTTCAGCCCCTTTAAAATGGCCCCTAAAGCTGCATAGCCTCCTTGCGTAGGCTACGCACAAAGTCTACGCAGGGTGGACTTCTATCCCCCTTCAGTTGGAAGCTGCTGGATTTGCCTACGCAATGGTGCGTAGGCTATGCTACTATGTTGCGTAGGCTACGCAAGACTCGCGTAGCTGTTCTGCCACCCTTTAGTAAAAAGGTCATAATGTCTTGTAGGAATCTCCAAATGCCAAACAATACTAGACACATAGACCTTTCTTTTGATAGGTTATACACCATATAACTCTTCATATATTGAGAGTTATGCTTGTTTGGAGTTAGGTCTTGTGCGAACTTACTTGAAACTGTATCCCATCATATAATTTTCAACTTGACTTAGCCTTAGGGCTCTTCTTAGACCATAAATCATTCTTAATGCACCTCATACATATATTATCATGATCAATTGATATCATTCATATTATCAGTCTTGTTCATACCCGAATTAATATAATTAGCACCCGCCAATCTTCTTAATGGTCTTAAAACTCTTCAAAATTTTTCGGGGTGTTACACAAATGAACTAAATAACTTAAGCATGTTTAGTCTGAAGTTTTAGCAAATGAACTAAATAATTTAAGCATGTTTAGTCTGAAATTTTAGCAAATAAACTAAATAACTTAAGCATGTATAGTCTGAAGTTTTAGCAAATGAACTAAATAACTTAAGCATGTATAGTCTGAAGTTTTAGAAAATGAACTAAATAACTTAAGCTTGTATAGTCTGAAGTTTTAGCAATGAACTAAAAAATTTAAGCATGTTTAATTTGAAGTTTTAGCAAATGAACTAAATAACTTAAGCATGTTTAGTCTGAAGTTTTAGCAAATGAACTAAATAACTTAAGCATGTTTAGTCTGAAATTTTAGCAAATGAACTAAATAACTTAAGCATATTTAGTCTGAAGTTTTAGCAAATGAACTAAATAACTTAAGCATGTATAGTCTGAAGTTTTAGCAAATGAACTAAATAACATAAGCATGTATAGTCTGAAGTTTTAGAAATGAACTAAAAAACTTAAGCATGTTTAGTCTGAAGTTTTAGCAAATGAACTAAATAACTTAAGCATGTTTAGTCTGAAGTTTTAGCAAATAAACTAAAAAACTTAAGCATGTTTAGTCTGAAGTTTTAGCAAATAAACTAAATAACTTTAGCATGTTTAGACTGAAGTTTCGTATAAAACTCATTACGAAATTGTAGACTGCGGGATAAATAACTTCAGCATGCATTAGCATGAAGTTTTAGCTTCAATGTGAAACAACTTCATGCTATATCAGCATGAAGTTTTAACTTCAACATGAAATAACTTCATGCTACATTAGCATGAAATTTTAGCTTCAAGGTGAATAACTTCTTGCAAGTGTGATTCTAAAGATGAATCTGGACAAGTTTCTGATTTTTTGACAAAGCTGCGGAGAGGAGAGGATGAGATCTTTTTTTTCACGAATGAGATTGCAGATCACGCGATTAATGTGTGATGCAGGTTTTATATCTTTTGTCAGGGGTGTAATTGTCATAGTATTACGAATTTTTTGTCAGAAGGCTACCAAATCAATAATATTTAAAAATAGGGTACATGTTAAAAGGGGCACAAATATAGGGTACGACTGCAAATCCCTCGACACAACTTATCTTAATTCTATTGTTACACTTAAAATAATTAACCTAAAAACACAAAACCAAATAGAAAAATGTGGTCAAATGAAAGTGAATGCCATTACTAATTCTACTCGTGTATAACTCAAATGAAAGCATTTTTTTTAAAAGTGTGATCGAACCTTACTTCCGAGGTTGCCTACATATCCTTGGCTATAAAGGAATCAGGTTAATGTAGTTCTAGGAAACTTTGCTAGCTAGGACAACCGGACACTGGAGTTAAGACTGTTGCTGCTACTATTGTTGTTATTGTTACTGTTACTTGTTGTTGTTATTGTTACTTTTTTGCTTACATCAAAAGAAAAAGAGAAGATAAAACTATATATGTCTACAAATTAAGAGTTACAAAATTCCTATCTATGTGCCTTTTGGAGTCAAATCTTGATTCTTGACTTGCTCACTTGCATTGACCTTAGATTGGATCTTGATGCTCTTTGAAGAAAAGATTATGGCTCAATCTCGATTTCTTGATTTCCCGATCAGAATTTGGAAAAATGAAACTTGAGAAGCTGGGTTGCTGACACATTATCAAAACCAACTTCGACTATCTTATGATCGAAAGACTTCTTTCTTCTGATGATAACTAAAACTGCAAGCTTTAATCATCACAACATATATACTACGGCAGGGCCTGCAAAGCCATCAAAGACGAACAAAATTTTCTGCCCCAGATTGGAACTGAGAAAATTTTGTGAGTTATTGGGTAAAGAGGCAGATCAACTTATTTTATTTGAAAGATGCAAAAATTATACCGAAGACTCCAAATCGAACGTGCTTCTCTTAGGAGTAGAACTGATAAAACTTAGACTATGAGGTGCATCTCCCATGGGTAGCATTGGAATGACTGTGAGATTGAAGGACTCGAACTAGGAATTACATCTCTTACGATTAATAATTCATATTAGGAAGTGCATCTCCTATTGGAATGAATAGGGTTGACTCAAGATAGGAAGTGTGTCTCCTACGAGTGAGGTTGAAGGACTTGGACTAGGAAGTGTGTCTCCTTAGGAATAAAGGTTTAGATTAGGAAGTGCTTCTCCTATTGAAATGACTCAAACTAGGAAGTGTCTCCTACGAACGAGGTTGAAAGACTTGGACTAGGACGTGCATCCCCTAGGATTGGTAGTTTGGATTAGTAAGTGCGTCTCCTACTAGAATAACTCAAACTTAGAAGTGTGTCTCCAACGAATGAGGCTGAAAGACTTGGAATAGGAAGTGCATCTCCTAGGATTAATGGTTTAAATTAGGAAGTGTGTCTCCTATTAGAATGACTCAAACTAGGAAGTGTGTCTCCTACGAATGAGGTTGAAAGGCTTGGTCTAGGAAGTGCGTCTCCTAGGATTAGCGGTTCAGATCAGGAAGTGCGTCTCCTATTAGAACGACTCAAATAAAGTCGATGTACAAGCTCGAATTACACCATTCCCCAGCATAGTCGCCAGAGCTATCACACCCTCTTTTCTATCCCCCCCAAAGATATATGTATGTTATGGATTGTGTTAAAGAGTTTTTCCAATTAAAGTGACAAATTTGAGTAGGGATTATTTTATTTACAGAGTCGCCACTTGGAATTGATTATTTTTTTGGTGTTCCAAGTCACCTTTTATGAATCTCTAGTCAAAGGAAGGTTTGACTCTATTATTATTGGTCTGCAAAAATAAAGTCTCGGTAAGAAATTCTGTTGACCGGGGAGAAGGTGTAAGGCATTTTTCGTGTCCCGTGGTTCTAGCACGGTCACTTTATTGACTACGTTTGGCTTATATTATTTTTGGATAAACTGTATTTTATTGATTTTCATGATTTACCCATGACCCCTTTTAATGTTGATGACTTTATTAATCTCAAACTAGGGCAATTATGCCCGACCCTAGCTTACACTAACTAAGACGAGTATTCCCGACCTTAGTTCGTGCGCCGCACCTAAAATGGGAGCCTACTCGAAGTTACTTAATAATAACTTTTATTTATTTGAAAGAATTGGGACAAGGCGTGTCCTCACGACCTGGCCATTTTATTTATCTATTTATTCCGAAGCGAGTCTTCCCGACATCAGTTAAGACAAAATTAATTATTTTTGTTAAAACAAATTAGTTTTGAGTTAGTCATGATCATTTGTGACAGAGTAATTGAGTTATTTTTATAAATAAATAAAACATCTAATCTTATTGAATTTATTTAGTGGACTAAATTTAATTTAATTTATTTGGTGGATTAATAAAAAAAGTGACGTACTACTTAAGAGAAAACAAATCTTTGCTTAATTTTGGAGAGTTAACTAGACTAATACAATTTTTTCTAAAACAAAAAATTAACTAGCTTTAAGGAGTATGATATGGAATTAATTAAAGAAGAAAAATAGTTTTTTTTTCTTTTTGTGGATTATTTTTCTTTTTCCGACCTAAAAAAAATAAAAATATTTACATATGGGTAGTGTATGATTAGTTGGATTGACTTTGCGATTATCACTGTTACTAATTTAAAAGATGAGACTAGTGTAAGAAGATTACCTAAACTAACTTATATTGTTTAAAAGTAGACAATACGACTATTCAAAATACACTAATGCAGCCAAATGAATCAGCAATGACCAAAACGAGCAAAGAAATAAAACGAAACCTAAACCTAAATCGCAAAAAGAAAACATAAAAGGAAAGAAAGGGAGTTAGGGTTTTACCACACAAGGGAAAGTCGATGCCAAATCGAGCAATGAAGAGATGCCGGGGACGCCGAATGATGGTTGTCCGACCTAAAAAAGCACGTTTCTTTTTTATCGACATTGAAAAAAATGAATGTCAGGGTCGTATCAAAAGGAAACATGTGTCTTGGGTCGAAGATTGGCTAAAACAGAGGTTAAGTGGTGGGGTTGTGGTGGTCGCGGTAGTGGGGGTGGCCGGAAAATTTATCGCCGAGGTTTCGGGTTTAGATTGACATCAATAGGTAGGTCTTGAGGAGCTCTAATCATTGATGTAAGTATTGTAGCATGGGGCGATCTAGAACTTCACGAATTTGAGGGGGAAAAGGCGGCTAGGGTTTCGGTTTTTTTTTTTCTAGATTCGGGGAGATTGGTGATGGTTTAGAGGATTTGGAGGTTGGAATCGGAAAGAGGAGTTCGAGATTAAGAGGGGGGTGAAAGTTTGGTGGTGATTGGAGGTGGCCGACCGCCGGTGGACGATTTCCAGCGGCAGCAAAGATGGGTGGTGGGCGACTAGGTCAGGGAGACGAGAGAAAGTGAGAAGAGAGAGGGAGAAGAGGGGAAATAAAGGGGAAATGGGGAAAAATTTTAGGTATTGGGGGTGGGCGACTAGGTCAAAAAATGTTGAACGGCTGAGATCGCATCTCAGTAGTATGGCCAAAACGATGCTGTTTTGGTTGTCTTCTAGGCCAATGGGTCCTGAGTTACTGGGCCAATTATTTTGGTCTATATTTTTGGACCAACAACAAAATTTGGCACAACTCAACAAAATTTAACCAACAGAACTATTAAGCAGAAATCGGATATTTCTAAATGAACTCAACATTTACAATATGAAATGACATCCCAAAACCGGTAGTACAGGTCATAAGCTCTACTGAGTTGCCTGCGAACGCAACAACAGGTTTATCTTGAGTCTCCACAACTCGACCAACCAGCTAATAATTAACAACAACCGTGGCACCTGGATCTGCACAAAAAAATGTGCAAAAGAGTAGTATGAGTATACCACAGCGGTACCCAGTAAGTATCAAGACTAACCTCAGTGGAGTAGTGACGAGGGACAGTCAAGAAACCTACCGGACTAAACAACCTGAACAAGTGTGAAGGTGAACTAACAGAGAAAAATAATATTAATATACAACTAAGCAGGATAAGGAATACCAAATAATACTTGCAACGAGATACCAATAACAACAATATTTAACATGAAGCAGTCAGGTAATAATGTCGTAGAGTAAGCTAGACACTATCTAAGTCATGTGAAATCAAAATAAAGGAAAAACCAGTAACAACTCAAAAAGAACAACCGCTCTCACATCAGATTTGTTCAAGCATTTCCATGAGGTACGGAACTTCATAATCACAGCTCACGGGTCCCAATTCTTGAACCCTAATCACTTGGCATATTATGCCCACATTACAACTCATATCCGCACGGACGACTCACATGCCAATAGAACATCCCTAACATAGAAGGCAAGTAGAAAAGAGTATGTATAATGGTTGATGACGTCAGGATTCACTTTTTGAAACCGATATGGGTGATTTAACTACGTGTATACTTGTGCAAGTGTTCTACCACAATTCTAGTTAATAAATAGAAGTAGAGACAATGAATATGACATAAGAAACGATTACCACGAAATGTACAGTGTAATAAAAGCAACAATGAAGTTTGAAGCAGCGACCAGCACAACAAGATTAGCTACATAGAACTGAGCAAAAAGTGCATCACGGAGGAAAATAATTAGTAGTAAGCTAAGAAAAACAACAATCAAAGACAAGTGCGCAGAAAAGGGAAATGATAACAAGAGCTCTCGCGAGGTACCGCCTCGTAGTCTCAAATCATAAAATGAATCACAACTTTCCTTATATCACCGCGGGCGCCTTTATATTTAGTTTTGAAAATACTTTTCCCGAAATAACATCCCGCATTTTAGCCCATCTTATCACACTGCATGGCTTCTAGTAGTTTCCCTACTAGCCACGCGTTTCAAGCCCACCTTATCTCACCGCATGCGTTTCAACACCCAGATCTTATATCATCGCATGCGTATCAATAATAACAATAGCACAGCAGAAACCTCATGCAACACAATAACAACCATACGGTAGAAAGCTCGTGCAAACAACATAACAATTCTCTCAACAAAACGCGTATGCCAAAAACATAACAACTCAAATAAATGACTTTCACAATATGTGCCCACATGCCACAACATTTCCTCAAAACAGTTTCAATATCACAATCACACATAGCTCTCGGCTCAACAACAACAACAACAACAACAATAACACGAGAATACTGCAAGTAAATCAACACAAGAACTTCAGAACACAAAGAAATGGAAGAACGAACTCACAAAGAAAGACACAATAGGGAAATAATAGTCTTAACAAGAATAGTTCAACAAGGGAGAGGTAATGTGTAACAATAATTCCACGAAAGTGCAATTCGACAACAAGAGAGATAGCATGAATCAATGACCCCAAATAAGAATGCGTCAACAATGAAAGGGATAACAAACTCCAATTAAGTCTAAGCAATTATGGAAGAGATAATAATGATTTCAATTAAGGTTAAGCAATTACGAAAATGATAGTATGACGATAAAAAGGGGCAACAACTTCAATTAAGGAACATAAGAGTTTAATCGAAAATAAGGGTAGAACATGAAGCAATTAATTCCAATTAAGACACATAAGGGTGAATTTAGTAAATGGGGGATTTAACATGACAAAACAACTTCATATTTAATGAACATAAGAATCTAAGAGCCATAAACGTTCAAATTTTCACAAATAAGCCCGATCATGTACTCGTCACCTCGCGTACACGGCCTCCAAATGACACAAATTAGAACCAAAGACTCAAATCCTAAGGGGTAGTTCCCCCACATAAAGTTAGGTAAGATACTTACCTCAAAGAAGCTAGACCGATACTCTAAAATGAACTTCTCGAGTGAAACACCCACTGGATGGCTCAAATCTAGCTAAATTAACTCCAAATCATAAATAAAACTCATAGTAAATAATTCCGGATAATAAAGCTTCAATATTTAACAAAAACTAAAAAGTCAACCCAAAAGTTTAACCCCAGGCCCTCACCTCGGAACCCGATAAAATTTACAAAACCCGAACACCCATTTGATAACGAGTCCAACCATATAAGAATTATCAAATTCCGATATGAATTCGTCCTACAAATCATCATTTTATATTTTAAAAGATGTTTTACAAAATTTCCCATTTTTCTCAACTCAAACCACTAATTTAATGATAAAAATAAAGATGGAATCATGAAACATAATGAATTCCGGGTGAAGAACATTTACCCCAATGATTTGCTTGAAAAATCCATGAACAATCGCTCAAATCCGAGGTCTACAACTTAAAATATGGTGAAAATGGCTAACCCTCAAATCAGAGTACTTTTTATATTTTGCCCAGTTATAACACATCGCGATCGCAGAAAATTACACGCGATCGCGAAGCACAAAATGAAGTCTGCCAAAATAACCTACACGAAAGCGAACAAACAGATGCGAACACGAAACATAGCGACCTCCTAATACGCGATCACGGACCCGATGATACGAAAGCGGAGAACAAATTTCTGTTGCCCCTTTCCAGCTCCAACTCTACGCGAACGCGGAATAAGCATCGCAATCGCGGACATAAACTAACTAGACCTTACTTGAACACGTGTAAAATATCGCGAATGCAATAACAAAAACACTGAGTTCCCAAAATCACTTTGCGATCGCAGCTTCATCTTCGCGATCGCGAAGAGCAACAGCCACACCAGAAACCACCAACTCTAAAGCATGAAGAAATGGCCTGTAGCCTATCCAAAATACACCCGAGGCCCCCGGGACCTCAACCAAATATACCAACATATCCTAAAATACGATACAAACATAGTCGAGGCCTCAAATCACATCAAACAACATCGAAACTACAAATCGCACCTTGAATCGAACTCATGAATTTTCAAATCTTCCAACTTTCAAAACTCGCGCCGAAATATATCAAATCAACCCGGAATGACGTCAAATTTCATATGCAAGTTTCAAATGACATAACAGAGCTAATACAACTCTCGGAATTGCATTCCGACCCCAATATCACCAAAGTCAACTCTCGGATAAACCTCTCAACCTTCCAAAACTTCAACTTTCCAATTTTTGCCGAAATGCTTCAAATTACCCTACGGACCTCCAAATCAAAATCTGGATGCATGCTTAAGTCAAAAATCACCATACGAAACTATTGGAATCATCAAAATACCATTTCAGAGTCTTCTACATAAAAGTCAAATTCCGATCAACTCTTACCGCTAAAGCTTCTAAAACAAGAATCCCTCTTTCTAATTGATCCCAAATCATTCGAAAACCGAACTCGACCACACACGCTAGTCATAACACATAATATGAATCTGCTCAATAGCTTAAGCAACCGAACATGACATTAATTCTCAAAATGATCATTCGGATCGTTACAAATATTTAACCCAAAAACATAAAACCAAATAGAAAAATGTGGTAAAAATATAGGCATTTACAGTGTAGTTGTATCTCTCTAAATTGTGCATATATAGAAAGCTTTCCTAGTCTAAAAATAGGAAAAATGGATTTGTATTTGTTGTATCTAAATAGGAAAAGAGTAGTAGTGTGCGTTATGTTGTTGCTAAGTTACCCCTCAAAACATTTGGGATATTTACACAAATAGTCAGCAATTTTCATTGTTTACTTTTTTAGCCATATACATAGATTATGCATTGATTATACACGATGTTGGCCCAAGTAAAGTTTTTTTTTGATGATTGACAAAGGAACTCAAGCATGAACCAGGTCCATACACAGTGTACACAAACACGGGCAGATTCGAGCATAAGGGATGCACGTGAAGGAGATAAGCTTAAGTTGTTATATCTGATATCTCTTGATAGAAAAGGTTGCATAAATGATAAGGAGAAGGACTCCTTACTCGAAGAGAACTTTATCCAAGATAAGGGAGGAGTTAGAAGTTGAAGATAACTAGAATTCTTCCACCAAGGAAAAGTATAGCATTGGAACTCTAGTTATTTCCTATTCTACTAACTCTATAAATTGCAGGATGTTCTCATTTTACATGCACGCACAAACGCTGAAGTTAAACCTGAGTTGAGAGAAAAATAGCAAGGCATTTTACAAGCAATTCTTGTGTGATTCAAGTGTGCGAACCTGAAGCTACATGAACCTGATAGAAGAACCAGTTCCAAGTGTCTGTCTTTTATTCTAGTTTCATTGTAGTAAATGTTTTCAAATTGTACCTTTCAGCTTTATCTGGAGGCAATTGTATTAGGTACTCTGAGTATTCAAGTTAGAGTTAACTTGAAGTTGTCGCAATAGTTAGAGGTTGGTTACCACAACGGGATTAGAGGTAATCCTTAGGTTTACAAAGAGTTTTGTAAATGATGTTTTGGCTCAGTGATTTAGTGAAGTATTGGGGAAAATCCTACTGAGTAGTAGGTCGTGATTTTTTCACCTTTTGAGCTGGGTGTTTTCCACGAAAAATACTTGTGTTCTTTACTTTTCGCATTTACTATTTTCGTAACAGTAGTATAAGAAACACATAGAAGAACCATATCCTTCTATAATCAGTGCACGTAAAAATTGGACCCCACGCAAATCACTCCCCCCCCCCTCTTGTATGGCATTGAAGTATAAAAATAATAATTGGTATCGGAGCGAGTTCTCCTTGAAGAGGCTTACACTTTAGGAGAAAATCAGCATGAGTGCACCACCTGGAAACTGGGAAGGGCAATCCAATGCTTGGCCACCACTCTTTAAAGGCCAGTACTACTCTTGGTGGAAAAATCGGATGAGAGATCACGTTATAGAAAATGACTATGAGCTATGGGATATTGTCACCGATGATCCACTGGATACCTTGAAGAAAAATATTGAAGGGGTAGATGTGCCAAAGACAAGAGCGGATTGCACTATTGAGGACTTGAAGAAATGGGAGAAGAATGCTAAAGCCAAGAAATGGCTTGTTTGTGGACTTAGTCCAGAGGAGTACAGCAGAATCCAAAGTTGTACCATTGCTAAGCAAATTTGGGATACATTATAAGTGGCTCATGAAGGAATACCTCAGGTGAATAGATCCTGAGAAACTCTATTGTATTCTCAATATGAGAACCTTGCTAGATGTACACAAAGTTCACTACACTAACAAATGAGCTAAAGTCTCTTGGAGGGATTATTCCTGAAGAAGATAGAGTCGAGAAGATACTGACTAGGGTTGTGCCTATCACTTGGGAGAGCAAAATCACAGCCATTCAGGAATCAAAGAATATTGCCACTCTCCCACTGGATGAATTTATTGGAAATCTTACTGCCTATGAACTTAGGAGACAAACCATGAAAATGGATGTACCTAAGAAGGAAATGATCATGGCACTCAGAATCACTGAAGGTTATGATCTAGAAGATGATGAAATGGCTATGATCACCAAGGACTTCAAGAAGTACTTGAGGAGAGGAAAATGTTCTTCAAGAAGTGGAAGCTATAACAAGTCAAAAGCTCCTGAGAAGCAAACCAATGATGGCTGCTACAAGTGTGGAAAGACTGATCACCACATCAAGAACTATCCTTTATGAGAAATTGAATGGAAGAAGGAAAGAGCTGAACGAAGGAACAAGTTCAACCCAAGAAAAGCAACAACAAAGGATCAACCAAGGCTATGGTCGCTGCTTGGGGAGAAGCTCAGATGAAAGCTCAGATGGTAATTATGAGGATGAACAAGCACTTATGACCATTAGAGAATCTGATGAAGAAACTGAGGTAAGTGTAATTCATCTCAAAAACAAGATTAAATAGTTATCTAAAGAAAGGCTATATGAGTTACTACTAGAACTAATTGATGAATCTGAGGATGTAAATAACAAAAAGGAACAACTGTCTAAAGAATGTATGATTTTGAAGGCTAAGTGCAAAAACCTAGAACTTAGGGTTAGTGAAACTGTAAGTGAAAATACTATGTTGAAGAACCAGATTCATACACTTGACTTAACTATCCTAGAACTTAGATCTGTAAATCTAAAACTGAAATTAGGAACAGGTAAAAAGACAGTTGATCACACACAACTCACTTTAGAATAAAATATAGGAAAAATGAAAGATGAGTTGTACAAAAGGGATGAGCATGTAAGAATCCTAAAGGAGGATCTAAGCAAGGTCAAGTATGAGCTAGACAGAACTTGTAAATGGAATAGGTCCTCCAATGCACTTTCATGGCTACAAGAACACCATAGTAGCAACAGAAGAGGACTTGGCTTTGGGAACCTGACACCTAAGTGGGATCCCAAAAGCAAGTACCTCACACTTCCTGAGAACAAGATTTGCACACACTGTGTTAAAACATGTCACTATAAAAGTGAATACATTGCAAAAGAAAAGGCAAGTTAAAAATACAAAGAATTTGTTCAAGGGAAGAATAGGCTACCAAGTTGGGCTAAAAAGAATTTGATTCATCCTTTTGCCTATAGAAAGGGACCCAAACTAGTTTGGGTTCCTAAGACTAACCCCCGATTTCCTTTTGCAGGTCCAAGTGAAGGGGAGAAGCCAAATATGGTACATGGATTGTGGCTGCTCAAAGCACGTAACAGGAAGCAAGAACCAGTTCCTTTCACTTGAGGACCTTAAAGGAGGTAATGTCTCCTTTGGAAATAAGAAGAAAAGTGAGATCATTGGGGTTAGAAAAGTAGGTAAGACTGATTCTCGCTCCATTGAGAACGTCTACTTAATAGATGGACCGAAGTACAGTCTAATAAGTGTATCACAATTATGTGATAGAGGTAATATAGTAGCATTCACCTCTACAAAATACTTTGTAATTAATCTTATCACTGACAAGATAGTTTTGCAGGGAAAAAGTATAAAACAACATATATATTGTGGATATATCCACACTTTTAGATAATGAACTCACTTGCTTAAGTGTGATGGATAATGATCCCCTCTTTTTGCACAAGAGACTTGGACATGCCAGTCTAAGTCAACTCAACAAACTAGTCTCCAAGGACTTGGTGATAGGACTGCCTAACATTAAGTTCAAGGAAGATAAAGTTTGTAAGGCTTGTGCAAGGGGGAAGCAGGTAAGATCCTCTTTCAAATGCAAGGAATAGTAAGCACCACCAGGACGATAGAACTGGTCCGTATGGATCTTTGTCGACCAATGAGAACATTGAGCAGAGGTGGTAGGAGATATGTTATGGTGCTTGTTGATGATTACTCTAGGTTTACTTGGACACTGTTTCTAACATCTAAAGATTAAGAATTTGATATGTTCACTTCTTTTGTTAGAAAATCTCAGAAACAACTAGGTAATCAATTTGCATCAATTAGGTCTGATCATGGTACTGAATTTGAAAATGCTAAATTTGCTGAATTTTGTGATGTGCATGGCATAGATTATAATTTTTCTGCTGCTAGAACTCCACAACAAAATGGAGTGGTTGAAAGAAAGAATAGGTCATTGGAGGAAATGGCTAGGACTATACTTCTTTCTAGTAAACTGCCCCATAGTTTCAGGGCAGAAGTTGTGAACACTGCATGTTACATCATAAATAGGTGCATGACTAGACCTCTTGTTGAGAAGACTCCCTATGAGTTACTTAAAGGGAGAAAGCAAAATATATCCCATCTTAGGGCATTTGGATGCAGGTGCTTTGTGCACAATAATGGTAAAGACTCCGTAGGTAAGTTTGATCCCAGAAGTGATGAGGGAGTATTCTTGGGATATTCTTCACATAGTAAAGCTTATAAGATTTATAACAAAAGAACTATGTGTAGAAGAAAGTGTACATATGGTTTTTTACGAAACTAACATTCTTTCTGAGAGGCAGGAACATGATGATGAAGCAATTGGGCTGGTAAGAAACTAAAATGAAACCACAGCCCAGACTGAAGCTGCACCAGAGGAAGGAACAGGTGATGGAATAGGTCCTTCCACCTAGGGCAACTTGACAGGGGGAATTGAACAAAGAGGAACTGATCCTCAAAGCTCGAGGGAACCTCTCTATGAACCTATTCCTCAGCAACAAAACATTGAAGGAACATCTAAAGGAAACCAACTGGTTGTGAAACCTTACAAGTATCAAAGTTCTCATCTCATTGAGAACATAATTACTGATCCAACCTCTGGAATCAAAACCAGATCTTCTTTGAAGAATATGTGTGATTTTGATGCTTTTTTATCTCTTATTGAACCTAAAAATATTACTTAGGCTTTGTAGGATGTAGACTGGGTGAATGCAATGCAAGATGAACTCAACCAATTTGAGAGAAGTAAAGTTTGCCTTCTGGTACCAAGACCCAAGGACAGATCAGTAATTGGCACAAAATGGGTCTTCAAAAACCAAATTGACGAAGATGGAACAGTTATAAGGAACAAGGCAAGATTGGTGGTTCAATGATATAATCAAGAGGAGGGGATAGACTATGATGAGACCTTTTCTCCAGTTGCAAGATTGGAGGCAATTAGACTCCTTATAGCATTTGCTGCTTATATGGACTTCACTCTCCATCAGATGGATGTCAAGAGTGGCTTCCTTAATGGATATCTAAAGGAATAAGTGTTTGTCAAGCAACCTCCGGGATTTTAAAGCAAAGAATGTCCTGATCATGTGTACAAGTTTGACAAGGCACTTTATGGGCTCAAGCAAGCTCCAAGAGCATGGTATGAAAGATTATCAAAATTCTTGCTTGAGCATGGATACAAGAGAGGTAAATTTGCCAATACTTTATTCTTGAAAGAAAAAGGTAAAGATCTATTGGTAGTTCAAATATATGTAAAAGTTATAATCTTTGGAGCAACTACTGATAAGTTAAGTAAAGAATTTGCTAAACTAATGGGGAGTGAATTTGAAATGAGTATGATGGGTGAGCTTAATTTCTTTTTAGGCTTACAAATTAAACAAAATTCAAATAAAACTATGATCCATCAGTAGAAGTATATGAAAGAGTTGCTCAAAAGGTTTAAAATGGAAGATTCCAAAGAAATTGACACTCAAATAGCAACAACCACAAAATTGGATGTGGATGAACCTGGTTCATCTGTTAATCAGAAGTTGTATAGGGGAATGATTGGCTCTTTGTTATATCTCACTGCTAGCAGACCTGACATTGTATTTAGTACAAGCCTCTGTGCTAGATTTCAGGCAAATCCAAAGGAGTTTTACTTGACTGTTGTTAAGAGGATCTTGAGATACCTAAAAGGAACCACTAACCTTTGTCTATAGTATCCAAAAGGAAGTAATTTCAACTTAGTGGGATATGCTGATTATGCAGGTTTTCTTGTGGATAGAAAGAGTACCTCAGATATGGCACACTTTCTTGGCTCATGTCTTGTGTCTTGGGCCACCAAAAAACAAAATTATGTGGCTTTATCTACTGCTGAAGCTGAGTATGTTGTTGTTGCCTCATGTTGTGCTCAATTGGTATGGATCAAAAAATAATTAATGGACTTTGGGATTAATGTAGGTTGTATCCCCATCTTTTGTAAGAGCACTAGTGCAATTAGTATGACCAAGAACCCGGTTTATCACAAAAGAACTAAGCACACAGATTTTCAGGCATCACTTTTTGAGGGACAACTATGAAAAAGGCTTGATCACTGTGGAATTATGTGCTACTGATAAGCAAATAGCTGACATCTTCACAAAACCTCTAAGTAGAGATAACTTTGGAAGGAACAAGTTAGAATTAGAGATGATTAATATCACTTAAAAGGAACTAGCTCTAACTCATAAATTTTGGTTAGGAACTTAATTAGATTAGATTTTGCTCGGTCTCATACTTTCATCAGTATACTCATGTGTCATGTGCTAAAATATATCATTAATCTCTAATGATATCTTCACAAAACCTCTAAGTAGAGATTAATGATATCATTAATTTTGACAATGTGGGTTGCTCTGATGGTAAGCACCCTCCACTTCCAACCAAGAGGTTGTGAGTTCGAGTCACCCCAAGAGCAAGGTGGGGAGTTCTTGGAGGGAAGGATGCCGAGGGTCATTTAGAAACAGCCTCTCTACCCCAAGGTAGGGGTAAGGTCTGCATACACACTACCCTCCCCAGACCCCACTAGTGGGCTTATACTGGGTTGTTGTTGTTGTTAATCTCTAATGATATCTTTATTTTCTTGGAAAATTCAGACTTACACAAGAGATTTCTCAGTGAAGAACCCGGTTCATCAAGATTACATGGTACGTACTCTCTACCCTGCATATTTTAAAATAATAATATTTGGATTATGATCAAAATGAGAGTCCCATTTAATCCTAACCTCCTTGAGCTTATCCTTTACGAAATGAACCAGTTTCATCCAAATAGAGTCCCAAAAACTCAATAAGTGCCTAGATTCTAGGGAGAGTCCTCAACGTCTCTTCAAACTGAATCTCAGTTTGATTAGACTCTTGAACTTCTGAAAAAGTTGTCGTTACCCAATCAAAGTATCTCTCTTTAAATTGATTTGGCCTAAGTCATTTCTTCACTTCTAATTCACAGCTGCCAAACAATTCTCTCTAATTTTTTCTCATCTTCTAAACACACATAATCATTTTCTCTTATCCTCTAACCATCAATGGCTAATACTTCTGAAAATCCCTCATCACCACCCAAAGAATCCACATCCACTCCTTCAACTACACCCTCAACCATATCAATCTCTAATAAAGGAAGATTCAAGATGCTTGCTTGCAAAGTAGTCGCTGGAAAAGAACAAATCAAGAAAATTAATGAGCAACTAAAGGCAAGTCACGCAGATGAAACCCAAAAATCTGAAGACTCTTTCAATTCTGCAACTGAGGGGGAAGAAATTATTTCATCTGAAACAGAGCATGTAACACCTGGTCCTAAAATTACATCTGAAGTAATCTCTAAGGTTGATGCAAATCTAGAACTGGGGTAGAGCCTACTAATTCTGGGAAAATAGGTGGTAAAAATAAAAAGAGAAAAGAAAAAGAGAGTGAGGGTACTAAAGGCGATATGAGGGGAATGGGACAAGGAGTGGCTGAATCTTCACCCACTCCTATTGGTTTGACTAAAGAAATGGGATCTATAAAAATATGGAGTGAGGAATCTGCTGGAGAAGAAGAAAGTGTGAGAGAAAAAGGGGGAAGTGGGTCTGGAGAAGCTACTGAGGGGTTGGTTATATTGGGGAAGAATGTTCAAGAACTTGTTCCATCTGTGCAGGAACCCCTCGAGGACCTACTGAGAAAAGTATCTGGTAGTTACAATCCTAAAAGGAAAAAGGGTTCAGAAGTTGAAGTCCATGGTACTGCTAGGGCAAACAAGAAGAGAAAGGTTGCCTCTTCTATCTCTGTAGAGACGCCTTCTACAAGAGGAAGAGCTACAAGGAGTCAGAAGAAGTAGAGTGAGGCTGATCTGGAAAAGTCCCTAGAAGAAAGTAAGAGAAAAGTTATTGCAAAGGGAAAGAAGAAGGTAGTTGAGCCTGAGGCAGTTGAAATTGAGGAGATGGACCTGGTTCTTCGTGATGAAGAGGAGGTAGAAGAAATGGAGGTTATGACTCCAAAGGCAAAGAAAATCAAGACTTCCACATAGAAGTTTGTTTCAAAGACAAAGTCTGCAAAGCCCTCTACCTTGGCTAAAAGAACTAGGTCTGCCTTGAAGTCTAGAAAGGTTAAAATGATGGAAGAAGAAGATAGTGAAGGAGAAGAAGAATCTGATGCAGAGAAGGACAAGATGGTTAAGTTTGGAAAAAGAACCAACTTGAAAGGTAGACTCCTCAGGGACTTGGAGGAGGAAGGCATGATGCTGCTGCTGGAAAAGTTGCAACTGCAGGGTTGGAAGGACATGATCCTTCAGATGGATCGAAAGCTTGCCAGAACTGAGATTGTGGAGTTCATGGCAAATTGTGATACCAAAAATGGCAGAGTCACCAGAGTGATGAAAGGGGTGACAGTGAGTTTTGATGACAAGGAACTGGGAGAGATATTAGGTGTACGTGCTGAAGGGTACAATGATTATAAGAAACTCAAATGGCCAAGTCTAGAGAATCTCCCTACCTCCCTTGACATTACAAGGAAGTTTGGTGACAATAAATAAGAGCTTCAGCCCAAGGCTATATACAAAAGTGAGATGAAGCCACCCCACAAAGTGTTGTTCGAATTTGTTAACAAAGTTGTGTTTCCTAGGCAGGAAAGAAGGCACATTGCCACATTCATGGACCTGGTCCTTATGGAATGTTTGGACAGTGGAAGGCAAATAAATTGGCCTGGGTTTATCATCCAGCTTCTTGATAGGGTTCTGACAGGCACCAAAACTCATGCCATACCCTATGGTTTTATTCTCGCGGATGTACTCGCACACTTCAAGGTACCCATCAAGAAATGGGAAGTTGGAACAAGCAAAGATCACTTTAGGGAAAACACTTTGACTGCTTATGACTATGAAGTCCACACCACTCCTAAAGAACCTGGTTCATCCAAGAAGGTACCTGTGAACAGCAAAGTGCGAGTCTTGGTGCAAGAAAGTAGGGCTAAGGATGCTGAAATTAAGAGGCTGAAGAAGAGGCTGGTTGAAGTAGAAACTGAGAGGGATGCTCTCAGGGCTGAGCTTGCAAAGGAGAAGGAGAAGAATGATGGCATTCTTCATGATATGTTGAAGCTACTTCAGGCCAGAAACCAAGAACCTGGTCCTTCCTAGTCTTGAAACCTTTCTAGCCTAGTTAGACAAACCAGTGACCTAGATGGGATTTCTCTTTGTTCTTTTTGCTCATGATTTAGTGTTTTGTTTCTCTTTATGCTTTGTGGATGACTAGTATCAATGATAATCAACTATTTTTGTGCTCTAACTATTTGTTGATGCTTCTTAGATGGCTAATATCATTAGATTGATAAATGATGCTTGACTTCATGATTGCATTTGAAGTAGCCCCAGTGGCCATGAGAAATTTCTATTAAAATATGGCTATCTAACATAATTATGCAACTTTTCGATGATGCCAAAAAAGGGAAGATAGGTTATGTTTCTTACTTTGGACAATGATGTTTATAACCTAATGAACCTGGTACTTGATGATTTGTGACTTAAAAATGGAAAGTGTTCTAACATTGTGTTGATGTTGAGCTGAGTTGACACAGGGCCTATGCTTATGAAAAGCACAGAGTTAGTCATCATCAAAAAAAGGGGAATTTGTTGGCCTAAGTTGTGATGACCCAAAAGGTCATCTCATGATTTAGAACGTGAATCTGCGCTCTTAAGCCTTAAAAAATCTCATTTTTATCCTCCTTGATTTGCGTGCACAGTCCGGGAAGGTTTTCGAAAAGCTTTTATGTTGAAAACTAATAAAAAATAAGAATTTTTGCTTTAAAAGTTGATTTTAGTTGACTTCGGTCAACATTTTTGGTAACCGGGCCCAGATCCATATTTTAACGGTCTCGGTGGGTCTGTATCGAATTATAAGACCTGGGCGTATGCCCGGAATCAAATTCGGAGGTCCCTAGCTCAAGTTATGAATTTTTGATAAAAATTAAAAGTCTAAAAATTAATTATTTTTAAGAATTAAGTGATGTTTAGCATTGTTAGTACCGGGTCCGTATTTTGGTTCCGGAGCCCGGTACAGATTCGTTATGATATGTAAGAGTTGTATGTGAAATTTGGTGAGAAACGGAGTTGGTTTGACGTGATTCGGACGTCCAGTTGAGAAAATAGAAATTTTAAAGTGTTCTTGAGAATTTCATTCGATTTGGTGCTAAATTCGGAGTTCTATGTGTTATTTTGGCGATTTGATCATGCGAGCGAGTTCGTATGATATTTTTAGACTTGTGTGCATGTTTGGTTTGGAGCCCCGAGGGCTCGGGTGAGTTTCGGATAGGCCACGGGATATTTTGGACTTTGAAAATCTGGTTTTTTCTGCAGAGTCTAAGTTCTGGCATGTCCTTCTTCGCGTTCGCGAAGGTACTCTCGCGAACGCGAAGAGTAAACTGGACAGCTGAGGATTTCTTCTTCGTAAACATGAAGGCTTGGCCCCGAACGCGAAGCGATGGGGGCGTTACCCTTCGCGAACGCGACAAGCCCATCGCGAACGCGTAGTGTTAGGCACTGGGGAGGGGGAGTCAGCCTTTTCTTCATCGCGAACGAGAGCAATATCTCGCGAACGCGAAGATCAGGGAAGGGTAGCCTACACGAACGGGAGCACTGCCTCGCGAACGCGAAGGCTTGGCAGCCCATACACTGTCGCGAACGCGACAGTGCTCTCGCGAACGCGATTAACACTGTCGCCCAGCACTTAACAAAATTCAAAACGGGATTTTTACCAAAAAACGCATTTTTCTCAAAACCCAAACGGTGAGGGGCGATTTTTCAAGAGTCATTCCTTACCCCAATTGTTGGTAAATGATTCTAAACCATTTTCTTTCAATTACCCATTATATTTCTTGAATTTTCAACCTAAAATCTAGAGTTTTCATGGTAGAATTAGGGGTTAGAGTAGAAAATAGGGATTTAGGAAATTTGGGGATTTAGACCTCAATTTGAGGTCGGATTCTAAAACTAATTACATATTCGGGCTCGGGGGTGAATGGGTAAAAGGATTTTGGTCCGAACCTCGGGTTTTGATCAAGCGGTCCCGGGGTCGTTTGTTTTTGACTTTTTGGAAAAAATTTGAGAAATTTAATTTATACAATATAATTGATTCCTTTAGTAATATTTTGTTATAAAATAAAGACTGTAAAGTAAAGACAAGTATAGAGAGAAACTGATATATTATTCAAACTTCAAACTTATGTACATAATGAACTGAATTCGCCTCTATTTATAGAAGAAAGGAAGCTGCTGTGTAAGCTGCTACTGCAAGCTGCTGTGTAAGCTGCTACTGTTGTGTAAGCTGCTTGTAAGCTGCTGTGTAAGCTGCTTGTAAGCTGCTGCTCTAAACTGTTGTGCCAGATATAGATAATCTTCTATCATGGGTAATATTTATCCATAACGGAGTATCGAAAGGATAAGCTTCTTCAGGAGGCTTATTTCCAATAGAGTACTAAATAGATAAATGTATTTATGGCGGAGTCTCATATGGATAAAATTCTTCAGGAAGCTTATTTACAACAGAGTACTAAATGAACATCCATAATATAATATATTCATAACACTTCCCCTTGGATGTTCATTAAAAGATAATGTGCCTCGTTAAAACCTTACTAGGAAAAACCCCGTGGGAAAAAATCCTAGTGAAGGAAAAAGAGTACACATATTTAGTAATACGCATTGCTAGCTGCCTCATTAAAAACCTTATAAGGAAAACCCTATGGGAAAAAACCTTAATAAGGAAAAAAGAGTACATCGCGTATTTTACTCCCCCTGATGAAAACCTTGTTTCAAATATTTAAGTCTCCGCATTCCAATCATGTATACCATCTTCTCAAAAGTTGAAGTTGGTAAAGATTTGGTGAATAAATCTGCCGGATTGTCATTTGAACGGATTTGTTGAACATCAATGTCACCATTTTTCTGAAGATCGTATGTGTAGAATAATTTTGGTGAAATGTGCTTCGTTCTATCTCCTTTTATAAATCCTCCCTTCAATTGGGCTATGCATGCAGCATTGTCTTCGTATAAAATTGTGGGTCTTTTCTCACATTCCAAACCACATTTTTCTCGAATAAAATGAATTATTGATCTCAACCATACGCATTCCCTACTTGCTTCATGAATGGCTATTATTTCAGCATGATTTGAAGAAGTAGCAACAATAGATTGTTTTGTGGAGCGCTATGATATGATAGTACCTCCACATGTAAACACGTACCCTGTTTGAGATCTAGCTTTATGGAGATCAGATAAATAACCTGCATCTGCATAACCAACAAGATCTGCACTATCTTTGTTAGCATAAAACAAACCCATATCAAGAGTTCCCTTTAAATATCGCAATATATGCTTAATCCCGTTCCAATGTCTCCGTATAGGAGAAGAGCTATATCTTGCTAGTAAATTAACAGAAAATGCTATGTCAGGCCTTGTAGCATTAGCAAGATACATAAGTGCACCAATTGCACTGAGATAGGGTGTTTCAGGACCCAGGAGTTCCTCATCCTCTTCTGGAGGTCGGAACGGGTCCTTATTCACTTCAAGTGATTGAAAAACCATTGGTGTACTCAATGGGTGCGCTTTGTCCATGTAAAAGCATTTTAAGACCCTTTCTGTATAGGTAGATTGATGCATAAAGATCCCATTTGCTAAATATTCAATTTGCAGTCTAAGACAAAGTTTTGTCTTTCCAAGATCTTTCATCTTAAATTCTTTCTTAAGATATTCAATTGCCTTTTGGAGCTCTTCTGGAGTTCCAACAAGATTTATGTCATCAACATAAACAGCAAGTATAACAAATTCTAATGCCATTTTCTTTATAAAAATACATGGACAAATAACATCATTTATGTAACCCTCTTTCAACAAATATTCACTGAGGCGATTATACGACATGCGCGCAGATTGTTTTAAACCGTACAAAGATCTTTGTAATCTGATTGAGTGCATTTCCCGAGATTTTGAATATGCTTCGGGCATTTTAAATCCTTCAGGGATTTTTATGTAAATCTCATTATCAAGTGACCCGTACAGATAAGCTGTAACCACATCCATCATATGTATTTCAAGCCTTTCACGTAAGGCTAAACTGATGAGATATCGAAATGTTATGGTATTCATAACGGGTGAATATGTTTCTTCATAATCGACTCCAGGTCGTTGTGAGAATCCTTGTGCGACAAGGCGAGCCTTGTATCTTTCAACTTCATTTTGCTCATTCCTTTTTCGCACAAAAACTCATTTATGACCAACTGGTTTTATACCAGCAGGTGTTTGGACTACTGGTCCAAAGACCTCTCTTTTAGCAAGTGCGTTCAATTCTGATTGAATTGCCCCTTGCCATTTTGGCCAATCAGATCTTTGTTGACATTCTTCGACAGATCGGGGTTCAAAATCCTCACTATCTTGCATAATGTTAAGTGCAACATTATATGCAAAAATATTATCCACCACTATTTCAGATCGATTTAAATTAATCCCATCACCAGTAGAACTTATTAAAAGTTCTTCGATCACTTGAGTCTCGGATTTATTGATTTCTTCAGGAATCTCATAACTAATCAGATCTTGGGTCTCTTCAGGAGATCCCTTCATAATATCATTTTGATCATTTGTTGATTTTCTTTTTCTAGGATTTTGATCCTTAGAACCCATAGGCCTACCACGCTTCAGGCGTGCTTTAGGTTCATTAGCTCTCATGCTAATAGATGGTCCTGCTGGGACATCAATTCGAATAGGCACATTCTCTGCAGGGATATGTGACTTAGTTATCCTTTTCAAATCAGTAAATGCGTCTGGCATTTGATTTGCTATATTTTGTAAATGGATGATCTTCTGGACCTCCTGATTACATATAGGGGTACGTGGATCAAAGTGAGATAATGATGAAACTTTTCACACAATTTCTCTTTTGATTTCCTTTTTCTCTCCCCCTAATTGTGGAAAATTTGTTTCATCAAATCGATAATTTGCAAATCGAGCAGTAAATAAATCTCCCGTCAATGGTTCAAGATAGCGAATAATAGAGGGTGATTCAAACCCAATATATATTCCTAACCTTCTTTGGGGGCCCATCTTACTGCGTTGTGGTAGTGCTACTGGCACATATACAGCACATCCAAAAATTCGTAGATGGGCAATATTTGGTTCATGACCAAAAACTAATTGTGACGGAGAATATTTATTATAATGTGTTGGTCTGAGACGGATAAGTGATGCTGCGTGCAAGATACATGGCCCCAAACAGTAGTAGGCAATTTTGTTTTCATAAGTAGTGGTCTTGCTATCAATTGCAGTCGTTTAATAAATGACTCTGCAAGGCCATTTTGAGTATGAACATAAGCTACCGGATGTTCAACTTTTATCCCAACTGATAGACAGTAATCATCAAAAGCTTGAGATGAGAATTCTCCAGCATTATCAAGACGAATAGCCTTTATAGGATAATCTGGGAGTTGTGCCCTTAATCGAATTATTTGGGCTAATAACTTTGCAAACGCCAGGTTGCGAGATGATAATAGGCACACATGAGACCATCTTGAAGATGCATCTATTAGGACTATAAAATATCTAAACAACCCACTTGGTGGATGAATAGGTCCACATATATCCCCATGTATACGTTCTAAGAAGGTAGGGTACTCAATGCCAACCTTCATTGGTGATGGTCTAGTGATCATTTTGCCTTGATAACAAGCATCACAAGAAAATTTATTATTTGTAAGAATCTTCAGGTTCTTTAATGGATGCCCACTCGAATTTTCAGTAATTCGTCTCGTCATTATTGATCCAGGATGGTCCAAACGGCCATGCCAAAGCACAAAAGTATTTGAATCAGTAAACTTCTGGTTTACGATAGAGTGTGCTTCAACTGTACTAATCTTTGAATAATATAATCCAGAAGATAAAGTTGGTAACTTTTCTACAATGCATTTCTGGCCAGAAATATTCTTTGTAATTCAAAGATATTCCACATTAATTTCATCTATTGTCTCAACATGATACCCATTTCGGCGGATATCTATAAAACTCAACAAGTTTCTTCGGGACTTGGAGGAGTACAATGCATTGTCGATAATAAGTTTTATTCCCTTAGATAGAAATACAATAGCTCTTCCGGAGCCTTCAATCAAACTTATATTACCAGAAATTGTAGAAACATTTGCTTTTTCCTTATGCAAATAAGAAAAGTATTTCTGATCTTTGAATATGGTATGAGTTGTTCCACTATCAACTACACAAATATCTTCATGATTGGTCTTTGATCCAAACATAATTTGAGGATTATCCATATTCTTCAAAATGACATAAACAAAATAAATATGATAGTAAACATTATAACTTTTATTTATGTACAACAATTACATAACTATACTATCTAATACAAATAACAGAAATTAAAATATTTACATCTCTACAGATTCACTACCGATCACATGACTTGTTTCTCCTTCTGGGAGTGCAAAGTAATCAGCTACATCCAAATGCATGAAGTCTAAATTATCTTCAAAAATAAAATTTGCTTTAGAATTTTTCTCTGTCTTCTTCGGGGAAGCTTGATATAGCTCAACTAGGTGCTTTGGCATACGGCATGTACGTGACCAGTGCCCTTTTCCTCCACATCTATAGCATGCATTTTCTGGCTTTGCTGCTTGCACCGCTTCATGCTTTTGTTCCTTTCTTTTCCACTGCTGGTGGTGAGGAGGGTTCTTTGGTGCATTATTATTACCACGATTAGAGTTTCCTCCCCGACCACGGCCATGACCATGACTGGGGCCACGTCCTCTTCCACGTTTAGCTTGGTGGAAGTTCGTCTCATTCACTTCAGGGAATGGACAAGAACCAGTAGGTCGGATTTCATGGTTTTTCATTAATAGCCCATTATGTTGCTCGGCTACAAGAAGATGTGAGATAAGTTCAGAATACTTTTTGAATCCCATCTCTCAATATTACTGCTGCAGGAGCATATTCGAGGCATGAAAAGTGGTAAAAGTTTTCTCCAACATATCATGATCAGTAATATTATCACCACATAGTTTCAATTGGGAAATAATTCTGAACATAGCAGAATTATACTCACTGATAGATTTAAAATCTTGTAGCCTTAGATGAGTCCAATCATAACGTGCATGTGGAAGAACGACCATCTTCAGGTGGTCATATCTATCTTTCAAATTACTCCACAGTATGACTGGATCTTTAACAGTAAGATATTCCATTTTCAGGCCCTCATCAAGGTGATGGCGTAGGAATATTATTGCTTTGGCACGGTCTTGGTTTGATGCCTGATTTTTATCTTTGATGGTGTCTGCCAGACCCATCACATCAAAATGAATTTCGGCATCAAGCACCCAAGACATATAGCTTTTGCCCGATATATCCAGGGCTACAAACTCAAGTTTAGAAAGATTTGACATTATTTAGAAAAAGAAAGTTCGTACCTCTGATACTTTCAAAGTATTTTCTCGAGATGGCAGAGTCTCGTGCTGATAACGTGTTATAAAATAAAGACTGTAAAGTAAAGACAAGTATAGAGAGAAACTGATATATTATTCAAACTTCAAACTTATGTACATAATGAACTGAATTCTCCTCTATTTATAGAAGAAAGGAAGCTGCTGTGTAAGCTGCTACTGCAAGCTGCTGTGTAAGCTGCTACTACAAGCTGCTGTGTAAGCTGCTTGTAAGCTGCTGCTGCAAGCTGCTGTGTAAGCTGCTGCTCTAAACTGTTGTGCCAGATATAGATAGTCTTCTATCATGGGTAATATTTATCCATAACGGAGTACCGAAAGGATAAGCTTCTTCAGGAGGCTTGTTTCCAATAGAGTACTAAATAGATAAATATATTTATGGCGGAGTCTCATATGGATAAACTTCTTCAGGAAGCTTATTTACAATGGAGTACTAAATGAACATCCATAATATAATATATTCATAACATATTTGATATTATTGAGTCATTTTTGAATAGATACGAGTGGTTTGGAGGTGAATTCCAAAGGAAATGATGTGATTGAGAATTAAGTGGCGTTCGGAGCGAGGTAAGTATTGTGTCTAACCCTGACTTGAGGGAATTAGAAAATTTAGATTATTTGCTAAGTGAAATTCATGTGAGCGGCGTATATGTGAGATGACGAGTACCTATGCACCGCCAATTTATCTGCTTTTCCATGTTTCTCTGTTTTTCTGATATTGTCTCATTCCTATGCCAAATTGCTACGTGTTATACTAGTGTTGTTCAAATTATCGTTCTTATCATGTTTACGGAATTTTCTGGTGATAATTGAGTTTTTATTTCAAGTTGAGATTGATATTATGGAACCAAATGTTGAAGTAAGGTTTGTACTAGTTATTCTATCTTCCTGTTGTTATTTATGCATTGCATTATAGTAAGGGAGAGTGTTAATGTACGGAGGGTAATGCCGTGCCATATTGTGAGTGTTAATGCACGAAGGGTGATGACGTGCCATATTGTGAGTATTAATGCACGATGGGTGATGCCGTGCCATATTATGAGTGTTAATGCACGAAGGGTGATGTGGTGCCATGATATGAAGTAAAATCATGAAGGGTGATGTCATGCCGTTTCTATTAATTTTATGGTGAGATTGAGAGTAAAAGCACGAAGGGTGATGCCGTGCATTTTTCTTTACTGTATTCACTATTCCTGTTGATTCATGGTATAATGACTGCTCCGGTGATCATTCTGTTGTAGTTCTTTATCTTGCATTCCCCTCAGTATGTCTCCCATCCCGACATTTCCTGTTTAGTTCTTCATTCCTGTTATTTGCATATACACTGTTAAATTGTACAGGTTGATTGTAGGTGCCTTGCCTTAGCCTCGTCACTACTTCGTCGAGGTTAGGCTCGACACTTACCAGTACATGAGGTCAGTTGTACTGATGCTGCACTCTGCACTTTCTGTGCAGATTTTGATACTGGCTCAGGTTGATCGAGATTTGCTATTTGTCCGCTGTCCGGAGACTCAAGGTAGATCTGTCGGCGTTCACAGACCTTGAAGTCCCCGTCTATCTTTTTATGTCCTACTGTTTTCTTTCATTCAGACAGTTATATTTCTTTCAGACTATTACTTGTAGTAAATTCTAGAATGCTCGTGAATTGTGTCTCCAGATCCGGGTGGTAGTGGTTAATATAGTTTTATAATATTCCGCACTTATTATACTTCATCTTAGTTAATTAATGTTATTTACTGAATGAAAATAAGGAATTGGTTTGATGATCCTCTAACGTTGGCTTGCCTAGCAAGTGAAATGTTAGGCGCCATCACGGTCCTGTTGGTGGGAATTTCGGGTTGTGACTCAAGTGAAGTTTGTTTTGATGATTGACAAAGGAACTCAAGCATGAACCAGGTCCATACATAGTATACACAGACACGGGCAGATTCGAGCATAAGGGATGCACGTGAAGGAGATAAGCTTAAGTTGTTATATTTGATATCTCTTGATCGAAAAGGTTGCATAAATGATAAGGAAAAGGACTCCTTACTCAAAGAGAACTTTATCCAAGATAAGGGAAGAGTTAGAAGTTGAAGATAACTAGAACTCTTCCACCAACGAAGAGTATTGTATTAGAACTCTAGTTATTTCCTATTCTACTAACTCTATAAATTGCTGGATGTTCTCATTTTACAGGCACGTACAAACGCTGAAGTTAAACTTGAGTTGAGAGCAAAATAGCAAGGCATTTTGCAAGCAATTCTTGTATGATTCAAGTGTGCGAACCTAAAGCTACATGAACCTGATAGAAGAACCAGTTCCAAGTGTCTATCTTTTATTCTAGTTTCATTGTAGTAGGTATTTTCAAATTGTACCTTTCAGCTTTATCTAGAGGCAATTGTATTAGGTACTCTGAGTATTCAAGTTAGAGTTAACTTGAAGTTTTCGCAACAGTTAGAGGTTGGTTGCCACAACGGGATTAGAGGTAATCCTTAGGTTTACAAAAAGGTTTGCAAATGCTGTTTTGGCTTAGTGATTTAGTGAAGCGCTGGGGAAAATCCTACTGAGTAGTAGGTCATAGTTGTTTCACCTTTTGAGTCGGGTGTTTTCTACGTAAAATACTTGTATTCTTTACTTTTCGCATTTACTATTTCCGCGATAGTAGTATAAGGAACACATAGAAGAACCAGGTCCTTCTATAATTAGTGCACGCAAAAATTGGACACCACACAAATTTCCTCCCTCCTCCCCTCCCCTCTCCCCTCCTCTTGTGTAGCATTGAAGTATAAAATAACACACGATTATATACATATTAGACATAAATATACACATATTATACTTCGCCGACTATTTTTAGTTTAAGTTATTGAGTGTGCGGCAAATCGAGTTAATTTTTCAAAACATTTGAACCCACTTCACCAGTTGGGTTCGATGCTTAATTTGAGCGGAAATGACATCAGATAGCCACTTTTAAGCATTTTATTTAAAATATATCCACAGTTTACAATATATTTAAAGATTAGCCAATTTTGCTCAAACTTCAGGACATAATGTCATAGAATTTAAACCTCAAAGTTCAAACTTCAGGACATCGTAACCTAAAGTTTGAAAATTGTGTCCAGAAGTTCAAATCTTATGTCATGAATTTTAAATTAGTAGTTCAAAAATTCAAGACATTTAGTCCTGAATATCAAGTTAGCAGCTCAAAATTCAGGAAACTAAGTCCTGAATTTCTAAAATTAGGATACTTAGTTCTGAAGTTTGGATGAATTGGCTAATTTTTAATTACATTATAAATTGTGGATATATTTTAAATAGCGGGCTTTAAAATGGATGTTACTGCACTTCGCACTTAATTTGATCTAAGTTGGTTCAAAATTTATTTTATAACAGATAATCTTCGTAGAAAAATAAAATATACATACATACACAATATTATTTTTTGACAAAACGGGTTTATATAAACTCCTTGGACCCCATGTAGGACCTCCCCTGCTAGTCATGGTCGGCTCAAGGGTCAACCGATCGAGTGAGACCCTTGCTTTAGGTCCCTAAAAAATTAGGGTTCCCAAATATTTTGTTACTAGTAGTATTTATTTTTATGTAAATAATATTAAATTTTGTAAAAACAAATATAAAATTTTTGGGAAAAAAAAAATTGTTATGGAAAAGGACAACTTAAAGAAGGAGACATAGACGTGTAAATCCGTAATTAGACTTTACGTTTAAAGAAATATATACAATTTGTTGACAAGCAACAGTTTCTTTTCTAGGTCATGTCTTTCAAATTCATATTTGTACATATGTTTTTTTTTCCTTCCTATGCATTTAGATATTCTGTCAAACAAACAAAAAAAGTTGAATAATTTGAATTGCACCTTCGTTTTCATTATTTCTCACGTTTTCAAGCGTTGAAGTAAGCAAATTGAAGTATTGAAACTCACTCATGGCTTGATTTATTTTATATCAGGCAACAAGTAAGTAACTTTCAGAATCGGGTTTAGCTGTTCTAACTTTCTATTATCTTTTTTTAAATTAAATTTTAAATATGTTAACAAGAAAATAGGTATAAATCTCGTTAGTGAAAACTCAAAAAACAGAACAATGAAAACTTTAATACGGTCTTAGAAAGTTACTCTTAATAAATTTCCATCAAACAATAAAAGTGTTAAATATCAAAGGAAAAGTGTTCTTAAAATGAACAAGTCTCCAATCAAATTGAGTTAGATGATAATGAAATTCAAGAAAAAGAACTCTATATGTCAAAAAGTTTTTTAAAACAAATTTCATAATAAATACTCTATCTGTTCCAGTTTATGTGAATCTATTTCCTTTTTGGTCTGTTCCAAAAAAATTGATCCCTTTCTAAATTTAGAAACAATTTAGCTTAAACTTCCAATTCTATCATTAATGAGAAGTTTTTATAACCACACAAATGCTCTGGACCCCTTTCTAATTTGTTTAAGACCACAAATTTTAAAAGCTTTCATTTTTTCTTAAACACCGTGCCCAGTCAAATAGGTTCACATAAATTGGAACGGAGGGAATATAAATTTTGCTTTATATGCCTCTTAATAAAATTTGCTTTAGGTCACAAATATCATTGAGTCTAGTCAGGAGCGGAGCTAGCTTTAGCATCTATTTTTCTTAAGAAATTCATTGAATAAGTACAAATTATTAATTTAGACCTGATAATTTAAAAGGACCAAAATCTCAAACTCATAAATTTTCAATCCTGGCTCCGTCTCTGGTTATAGTGATTTTTTAATTACCAATTTGCTTAACAGACAACTACTATATTAGATTAAACTATATTAATACTGATATTGCTTTCCTGGCGAAGAAGAGAAAGTTCGACTAGTTAAAAGAGTCTGGTTAAGGTAAATCCTACTCCTAGAAAAGACATAGTTATCAGACTTAGGTTTATGTATCAAAGTTGTTTGTGTATGTTTCAAATTGCCGTATCACTAGTTTGAATTCAATGATCTGCTATACTTTGCTAATAACCCAGTTAGATCTTCATTCTTCTCTCGTGTGTTGCCATTTAACTGGCTAATTAACACAGAAGCGGACATATGCAATAGATTGAGGGGTCACCGGCACCCGTAAATGTTGAGGTTTTTGTTTTTAAGATGAAATAGTCTTAAAATGAGGGTGAATGAGAAATGGAGGGGAAATAAAATTTTTGAGTAAAATTTTAAGTTTCCCCCTCTTGACAATAAGACATTGTCCCATATTGGAAGAGGAAGAGATTTTTGGTGGGTATATATATAATTGCTCTTCTTGTAGCTCTTAAAGAGTTAAGAAGAAAGCAAGCCTCGCGCCGTCGTCGTCGTCGCTCGCTCGGCTCGGTTTCAGCTACGGCTACGGCTACGGATTTGGTCAATTGATTGATTAATTTTTTGGACCAAATTTATTTGTTAACGTAAGATTATCCGCATTTTTCATTCCGTGTATTGACCACAAGGCGGCTCTCTTCCCACCATGATTGTGCTTGCTCCACCTAATATCTGTATTTGTGTTATTCTTATTATTCTGCAAACTAAAACCTTTGTGGTTTTGTGTACTCCCGTTTTGGAGAGTAAAGCCTTTGTGGCAATTTGTTGGAGATTAAAATCTACGTGATTTTTACTCCTGTTTGAAAACGTGTATTAAACATTTGTTTGTGTCATTTTTTTTAACAGAAAAAATGACGACTGAAAGCGAAAACCAAGCTGTTCCGATGGTGACTGCCAACGCATCGACAAGCCGAATACCGGCGTTGGCACCGGCAGAAAAACACCGTCTACAGAAGTTCGTCAAGGAAGATGTTCCTGATCTGCCAGATAAAACTCCAGAGAATGAACGCTTTCTCGTGATTGAAGCATGGAAGCATTCTGATTTTTTATGCAAGAATTATATTCTTAGCGGACTGGATGATAATCTGTATAATGTATACAGTAGCGTGGAGACGTCAAAAGAATTGTGGAATGCGCTTGAAAAGAAATATAAAACTGAAGATGTCGGAATGAAGAAATTCGTTGCCGCAAAATTTTTGGACTACAAAATAGTAGATAGCAAGTCTGTTATCACCCAAGTCCAGGAATTGCAAGTGATTATTCATGATCTACTTGCTGAACGTCTTGTCATCAACGAAGTATTCCAAGTAGCAGCAATGATTAAGAAGTTGCCTCCGTTGTGGAAGGACTTCAAAAATTATTTGAAACACAAACGAAAGAAAATGTCCCTTGAAGATCTCATTGTTCGGTTGAGAATCGAAGAGGACAATAAAGCTGCTGAAAGGAGAGGCCGTAGAAATTCAACAATAATGGGAGCAAATATTGTTGAAGATAACAAAAAGAGGAAGAAGGCTTCTGGTCCGAAATACAACCCAAGCAAGAAGCGGTTCAGTGGGAACTGCTACAACTGTGGGAAAACCGGACATAAATCTACGGAGTGTCGTGCTCCGAAGAAAGACAAGAAAAGGGGTCAAGCAAACATGGTAGTAAACCATGATGATGTTGATAACTTGTGTGCCATGCTTTCTGAATGTAACTTGGTGGGAAATCCTAAACTGTGGTGGTTTGATTCAGGAGCCACTCGCCATGTTTGTGCAGTTAGAGAAGCTTTTGCTACTTATGCTCCTGCTGGACCCGGAGAGACAGTTTATATGGGAAATGCTTCAACAGCAAAAGTTGAAGGATATGGGAAGATATTTCTGAAAATGACTTCTGGCAAGGTCATGACTTTGAACAATGTCCTTCATGTTCCCGAAATGAGAAAGAATTTAGTCTCTACTGGACTTCTTGTTAAGCACGGTTTTAAGTGCGTTTTTGTGTCCAACAAGGTTGTCATTAGTAAGAATGAAATATTTGTAGGAAAAGGTTACCTCACTGAGCAATCTGAATGTAATGGTTGTGGAAAACAATAATAATATTTCAGCTTCTTCTTACTTACTTGAGTTAAATGATTTATGGCATGTACGTTTGGGTCATGTCAATTATAAAACCTTGCGGAAAATGATTAACTTGGAAGTACTGCCCAAGTTTGAATGCGAAAAATTAAAATGTCAAACATGTGTGGAATCCAAGTATATTAAACATCCTTATAAGTCAGTTGAAAGGAATTCAAATCCTTTAGACTTAATTCACACAGATATTTGTGACATGATGTCAATACCATCTCGCGGTGGAAAGAAGTATTTCATAACTTTTATTGACGATGGTACTCGATATTGCTATGTTTACTTACTGAATAGTAAAGATGAAGCAATAGACGCATTCAGGCAATACAAAAATGAAGTTGAAACGCGACTTAACAAGAAAGTAAAAATGATAAGAAGTGATAGGGGTGGTGAATATGAATCTCCTTTTGAAGAAATATGTTTAGAATATGGAATTATTCATCAAACAACAGCCCTTACACGCCCCAATCTAATGGGATTGCGGAAAGAAAGAATCGCACATTAAAGGAGATGATGAATGCGTCGTTGATAAGTTCTGGATTGCCACAGAACTTGTGGGGGGAAGCCATTCTTACGGCTAATCGAATATTAAATCGAGTGCCCCATAGCAAAACACAATCCATTCCATATGAAAAATAGAAAGGAAGGAAGCCCAACTTGAATTATTTTAAAGTGTGGGGGTGTTTGGCAAAAGTGCAAGTTCCTAAATCCAAAAGGGTAAAGATAGGACCGAAAACCATTGATTGTGTTTTCATAGGATATGCGACAAATAGTAAAGCATATCGATTTCTGGTTCATAAATCAAAAAATCCCGATATTCATAATAATACGGTTATAGAATCAGATAATGCTGAGTTTTTTGAAAATATATATCCGTATAAAAAGGAATGTGAGTCGTTTGGTGAAGGATCTAAACGACCTCGGGAAGAAACAAAAGAAAGTACATGTAATCAGGAGGATCCAAGACGTAGTAAATGTCAAAGAACGTCTACTTCATTTGGACCAGATTTTATAACTTTCTTATTGGAAAATGATCCTCAAACATTTAAAGAAGCTATGACTTCTTCGGAATCATTATTTTGGAAAGAGGCAGTCAATAGTGAAATAGAATCCATATTAAATAACCATACATGGGAATTGGTTGATCTTTCTCCTGGAAATAAACCTTTGGGTTCTAAATGGATTTTTAAGAGAAAAATCAAATATGATGGCACTATTGATAAATTCAAGGCAAGACTCGTAGTCAAAGGGTATAGACAACGAGAAGGTCTAGACTACTTTGATACATACTCTTCAGTTACAAGAATTACGTCCATACGGATGTTAGTAGCATTAGCTGCAGTGTATGGTCTTGAAATTCATCAAATGGATGTTAAGACGGCCTTCTTAAATGGAGAGTTGGAGGAAGAAATTTACATGGAACAACCTGAAGGGTTTGTGGTTCCAGGTAAAGAAAAGAAGGTATGTAGACTTGTTAAGTCTCTTTACGGACTAAAACAAGCACCCAAACAATGGCATGCGAAATTTGACCAAACAATATTGTCAAATGGTTTTAAGATAAATGAATGTGATAAATGTGTGTACATTAAAAATGTTCCAAATCACATAGTCATTGTTTGCCTATATGTGGATGATATGCTGATAATGAGTAATGACATTGCCAACATAAATGCTACTAAGCGTATGCTCAATAGCAAGTTTGATATGAAAGACTTGAGAGTTGCTGATTTAATTCTGGGAATTAAGATCCATAAGACTCCTCAAGGTCTGGCATTGTCACAATCTCATTATATTAAGACAGTACTTGAAAAATTCAAGCACTTGGGCTTTAAAGTTGCAAAGACTCCAATTGACGTGAATCTTGCATTAACAAAGAATAAAGGCCAAAGCATATCACAATTGGATTATGCTCGTATGTTGGGATGCTTAATGTATATCATGAATTGTACACGACCAGATATAGCTTGTGCTATAAGTAAACTGAGTCGATATACGAGCAATCCAGGCCAATCTCATTGGATGGCAATGAAACGAGTTTTGGGATATTTAGAACATACCCAGAACTTTGAATTGCACTACAGTAATTTCCCTGCGGTGATTGAGGGATACTGTGATGCAAATTGGATCACCGGTTCAACTGATTCTAAGTCCACGAGTGGATATGTATTCACTATTGGTGGAGGAGCGGTATCTTGGAAGTCGTCCAAACAAACATGTATTGCCCGCTCTACAATGGAGGCTGAATTCATAGCCTTAGATAAAGCCGGTGAAGAAGCTGAATGGCTCCGAAATTTCTTGGAAGACATTCCATTTTGGCCCAAACCGTTGGCACCAATATGCATACATTGTGATAGTCAAGCGGCAATTGGAAGGGCTGGGAGCGTTATGTATAACGGTAAATCTCGTCATATACGACGAAGACATAAAACCGTTAGGCAATTACTCTCTAGAGGAATTATCACGATTGACTATGTAAAGTCAAGTGATAATGTGTCGGATCCACTTACAAAAGGCCTAACTAGAGAGGTAGTTGAGAAATCATCAAGGGGAATGGGGCTATGGCCGAGAACAAGTCATTGTGGCGGTAACTCTACCTAGAAGACTGGAGATCCCAAGATCTAGGTTCAAGGAGATCAAACAAAGTCATTAATGACGGTTCAACATTGTCAAATAAAATTTTAGTCCGTTCTCGTGATGAGACAATGTTCAGTACCAAGGATAAAGCATTAAGGCTTTTTAATGATTTCTAAATTTGATACGGGGTATATCAAATAGTGTATCTACAGGATGACACGTTTAGGAATCACCTATGTAAGTGTGAAGTGTTAGCCGCTTCAAGGAGAACTTTGTAAGGCCAGTTCTCTACGCACTTATGAAACCAGGCGGTGTTCATGGCTGAAACGAACACAACAATGAGAACCAAAGACGGTTAAGGGTTGATTGTGTGACTTATGGTTGTCTAGGTATACACCAAAGATCGACGGTTCAAAGATATCAAATCTACCGATTGACCGAGTATATCCGACATAAGTTTACTACAGAAAGTTCAAAGGGAAACCTACTTATCCAGATGCGATTAATCCTTGCTTGTAAATCACACAGTTTTTCCATGCATACTTCCGTGATATAGCCATTCCCCATTCATGTGGGGGATTGTTGAGATTTTTATTTTTAAGATGAAATAGTCTAAAAATGAGGGTGAATGGGAAATGGAGGGAAAATAAAATTTTTGAGTAAAATTTTAAGTTTCCCCCTCTTGACAATGAGACATTGTCCCATATTGGAAGAGAAAGAGATTTTTGGTGGGTATATATATAATTGCTCTTCTTGTAGCTCTTAAAGAGTTAAGAAGAAAGCAAGCCTCGCGCCGTCGTCGTCGTCGCTCGCTCGGCTCGGCTTCGGCTACGGCTTCGGCTTCGGCTTCGGCTTCGGCTTCGGATTTGGATTTGGATTTGGTCAAATGATCGATTGATTGATTAATTTTTTGGACCAAATTTATTTGTTAATAGTAAATATTAACGTAAGATTATCCGCATTTGTAACGGATATTTTCCAATCCGTGTATTGACCACAAGGCAGCCGCCTAATGCTCTTCCCACCATGATTGTGCTTGCTTCACAAACAAGCTAATGCTTGCTCCACCATGGAGGGTGGACGATTGTTCTTGTTCAACACTGACTGCTATATATATGTGCAGCAGCTGTTGAAGAAAGACACACAACACACAAGACACAAACTGAAATCGCTCAACAGATTTGGCTATACATTTCACTCCTTCCTCTCAGCATTTCCATACGATTTTCTGAGTTTCTACTCCTTCGTTCTGCATTGTTTTAACTTCAAACAAAGCAACTGTAAGTGTGATTTGCTACCGAACTTTGTGTTCGCTGAAACAGTGGGGTTTGAAGTACCGCTACACCAGTGTGTGATTCGTTCTATCCTGGGAGGAAATAATCCATTACCTTGGGTACTATGAGGGGATTAAATTTCTTAAGGAAATACTGTGAATTCAGTGGGCTCGAATTAATTACTGTTTCATTACGTTAACTTATATTTTGCAGAATTATTATTTATAAATACAGCAATATTGGCGGGACTAACAGTAAAAAAGTGCACCTCTGAATTAACGTGTTCAGTTGGCGTTGCTGAGCCAGAAACATATCTTGGAAACTTTAGCAACGAAGCACAATCTAGCTAGTTGGTCTTTCATAACTAGCTCATCCAATAAGTAAATCAGTTGTTCTTTCGGTCGCTATTTTACAACAAAAAAAATAATTTTTTTAAGTTTCGACCGGCTTCGGTCGATGTATTGATTTTTCCTAGGTTGGGTGTCAGATAAAGGTGATCAATTTTTGGTTCAACCGTCCTTGATCCGACCGCTGTTGGTCGGAAATAACGATCGATTCCGGTCCGTATGATTTATGTCACGATCCAAAATTCGCGTCGTGATGACACTTAGTCTCTAAGACTAGGTAAACCGATTATAATTACAATTCAAGTCCTTTTTTTATAAAGATATAATTTAATACACGTGTCGAAACCGACAACGGAAATAATTTTAAAAACTTCCCAAGACTGGTAATACTGAGTCACGAACTCTAACTGAATTTATGAAATGATCTCAAAGATCGAATATACAATACTGTTCGAATAATAATTAACAATACAATAAAATGGAAAGACTCCAAGGGACTGCGATAACCAAGCAGCTCAACCTTGAATCCTTGCGATCAACACACTAACTCTGTCCGAGTCCGATATCTTCAATATCTGGCTTTGCACAAAAATATGCAGAAGTGTAGTATGAGTACACTACGGTCGGTACCTAGTAAGTATCAAGACTAACCTCGGTGGAGTAGTGACGAGGTACAGTCAAGATACTCACTAATCAATTAAATAATAATAATAACAAATGGCAATGATGGCAACAAGAATAAATAAATGATGTAAACAACAAGGCAACAAGAACACCATAAATATTGCTCAAACGAATAAGGAACACAAATTTAACCAATCAATCAAGTCCCTCAAATATACGTCTTTCCAATGTAAGTACTTCAAGTATAAATCTTTCAAATATAAGGTTTTCAATAAAAATTCTTAGAATATAACCTTATCAAATAAATATATATTTCGAATATACTCCCTTCAAATAAATTTCTTTCAACTACAATTCTTTCAAATAATATTTTTGGAATATAATTCCTTCAAATAAAAGTCGCCTTGTGACACCTCATTTCATAATCATAAAAATACGAGTCTCAACTTATTTTCATATTTTTACGGCACCACGTGCCCATATTTCTATCACAACTACACGGATAACTCACGTGCCAATAATATCAATGTATATAAGATCCACATGATCAATTTATTTCCATTAAAGTGAGTTTATATTTTTGTTTAAATCAAGTAAGAAATCAATAAAGAAATAAATTTATTTTAGAAATTATTTGGGTGAAGAAAATAATATTGCACTTAAATTAAAGCATTAGATAAACTACTGATTTGGATGTAAAATTATTTAATTTAAAATATAATAATAATTGTTTTTTATTTAAATCAACTCAATCATCAAAAATCAGTAAGAAAAACCAGAAATATACTTCTTCGGAGTCTCGTGCTAAAAAGTCAAAGCCAACACAATACAACTAGGAGCACAAAATACATAATAATAAAGTCAACTAGTACATCACGGAAGAAGACAAGAATTTACATATTAAATAAAAAAAAATCACCCAAGACACATAAATAAAGAAATATCAACAGGGAACTCCCGAGGTACTGCCTCGTAGTCCCAAATCATAAATAAATTGACAATATCTCATTTTCTTATATCACCGCGGGAGCCTTCACATTTAATTTTAAAGAAATTATTTTTTCCGAAATAGCATCCCACGTTTTAGCCACCCTTATCTCACCGTATGCGTTTCAACACCCTGGCCTTATATCACCGCATGCGTATCAATATCACAATATTTCACAAATCGCACCTCAAGTGTCCAAATATCACAGCATAATAAAACTTGCACCTCAAGTGCTCACATATCACAACATATCACAAATTGCACATCAAGTGCTCAAATATTACAACATATCACAAATTGCACATCAAGTGCTCAAATATTACAACTTTTCACAGAAATCAACAATATATTATCTTTCCACAATAAGGAGCATGTGGCTCGATCATAATGTGCACAAAATCTTAACAAATATATCCGGGAGTGAACAACTCAATAAAATAATATTTTATATAAAAATCAAGGTGACAATCACACTAAATCATCATATAAAAACAAATTCAACTAAACAAAGATTTAGGTAAGATAATTAAAGGATTTAATAAGTGCCAATAATTTTTAATTTAATACATAAAGGTGTCTAAAGATTTTAACCAATGTAATTTGCACATATAAACCAAGTACGTACTCCTCACCTCGCGTACATGATTTTTAATTACACAAATTGCACATAAGACTCAATGCCTAAAGGGAATTTTTCCCACTTAAGGTTAGGTAAGATACTTACCTTTTTGAAGTTAGGCCGATATTCCAAAATCGCATTCTTGCTTGAATTGACCTCCGGACAACTCAAATCTAACCAAATTAATTCAATTCAGTGAATACTAATTATAGGAATTAATTCCATATGAAAATACTAATTTTTCAACAAAATCCGAAATTTAACTCCAAAATCGCTTGTGGGGACCATATCTCAGAATCTGATGAAACTTACAAAATCCGATAACTCATTCAATTACGAGTCCACCCATACCAATTTTATCAAATTCCGATAACAACTCGACCTCCAAATCTAAAATTTTTGTTCTTGAAAAGTTTTGCAAAAATCTTAATTTCTTCCATTTAAATCTGAAATAAATGATGAATATAACCATGGATTTATGAAATATAATCACTTTTGGATATAAGACACTTACCCAAGTCGAAGTCGTGAAGAAATTCTCAAAATTGCCCAAGAACCGTGCTCCAAAAATCCAAAAATAAAATGAAGGAAATGACCATTTTTGGTCCTTAAGTTTCTGCCCCATCCGTTACTAAAAGTCCATTTTCCGTCACTAAACTGTGCTCCAAAAATCCAAAAATAAAATAAAGGAAATGATCATTTTTGGCCCTTAAGTTTCTGCCCCATCCGTTACTAAAAGTCCATTTTCCGTTACTAAAAGTCCATTTTTCGTCACTAAAAGTTTACACTAGAACTTGCTTGCACCAACATTTATTGTTTTCACTAAAAAGGCTCTAACTCCATCATACGAACTCAGAATTTGACGATTCTTATTTTTATGAGTCACAAATAATAATACGAACCTAGTCGTTCAATCGAAACTCAATTCGGAGCTCATTTGCTCAATATGATACAAGTTTCGCTCGTTAAACAATTAACTCATATTTTGCGCTAAAAACTCAACCGCGGCTTGATGAAATTAGACCAAACTTTCCAGATCAATCCTATAATTCATTATCAAAATCCTGAAAGTCTCGAAATCAAATTTCGATGTCTAGAACTAAAAATGGACCTTTGGATCATTACATGCTTATGCTGAAAATATCAAACTCTTCCCCAACAGCCTATGGTATATCAACCATAACTTCTTGTACTCAACTCCAACTTCCAAACGGGTTATATTTCTACAAACTAGATACAAAGGGCTACAACTTTCATGTTTTGCTCATTGCTCAGATCCTTATAGATTGCGAGATATAAGCTCCCAAAATCAGCCCTGTGCAGCAGAAATTTCTGGCGATGCACACTGTTGTAGCCAAAAACTGCAGTACCAGCTTCAGTCAATCGATCATAACCTTTTGTAAATATGTCCAATGATAAAAGGTTTATCATTCTTGAAACTAGAATCAAAGGTCTACAACTTTCATGTTTTGATAATTTTCAGATTCCTTATAGATTTCGAGATATAAGCTTCCAATATAGGCTTCACACATCAGAAATTCTGGCGAAACTGCTTTACTAGCCTTCATCCAGTCGACCATAACTTTCTGTACAAATATCCAAATGATAAATGGTTTAACTTTCTGAAAACTAGAATCAAAGAGCTACAACTTTTATGTTTTGAAACTTTTCAGATTCCTTATAAATTTCGAGATATAAGCTTCCAAAATTGGCTCTATGATTATACCAGCAGCTCCTTTTGTCCGAAATCCATTCTGTTAACCTTCCGAAATCCACCCGAGGCCCTCGGGACCTTAACCAAATATACCAACATATCCCAAAATACAATACGAACTTAGTTGAGGATTCAAACCATGCCAAACAATGCTGAAATAACGAATCGCGCATCGAATCGAATTATGAGTTTTTAAATTTTCTAACTTCTATATTTTGCGCCAAAACGTATCAAATCAATTCCGATTGACCTTAAATTTTGCACACAAGTCATAAATGACATAATAAATCTATAAAAAGTTTTAGAACTGGATTCCGACTCCGATATCAAAAGGTCGTTTCAAGCAAAATTTCACTACGGACTTCCAAAAAAATTTTCGGACATGCTCCTAAGTACAAAATCACTATACGGAGCTATTGGAATCGTCAAAATTCTATTTCGGGGTCGTTTACACATAATTCACCATTCGGTCAATTATTTTAACTTAACTTTCCAAAACAAGAATTGTTCTTTCAATTAAATCCTGAATCATCCGAAAACCAAACTTGACCACCCTCGCAAGTCATAATATATACTTCAAACCTGCTTGAGACTTTAAGCCACTAAACGGAACGTAAATTCTTAAAACGACAAGTCGGATCGTTATAATTTACCGGCCATATTTATAGCGACGGAATAAAATTGGTCGAAAATCAATCAATTTTGCTAATATACCGTCCGATTCCAATTGGTATTCCTAAACGGAATTTCGCCAAATTTAGCTAGTACTCTCATCTCGTAAATTTTTGGTGACTTTGTTTTTTGATGGATTGGCAGTTTCTGTACATCCTAATTGCTTTTTAGACGTCAATTTTTCGAGACTGTCTATAATCTTTTGCTTCCAATAGTGACCATTCCACATTTCCATTGACACCATGGGCTACTTATAGAGGCTAGTGTATAAGTTATGAGTTCATCCGAACTATGTATATGTATTAAAAAATTTACTAAATAAGTATAGATAAGAAATTTCTAACTCATAATATTCAAATTATGGATCGACCTCTCCCTGCTTGTGTGAGTTGTGTCACAGCCCATTTCTACTTTAACATTTCCGGCGTTGACAGTTGGAGTATATATGCAATTTGGTTTAAGGCAAAAAATATTTAAGCAGAAGTACTGTCATGGGCTGCTTTCCATCAAAAACCCATTACCCCTTGGACACACCCTGTGGCATCCTGGCAAGCCTCTCAACGCTTAGCGCCATGATCGGCCCCGTAGTCTCGGAAGCGCCAAGTGACAAGCGTGCATATGCCTCTGTCGCCCCACCGATAATCCTTGCCAGCGCCTAGCAGCTGGCGAATGCCAACAGTGCCGCGCGCACAGACCATCATGTTGCCAATAGTGCCGCGCGCGCAGATCCTATGCCAAGTGCCAGCGCCCAGCCACAGGCAGATCCAAATAGTGTCGCGCGCGCTGATTACAATGTGCGCACAGACCCTGATGCTCAAGACAAAGTTGCTGCCATCGGACTTGCTTCTACCTTGTAGAAGAATAAGTCCTTTTCATTGTAACTATAGAGTTGTTTTACTTCATTTTCTTTCAATGTGCTTCTACATCTTTCATAGGTCAACTCATATGATGTTTTAACTTCAATACTACATAAGAGGGGGGGTGATTTGTGTGGTGTCCAATTTTTTGCGTGCACAGATTATAGAAGGACCTGGTTCTTCTATGTGTTCCTTATACTACTGTTGCGGAAAAATAAATGCAGAAATTAAAGAACACAAGGATTTTTACGTGAAAAACACCTGGCTCAAAAGGTGAAAAAAACACGACCTACTTCCCAGTAGGATTTTTCCAAACTCTTCACTAAATCACTGAGCCAAAAACTGCATTTACAAAACACTTTTGTAAACCTAGGATTAACTCTAATCCCGTAGTGGCAAACAACCTCTAACTGTTGCGACAATTTCAAGTTAACTCTAACTTGAATACTTTGAGTACCTATTACAATTGCCTCTACATAAAGTTGAAAGGTACAATATGAAAACACCTACTACAATTGAACTAGAAAAAAAGATAGATACTTGGAGCTGGTTCTTCTATCTGGTTCATGTAGCTTCAGGTTTGCACACTTGAATCACACACGAATTGCTTGCAAAATGCCTTGCTATTTTGCTCTCAATTCACGTTTAACTTCTGCTTTTGTGCATCCCTGTAGAATAAGAACATCCTGCGATTTATAGAGTTAGTAGAGTAGAAAATAACTAGAGTACTAATGCTACTCTTCCTTGGTGGAAGAGTTCTAGTTGATCTCAACTTCTAACTCCTCCCTTATCTTGAATAGTATTCTCTTTTGATTAAGGAGTCCTTCTCCTTATCAATTATGCAACCTTTTCGATCAGAAGATATCAATTATACCAAGTTATGCTGATCTCCTTCATGTGTATCTCACATGCTTGAATTTGCCCGTGTCTATGCACACAAGGGATGGACCTGGTTCATGTCTCAGCTTCCTTTGTCAATCTTCAAAACTAACATTCACTTGGGCCAACAAATTCCCCTTTTTTGATGATGACAAACCCTGTGCTTTTCACATGCTCGACATCAACGCAATGTTAGAAATATTTTTCCTTTTAATCACTTATCATCAAGGACCAGGTACATTAGGTTATAAATATCACTGTTCAAAGTGTAAAGCACAACCTTTTTTCCCCTTTTGGCATCATCGAAAAGTTGCATAAATAAGTAAGATAACAAGATTTTAAAACTTACTCATGGCCACTGGGGCTACTTCAAATGCAATCATGGGGTAACCATCATAGATCAAGCTAAGAATTTTAACCATCAAAGAAATATAAACAAACAGTTAGAGAAAAAGACAGTGAATTTTATTGATGATTGATAAGATTCTACCACAAAGCATAAGAAGATATAAAAACACTGGAAACATGAGCAAAAGAAACCAAAAAATCCCGAACTGGGTCACTGGTTGATCTACACTAGGCTAGGAGGCTTATGACTGGGTGCTTGGTTGTTTGGCTTGGAAGAGTTTCAGCATATCTTGAAGAATACCATCATTCTTCTCCTTTTCTCTTGCCAGCTCAGTTCTAAGAGCATCTCTCTCAGTCTCCACCTCAGCCAACCTTTTCTTCAGCCTCTCAATATCAGCATCCATTGCCCCACTCTCCTGCACCAAGGATCTGACCTTGCTATTGACTAGTACCTTCTTGGATGAACCAGGTTCATTAGGAGTGGCATGGACCTCATAGTCACAAGCAATCAGAGTATTTGCCCCAAAGTGATCTTTGCTTGTAGCCACCTCCCACTTCTTCAAAGGCACCTTAAAATGTGCAAGCACAGCTGTGAGAATGAAGCCATAGGGAATAGCATGAGTCTTGGAGCCATTTATAACCCTATCAAGAAGCTGGATTATAAATCCAGGCTAATTGATCTGCCTCCCACTATTCAAACACTCCATCAGAACCAAGTCCATAAAGTTGGAAATGTGCCTCATTTCCTGCCTAGGCAGAACACACTTGTTGACGAATTCGAACAGCACCTTGTGGGATGGCTTCATCTCACTCTTGTACACAGCCTTGGGCTCAAGTTCCTCCTCATTATCACTGAATTTTCGGGTAATGGACACGGCAGTAGGAAGGTTTTCTAGGTTTGGCCACTTAAGCTTTGTGTAGTCATTGTACCCCTCAGCAGGTACACCTAAAATTTCACCCAACCCCTTCACATTGAAAGAGATTAGCACCCCTTTAACCAAACTGGTAACCCGTCCATCCTTCACTGCAGCATTTGCCATAAATTCAACAATTTCACTCCTGGTCAACCTACCATCCATCCGAAGGACCATGTCTTTCCAGCCTTGCAATCCCAATTTCTCCAACAATAGCACCATCCCTTCCTCTTCTAAATCCCAGGAGTCTACCCTTCAGAATTGTCCTTTTGCCAAACTTGGCCATCTTGTCCTTCTCAGTATCTGAATTATCTTCCTCTTCCTCTTCCTCTCCACTCCATTCTTCTTCCTCAACAATTTTCACTTGTTTTGTCTTCACAGCAGACCTGGTCCTTTTTGCTAGGGTGGATGGTTCAGCAGACTTTGACACATAGATAGACTTCTTAGTGGACGTTTTGGCTTTCTTGGGTTTGGGAGTCTGAACCTCCACTTCTTCAATCACATATTTATCTTGATGGACCAGGTCCATCTCATCAACATCAACAGCCTCAACAGGCTCAGCCATCTTCTTCTTCCCTTTTGCAACCGCTTTTCTTTTGCTTTCTTCTAAGGCTTTTTGCAAATCTGCCTCACTCTGCTTTAGCTGGCTTCTTGTGGCTCTTCCTCTTGTGGGAGGAATTTCAGCAGAATCAGAAGGAGGAGCCTTCCTTTTCTTGTTAGCCCTAGCAGTGCCAGGGATCTTAGCCTTGGAAGTTCTCTTATTCTTTGGGTTGTAACTCTCACTCACTTTCTTCAATAGGTCTGTGAGGGTTTCTTCTACCGATGAACCAGGTTCATTTATCTTTTTCCCAAGTTTAACCAGCCCTTCAGCGGCTTCGCCAGACCCACTTCCCCCATTTTTCTTCACACTTTCTTCTATTTGACCTGATTCTGCTCCAAAATACAGCCATTATACCTGTATCAGGAGTGGGTGAAGAATCAACCACTCTTTTACCCATTCCCATTTATTCACTCCGAGCACCCTCACTCTCCTTTTCTTTTTCCTTTTTATTTTTACCGCCAATCCTTCTGGACTCAGAAGATTCTACATCAACCACAGATCCAACTAGAATAAGCATGTTCTCCAGATTCTCAGCTAACTCAGAAATGACTTTAGCAGTAGTATTTGGACCAGAGGTTACCTGTTCTGTATCAGAAGACCCGGTTTCTTCCCCCTCAATAGCAGACTTGAAGGATTCTTCAGAGTTCTGGGGTTCTTGGTCTTGGCTAGCTTTCAATTGAGCGTCTAATTTCTTTGATAATTCACTCCCAGCCACTATCTTGCGAGCAAGCATCTTGACTCTTCTTTTCTTAGGCTGAGGAGTGGTTGAAGATGAGGAGCATGGTGGGGGTGTGCCGGGGTTTTCAGAAGGGTTAGCCATTGCTATGCTTGGTTCTAGAAGAAAAAGAGAGATAGATTGAAATTTGGAGGATGAGAGAAGATGGAGAGTATTTAGACGGCTTGAAAATTTTGGAATGAAGACAGATTTGATGATGATCAATTTAAAGGGGGAATTAATGGGTAACGGTAGGCTTTTCAGACTTTTAGAAGTCTAATCAAACTGAATTATCAGTTTTGAAGAGATGGTGGAGTCTTTCCCTAGTATCTAGGTGGTTTAATTTGGTTAGGATTCTTTTGAACGGAACTGGTTCACTTATATTGGATAAGTTTAAAAGGAATTTGGACTTAGGTAGGACTCTGCTCATAATCCAAATATTACTATTTCAAATTATGTAGAGTGTAGAAAACATACCGTGTTATCTTGATGAACCAGGTTCTTCACTGATAATTCTCTTGTGTAAGTCTAAATTTGCCAAAATAGAGAAAATATCATTATAGATTAATTAGTCATTTTAACACATGGCACAAGAGTATACTATTGAAAGTATGAGTCTGAGAAAAAATTAATCTAATTATATACACATCTTCAGATTTTCTAACCAAAAACAAATTGATGTTTTTTTTTCTCGTTGTGAATTCTGAACTGGTCCTTTTAGGTGATCTTAATCATCCCTAATTCTAACATGTTCCTCTCAAAGTGATCTCTATTTAGGGCTTTTGTGAATATGTCAGTTATTTGCTTGTCAGTAGCACAAATTCCACAGTGATCAACCCTTTTTCATAGTTATCCCTCAAAAAGTGATGCCTAACATCTATGTGCTTAGTTCTCTTGTGATGAACCGGGTTCTTGGTCATACTAATAGCACTAGTGTTATCGCAAAAAATGGGGATACAACCAATATCAATTCCAAAGTCCATTAATTATTGTTTGATCCACAACAATTGAGCACAACATACTCAGCTTCAGCAATAGATAAGGCCACTGAATTTTGCTTTTTGGTAGCCCAAGACATAAGACATGAGCCAAGAAAGTGTTCCATACCTAAGGTGATCTTTCTATCCACTAGAAAACCTACATAATCAGCATCAGCATGTCCCACTAAATTGAAATTACTACCTTTTGGATACCATTGACAGAGATCAGTGGTGCCTTTTAGATATCTCAAAATTCTCTTGACAGCAGTCAAGTGAGACTCCTTTGGATTTGCCTGAAATCTTGCACAAAGGCCTACACTGAAAATAATATCAGGTCTACTAGCAGTGAGATACAACAATGAGTCAATCATTCCCCTATACAGTTTCTGATCAACAGATGAACCAGGTTCATCTATGTCCAACTTTGTAGCTGTTGCAATAGGAGTGTCAATTTCTTTAGAATCTTCCATTTTAAACCTTTTAAGTAACTCTTTTACATACTTCTGCTGATGGGTCATAGTACCATTTGAATTTTGTTTAATTTGTAAGCCTAAAAAGAAATTAAGCTCACCTATCATGCTCATTTCAAATTCACTCCCCATTAGTTTAGCAAATTCTTTACTTAACTTATCAGTAGTTGCTCCAAAGATTATATCATCAACATATATCTGAACTACTAAGAGATCTTTACCTTTTTCTTTCAAGAACAGAGTATTGTCAATTTTACCTCTCTTGTAGTCATGCTCAAGCAAAAACTTTAATAATCTTTCATAGCATGCTCTTGGAGCCTGCTTGAGCCCATAAAGTGCTTTGTCAAGTTTGTACACATGATCAGGACTTTTCTTGCTTTCAAACCCCGGAGGTTGCTTGATAAATACTTATTCCTTTTGATAGCCATTGAGGAAGGCACTCTTGACATCCATCTGGTGAAGGGTGAATTCCATGTAAGCAGCAAAGGCTATGAAGAGTCTTTTTGCTTCCAACCTTGCAACTGGAGCAAAGGTTTCATCATAATCTATGCCCTCCTCTTGGCTATATCCTTGAACCACCAATCTTGCCTTGTTCCTTGTAATTGTTCCATCTTCATCAAGTTTATTTCTGAAGACCCATTTTGTGCCAATTACTGATCTGTCCTTGAGTCTTGGTACCAGATGCTAAACTTAACTCCTTTCAAATTGGTTGAGTTCATCTTGCATTACATTTACCCAGTCTGCATCCTGCAAAGCCTCAGCAACATTTTTAGGTTCAATAAGAGATAAGAAGTCATCAAAAGCACAAAGATCTTTTAATGAAGATCTGGTTTTGATTCCAGAGGTTAGATCAGTGATTATGTTCTCAATGGGATGAGAACTTTGATACTTGTAAGATTTTACAACCAACTTGTTTCCCCTTTATGTTCCTTCAATACTTTGTTGCTGTGGAACAGGTTCATGGACAGGTTTCCTTGAGGTTTGAGAATCCTTTCCTCTTTGTTCTATTCCCCCTGTCATGTTACCCTAGGTGGAAGAACATGTTCCATCACCTGTTCCTTTCTCTAGTGCAGCTTCAGTCTGGGCTGTCATTTCATTTGAGTTTCTTACCAGCCCAATTGCTTCATCATCATGTTCGTGCCTCTTAGAAAGAATGTTAGTTTCATCAAAAACCACATGAACACTTTATTCTACACACATTGTTCTTTTGTTATAGACCTTATAAGCTTTGCTATGTGAAGAATACTCCCTCATCACTTCTGGGATCAAACTTACCTAGGGAGTCTTTACCATTATTATGCACAAAGCACTTGCATTCAAATGCCATAAGATGGGATATGTTTGGTTTTCTCCCTTTAAGTAACTCATAGGGAGTCTTCTCTACAAGAGGTCTAGTCATGAACCTATTTATGATGTAGCATGCAGTATTTACAGCTTCTGCCCAGAAGCTATGGGGCAGTTTACTAGAAAGAAGCACAGTCCTAGCCATATCTTCAAGTGTCCTATTCTTTCTTTCAACTACTCCATTTTGTTGTGGAGTCCTAGGAGCAGAAAAATTATGATCTATGCCATGCTCATCACAAAATTTAGCAAATTTAGTATTTTCAAATTCAGTGCCATGATCGGACTTAATTGATGCAAGTTGATTACCTAGTTGTTTCTGAGTTTTTCTAACAAAATAAGTGAACATGTCAAATGCTTCATCTTTAGATGTTTAAAACAATATCTAAGTAAACCTAGAGTAATCATCAACAAGCACTATCACATATTTTTTATCACCTCTGCTTAATGTTCTCATTGGACCACAGAGATCCATATGGACTAAGTCCATCGTCCTGGTAGTGCTTACCACTTTCTTGCATTTAAAAGAGGATCTTACCTGCTTCCCCCTTACACAAGCCTCACAAACTTTGTCTTCCTTGAACTTGATGTTAGGAAACCCTATCACCAGGTCCTTGGAGACTAATTTGTTGAGTTGACTCAGACTGGCATGTCCAAGTCTTTTGTGCCAAAGGAGGGGATCATTATCCAACACACTTAAGCAAGTGAGTTCATTTTCTGAAAGTGTGGACAGATCTACAATATATATATTGTTCACTCTTTTTTCTTGCAAAACAATCTTGTCATTGGTAAGATTAATCACAAAACATTTGGTAGAGGTGAATGCTACTAAGTTACCTCTATCACACAGTTGTAATACACTAATTAGACTATATTTTAAGCCATCTATCAAGTAGACATTCTCAATAGAGTGAGAATCATTCTTACCTACCTTTCCAACCCCAATGATCTCACCTTTCTTTCCATTTCCAAAGGAGACATTACCTCCTTTGAGGTCCTCAAGTTAAAGGAACTGGTTCTTGCTTCTTGTCATGTGCTTTGAGCAGCCACTATCCATGTACCATATTTGGATGCTCCCCTTCACTTGGACCTGCAAAAGGAAATCAGGGATTAGTCTTAGGAACCCAAACTAGTTTGGGTCCCTTTCTATAGGCAAAAGCATGAATCAGATTCTTTTTAGCCCAACTTGGTAGCCTATTCTTCCCTTGAACAAATTCTTTGTTCTTTTGGCTTGTCTTTTCTTTTGCATTGCATTCACTTTTATAGTGACATGTTTTACCACAGTGAGTACCAATATTGTTCTCAGGAAGTGTAAGGTACTTACTTTTGGGATCCCATTTAGGTGGAATATTTCCAAAGACAAGTCCTCTTCTATTGCTACTATGATGTTCCTGTAGCCATGAAAGTGCATCGGAGGACCTGTTCCATTTACAAGTTTTGTCTAGTTCATGCTTGACTTTGCCTAGATCTTCTCTCAAAATTCTAACATGCTCATCCTTCTTATACAACTCATCTTTTAGTTTACCTACATTTTCTTCTAGAGTGAGTTGTGTGAAATCAGTTGTCTTCTTACTTGTTCCTAATTTTAATTTTAGGTTTTCAGATCTAAGTTCTAGGACATTTGATTCAAATGCATGAGCCTGATTCTCTAATGTAGTATTTTCACTTATAGTATCACTAACCCTAAGTTTTAGGTTCTTACACTTTGCTTTCAAAATCAAACATTCCTTAGACAGATGTTTGTTTTCATTGTTTACATCCTCAGATTTATCAATGAAATCTAGAAGTAATTCAGATAGCCTTTTTTTAGACAAAAATCTAATCTTGTCTTTGAGATGAATTACACTTACCTCAGATTCCTCATCAGATTCTCCAATGGCCATAAGTGCATGTTCATCTCTATCTTCATCATCTGAGCTTTCTCTCCAAGCAGCAACCATAGCCTTTGTTGATCCTTTGTTCTTCTTAGGTTGAACCTGTTCCTTCTTCCTGTTTCTTCGTTCAGCTCTTTCATTCTTCCATTCAATTTCCCATTGAGGGAAGTTCTTGATGTGGTGATCAGTCTTACCACACTTGTAGCATCCCTCATTGGTTTGCCTTTTAGGAGCCTTTGGTTTGCTGTAGCTTCCACTTCTTGAAGGACCCTTTCCTCTCTTTAGGTACTTCTTGAAGTCCTTTGTGATCATAGCCATTTCATCATCTTCTAGATCAGAACCTTCAGTGGTTCTGAGTGCCAGGCTACTTTCCTTCTTAGGTACATCCATCTTCATGGTTTACCTTCTAAGTTCTTAAGCACTGAGATTTCTAATTAGCTCATCCAACTTAAGAGTGGCAATGTTCTTTGATTCCTGAATGGCAGTGATTTTGCTCTCCCAAGTAACTGGCAGAACCCTTGTCAAAATCTTCTCAACTCTGTCTTCTTCAGATATAATCCTTCCAAGTTACTTAAGTTCATTTGTCAGTGTGGTGAACCTTGTATATATCTCTTGGATGGTTTCCCCTTCCTTCATGGTGAAATTCTCATATTGAGAATATAGTAATGTTCCTCTGGACCTCTTCACTTGAGATGTTCCTTCATGGGCCACTTGCAAAGTATCCCAGTTTTCCTTAGCAGTGGTACAGCTTTGGATTCTACTGTACTCATCTAGACCAAGTCCACAAACAAGCCATTTCTTGGCTTAAGCATTCTTCTCCCATTTCCTCAAGTCGTCAACAGTGCAGTCAGCTCTTGTCTTTGGCACCTCTACTCCTTCGGCATTTATCTTCATGGTAACCAGTAGGCCATTTGTGACAATATCCCATAGCTCATAGTCTTCTCCTATGATGTGATCTCTCATCCTGTTTTTCCACCAAGAATAATACTGGTCGTTGAAGAGTGGTGGCCTAGCAGTGGATTGCCCTTCCCAGTTTCCAGGTGGTGCACTCATCTTGATCTTCTCCTAAGGTATTAGCCTCTTCAAGGATAACCTGCTCTGATGTCAATTGATGTTTTAACTTCAATACCACACAAGAGGGGGGTGATTTATGTGGTGTCCAATTTTTCGTGTGCACAGATTATAGAAGAACCTGGTTCTTCTATATATTCCTTATACTACTGTTGCGGAATAATGAATGCAGAAATTAAAGAATACAAGGATTGTTACGTGGAAAACACCTGGCTCAAAAGGTGAAAAAACCATGACCTACTTCCCAGTAGGATTTTCCCAAACTATTCACTAAATCACTAAGCCAAAAAACTGCATTTACAAAATACTTTTGTAAACCTAGGATTAACTCTAATCTCGTTGTGGCAAACAACCTCTAACTGTTGCGACAACTTCAAGTTAACTCTAACTTGAATACTCTGAGTACCTATTACAATTGCCTCTAGATAAAGCTGAAAGGTACAATATGAGAACACCTACTACAATTAAACTAGAATAAAAGACAGACACTTGGAGTTGGTTCTTCTATCTGGTTCATGTAGCTTTAGGTTTGCACACTTAAATCACCCACGAATGGCTTGCAAAATGCCTTGCTATTTTGCTCTCAATTCACGTTTAACTTCTAATTTTGTGCATCCATGTAGAATGAGAATAATCCTGCGATTTATAGAGTTAGTAGAGTAGAAAAATAACTAGAGTTCTAATGCTACTCTTCCTTGGTGGAAGAGTTCTAGTTGATCTCAACTTCTAATTCCTCCCTTATCTTGGATTGTGTTCTCTTTTAATCAAGGAGTCCTTCTCCTTATCAATTATGCAACCTTTTCGATCAGGAGATATCAATTATACCAAGTTAAGCTTATCTCCTTCACGTGCATCCCACATGCTCGAATCGGCCCGTGTCTATGCACACAAGGGGTGGATCTGGTTCATGCCTGAGCTTCCTTTGTCAATCTTCAAAACTAACCTTCACCTGGGCCAACATCATGTAACTTTGGTTTTTTTTAAGCATTATTAAGGGGGACCAAAGTATTCAAATATTCAAGCAAGCAAACATTTCTCTGTACTGGTGTCTCCCCCTCTCTCCCCCCGACATCGCATATCATTTTGTAATAGCTTTCATCATCATCAATACAATCAGCTTTCATCATCAATTGCTTATTTCAGTTCTCTCAGTTGCTCACGACATTGGTTTTCCCGTACGGCACTGACATTCTAGTCTAGCATACGGAGGGGGCCTCAGTTGGCGGACACCAACCGCACTGACATCGATTGCTTAGACTTATATCGCCTTTCCAAGAAATTTCAGGAAGGCGCCGCGTAACAGTTGGTATCAGAGCCTAGGCTCGACATCGGACGAGGGAACATATTGCCATTACCACCATTTTCTGACCATGGTGAATTATGGGGATCGCATCGCGACCCTTCAAGAGATGGTTAACGTATTACGGCCCATCGTGGATACAGTGCCTGATCTAAAAACCAGCCTAGTGCAAAGGTTGGACGACCTAGACCGCAGAATGCGGCAGGCCGAAGTTGACATAGTAAACACCAGTAGCGACTCTGAGAAAGACTGACAAACGGCAGTCGTAGAGGCAGCCGAAATTCATGGAAAATTCGAGGACCTCCAACAGGAGCGTGCCGAGGATTTAGCCCATCGGGATATAGAGGCAGACAGAATGACTACCATGCAGCAAGCCATAGACAATTTGACAGGCCAGCTCAATGTTGTCAATGTTTCCCTTCAAAGCCTTCTTAAAAAGGGCGAAAACCAAATCAGGGGTGCCATGAACATTGCCCCTGTGCCACAAAAGCTGAAACTTTCGGAGCCAAAGCCATACAACGGAGCTCGGGGCGCTAAAGAAGTGGAAAATTTCATCTTCGACATCGAACAATACTTTGATGCAGTAGGACAGTTGGAAGAAGCCAAAAAGGTAGCAACTACTGCCATATATCTTCAAGGTGATGCTAAACTCTAGTGGCGAGTGAAATACGAAGCCATCAGGGCCGGTGAAGATACTCTCCAGACATGGGCAGAACTGAAGGCAGCCATACGCATGCAGTTCTTCCCCAAAAATGTGGAATACAATGCATGGAGAAAGCTGCGTGAACTCCGCCAGACCAGGTCAGTGCGGGATTACGTGTGGGAATTCTCCGCACTCATGCTAAACATACGAGATATAGGGGACAAAGACAAACTATTCGCATTCATAGAAGGTTTGAAACCTCATGCTCGTATGGAGCTGCAAAGACAAAGGGTAGATACCCTGCCCAAGGCAATCCAAGCTGCAGAATGCCTTGGGGACTATTATATAGAAACTCATAAGGATATGCCCCAACCACCTATCCGTGGGGTATATAACGGGAGCCAGCCTAGCAACGGTGGACCTAACAGAAACAAAGGAGATCGAGGTGCATCCAAATCTAAGACTCCTTCCTCAAACAACAACAGTGTTGCATCAGTCAACAACAATCATGAGAGAAAGCCCCCTTCAGAATGTCGTCATTGCGGCGGGGAACATTGGAACAATCAATGCCCCAATACACAGATCAATGCTCAACAGACTGTTGAAGATGAGTCAGATCATGACGACTCAGACGACGCAGAGCAAGTAGGTGCCTTCAATGCAATTGTTGGCTCCATCCCTGATACCTTAGCGGGAACCAGTGCTAGTAACCCTAAGAAGAACGCATGCCCAATCGCCAAGAAAGGGAAACAGAAGGCGGATGAGAGGCCTCCCATCACACCAAAGAGGACCTTAATGTTCGTCGACATGAAAGTAAACGGCAAACCCATTCGGGAAATGATAGACTCGGGTGCTACCCATAACTACTTAGCATCGACTCAGGTGGAGCGCCTTGGTCTAGTTGTGCAAAAATGCAAGGGCCGTGTCAAGGCTATCAACTCAGCATCCCAGCCAATGAGTTGAATAGCCAAAGAAGTGCCAATGAAGCTTGGCCCATACGAAGGAAGATTCCCCCTCCGCATAGCAGCCATCGATGACTTCGAGCTGATAGTGGGATCGGAATTCCTGAGGCAAACCAACACCATACCGGTACCATATGCTGACATGCTCCTGATGATGGGAGACAATGGGGCCAAACCCCACATCATAAAATTCATACCCATAAAGATGGCCGCTGAAAACATCTCGGCCATGCAGTCAAAGAAGGGAGTCAAAAGAGCTGAACCTATGGTTCCGGCAGCCCTCAACATCAAGAATCAACAACCATATCATCGGTGTCAAACAACTCATGGCGCCCCTCAGTGTGTGAAGACTTGTCAAGCATGCCAAAAGGACAAGTCGGATCGCTCCGCACAAGCGGGATTCTTGGAGCCGCTACCTGTCCCACAGAGACCTTGGGAAAGCATTTCCCTGAATTTCATCACAGGATTACCCAAGGTCGGAGATCTTGCAACCATCTTGGCGGTAGTAGACCGGTTTCCAAGTATGGTATCTTCATAGCAACCCCACAGAACATATCGGCAGAAGATACAGCTTGACTCTTCTTCTCTCATATTGTCAAATATTAGGGCCTGCCCAAAGACATCATTAGTGACTGCGACTCAAGCTTCACTAGCAAATTTTGGACACATCTCTTCAGGTGCCTCGGATCCAAATTGAGTCATAACTCAAACTTCCATCAACAAGTAGATAGCCAGACAGAACGGTTCAATGACATGCTGGAGGAATATCTCCACCACTTTGCAACCGGATCACAAAAGAATTGGGTGAAGCTTCTGGATGCTGCTCAGTTGTGTTTCAATTCACAAAAGTGCACCCCTACAAATAAAAGCGCTTTTGAAATTGTTACCGGACAGCAACCGCTACTCCCACAGACTGTGAATGCACCAAACATGCCAACATCGCCTCGAGCTGCCAGTTTCTTGAAAGAATGGGAGCAAACTTTGGAGATAGTGCGGAGCTATCTTGTCAAAGCCCAAGAGAGGGCAACGAGGTATGCCGAACAAAACCTTCACTTTGTCCAACATCAAGCAGGAGACAAAGTGATGGTAAGAATCCCGAAGCAGTACTTGTTTGCAGAGAGGACCCATGACCCTCGCCTATTGCAAAGATACGTCGGACCCTTGTCCATTGAAAGACGCATTGGGAAATCCACATACCAGCTGAATACACCAGCCTGGTGGAAAATTCATCCAGTCTTCCATGTCAGCCGCCTCGGATCATTTCAAAAATACATGGAACATCATTCAGAAAGCAACCTCACAAGACCGAGGGGAACAGACCTCCCAGCCAATAAGAGCCTGACCAATCATCATCCAGCAGGGAAGGCTCCGAGGACGTCGCCAACTCAGGTGGGGGAGAACATCATGGGCTGCTTTCCATCATCGACCCATGACCCCTTGGACGCACCCTGTGGCGTCCTGGCAAGCCTCCCAATGCCTAGCGCCACGGTCGTCCCCGTGGTCTCGGCACCGCCAAATGACAAGCGTGCATGTGCCTCTATCGCTCCACCGATAATCATTGCCAGCACCCAGCAGCTAGCGAATGCCAACAATTTCGCGCGCACAGACCATCATGTTGCCAATAGCGCCGCGCGCACAAATAATGTCGCGCACGCAGATCCAATGCCAAGCGCCAGCGCCCAGCCGCAGGCAGATCCAAATAGTGACGCGCGTACCGACAGCAATGCACGCGCAGACCCTGATGCTCAAGACAAAGTTGCTGCCATCGGACTTGCTTCTACCTTGTAGAAGACTAGGTCCTTTTCATTATAATTATAGAGTAGTTTTACTTCATTTTCTTTCAGTGTACTTCTACAGCTTTCATAGGTCAACTCATGTAACTTTGATTTATTTTTTTTAAACATTATTAAGGAGGACCAAAGCATTCAAACATTCGAGCAAGCAAACATTTCTCTGCATTGGTCGTATTCAATGCTATGCAAGTGCATGGCGCCCAAGTAGCTAGGAAACAAAGGTCAATTACCCAGCTAAACCACTCTCCCCTGCTACTACTAGTCTACTACTATTATCTTACCTGCAACTTTATATTCATATAAACATATGCAAAATAAAAAATAAAATTATGACTCTAAATTCTGAATTTTTAAATCGTCTTTGCTCTTGTATATACGCAGTGGTGACAAAATGGATAAAAAAAATAGTTATCCATCTATATAATTCGCTATAAAATGGGTTGGCTAATGAACTTTTTAAAAACGGGTCAAATATGGATAAAAATCATATTATCCACTTAGAAAATGAATAACCAATGGATATATAACTAATGGGTTTAACTTTTACATTTGTAAAGACTCAAATTGGGAGTTACTCAAGTTTGGGAGATTAGGAATTCTCCCAAAAGTGATCATATTCAAGAAGTCATGGATAATATGGATATCCGTATTATCCGCTAGTTAACCCATTTTCTATTCGTATTAAATATAGATTGTGTCGTATAATTTATCCATTTTTACATTACCCGTTTTTGACCCGTCCATATCCGGTCCGACCCGCCCATTTGCCACCCCTATATATACATATCTCACTGCTTTCATTTCTATTTAATGTTTACCAAATTTTTGGTACGTTCTCATAATTAACTTCCCTTGCTGCTTTCCTTCATATTGAATTCTCAGAGCTACTTGTCGTTGCGCCTCCTGCTTTGTTGTTTTCGGATCGGACAAAGCTCATTTGCAAGCACGTGCTTTTTCACTAGTAATTAATTTTAATCTAATATAGGAAGAGAGTTACATATTAACAACTGCTCGCATGAACAATTTTCAGCGGTAAAAGACAAATTCCGCGATGCAGAACGGCACGGCTTACAAGAAAACTGTTACTCCATCTTTCTGCTTTGGTGTATGATTCATTTATAACTGTTCTGAAAGGAGGGGTACATGATATAAATTGGTAGTAGCTGAGAAAATAAATAATTATACAGCTTTTTCGGACACAGTAGTAAATACCTGCCCTACAAACTAAATGCAAATGGTATGTTGTAGAATCATTTGACCAACTACCAATTAACACGCGTAGGGAAGAAAAGAAAGTAAAAAAAAAAACTACTCCAGCAAAAGGAAGAAGAAATATAAATCATCACATAATTTTTAAGGAATTTTAACAAAGACAAACTTGCTCAATTAACAACACCCTAATATTAATTCTTTGATTGAATATATATAGCTAGCTTTGGAATTAAAGGGGGAATGTAATTTGTTACAGCTTCACAATCTTTGGGATGAACACTGGGTACCTATCAATGCAATCTTCCCATGGTCCATCAGTTCCTGTCTTGATTGTGCGATTACACTTCCAAACAGCACTGTTACACTTGAATCCACTTCCAAATGCTATTTGCCAAATTCTATCACCTTTTCTCATCCTTCCTTTTGCCTCAATGTAACTCATTTCGTACCATAGTGATGAAGAAGAAGTGTTACCTGTTTTGAAACATAACATAATAAACTAATTAGATTTCTGTTTTCTAATAGTTTTAAACTTTTAGACGAGATGATCATATAATTTAACGTGGTATTAGAGGTACCAAAATATCCTACGTTCAATTATTTTAAGGGATTGTTACAGAAATAGTTGGCCAGATTCAATACTTACTTTTTCTAGCCGGTATACATAGAATATATTGATTATATATAATTATACATATATTAAGTATATGAATTATACAGATATTATATATACGCCGACTATTTTTAGTTTAAGAGATTAGGTGTACATAATATAACTAAATAATCGAAAATGTGTTTTCACTAATAACTTACCAAATCGATGCAAAGTCATTCTTGAAGCCTCAACATGTTCATCAGATAACTGGAGATTCTTCTGAAGCTCATCAATAACAGCCCTTCCACCAGCATGTATGCAAAAGTGTTCAAAAGCTTGTTTGAAATCAGGAATATAAGCTTTCCATTTAGGGTTAAATATTTTCCTTCCAATAAGAGTAAAAAGGAAAAGAAGCTGCTCTGAGGCAGGAAGAACTAAAGGACCAATTGTAGTAATATTGGATTTCAAAGCTTCCCCTGCTATAACCATAAGATCTTTAGAAAGATTAATACCAACTTTTCCTTGTGGATCTTCTTGTTCAAAAACACATCTATAAGCTTTATCATCAGCACCTTTATGTGTTCTAACCACATGCATTAATCTATACTTAGCTCTACTGCTGTCTTTTCTCTTGTTTGACAAAAGTATAGCAGCACCACCCATTCTAAACAAACAATTAGGCAAAAGCATTGCTCTCTCTGAACCTTGGTAATAATTAGGTGTAATAATTTCAGTACTTACAACTAAAGCGGATGAATTTGGAAGAACTTGAAGAAGGTCTCTAGCCAAATCAATAGAGATCAAACCAGCACTACATCCCATACCAGAAAGATTGTAACTTTTTATGTTACTTCTCAACTTGTATTTGTTCACAACCATAGCTGATAAAGATGGAGTTGGAGAAAACAAGCTGCAGTTAACGATAAGAATATCGATATCTTTAGGTTTTAGACCTGTTTTCTTCATTAAGTTATCAATAGCTGAGAATATGACAACTTCAGCTTCATTTCTAGCAGATTCCATTGTTGGTGTTGGAGGGATGTAATGACAAGCAGGAGGCAAACAAGTTTCTTCACCAAGTCCTGACCTTTCAAGAATTCGCATTTGGAACTTCACACTTTCAGGATTATCTTTCAAGATTAGACGTGAATGTTCCATAAAAGTTGAAAATGGTACTCTACACGTGACAGGAGCTTTGTAACATGAATAATCTACTAAGTAAATGGATCTTGGTTTTGACATGAAGTAAACTGTGGCTATAAAAATGATGAGGAAAGAAGAGCATAGGATTTGGATGAGATCAAAGTGGAGTGAATTCCAAATACTTAGTATTTCTTCAGGGCCTAATTTAATTAACTGTAGAGTGACACCAGCCATAATAGGCACAAGCAAGAAAGTTAAAAAATTATTGACAAGGTATTGGTACCCAAGTTTGACATACTTGAGCTTCACAGAATTGGACAAATTTGGGACTGTTTCTGGCATTTTGACAACAAGAAAAAACAAATTAACAAGAGAAAGTTTGAGGGAGATGAAATTAGATTGTAGTAGCTCGGACAATAGAAGGGGAAAATGGTGAGAATTTAAAGACTAAAATGAAGGGTGGTGAGACCAAAATGAGAGGGCAAAGAAATTAAATGAAAGGAGGGCAGATGAGAGGATTAAATGAACAACTTTCACGTCACACAACTTCCTCTTAGCTGGAGGTTTTTCTTTTGTCCCTGTGATCATTTATATTTCAATCAGTCTCTTGTTTTTAAAATTTATATTTGTCAATTTCTTAGTATCTTGTCAAGATTAGAATACGCGTATTTTTTAAAAAAAAATGATATACAAGGACCAAAAGGTTTACTCTATCTTGTGTTATTAATCAGACGCATTTAATTAAAGAAAGGTTTATGTTTCAAGTTTCAACCACTACTAGAGAGTTCTAATTATATCATCTTTAAGAATGATATATCAACTTATATGGTACTGAAAGAATAAATAATTACCTTTGGATATGGTTATGTGTGTCATGAACTTTACACATTACGTTTGATTTTAAGAGTAGAATAATTATTTTTAGTTTGAGATGAAATGAATTCCTTATTACTCTCTCCGATCCCATACTTGTCGTTTTATCAAACTAATATTTTTTCAAAATATTTGATGTTTTTGAAAAATAAGAAGTCATTTATTAATTTTTTCGTCCCAAGTCTATCTTTGTTGTTCAAGTTAGTGTAATGTTAATTAATTACTTAAGTTGTTTAAGGAGATAAAGAATAATTTAAACAAATATTCTTATGATTAAAATTCGTCTACTTTTAATGGAAAGATGTGGCTTCAGGCTGAAGGAATGAACCACAATCATAATTCATAGGTATATTGTTCATCAACTTCAAGGTTAGATGCTCTAACTTCCACGTTCTGTTCTTTCTTCTTTCTTCTTTCTTCTTCTTCTTTTTTTTTTTTTTCTTGTATTTTTTTTTTAAAAATAAAAAACTCTTCTCTTGTGGACTAGCCAAAACATCGAAAAATAGAAGTAAGAATATATGGGTGCTTTCCACATTTGCCACAGAGAGCAGTGACCTTAACAATATAAAATGAAGTAGGAAAAACAAATTCCTGGCCCATGCCATTAACTCTCTAATCATCAACTCTTTCAATAACTTGAGAATTTCCAGAATTCCAGACATGCATTACCATACATGAACTGGTATGTTTTGTTTTTTTTCTCTCACTCTTTTTAGGGGCCCGTCTTTTATTTCCTGGGGGGTGGGGTGGGGGGGTCTTGATTTTCAGAACGAAAGGATTCAGGAAAATAATTAATGTACTGATTTTTCACTATTTTGGAGGATATAAACGCCCAGTTGCTTTCCTATTAAAGAACGATATTAAAAAAGAAAATTGCCCCCCCCCCCCCCCCCACCAAAGTATTATTAAATTGCAGTTTATGCATAAGCTTTGATGTTGACACATTACCCTTAATTGCAATTAAGGTATACAGACTGAAGCAAAATGTAGACAGTTGAGGTAGTTGTAAGTTGGGGTCTTGACCATTACCTTCTCCTGTCAATATTAAATTTCAGACCCCATTCTTTTGTACAGGCGTACAGCTAACCATCAATATATTATTGAGCTAACAATATCGACCTTTTGGGTAAAATGCAATGATATGTTACAATTTATTTTTTGAGCCTCTCCTATTAATACAAGCTTCTTATTAGGGATGATGATTTATACATATGGAAATTTTAAAGAAGCTTGAATATAGTTCACATGATATAAAAATAAACTTAGATGCCCGATAAATCAAAGTATTATATATATCTTGGTGAGATATGCGTTTTTTTATGAACTTGGATTACTATTGCTAATCTATTTTGGTTATTTGGTAAAAGAAGTCAAGAAATGGATAACAAATAAAAAAATTAAGTACCTTAATAGATTTATGATTGATTGCTTGCAATAATGAAAAATGGTACTAAAAAGCCCCATTTGAGTTATTTGGTCAAAGAATCACTCCTGATTACTTATAGACAATATATCTATAGCCCCATTTCCTATTTTGCCCTTATGAAGAATTTATACAAATTGTGATTTTATTGTTTTGCAAGGAATTAAAGAGGTTAGGGTTCAAATCATTAAAAAAAAATGGACAGCGTGCAAATCAAAAAAAAAAAAAAAACACTTTAAGGGCGCAAAATGCAACTTGCAACGGACTCTATAACGTATGCACTATGCTGCATTTGGGAAAGGATGAACAATCAATCCCAAAAAGGAATCCGTAAATTCCCTTCCAATCGATTGGATACTAAGCACAATGATTTATTTCACGGTCGATGTCAATTTTTTTTCTATTCTTTAAGCTATAATAGTAATTACTAGTATATTCAGCACTTCGATCGAACCGATGAGTCAAAAAGAAAAAAAGAGAAGAAAAAACTCATGTCTTAGAACAGATGACTAAATGGTTTCATTTAATGACCATGTGGTTAAGTTATGACTAGTCATAGTCGTCAATGACTCTATGATCGCACTATTAATAGTGTTTCAATATTAATTGGACAAGCTGGTTATGACTAATTCGCTGACAAAGAAATATTTCTACTTAAAAGTTAAAACACTTTTCAATGCCAAAATAATAATATGGATTTTGGATTGAAGTTAACTAAATAAAAAGCTTACCAAGTTGAACCACTAGTAAAGTTTCACAAAAAGCTACTTTTCCATTATTATTATTATGACCAACAACTTTTGTACAAACTGTAAATATTTCTGTGCTGCAAAAATAAGTTATGAACAAGTCCACCAACTCTCTACCATTGACTTGGTGAAATATTTATGATGCATGGCTTGAGCTGTGAGAAGCTAGCCTTTGGCTCAATTAATAATATTGTGGGGTACAAATTGGCTCCATTTTCACTTGCATTTCTGTTGTGAAACTTGAATGCGCTAGGTACTGATCGCCAACCCTAATCAATTATTCCCCATTATTCAAGTCAGAAACTATTGAAGTCCCTCTTTTTAATTAACATTTCATCAAACTTTCATTGCCTTTTGATTTTGCCATCTAAGATAAACACACAAGTTGCTAAAAAAATTCAGTATTTTGTTTTTTTCTTTCTAGAAGACGTGCACTTCTTGTTGATGTTTACTAGAAATATTTGATCTCTCTTCTCTCTTGTCTTTTTTTCTTTCACACTCTAAGCAAACAAAATCTCAAGATATGGAAAAAAAAAAAAAAAATGACCCCCAAAAATAAAGGGATGCACAGTTTTTCCACTCATGAGTTTTAGATAGAAATATGACATTTACCTACTTTTAATATTAATTAATGTTTCATCTTTGTACACATGCCTATGTTCTTTCAATGCGTGCACATATAACACTTGCAAATATTACAACAAACAAAATTCAGGTAACGATGTACTTTGGTCTCCAACTCTCCATGCTCTGATTGATCATGCATGTCCTAATTATACCTTTCTTTTTTTTCCTTCCTTTTTTCCCCAACGTAACTAATTCTTGCAATACATTTAGCTGAAGAGAAATTGAAATATAGGACCTGTTTTTGCATAAGCAAACACGTGTACAATAATTCCAAGAGGATATGGTGCAGCAATTTGGAGTGGAAGGTACTATTTTATGTATGGCGTTAAGACGTGGCACTTGAGATGAATTAGTATATAATTACTACTTATTATATACGTTTTAGATTACTCACTTGACATCCTTGCCCAAGAAAATATTGTGAACATATTTAATTACACGACGAAACCTGATAATGCATATTAAATTAATAGCAAATCCCTTTTCTTGTTGTAGGAGTTGGGTTTTTCGTGTGGTTTTTAACTTCTACGTACTAGCTAGCATGATCTGTGTCCAATCTAAAGGGTAGTCAAATTTGAGACAATTAAATTCACTAGTGATTTAATGGACAATACCGAAAACCTCAAAGGTCAAATCTGAAAATTAGGTATGTGTTGTATGCTGAGATTTATATGCTGAAAATTAGTTCAGCATAGAAATGCTATGGGTTAATAGCATGATTCTACTTCTAAAATCAGCTTATTTTGAAATGTGATTTTCAAAAAAGTACTATTTTTTATGAGAAGTATTTTGTGTTTGGTTAATCAATTTGAAAATCACTTTTGAGCAATAATTAGTGTTTGGCTAAGCTTTTAGTTAAAAAATATTTCTAAGTATATTTTTCTCAAAAATGCTCTTGGGGGAGGCTATTTTTTTCTCTTTCTCAAAAAATGTTTATGCTTTTACTCAAAAATACTTTTTTTTCCTTCTAAAGCTTAACGAAACACCTTAACTTTGGGAAAAAAATACTTTTAACAAACAAAAAAAATACTTTTGGCCAAACATGGTTTTGTAAGGGTCTAATTATTCAAGTAGTAAACACTAGACATTTAAGTAACTAGTCTCTCGGCACGTGCATTGCACGTGTATGCCGAGTTATGTAGTACACAATATTTTTAGAATAATATAAATATTATTAAAGTAATTTTTTGAATAAATAATTATATATGAATGAATAAAATATCAGTCGGGCGAATGACCAATGTGGATTTTCGTATAGTCACTTATTTGCCAAGGTCAAGATGATTGGATATTGTGGGTGACTTATTTTTATTAATTTTAATTTTATGAGGTATAAATATATATTCCTAGTGTATATTACTATCATCTGTTTTGGTTGCGCTGTCATAATCATGATTCTTGTTGTCGGCGTTGATATCTCCCTTAAGAGTAATGTAAAGTTGGCTATGTGAAAACGCGATGTGGTAGAGACTGTCCGATATTGGGATTTGTTTGACGTATGTTTTATTTATCGTCATTGCAAAACATAAAAGTAGATGAAAATATTTTCTGATAAAATTGAAAGGATATCCTTCATTTTCACGGAGGAAAATAATAAATTCTTGGAATAAACACATGCTTGATAGCAGTTATAATTTCTGCATGTATACATTGTTGTCATATCCTCTACAAATCATCCATGTACTATTGTATAAGCTTTTTGAAAGGTCCAATATTTAAGTCATTTACTCGGAAATTTAGATTATGAACTTAAAATGTAGTAATTGTTCAAGTGCTAAAATAGTTATTAAAGAACGACCAATATCCCTTTGATATTTTTTTAACAAATAATTAAGTGTCACAAATTTAAAACTATTGTTTTCAAATTACAAATTTTGTAGGAGTTTTAATATGTGTCTTTTATAATTTGAGTTTGAATATGCACGTCTTTTGCAATAAATATGACTCGATAGTGCTTATTGACTATTCCATTCTCTCTTAGCTTGTCACCCACTTCTTCAATGTAATTTGACAAAATAAACATTTTGAATCTCATTCTTCCTTCAAGGTTTAATTTCTTTAACATTCAGTACATTTGGTGGACAAAAAGTAAATTACTTCTTCATAAAACAAACTAATTTATTAGTTCATAATACCAATCATAAATACCACATTGAATAATTATATAAAATAGTACTTATTATATTCAATGATATTATCATAAAATAAACATAGATTTATCGTTTCTCTCCTAAAGAGTCGTGTCTTTCAATAAAATAACTAACCTTTCATGTCATTCTCTCGTGTTCCATAGAGTTCCATGAACCAGAGCTATTCCCAAAGTTCGGACAAATTTTGATACCGTTGTAGTCCCTTTCACTGAATGGTCTTGCGAGTGCACATTGTTATACATATACAGAATTATGTCAAAATAATAAGCCATATATATATATAAAATCTTATAATATTAATAATTCATGCGCTAATTCTGAAAAAACCAAAATAAGAAACAAATGGAGAAACAAAAAATTATGAACTTCAAATTGGGATCCATCAACGGCGGATCTACAACATTCTGGACTTGCTTTCTTTCATGAATCTCCCTTTCGTCAACGTGATGTCAGTGTTGAACACTTTATTTTTCATTATTTTTATCTTTTTCCTTCTCAATTGGTCGATTACTCCTACAATTACTCTATCACGGACATGTTGGTATAACTTGCAAAACAAACAACACACTTTTTAATCAAAATAATTATTATTATTATTGTTCTATAAATATTGAAAAAGAATCTAAAAGAGCCAAATTGTGCAACCATTTTTTTAATAATGAATAATTGTAAGAGACTTGATGAAATTACGAAATCGGTGTTAGGCAAAGGGATTTTAGGAAGTTGTCATTAGTATTTTATGCGCCAGAATATAGTGGCTACTAAAGAGGCCGAAGTTGCACTCTTTAATACTTTTTTACTACAAGAATTTAACCCAATGAAAACAAATAAGACTACTCCTACGAATATAATGAATATTTTTCATCATTTTTTTCTTTTACTATTGGAGTACAAGACTTAGGAAAAATGAATGTCAATATTTCTAAACGTTGGTTAATGAGTTGGCCGATGATTAAGAAAAATGACTCATCTGTGTGCATTTGCTGCAACAGAACAATAAGTCTTTAAATAGGTGTGGCATTTAGAATTTAAAACCGCCAACAGTTTAAACTGATTTTCAAAAGGTTAGTTATCAACTGGAGCATCACAACTTTTGGAAATAGACATATCTAATTGGTTGCCTTCTTTCACGTTAAGTCTTATTTTTAGTATAATATTTTAGTAATTAAATGATATTTCTACATATATTTATTAGAAGGATATTTTGGGATTCAACTTTTTAGTTTTGGGGTTCCCACTTTTATAATAATATAGATAATGTCACATAAACAACTACGATACACATAATTTTTCGTAATACATACATTAAAAATTGGACTCACCATAAATACATAGTTATATATTTACATATGTACACATGTATATATAAACTTGTGACAACAATAAAGTTACTAAACAACTTTATAACTTTAATATGCTAGGTTAATTGTCAGTATCTTTTTAAAACAAAGTAGATTAGCCAACGTGAATAGTTATTGGCTTTGACTAATTTTCATGAATGAATGCTAATCGACAGATACATTATATTATAGTAAGTATTACTTTAGTTGATATAAAATCATGAATCAAAAAATAGTATTGATATGACTAAGCAAGCCAATAATAATCATACAAATCATTAGCCAATATTCAAGGAAAATAAAAGGATTGAAAGAGTCCATAGAAACTTATCTGCTAAGAAGGTTCCATATCACAGATAGATGTGAACCAAAACCATGAACTTTTTTCTTTTTTAATCTCAATTGCATTTCTAGAATTTTGCCTTTAAGGTTATTTTCTTATTTATAATTTCAATTGAATGCCGACCAAAAACGTTTGCCTTTAGATTTAAAGATTGTGAAGAGTCATCACTTTTACTAATGTAAAGGATCACATCCCTTCAAATAAATTTGGTGTTTATTTAAAAAATTTGGTAAAAATAAAATATTTAAATTACTTAGAAGGGAACTTTTTAGTTAAAGGCTTCCCACTTTTATAATAACTAGTCTTACGATACGTGTGTTACGCGTGTATACTATCTCAATGGATAAAAGTATTCTAAAATGTCGTATAGATATTATATTGAAATATTGTTTCTAAGCTATAAAATAAAAGTTTATTTTTCTAAAAATGATAAATGTTAATCCTATGTACTTAACTCAATAAAAAAAGAAACTGCTCCATAGAAGTTCTCAATAATTCGTCAATGTGTTCAGTCAAAAAGTTATTCTAATTTTATAATTTTACCACTTAAAATTCAAAAATTATCATTCTTCCTTCACAATTTCAGCAGATAACGTTTTTAAAATCCTAATTTAAGAAGTTCACTAAATAAAATTAAGTTGATGAATACATTGACCAACAAGGAAACTAAACCTTAGTGTCCATAGAGAGCAAATTAAAAAGTGAGATATTAACTACGGTTTCCTATAAAGATATTTTATAAATATATTGCATTTAAGTTTTCTTCTTGTTCTTTTATTCTTTTTTCCTTTTGAACCGACGACAATTTTGAATTTCCTTAATAGGGATATTAACTAATTTATTTTCTTTTTTTAAACCAACGACAATTGCTCTTTGTTAGGGATATAGTTATTGAAGGAGTTTCCACTTATTCTCTTCTTCTTTTTCATTTTTTGTCATATGGCAGATTTATTTTTTGTAAAAATTAAACTGTATTTGTATTTACTATTTTGTCCAACCAAATATGTACTTATGAATTTCGTTATATATATCTAGGATTTGCATAATTATAGAACAAAAAAGTTCTTAAAAAACGATTGAGTAGGAATACCTTCGGATTATGTAAGTCCTTTTAGATTTCGTATGACTTTTTCAAAATTTTTGCTCTAGAATATTGTATGTCAAGATATTATTTTGTTAAGGAATATAATTGTATTCCTAATATTGAGAAATATAAATAAACGATAGATAAAGCTTTTGAATAAATATTTTAATTGACTTTAAAGTCTTAATATGAGGATTCATAAATATAGTTTGTGATAACATACTTTAAATAAGGAAAGAATATTTATAAATTAAAATTTAATTGATTTTAAAGTCCTAAGTTGTAGGACTTTTTTTTACATAGTTCAAATAAGGAAGGATTTAGTAATTACGATTTTAGTTGTTTTTAATGTCCTAAATATTAAGAAAAAATCATTCAATGACTATTTTATCCGGTATAAACTTTATGTTTAAAGGGTAAAAAAGGCGAATATCATTTAGCTAAGGGTTTTCGTACTTTTAATATAGTATAGACTAGTCTTAGGGTACGCGCTTTGCGCGTATACCCAATACAAATGAATATATTATTTTAAAAAATATAAAATATTATTAAATAATGTGATTGGCTTGTAAAATAAAAGTTAAAAAAGTATAAGCTACTAAAAAGATGAATGTTGATCGCGGAGAAATTTTTGCCATAGAAGTCCTCAAATACATAATTGTGATTATGAGGACTTCTGGGAGAATATTTTATGAAAATTATTGATATATTTGTGACCTAAGTAAACAAATAATAAGATTTATCAAATAAAATAAATTTAAAAATTAAATATTTTGGTCTTTTGGGAATAAAGATGTTGGCTTATAGCTCATAAAAAATTGGATAAGTCAAAACATCTAAAAATTACTAATGTGGGCTTAATATTTTATAATAAATAATTAAATATATAGAAATATCGAAAATCGTCATTTGTTGAAATAATTTAAAAGACGATGACAATTCGTTAAGAATAAATTTCGTCTATAAGTTGAATATATTTTTTTTTATTAAAATTAGGACACCAACGATGATATCTTTCTTCTTTCATTGGTTAACAAAGAAAATTGCATCTTGTTGAGCCTTAAGTTTTAGTTTTCTCATAAATGAAATGTCACGACCCAATTTCATCTATAGGTCGTGATGGCGCCCAACACTATATCTAGGCAAGTCAACTAATAAATTAAACATATATAAAAAAATTAAATCCAAGAAAAATAATAAGACACAAAATTCTACCAATGTGTGTGCCAAGACCTGGTGTCACAAGTGTATGAGCATCTAGTAGATTATACAAAATCATTAATACTGTCTGAAATAAAAATAGACAGAATGAAAAATACAAGGAGAGACACTGGTAGCTGCAGAACGGCTCAGAAAGGCAGCTCACCACTATGCCCCTCGATAACGTGGGTGTAAGACGATAGGTCCTACCCAAAAAGTGCAGCAAGTGTAGTATGAGTACGTAAACAACGTGTACCCAGTAAGTATCAAGCCTAATCTCAAAGTGGTAGAGACGAGATGACCGACTTTGACACTCGCTATGGGTCAATAATAATAATTGAAACAAAACTAGAATATCTAGATTAGCATGATTCACAGAATATATCAATAATTTATTTAACCAGTAGCAATAATTAAATTTCTTTCAATTTCAATAAATTTCCAAATTTATCAATTAGTCTCATTTACAGGAATAACAATAATTCCTTAACAAGCAGGAATAATAATTCATTAAATTCCAAAGATTTTTAATTTATCAATTAGCTTCACAAGCTTCAATAAACTATCAAAATATCGTGTAATTATTATTATTAAGCACGATTTCTGCCGAGGTCGTACGGCCCGATCCAGAGTTTCGTGTACACTGCCGAGGGACGTGCGGCACGATCCATAGATGCATCTATCATGCCGAGGCGTTCGGCCCGCTCCACAAGAAAGGAAGATATTTTCTTATGTACCTCCGGAATTAGAGTATATTTATTATAAGATAAATTCACGAGGAAGAATAATTTCTCTTAACAATTAATTAATTTAAACAGAAAATCAACTATATGAGATTTTCATCCTTTAATATGGATTAGCTCTATATATATATATATATATATATATATATATATATATATATATATATATATATATATATATATATATATATATATCAAATAATATTAATTAAACAAGGAATACAATTTACACAAGTAATTCATGCTTTGAGTCCTAAACTACCCGGACTTTAGGATTAATAGTAGTTACGCACGGACTCTCGTCACCTCATGCGTACGTAGCCCCCACAATTAGCAACAATTATTTAATTTTAATCACCTATGAGGTAATTTCCCCCTCACAAGATTAGACAAGAGACTTACCTCGTCTTGCTCCAATTTAATCCACTCAAAGGCCTTTTCCACGATTATCTAACTTTATCTGGCTCGAATCTAGTCAAAATAATTCGATACAATCACTAAAAATTATAGGAATCAATTCTATAAGAAAATACTATATTTTTAATAAAAATTTTAAAATTAATTAAAAACTTTGTACTTGGGGCCCACGTCTCAGAATCCAGCGAAAGTTACGAAATCCGATAACCCATTCAATTAAGAGTCTAACCATATCAGTTTCACTCAAATCCGACTCCGAATCGATACCGAAATCTCAAAAATTCGTTTCTATGAGATTTCTAAAAATTTTCCAAATTTCAATCTCAAAACACTAATTAAATGATGAGAAAAATGATATATTTGTGTTTATAGACCAAATCCGAGTTAGAATCACTTACCCCAATGTCTTTCCTTGAAAATCTATTAAAAATCGCCTCTGCTCAAGCTCCAATTTGTTAAAAATGGCGAATGGGACGAATGCCCTCTTTTTATAAAACTGCCTAGACAGCCTTCGGAACGGGGCCTCAATCGTGGCTTCGATCATGGCCCTCGAGCCTAGGCCTCGATCGTGGCTTCGATCACAGGCTCGAGCCTGGACCTCGGTCATGGCTTCGATTATGGCATCGAGCCTGGTCCTTCTATCATAGCCTCAATCATGGCATCGAGCTTGAGCCTTCGATTGTGACCTTTGATCTTGGGTCTCGATCCTGGCCCTCGAGCCTTGCCTTCGATCATGGCACTCGAGCTGGACCTTCGATCATGGCTTTGATACACAAGCTCGAGCCTGAGCCTCGTCAACCCTGGGCTCGATATATGGGCTCGATCACAGCCCAGAATGTCCAACAAAAGAGGAAAAATTGCAGCAGTTTTTTAAGTCTAACTTTGATCCGTTAACCATCCGAAACTCACCCGAGACCCTCGGGACCTCAACCAAATATACCAACAAATCCTAAAACATCATACGAACTTATTTGAAACCTCAAATCACATAAAACGACGCTAAAATCACGAATCATGTTCCAATTCAAGCTTAATGAAACTTAAAATTTCCAACTTCTACATTCGATGTCGAAACCTATCAAATCAAGTTCGATTGATCTCAAATTTTGCACACAAGTCATAAATAACATAACGGAGCTATAAAAATTTTCAGAACTGGATTCCGACTCCGGTATCAAAAAGTCAGCTCCCCGGTCAAACTTCCAAATTTAAATTCTTGTTTTAGCCATTTCAAGTCTAATTTCACTACGGACTTTCAAATAAAATTCCGATCATGCTCCTAAGTCCAAAACCACCATACGGAGCTGTTGGAATCATCAAAATTCTATTCCGGGGTCGTTTGCACATAATTTGATATCTGGTCACTATTTGAACTTAAACTTTTAATTTTTTATCAAAATTCCATATCTCAGGCTAGGGACCTCGGAATTTGATTCTGGGCATACGCTCAAGTCCCAAATCACGATACAGACCTACCGAAGCTGTTAAAATACTTATCCGAGTCCGTTTGCTCAAAATATTGACCAAAGTCAACTCAGTTGAGTTTTAAAGCTCTAATTCATATTTTAATCTATTTTTCACATAAAAACTTTTCAGAAAATTTTACGGATTACGCACGTAAGTCGAGGAATGATAAATAGTACTTTTCGAGGTCTTAGAGCACAGAATTAATTATTAAATTTAAAGATGACATTTTTGGGTGAAACTATTTTGTTTTTGTTCTTCATGCTTATAGCATGGTTGAGCCCTTTATATTATGACTATTGCATAGAAGTTCATATATAAAAGGATTTAATGTGCAAATTTTTTAGTTGATTTTAAAATTTTTAAATTTTAGAAAAATAATTTAATAACTATTTTGTCCAATGTGAAAGTTATTTTTTAAAGGTAAAAAAAGCAAACGATATTTCGCTAAGGGTTTTTTGCTATAAAAAATTATCATTTGTTGAAATACTTAGAAAAGAGATGATGACAATTCGGTTAGAATAAAATTTGTCTATAAGTTCAATAACGTTTTCTATCAAATTATGGACACACAAAGATGATATTTTAAATTCCTAAAAATTTGGAAAAAAGCTTAAATTATACTTTTATCTAGTGTGAAATTTATTTTTAAAGGGCAAAAAAGACGAACGACATTTCACTAAGTGTTTTTGTGCTTTTAATATAGTATAAATATAGATATAGATTAACGAGCTGTTTAAAGTTGACCTCGACCCAATATGTTGGATCTCACGGTCCTCAAACTACATCTGTTAATTTGTATGGTGTGTCATTATGAATTTCTACCCTGCCTAGAACTAGTAATCAAGAATATTAGTTAGAGTAGTAATGGTGTTGTTTGTAGTTGTACCTGTGATACAGGGTTCCGGCATTTTCTTCTCTCTCTGCTTGTAGTTCTTTCATTAGTTTATACTATTTCCAGTTTATAATAAGTGATTTTTTATTCTTTGACACACCCCTTAATAAAATATTAACTCCTAGAAAAAAAAAAACTTTTTTGACTAAATTACCCATAATATTGCATATTGTTAACTTAACACATTGGGATATGTAAATAAGGACAAAATTTAAAAAAAATAAAGTTAATTTCTTCTAGATTATGTAAAAGGTCACTTATCGTGGACCAAAAAAAATGGCAAAAACAACTATTTATTATGGGAGTAAAATTCTTTTATTTATAAAAAAATGTTCTAAATGCACTAACTTGCATGATGTTTGAGATCACCTTGTTAATTAACTTACACACGTGTCATCAATTTACACAAGTATATGACCCATTGGGTTTTAAGGGGTTGGTTCAATGATCAGGGTTCGTTCTTGAACTCGAAGGTCCTCTAAGCTTACCATTTTCCTTTGCCTACCCTTAACCACTCCAGAGAAGAAAATAAATAAATTAGCGAAAGGGGTATTTCTATCTCACATGTAATTGCTTAGGTGGCGGATCAATTGAATGGATGAATTAAAATTAAATCTTAACGAAATATCTTAAATTAAACTTGTTTAATATAATTTTTATATACTTCGTTTTATGTCATTATATGTTCTAATTTTTCTTTTCAATTGACAATACAGTCAATCCACTTAATTTTTATTGATACAGTCAATCCATTTTATTTTTCTTTTCTAATTTTTTCTGTTGAGGCATGCATATGTTTAGTAACCTAATGCGTTGAAATTTTCAATCTTCAAAGTTGTTTTATTTACGAGAAGAAAAAACCAACCAATGCTATTTGCTCTTTATCTTTCAACTGATTTGATCTGATGATATATATATTATATATATATATATATATATATATATATATATATATGTATGTATATATATGTATGTATATACGTGCCATTTGAGTAATGAAGTAAGCTAAGTAACGTACTACTACTGTGAGTATCTGTATTCCATTTAATTTCGTGCAGCAATAGCCAGTAAGTCTCTGTCTTCGATTTTCTTGTGGTTTGTACTCAGTTGACTTAGACTTTTGCAATTTCATAGAAAGGAGACCGAGTCACATGCATATCAAGGGTTATGACTGCGACTAGTCAATTATTAAGGCAGAAAAAAATAGAATTAGAATTTGGAGATACATTTTAATGAGTTAATTACTTAAATGGCCATCCAAGGTAGTAATAAAAGAACACAAGGTATTAGAGGTGCTTAAAACATTTGTTCTGATCAATTCAAGTAGATTACCCTTTTTTTTGTTAATTCCGTAATTTTAATATTTCATATCCATCACTATTTTATGCTAAGTGTAAATAACTTTATCCCACTTTCTTCTTGTTTAGATCGAACTCCTTTCTTTTCCTTTCCATTCAAACCAAAATCAACATCTAAACCAACTAGCTACTTGAATTTCATGATTAAGATTTTTTAAAACGGTAAGTCAGAAATATTTGTTATGATAGGGTTGAATAGAGACATTATCCCTTCATTGAAAAAAAAAAAAAGAAGAGGCGCATTATCCAGGTTGAGCGACATAAAAATCTAATGAAAATAATATTGATGTCCAAGCTAATCGTATAATCGACAATTGGCTCCAAAAAACATGATAAGTTATGTGATTATGATTTTGATGATTTGTCAAACTTCGTTGAGGAACTAGATATAGGAACCTGATACAAATCAGTTCCTTTGCGCCCGGTGGACATGCTAAGTTGTTTGATCAAACTCTCAAAAAATCGGAAAAAGGAATAGATAAGAGAATAGATGGGATCAGTTCCCACAACTGTCGTACAGTCAACTCTACAACTGTAAAAGTTATTTCACTATACCGACTGGCAGCGGTACAACGGCACAGTCGCTGCTGCTAGAGGCCAAACCAAAAGTTGAAATGTCCTTATCTCTTTACACATGCTCTCTCATATATAAACATCATTATACAAGGTTTGACCTAATACTTGAGAATCTGAAAAACCCTATCATTCAAGCGTCAACAGCCATTGTTTCTCCAAGTGCACTCAAGAACAAAGCTGCTACAAACCAAAGACCAGATTCCAATACTGAAGATGTCTTGAGTCCTTAAGTTTGTTGTGTCTTTGTCTTTTGTTCTTTACTTGTATTACTGCACAACTTTTCAAAAGTATTTCGTAGGACCACTTTTAACCATTATTGTTTTGGTTGTTTGACTAGAGTTAGTCAAGAGTGTTGCTATATAATAGAGTTATTGCAAAGAGGTTACAATAGAGTTATTGTAAGGGGTGAGAGATTATAAGTTTAATTCCTAAATTGCAATAGGTTATAATCTGAAGCTTGCTCAGTTTTAGTGGAGTTGAAATCCTACCGGGGTAGGTCGTGATTTTTAATCCCTTGAGAATAGAGTTTTTTACGTAAATATCGTGTGTTCTTTATTTAATGCTTGTGTTACTGTGTGAACTCATAGAGAACCCGATTCTCTATACTGTTTGGTAGACTCTTCGTTTCTATCAAAACATTTTTAAGTCACATAAGAAGATGAATTTTTTAATCAAATTTCTTTTATCGGATGTCCCGCAGGGACTTGTTAATCCAATAATCGTTCCCAAATTATTTTTTCGAAAAAGAAGAATTAGAATTCTCTGCAGATTCATTACAGCATGTTCCGCTGTAGCACTGGCAATTCCAATATCAATCACGGGATCCGGGTTCGAAACCAGGCAGCGGGAATCATTTGAACAATGCTCTTAAATATCTTTTTTTGTTAGTTTTCCCCTTAAATTTCTTATATGTAATTTTAGAATATTCTTTATGTTTGTCTTTTAGCTTAGAAAAGTCGTATGATATTATTTTTATCCTCTTAATCTGGATGATATCATTCTCCTTTACCATTTAAAAGTAAAATGAGAAAAAGAAAATTGTTTTCAATATCTAGCAATTAATTTTTCCTTAGCATATGGAAATAGTCAATACCCAGAGAAAATAGGATATTAGTTGATTATAATAGAATTTGAAATAGCTAAATATACCTTTTCCTTTTTTCTTTTAATGTCATTGTCCTCTCTTCCACGGACACTACTTTAGTTAGTGTCATCAAGTTTTCTACTACTTCAATTCTTGCAATCGGTATTTACAGTTGGAAGACAAACAAAGACACAAATGTTGTGGTTTTAAAATACAACAGCAAGGCAGTAAAGGCCTACAGAAGAAGAAAAAAAGCAAGTAAACAAACCAGTATTTGCTGTATATGCTTTCATTACATTTAATGGCAGTCGTAGCATATATTGCCACATAAATACTGCTATATATATATACACAGAAGACACACCATATAAAACTAAATGAATGAATTATAAATAAATTTGCTGGCCAATAAATGCATGCTGCTATATGATGGTCTACCAAACTGGGCGAGTCCCAATTTAACTATTGAAGAAATTTCTAATATATATTTATATAAAATATATATCTACTGCACAGAAGAATAACTAAAGTTGCAGCCACTGTCACAAAATAGACTCCTTCTAGTCCATATAATCGTGTACAAATCGAACCGAAAAACCGCATCAAACCGAAAAGCCAAATCAAATCGATTAAAAAAATCTGACTATGCTTGATTTGATTTGGTTTGGTATTGAATAAAAAAATCTGAACCAAATCGCATATAAATATATATAATTTTTATATATACTTTTAAGATTTTATATAGAATTTTCTAAAAAAAATGTCTAGAAATATTTGGGATTCTCTTGCGTGATATAATATTTAATAGTATATGAAGTGCTCCATATTTATTAACCTTAAATAATGGGTTGTATGATCACTTTCTCATCAAATGTTACTGAAATGCGTCAATCTCTTTGTTCTTCAATATTCATATCATATGTTAAGATCTATTAAATTATTATATCTTTTTCGAATTTTGTAAAATGATTATTATTATTTAGGTATCATATTGATTTTTATGTTTAATTACTAAATTTGGTTAACCTTGAAAGTGTACATCAACGAAAAATTATTGTCAGACGACTAAAAAAATAACTATTATGTGCTACTAAGAAAATTTTCCCATAAGAAATTTTAATAGATAATATGTTTGTCAATTTTTTATATTTTTACTAAATATATATTTACTTATAAAGAATTTAATAAAGTAACATTGAAATAATATTTAAATAACAAAAAACTCGAAAAATCCGACAAAACTGAACCAATCCAAACCATTATATAGTTGGTTTGATTTGATTTTGATAAAAATCGAACCAACCCGATTCACGTACGGCCCAAATGAGTATTTCAATGTTATTGCACACCCTCTTTAAGAAAGACATTTAATTTAATCACATGAGTATTTATTTAAACTATCTTGTTATCACCGCACACATTTATTTAAAATCTTGAATCTTCCTTCTCCCTTGTCATTTCTGCTTAGAGGAGAGGGAGCAGAGGACATAGTAGAGTAGCAAGATTTGACATGTCAACGCTAATTAGATCAAGTAATTCACATCCAAAATGAGATTCTAGACTTGTATCCAACTCCCAACCACTTAACGTGATCGTCATTTTTCTTTATATCCCTTTCTGTACAATACAAAAATACGATCACTTTCAATCATAAAGCTAATAGAGTAGGCAATAGGTAGTCATATTTATTGCCCCTCCCCCACGGGGTTCTTTTGTCATATTTGGTATCTCAATCAAGTCAACCCTTTCCGCGAGTGTACATAAATTTACAACTACTAAAAAGCTTTTATGGAATTTCACATTTTGACGGTGTGTAAAAACGACATCACAAGGAAAAAAAGGGTTAAAAAATGATTAGCCTAAATGTTTTGTTTGCTACATCAAACAAATGGGTCAAAACAAGTCGCAAACAACTTCTACCATGCTTTCTTTGCTACATCAAACAACCCTAGACCCCAGAATCATGTTAAGATATAACTTTCACAACACATGTTTTCGATATGAAATTAACAAATAAATTTGGAAGTAGATGAAACAATCCCTAAACAGAATAATCTTCTCAACTAAAAGGTCTGAATAGGACGAAGAGTTAAAGTCAGCTTCCTCCTCAAAGCCCCTAACTTTTCAACTTTCCTAATAATACAGTTTGGAGCATTGATTAACTTGATTGGTATATGAAATAAAATGGAAAAGGACCTAAACGGCTAAACCAAACTGGACTTCAAAGAAACTGCTGTCATTGTTCACTTAAGACACCTCAATTTGACTTCAAAGTGTGAGCGGCTACACACGTTCACACATACAATTAGTCAATTACAACGACTATAGCAGTAAACCAACTGAATCCCTCAAAAAACTAGAAAAGGAGAGACAATGAAACAAACACAAACTCCTCAATGACTCCCGCCACAAATATATCACTTGCTTGTGATTTGTAGCCATTTCCCGAAAAAAGGAGAGGGTGGATACAATTTAGCAAAAGGAGTAACATATTATTACCGCACATATTATTCGTATTGTCATTAAGTTCAAAATTCTGCAAAGCACTATATCTCCATTACGTCATATGATAATATCAATCTGAAGCCATAGCACAGGATTTTCAATTGCTCATAAAAATGACAAACAGTTTTTCCTAGGAGATAAACATTTTGGATAGAGCAACTGAGCAAGTGAGAGAGCTTAGGCAAGTAGTTCTTACGCCAGTGTTATCAAAGGCGAAAAGCACAAAACAGCGATAACGCCTCGCGCGGGCCTTAATGAAAAAATGTGCAACTGGAGAAAAAATAAAAATATGTATATGTAGTACAAGACCAATAATTATAAGCATAAATAACAAATATATGGACAAAAAAATTAAAAAAATAATTATGATAAAGTGTAATATCAATTATTTAGTGTCGCCCTTTCAAGATTACATTCAGGAAAAGTATGCCTTAGAGCCTTGATACGACATTGAAGCGCCCGTAAAGCAAGGCAAAGCGCTCAACATGTTTTGAGTTGCGCTTCAGGGTTTAAGCACGCCTTTGACAATACTGCCTTACGCTCACCAAAAAATAAAATAAAATAAAATAAAGGAGAATTACGAACTTGATATCCATCCCTCTACCTATTCTATTCGTTCTTATGCTTTAGTTACACAAATATTGAAGGAAAGACCAGCCATGACCATGATCAATGCATTGGGGAAAGGTTAATTCAATTAAGGGGTACTCGTTTCTTTCTATCACCAAGTATCTGATCTCTTTGAAGCTAAAACGTTCGTCACCAAACATTTCACTTTAGACATAAGAAAACAACGTAGAAAACGTAGTTAATCATGTCAGACACAAGAGAACCACTTACTGGATATCCATCCCTCTTATGACATTCAGATAACAAGCATACCCACACAAAGGTGGTGCAATCATAGAGAGCAGGAGTAGGGGTCAAAGAAATAAAGGTAACTCGAAAACAATGAAAACTAAGATTAGGCCCAATCAAAATCCACATGAAATGGGCTAAAATAGGAGAGAGTGGCCTCCTACTAGTTCTTCTATGCTCAGCAGTACAAGATAAATCACAAGTGTTCCGCAGACTTGAAATTATAAGCATCTTTCATATTTGAAAGTGAAACTAAAATCTTTCATTTACAAATTCTCTGTCAAAACAACTATATGGACCCTTCCAAAAATATACTCCAAGAAAATCACCAAAGTACTATATATTTTTCTTTTCTCCAACTGTTTGACTAGAAAACTTCAGAAACTGCCATTGTTTCATGTTTGTGTACATAAAAATAAAAAAGAACTGAGAGAAGCAGAGGAGCATCATTACTGCCTCAGAGAGGAAAGGGTACCTTCTTGGTGGAGTTACCATCAAGTAAACAATATGCAGAAGAATAGAGCAGGCGATGAGAAAATATTTTAAAGTTGTAAAACGAGAGCGGGTCTCCCTTATGTCTTTTCTTTGAACAGGCGCATTGTACAGGAGGACGAAGAGACCATATAAAGCAATATATGGAAGAATCAGTTCATCACGCCTTAGAAGAGGGAACATAGAGAGCAAGGCAAAATATGTTAGCCAGCGAAAAATAAGAGGCTCATCTATCGCCAAGAAGCTTGCTGGAAGAAGAGGCAGCAGAATAGATTTCTCGTGAACTGTAATTTGGCCAAAAAAGCATCATTTAACGTTATACTGAAAGACGCCAATCACATATAAGTAGAAACACAGGCAGATAAGGGAAACAAACTAATTTTTTTGTACCTTGAAATGAGAAGAAGTAGAATGATAAAGCACTGCTGAGCAGTCCAAACAGAAAATTTCTTCTGCTCGGCGCCAATATTAGCAGCAGCATTGAGGGTAGACATGTGGAAACAGTTGAAACAAGACTAAGCATCCTTAGTGCTTGCGTACTGAACAATCTCTTCCACTTCACAATGACTGAAGTGGTACACCAAAAGTTAGCCACGTAATCCTCATATATGCCCCTCTCAAAAGGAGCTAGGCGGGAGAGAACCTGCATCAAGTATCAAAAGAAACTGATTAATAATCTCGCAGATGGTGATGGAAATCTTTGTCAAACAAGATGGACAAGGACTCAACCCTCAATCAAGTTGGCAATTTCTATTCAGAAAAGTAAGATATAAATATAATCAGGTTACAACTTTAGGGCCATTGTGACTATGAGAGTGTATTAGCACTGTTAACAATTTCCCAAACAACTTTTTATAAACTAAAAGGTATAGCTCAAAATTCCTGAAGTTCAATTATTTACTGGTCATTGTATAAATTTGATAACCCAGGGGTGCCGCCTAGCAGTCAATGAAGTAGGATGAAAATCATGGAAGACCAAAGTTTAAATCCCAACATAGGCAAAAAGGCTAGGTGATTTCTTTCGATCTGCATAACCCTTGGTGGGGAAAGTTACCCGATACTAGTGCTGGTGGGAGGTAGTAGGTAGCCGGTGGAATAGTCTAGGTGGCGCAAGCTAAACAGACATCACCATTTTCAAGAAAAACATAAATTGGTAAACGGCTTCAATGGTATGTTAACTTGACTTTTGTGACTTCTGTGCGTTTGATTTTGACATGAACTAAGTGGGTCGAGAGGATGTCGAATGGAGTATCTACCAAGTTACAAGAGAGACAATGCTTGCTCCTAGTAATCACAACAGTTACGTCTCAGTTTAACTTTTAGTTCTTTAATGTTTTCATGTATTATCCACCAAATCCTCCCTGCGAACCTCAAGAAAATACACCTCAGACAGAGAAACTCACCAACTAGGTGAACTTTCATGAGAAATCAGAAGGCAAGAAGGATGAAACAATCAGCAGAAGTTTACATAGACAAGTAAAACCTCAAATCAGTAGCCCCTGTATATGATCATCTTACTAGTGTTCTCATTCACTCAACCTCTTTTTGGAATTTTCCTCCTGTACTTTACCTCTAAAAGGTTGTAACTCATCTATCTAATATAAGAAAGCCCACTATATGCTCCTACTATAGTCATTCTCATTCTCCTATATTTTACGGATAAAGAAAAGGAAGAATGTAAACAGTAGTTATATAAATGATTAGTCGAAACGGTGGGTTAATACGGAATCTCCTTATTTCTATATTTTTATTCATGGAAACAATATTGATTATAGTATATAAAAATGGAATATGTGTAAAAATTTTAGTTGTATAATTTATGTATTACTCTGTCCTAATTTATGTGTCATACTTCCCTTTTTAGTTTGTCCAAAAAAGAATGTCGTACTTTCTTATTTGGCGAAATACATAAACGTCCCCTTTAAGTTGTCATCATCGATGAACTGAACACCACAATTGAGGCCATTTCCAGATAGACACTTTATTTGTTCACAAAGGAAGATCAACTAAACACCTGACCATGTCAGCCCACATCGCGTGAAATGGGACATGAGTTGCCTACCTAAAATTAAGTTTTTCTCTTTTCTTTTCCTAAAATAATGTGGACCCCACCTAATTTTCACACCTCCTTCTCCTCCAATTTTATCCTCCACCAATCGACACCCTCCTCTACCCTAAATCACCTCTGCCTCCATTTTCTCGTGCTTAATTTCCTTCTGTTTCATTCCTTTCCACCATACCTTCACTTCAGTATACAATTCAACATACACTAGCTGGTTGAACAGAAACTACTTGCTAATACAACTCTTCAATATATTTACTGGAGGTTTACATTTTCTCTGCCCCCTTCAAAGAAAGACAAGATTTTGAGGAAATCACAAGATCCAAAATCAAGATCGGTTCAAGTCAAAGAATTATAAAAGAAGAGAATTTATGATGGAGGTTTTGTTCAAGATTCAGTTTTTTAAATATCAATTATCAATTTGTTAGTTTCAGTCTATCAATTTGTGGGAATTGGTTCTTAATTATCAATTTGTTGGTTTTAGTCTATTATCTTTTCGCCGAATGCATTTTATTCTGGGACAATCTGGTGGATTTGAGTAGAGGGGACGGGCAGAAGAAGAAGAAGGAGAAGGGGGGAGGGGAAAGTGGGGAGCGCTAGTTTAGGAAAAGAAGGTTTCTTTTTTTAGTAATTACATGTGTCAAATTCTTATGGTAAAATTACACGTGTCATTTTTTGATTGGTCCATTTGACATGTCATTGGCAAGTGCAACTCATGCATATGGTCTGCTGTACTCGGGTGTTTACTTGACCTACTTAATAGCCACTTGAAGTGTTAAAATGAAAAAGGGTTCAGTTGAAGTATTTGTCTGATCGTTGAGGACAACTTAAAGGGGTCGTTTATGTATTTCGCCTTCTTATTTGGAAGTAATTTAACTTTAAACTTCTTAATTTACCCTTAATGAAATGAATTATAGCTACACATATGTAAGACTTGTTTTAGACCACAAATTTTAAAAGTCAACCAAGTCAAACAACACCACATAAATTAGGACGAAGAAAATAATATATGTATTAGTTATAGTTTATATAATTAACTCTTATAAATCTTGTATTTACGAAAATTTCCCTTATAACTTTAAGTTAGTGTTTGTGGGTTCGAATGTACACAACAATGGTCGAAATCATTTGATACCATGTAATGGAGGGTAAGAATTAAGATTTATGTCCTCTTATGTGTTATTGTTTTTTGTTTTGTTTTTTTGCTAAAATGTGTTATTGTTATTTTGGATATAAACAAGTTGGCGTCATGGAATATTTTGATAGAAATAAAAAATAAATAAAATAGTAACTATAGAGTATCAAGTTTACTTACCTTTCAACACTAACTCAGTCTTCCTTATTCGTTTATTAGATATGACTAGAAATCAATTGTTCTTTTTTATATGCAAATTCCACCGTGGGCGTGAAATTACCCCATCTCAGCATAAGTCATTCCCATCCCTACCCTTCTGGGTGGTATGGTAACATCTGCAGTTGCCACTCTAACGTCATTGTGAGGCACTAACATTACTTCTTTTATAAAACCGAAAATGATATTTAGCGCAATAAAAAACTGCTAAAGCATCTTTAGTATGTAATTAAGAATTTATAATGTAATCAATATGGATAATCCTGAACTGTTTTACTGTACATGCAAGTTCTACAAATGCAATAAGCAAATTCAAGACAATAAGGTAAAATCATTGTTTTAAAAGCAAACCTCTATCTGCAGGGATATAAACCCTAAGGAAAGAGGCGTGACAGCCTAGAGTTTTAAAAATGCATATATTTAGTACAGTGATACTATTTCAATAAGAAAAAATACCAAAAAGGGTTAGAAACAAGATAATGCTCATCATTGCTAAAGAATCTTTGTTAAATTTTTCTATTGATAACCGAGAAATTCCCTTGGGCCCATGGTGCACGACAGAGGCGGACCCATGTGTATGGGTGAGGGGTCACCGGACCCCGTAAACTTCGGCCGAAATCCCGTATATATATATATACGTATATATCTTGAAAATGGTTAATTTAAAGCAGTTGGCACCCTGAATACTAAAAAGGCACTGGTTGAGCAGAATAATGTGCCCCCGTCGCGTAAAAATTGTGGGTCCGCCTCTGATGCACGATTCGAAATTCAGTGGATAATAGGTCCACTCTTCTACCCTTTGCCATTAAAATACCAAGCTTTTGTCTGTGGCAAGGTTTGAACCCGTGACATGCACCTATTCCACACATCACATCACGTGTTGCGCTCTTACCACTAGACCAAAGCCCTAGGGGAAAAAGAATCTATGTTAAATTAAATAATTTTTTACATGAAATTATTCTTTTCTCATAGAAATCAATTAAATGGCAAAAAAATTATCAATCTTAGAAAGAAAAGCTCCATTTTCACATAAACCTAGACACTAATATTGGCATCGTGACTTTCTTTTGCTCTCCCCTTTTTCACCAAAAGTTAAACTTAAAGCAAATGTTTATGATAAGATTGTTAGATAGTAAAGTGTAAAATACTCATATGTTCATATAGTGTTAATCTCCGATGTCACAAACATAGCTATACACATTGTACAATGTGCCTATAAAAAGATATCGTAAGACATAAGAATTCATGTCTTCACCCAATTCTTTTCCCATTTCGCTTTTTTCTCAAAAAGATTTTCAACATAAGTGTATCATCTATTTTCATTATTTTTTAACAAAATTGAGGCCAAAAGGTTACTTGCTTAGGCTTTTGCTTTACCTCAAGCAATTTCAGCTCGCCATTCACCAAGGCAAGCCTTAGCACGAGTCCTGAAACTGTATTTTGAAAAAGCAAATATAATAATCGTAACTCCTCCAACTATTAACTGAGGAGATTTTAGGATATTGGATGTCATCTTTCAAACCAATGGAGCCAGTAACCCAAAGCACGTAAATCATGATTCAATGTACTTGTAATTTAAAGCACCATTCTTTTACCTCCAAAGGTGCTTCCAAAGAATAAAGATATGGCCACCAAAGAACAATGAACGTTCCTAACACCGCCAAGCCCAATTTCAAGACCTCAAGAAAAGGATTCTGCCGCCTTAAGCATTTACCAAAGAGATAGCCAAAAAATGCAGGTGCAAAATAGGCACTCATCTGCATAAATCATGATCTGTAAGTAATATTTGATAATACATCAGAGCTAAGAACCACACATCAATAACTTTAAAGAGTAACTCCCAATAAACCTAGTAGATAGTCAATCATGATAACAAACCTTTGGCATAAGTTTAAAATCACATTAAGTTACTCAAGCAAGATATCATAAATTCACCATCAAACTTAAAAGCGCGTAGCTAAATATGATTCCAAGTAATTATTACCATACAATTCAAAGCATACTTTTGTCATTACCATACCATTCAATTTCGTACAAGGAGGTATACTAAGTATGAAGATTTTGATGTGTCAACCAGTCAGCTTGAGGACATATAAATGTATTCAGATCTATCAAACTCATAAATGACCCTACTTCCTCTCCTAGGCAATTCTGTCCTTTTCATCTATGGAAAATGACTCTACTTCCTCACTTTAGCAATTTTGTCCTTTTCATCTCTCGAGAATGGCCCCACTCCCTCTCTTTAGCAACTCTATCCTTTTCATCTCTAAAATTGGCTTCATATTGTTAGAGCCCCACATTGGTTGAGGGTGTGAATGGGTTCTCTTTACGTGGTATTGGATAATACTCACCTCATAAGCTACCTTTTGGAGTGGAGTTAGGTCAAAGATCCATTTTTTCCTAAGACATACGGGATACTACCAAATATAAATTAGCATAGCCATTCAGTCACCACTCATAAATAGCTTTTCCACCAGAAATGAAAAGTAAACGTGAACACCCACAATTTGGTACTTCCTTTTTTTTTTTTGATTTTGTACCGGGTGTCCGAGTCTCTTTGAGCCCCGACTAATCCCGGGGGTGCACAGGCCCTCGGCAAGGAGTTTCCCGCAAGTGACAATTTGGTACTTCCTTATACAACTATACAAGAAAAGATATGCACAAAGTACATATTCAGATTTGCTTTGAGGTAAATATGCACAGACAGATATATTACCTGTTTATGGTTAAGAGCAAGAGTGAACAAAATAGAACCAAAAATGTCTCTATCAGATAGGATTGCAGAAACAGCAGCAACAGTAAACCCCAAGCTAATACAATTATACTGCATCAAAGAAATTGAAATCAAAAATCAAAGCTTTCGAACAAATGAACAAAAACTTCAAAATCTAAGGGGCAAATCACAGGCCACGAGAGATATAGTACCTGAAAATGACCATGATCAATCAATATGAGACATGGATTCAACAAAATCATGGCAAAGTGCCACATATTACCACTTTTCGGCCCGTCATGAGTACCAGAGTAATAAACAGTAACAAAATAAATAACAGCGGGAAAAAATATTAGGACGTCGGATAATAACACTGTCCACCGCATCAACAATTTTCTGCATAAAAAACACATCAAATTCTTTTATTATCTCATCTTCCAGTAGATACTCCTAAAAAACCAGAACTTTGATTTTAATCTGCCACGTCATACCCAATATAAGACTCGTAGCCACGGGAAGTGAAGAGTTCAACTGACTGTGGATCAAAATATCTGAGGAAGAGACCATGAATGTAGCTTTGGTACGCTGTAAGAGGAGGGTAATCAAGACCCCAATATTTCAGATCATTGACAGTACTATTTTGGTACCATTCTTTAACCGGGAGATTGAGTGTGATCTCCATCCAATGACGCTGAGCTTCGTAATCTCCGTATTTGGGAGGAGTTCCAGCGCCTGAATAAGGGTGGATTGATACTGCTACTCGGACTAAAATTGCAAAGAGAGTGATGCAAACGAAGGAAGCTGTAGTGCCCCTTTGAGTCAGAAAAGACCAGAGGTTGGATTCGGAATCGTCACTTGTTGGATACGTTGCTTTTTTCTTCTTCTCCATTTTACTCTGAGAGATTTCACCGGAGAGAAAAAATATAGGAGCTTAATACTCAATTTGGGCGGAGACGGAGAGCGCAATCGGTTGGCGGAGGGGGGAAGAATTCAATCACCCCGAAAAGGAATTCGGGCTGCTCCTTTCGTGTAAATAAAAAGGGACGGACTTTTGTATAATGAGGGGGAAGTGCACAGTTAGCTGTTTAGCCACTATTTAAAATGTATTTAATCTTTAGCCGGTATTTAATAAATTTTTATCCATCCGGATGAAAATACCCCTGTGCTAGACATGAATATTGTGTAAATATAAGGACATAGTGTCCTTAACTTCATGAATGATGTGTAAATATTAAGAACAAAGTGTCCTGTATATTCACCTTCCTTTGTTAAATTTTAGGACATCATATTCTTAACTTCATATGTGCTGTGTAAATATTAAGGACATGACGTCCTTAACTTGTATTTGCACTTTCTGTTGTTAAACTTTAGGACTTCATGTCCTTAACTTCATATGTGCAGTGTAAATATTAAGGACATGGTGTCTTTAACTTCATGTGTGCAGTGTAAATGTTAAGGACATAGTGTCCTTAACTTTATGAGTGTTGTGTAAATATTAAGGGCATGGTGTCCTTAACTTCATGAATGTTGTGTAAATATTAAGGACAAAGTATCCTGTATTTATACCTTTCATTGTTAAACTTTAGGACATCATGTCCTTAACTTCATATGTGCAGTGTAAATATTAAGGACATGACCTCCTTAACTTCACGTGTGCAATGTAAATGTTAAGGATACCATATCCTTAATATTTACACAGATTTACCCGTATACATATATATTACGAGTCTTCTTTAATTTCTTAATTTCGTAACTTATCAAATATCATCACATAAAATTAAACAAAGAGAATACTAATTAGTATACATATTATAATTTAAATATGTGTTTACTTTTTTAATAGAATAAAACTTTATTTACTATTATAAGGATTAGATTTGCCATCTTAGTGCTTTTAATCCATGTGCTATTCATTTTATTTTGCATTTATCCCTCAAAAAATAGCAAAAATTCTCGCATATTATTTATTGGAAAAATAAAGTAACAGCGACGCAACAATTAATCAATGTTAAATTTTGTATGAAAATTAAATATTCTTAGTATACCAACCAAACAAATCCTACGCTTATTAATATATGTAAATTAAATAGGTGGTATCACATTATCTTCGAATTTTCTCTAATTCGTTTTTCATTATCTAACAAATCACTTGGATGGGAAGACAGTAGGTTGTTAATATCCCAACTGAAAATAAAATATTTGCACAAGTCACAAAACAATCAATAATAACTTAAATCACTATAAAATTATTTCGAACATATATGGCGCATACAGTCGACTCAATTATGGCAGCTAAAACCTACTCTACATATACAGAAGATGCCATGCACTTAATAGCAACTTATTTGCACGACGATTTTGCTTTATCTTAAGAAAACTCTCTCTATATATACATATATTGTTTAATTTTAATTTTTAAAAATTCAGTATACAAGAAAATAAGAGACAATTTGTTTCACTACTATGTAGCATTAAGAATAGGAATCACCGTACTGTTACAACAAGATACATTCGTGCAACTACGGGTGTCATGAAAATCGAACCAAACCACAAAAAAATCGATACTTTTTAGGTTTGGTTTGGTTTTGATTTTGAATTTTAAAAACCGATCAAGTTTGGTTTGGTTTGGTTTTAATAAAATAAATAACCGAAAAAATCCGAACCAAACCGACTATAGAAGTAGCTATTTAAATTTATTATTACACATATATATATGTATCTTTTTATATAAAGTTACTAAAATTTTATGATACATATTAGTCATTTATATTTTTAGTCTAGTTCTTTGCTATTATAATAATTTAATTCTTTGCTTTTACATTCTAGTTTGATTTGTATTTTTCTTTTGCTAAGTACAAGAATTTATTTCATGTTAAAAATAATCGATTTTTAATTGAGTAATTAAATTATTCATCACTATTTGATTCAATTATCATCAATATATCTTGGTAAATAATAGATTTCTCAAAGATCAATTGGTTTGATAGTGTTACGTTGAAAATGTAGTCACCGAAATATGTGTTTGGTAGTATATGTCTCATATTTAAGAAAAAAAATAATAAATAACCGAAAAATCGAAAAACCGACAAAAACCGAATCGATAAAAAACCGATTTAATTGATTTGGTTTGATTTCAGTATTTAAAGAACCAACTTACTTGATTTAGTTTCTTTTTAGAGAAAAATCGATCCAAACCGAACTATGAACACTCGTACGTGCAACACCAAAGAAGTATTTTAACATATGAAGTGCTTAAAATAGAGCACTCTACAATTTCTTAAATTTAATTAAAAGACTTGCTTATCTTTCTTTTTTTCTTTTGGTCTTTTTTATTTTCTTGGATCCTCTTTTGTCAAATTAGAAGACTGTAGATACTGCGGATAACAGTAAACCGAAGAAACTGGCGGAAGCTGCACTCCACACGGCATCATATTATTGGCCAAATATGAGCTGTCAAGTTTGGGCGTTCACCAAATAATTGCCTTTCCATCGGCTATATAAAGCACGACAGAGAAGTCAGCTACGGTTTTCACTGTGATTCCGACTTCAGATTTTCTTCCCTCTGCAATCTTTCCGCCTGCGACGGCCGGCGGCCGGAAGTTGCACGTGCCGGTTCCAAAAAAAAAAAAAGAGAGTAGAGGAACGGGTAAACAGTAGCTTGAAGATGAAGATTTTTGTGAAGACTTTGAAAGGCACTCACTTTGAGATCGAAGTGAAACCGGAAGACACCGTAATTATCAACCTTTTTCTCTTATTTTATATCGTATACGCTGCTCGAAAATTTTAATTTTTAGCAATCTAATTTGAGCGTCAAATTAATTAGCTCTAGCGGCATTGTAATCTGATTAGGGTTTTAGTTGCAGCTCATGTTGTTTTAGGGAACCACTTCAGTATACGTTTGAATGCTGCTTAGTAAATATTTTGGGTCATGCTTATGTTACTGCTTAAATAGTACTTGAATTTGGCGTTTCCCGAATAATTGTTTACTTCTCATTAGTTTTTAATTGTTGTACTGCAAATATTGCAGTACTTGACGATCAATTACTTGTTGCTGGTGTTGTAAAATGTTCCCTGTACCATTTTGCATAATGGCCATGGTAGTTGGACTAGTTGCATAAAAGTTGGGTTGCAAAAAGTGCTTCAACTTGTGGTTTGTTCAAGAGGTGCAAGCTTCGATATAGTTTATCTTTTCTTTTGTGTGTGTGTGGGGTTTTTTTTTTGGGGGGGGGGGGGGGGGAGGAGGGAGGTGATCTGAATTACTTAGCTTTTTTATATTTGCTGGGGACAGTGGTTGTGGATATAGGTGTTTTGGTTTTAAGACTTCTTATATCAAGTTGCCTGATCAGGCATGTCATGCGGCCATATCATACTTAGTTGAAATAGGGGATATATGTTTGAATATAAATGTATTAATCCTACTATTAGTTTTAGTGTTGCATTATGTATCATTTCTCTGGTAATGTTCCCTCTTTTCCCCTCCTTTCCCTCCCTTGCCCTTTCCTTTGCATAAGCTGATGACCAAAATGGCTGATTATTCAGGTTGCGGATGTGAAGAAAAACATAGAATCAGTTCAGGGACAAGATTTCTACCCCGCTGCACAACAGATGCTTATTCATCAGGGTAAAGTTCTAAAGGACACTGCAACGCTTGAGGAAAACAAAGTTGCTGAAAATAGTTTCGTGGTCATTATGCTTTCCAAGGTACCAACTGTGCAGTTACAAGCATGTGCTGAGCAATAGGCTCTTCTATTGTTTAGCTTGACTTGAGAAAAGTTTAGGGGGAGGGGCTTGAAATTGGAAGGGCAGTTCTTCTTCTGTGAGCTGTGTGAATATGTCTTTTGTTTTGTTGGCTGATGTTGGTACTGTCCATATTTTCGTGGTTATTGTAGAATAAGGCCTCATCAACTGGAACCTCGTCTTCTCGAGCAGCTCCTTCAGATACGGTGAGAGCTTAATACCTTCCTAAGTTTCTCTTCTCTTGCTTGCATCACCACCACACTCTTTGCTTTCAGAATAAAATATATCTTCGCTTTAGATGCATTTATGCACCTCTATCTATTGCTTGGTGTGGCGATCTTCAGCCCTGGTTTGATGGTTGAGACTACATTTAAGTAATTTTTGCCACATAACTTATTGCGGAAAGAGATACGGCTTTGAGTAATGGCTATATTTTCATTTTCTCTTGTAGAATATCGATTCCCATGCCATTTCCGTGTAGCACTGCAAGTGTAACAATATTTTATTCAAGCAGTTGAAAGATGGTTATGTCAATCTAGATTTTGAGAGCTGATAACAACTGTTTGACTAGGCACAACCAGCTAGTTCCACTGGGCAAGCCCAAGCTAGACAGACAATAACAGCACCTCAAGCTCCCGCTGCAAGTGCTGCACCGTAAGTTTCTCTTCCTGGTATCTTTGGTTTCGTCACTGGTAGGTTTTACTTGAAATTTCTTTTCCCTTTTGTTGTTTTTGTTGGTTTAGTTTTAAGATTTGTTTGCTTTGCAGTCCACAATCTACTTCTGAGTCTGCTACTGCTCCTGCCCCTGTGCCTGGTGATGCTAGGTGAATACATATGACATGATTGTTTTAGGGACCTCCCTTTTATTTATGCTCGCGTTTACTATGTGATTAGTCTTGTCTTTATTGAGTATTACTCCATTCTGTCAAACAGTACTGTAACAGATGTGTATGACCTAGCAGCGTCAAACCTTGTTGCTGGAAGTAACTTGGAGGCCACAGTTCAACAAATTCTTGATATGGGTGGTGGAAGTTGGGATAGGGATACAGTTGTGCGTGCTTTACGTGCAGCATATAACAATCCGGAGAGAGCTGTTGACTACTTGTATTCTGTGAGTCTGCAGCTAATTTTGCTTTTGAGATCCTTGTCCATGTTCATTCTCTTGCACCTCATTCCTGGTTGGACTTTCTATGTGGTAAATTCAAACTTACGTGGTAGTTGGTTGTGCAGGAGTATCTGTGTATCATGTAGTACAGTGTTGATTTTCTTCTCCTTCTGCATGATCACCTTCCTTCTCTCTCTATGTTATCCTTCTCTTTCCCTGGTTTGTCTTCCACGAGGATATTTTTCTTCTGCAATTTCTCACTTAATTGGTTAAAATGATGAATCTAGTTGTCTGGTTAATGTGAGAGATGCGGATTAATTCACCTTCTTGACCTTGGAGAGAACCTTCCCTCCCTTTTCTTCATTTTGTGCATTTGTTTTTTGATTAATGAGTTATCCCCTCTTTCAATTTTTTTAACGGTGTTTGACTGGGCATGGAGTTTATAATACTCATTTTGACTTGTGTGGTATATTAGTCGTAGTGGATGAAACCAATAGAGTGTTAGGTAAACTATTGCGAAAAATAACAAAAGCTCATATCAAATTGATTTGAATTCATGGAAGTTGTGAAAGATAGATAGAAATGGAAAAGCATCAAAACATTTCGGAACATCCTAAAATGAAGAGAGAGATAAATTGAAATTACAGGGAGTAGCTTTTATTGACAAAAGAGGCTTTTATTGAAAGCCCCGATTTACAAGTTGTATACAAGAGAGAGTTCACTATACAAAAACAGCTTCTAAAATCCTATCCAATCATCTATATAAACATGGGGTTTGCTGTGTACTCCAAACATACACAAAAATAACATAATGTTCTTACTGTGTAGCATTGAGTTTTTCCAACTCCTCAAATTTCTGTTGCATTTCTTTCTAGGTCATCCAAAACATGCACTCTCTCACGTTGTGTATTGCATTGCCTTTCTAGTTTATTCATTTCTAGGGTTTAGAGCCCGTTAAGATTAGCTTGAAAAATGTAGCTTTTAAGTGTTGTAGCTTGTTTTATAAATAAGCAGTTACCTATTTGGATAAAAGTGCTGAAACTTAAAAAAAGCTGTTGAAGTGTTTGGTAAACAAGTGCTGGTAAGCACTTTTTCCTGTTAAAAAGACAGAAATATCCTTAAAGCTGTTAACATTATAAAGGAGCCGATTACTATAATATATTTAATTCTAAATTAATGCAAATAAATAATAATTTATATTTTAATTTAATTTCAATTTAAATTGATTATTTCAGATAGTTTTTATAAATATAATTCTTAAGCACTCATTTTCCACCACTTTCAATCAAGTAAACTTCCATAAAAATGAAACGAGCTCATTGTCTTCCATAAATAAGAAAAAGAAAGAACAAAAATTATGCATTTTGACTTCTTGTTCTGAAGCATCTCATAAATTAAAGCTAAAACATAAAGCTAACACTTCAAATATACTTTTAAATTGACTCAAATACAATATTCATATAATTACAAGCATCAAGCTTCATAAATTTCATTAGCAATCAAATCATGAAGATCCATCCAAGGGAGATCACTTTGTTTTTCTACATTTCTCGCATTTATGTTGTTATTAGCTCTCGAAGATGTACCAATATCATGATCAATAGATAGAACATATCTCTCATTCTCAGCTGCTCGGAATGCATCATCCACATTGCATTTTTTTCTAATATAGTTGTGAATGGCCATAGTAGCAAGTACGATGTCTCTTTGAGTGTCATAGAAAGGCATGTCTCGCAAAATAGGCCGCCTTGCTTTCCAAACTTCAAATGTGCGCTCGACAATAATTCTACAAGAAGAATGCAAATAGTTAAATTTTCAATTCGTCCTCTTGGTTCTCGCAATTGTCGTGTCGCACCGCGGCGAAATTCTGCTAGGTGGTATCTCACATTATCTCCTTTGTATGGAGCCATATATCCCTTCATGTGCGGATATATAGAGCTATATATCCCTTCAACTTGTGTAACGATTGTTCCTTAATTTAAAGAAAGGGAGATATCGTCCGTTACATGGCTTGAGCAGGATATCCACACATGAAAGGATATATGACTTCACACAAAGGAGATAATGTGAGATGCCACCTAGCATAATTTCGCCACGGTGCGACACGACAATTGCGAGAACCAAGAGGACGAATTAAATTAAATATTTGCATTCTTCTTGTAGAAATATTGTAGAGCGCACATTTGGGGTATAGAAAGCAAGGTGGTCTATTTTGCGAGACAAGCCTTTCTATCATATTGACACTGTTAGTTTACAGCATGTATATAGTGTAGTATTGTCCCACATTGGTAGAAGAGTAGTATGTCCTTGTATAGTATAGCTATAAATAAGGACCTCTTGTATTGTATTGTTCATCTAATATCAATAACATATTTTCTCTCGTGCCTTCTCACATGGTATCAGAGCAATTGTGAGAGACTTATCGCTGTGCATAAATTCCAGCGATTCCGGGAAAGAGAAATCGCTGTGCATAAATTTCAGCGATTCCGGGAAAGAGAAATCAGTACTTTTTTTAAGGCTATTTTCTATCTGCTTCATTTCTGTCAGTGTTGTGCAAAATCCAACACTACCACAAGAGTCGTCACTGTCCGGTAACCAAACCCCAATGAAAAACTCCGGCAGCAGCCTCCTTACGCGCCACCAGAAGCTCACGCGCGTGAGCTCACGCGCCGGCGCGTACGACCACTTCCGGTCATTTTTTGAAAATCTTCCTTCAGAACAGTTGGGTCGCCTGGTAATTCCGATCCTACCCCTACTGTTTTCATTTCATTCCGACAACGTTGAGTTTTTTTCCGGCAGCTATAGTACTATTCCGATAGCTACAATAGATTCCGGCAGCTACAATATTTCTGTATTCTGTTTCTGTGTTTCCGTACACTGTTTCAGTGGATTACCGTTGATTCTTTCTCCTATTTGGTAATAATTTGCAACAATGTCTTTGGGATTTGATGCTTTTGGGTTTAGAAACATGAGTTCTGGAAGCTCTAGTGCTATTATTACCTCGGAACCTTTAATGGGAGGTTCAAACTACTTAGCTTGGGCTTCATCTGTCGAGTTATGGTGTAGAGGTCAAGGTGTTCAAGATCATCTAATCAAACAGTCTAGCGATGGAGATGAAAAGACAATAGCACTTTGGGCAAAAATCGATGCTCAGTTATGTAGCATCTTGTGGCGATCTATTGATTCCAAGTTGATGCCCTTGTTTCGTCCATTCCAGACATGTTATTTGGTTTGGGCAAAGGCACGCACCTTATACACTAATGACATATCTCGCTTCTATGATGTGATATCACGGATGACAAACTTAAAGAAGCAGGAATTGGATATGTCTACTTACTTGGGTCAAGTACAGGCAGTCATGGAGGAATTTGAGAAGTTGATGCCAGTTTCTGCTAGTGTGGAAAAACAACAAGAGCAGCGACAGAAGATGTTTCTCGTTCTTACCCTCGCTGGACTTCTTAATGATCTTGATTCAGTACGCGACCAGATTTTGGCTAGTCCGTCTGTCCCGACAGTTGATGAATTATTCTCTCGATTACTCCGCCTTGCTGCAGCACCAAGTCCACCAGTGATCTCATCACAGATACTTGATTCCTCTGTTCTTGCATCCCAGACAATGGATGTTCGGGCATCTCAAACTATGGAGCATAGACGAGGAGGAGGTCGTTTTGGAAGATCTAGACCCAAGTGTTCTTATTGTCACAAACTTGGACACACTCGTGAAATGTGTTATTCCTTACATGGTCGTCCACCCAAAAATGCTTACATTGCTCAGACCGAGACTCCAGGTAACCAAGGATTTTCTTTATCTAAAGAAGAATATAATGAGCTCCTTCAGTATCGAGCAAGTAAGCAGACATCTCCACAAGTAGCCTCAGTTGCTCAGACTGATACTTCTGTTACTGGTAATTCTTTTGCTTGTGTTTCCCAGTCTAGCACTCTTGGCCCATGGGTCATGGACTCCGGCGCTTCTGATCACATCTCTGGTAATATATCACTTTTGTCAAATATTGTATATTCACAGTCTCTTCCCACTGTTACTTTAGCCAATGGATGTCAAACTAAGGCAAAAGGAGTTGGACAAGCTAATCCCTTGTCTTCTATCACCCTAGATTCCGTTCTTTATGTCCCTGGCTGTCCTTTTAGTCTTGCATCTGTTAGTCGTTTGACTCGTGCCCTCCATTGTGGTATATATTTTATTGACGATTCTTTTATTATGCAGGACCGCAGTACGGGACAGACAATTGGTACAGGACGTGAATCGGAAGGCCTTTACTACCTTAACTCACTCAGTCCTTCCACAACATGTCTAGTTACAGATCCTCCAGATCTAATCCACAGACGTTTAGGACATCCGAGTTTATCCAAACTTCAGAAGATGGTGCCTAGTTTATCTAGTTTGTCTACATTAGATTGTGAGTCGTGTCAACTTGGGAAACATACCCGAGCCTCCTTTTCGCGTAGTGTTGAGAGTCATGCAGAGTCTGTCTTCTCCTTAGTTCATTCTGATATGTGAGGTCCTAGTAGAGTCAATTCATCCTTGGGATTTCGTTATTTTGTCAGTTTCATTGATGATTATTCAAGATGTACTTGGTTTTTCTTAATGAAAGATCGTTCTGAGTTATTTTCTATATTTCAGAGTTTCTGTGCTGAAATCAAAAACCAATTTGGTGTTTCTATTCGCATTTTTCGCAGTGATAATGCCTTAGAATATTTATCTTCTCAATTTCAGCAGTTTATGACTTCTCAAGAAATTATTCATCAGACATCTTGTCCTTATACCCCTCAGCAAAATGGAGTTGCTGAGGGAAAGAATAGGCACCTTATTGAGACTGCTCGCACGCTTCTAATTGAATCTCGTGTTCCGCTGCGTTTTTGGGGCGATGCAGTTCTCACAGCTTGTTATTTGATTAATCGGATGCCTTCATCTCCCATCAAGAATCAGATTCCGCATTCAGTATTGTTTCCCCAGTCACCCTTATACTCTCTTCCACCTCGTGTTTTTGGGAGCATGTGTTTTGTTCATAACTTAGCTCTTGGGAATTCAGAAGGGATATCGTTGTTATTCTCCCGATCTTCGTAGGTACCTTATGTCAGCTGACGTCACATTTTTTGAGTCTAAACCTTTATTTACCTCTGCTGACCACCATGATATATCTGAGGTCTTACATACTACTCTTCTACCAATGTGGGACAATACTACACTATATACATGCTGTAAACTAACACTCCCCCTCAAGCAGGTGCATACAAATCATATATACCGAGCTTGTTACATATATAACCAATACAATGGACAGATTGATCGACTTAAGGCCCGTCTTGTTGCTAAAGGATATACTCAGATATTTGGGCTCGATTACAGTGATACCTTCTCTCCCGTGGCTAAAGTGGCTTCAGTCCGCCTTTTTCTATCCGTGGCTGCGGTTCGTCATTGGCCCCTCTATCAGCTGGACATTAAAAATGCCTTTCTTCACGGTGATCTTGAGGATGAGGTTTATATGGAGCAACCACCTGGTTTTGTTGCTCAGGGGGAGTCTCGTGGCCTTGTATGTCGCTTGCGTCGGTCACTTTATGGTCTAAAGCAGTCTCCTCGAGCCTGGTTTGGTAAGTTCAGCACGGTTATCCAGGAGTTTGGCATGATTCGTAGTGAAGCTGATCACTCTGTGTTTTATCGGCACTCTGCTTCAAGTCTCTGTATTTATCTGGTAGTCTATGTTGATGATATTGTTATTACTGGCAATGATCAGGATGGTATTACCAATCTGAAGCAGCATCTCTTCCAGCACTTCCAAACTAAGGATCTAGACAGATTGAAGTACTTTCTAGGTATTGAGGTTGCCCAGTCTAGCTCAGGTGTTGTTATTTCTCAAAGAAAATATGCTTTAGACATTCTTGAGGAGACGGGGATGATAGGTTGCAGACCTGTTGACGCTCCGATGGATCCGAATTCTAAACTTATGCCAGGACAGGGGGAGCCGCTTAGCGATCCTGCAAGCTATAGGCGGCTGGTTGAAAAATTAAATTATCTCACAGTGACTAGACCCGACATTTCTTATCTTGTGAGTGTTGTAAGTCAGTTTATGAATTCTCCCTGTGATAGTCATTGGGATGCAGTTGTCCGCATTATTCGATATATAAAATCGGCTCCAGGCAAAGGGTTACTCTTTGAGGATCGAGGTCATGAGCAGATCATTGGATACTCAGATGCTGATTGGGCAGGATCACCTTCTGATAGACGTTCTACGTCTGGATATTGTGTTTTAGTAGGAGGAAATTTGGTGTCCTGGAAGAGCAAGAAACAGAATGTAGTTGCTCGGTCTAGTGCAGAAGCAGAATATCGAGCAATGGCTATGGCAACATGTGAGCTAGTCTGGACCAAACAATTGCTCAAGGAGTTGAAATTTGGTGAAATCAGTCGGATGGAACTTGTGTGCGATAATCAAGCTGCCCTTCATATTGCATCAAATCCGGTGTTCCATGAGAGAACTAAACACATTGAGATTGATTGTCACTTCTTCAGAGAAAAGATACTTTCAGGAGAGATTGCTACAAAGTTTGTGAGGTCGAATGATCAACTTGCAGATATTTTTATCAAGTTTCTCACTGGTCCTCGTATTGGTTATATATGTAACAAGCTCGGTACATATGATTTGTATGCACCTGCTTGAAGGGGAGTGTTAGTTTACAGCATGTATATAGTGTAGTATTGTCCCACATTGGTAGAAGAGTAGTATGTCCTTGTATAGTATAGCTATAAATAAGGACCTCTTGTATTGTATTGTTCATCTAATATCAATAACATATTTTCTCCCGTGCCTTCTCACAGACACTCAAAGAGACATCGTACTGGCTACTATGGCATTCACAGCTATATTAGAAAAAAATGCAATGTTCCGAGCAGCTGAGAATGAGAGATGTGTTCCATCTATTGATATTGGTACATCTTCAAGAGCTAATAACAATATAGATGCGGGAAATGTAGAAGAACAAAGTGATCTCCTTTGGATGGGTCTTCGTGATTTGATTGCTAATGAAATTTGTGAAGCTTGATGCTTGTAATTATTTGAATCAATTTAAAAATATATTTGAAGTGTTAGCTTTAACTTATGAAATGTTTCAGAACAAGAAGTTAGAATGCATCATTTTTGTTGTTTCTTATTTATGAAGAACAATGAGCTCATTTCATTTTATGGAAGTTTACTTGGTGGAAAATGTGTGTTCAAGAATTATATTTATAAAATTATCTTAAGTAATCAAATTAAATTATTATTTATTTGCATTAATTCAAAATTAAATATATTGTAGAAATCAGCTCTTTTATAATGTTAAACAACTTTAAGGATATTTCTGTCGTTTTAATAGAAAAAAGTGCTTACCGGCACTTGTTTACCAAACACTTCAACAATTTTTTTTATGTTTCAGCACTTTTATCCAAACAGGTAACTGGTTATTTATAAAACAAGCTCCGGTACTTAAAAGCTGCTTTTAAGCACTTGTGCTAATAAGCTACTTTTTTCCAGCTAATCCAAACGGGCTCTAAGTAATTTCGTTGGTCAAAATAAAATGACTTTTAAGCTAAAAACGGAGAAGTTAGGTTCAGCCAACTTTTGGCTTTTTTTAAGCAGTTTTTTCTTTTGCCAAACACTCCAAAAAGCTAAAAAGTGCTTAATAGCTGGTTTGACTAGCTTTTAAGCCAATCCAAACGGGCTCTTAATATCCATTTTAAGCTGTTATGCTTAGGAAATGGGACTAATAAATGAATTAAGAAAATATCTTATATGGTCCTCCGTCCTCGTTTGTTGTCTTATTAAAGTGTACACCGCTATGTTCTTTTATTTTCTGTGGTTGCATCTTTAGCCTATCCTGAAAACACATGATTTTCTTTCAGGGTATTCCTGAACAAGCCGAAATTCCGCCTGTTGCCCCTACAGCTGCTGCTCCTGCCAGCGGACAGGCTGTAAACCCTTCAGCGCAAGAGGCTTCACTACCCACAGTTCCTTCCAGTGGGCCAAATGCTAATCCTTTGGATCTGTTTCCTCAGGTAGTAAGTATACCTGGAAGGTTAAATTTGCTTACTTATTGTTCGTTCTGGCCTTATCCTAAATTTGTATTTACCCAATCAGGGTCTACCAAATGTGGGTTCAAATGCCGGTTCTGGAAATTTGGATTTTCTACGCAATAGTCCACAGGTGGGTTATACACTTTCTCCAAAATAGATTATATAAATTTGAAAGCATAATTTTATATCCTTCTCCATTAACAGTTCCAGGCCCTTCGAGCAATGGTTCAAGCCAATCCACAAATCTTGCAGGTATTGGATTATACATGCTATGACTAATTGTTTGTTTGCTCCAAGTACTTTCAGACTTGCTAGAACCATGACATTTGTTTATCTGCAGCCTATGCTCCAGGAGTTGGGTAAGCAAAATCCGCATTTGATGCGGCTTATTCAAGAGCATCAACCCGACTTCCTGCGCCTCATCAATGAACCTGTTGAAGGGGAGGGGTGAGAACATCTGTTATTACCCGCCTAAACTGTTTTTCTGCATTTTAGAGCTTGTTCTATATGTGTCTTAGTCAATCTATTCTAGATCCTTTCTTTACCATCTTGAGCATGTATGCAAGACTGATTTTCTCACTATATGGTGTATCAAGGAATGCGCTCGGGCAGATGGCAGGAGCAATACCACAAGCGGTGACTGTTACACCTGAAGAGCGTGAGGCTATTGAACGTGTAAGTTATTTAGTTATCCTTTAGCTTTCATCAAATAAGTCGTCAATGGTAGACCTTATTTCATAATAGAATCTAGAAGGTTAAAATGTCACGGGGAACTTAAATGGGTAATTAACTGTTGCAAATGTTTTGACGTAACACTAGGCCATATTGAGAGTTGGGTTTTGAATTGTGTCACAATCATTCTGAGAAAGATTGCATTTGCAATTATTGATGTTTTAATGCGAATGTTTTTACTTTGATAGCTGAAAATGCTGATGGACCAGCTATGCAAGATATATAGTCAGCTAATATAAATTTCATGTATTGTCTATTACGGTTAGTGATATTATTTTGGCAGCTTGAAGCTATGGGGTTTGATCGAGCTTTAGTATTGGAAGTATACTTTGCGTGCAACAAAAATGAGGAGCTGGCTGCAAACTATCTATTAGATCACATGCATGAGTTTGACGAATGACATGGATTGAACTGGGTGCTATTTGACCTGTTATAGTTTCCATTATACGTTGTTTTTCTTCTCTTCATTTTAAATGTGTGTGACTTCCTTCCTATATATCTTGCCGTGTGGAGTACATTTTATTTCCTCATTCCCAGTGGCAAATCTTGGATACTCGGACCCTTTTGTATAATGGATATTATATCAGTAAAATCGTGCCCTAAAGTTAGACTAGGTACTTTTTTCCCAGTTGCCAAATCGGCTCTTGCCTTACCTCGGTATCTTTTGTGCTTAATTTACAGAATGTCCCTTGTAGAAAAAAATATCATCGTCTCAAATGCTGATAGCTACTTAACTAATTGGCTGGGACATGAGACCACAATACTATTATTCCTACTTCCGGGGCAAGGAAGGTGTACGAGAATTCGCTCCCCTTAAACAGATAGAATTCTCTCGTACATAAATAACCTTTTACTAAAGTGAAAGGAGAAAAACATTGGTGGATAATTTACTATTTAGTCCTTTTTCTTAACTATCCAATCAAATGTATAAACGTTAAACGAAATAGAATGTTCTCGTTTACAGAATATGGTGAGATAACAAGAGCATCTCTATTGCCTTTAACAATCAAATTTCTTTGTTTTTCTCAACTTCTTAATCAAAGAACTACTATGGAAGACAAGCTGGTCTCCACGGAAAGTGGCATTATTGTGGTCCTTTTTTATCTCGTCTGTTCTTCTGTTGCTTTTCACAAAGTGGGAATGTTGTTACATCCACTGTCTTTCCCGTTATGTCAAATTTTATTGCTTAAAAGTTTGACTGAAACTATTGAAACCAACTTATCTCACTTTAAACTTTTAGTAATGTGCATCTAAAGTGAATGGTTGCAAGTTTCAATTTAAACGTATATCGCAACACAGACCAATATTTTCCTGCTTAATGGCCACTCCAGCGGAAAAAGAAGACATCATTAAATAGTTTTGGCTGTGCATTCGAAATTTTAGATACCTGGTTAGATTTTTTAGTCCCATTGGTTGCTTTTTACATGGTTCTTATCATAAAATAATTTTCTAGAACATTTATTTTCTGAGTGAAGAAAGAAAAATGTAACTGGAAAAGTGAAAAGTTGAAAAAAGAACGATACCAATGATGCTGAACAAGTCAGCACGAAATAGCTGTTGGATTAGTTAATAAACATGAAAACGTCTTAATCAAAAAATAAACAGGAAAAAGTGTAAAAAGGCTGCCAGGTCTTTCTAGCACTCGCCTGTTCTTTAATAGTAGTAGTTTTAGTTTATCAAATGGAAGGCTATCGAATTGAAGTATTTGACATGTTCCACAACAGCCGTCGATCATCCATGAATTGAACAATGTCGTTGACAACTTCAAAGGTTGGAATAATAGAGTCTAATACGTTATCAAACAAAGGGAATTAAGATATCAACTTGTCCACAACAGCTGCTTCTCCTAAATAAGACTCCTTCAATTTGCATGTGTGCGTGCTCGCTTATATATAAACAAGCTTTCACTCCATCAGCAGCCTATCTCAAGAGCTTCATACAAACGAAACAAAGAACAAACATGGGACTTTTTGGAAGAAAATTCAAGGCATCAAGAGTTACAACACTGTCTAACCTTGCCATCTCAAGGATTGCCATTCTCAAAAATCAACACCAAGTTAGGTGCTCACTTACCCGTTCTGACGTTATCCAACTACTCCATCTTGGTCGCCAAGAAGATGCCCTTCATCGAGTAGGTTCTAATGATATACCCTACTCCCCCTTTCTTGCATGATGGTTTCTTCTCAAGGCTCAAGCAATTCAACTTCTCATCAATTTTACTTCACAGGTCGAACATGTTATCAAGGAACAGAACACACTAGATGCACTTGCAATGATGGAAATCTACTGCCATCTCCTAATCGAAAAAAGGGTGCTGATACAAACTAAAGGGTGAGTACTTCTCCTATCTTATCGAGATCTACAACTAGATTGGGCCTCTCTCGGATGGCTATCCACTACTAGAAGAATCCTACCTCCTTTTTTTACAATGCTTGACGATGTACCCGCCAATTTTTAAACAGGCAATGTCCTGAGGAGCTCGCAGAGGCAATCTCAAGCTTGATTTTTGCAGCTTCAAGATGGGGAGAATTCCCAGAGCTGCATGAACTTCGAGAGATTTTCACCTCGAGATATGGGAATGAATTTGCGGCTCAATGTGTTGAATTAAGAAATAATTGTAGCGTGCATCCTAAGGTAGGAGCTGAATGATGTGCACTTTATCCCCCTGCCCCTAAAATCTACAGGAGATTGACTTCTCAAACTAATCTGATCATGACATTTCTCCAGATGATACCCAAGCTATCGAAACGTCATACAGGATCAGGGAAAAGAAGGAATATGCTTCATGATATTGCGGCCCATTGTGGTGTCACTCTGTGTGCAGAGGATGAAGAAACTTCAGATATCATAATCGAAGTTAAGGTTAACAGCAAAGAGGAATGTTCTCAAGGTACTTTTTTTTAAAGAACTATTTTAATGGCAATCACTAATTATGATTGAAACTTCAAATGGCCTGAGATTTCTTACTATTATAGGTGAAGAGGGAGGCACAGAAGCAGCTTCAGTGATCATATTGGAGAAAAGTCAGATAGTATGAAATGCCTGATGCTTCTCTATCAGCAGCACTACCAGCAAGAATTGTTTGGATCTATCCAAGCCTAATAAGAGCAAGGATTAAGGCATGGTTGACTGGCAAGCATCTTTGCAATCATGCAACCATACATTTTCAGTAGGGACAGAGTCGTGAAGAGATGCCACAGGGCCCAGAAAGAAAAAAGCAGCATCAGACAAGGTTCCTAGGGAAACATCAATAGAGCAGCTGCATGCGACAGAAGCTATTCAGGGATGAACTACTAGCTCCAATCATCTTATTCATTGGTGCTACATTGAGCACCAAGCTTTCTTCATATTATTTTTCTTAGGATCGGAACTTGCTTTGAGGGGGGGGGATCTTAGCTTTATGTTTAAACTAGATCATTTCTGCAGAAGCTATTCAGGGATGAACTACTAGCTCCAATCATCTTATTCATTGGTGCTACATTGAGCACTTAGCTTTCTTCATATTATTTTTCTTAGGATCGGAACTTGCTTTGAGGGGGGGGGATCTGGGGGGGAGATCTTAGCTTTATGTTTAAACTAGATCATTTCTGCAGACAGACATACTTTAGATATAGATCAGTAAACAATCACATTCGTTCTGCAGACTTAGAGTTGAGATAATACCTTTATTACATTCTCATCTTTTGTTTGGCGCATCAGAATTGACGTCTAGTTATCCTTCTTAACATGAGAGTATTACACAATGATTACAATCAATTGGAACATAAGTGAATCAAATAGCAAGTTTTGGATAAAGAAAATGCAATTAGATTTTCTCCAATCAGATAAGTAACATCATGAAATTTTGAAAGATAGTTAAGTTTGTGAGAGCAGAGCGTCTATCGGAAAGAACCTCTCTACCTTTATAAGGTAGGGGTAAGGTCTGCGTACACACTACCCTCCCCAGACCCCACTTATGGGATTAGGGTTTGATGTTAGTTAAGTTTGTAAGAGTTCCTCAGATGGGGATCTCATGTAGGAAATAGATCATAATGAAATCCAAAAGAACAGAAGCAAGATTCACAATTAGATGTTTCACGCAAACAGTTTCTTCATTTAAGATCTAAGCAACATATTACAAGTACTTGGTGAATAGTGAATACAAGTTTAAGGCTCGCTGATTTTACTAATGTTGATTGTAAATAGAAGATGTAATTGCACCTAAAATGGCCAAGAGAAACTCTTCTTCCTTCCTTTTTGATGATTTTAAATTTTAAAACTGAATCAGTCAGTAATATTAATTGAAATAGAGCAAATTTCAGAAGTTCTGAAACAAGCATCGACCACATTCAGCTTACAAAACAACCAGTACAACTATAAAAGAACCCTATCACCAATAGGTGACCATACTACTTACACCAAAACAGAACCCTAATAAAAAGCAAAACAAAAAGTTACAGGAGGCAACAGGTAATCTTATCTGTTATCACTAATATAATCAGCAACAGCGGTTACAGCCAAATTTGTAAATTAATATAAATTTATCCTTGTGTGTTTCATATTAATCTTCATGAAGTAGAATTAAAACCAGCAGTAACCACATAGGAAAAAAGAAATCATCTTGGGATTACAAAAACTCTGTAACATCATCAATTACAAGGTCTAAATTGCAATTCATAATATGAAAAGAATTGAGGAAATCTACAAGAATCAATTGCACACGATTGACTAACATTTTAAGTGATTTTTTTTAATAGGTACTAACCTTTTTAAGTGAAATAAGTTACAACAAACAGAATTATGACATTCAGTGGCAGCAAGATAAATCTTGTTCGATGACAGCTTACGCTAAATCACCACCACTCTGTTGCCACAAATTGATGATATCAGTGGCCTGGTTAAGAAGAATGATCATCTGCTTCTGGGATATCCAGGGCTTACTATCCAGCAAAACTTTAAGCTCCTCCCAAGCATCTTTTCTAGGCCAGAAATAATAAGGGCTCACAGGAACTGTACCATGACCAGGAATTACCTGGTCCAGCGCAATTCCAATGTTCTTGTCCATCCAAATAAACTTCAACACTATCCTAGGTTTCTCCATTGGCTTCACCATCACCCCGAGTTTATGTACATCCTACAGATTGTAACAGTTATAACAACAATACCAAGAGCAGCAAAATGAATCATACTAGATTATACTACTTATAAGATATATACATATATATTATACACACGCACACACAATGTGTGTGTTCACTCTGTCCCCTCAAAATTGGCACATTTTATAGTTAGAAAAAAGTTAATTTTCACATTCACATTTTGACATAGACATAAGCTGTTGAAGGTCCAACTGATTGCAAAAACAAATTGTTTGGTACAAGAATATATATGGTGATTTATGCAGACATAACTTTATGATTTCAAAGTCATCATCTTTTCGTCCATTCAAACAATGCCAAGCAATTTCAGATGAAGTATGTGTATCTAGAGAGAGAGAGAGAGAGAGAGAGAGACCTCTTTCTGAAGGAGAGCTGAGGGGGCAGAACCATCAGCTGAGGTTTCTTCCGCAAAAGCTACGGCACCGGCAGCTTTGGAAGCAAAAACGCCAAGATTTCTTTTGGGGTTCAAGGCAGAGATATGGAATGACGGAGAATATGAGCGGGGCTTGGGAAAGATGATATTTTTGGATGGAAAAAGATTGTGAGAAGAAAACGCACAGTGAGCCAAGTTTACTTTGGGATGTGTTGCTACTGATAACATCATCTTTAGTCTTGACCGCTTTTATCTGTTGATCAGTAAGTTTCAGACAGAGAGAAAGAGAGAGTGGAAACCTCTGGTTGAGACTTGGGAATTCTGGATAAGAGAGCTCAGTTTCCCTTCTACCACAATGACAACCTAAAGTACCTAACTGAAGCGCAATACTTTGCAATATTTCGATTTAGATTGTAGTCTTTTGAGAACTGCATTTTTGTTTCTCTTATAAAAAGAATTCGAATAGGCATGGCAAGTTAAATAAGAGGGTGTTCGGATTGGCTTAAAGTAGCTTATCAGCTAAAAAAACAAAAGTAATAAGTTGTTAATACCCAATTTGTCTTTTGGCTTATTTTTGTACTTTTTATACCAAAAAATAAATATTTTTGAGCATTTTTTATCATTGTCAAACACCACAAAAACTAAAAAAGTCCTTAAAAGCCAATAAATACTTAAAATAAGTCAATCCAAATACCCTCTAATACTAATATTATTATAAACTTTCTCCCTACAATTAGTGACGGCTATTAACATATTTCATCATCTGGATAATACCGTAAAAATAGCACGGACTAGCCAGTTTTCAGACTGGTAATTTAAAAATAGCCGGCATTTGAAAAGTAATTGAAAAATAGCCACTATTTTACTGCAACACGGACCGGTCCAGCATAATATACTGGAGATTGACGCACTTGTGTATGAACTTCCAACATATTATGCTGGAAGTCCAACACGCGAAAAGTTCCAGTATAATATACTGGAGATTGGAGCACCTGCGTATGAACTTTCAGCATATTATGCTGAACCGGTATATTATACTGGAACTCCAGTATATTATACTAGAATATTTTCTGAATTTTGAACAGTGTTTACATTCAAATTTATCTTTACATGAAACGTGGCTAACTTTCGATTCATTTTGAAACTGTAGCTATTTTTCAATTACCCCTTATAAATCTAGCTATTTTTGAATTTCTCCCGATAATACCTGTTACTCCCAAAAATTTCTCAACATCCAATAAGCGTGCGTTACAATTTAACTTGTAACCTTGACCACCCTATCTCTAAAGAAAATGATTGTTAATCACTCTCCAAACTGTGCTTCATATATCTTCATTCTTAATCAAATAAAAGAATCTGTCAAGTAGTCTTAAGCTTGAAAATAGGAAGAGGAGAATGACCAAATAGTAGATCAATTATACAATTTAGCCAAATCCTCCTACATTTCTTATCATGCTAAAGAAATCAACCAAGCCAATTGAAAATATTGAGATACTTTCTATCGGTTCAATCTTATTTCTTTTATGCCTCTGGATTCCTGCCAGAGAAATACATCTTCAAAATCTCTTAATCTCACACAGACAAAATACTCATATCATAAATAATCTCCCCCAACATAAATGCTGCACCATACTGAGGTTTGCTCTCGATTTAGAGCTCCTATTGGAAACTCCATATTGAACTTATTCCAACAAGCAGATAAAAACCCTCTCCAAATTGATAAGAGACCTCATCCTTGGGAATAACTGACTTGTCTTACTAGTGACTGTTCTCTCAATAGGCCAGCTTCTTTCTGAGAACACTAGAAACAAATTTCACTAACGAATATGGTTTAAAAGAATCATGTAGAAATAAGATGACTGAGAAGGGCACGGTTTTTTGGCTAATCATCCCTAGATTTTAAGGTGAAACTGGAAAAAATACCAAGGAGTGCTCAAGACCATGCTTCAACATGATACTTGCCTGCCTTTTCCAATGCCCTAAGCCACCTTACTGCAGCTTCTTTTGGAACCCCGCCTTCTTTAGATACAATTTCTTCAAATGCCAACAGCACATCAGAAGGCATTTTGTTGGCAGAGCCTGCGACATACACAGCTGCACCCTCAGTTAATAGATTCCATATCTTAACGCTTTGTTCTCTCATTTTATGTTGCACGTAGATTTTCTGTGGTCGGTCTCTGGAAAAGGCAGCAAAAAAGCCTCCACCTTTTTCTTCAGAAAGGACTCCACCTTTTTGTGAATGAAACAACCAAAAATCTCGGTACAAAAAGTCATTTTCTTCATTTCTACAACCAAAGAAGAAAAGAAGGGGAGCAGTTGGACCCGATTGACTCTGCAGGGCTCTTTCCTCCACAAATCCACGAAAAGGTGCACATCCTGTGCCAGGTCCAACAACAATAACCGGAAGTGAAGGCGGAGGGGCAGGAAGAGAACCCTTTTGAAACCAAGCCGGTACGAGGACTCCTGTTTAGCATAATCCAAAAACCATCATCAGAGAGCTACAAGAGGTGCATGAGTAAATGAATGAGGCATTTTAATTATAAATTACTCCAAAAACCATACTTTTCTGAGGATCAACTCCAGCTAGCCATGATGAGCAAAGACCTGCACGCTTCCTCTTATAAGGTGTTGTCCATGACACAACACTAACTGTTAAATGTACTTGATTTGGATGAACTGAGTGAGAAGAAGAGATGGAAAAAGCCCTAGTTTTAAGTGGAGGTACCAACTGAACCAACCATTCAAATGGCATCTGAACGGATGGAAAATCCTCTAATACCTGCATTGCAATATGGAAAGTATAAAAATCAAACAACGAAAGAAAATGAGATATTAACAGTAGAAACAGTTTTTTCCGAAGAAGGTAACAGATAACAGCAGAAACGGTTTTACAGTTCATTTCCAAATTATCTCCTGTGAATCAATAACTTAACCATAAAACGGCATTATTAGTTAACCATAAAAAGGCATTATTGGTTAATAGAAGGATCATTCCATTGGAGAAGACCAGGGGCCTCCATAATTTCAAAAAGCAAAAAATTTAGAATTCTGTAGCTTGCTAAACGTAGTGTTGGTAACCTAACTAAGGTATCAAGCTTCTATTGCTTACAAGTAAAAGGACTAGTGCAAGATACTCACTTACAGATTTCACATTTATAGAGACTAGTTTTCTAATTTGACAATCAAGATGCTGTAATGTGAACGTATGACAGAGTTGGTGTTGGCTAACCAGTTTCACTTCCAAAAGAACTGGGCCAACTTCTTGCGTCTTAGTATGTCTTCTTAAACTATGGTACCTATACATTTCATGAAACAAAAATCTACCATAAGAGAAACCATATTATTGAAGAATCCAACAATAAAGGAAAATGTCAGTGACCACTCAAAGGCAACTTCATTAATCTATACAAAGAGTGGAAATATTTTCATCACCTCCAGTACAGTTCTCCGTTCCTTCTGATTGTACTCATAAAGATCATCTCTTCCTTCTGGAGAGGCAAAATATTGAAGCCTCTCCTTCTCATGTTCGGCAGTGGCAAAATAACTCATAACCTGAAGAAATGAACGATCCAAATGGCTTATTAAATTACTCTGATATGTGGTGATCATGCATAACGTGCTACTACACAAGCAGAACAAGGAAGATGAACACAACATGCATCAGTGAAGTACAGGCAAATAATAAAGACAACAGCAGAAAATATCAAATATACCATGTCATCGGATATTACTGTTTGAAAGACAAGAAATTCACACACTCCATTGTGTTACCTCAAAGAAATATCGTCTAGGGGAAGCTGATGCAACATCCATTGCCAGTTCCACAAAAGTTTTTAATCTTATGGGGACCTTCAATGTATTTCTCAAGTCAGGACTTTGTCCATTTTCTTTATTATCTCTAGGCTCAACCTGAAAAAAAGTTCATATTAGTAATATAAGAATTCAAGAGTTGATACATGATAAATTTGCCCTTTCAATTGATGTAATAGCCAACACTGCAGATCCAAAGCTCACCACAAAGAAGGTATAAAAGAAAAGAGACAACAAATCTCAAATTCGACATTGTAAAACAGATTTGTATACATGTTCTCGTTAACTAAACCAAAGCAAATGAGCTTCAGGTACTTCAATGCTTTTACTAACAAGGCCTTGATTCTGGTGCTCAGGAACTTATCCTAGATGTTGAAGTAATCTACCGATTTTTTCGATATGATACCCATGCAAGAAGTACCACCCCCCCCCCACCCACCCCCCAAATCTCTTTATATCAGCTCTCCTACAAGGGAGGTCTTGGTGGTGCCTCTGTTGTAACAGTTTTTGCTGCTGCTTACCTATCTATTTTTGATTTCTTCAACTTTAAAGAGGTTCCATCTCATGGGAGCCCAATAATGGTTCTTTCCCACTTGCTCCCTTGGTTACAGAACCCAACTTAGAGGTGGAGGGTCTTTACCACTAGGGTATCCCTCCCATCCTAAAGCTTTGCAATACTTGTACACTTCTCCTTCCAGAGACACTTAACAATTCAGAGTACTTTTCAATCCACATGATAATTTTTTTTATTAGGACAATAGACCCATATTAACATGGAAATGTAAACCATACGAATCATGTTCCACGGAAATTTTACACAATAATAACCTTCAAAGATGCATGAACACAAAATAATATCTAGGAGGAAGATTTGAAGATTAGCAGGGTCCTAGTGACAACAAGAGAGTCAACTGTCAAGAACGTAAGACAAGTACATACTCTGATGTATGATTCAGGGTTCAAATTACAGCGCTTTATGAAAGCATCAACTGCTGCAGCATCTTGCCCAGGGAGAATATGAACAACATCACCAACCTCATACTCAATAGACTGATATTACAAAGGAAATCATTAGATGTATTGTATAAAGTGAAGGAGTAAAAGAGATATAAGAATGTACAACTTGACTTACAGATGAAATAGCTTCAAGTTCAAAATGGCGGACATCTTTTCCACAATCAGCTTTACTTAATGGATCATTTTTACCCTACATCAATAGAGTTAATAAGAAAAACATGTCAATGCCTAGATCACAACCATCGCATTGACGAGAAGAATGATCTTACACCTCCAAGTAAGATCATAAAAGCAGCCTTTCTGAAAATGCACAATATACGCCAGTGCTTTGTAGAATAGAGGACTCATTTCAGAAACTGTTCTTCTAGTTATGATACATTCACATCTCATTTCTGTGGAAGCTTAGAGATGTTCAGTATATGTGCTACTTCTAGTGAGATACTATCAATTTGTCACATCACTTAACTTCCACTATCGACTTTCCTGGTTAAGGACACGAATAGATGCGTTTGAGTAATGAACTCCACTTTTGCTTGGTATAAACCACAAGTGGATCCACAACCGAACTCCCTGATTCAGAGGGAAGGAGTTCCTTAACTTTTGCAGGCAACAGCTCCATTGCATGCCCTGACACATAACAAAAGAAATGTAAATGGAGATCACCTACCATCTTTAAGAAGCAATCAGGTGGGTGCTTTCCAGAAAGTTTTCCTGGTAATATGAAGCGCGTGCTCTCAATCTGCATCTCAAGAAGTTTGAAATCTGCAAGTTTCAGATGTTTCGTCACTACTACATGTTGGAAGACAACTGGCAGAAAACCTTTCGGCCAACAAAACCATACAACAAAATATGAAAAGCACAAGGAACAATATTGAAATGCACTTGTGCATCAAAATGATATCAAGAAAATGATTTTCCAAAGCTCCATAGTGAAAGCATAAAGTAAAAATCTCAGGATAAACTTATGGGTGAGTTCTCTTCTGTATCAATCAAGGTTTTAGAGGGGGACATTGATCCTTACTTTTAGGGGTAAGTTTCTCTATAAATCCATGCATGTAAATGCTTTCATGCATTGATATTTTATTGACTATCAGCCAGAACTCTGAACCGACAATGACCTGAAGGAGAAAATGATGTTGATTGCTGAAGTCCAATTTAGCAAGTTACCTGGGATAGATGAGAATTGTAAAGCCCCTTCATCAACATCATGATATGTAATCTGTACTTTAGGTTGATCCATCAAACTCGTATTTGAAGTCATGCATTCTGGACCTTTAGGGAATAGTTTCGGATCTTTTTGGTACAATGCCTTCCACAAGGTGGACATCCAAGGATCCAGAGCACCTTCATACCTGCAAAAAGATTTTTTTTTATTAGAGCTTTTACTAGAACAACTGCTAATTAACAAGACACTCTTCAGGTGCCATGATAACCAACAGCATTATAAAGTACAAAATTCTTTGTTATGATAACCAAGTAATCCGCTGTTTTCATCATCGAAACTCGGTGGATAATGGTCCTGCCCCTCTACCTCCTTCAACCTCCCTCATCCTTTAACCTGAAATTCCACTCGAGTATTTGCAGAATTTTAGAAGAGGCGAGGGAAGAGGTGTATTCAACATAAGTAGGTGAGCCTTGCCAAAGTAGTAAAGCTATTCTAGCCCTAAAGTAAAGAGGCTTCAACACATGTATTCCACCTCAATCACCTTGATGGCAAAACCTTCGGGATATATAAAACACCATTTCTTACAAAGCTAGGAAGATTCATGATCCTATAATTCTTTCAGATCTGTCTCCTGAAAAATTAGATAGAAGAAATTTAATGCTATCCAATCCCTATGGTTTGGACAAATAAATGGGCAAATAATCATCCTGCATATCAAATTGGATTCTCCTATTTAACAGCTTTAAAAGACGAAAACAACAGCATCTGGTGGATAAGATAGTTTGGACAGAAGGAAACATAAGGTGTTTTGAAGATAGTGCTAACTCAATCAAAAAGATCAAGTTTAATTGCATAATTTTGTTTTACTTTGGTGTAGAAAGGAATTTGTAAATGAGGCTGAATCACCGTTAGCATTCATGGAATTGGAATCCCTACAGAAATATAAGGGAATACTTTTGCTTTTTGCTATACCAGTACAGAAGTGTCGCACCATCTTAGTGCCGTACACTATCAACAAAATCCATACTTTTTATTTTTGATAACCGTAGTGTCCGGGCCAGCCTACGTGCACCTCACTGACTAAATGAATCAACTATTTCTCTACAAGATTAAACCATAACATTACCCTGAAGGGTGCTGATCATCTCCAAGACCTCTTTCCACAATTGCTGTAGCACCAAGATCTGAAAGTCTTTTGTCAAGTTTCTTTGCAACAAACTGCAGAAATAAAATTCATACATCAACATTGAAAGATGGAATACATAATTACATAAAGCTAATATATTCTCTAGATTAAATATTTGGTTGGACGACAAAGCAAACGACAAGCAAAAAATCATCTAGAAACACATAAAGTACAGAAATTGACCCGTCTTTGCAATAAAGGGACTAAACATATCTTATGGAAAGACAAAGTTGAAAAGCAATTCCTAATAATGAACTGATAAGCCTAAAACCCCAACAAGAAATGCATAGACCAGAATTATATTTAAGAAAAAGCTGGAGTAGTAAAAGCTTAGGGACATCAAGATCCTCTGGTGGACTTGAAACAGTTGATTTTTTTCTTTTTTGGATCATAGTGAGTTGCTTTCAGAGAATCTTATGCTTAAGTGGCAGTGAAACTATGAAATAGAATTTATTAGGTAGAGTCAGCGCATACATTATACTTCTGGTAGCTGGAATCACCCAAACCAAACACAGCATAGCTGACACTGGCAAGCCAATTCTGGGTTAGATTCCTTTGCAAGAGAAACTTCCAAAACACCTACAAGCAAGTTAATAAAACGAACAAAAAAGGTTAAAATATGTACACATATGTCTATAGATAAACACAGGAGAAGCTTAAAAGAGATACTGACAAACAAACCTTAATAGAATCAGGGTTGTCCCCTTGACCTGTAGTTGACACCACAAATATTACAATTTCCTGCTCCGGCAGACAACTCTAACAAAAATTATTAACAACTAGTCACACATAAGTCATTAATCACAATCTATAAGCTCAAATAAGAAAACGAAAAAAAAAAAAACATGAACTTGGCATTGGGTCCGGTAGATTGACAGTCAGCTAAAAATAATCTAAGAAAATAACAACTATTACAAAACTGAATTTTAACTAGTTTAAGATTGAGGCGTAATAGTTTAGGGTAAAGGAGAAGTTACAGGGTCAAAATCGTCAATGGAGAGCAAAGAGACGGGGCATCCTCTGCGTTCAGCTTCACGGCCAACACGCTCAGCGGCGTCTATGGCATTACCTGTCTGAGATGCATATAAAAACAATATCTTCTTTGGCTTCTCCTCCATCCCCATTGATTTGGTTACTGCTATTGAAGAGATAAAAATGGAGTCTTTGTAAATTGTAAATTAAAGGAAGTCAAGTCACAAGTGTCATGCGCATGGGCGTGGAGGCTATTGGGCTAACGAAACGACAGCGTTCTAGAGCGATGTGCACCAGTAGCCACTTTTAAGGCTGCTGTTAAAATTATAACCGACGTTTATAGAATATTTAAATTTTAGCCATTCCGTTGCTCCCTTCTTCTATTGCGCTTCTTCCTATTCTTCTTCTTCTTCTATTGCGTTAAAATCACTTGAATGATTCCTGCTATGACTCTTTGTGTTTTTAATAATTTTTTCCTAAGTTTTAATTATTAAAGTTATCGTGATTGTCCTTTGGTTAACCTGATGGCGTAAAGACTTTTATGCTTTGATAATGCAAACTGAAAGTGCTTGGTAAGAAATCGGTTTGCTCTTCTCAACAAAAGTCGATTTTTTTTTTGTGACTCCCACTTTCCATCTGTCAAAATCATCAAACCAATTCATCTTCCTTCAAGTTTCTTTCAAAAAAGGCATACGAATCCAGCTTCAATGATCCTTCTTCATGAAAAACAAAAGATCCCTTTCCGGACCAAATAGATACAACATACAGAATTAGAAATGACGCAAATAAAAAACTCAGTTACTAAAAGTTTGTTCTTTGATTACCATTACCACCTCTTAAATTCGGACATTTTGCTTAAAAGTTCAAAGTAATAAAGGAAATTACTCATGGCAAATAATGACACGCATGCCCTTTATTATTCTTATAGCCTATTAGTTCTTCGATTCACTAAGCATTAGGAAAGTTGCGCATATTATTGCGTCAACTTTAAGACAATGTTTTATACACATATGAACACTTCTTCTGAAGTCTTCCTCTTTAAAGTTCTGCATTTTAAATATTTTATCATATTTTGTTCTTATTAGAATGCTTGGTTAAGTTGATTAATACTTATACAACTAATGATGCATATGTAACTCATTATGTAGACATGAGGACACACCATCTTCTCCTTGATTTAAAGGCAATATAGTAAAAAATGTACCTCAGTTATGTTCTTTATTTAAGACCTTTTTCATATATACTTTTTTCTTGACTTATATTATCCAATATGTATGACTTATAAACATTGAACAATTTCATCAAAGGTATTATCGAGGTCAATATATGAACTTAGCTTATAAAAGGACTTGATCCTGGAAAATGTGATTTGGTTTTACACATTGAAAGGCCAGCTTCTTAGTAGGCTACCGGAAAATAAAAACTACTGCAAATAAGACATGCTAAATAGCTAAGGAGCAACATAATTTTCGGGTGGACGGACAATTTTTTTATATATTTCTGAACACTTATCAAATCATATGTTATAATAACTTTGAACTGTAAAATTTTTTCAAGATTAATCTTTTCAATTGATGAATCTTTGAATGTTATCACCAAAAGATAAATGGGTATGTATTAATTTTCATTTCAAATATTTTCTTTTTTGTTTCTGTATCGTTGTTGTTGCTATTTTATTAATAAATTTTTTGGCTTTCTTATTCACTTTGATTTAACTTCCTACTTTCAATGGGAAATGCCAGAGTTCATATTATTTTCTTGTGCTTATTACAGAAAAAAGGAAACTGAAAAGCACTCTACCATTTTCAGCTTTTTTTGGGACAAATAGGATCTGCAATAGAATTAGTTCATAGATTATAGTAGTAATTTTTTTTTTATATGTATTGTCACTTCTAAAATCTGACTTAAAATAACATACAACTCTCTCATACATATAAAGTTGAACTTTTCAAAAGCAGAAACTATTAAGTCGAACGTGAAGAAAGAGTTCCTCATATGTAATAAATGGTGAGTGACACTATCATCGATTTACTATATTTGTAATTGTGTTATTAGAACTTACTTTACCATAATTTATTCTTATTAGAATATTTGGTTAAGTTGATTAATAGTTATACAACTAATGATGCATATGTAACTCAGACATGACAACACATCATCTTCTCACTGATTTGAATACAATCCCTATATTGCAAAGTTAGTACCTCAGACTGTCCTTTATCATACTTAGGCCCCAATATTAGCCCCAACGAAATTCATCTATTTATTTTTTATTTTAATTTTTTTGAATTCGATCACTAAATTTAATCTCATATATATATATATATATATATATATATATATATATATATATATATATATATGTTTCTATTATCTCTCTCCGTTCTTTTTTCATTTGAAGCGATCCGTGCATCGCGCAGGTACGTTTACTAGTTGTAAATTAAAGGAAGTCAAGTCACAAGTGTCATGAGCATGGGCGTAGAGGCTATTGGGCTAACGAAACGACATCGTTCTAGAGCGAAGTGCACCAGTAGCCACTTTTAGGGCTGCTGTTAAAATTATAACCGACGTTTATAGAATATTTAAATTTTAGCCATTCTGTTGCTCCCTTCTTCTATTGCGCTTCTTCCTATTCTTCTTCTTCTTCTTCTTCTTCTTCTGTTACATCTCAAAGGCCATATTTTCAGATAAATTCAATACTTCAGTTTCTCTTGGAAATGCTGCAATCATGCTTCGTGTTTGTCTTAGTCGTGAGTTAGTATACTGTATATGTAAACTATGCGAAATTGTACACATTTGCCCATCGTTAAAAGGTGGACTCAGTCTTATTCTTATCGTGTATAAGTTGGGTCGCATATGCCTTTTTTTAACAAACATCACTAATAAAATATTTAGCACCAGATTTTGACACGTGTCATAATTTGGTGCATTCCATCTATACCATAATTTTAAATAATAAATCAATCCGACCCATCACTTTTATTTTATTAAACTGACCCGACCCAGTCTTCTTTTTAATATACCCTAATCTTATTTTATTAACCCACTCTTTCACCTCTCTTTCTTCTCTCAGTTTCTGCTCAGCCGATCACACCACAAAGCTGGACCTCTAGGGTTTCCTTTTTAGAGACAATTCGAAGGTTGGATGCTTTTTCAAGGTATGTTATCTTTTTGTCTTATTTTCTTTTTTCTATTTGTGGATCAGAGTTTGTTTGTTAGTGTTTTATATGTGGGGTTAAGGTTTCTTGTCTTATAATGGGGCTGTTGTTTATTGATATATATTTTGTACTTTATCTACTAAAGAATACAATAAAGTGAATAATGTGTTGTAATTGATGATTTTGTTGTCTTGTTGTGGTCCTGCATTGAAGCTGTTTGTTTTTAGGTTTTTTTTACTCGAACTTGTATATTGCTTATGGCTTTCTACTTACGGTTGTGGACCCCCACTTGTCCCTCTTTTATACCTTTGCATGTGATACAAACTGAAGATGATTACTAAAGTGGACCTGGTATTTTACTATGGGAGTAATTGGGTATTTTCACCTGAAATAGTGTATGATCAGAAGCATATGTACACTTTGTCTGGTTATGATTCTTGCCTTGTCAACTATAAAAGTCTGTGTGAAAATTTACCACACAGACTTTTAGTGACTGGACCTTCGGAGAGGTACTACCTGGTAATTAACGGATGATGATGGTGTGAGGACTCTTCAGTACTTATTCTCTAAAGAGTTCAATGTGATTAACTTTTTTACTGTGGATGAGTTTGAAGCTAGGGTGTTTTCTCAAAATATTATTCATCATAAAGAACTATATTTTGTAGACATTGATGTAACCTCTCAATGTGAAAGTAGTTTGGGTGGTGGTATTTTTGATGATTCGGAAGGTTCTGAATATGATTATTCAGAACTTGAAGCTATTAGTCTAGAAAAAAGAGGGTTGTAACTGATAGGTTATAACATTTTAAGGAGTTAGAGTTATGTATGATATTTAAGGATATTGAATAAGCTAGAAGGACAGTAAACTTCTATGCATTAGCTAATAGAAGAGGGTTGCATGTGATCAAAACTGATTCAACTAGTGCTAACTATAAGTGTACTACTGGTTGTCCATTTAGATATTATATTTCACAGGATGGCAATAGTGATAGCTATCAAATGAAGACATGGAAAGATGCCTATACATATAATCCTTGCTTCAAAAATCCTAGGGCTGATCAGAATACTTTAGCATACCTATTTAAGAGAAAAATATAGTATAATCCTCAATATAGCCTGAAGAAAATGAAAGATGATTTAGAGACTGAATTTGAATTTAATGTGTCAATGTCTAAGCTTAAAAGGGCCAAGAATTTGACACTTAAAGAAGTTATGGGGCAGTTTTGTTGATAACTACAAGAAATTTGAGGCCTATGGACAAGAACTTAGACAATCTAATCCTGGTACTGATGTTATAATTAATATTTCTAAAGATGCTCTTGAAGAAGGGAAAAGAAAGTTCTTAAAGATATATATATGCTTCAATGCATTGAAGATGGGTTGGAAAGATGGCTTGAGACCACTTATTGGGCTGGATGGTACTTCTTAAAGGGAGATATAAGGGCCAGTTGCTAGTGGTTATTGGTCAAGATAATATGAATCATTTTTACCCACTTGCATGGGTTGTGGTAAGAAAAATTCTAGAACTTGGGGATGATTTATTGAGCTTCTGAAGCTTTCTTTGAAGCTAAATGATGGTCATGGAGTTACTTTCATCTTAGATATGCAAAAGGTATTACTTTCATCTTTTATTTGTTTTTTTTTTCAATTCTGTCCAGTTTTCTTTCTCACATTTATGTTTCTTTTGTCAATAGGGTTTACTTGATGCTGTGAAGAATGTACTTCCTAATGCTCACCACAGTTTTTGTGTGAGACATATTGAAGCTAATTGATAGAAAAATGGAGAAGTGGACAGATGGAGAAACTTTTATGGTGGAGTGCTTGGAGCACTTATGAAGAAGATTTCAATGATCAACTTACCAAGCTGGGTGAGATATCTGATGATGGTGCTGCTGCTAAAGACCTATTACATTATTATCACGACCCAAAATTTCACCACAGGCGTTGTGATGGTACTTAGTCTCTAAGACTAGGTAAGCTGATTACAATTACATTTCGAACCATTTTTTTAAATAGATAATTTAATACAAGTGTCGAAACCAAATGCGGAAAACAAATATAACCACCTCCCAAGACTGGTAATACTGAGTCACGAACCCTAACTGAATACATGCAATGATCTCAAGGATCATATATAATACTGTTCGAATAAGAGTTGACAGTACAATAAGATGGAAAGACTCCAAGGGACTGCGACGACAAACAGCTCTACCTTGAATCCTTACGATCAACACACTAACTCTGCCCGAGTCTGATATCTCCAATACCTGACTCTGCACAAAAATATGCAGTAGTGTAGTATGAGTACACCATAGTCGGTACCCAGTAAGTATCAAGACTAACCTCGGTAGAGTAGTGATGAGGTACGTCAAGACACTCACTAGTCAAATAACCTGTGCAATATAGCAGTATACAATAGTACTAGAAAATAACTAGCAATGATAGCAACAAAAATCAACCAGTGATATAAACAATAAGGCAATAAGAACACCATAATTATTGCTCAAACGAATAAGGAACACAAGTACAAATAATTAATCAAGTCCTTCAAATATAAATCTTTCACATATAATTCTTTCAGATAAATATCTTTCGAATATACTTCTTTCAAATAAATATCTTTCGAATATACTTCTTTCAAATAAATATCTTTCGAATATAATTCTTTCAAATAAATATCTTTCGAATAAAATTCTTTAAAATAAAGTCACTCCGTGACACCTCATTTCATAATCATAAAGCATAGGTCTCACTCCACTTTCATATTTTCGTAACACGGGTCTCAGCCCACTTTCATATTTCCACGGCACCTCGTGCCCATATTTATATCACAACCGCACGGATAACTCACGTGCCAAAATATCAATATATAAGATCCGCACAGACAACTCACGTGCCAATAATAAAATTATCATTTACTCACGGCAACTTGTGCCCCACGTCTCATTTCACAACTGCACGAACAACTCACGTGAAAATATCATAATCATTATATACCCACGGCATCTCGTGCCTACATTTCATATCACAACCGCACGGACAACTCACGTGCCAATAACATATTCCGCCCGACAATAGCCACATGCTCACAATTTCAACATGTATCAGACTATTATCAAATTTACTGAATTAACAAAACAACTTGCACAAGATATAAAAGTAATCACAAAAAAAGCACAACATTACGTGAAAATCACCAGCACAATAGCCCCACGTCATCACATAACATTCTTGACAATAGCCACCATTATCTCTCATATAGCCACCATTATCACTCCTATAATAGCCTCATTTATCCCTACCCCTGATAATATCAATAGCCACCCTTATCACTCCTATAATAGCCTCCCTTATCCCTCCGCCCTGACAATATCAATAGCCACCCTTATCGCTCTTATAGCCACCCTTATCACTCCTATAATAGCCTCCCTTATCTATCCATTTAATAGCCTCACTTATCACTCCGCCCGGATAATATTTCAACACATATAACAACAGTGAAATGCCACCCTTATGCCCGCATAATATCAACAGTGGGATGCCACCCTTATACGACGTATAACAGTAACCCAAATCACACAAAAATTCACACAGAATATTATCACAACAACACAACGTAATCAACTCGTATTTAAAAATTGCCCGTAGGCCACAACCTTTCCAAAGATACAACGGAATCAATTAATTTCACAACAGATATCCCACGACTCAACATAATGTATATAAAATCTCAAAAACAATAACAAGGATAGAAAAGTAACTCAGCAAGAACAACGCTTTCTTTAATCCAAATTTTTGATAAATATATTAATGCCTCTTAAACTTATTCAATTAATTATTTACAGATGAAAAATCCATAATGTAATTAATTCCAGGAAATGTCAACTCAACAAGTACACGAAATTCACATAAAAATCAAAGTAGCAATCATACCAAATTATCATATAAAACAAATTCGACAAACAAAGAACGAAACGTGACAAATAAGGATTAATAAGTGCCAGCAATTTCAAATTTAATACTTAAAAATGCCTACGACTTTAAACCAATAAAATTTGCACATATAAGTTCGAGTACGTACTCGTCACCTCGCGTACACGGCTTTCACATTATACAAATGGTACATACGACTCAATGCGTAAGGGGTAATTCCCCCACTCAAGGTTAGGCAGGATACTTACCTTTTTGAAGTTAGGCCGATATTCCAAAATAACCTTCTTGCGTGAAATGAACTCCGGACGGCTCAAATCTAGCCAAGTTATTTACATAACTTCATTAAAATTTATTGAAAATAATTCCGGATAATATAACTTCGACTTAAAATTTAACATAATAAAGTCAACCCGAAAGTCAACGCGGGGTTCGCCTCTCGGAACCCGACAGAATTTTTACGAAATCCGAACACCCATTCTGATACGAGTTCAACCATACCAATTTTATTAAATTGCGATAACGAATCGACCTCCAAGTCCTCAATTTAAGGTATAAAAAATTTCTACCAAATTCACTAATTTCATGATTCATGTATTTTAACAAAAATTGAGTTAGGAATTCTTACCCCAATGTGTTCCTTGAAAAACTCACGAAAAATTGCCTCACTTGAGCTTTCTTCATCCAAAAATGGAAGAATGAGATGAAGTCTCATTTTTTGACTTTATTCTGCTGCCCAGGGGTTTGTTCTTCGCGTTCGCGACCCTCCCCTCGCGTTCGCGATAAACAAATTCCTCAACAGCTATTTCCATACTCTTCTCCGACATCCTCTAGTATAATGGTCATAACATTTTTGTACAAAATTCTAAATGATATATGGTTTGACTTTTTGAATACTATACATCAAGGGCTACAACTTTCATGTTTTGATCATCTCTCAATTCCTTATAGATTGCGAGATATAAGTTTCCAAAGTCAACCCTGTGCAGCAAAACATTTCCTCTATGCGATCGCGAAAAGCCTTCCGCGATCGCGCGATTCACAGGCCAATATTTCCCATTTTACTCTTCGTGATCGCGGCCAATTCCCCGCGATTGCAATTCACACTATTGTAGCTAAAAACCAACAACTAAAAATGGCCTAGAAATGGTCCGAAACCACCCCGAAACTCACTCGAGCCACTCGGGACCCCGTTCGAATATACCAACAAGTCCTATAATATAATACAGACTTAATCGAAGCCTCAAATCACACATAACAACATCTAAACTACCTCGATCCTACGAATCGCAACCCAAATTCAAGAATATGAACTATGAACTTTCAAATTTCGAAATCAATGCCGATTTATATCAAAACAACTCCGATTGACTTCAAATTTTATAAGCAAGTCATAAAATGAAATTACGGACCTATTCCAACATCCGAAATTGGATTCCGACCCTGATATCGATAAAGTCAACTCCCGATCAAACTTTCAAATTTTATTTTCCAACTTTCGCCAATTTACGTCGAAACGACCTACGGACCTCCAAATCAACATCCGATCGTGCTACTAAGTCTAAAATCATCATACAGAGCTATCAGAATCATCAAAAATCCATTCCAAAGTCATTTACACAAAAATCAAACTCCGGTCAACTCTTTTCGCTTAAGCTTTTGAAACAAAAGTTATTCTTTCAAATTGATCATGAATCATCCGAAAACCAAACTCGACCTTGTACGCAAGTCATAGCGTATATTACTAAGCTGCTCGAGATCTTAAGCCACCGAACGAGACGCTAATTCTTAAAATGATAAGTCGGGTCATTACAATTATCCACTTCAAGTTTTATGTACAATGTATTTTGATACTCAGTGTAAAAACAAGATGGTTGACAACAATTTCACTGAATCATTCAATGTATGGTTTCTTCACGCAAGACATATGCCAATCATCAAGATGTAAGAGGAGATAAAGATAAATGTTATGAATTTGTTGGCTACAAATGGAGATAAGATTAGTAAATGGAATGGTGACTTCACTCCAACTACTTTGAAGCTTCATAATGATTATATGGCAATAACACTTTACTGCAAGGTTGAATTTAATGGTGACTTTGGATATGAAATCAGTGAAGGTGATGATAGACATACTGTGGATTTTAAAAAGAAAAATACACATGTATAATTTTGCAGTTATCTGATATCCCATGCTCCCATATAATCAAGGCTATATTGTATGACAAGGTATGAGTCACAATTATCTTTCACTGAATCATTCTAATGTTATCTAATTACTAATATATTTTTACTTTGGTAGGGTGAGCCACAGTCACAAATCTGAAGATGAAGGAATGGACTTTGACAGTGAACCTGTGACACAACAGACACAAGAATCATCTTATACCACAACTGCTTTATCATAAGGCTATGGTCTTGTTATTGGTACTGATGAAGATCCACCTCTGAGGTCAATGGTTATTGCTGAATCAGAAATAAGACTTGTAGTTAGAAAGCTGTCTGTAAGGCCACTAACAGGAACAAGAAGAATTCAATTTTATGAAGATGCAGATAAAGTGGCAGTGCCATCAAATTTGTCTTACTCACCAACTAAGGCAACTTGTAAGGGAAAACCAGCTGTCACACTCAAGCAGATCCAAGATGAAGCAAGAAAAAAGAAAATATTGAAGATGACATCAAATTATAAAGTTTAGCAAGTTTAGGAACCTTTTTAGGATAGATGCCTTTTCGTTAAAAACTTACATTATAAATGAAATTTTGGCTATTGGTTTTTGGTGATTTCAGACCTTTGGGATAGATGTTTTTTGATTAAAAATTTATATTATGGATGAAATTCTGGCTGATAGTTTTTTGGTAAACTCAATACTCTTCTATTTGACTTAAAATGGTTTTATGCAAATGAATATTATTCTAAATATTATTTTAGTTGGTTTGTTGCTGTTGGATTCTGTTTGACTTAAAATTATTTCAGTAAGCAAGCATGTGTATGTTTGTGGCTATATTGTATAGGTTTCGAAGGAACTTATATGTGTGGAGGGCATATTTGATCAAAATCGTTTAGTTGAAGGGCATATTTGATCATAATGCATTTACACACTGTTAACAAGTGAACCCGTTTTACTGAAAATCCTTCTAAGCTGCACATTATTAGCTCAAACTATCATTTCGGATTTAAACATTTCATCTACGTTGTTGCAAACTCATTACATTAAAATCAAACCATTACACAAGCAAAAATTACATAAAGTCATTACATTCCACTCATTCATATAGTCACAAAATATGATTAAATTCCATCTAATATTCAAAAGCTATATAACTTAACTATATAATATATAACCAACAATAAACCCAACAAGGAAGCACAATAACATAACAATTACATTTTCTCTCTTCTTTTCATATCTCCCATCATTTTCAGTAGAGAAAGGGAGATTATCAATAGCAAAAGATGTCTCCAAATCAGCAACTATATCCCTCAATGATTTAGTTTCAAGCTGAACAACAACAACTTTTTCTTTCAAATACATGATTTCTCTCTTAAAAAAATCAGCTTTTTTCTTCAAGTAATCATTTTCACCAACAAGAGTATACTTTTCACTTTTCAATTTGTTGATGACAATAATGCTCTTGGATGAAATTCGTTATCATCGCATTCCCAATAGCCACATGATATTGGATGCAACATAACAACTAAATTTGATTATAATTCAAAAACGAAAAAAAATCCTATAAACACAAATCTAAAAATTTAAAAGAAAACAATAACTTACATCAGGTTTATAACACCTAAAGAAATGTCTCCCAGGATTTTCAGGAGTCCACGAAGTGATATCGAGTGCAACATTTCCACATCGACAATTCCTTACACGTCGATTAGAAGAGCTCGATGTTTGCGACATTTCATGAATGAAGAAAAAAAAATAAAGGACCAAAGTTGTTGGAACTTAAAGACTAAACCCTAAGTAATTCTGAAATTGGGTCAACGATTTGGGAAAAACCCTAACAGACCAGCTATGGTGAGAGGAGAAATTGGGAGAAGAAAGCGAGATGAGAGAGTGGGTAAATAAAATAAGATTGGGGTTTATTAAAAAAGAATACAGGGTCGGGTCGGGTTTAATAAAATAAGTGTGATGGGTCGGGTGGTTTATTATTTAAAATCAGGGTATAGATAGAATGCACCAAATTATGACATGTGTCAAAATCCGGTGCTAAATATTTTATTAGTGAGGTCTATTAAAAAAAGGCATATGTAACCCAACTTATACACGGTAAGGGCATGACTGAGTCCACATTTTAACGACGGGCAAATGTGTTCAATTTCGTATAGTTTACTGGCGTATCTAGACCTTTTCCGTAATTTATAAACTTGAAACTTTGGAGCCAAAATTTTTAACTCATATAAAGTTGTGTGTTTTGAATCTTTTTGTTGCCTTCTAGTAATTTTCTCTTAATAGTAGAGTCATTTCAGTATTCTCTTGCCAACATTACCACGATATAAGTTTTAGCTTTTCTTCTATTGTATGTATGGCATAATTTTAGAAAACTCTCACACCTAAATATTAAACAAGTACCAATTAAAGCTTTTAAAGCTTAAAAGCTCACTACTTCCAAAAGAGAGTTAGGACCTCAGAAGAATTTGAGTTTTTATTAAATTTCTTAAGCAAATAATGGGTAAAGGAGTTCATCACCCCAAACTTCAAGCATATTGTAGTCTTCTTCCATTTTTTAAAAGTCAAACGGAAAAGTCATGGCTATTTACTCATTTATGGTTCAAGGGCTTATTTGAGTCTAAAGTTATACAAGAGATTTGGTGATATTATGAAGATAAGTTAAAAATTTACCTTAAATATGCTCGAGATAATTGACTTGTGTTATCACAATTCAATAACACAACCTACGTTCAAAACATGGCTATATCAAACGAGTGAATGCCCTGCGCTCTAAGCTTAAGCTGCACCTCTATCTATATTTAGCAAAATCATTACCTCATACACAATAGATATCATTGTTAAGTACATTCCTGGAAAATAATATCTTTATAATGAAAGAACCTTAACCTCACGCATTACAAAAACAGAACTTCAAACTTCAATAGAACTTGCCAAACACGTCAAAAAATAATACTGACCATACATAAACCTATTATAGTGACCTTTCCTAATTGTGGTGTCCCAGTATTTTAACTTCAATATACAGACTTATGGAGGCAATAGGATGTGCTAATCATTTTTCGTCAAGGCCGACTTGTGTTTTACCTTCTACATTTTTAGGAGACAGCTCAGACAAATCTATATTACAACGTTGGTCTTCGTTTTCTGCTTTCCTCTCCTCATGGTGATCCTTGACTCTGGTTATGTCCTTCACATCCTTCTCCTCGTGGTGATCATCGCATGTAGTTTGTTCTTTTACGTCCTCATGACAATCATCAAGTGGCATGCAACACTCCTTTTCCATTTCAGCAGGATGAAGATCAGGCAAAGCACCTTCATTTGTTTCACTAGATTCCGGTGTACTTCTCTGATGATCCTCATAAGAGGAATCATGTGCTTTTACAACTTCAGCATGTTCCCCGAGTTCAGAAGACAAATTGCTAACTGTTCTCTTTTGGCCCTCCAGGTTTTCACATGTTTCAGGGCATTCTCCTACCTCAGACTGACGTCCAGGCAAGAGCACATCATCGTGGCTTAATGCTGTTATATCCTTCTCCATATGGTGAGTATCAGATAACACCCCGTCATGGAAGCCATCTTGGGAACCAGTAAGCTCCTGTGTCTGGTTGTTGCTATCGGCATTGACTGACAGAGTGTTATTGTCACTAGCAATTTGATTTTCAGCAGTCATTTCTTCTATCTCATTCTGAGGTATAGACATTGAATTTCCCTTAAAGCCACCATCTGAAATTGTAACAGTAGCTTCTTCTACCTCGTTATGAGGTACAGAAATAGAGTCTCCCTTGAGGCCACCATCTGAATTTGTGCTCTCAATTGAGTGAGAATCCTGAAAGTCGGTTTTAGTTGGGCCGTCTTCATTAGTAGAAGGAAAAGACTGAAAAGTATCCCAATCATCGTCTTCCTCTTCCTCAGACTTGTCCTCAACCTCTTCTCTACAAGCAGCTGAAACAGTAGTTTCCTCTTCTCTACTTTCCTCTATTTTTGCAGGCAACTTGATACTTAAAGATGGTCCTGTGGAATTGACTTGTATTTGGTTCTGGTCTTGCATTACAGAAGCACGTATTATATCCTGTAAGCATAACATTCAATAGACTGAGAATCTCTTTTTGGTTTCTGTTAACCAAAACTCTTACTGATGCTGAACCACTTAACACATGCCCTTCGGAACCATAGTTAACTGCCAGACTTCTAACATTAGAGAAAGCAGAAAAACTCTCAGCTCAAACTATTAATGCCTGATTTCCTAGGCAGTCAAAATCTCAAAAGAAGGGAAAGGGCTGCATTACTACATAAGCACCTCTTTTGTGAAAATCTATGGGCCACACTTCCGTTTTGAAACATCATACGCTCTTTCAGATATAAATGAATTCTTTCTAAATTTCAAAAATTTCAAGTTTCAAATGTATTTGACACAACCAATTTAAACCATGATGGGAGGATTTGTCCACAAAAAACATTTGAAATATGATAACATTTAATTGAGGAGATGTATCCGTTATGTAGTAACATTACCAAAAAAGAAGAGATCTTGCAAAAGAATAGCAAATAAAAAGGTTAATACCACTAAAACATAAGAATTAGAGATCATCAAGAAAGAGTGCGTATTTCTCCTATTTTTAATAAAGTTATCACCTGCAGTTGTTGCTTTCTTGTAATGGGCATTGTCAGTAAGACCTCCTTGATATAAGCAGATGAGCCAGGGAGTTGAGCCAGTTGTGCAACTAATTTTATAGCCGTGATCTTCAAATCACGTGCTTCCTACAATGTAAACAAGATCAATCAGACTGTGAAGGCAGATGAAGCAAAACATAAGCTTCATATATGATAGAACCTGAGAAGAATTCTCTGATGTTGTAAAAAGGAGAACAGCTTCCAAAAACAGATTCATTAGGCATTTCTGACACTCATTAGTTCTTGAGAGTGTCTGAAGAAGCATCAAAATTTTCAAACACTCCCCAGCAATAGCCACCACTTCCCTGTTCATAGGTGTCTGTCATCAAGAGAAACATCAGGTTCTGTAACTGTGTGAAATTCAAGTCACCGGCTCCCCCCAGCCCCTGGCGCCAACAACAAGAATGGAACTCGTACAAGTGGGAAATAAGCAAAACTGAACACTTTGGCTACCTTAAAAAGTTTCTGGATTACAGATCCAAGGTCTTCAACAAGTTCCCCAACAAAGAACACAAGGAATGAGTTAAACTCTGAATTGGTTTGTCTTGTTAGCATGCCTTTCAATATTTGCAACCCAATTGCTTGGACCTGCAGTTGAAAAATTATGTTCGCTAACCAGTTAACAAAATCATCATTTGCAATAAAAATTGCTTACTTGAATGTCAGAATTAGTAAGAGCACTCCTGAAGCATCGAGTTGCATGGCATATCATGACATATAATATTGGTTTACATCCTTCGTTTTCTTCGAGAAGTTGAATTTCAAATGCTAGTTTAGTAAATGAAGTAGTCTGTTCAAGAGAGAGAGCAAGCTTCAGCAGCAGCAGTTTATGTAAGTGGGAGCTCTTATTCTTCTCAAGCTGATGAATTCCTTTAGTGCAGTTCTCAGCAAAAATAACACTCGCAGTCAGACAAGTTCTTGCTATTGTCGTCAAGTGCCCAATGCTATCATTTCCAAGTTCAGAGATATCTGTAGTTAGAGCAAATAACCATCAGTCAAGTAAAATAAATATGTTACTGTGGACAATTTAAGATTGGAAATTAATAAATGGACACACTGCACTTTCTCTAGATTATGGAATTGAACCTGGAGCTCACCATATGGATCAAGAATACATTTTTCTTCATGTTTCCAAGAATCACTTTCCCCAACTTGGTTGGGGCTGAAATGTAGATGTTGTTCCCAAGAATCACTATTTGGGTCCAAAATACAAAATACTTCATTTCTTGTGTTTAAAGAATCAAATAGTGTGAAGGACGATTGATAATTATAGTACAACAGTTTGTTCATTGGCAGTGGAAACCAAAGAGAAGTATGACCAAGGCCCAAATAAGAGAGCTTGCAGGCTGTGTTGTGCGGACTCTTCAAAATCCCTGCGCAGGTGTGGGATCCACACCAGATTTGGTCAACTTACCTTGTGTGCTTTGACTGCATCTGTGACCGAGAAGTATAGATTGATTGGGTATTTAGTTTGATATATATATATATAAAGTATGAGAATGCTTTACTATTACGTGAGAATATCTTATAAATAAAATATTGGGCATTTATAAAGAATTAAATTTTATTAGTTTTAGTTCAATAACTTTATCGGATACCCACACCCGACTCCGAGCAACATAGCTTGCATGGAACTTTGATAAAAGAATCTCCTCTTAGAATATACACAAAATATTCTCAGACATGCTCTCTTTTATGCATGGTGTCGACACACTCTACAAATACATGCAGGGCAATGCACAGAAAACTGTTGCAAAACTTGATCCTCCTAACTTTTGTGATTAAAGGGTTCTTCAGAAATCAATGGAAAACCATAAAATTCCCCTAGAACGTTAGAACGTCAAGTGTTAAATGCATTGCAACCATGCCTCTTAATACTTCAGGTCAAGGTTTGTCAGATTCTTTCAGAAAAACCATAAATATATTCCACAAAAGGAAATACAAGCTCACATCTAACTAAGTGAACTCTCTGAACACAAAGTTCTTCATATCACTTGCCACATCCATAGAAATGTTTAACTTTAGAATAATTTGCAGACAGATTTTGAAAGACAAGCAGGACCAGAAAACACAATGGAAGCAAAGGATCTATATAGACAACACCAACTAATTGAGATTCAGAATTAGTTGTTACACTTACATTCAGTCCGGTATTTGTCAAGAATCTTTTATTCTCTTAGAGACGTAAAAGCAAAGGACATATGTAGACAGCACCAACTAATTGAGATTAAAAGGTAGTTGTGTTACACTTACATTAAGTTCGTTATTTTTCAAGAATCTATTATACTCTTACAGACATATCTTTCTGTAGGAGTAAGTGCGAGATTTGAAAAAGCTCTAGTTTCGAGAACCCCTAATTTGCATTAACAGACAAATTATTTACTGCTGGATTGAAATGAACCCGAATAGAGTGAAATGGATATAGAGGATTCGTGTAGCTGACGCCCGCTAATTTGGGATCATGAAATATTTGACTGATTTTTACATGCGCAAATGAAACACAAACATGAAATTAACCGACTCCATACATTGGGGAATGAGTTAATTATGATTACTAGACTGAACAAGATTCTAAAGAAATCCAAGCTCAAAAGCTTTCTTTTACAACCTAATAATCAAAAGAACAAGGACCTGAATGTTCATTATGAGAATTGCTTACCAGTAACATACGATTTCATTAAAGAAGTTAGACACCGGACAAAATCATGAATTCTTGAGAGAGAAAATTCAGTTGAAGCCCTTTGAATGCACTTATAACCAACCAAAAGAAAAGCCAAAATTGATTTCAAACCCATCTGCACGAAAACCGTAAAAAAAGAATTGCTCAATTCTCGTCAGATGAAAAATTGGGATGCAATGGAAGCAGTAGAATCATTAAAATATTAACTAGAGACAAAAAGGAACTGTCTGTAAGACATGACACCCACCTTTGGCTCATAACGTTTTAAAAGTGTCGGTGCTGTGGTAAGTAAGACAGAAACAATATCGTCCTGACTTGAATGGTATTGAGACGTTGCACTGACAAAGACAACGCAAGTTAGTTCAAAACTACTTTTTGTTACTGTTTCATGTATATGGTAATTTGACTTCACTGAAAAGAAGCGGTACCTAGTGAAGGATTTAAAAAGAAGCGCCAAATAAAGTTCTGATACTAAATACACAAAACTTTCCGTCTTCAGGAAATCTGTGGGGCAGTTCTGCACAATCTACCAAACCAATGAAAAAGAAACAAGAAGTTCAAAGACAGATCCTTTATGGGGCTGTTATGCACATATAGATAAGAAATTCAATTATGTGCCTGCATAACTATAAGAAAATACATTGAAATTAAGCCATAAAGAACTTACCAGTATCAGGTCCTTTAGGTTACACAAAGATATTATTTGACAATAAAAGGTCGTGCATAAAAGGAAATCATAAGTAATGCAAAGTTTACAACAACATACATAGAACCAGGGTTCATATCAATTTCACTTAAGATTGGTAAGCCATCTTGCATTTCAATATAAAGAAGGACCTTGACGTGTAATAAGGACCCTTCATTAGATACATCCTGAAAGTAATAGCATGATCATGACATGAAATGGGATGTCACCTGTGATAAAATAGAGATTGCAAGATTGTCCCATGTATCTTCAACAAATATGGAGAAAAAGCAAACCTGCATCCATTTCAATTATTACTTTGATTAGACTTCACGAGAGGCATGTCAAATGAGAATATCTAACTGAAAACTTACTGCACCTCCTCGCAAAAAATGCATTAAAATAAGACAAGAAAAAAGAAATGAAGGAAGACATTGACATCCTAGAAGAAACCTCCAGGGCAACTAGTGTACAACAATAACAATAATAAACCCAGTGTCATCCCACAAGTGGGGTCTGGGGAGGGTAATGTGTACGCAAACCTTATCCCTACCTTGTGAGGAAGAGAGGTTGTTTCCGATAGACCCTCGGCTCAAAGAATAATGAAAAAGAAGCAAAACACTATAGCAACAACAAGGTAATAAGATAACGGAAGCGAACGACGCAACGAGTAATAATAAAGATCTAAGAATAAGAAAATACAAGAATAGTACTAATACTACTGGTAAAACTAGGAGAAAATCTCGACTACCTGTCAACTTGCAACCCTAATACTCGGCCTCTACACCTTACTATCAAGGGTCATCTCCTCGGTAAACTGAAGCAATATCATGTCCTGCCTAATTACCTCTCCCCAATACTTCTTCGGCCTACCTCTACCCTTCCTCAGACCTCATGGTCAACCTCTCACACCTCCTAGCCGGGCAATCTATGTCTCTCCTCTTCACATGCCCGAACCATCTCAACCTCGATTCCCACAACTTGTCCTCCACAGGTAGCACTCTCACCTTGTCCCTAATAACTTCATTCCTAATCCTATCTCTCCTGATATGCCCACACATCCATCTCAACATCCCTATTTCTGCTACTTTCATCTTCTGGACATGAGATCTCTTGACTGACCAACACTTAGCCCCATACAACATGGTCGGTCTAACCACCACTCTGTAGAACTTACCCTTAAGTCTTGGTGGAACATTTTTATCGCATAAAACACCAGAAGCGAGCCTCCATTTCAACCACCCCGCTCCAATACAATGTGTAACATCCTCGTCAATCTCCCTGTTGCCTTGGATTCCAGACTCAAGATATTTGAAACTATCTCTCTTGGGGATGACTTGTGTATCAAGTTTCACTTCCACTTCGGCTTCATGCATCCATCACTGAACTTGCACTCCAAGTATTTTGTTTTTGTCCTACTCAACTTGAAACCTTTAGACTCCAGAGTCTATCTCCAAGCCTCCAGCTTAGTGTTAACCCCGCCTCGCGTCTCGTCAATCAGCACTATGTCATCTCCTGGGCTACTAGTGTAGAAACCAAAAAGTTAATCCGTTAATTTCCTTTTTCCTTTTTCACTAAAAATTTCAGCTAGCACCTCCCTGCACAGCCTCTCAAAAACTGCATCAGAAAAGGACTAGAAGAAGGAAATGAAGGAGGATATTCGCATACAAGAAAGCTTGACAAGCAACTAGGGTAGAAATCGGAAAAAGTTAATATGTTAAATACTTTCTCCTTCCTTCCTAAAAGTTTTAACGGGAAAGACTAACCAACTAGAAGTTTAAAACATACGCCTATTTTCCTTCCTGATACGTCAACTCAAAAACCAAGCTAGTTTAACTGAACTGTCAGTGTCAACACAGTAAATAGCACTCTTGAACGCCCAGTCCTATGAACTTGGAAAGAAGGGACTCGATCTCAGCAAAGAAACTGTGTCCTCAACCTCTAACGTCATAATTGGGACATTACCAAGAGAACTTTTGGGCTTTCTGGACAAAGTTATGACATGCTCAAATACAATAAGCAACAGTAATGCATACTCTCTAGCTTCATAATGATGGGTAATAGGAACTCCAAATGAGAGTTCTGGTGGCTCCATTTTCTTTTCTTTTTTTTGTTTTAAACAGGTAAAGCTCTGGTGGTTCCATAACCAAGTATGAGTCGGCGATGGGCTTTAACCTGCGTGGAGTATCTTTTTTTGATAAAGCCAGCATTCAGTATCTTAAGGTGGTCTTTTCATCATGTCAGATGCCAAAGTATCAATAAAAGCAATTTGCAGAAAGCCACATGTAAGAAAATATCAAGATTCAATTACAGAAGTTCACATTAACTTCATTAGAGATCTTTATATGGAAAAAATTGTCAGAGGCCTATGCGCAGAAGAAGAAAGAAACATATATGACAAGCATGCCAAAAGCCTTTTGTTTGATGATAATAAAGGTTCAAAATTGGAATGTAAAAAATGAAGAACCACAGCATGGATATTCTCCAAAGAAGAAACCAATTTTTCAGTGACAATAATTACAATCTCTGTGAGGTTCTGCATAGTTGATTGCCCATATGATATGTCTGGAGAACCTTAAAATGCACACCCAAGAAAAAAAGAAAGGGTTATGATATCCATAATGCAAATACAGAACAGACAACCAAATTACTTTGGAGTGACTTAGCAGGAACAACAAGACATTGAAAGTACCTGCAGCAGTTCTTGACAGGAAACCACAGTGAGAAATCCTACGCTAAAAAATCTCTCCGCTGACAGAACTTGAAACACAGGCAAAACAACTTCACACAACTTCAAAGAAGTCGACTTTACTTCTTCACCAACACCGCCGCCACATAATATGGCATTGACAGAACCAATAGGTAGCCTAGATTCACCAAGAACCGAATCTTGCCCCTGAAATAGAAGAAGAAGGGCAAAGCCCCACAAAAATCGAAACTCTTCTGAACCTAACTCAACCATGCTGTACCCAGAAATTAAGTCCGTAATAGATTGATTTTCAGTTTCTGAGGATCGTTCTATATATGTGTTCAAAGGAACCGCATCCAATGCCACGGCTTGCAGGATCAGGGGCCAAGCTTCTTCCAGACATGCTAGCAATTTAGTTGAAACTAGCGTTGACTGAATTCCATCAAGAAATGGTTTCCACTGCATGTAGTGCATATTGGAACATGGAAAAAATTGCCAGAATTAGCAGAGAGAGTGCAACAACTACTTAGTGTTCCATTCCCTTAGAAGTGAAAGAAGCTATAGCTATTAAAGAGAGAAACATGTACCAAACTATGAGCTCACATTTTCTTTAGGAAATGACTGAGTCCTGATATAGCTGTAGTCCTTCAGAAGACAGAGCCAGTAAATTCCAAGAATTTTTGAACTCTCTGAGAAAAGAGGCAATAAAGCTAAATATTCATCAGAAATCTCCTTCTGTTGATTTTTCAAGAACGCAAAGGTGTAACATTTCAGAGATGCATGTGCTGTAAGGAGTCTCACTTTGATCTGGAAAGACAACATCGAGAAATAGCTTAGATAGGAGAAAACAGTGTAAGGAAATATGCCTATCCTAATTTTCCTCTGGACAGGAAGCAACCAACCTTGCATGAGACCCATTCTGCAAAGGACGGATAGTAAAGGTCATTGAATTCATTTAGAGGCCGTGAAATCAATGAAAATATCCGCTTAACGGCAAGTTGATCCCGACTAACAATTTTACATGTCAATATCTGCAATTTCCACACGTGATTCCGTTTAAAGCTTACAGCAATCAATTTACACTACTAGATGCATGGCAGCATTCTATAACCTTTGTGGCCAGCTGCAAGCCTGCTTCCAATAGGACAGGGCCGGAAGATGAGTCCAGTGCAGTTCGAACTGCAGACACCAATTGGGCCTGAATAGAAGTAACATAACTAGCTTAGTTGAGCTAATATCAGTAAGGATTTTGCATCAATTTGGATTATGCCTTTAAACTGGGATTATTCAAGACATTTAGGAAGTATACAAGCTGCTTAATAGAATAAACTGAAAGAATGATCCAAGGACTTACCTGATACTGTTCCAGTAGAAGGTGTCCAGGAAGCTCAGGGTCCAATGTTCCAAACTGAAATTTATAGTAATAGCATTGACAACACATGATAAGCATGAGAAACTAAAAATGAAACTCAACAAAGACAATGTAAGAAAGGCCATAATAATCTTGACGCCAATTATACGTGGGACTAAAATGAGCAGCAATAACCAAAGATGTAAAAATGTGCAAGGTCATTATTGGAGACTGGTTGGCAAGCTCAATGACCTTATGATCACACGACCAAGCTCTGTGTGACAGTCATTGGAATGCAGTAGTAGTTTACAAACTAAGTTATATGAAAGGTTCACCAGGATAAGGTCTATTATACGAGGATAGAGGACATACATACTGAGCGAGATCCCCTTTAGACAATTATGGCCCACTTCAGTGTATTGTGTCTAATAAGAGGAAAGCTAATATCTTGAAATAGTAAAACTCAAGGTGTAGTAGCTAAATCAAATGCAAAGGCAGACCAACTGCACCTTGATTGCAGTCTAATATCTAATATGGACTTACAAATCATTAAATTAGACGTCAAAGTATAGGCTGATGTCTAAAAGATAATGGTATACCATTTGAATGGCCATAATTGATTAAGTCCAACCGAATAGTTGAATGAACATTGAAGCAGTACCTTGTCAATAATAGTACTCAGTAGGGTCACACCAACTGGCCGCATGTTTTCAAACTGAATTGTGCTGATCTGTAAGAAGTGATGGGAGAGAATTAATTTATTTCGCACACTAAAGCTGATTTTAATAGCATTAGTGCAACAAGGTGTTGATTTCGAATTTTAGCACCTGATAAGCAAGTGAAACGAGTTCTTGCAATTGAAGAACCAGCCAGTCTCCAGAAGTTGGTCCACTGGCAGGCTGCTTTCTTGCCAACGCTACATCAAAATGGGCTGGATTCTTTCCAACTGCTGCAGGAAGATGACTCAAACACCTAAAAGCCAGAGAAAATTATTCAGATGGATACATTATATCAGAGACTAACACGTGGAATTTTTTTTTATATAACAAGCAGAACCATTTTCTTGACAAGACAAAGTAATTTGGAGAAAAGATATGCACTAATATATAGGAAAAGATTCTCACAGTGAAAGATAATAAAATGAGAAGCAACGAGAAAGAGAAGAATGAGTTGGGACGGCTCATAAAATGGAATTATGAGGGGATTCTGTTTTCATCGTAATTTGGACAACAGATAAGCTTATGGATCTGGAGCACATGGTATGCAATCGCATTAACACACCAATCCTAGATCTTGATACTCTCATGAGTGAATGAGCAGAAACAGTTCCGAAATGCTATTTCGATGAATACTTATTTGGACTAAGCACAAATTGCACCCATATCACTTTGCTACAAGCTTTCCAAGTGACCTTATCAAGAAAATCTTTACTGGATTAGTTAACTGCATTGGGGTTGTTGACCTTTAGCCTCATTTCAGTTGCAGCATAATGCATTCCTCTGTGTGCTTCTTTTTCGGAAGAATAGTATAGTTATACATCTATCTAGACGAGAAATACAAAGGCCTAAGATAATAACAAGAAACAGCCAAATAACATTTAAAATTTGTGGAATCTTAACAAAGGTAGAACAAATTTCATTAAAGAGAAGACATACAGGCGGGCACTGAGTGTAAAGACTTAATACTATCTAAATAGCATTTAATAGTGTGAAGTAATGTTGGACACCACAAATGTAGAAGATAGATGCCTGCCATATTCCTTTTGTTTCATTCCCACTGCTTGTTTGGCATTAATGATTTGCTGTCACTGTTTTTGACATTTCATTATCCTTACATAATTGTTTTATTGTTTTATAATTGTCCATAAAAACTCTGTTGGCTGATTATACGAGTTTGAAGGGTGGGTTGTGGGGAAGAAGGAAGATCAAGATGATGTCAAAGGAAAATGCTTACAAATGGCATACAACAGAGTTGCAGTGAGAGGAAACAAAGAGGGGAGCATAAAACCAAAGTCGGTTAGAGTGAGGAATAAGCTAACGTCATGATACACCAGGAACACAATTGCCTACTCACTCTGCAGCAAAAACTCTTGTTCGATATCTGAGGTGCTTGTTCCTAGGAAGATAGGCAATGGGATGATTGCTTCTATAACCTTGGAAGGTTGGGTTTTGGGAGCTAGACACCATGTTCTCATCGTCATCTCCATAATTAAGTCCAGTTTCACCATCCAGACCACTTGAAGAATCATTCTGTGAACTGTCACTTCTGCTGATCACTCTTGAGGATGACGAAAGAATCTAAAAACAATAAACAATTTCAGTGAAGCATTCTTCATCACCGGCATAAAACACTATAAAAATCAAGAAGGGAAACTACACGCGCCATGTGACACAAGGCAAAAATACTAGACAGGCAAGATAAAGATTGCCGAGAGCATAAATGCTAGACTCTGGGCTGTGAATTACATGCAGTCATATGATAACTGGTTTAACTTGCTGCATAATCCTTGAATAAGATCATAAATATTTCATAGACGAGTTTCGAAGAATCTTTTAATCCTGTTCAGTCTAGTTTAATTAAAAATAAAGTAAAATGTTTTCAATTCATGACTACACTCCTTCAATTTTCAGAATAGCTTATCCCGAAGATGTTGACCAGATTACAAAAATAAGTGGCAATGTGGATGATAAAATTACCATATTGCGGCAAATTGATAGCCATCGTGATGGCTGTGATGGACATGATACATAAAGCAACCGCATAACTGTGGTCCGTGCTAAGCTGCCAATCCTGCAAAATTGGAAGAACTCTAAGTAAGGCACAAAAGTTAGCACACAAATTTGAAAGCATCCAATTACAGGTAGAGGGAAAAACATTAAGATAATTAGAGCGAAAAGAGATAGCAAAAGTAAAGCAAATATAAAGCTATTCAGGTAGATTAATACAGAGCACTCGAACAGGCAAAGCTAGCAACAAAAAGGAAAAACACTTTCCAAGGGGGTAAAGAAAGAAGATGCATGGCATTAAAAACTACTATAATTCAACCAGCTACTCCCTTAGTCCGAGTATATGATACTATCAATAATTGGGAAGTCAATTATTTGTCTTTGACTACAATTTTCTCAAAAAATTCATAAATATTTTAAATTTTTAAAATTGTGGTTTACACATTACTTTGTGTGTAGTTTCTAAACTTGTAAATTTTCTTTCCAAAAAGTTAAGGAACTCAATGTTCAATCACACCAAAAATTACACGGTTGCCTCTCGTATTCCGAACTTCAAAACAAAATTAATTCCTACTTGATCCTTGACGGAATAAGCTCAAATTAGTAGGGTATTACACTACAGGAAAGCCTATGGTACGTCTTCTATGGCACATGAATTTTATTTTGAGAGTGAGTGAATTTTTTCTATCTTACATTTCTAGTTGTTGTTGAAATTTACTGTGTGTAGAACTATTCTCTATTTTGGTGTGAGGGCGCAAGATTTGCGAAGTAAAGGTATGTCTTTGGCCCTTATGTTAGAGTTAGTGAGCGGATGTTTAAAAATACGTGGTGCTTGTGAGTTGAGTCTCGAGGCTTAGTGATTATTGTATGGTGATGAGTTCGCTTTAAATATTCTTGACGTGATGAGTTAGGAAAATTATTTGATAAAGAGGCCGCCACTATTTGAAGTGTAATCTGATTGCTCCAGGATGAGCAATTGTTTAAGTGTGGGGTATTAATGGTTTGGGGGGGGGCTACATTTACCTTTATACAAGGAACTAAATCAATAAAAATGTTTTTCTTCATGCTTGGGAAGGATACATAACGATGTTAACTATTTCATCTTGTGTCATAAACTAGGAAGTATGATATACCCACATATTTCTTTCCTATTGCAGTTTTCTCCTAAATTACTTCCCTCCCTAGTCAAATGATTCTAGTGCATAACTTTGCTTGTTCAAGTAAAAAAGCATTTCATTAATCTCACACCGTTAAGAAAATGGACCTTGGGCCTCCCTCAATCTAACTAGTTAACTCATTTCCAAAAAAGAAAAGGAACGCCAGACACTAGACCTAAAACTAATAAAGCCAACCCAAACAAACGGAAAGAGACCAAATTAGAGAACAATTAAGGGATAAGGGTTAGGACCAGTTTGTGTGGGCATAATAACTTACTCAGCATCAGTTTCCTCATCCAGCATATGGAATAATGTATCTTCAATATTTTCATTCATGATGGACCCCTGCACACCATCAAGCATCAGTTAAAATATAGTGCACAGCAGACAAATCGGAACTCGGAAACTATAAGAGTGAATTGAAAATAGATCTCCTGAAATTGCCATTTTATTATTCTTCATAAACTCTTCTCGAGTATACATTACATTTCTCATTTAAAGAGGTTGTTCTTAGCTGTATGATTTTCACATGTTATGTTTTCCAAGTGGAAAGACATGGGAGCAGTTTTCCTGCCAGTTGAATGTCAAGAACAATGAAAGAAGTCATCAAAAGGATGAAGTCTGGAGTTGACTGCACAAAACAGCCCTGTAGTTTTGCAGTCATTTCAGAGTATTCAGAAAAGCCACTCAAACAGGCACGACAGGATTTCAACCAAGATCCAAAAGGTTGTCAGTATATAACCTGGCTGATGATTTCAATGTATTCTTCTGAATACAGGAATGGTGCCTGCATTAAGGGAGAGAGTGGGGATGGCCAGGCAGAAGCCCGAGGGGTGGGGAAGGGGAAGGTTGCCTCATTTCTAAGCCAAGGGAAAAAGTTGAAGGGTTAGGAGTTTGGAGCGGGGGACGTGGATTGGTGGAAGTAACAGGAAGAAGGCAAATAAAACAAACTCCTGTGTCAGTGGAGCTGTGCCGTGAAGTTCCACTTCTGGATTCCGTCGATGAATACTTGTGCTCTCGTGGTGTTTTTTGTTTCTCACATGGGATATATACTTTAGTTAGGATTAAAAGGATCTGACCCCCATTTGATGTGATGTTTTGCTCTTTAAGGATTTTCAAGTTTTAGACTATATGAAGAGTATTTTATTGCCTATAATGCCATATTCTAGTTTAACATATATTTGAACAGAACTCGTATCATTAGAGTTTAAGCAATTAACTTGATTCTTGAATATTAGCTCGTCCTAATTAGTATTCGAGCAAGCTCTATAGTATACAACAAAGAGGTTTAAAGCATAGAAAGTGCTATTGATCCGTCTATATCCCTGACAACTGGCAAAACCTAGCCTCTTAAGGTATCAAAATATCTAAAGCACAGGATGGCACATAGGTCAGAGTCAAATTACTTACTGGATCCTTTTCAATGAGATGTCTCAGAGTGGATAGAGCTAAACGTCGCAGCGTTGGCTGTTGTAAATGAAATTCAGAAGTTTCAGTACTCACAAGATTAAACAAGAAAGGAGTCACTCCCAGTCCTCTAGTCCTCTGATCCCCCACCCTCTTTTTCCAAGGGAGAGAAAGCACTACCTGTCTTGCGGATAGAGTTGGGAGGAGTGTTTGCACATTGTAATGCACAGTAACAGCTTGTGGCGCAAAAAGAACTAGCTGCTGAGTGAATCGGACATTCCTTCAAATTAACAAGAAAAATAAGATAAAATCCAAACATTAAAAAAATTCAACGTGAATATTACAAAGCTAGATAAAGCAGGCATGAGTCAAATGAAGTGCTTTGATGTCCTCGCCAGACCTAAACCACACTGGTCTCAAAACTATTGCTTCTTATTTGGTTAATAGAAAAATGGGACAAATATATGAGCAACAAGTGGCCATACTCATAAAGTGTTGCAGTCTCTTGCCGGGAGCTGATCTCTGCAATGACAGACTGAAGAAAAACACAAGATTAAATTGAAACTGGACAAATTAAGGTTAGAAAAAGCTAGTAGGCAAAAAAAGAAATGGTGCTACTGAAGTCAAAAGCCACCTCAATATATTGGAAGACGTGTATGCTAAGCACAATACCAGTGAAGAAGATTATTCACTGCATCAATTACCCCAGGCAAGTATTTTATATCTTTTAGATAACTTTGTTCGGATAATTGAATATCATAATATTGATAGCGAACAGTGACAACTGACAAGACGACACAGTTTATAATTCCTTGTGGTCAAATATAAATTAAAGACCTTCAAATATGGTAAAACAATTCATGCTAATAGGTCGTTTTGTTTAGTCCTCCAACTTTTAGTAGATTTTTGCGTCTCATTATCTCAATTCCTATACTAGGATTATTTGGCAGAAACCCCATAACATTTTATACGCTAAACTTTACAATAAATAGTTCTAGGACAAATACGGTTATCAAGGAAGTTGTTCCATCTTTTTTTAATGTATTTATCTCTTGATAAGAGCATCACACTACTTCTTAGCAGAGAAATTCCTCGGACCAGAGGATATCCACTTTTAGTGCATACTTTGTTATTTATCTAATGATGCCATAGCTCTATTGCCATCATTTTACCAGCCCATTTTGATCAGGGATGACATGGGTATCTTTAAAATATAATAACAACCTAAAAAATTAAACATACCCATCATATCCCTCACCAAATTTGACACTCCTACTTGAGCTCATGAAACAAAGTAACATAAAAATGCTGTAATTACATATAGGTTCCTGTGTATTGATATTTAATGATTAGAAAGTATCTAATTAAAAATCCATCCATCTTTTTCAGCAAAAATGATATTCAAGTGTATTTCATTTATACTTATAAATTTATCTAACCACAAAATTGCTAAAAGATAAATGTTTTGAGATGACACAGACAATCTCAAAGTTGACATTTTGATGGCTAAATCATCTCATTAAAGGTAAAATGGAAATTTAAAGTTAAAATGTTTCTAAATCAGAAAGTATGACATTCTTTTTGGAACAGATTAAAAAAGAAAGTATGACATATAAATTGTGACAGAGAGAGTAGTACATTACATATCCGATATTTGCCTCAGTTAAATTTGACTACATATAGAGAAACTTCAACAAACATGATGAGTTTAATGAATGTTTAAGAGACACTTGACATACACTTGTAACCCATAAGTGATCTTTCATTTATCAATACAATGTTACTTAGTTGCACATATAACACTTGCCATAAAAAGGTGGTAAGTAAACGACATACAGGTTTCTCAATTTTAAAAACTAGATACTCTCAGCAAGTTCGCTTTACTAAAACTAGCTTTCTAACATATCCATGTGAGCTTGGGGGAGTTCTTGCACTTTTGTTGTCTTAAGGTTATGATGCTTCTATTAATATGGACCAAAAATACAAATTAAAGCTTCTTAAAGATTGAATTGACAAACCTTGCAACGCGAGAAAAATATACTGCCAGGAGAAAGTTCAGGACCAAGGACAGCAACAATAGCATTTATAAGGCGTCCCACTGCCTGCTGCAGGTTAGTCGAACCAATCTCATTTGACAACAGAATATCCATGGCAAGGCTAAGTGTCGCCTGAAAGTAAAAGAAGATAGGAAACTTTAGAGTTAAACGAAGAGTTGAATTAGAACCTAGAGGTGCCAAACAAAAAAAAATGATAAATCGCCTTTCTTGTTCAACATATCAGAAGGGTAACCTCTTGAAGCAATGTGAACATAAAAATGGTAACCAAAAAAATAAAAGTTACAACTTACAACATATCAGGTGGGGAAGCTTTTAAGGCCTAACGATTCAAGAAAATTCCTTAATCAATAATTTATCGCGATCAGGCTTCAAAATGAAGAGCAATAAGGAAGGACAATTACCCACTTACAAAACACAAGATGACACAAACACCATCTGGAGAACATATCAATAAAATAGTAGAGTGAACATTAGATGCGTTTCTGAACGAAGGTAGCCAAGTAAATCTTAACGGATTTATTAGCAAAGCACGTTTTGTTCTTAGCCTATGGTCTCTTCTTCACAACTGAATATCTTGACTTTTTCCACTAGATCCAACCAAATATGTTATCTGAACATGATAATTAGTTTCTTGATAAGTAACATGCTCAAGAGAGAGCCATAAACAGCTGGCTGAAGTTCGAGAGTTTCTATTATTTATCATCTATTCAAGAGACACTTCTGACCTCCGATAAACCAGAAAATAGTTAAACCCATCCTCTTCTTATCAAACACTTCCTATTTGAAAAGAATATCTTAAATTTGGTCAGCATGAGTAGATTCTACAAGATGTGATAAGAGAAACAGACAACTAAATCAAATGTTAGCCATGACAACCGAAGAATGTGATAAGAAAAACAGACACTAAATCAAATGTTAGCCATGATAATCAAAGAATGTGGATAACTGATGCTCTCAGAGACACTGAAGTATCATACTCAGAATATATGGATACCTGAACATGAGAAACATAGGACAATCCAGCAGCCTCCACAGTCAACAATAGACCATGCAAAGACCAAATTTGTAAGGCAGTGTTTGAACTTTTAGCCAGAGAAGAAAGAGAATTAACAGTAGCAGGAACCAAACTTGACAATGCAATCCCTCCTGCGCTGCAAGAAGGTTTAACAGAATGAGGACTGCAGATAACTAACAAACAACAATTCAAACAGCATACTCAGACAAACCTCTTAGTGCAGAAAGATAACTATCTCGGTTTCATAAATAAACTTATATAGAATCTTTGGAAAAGACTTTCTTTCATAAGAAAGAAAGTACTTACTATCTTTGGGATCAGATACTACACATTTACTCAAGACTTTGGTGGATCGATTCAATTACATAAGTTACTTCCTAAGTATTTGCTCACATCATGAGATAAGTATTTCTTCCATCATTGACATAAGTAAACTGTTTTTTATTGTATCAGCTCAAAACCTCACTAATTGATCGGTGCTTACAAATTTTAGCTCCAAAATGCATTATAATTAGACAATCAGCTATTTTCATTAAACCTTTATTTACCTTAAATACTGCTTTGCACTTCAATTTGACAAGCTGCTCATGGACAAGCAGAATTGGTGCATTTAAAGTTGAAACACATCGACATAATTACCAATACCAAAGATCTCTTCATTGGAGGGAAGGGGAGAAAGAAGTAAGTAATAGCACCACCAGATTGGTCAAAGGTTGTGGAAGAAATTTTCATGTAAGAAAGAGTCGAGAGCGACAAGAACTGTCATATAAAAGGAATTCATGCATGTGTTTAGTGAAATGATAAAGGTACACACTAAGTTTGCATCATTCAACAAGCTTACCTGCGATGAATGCAACCAAGTGATATAGCAACTGAACCAGCATAGTTTGAATCTACCGCTGAATTTATATCACCAAGGAGCACTCTTGTCTGCAATGACACGTACCAGTTAAAATGACAACGGAGCATGGGTAATTGAGATTCTTACGGATTCAATGATACTAATTGTTGCATGACTCTACAAGATGCAACCCAGAAAGCTGTCCTAGAACCAGGAGGCTGTGAAAAGATTCAAATGGAACTAACCAATCTGGCAGTGAACACATCATTTCCTAGTCGAGCTAATAGGCCAAGACCTTCAGATGATGCTCTGCGTTGAGAAGCACAGATGTCACCCTCAGCCAGAATGCTCTGTCAAGGTAAACACCAAACGCTAAGAAAGACTGTAAAGGACAAAGAAAGGCAAGGGCACTAAAATATCAACAAAAAGATAGTGAAAACCTGAAAGATGGATTGTGCCAGACTAAGTACTTCCAATGGTAAGGGTTCAGGACGTAGAGCAAGCAAAGCCTGTGATGAAGGCAAGCACAAGAGAAGCAGATGTAAGGCATGTAAAATTCCGGACAAGCGAATAAAAAGTCTAAATTATTAGATCACCTTCAAGCCAGATAGCAGGCCCACACATATGTTTGTAACACTGGTTGCATGCCATGCTTGTTTCTTTCCAGCTCTCAGACACTGCTCAATCATTTCGAGGAGTGAGAGCATTCCACCAATATCCTGAGGGGAACAATGACAAACTAAGTTGCAAGCTATCAATGCCTCCATATCTGCACATAATTCTAACACAAAGCCAAGCCATCAACCATATTCACTTACCTCGGAAGCAAATATGGATCCAAAGCAGAGGAGCTTCTGATTCACTAACATTTTGCTTGTAGTCTCCGGCTTCATGATCAGAAACATGTATTAGTAATGGATATCAAACAAGGGGAAAAAGTTGAATCCTCTTCATGGCTTCTGAAGTTATATGACGTCAAGCAAATTATATTTCTTTCATAAAAAGTCAACCTCTTCAGCGAAAGTTCTTTACCTGAGGAAAGCTCGGAAGCTCGTTATCCCATACACATGGTACTAGACCATCTTTTCCACCTTGAAATGAGCGAAGTTCATCCTCAAACAAATCCCTGGATGAACAATCAACAAGATAAATGACTAATTTCTATATTGGGTTATTAGTACCAAGTTAAAAGGAGACAATATTTGGTAATGATGTGCACATCATTAACCATAGCCAAGTCCATGGTTAAAAAAACAAAGTTACTCCCCTGGAAATTGCAAATAATCCACGGAAAGAAAGGAACAAGTTCCATGATTTTGGTGCTAAGTACCTGCCAGGGTTCCAAGGGCCAAGCCAAGCATCTCTTTTGTCTAACAGCATCCTCAAGCATGAACTTTCCTCACATTTCGAAGCTTCCCTATCCCGAAAAGGAAAAAATAAGAATGACATCGCTCTTCCAAAAATGAAAAGAAAAAGAGGTGCCCTTGCAGAAAAAGAAAAGGAACGACTCTTGCCAGGGAAATACATATCTACGTCATAGCTGATGAGCTGGATCAAACATTCACCTATAAGGAGTTGCACATATCTGAATAAGACGGGCATGGTCTCTCCGATATGCAGTTGGATCTGAAATTGACTGATAGGCTATTAGTGTCTTGATGATAAATATCTCCGCTGCCTGTTTGACACTCATTTGGTCTTTGGCTGCCAACAGCAATATATATGACAGAGCCCTGTATTAACAATTTTCACAAACATAAGCAACATAAGAGAGCTCCACCAGACTCTCACAGAAAACGTACATAAGTCACATGTATCTATACCTACTAAGGTATAACAGAACTGGTTCAAGTAAGATCCCCTTGTTCACAGCACCAGAAGAGATAAAACTCTTTATAAATGCTGTCAATGCATCCACTGCAGCACACCATACGCTACAAATAAAATGAAAAGAGCTTCACAAAGTTATATATAGTCGCAGACTTCAGAAACCACATTAAAAGTTTTAGGAAACAAAATTGTACAGCAGCACAAAGAGCACAAGATTACATTTAGAGACATTTGCTTGAAGACACTTATAAAGTACAGAATGCTGCAATGGAACAAAAAAAGATAGATAAGTATAGAAATTATACTGATCATACCAGCACGTGGGCTATCTTGTTGATCAGTGAATGTGAAAGTCGGACTCAAGACCTTTATCAACTCGGATATACCATGTTCAATTATGTAAAACGCATCATCCAAAAGTTTAACTGGTTAAATAGGGAATACTTATTTATTATTTATTTAGGTTTGCGAAAGCAGATATTATATTTGTTGCTTTTCTTAAAAACAAGAGGATTCTTATCTGATGAAATTTGCTCTTTTTGCCTATGTTGTCCCTCAGTAAAATAGAATGAGAAAAAGGGAAGCCCGGCATTCACGCAAGGTCCAGGGATGGCCGCACCCCAGGGAATGTGATGTAGACAGCCTACACTGATGATAACTCGAACCCATGACCTATAGGTCACACAGAGACAACTTTACCATTGCTCCAAGGCTCCCCTTTGTCCCTCGGTAAAATAGAGTAGTTGTATAATCTTCGTGAATTTCCTTTTGCAAATTTGTAACTCGAAAGAACGGGAAAGACTAATAGACGTGGAATGATTTGTCAAAGTGAAAAATTTTCATCCTAAAATAAGTAATAATCTAAAAACCCATTAAATTGGACAAAATCTAAACATGCATACTTTCATCTGACTTGCTTACAAAATTCAGATTACTTTGATGCTATTCAAGTTACATTCTTTTCAATCAGTGTGGTCCTTCCATCGGAATAAGTATTTGGTAGATTCTTCTACTGTATCGCCAATGCAAATAGCAGGAACAACTTCATAAGAAGGAATTATTCAACATTACCATCCCTCTACAAGAAAAAATGAGGAATGGAAACCCAACTTTAAAGGCAGCACATTTCAGAAAATCAGCCAGATTGAGAGGAATGCGCTTGACTAGTCTTTCGAGGAGGATGAAGTGGAGCAAGCAGAGAGAAACATAGTACCATACAGGGACAAGTCACCGGCCTGTTAACAGCTTCAGTTCTGCCTTTTTCCATCATTGCTGGGTGGTGGTGATGAAAGATGTTAGGGAACGTTTGGAGTATTTTTACGATATTTGCTGTTTTGAGAAGAGCTTTCACTCCTCATTCATTGTTTAATCCTGAAGAAGGGGGAGCGCTGGACACTAGGAATAACGACACTAGCCTACTAGGCAAAATTACCACCAAAAGTACTTGTAAACAGATTGAAGGCGTCACGGACAAACTCATCTCGACACCAGAAAATACATTTGTGGGAAGGAGACAGATTTGAAACGCTACTCTGATTGCAAATGAGTCAGTAGATTACAGATCAAGGAGCAAACTTCAGGAAGTTAGGTGCAAGCTGGACACCGAAAAGGATTATGTATGTCAAGTAGAATTTCCTGCTCTACCTTTTATAGAATGAAATGCTGGACAAGTCGAGGAGATGGATTTACTAATATATCTCTAAATTAAGTTCTCCATATGGTGAATAGCACTCCACTTTGGTTCTTTGCCAGTGGCAGGGGCTTAAGACAAAGAGCCTGTTATCTTCAATAATGTTCTTAATGGTGATGAAAGCATTAAGCAAGCAATTCGAGCAAACCATCTGGGGAGGATAGTTTGCAGGTTTAAGATAGGGGGTTCGTCAAGTAAGAAGAAGTGTATCACATCCGGTGTCGTCAAAGGCACGCTTAAGCCCTGAAACGAGGCTCAAAACAGGTTGAGCGCTTCGCCTCGCTTTGTGGGCGCTTTAGTATCGCATCAAGGCTCTTAGGCCTACTTTTACTTGCCAATGAGTGTAATCCTGAAAAGGCATCATTAAACAATTGATATTTCACTTTATCGTAAATTTTTTTCAATTTCTTTGTCCATATATTTGTTATTCATGCTTATAATTAATAGTCTTACACTACATATACATATTTTTACTTTTTCTCCGGTTGCGCCTTTTTTCATTAAAGCCCACGCTTTATTTGCGCTTTGCGCTTAAAGCCCCGACAGACCTTAGAGCTTTTTTGCGCTTTTCGCCTTTGATAACACTGATCACATCTATTGTTTGGAGACTTACATGTTGACCATATGTGACCAAAGTGAAACAGATTCAAGCGTTTTTCAGGACTTTGATCTGGCTTGAGAAATGTCTGGCCTCCAGCTGGCTCCAGATGAAGATGAGGAAGTCAGAGCTCTTACCGGTTGGAGAGGTGATCATCAATGCATCAGCAGTGAGAGGGTTGTAAGATTTGTAAATTACATACAAGATAACTGATTTTCAGGACTTTGATGAGTTGATCTGGCTTGAGAAATGTCTGGCCTCCAGATGAAGATGAGGAACTCAGAGCTCTTACCGGTTGGAGACGTGAACACCAATGCATTGGCAAGTGAGAGGGTTGTAAGTTTTGTAAATTACCTACAAGATATACCTGAGTCTTCACACTAGGAGGAAATACAAGGAAGTGGAACTCTAGGAACCGGGGATGCAAATATTTGAAGAGTAGATTAGAGAGGTGGAAGAGATGGTATCTCTCAATAGGGAAAGGAAGTCACTTTTATAAAGGCAACGCTAAAGCATTCTCATACTGGAGAAACTAATGAGAAGTAACCTATGGGATAATGCAAATGCAAGAAAAGAAAATTTTCCACGTGAATTGGAATAGGACAAAACCTATTGAGCTTGGGGGCCTAGATATATACAGAGACCTGAGATATTTCACGGAGCTTTGAGGAGAATGGCTTCGAATATATGCAATGGAGGAGAAGCTGTTTGGAGGAAGGTGATTACAAGAAAATATGGTGATGATCAATTTGGTTCACTATGATGTACAATTACCATATTAGACCAGTAAATAGAAAGGGATCATGATAGGGAAAATGAACTTCTGACTTTATTTGTTTGTTCATTGGTTGAAACCATTAGAAGATACAATTTTGGCTCGATGTTGTACAGAGATAACACGATGAAAAAAGACTTTCCCTGCTTGTTCTAATTGGTCACAAACAAGAGAAGGGCAAGTCTCGAAGCCTGGAAGGAAACAAACTTCATAAGACATCTCCTTTAGAAGATCTCTGTAGAACTGGGAGTTTTATGAGGTAGAATCGTTCCTATTGAGTCTATACAACTTTACATACTTTGGCGGAATAGATAGTATCATCTGGAAAGGTTCTTCACAATATAATTCTCAATCAAGTCCTGTAAGAGATATTCAGGGGCGGAGAACCGAGCCCCACATAGAAGGCTATATGGAGTTACAGACTACAGGCACTGGCTAGTGCAACAGAAAAATTAGAAAGACCCCAGACGAATTTCCTATGGATGCTGCAGATTATATCAGAAAGTTTACACAGTGAGTAAGAGGGTCATCCCATCTCCGAAAAGAAGGTGGTGTTTCAGGAGGGAAAGACCTTAGAGTGTTCAACAAAGGTTTGCTAGAGAAATAGCTATGGAAGTTATGAGTTGAGGAGCAGGCTCTATGGAGTGGTAACAGAAAAGTATGGCACAATCGATGGCTGTTAGAGGATTAGAAATTTCTTACTACTGTTTGAGTGCGGACTATAGAGGAGCATTATGAAGGACTGTGAAGACTTCGGCGTCCATAATACATTCATGGGGATGGAAGAAGGATTAACTTTTGCAACCACAAATGGTGAGGTGAAAACATGTCGAAGCTTGTTTTCCCTAAAATCGGCAGAGTATAAACCCAGAGAGTGATAACAGCCCAATAGATACATTGGGTGCAAGAGAGGGGAGATACTTTGGGATCTGAAGTTTAGAAGGAATCACTAAGACATGGTCGCTTTCCAAGACTTGGTGGAGTTACTCTAAAAGCAGAGAATACTACTTCTGCACAAGATTCGTGAAGGTGGGGAAAGAGGAGAGATAGGTTGTTCACAGTTAAATCATACTAGAAATTGTTGCAGAGGGAGTAGATGGTTTTCTGTACGCCGCCAGAAAAGGTGTAATTTTTTGGACGGCAGCAAGCGATAGGGATAGAGGAGAGTAAGAAGAAGTAACATTAACATAGAGGGGCTACACTTTTAGCTGTTTGGTATGTCCCAACAAAGCATGACAATAAATTTCTCATAATGATCGTATCCATCCATCTTATGTGGTTTAGAGTTGGGATACTGGCTTATCCAAAATGTAGGTGATCTAGGCTGACTAAAACGATATTGAACAGTAGGTACACAGACAAAGTCACCATGTCATTACCAATATCTAATTTTCCTAAAATTCTACCAAACGACAAATAAAACATTCATAGTTGTGTAAAATTTAACATATCTAACCAGGCTTATTTAATTTTTCCTCAAATCATAATAAATAATTTTCTATAAATTTAACATATCTAACCTTATGTTAGATTGGAGATCTTCTGTTTCACTGATATGGCGTTCTGGATTTCCATGGAATGCGGAAGCCCATAAAGAAAGAATATCAAAAACTTGATCCTCAAGTTCCTGCATCTCCAATGAAATAGCACCATGAAAAACAAAAGCGGAGAAGTTATATCAACAAAACCACTAACTGTACCTCTTTCGGCATGCATGCAAGCAGTGAGGATAAGAGCATCCATCCAGCCTCCTTTTCAACGGCTGCTGCCATAGGATTCCGACTTGATTCCATTATCATTTTCTTAGACAGTTCAACTACTGATCTGGGCAAACTGCATAAGGTCCCCAAGATAAAAATAAGAAAAAAGTAAAGAAAAGCATGAGGACATGAATAAAAGAATACATGATACTGCTAACAACCATAAAAAATGCCTTCGACTGGAAAGAAAAGGAGGCTGAGATAATAGCTCTAGCAACAGAGATGATAATAAAATCAAGGAAAAGAACTACAGAATCCTGTCGAACTGTTTTCAGTTTTTTTTTTTTTTTTTTTTTGATGGGTAAATCTGTTTTGAGATATTATCTTTGAGTCATGTTACTTCAGATGCCTAACACCAGAAGGACAGAAACAGGCTACCCATAGAGAAATAGATTTCAGAAAGAAAAATGCAGCAAAGAGGAAATATATAGCATATTAACATTGTGACGCGAGACAACCATGAAAATGATATAACAGTTGCCCGTTATTTTTCAGATCAATATGCATGCCTGAACAAAGTAAAATCTACGTATCTCAAATTTCAAAGACAGCTGGATCAGATACAGATTGAAAACGACGATCTTCAACTACACGATGCCGAAAAGTATGCTTAGCAGGATCTGCTAAAATATTCCACTAATTAGCGGAGATCCTGAACTTCAAAGTTTAGGATATATTTCCAATAACATCTTCAGAAATGTTCTATACAATAAGGATGGCAGCACAGAAGCAAACCATTGAACGATACTACAACAGGAAGGCTCATCTCAGATACTTCAAGATTGGGGACTTTGTTCTGAAAAAGGATTTTCAATCAACAAAAACAGCTGGAGCAGGAAAGTTTAACCTAAATTGGGAAGGTCCTTATAAAGTGCGAGGTATCGCTGGGAAAGGTGCTTATGAATTAGAAACCATGGACGACAAGGTGTTACCTTCGAATTGGAATGTTGTTCATTTGAAGAAATATTATTTTTAAGCAAGGGAAATACCCACGATCAGGTATCACTTAACTACGATTTTGTTTTGTTCAGTTAAATTATACTAACAATTTTAGATGATAGGCAAAAAGCTAGCCCATACCAAATGATGATATTAGACCTGAAAGACACGCGGGATACAAAATTATTTTCGGTCTGAGTTACAACCTTTCTGATGGAAATAAAAAGGGTTAAGCAGTCATCATCTAAAAATATACCTCCGAGTCCGGTATGTATTTTCCTTTTTAGGAGATGGACCACATGGAAGGAATAATCAAGTGCTCGAGATTACATACTTCAAAATCTAACACTTGGGGGACTATGGAAGACAAAGAAGACTGAAAGTCAAAGAAGACTAAAAAAGACTAAAAGAGTCAGAATTCAAGTCAAGCCTGGATCAATCCAAAAATCAAAAATCAAGAGCTAATCAAGAGCCAAAACTTCAAAACTTCAAATACAAGGCCTGACTAGCTGTCCATGCAAAACTAATCTCAGCAAAAAAACAAAATTTCTACAGTTAGCCTATTCCTATTTCAGATTCATATTGGAGAGGTACATTAAACAAACAGCAAGTGAAAGAGCCATGGAGGAAAATCCAAATTTAACACTCCAATCAGAATCAACACATAGAGAATCAGCATAGCAGGTGAACAAATATTTAATCTTCTCAGTTTTTAAGTGAATTTAAAGCTTTCTAGGAATTAAGGGAAAATAAAATTTTCCGAGCCGCCTATAAATCAGATGCTCGTATTACAAGGACGAGACTAAGGTAGATATGATAATAAGTAAGAAAGCAAAGTCAAAACGTGCAGAGATTTTGCAAACTCAAGAAATATGAATAACTAAAACTAACTAACAGTCATCACAAGCATGGAACTTTAGACAGTTATGCATTCTTTTGGGGAGAAAGAAAAGGTTACACATAAATGGAGGAAGCCATTACCGAGATGGATAACCAAGAGGTAAGCTTGGTGAAATAGACACCAAAGCTGCCAAAACCGCAGCCTGACCATCTAGACACTCCAGTTCATACTTTAGATTAGTTCCCTGTAAATCAAACAGAAAACGAAATCATTAAACCAAGGGCAAAGAGAACATGATTTTCAAGATCAAATATAATTTTCTTTCTGTTTATTTTTTGGAGCACACAAGACATTGACTTGTATAGCTGATTGGGTAGGCGCTACTCAAGCCTGTGGGATTATTTTGGTTTTTTTACACCTCTCGTACAGGGGGAAACCCTTCTTTAAATCAATTAATTAGAAGAAGGATGACGTAATTTCTCAAAGTACTAACCCAGTAATACATAGCCAACGTCTAAAGTACAGGTATGCCTACAGATCTGAAGGCTAAAATACTGCAAAAAGATATACAACAGCAAAAGAAAGTGTTGTCAATCCTTGAAGACAAGGACAAGATAACAGTATCCTACCAAAAAGCTGAAAGGACATAGTGAGTTTGCCAGAGAAGAAAAACCAACTCAATAGAAACACATCTTGAGGAATTCTGAATCAAGGTCTTCTTGAAAAACAAATTTTTGGGTGGAAATATTCTCTCCTTTTCATTTATTTATGAAGGTATTTGAATGGAAATGGAGTTTAAAATGCTAAATTGACTTGCGTATTATATTAGAGGGATGGAAGAAAACACTAAAGCAATGGTTGAAAAGATTGCTTGATTGAGAAAATATCACCGTCAAAGTACAAAATTCAAATAGTTAAATGAATCTGAACATGAAAGTTGTAAAAGTTTACATAAAATAATACTACTAATGGAATAGTGTCAAACATGTAGGAACATCCCAAATAAAAACAATGTCATAAAAAATGAAGCACAGGATGTATAAGCGAAAGCACGATAATGAATAGGTGAATCAAGAGTTCATTGTTAAGCAAAAGAGACAATCCAACCTAAGTTCCATTTCCAGAAAATTGGAGACCACTGTCTTTAAATCTAGTTATGTGGTTAGTTGATTTGTTTATGGTCCATAATAACAGTTTGACAAGACAAACATGACCTATTTCCACCAAGAGATGCAGTTTGAAACAATTAGATAAAAATGTTGAACAGGAAACATCATGATGAACCAAGCTGATAGAGCCAGGTTACCAGGACAAAACTAGAAAAATGAGCACCAAGTATCTATCTTGGCTTTACCTTTTCAAATGAAATATTTTCTCTCACTGCTCCAAGCATCGTTATTGCATAAGAAATCAAACCACCAATACATGTAGGATCAACCTCAGCTAACGCGCGCAAGGTCAAAGCGGCCTCAATGCGCACCTAACAAAGCAACAGTGAAGGAGTCAGAAGCCAATGAGTAGATAGACAACCCATGAAATCAAGCAAATGATGGATTCAGTAAAAGGCCTTGGGTGTTCCAATTTAAAAGTATATAAACATATTATTACGAGACCAAAAGCATAAACAGGATTTCTTTCCTTCCTTCACAACTATTAAGAAAATGTTTGTGGTCCTAACTCAACCCCAAAGCTAGCTCATGAGATGTGTCAAGAATATTATAAATAATATTGTGTATCAATTATGATCAGTGAGAACTAATTAGATTGTTACTTCCCCAATAATTAGTTAGTTTATGGTCTTCCTTACTATTTTAGATCTTATACACTTCAGTATTTGAACTCACTAGCTTGAGGGAATAATCAAGCTGTATTTTCTCCTCTTTGCTTCATTCTTCACATGGTACAGAGGCAGACTCATCCTATTCTTGGTTTACCCAGTGTTGACTGTTGCTCCCATGCTATAATGTCCAAGCATCAGATGTCCAGTCGTAGGCGTGCTTGGGCATTAAGTGTCACACGTTGATTGGTGAAATAAGTTGTCACCTCATATGGGCTTGGAAATTCCTCACCTCATGAGTTAGCATTTGAGGTTGAGTTAGGCACAAGGTCCATTTTCTTTACAAGATGAGGATTGCTCAAGACCATATGAGGAGGCAACCCATTCTCCCAACCAATGGGGGACACTTAACCTCTCCTCATCCGTACGCCTAGGATTGGATATCTGGAGCACAACCAGAGAGAATAAGACGATTCGGAGCACCAACCCCCTGGTGCTTTATGGGTCCTTTGGAAGGAGAGGTGTTCTCAAGGAAATGCTAACAACTGTATATAAGTTAAAGAGCAAATGTTTGCAAATTAGACATGACCCCAACCTCAGGGATGTATATAAAAGTAGACATTTTCCATGATAGCAACTCCACATAAAAATAGGGATAGCACATCTCTCTCTCTTTTTTTCTTATTTTGATAATCGAGAAATCCTCGGGGGCCAGCTGCCACAAGGTTCTAAAATCAGTGGATAATGAGCCCATTCCTCTAGCCTTTCCACTTATATATAAAGTTAATTTGTCCAAGGCAGAGTTCGAACTCGTGACGTGCGTCTAACCACCCATCACACGTTGCGCTCTTATCACTGAATTAAAGTTCTGGAAGCAATAAAATTCTTAAGGATAGCCATCTTTTTGTTTTTCCCAACATTATCATAGTGCTGGTTTTTCCCGACCAATAAGAATTTTCTTATTCATCATAAAAATAACTTACTCTTATTTAATACCAAGATAGAAACAAGAGTGACTTCTGCAGAAATTAAAATAAATTACAAACTTTGCTAGACACGACAGGCTGATGGAACCTGATTTATAGATTTTCTTTAAGTATTCGTCTTTGATAACTCAAGTCTAGGAACATGTGAATATCTACTCCCGCATTCAATGAAGCCACATACGAACATAAGTAGAAGCTTACCAATGGTGCATGTTGTGAAACTGCAGCAACAACTGTATTATCAAGAACTTCCTTAAACTCAGCCGGAACCTGCATAATGGCATACCAATTACTAACCAAACACTGGCTCTACAAAGCAATCAAAACGACTTATCACAAACCAAACTACCGTATGTAGGGGCAAACATGAATTTCAATTAATTAGTCAAGCAATCAGCTCAAATCAATTCATCCTAGAAACAGATAACAAGAAACCCAAAGACCCATCAGCTCCCTGCTTCCACCCTGTAGGAGTATATTTGCTGAATATCAGCCAAGCCAAACCAGGTAATATAGCATAGCTGGAAGACTCGTGCTCAAAAAATTTTGATTATCGAGCACAGGTTAATCAGTAAAAACGATTAGATTCTCACTCTCACATAGCAAAATTAAGTCCACATGACACTGCACTTGTAGATGATTGGATGGAGTTTGTAGAAAAAAACTTTTCTCTGTAGAGATAGTGTACCACTTGTAAACATGATTTCCCATTTTCTGGCAATAAAATGTCTAATTACTTATCAGAAAAGAATGGTCCCATGAGTGAAAAATTGTGGTAAGGGCATAAAGGTACAAGTTTCCAATCTTCAATAAACCAATCAGAGAGAAAATCAAGCTGCATTGAATCCCAATCCCAACTATTAACTAGACCAAGCAAATTATCCAAAGGATTAATAAAGTGGACAAATAACAGGTAAACATATGCAAAGCAGAGAATATTGTCCTTCACCTCCCCTAGTGTTTTCAAAGCATACGACATGGTACGCAAAGCAGCAACCCGCATGGATGGAGTAGCATCAGGAGATTGAAGCTGCAGAAAGCAACTGTTAGAGCATCTCATGTGACAACACATTTCACAAGAGCCAAACACCACCAATAACTTCAAGAAGAAATTTCCAGAATACAATTCACTAGAACAAACCTGTTTGCCCAAAAGAACTAAAAGGCCTCTCTGAGTAGGTTCACTCATTTGGTCAGTTATACCCACTCGAAGGATGTATAAAATGCATGCCTTCAATTAATCATCAACAAAACTGGTGAGGATATTGAGTCTACAATCTTGAAATCAAAAAAAGCATATAGTACAACGCAATGAAGAAGATAAATCGTTGCAATAAATTAAGGTAAAGACCAAGTGGATACAACTTCCATAGACACCACTCTAACTTTATGGCATTATGATTGGATTTCGTGAACTTCCTTTTTGGTGGCTGTATCACTTTATTTCAGCTTCTTTTACAAATAAAACAGCATGCTTCAATTAGATTTCCCCCAGAAGGTTCATTAGCTAATCGGGAGTCGGTGAGTCCACACAAGAGCAAAAGTTGGTATCTAAGCAACCTTGTACTTGGAGACAAGTCCTTCAAGAGATAATATTTAGCATCGTAACCTAGATTATATTTTGTGCTTCAAATCAAATTAGAATGTCCATTGACATCAACAAGCTTTTGATTGAAGTTTATATCCATCAACTTCAAGCCACATAAAGAGCAAGCAATGATCAGAATTCCTGAATTTTAAATTTAAATCCGGACTTCGGCTGAGTATATTACAGATGTAAGTCTTATTGCATTTACTAACGTCCATAAGTCATTTCCAGAAGCTCTGAAGAATACAAATTCTATACGTTCTTAAACGCACTTAAAGTAATGATGGGAATTCTCATCCAGAAACAGCACGAACGTGCTATATTGAACAGTAATCTCGTGTAACTGAATAGAACAGGGGGAGGGAAGAGCTATAACCAACAATTTGTCATGCATCAGCAATTAGACAGATGAACACTTATTTAGTCGCTTCCTGGAGTGGAATAAACAACCGAAAAAATTAAGAAAATGTCCATGAAAGCCAACTCTCTTTCACCTCAGCAAAGGACAAAAGGCAAATATTTTGATGAGACCAGTCACCAACTAGCCAAAATAAAATGCACAATTGGATGAAATTTTGGCAGAGTAAAAAGAACTATATACCAGTGCTTGAGCATCAAACAAACTATCAGCACGAAGCATCTCCATCACTTGAAAGATGTACTTTTCAAGCTCAGTATCAGGCTGAAGATACTTCAAGCGAATGGCCTGAAAAGAGAAACTCATCAATGGTATGTTCTTCTAACATTCTTTGCACTAAATCTTCCTCTCTTTTTTTTTTTTTGCGGGTGGGTGGGGGTTGATAAAAGATTGTATTATATAGATTGCACCAAGGAGGTACAAATTCACGATAATAAAAAAATTAGGCATAGTTCAAGTGTATATTTTACTTGGGGTATGTTTGGAAACCACTGTGTAATTACAATGACAGGGCACCACGTGCATTGAAACTACCAACTTTTCATAGATAAAATTTGTCCTCCTTTCACCAGCTTCAATTATAGCGGAGGTGGTCCCCTCGGGGACATCCGATAAAAATAAAGGTATAGTGGAGGTGGGACGTTAAACTCTACTTTATCAAAAGAGGACAATGCCTGTATAATCTTCCTTGATGACTTAAAAATGTTCACGTATAAAATATTGGACAGACACCCACATGCATTTGTAACTTTGATATTCCAAAACAGTATAAATCTTTTATCCAAAACAGGAAAAAGGATGTTTGGATGTAAGACAGGATTTATTGATTCATTGGCTACCTGGAGAAAAGAAACCCATGACAAGGTTAGGCCAACGCGCAGAACTTTCACCCGAGGACCACTAGCTGCAATTTTTCAACTTATCAGAGACTCAGAAATCATTGTAAATCTTCCCAGGATTTTCAAGAAACAACACACACACTGAAACAAAGAATCATGAAGCAATGCTAGTTATGTGGAAAGGAGGAGAGACAAACATGTCAAGTTACACTTTGCAAACAAAAGACTAAGAAATCAAGCATGGAGATGTTACTTTTCAATGTGAATACTTCATTTTTGAAAAGGATCAATGTGAATACTTCATTTAGCAGATAACTGACAAGGCTGTTTCAAAAATAATGGATTGGTCCAAGTAGGAGTCTTTTCCATGAGAACTCATTGTTCTGGTAGAAAATTTAACAAAGATAAGATACGACACTTCACTTGAGAGTAGCAATTACTTAAACTTGGAACAGAAGGGACAAAAGAAGGGAGGGACACAAATTTCCAGTCCCTCCTGCTCCAATTCTGTTCCTTCAGTGTACGTCAGAAAAAGAATCTTGTCAATCCACCAAGAAATACACTAGCAAACTCCTTTGCTTGTGGATTTGTAGCTAATAAGGGTACTGTCATTTTACCTAGATAGATCCACTCACCATGATAATGGAGCAGGAGAATCAACTTAGCTAATGCTCAATTGTTATGATTTTTGAAAGATGAGCAAAACCGGAAACCACAATGAGAAGGAAGCTTGTTTGAAATTGGATTTTAATGGAGACTTTTTACTAAACATTTGAACATTTTAGAACTTCCGATTAAAAAAGGTTGTTTCTCTATAAGACGGTCAATTCCCTCAGGGAGAGCTACAGAAAGAAAGGATGCACCCTTGTATATTACGTTTAACACTCTAAATCAATAGCACATGCCATCTTTCCACATTCTGATTGCAATGATGTGTTTAAGACCTAAATTCACTGCAATGAGCTTTCTGACAAATGAAACATAGTGAGATGCTAAATATACCTTTTACAAATGGCAAAGTTAAGTGTCTCTCCAAACCCCCATCAAGTTTCTTGGGAGTAAAATTACTTTTTCCCCTTGGTTGTACCTAATGAGCATAAGCAAAGTCAGATCAAGAAATATAAAATATTTTAAAAGCATTTACAATATATTTATCTCCTTTTCCAATTCGGAGGTTTCTTTTTGCCCAGATTTTGTTTCCTTTCTTTTTCTGGGTTCCCTCTGTTGGTACATTTCTCTTCTAATTATATATCCTTTTCCTTCTTTTAATAAAATTTTCGTACTTTATCAGAAAAGGACTTACAACCTGTGCATCAGGATTCATCCCAAGACCAAGCAATGCTCCCAGAGCTTCTGCAAATGCATCCCTTATTGACGAGATAGGGTCTTCAAGGGCCTGCAAAACACAGAGTTAGAGATTCAGTGTTTATTTCCAATAGGATGAGAAGAAGCATCCACGTTAAAATGGGAAACTCAAAGGAAGAGAGCAATTCATCAACCTTGACACAAGAAGAAGAAGCATTATCAAGTTCTCCAACCCCTAATCCCGGCCCTCCGATGTTTGCAAACGCTTTTAGACATCTAGCTGCAGCTACTCTAACAATAGATGATTTGTCCACGATACCGATTCGCATAATGATACGAAATGCATCAGTATATGCTGAGGCAGCAGCAGCGCCCCCACAGCCTTCTAAAGCATTTTGAAGCATCTGTAAAGCTTCTTCTCTAACAAAGTCCTGAATGTACAAGTGGTTATATAAGATAATACCAAGTTTGAAATGCTAAACCGCCTTTTTCATAAGTCAAATAAACATTTGAAAGCTAAACATGAGCTTGAAGGAAAAAGATTTGGAGATTTGTGCTATATGGACAAACTTTCAGAGGTTCAGTTATTTATTCCATAATGCATCACTGGAATGATTATTCAAAAAACTTATGATAATATCAACTGATTAAAAAAGTAAAGAATAAAGACACAACTACCTATTATGCACCAAAGCTAAATACCCGAGAGTTTTCCATAAAATCAACCAAACTCTTTTCAGCTCCCTTAGCTTATATTGACAGCCTATTTACAAAAAATGAAAGACAGGTTATACCCACATCTCAATCTCCCACAACTGCACACCACTCACTTAAAACTAAGCTTAAGTTGGACATTATAAATGCAATATACTATTAGCATCGTAGCCATAACCCGAGGATTTATTAAGGCTTCAAAGGAATTATCCAGACTCTAAATTTGATGACAAGGCCAAAGCAGAACTTGAGACAAATATAATAAAACTTTAACTGAAGCAAAGAACAAAATACCATCTTGAACAAGCATTCAAATGGGTAGGAGAAAGAACTGGCAGCAGAAAAATGAAACTGGGAACAATACGCAAGTAACAGGTGCGAAGTTAAGGGACAAAAACAACAGCCTATACAGTAACTCTTTTATTAACTCAGGGCATAAGGTCCATAATGGCCGACTGTTCCTTCCCCACACCTCCACCATCTTGGACATGCATTCAAATGGGTAGAAGAGCACCCGCAGCAGAAAAATGAAACCGGGAACTATAAGCAAGTAGTAGGTGTGAACTTCAAGGACCAAAACAGCGGCTTGTACATTAACATCGTCTAAATACCCGAGAGTTCTCCATAAAATCAGTCAAACTCCTTTCAGCTCCCTATGCCCATAAGGCCAGCCTTTTTTTTGACAAGTATAACGACAGCCTATTTATAAGAATGAAATAACAGGTTATACCTACATCTCAATCTCCCACAAGTTCACACCACTCACTAGAGTCCTAAAACTAATCTTAAGTTGGACACTATAAACGAAATATAATATTTGCATCGTAGCCATAACCTAAGGATTTATTAAAGCTTCAAAGGAATTATAGCCACAGACTCTAAATTTGAATACAAGTCCAAAGTAGAACAGTTAGGACAAATACAATAAAACTTTAAATAGCAATATCTGCAACACTATTTGGACTTTATAATCCCCTGAATATAGTCGATTTTTGATTGCCAACTTTAACTGAAGCAAAGAACAAAATACCATCATGGACAGGCATTCAAATGGGTAGGAGACAGCACCGGCAGCAATGAAACCGGAAACATTACAGGCATCTATAAAGTAACATCTTTTTTTTATTAACTCAGGGCATAAGGGCCTACTGTTCCTTCCTCACACCTCCACCATCTTGGAAATGCATTCAAATGGGTAGGAGAGCACCGGCAGCAGAAAAATGAAACCGGGAACAAAACACAAGTAACAGGTGTGAAGTTCAAGGACAAAAACAACGGCCTCTGCACAGTAACATTGGGCATAAGCTCCAAAATGGCACACTGTGCCCACCCCCTCTCTTTTTCTTTTTTCTTTTTTTGAATAACAGGTAGGAATATTTATCTTTTGGATCAGTAACAAAAAAATAATATTTTATTAAGGATAGCGCCAAGGTAGTGCATTCTTTACGCAAAATGCACACTTTCACCTCCAGAAAACTATAGGAAGCTCATTTCCTCTGTATTATTTCTGATCTACTCGTGTCTCAAGCCCATTACAGTATGTAGTGTGTACTAACTTTCTGGTACTTAACACTCTGTATTGGAAGTTATGATTTGGTTGAGACTGCATTTATCAAAAGACTCCACTTAATCAAAAACAACTCTCGGCGGTCCACTTTTCTCCAACATCCAATTGTTTTAAGGGAGAGACCAATTTCAAAACCCAATGTCACCAATAGCCCTCTCAAAGGACCCAAGTCACGCAACACAACTGTGAGAAGGCACGGGAGAAAATATGTTATTGATATTGGATGAACAATACAATACAAGAGGTCCTTATTTATAGCTATACTATACAAGGACATACTACTCTTCTACCAATGTGGGACAATACTACACTATATACATGCTGTAAACTAACACTCCCCCTCAAGCAGGTGCATACAAATCATATGTACTGAGCTTGTTACATATATAACCAATACGAGGACCAGTGAGAGACTTGGTGAAAATATCTGCAAGTTGATCATTCGACCTCACAAACTTTGTAGCAATCTCTCCTGAAAGTATCTTTTCTCTGACGAAGTGACAACCAATCTCAATGTGTTTAGTTCTCTCATGGAACACCGGATTTGATGCAATATGAAGGGCAGCTTGATTATCGTACACAAGTTCCATCCGACTGATTTTACCAAATTTCAACTCCTTGAGCAATTGTTTGGTCCAGACTAGCTCACATGTTGCCATAGCCATTGCTCGATATTCTGCTTCTGCACTAGACCGAGCAACTACATTTTGTTTCTTGCTTTTCCAGGACACCAAATTTCCTCCTACTAAAACACAATATCCAGACGTAGAACGTCTATCAGAAGGTGATCCTGCCCAATCTGCTCATGACCTCGATCCTCAAAGAGTAACCCTTTGCCTGGAGCCGATTTTATATATCGAATAATGCGGACAACTGCATCCCAATGACTATCACAGGGAGAATTCATAAACTGACTTACAACACTCACAGGATAAGAAATGTCGGGTCTAGTCACTGTGAGATAATTTAATTTTCCAACCAGCCGCCTATAGCTTGCAGGATCGCTAAGCGGCTCCCCCTGTCCTGGCATAAGTTTAGAATTCGGATCCATCGGAGTGTCAACAGGTCTGCAACCTATCATCCCCGTCTCCTCAAGAATGTCTAAAGCATATTTTCTTTGAGAAATAACAATACCTGAGCTAGACTGGGCAACCTCAATACCTAGAAAGTACTTCAATCTGCCTAGATCCTTAGTTTGGAAGTGCTGGAAGAGATGCTGCTTCAGATTGGTAATACCATCCTGATCATTGCCAGTAATAACAATATCATCAACATAGACTACCAGATAAATACAGAGACTTGAAGCAGAGTGCCGATAAAACACAGAGTGATCAGCTTCACTACGAATCATGCCAAACTCCTGGATAACCGTGCTGAACTTACCAAATCAGGCTCGAGGATACTGCTTTAGACCATAAAGTGACCGACGCAAGCGACATACAAGACCACGAGACTCCCCCTGAGCAACAAAACCAGGTGGTTGCTCCATATAAACCTCATCCTCAAGATCACCGTGAAGAAAGGCATTTTTAATGTCCAGCTGATAGAGGGGCCAATGACGAACCGCAGCCATGGATAGAAAAAGGCGGACTAAAGCCACTTTAGCCACGGGAGAAAAGGTATCACTGTAATCGAGCCCAATTATCTGAGTATTATCCTTTGGCAACAAGACGGGCCTTAAGTCGATCAATCTGTTCATCGGGACCAACTTTGACTGCATAAACCAAACGACAACCAACAGTAGATTTACCTGAGAGAAGAGGAACAAGCTCCCAAGTACCACTTGTATGTAAAGCAGACATCTCGTCACTCATAGCCTGTCGCCATCATGGATGAGACAACGCTTCACCTGTAGACTTAGGGATGGAAACCGAGGACAAAGAAGATATAAAAGCATAATGGGGAGATGACAGACGATGATAGCTCAAACCGACATAATGAGGATTAGGGTTAAGTGTGGTCCGTATACCTTTCCGAAGTGCAATCGGTGTACTAGGAGCAGGGTCCGCAGCAGGAGCAGGGTCAGGTGCAGGACGAGAACCAGTTGGGCCTGATGGAAGACGCAAACGACGATGATAAGTCAAAAGTGGTGTTCCTGTGGCTGGGGAACTAGGGGGAACAATACTAGACTCCTCAACGGTTGGTATGGATGAAACCTCTGTGGTCGAAGGTGGAGGAGGAGCTATAGTAAACTCCTCAAAGGTCGGTATAGGTAAGAGCTCAGATATATCATGGTGGTCAGCAGAGGTAAAGAAAGGTCTAAACTCAAAAAATGTGACGTCAACTGACATAAGGTACCTACGAAGATCTGGAGAATAACAACGATATCCCTTCTGAACACGAGAATAACCAAGGAAGACACATTTGAGAGCAGGAGGAGCTAACTTATCTTTCCCAGGGGCTAAGTTATGAACAAAACACGTGCTCCCAAAAACACGAGGTGGAAGAGAGTATAAGGGTGACGGGGGAAACAATACTGAATGCGGAATCTGATTCTTGATGGGAGATGAAGGCATCCGATTAATCAAATAACAAGCTGTGAGAACTGCATCGCCCAAAAACGCAGCGGAACACGAGATTCAATTAGAAGCGTGCGAGCAGTCTCAATAAGGTGCCTATTCTTTCTCTCAGCAACCCCATTTTGCTGAGGGGTATAAGGACAAGATGTCTGATGAATAATTCCTTGAGAAGTCATAAACTGCTGAAATTGAGAAGATAAATATTCTAAGGCATTATCACTGCGAAAAATGCGAATAGAAACACCAAATTGGTTTTTGATTTCAGCACAGAAACTCTGGAATATAGAAAATAACTCAGAACGATCTTTCATTAAGAAAAGCCAAGTACATCTTGAATAATCATCAATGAAACTGACAAAATAACGAAATCCCAAGGATGAACTGACTCTACTAGGACCCCATATATCAGAATGAACTAAGGAGAAGACAGACTATGCATGACTCTCAACACTACGCGAAAAGAAGGCTCGGGTATGTTTCCCAAGTTGACACGACTCACAATTTAATGTAGACAAACTAGATAAACTAGGCACCATCTTCTGAAGTTTGGATAAACTCGGATGTCCTAAACGTCTGTGGATTAGATCTGGAGGATCTGTAACTAGACATGTTGTGGAAGGACTGAGTGAGTTAAGGTAGTAAAGGCCTTCTGATTCACGTCCTGTACCAATTGTCTGTCCCGTACTGCGGTCCTGCATAATAAAAGAATCGTCAATAAAATATATACCACAATGGAGGGCACGAGTCAAACGACTAACAGATGCAAGACTAAAAGGACAGTCAGGGACATAAAGAACGGAATCTAGGGTGATAGAAGACAAGGGATTAGCTTGTCCAACTCCTTTTGCCTTAGTTTGACATCCATTGGCTAAAGTAACAGTGGGAAGAGACTGTGAATATACAATATTTGACAAAAGTGATATATTACCAGAGATGTGATCAGAAGCGCCGGAGTCCATGACCCATGGGCCAAGAGTGCTAGACTGGGAAACACAAGCAAAAGAATTACCAGTAACAGAAGTATCAGTCTGAGCAACTGAGGCTACTTGTGGAGATGTCTGCTTACTTGCTCGATACTGAAGGAGCTCATTATATTCTTCTTTAGATAAAGAAAATCCTTGGTTACCTGGAGTCTCGGTCTGAGCAATGTAAGCATTTTTGGGTGGACGACCATGTAAGGAATAGCACATTTCACGAGTGTGTCCAAGTTTGTGACAATAAGAACACTTGGGTCTAGATCTTCCAAAACGACCTCCTCCTCGTCTATGCTCCATAGTTTGAGATGCCCGAACATCCATTGTCTGGGATGCAAGAACAGAGGAATCAAGTATCTGTGATGAGATCACTGGTGGACTTGGTGCTGCAGCAAGGCAGAGTAATCGAGAGAATAATTCATCAACTGTCGGGACAGACGGACTAGCCAAAATCTGGTCGCGTACTGAATCAAGATCATTAGGAAGTCCAGCGAGGGTAAGAACGAGAAACATCTTATGTCGCTGCTCTTGTTGTTTTTCCACACTAGCAGAAACTGGCATCAACTTCTCAAATTCCTCCATGACTGCATGTACTTGACCCAAGTAAGTAGACATATCCAATTCCTGCTTCTTTAAGTTTGTCATCCGTGATATCACATCATAGAAGCGAGATATGTCATTAGTGTATAAGATGCGTGCCTTTGCCCAAACCAAATAACATGTCTGGAATGGACGAAACAAGGGCATCAACTTGGAATCGATAGATCGCCACAAGATGCTACATAACTGAGCATCGATTTTTGCCCAGAGTGCTATTGCCTTTTCATCTCCATCGTTAGACTGTTTGATTAGATGATCTTGAACACCTTGACCTTTACACCATAACTCGACAGATGAAGCCCAAGCTAAGTAGTTTGAACCTCCCATTAAAGGTTCCGAGGTAATAATAGCACTAGAGCTTCCAGAGCTCATGTTTCTAGACCCAAAAGCATCAAATCCCAAAGACATCGTTGCAAATTATTACCAAATAGGAGAAAAAATCAACTGTAATCCACTGAAACAGTGTACGGAAACACAGAAACAGAATACTGAAATATTGTAGCTGCCGGAATCTACTGTAGCTGTCGGAATAGTACTGTAGCTGCCGGAAAAAATTCAAAGTTGTCGGAATGAAATGAAAACAGTAAGGGTAGGATCGGAATTACCAGGCGACCCAACTGTTCTGAAGAAAGATTTTCAAAAAATGGCCGAAAGTGGTCGTACGCGCCGGCGCGTGAGCTTCTGGTGGCGTGTGAAGGCGCGTGAGGAGGCTGCTGCCGGAGTTTTTCACTGGGGTTTGGTCGCCGGACAGTGACGACTATTGTGGTAGTGTTGGATTTTGCACAACACTGACAGAAATGAAGCAGATAGAAAACAGACTTAAAAAAGTACTGATTTCTCTTTCCCGGAATTGCTGGAAATTATGCACAGCGATTTCTCTTTCCCGGAATCGCTGGAATTTATGCACAGCGATAAGTCTCTCACAATTGCTCTGATACCATGTGAGAAAGCACGGGAGAAAATATGTTATTGATATTAGATGAACAATACAATACAAAAGGTCCTTATTTATAGCTATACTATACAAGGACATACTACTCTTCTACCAATATGGGACAATACTACACTATATACATGCTGTAAACTAACAACAACCAACAGAATAACATTAATTAGAACGCCATTCTGACTCACACAACTCTGTGAGGAAGTTGACTAGACTGTACTGCAAATATAAGCTAGCAAGTTTTTATTCCTAAACAAAGAGAGTCATGCATGAACACGTAATATGGAAAGACGTGGAATGATAATGAAATCACAGTACCTCATTGAACTTCAGTAGTTTTGTGACAATCGTGGTTGTTTCAAGTAAGCCTGAAGTGATTCGTCTACCAAAATAGCGATACAATTCTCCCAAGCACTCAGCAGCACCTAAAATACAGCGACTTAATATAGCAACTCCCATATACACAAGAGAAACCCGTAATGCATACCAAGAAAAAACATCACAAGGCATAGGTTAGGACATATCAATTATAATAAGGAAAACAAGATGCAACCTGAAAATAAAGCCACAGAAAATTTGATACTTAATCCCATATTAGGTAGTTCTTGGATTGTTGAATAGTTTATAAAGCTTGAGTTCTTGAGCACAAGATAACTGGGCATATTTGGGTAACTTCAACAAAATTGGTAAAGAATTCTAGATAAACCAATTCCATGCTATGAAGCTACAACCACTAGATAATAACAACTGAAAAGGAAATTTATCCTGTAATAAATGATCCCCCAAGTTCTATGTGCAATTATCAATGAAATAAAGAATATACAACAGAACTCAAAGTTTTAGTCGTTCTTGACACACCTGCAATTCGCTGAGGTTCACTTTTCTTTCCATCGGAAAGAAATCCCTGCAAACTGCTAGCCCTAGAGTATATTGAAATACTGTCACCCTTTTGTATAATCCTTGCCATTGCCACTGAGGCCAAATGACGCACCGGTTTCCTTGCGCCAAGCACAAGTAGAGAATAAAGTGCATCCTCACATTTCCTTTGCCACAGCAGTATACATTCCTGAAATTTTACAATTTTAGGTATCCATTAACATAATAAAGAAAAGAAAAAACAAGTGGATCAGAGTAAATAGCTCCAACAAAAGTTCATGCTAGTCAAACAAACAAAAATTAATAGACTCTTTGAAGTTGATCACAATCCAACTAGATCCTTCTGTCATAAATTGACAACGTGGTATTCAAAACTCTAACAAGTTGGAAGATTACAACTTTTAAAGTTCACTACATACCCAAACATATTAAAATTGATTGAATCACTTCGTTAAAATTGGAGAAAATTAAACTCTACACCTTTATGTTAACACAAATTCAAAACAAGTAACATTAGAAAGAATGTGAAGAGAAGAGTTCTAAAGAAAGACAAGTGGGACAAATAAGAGAAGAAATTGGAGACTGCGTAGTTGACTAATATGGAAGATACAACAACAACAACTATGCCTCAATCCCTAACAAGTTGGGGTCAGCTATAGCAATCCTCACAGACCATGTTACTCCAACATTCTGACACAGACTCTCTTTTTTTGTTGATGTGTCATTGTAAGACGGCCTTTCATGAGCAGACACCATCTCTCTTAATTGTAATCTTTTGCCTGGATCCGCTGGATGCTTTTAATGAATTCTCCTTACTTCGTCAAAAAAAAAAAAACATGGCCTTTCATTAAATTGGAATACGAAACATTGAATGGTCATCGCTAATATACCTCGAGAGTGTATCCAAAACATTTGAAAAGTGTATCAGGAACATTTACCAGAAATCACACTGGAAAGTCATCGACAAGTTTTGATACACCAAATCTCATCAGAAAAATTTTGGTCATCAAAATTTCAGCAAAACATTTACCTATAAATGCATCTTGAACGTCCTAAGGATATGTATAATGTAGGAAAATGCATTTATTAATTTTTACTTTTTGGTATACTTCTTGTATACGGGGATCTCCCCAACATTAATAAAATTACTTATCTTATTAAAAAAAGTGAATTAATTAGTATGGTCAAGGATGATACGCCCAAATGAACAAAAGTAAATTAAATGGATTAAGCTTTGCATCACCACCATCAGCTTCTCTATCCTAGTTTAAGGATCTCCTAAAGTTCTCTTTCCATCCCAAAAGGGGTTGAGACGATGACACCCGTTATCTCCTTTCCTCTTCATCCTTGCGGTTTGAGCAATATGTTAAAAATTACTGTCAGAAAAGGATATATCAAGGGATTCCAGATAGATTCTCCAAAGGCTAGCAAATCAAAATCTCTTCTGTATATTATGTAGAGGACACAGTAATTGGCTAGCAAATCAAAATCTCTTCTGTATATTATGTAGAGGACACAGTAATTCATGTAATGACGTGTGATGCAGTGGAGGAACAATAGAAATATCTCAGAATTACCGCACCAGCCTTTTAATCAGTCTCTGCTCTGAAAAAATCAACTTAGCCAATAGCTTCTTGTACCCACACTGAGGTGCTAAATATTCAGTCATTAGCAAGATGCTTTTGGTTAAATTGAATCCAGCCCAAACTATAACAGGGAACTTCTAAATTTTTACTTAATAGTTTGAATTTACTTTTATCAAAACATAACCAAGATAGACAATATGTATGTTAACCTCCCTGAAAAAACGAATCAATAATCATGTTAAACTGGATGAACAAATGATTCAAATAAAATTTGAGATTAATCAAACAATGTATTCGAACTAGACCAATGTATACATCCAATAGATATGGTAAAGGACATTCGGGGAAAAAACACTACCCAAAAGTTGCCAACAAATCAAGAAGAAACGCATTCCCCCCAAATTGGTCAACAATGCATTAATATAGATTGCAACCTTTGTATGTAATCCTTTCTTTGCAATATCTTTTACAGGGGAGTCACCATCTTGGCATTTTTTAATACTTTCTCCGATCAACAACCAAGAAGGATAGAAATTTTTGATAAGAAAGAAGATATATAAATAGTTATATCAAGGAATATCACGAAGAAACAATGGATCAGTACCTACTTGGTAGATTGATGCTTTAACATATCGCTATTTGAAAAATGAGCAGCAGATACACATGATAATCCAGGAAAACATCTACTACTGCCCTTTCAAATTTAGTTTTACTTCATCTTTGAAAAGGCGGAGACATTAAAGTATGCTTGTTAGATACCAACACTGATTGGCTAGGGAAACATTAAAGTATGCTTCTTCAAGTATAACAGAATGCAGCAACCCAACCAAACAGGCCCCAAGTGCTTAGCATCTTCCAAGAATTGCCAACCTCGATATGCAATACAATCAATAATAGCCAATACAACAACAAAACAAAAAAAAAAAAGTGGATGTGAACTTATAAAAAATACATATCTTTAAAAAAATCCTTAATGCATATAGTTTAAGTCAAGATTAGTTAGCTGAGACTAGAAAAGTGAAGAAAAGTCAATAGAAATTCCTTTTTTTGGATACGTTAATGGAATTAGAGTGACTTTTACTATGAATGCGACAATGTTGAAATAACTGGATACAATTCACAATGAAAGTCGATCAAGATCTAGCGAAGTTTACAAAAATAAAAGCGGAGTGAGAAATATAGTGACCTTGGATTCTTCATCAATGGCGGAGATGAGATCAGAGAGAAGATCAAAACAGAGGAGAGGGTCGGGAGACTTGTGAGCAGCTGAGGCCACTATAGATTCCAACTGCGCCACCAATACGCCAAATCTTGACAGTGGAACGTCGTCTCTGACGAATTTCTTCGCCATTGTAGTTTAACTGAAAGAGCAAACCTTTTAGGGTTTTAGAAAGTATACAGATTTCGCGGTTTCCTCATTAGTTGGAGTGAAGTACTGAAATGGCGAAGGGAATGAGTGATATTACAAGAAATCTAATGACTTCCACAGGCTGTTGCGAGTCGGGATCGGGTTTTCAAAGTGGATGTGAAGGGAGTACACGGTAACTATTTATAGAGAAGTGCTATACCGAGTCCGACACGCATATGGAAAGTGTAACTTTGGAAGTTGGAACTATGTTGTGTGAATGTAAATGAGGGGAAATTGTTCTAATATAACCAATTGATTCATGTAAATTGAACATGAGGTATACCAATATATTTTGTTTGCTAAGTTAATTGAACAGACTACACAATTTATTGAACAATTACCTGTTAGCGAGAGAAGTTTGTAAAATATGATGGAAACTCCATTTTTTATAGATATAAAATATTTTATTCGGAGAAAGTGAAAGAAAGTTAAGATACTTTAGCTTAGTTTTACTAACATTTAGCTAGCGTTTGGTCATAAATTCCCAAATTTATTCTAAAAAATCTGATTTCTGTGAAGTTTGGTTTGAAAATAAAAATGCGTTTGGACATATGTTTTGGGTGAAGTTTGGTTTGGAAAAACATGAAACATGACTTACACCCACAAGTTCTAAAAACTATCATAAATACTCAACAGTACCATTATCAATAACATTCATTATGTTATCGCAAACCATAGTCCTGAACATAAATAAATTTGATATAAAATTATCATTTTTATAATGAACTACATGATACACTATCAGATGACCGAGAAGACGAAGCAACATCGTTATAAAATAATAAATGATGGGCTCTTTTATAAAATACAAAAGTTTGGAGCAATTTTTAAAGAAATTTTTACATACCTATACACTATTAGAAATTTTATTACCCTCTCTACTCAAGTTTTAATTTAATTACATCCTATATACAAATTTACCAATTATATACACTTTAGGAATTAAATGAGTATCCCTTTTATATTATGAATCAATTATTTCTCATCCTTATTCTCTCTCCCTCATGCGCTCTCTCTCCGTCTCTCTCTCTCATGCGCTCTCTCTCTCTACGTCTCTCTATATCTCTCAATTTCTAATTTCAGTAATGTAGAGCAAAAGAAAAAAGAGCACAATTCCACCATTGGCGGCATTAAAAAGCTTCGATGCTTTGAATTCGAATTTGGGTTTTCAAAAAATATTATTTGTTTGAATTGGGTATTGCTGTAAATAATTGGGAATTATCTCTACGTCTCTCTCTATCTCTCAATCCATAATTCCAGTAATGTAAAGTAAAGAAAAAGAGAGCAGCAATTCTACCATTGATAGACATTAAAAAGTTTTGAAGCTTTGAATTCGAATTTGGGTTTTCAAAAACCATTATTTGTTTGGATTGGGCGTTGTTGCAAATAATTGGTAATATGGTTTGGAGTTTATATCTCAATTTTGAGGGTGTTTTGGTGAAGATCAGACTTGATTTTCGTTGAATTTCAGATTGAAACTCGTCGAAGAAGAAGAAGAAGACATGACATACATTATACTTACGAAATTGTAGTAAAATTGTAGAAAAATTATATTCTGTTGTTTATATATATTTTTTTTTAACTATTGTATGAAAGTTGAACAATATTGTATGTAAGTTGTATGATATTGTAGTTGCATATAACTAAAAATAATGTATGACAATTGTAGACAAGTTGTAGATAAGTTGTAGATAAGTTGTATAATATATATAATTAGTTGTATGAAATTTATTTTTACGATGTATAAAATACAAAATATACAAAAGACATATTGTATAAAATTTGTATATACGTGGTGTAATATTGTAGTTATATATAAATTGGTAGAAATAATGTATGAAAGTTGTAGATAAGTTGTATAATATATATAATTAGTTGTGTGAAATTTATTTTTACTATATATAAATCAGATACAAAATATGCAATAGACATATTGTATAAAATTTGTATTTAAGTGGTATAATATTGTAATTGTATATAACTGGACAGAAGGCGGAGATCACCATCACAATGAGGGAGAGGAGAAGAAGAAGAAAAAAGACAAGAAGGACAAAAAGGAGAAGAAGCACGATGAGCATGACAACAGCAGCAGTGACAGCGATAGCGATTAGATCTAATCCTCGATCATTAAATAAAGTTCCTTCCTAATTAGCCTTTCTCCAATGTATTTCCTACTGCTTTCTGATATAGATCATATATCTTCCTTACCACTTAGCAGTTGCTTGTATGTTTTAAATTCGGTGGAATTTAATTAATATTTGAATCACTTGTTGTATACCTTCTTCGATTTTTCTTTTACTTTTACTCGTTTTTGCAATTAAGAAAGTCACGGCCAAGGTGTTTTCGTCGGCAAGAGGAGGGCATATAAATTACTAGACAAATCTGTTCATGGATCCCAAGGGTTCAAAGCAGCCGCATGAGAGATCCCATACTAATATTCTGGAGAGAAGAAAAAAAAGAGGAGAAAAAAAAAGAAAAAAAAAGGCTTTAACTATATCCCTTGATTGAAGGCACTACTAATGAATTAGTAGTCTTTTAAGGTGGAATGTATATATTTTATAAACAAAACTTGTGTAGGTCGGGTAAATATCAAAACATGGACATTTTTCGTAATAAAGTTTCAAATAGTGTATAAGAATGAAAAAATTCCATTTTAAAAAAATATAATTATGATATTTTGGCCCAAAATCAGCTATTGAGCTGGTTTTGGGATTTAGAATTTTGCCAAAATGTAGGCAAAATCTATGGCCAAACATGTGTTTGCCAAATAAAACTCAAGTTTATTTTGACAAAATTTATGGCCAAACGGGTCCTTAATATATAAGCCTTTTAACTTAGCTCGGACCCTAAAGAAAGAAAGAACAGATAAAAGCGCAAACTTCATATACTCTCTTAGTTTATATCTTCACTGAGTCTTGGTCCAGTGGTTAATTAATACTTGGTTAAAATGAAAAGTGTTGAGATAGTTAAGTTCACTTAAGTGTGAATTTATATTCAATTATACTTTAAAAGTCGATATCTCCTAACTATTATTGTAATGATCCGGCCAGTCGTTTTGAATATTATAACCCCGTTCCCCCATTTACTGCTCAATTTATGTCTTGCAATTGATTTATGACTTATCGGGTTAGTTGGTTCGGGTCTGAAAGAAACTCGGAGTGAAATGAGACACTTAGTCTCATAATGAAAAAAAAATCTAAGTTAGAAAAGTGGACCGGAAATTGACTTATGTGCAAAATTTGAGGTCAATCGGACTGGATTTGTTATATTTCGACATCGATTCTTCAAGAATACGTGATATCCTATTAATCAAATGAGCTCCAAATTCAGTTTTCATTGAAGCATTAGATCCGTATTGAAATTTTGGAGCCATAGAAAAAAGAATCGTCGAATTCGGACATCGTATGAGAGAGTTATGCCTATTTCTGTATCGGAGGAGATTTTCCGTCACCGCGAGCGCCCAGGATAGCGTGGGGCGCTAGCCCTGGCGCTGGGATATTTAAGGGTACTGGAAATAGTGCCACAAGCAGCGCCCCACCCTACCTGTGACGCTCGAAAATACCAGAGGCTCTATAAACGAGTTTTTGGCCATTTTTGACATAAAAATAGTTGGGGAGCTCGGTTTGGGCGATTTTCACGGGTAAACATTGGGGTAAGTATTCCTTATCCTATATTGATTATTTCATGATTCCATACTTATTTACATCATGAATCCGTGAATTTCTAGAAGAAAAATCAGTTTTTTTTTGTAAAATCCTCCAAAAATATAAAATGAAGATTTGAAGGTCATTCCGATATCGGAATTTGATAAAATTGGTGTAGGTGAACTCGTAATTGAATGGGTTATCGGATTTTGTGAGTTTCGTTGGATTTCGAGACATGGGTCTCACTGGCGATTTTTGAGTTAATTTTTGGATTTTGTTGGAAAATTTGTATTCTCATATGGAATTAATTCCTACGATTCGTGTTGAGTATATTTAATTAATTATGAATAGATTTGGAGCTTTTGGAGATCGAGTCCAGAGACGAGGGCATCCAGGAGTAGGATTTCTATGCTGCTAAGGTAAGTAACAGTTTTAACTCTGGCTTTGAGGGTATAAACCCGGAGAATTTGATATCGTGTGACTGTTTGGAGGTAATACCCACGCTAGGTGACGGGCGTGTGGGTGTATACCTCGAGGGATTGAGACTTGGTCCGTCCCGTGAGGCCTCATGGCTATCATCTGTCTCTACGTAGTTACTTGTTGTTGGACTTGTCTGTCTTCATGTTAGAGATCATGCTTAGGCTTTACTCATGCTCACATTATTTGTACTCAATCATAAAAATTATTGTACATATTTACCTCAGTCTCTATTATTTGTTATTATGCTGTGATACTTGATATGGCTGTGTTCACTTATTTGTTGATGATGGTGAGGCTAGCGAGGTACATGATTGAGTGAGGCCGAGGGCCTAGTTGTAAGAATATTAATACCATAGCGCGTGAGTTGACCGTGCGGGTCCAGGTATTGATACCATAGCGTGTGAGTTGTCCGCGTAGCACGTGAGTTGACCGTGCGGATCCAGGTATTGATATGATGGTAAGTGAGTTGTCCATGCTTAGCGCTTGGATTTTGGGAGCCCCTCCGGAGTCTGTACACACCCCAGTGAGCGCAGAGTGTTGAGTGTTTTGAGTATTGAGTGCTGAGGGCGAGTGATGAGAAATGGAGTGACACTGCTGTGAGGTTGTATTTATTTGTGTTGTTGCTACATTTACTGAGTTATGGAATTTACCTGTTTATTTTTAAATTGTGAAAATAAATAATTGGATTATTTTACTTAGCTCGTCATTATTGCTCAGTTCCTTAGTTATTTCTGTTACTTGTTGAGGTGGTTATACTCATGCTACACCCTGCACTTAATGTGCAGATTCGGGTGAGTTAGAACGCGACGATCGTTGAATTCAGGCCGGCTATCTGTGAAGATTGCAAGGTAGCTGCTAGCATCCGCAGGACCTTGTTACTCCTTTTATCATTTCTTCTTTTGGATTGTATTGACAGTTAGACAGTTTTATTTCTTAGTTCATAGATTTAGACGCTCATGACTTAGTGACACCCCAATATTTGGGGCTCGTTTTCGTATTTCTAAAAATATATTTAGAGTTGATTTAGTTATGAGAAATTCAAGTGTTGAATTATTTTATTAAATTCTTATAATGGGTTTAGTAGAAATATTTTGGGAAGTAGGCTTGCCTTGTAACACGATAGGCGCCCTCACGACCATGGTCATATTTTGGGCCGTGACAAGTTGGTATCAGATCTCTAGGATATATAGGTCTCACGAGTCATGTGCGGGTTTAGTAGAGTCTTGCAGATCGGTAAGGAGACGTCTATACTTATCTTCGAGAGGCTGCAGAACCTTTAGAAAAAATTTCACATTCTTGGATTCTTATCATGCGTTCTGTGTATTCTAGTAACTAAACATCTGTATTTCATTCTCTCACAGATGGTGAGGACTCGTGCTACCGGTCAAGAGGGTCAGCCACCAGTTCGGGCCGCGAGAGGTCGAGGCTGCGGTAGAGGCCGTGGTAGGGGCAGAGGTGCAGCCCGTACAGCAGCTGGGGCAGTACCTGCAGATCCACTGGTTGTCCAAGATGAGGACCAGGTTCCAATTGTTGATGCATCAGCCCAGGCACCACCTGTGCCTATTGTGATTCCAGGCCTTCAGGAGGCCCTAGCTCAGATTCTGACAGCATGTACCGTCCTTGCTAAGGCAGTCTCTATTTCGACGGCTGCGGCCACTTCTCAGGCTGGGGGGAGGCACTCAGACTCCCGTCGCTCGCACACCCGAGCAGGTTATTCAAGGACTTCATACACCGGAGGCACCACCAGCCCAGCCGGTTGCAGCTGCACAGGATTATGTGGTTCTTGCTATGACTGAGGATGATCAGCGTAGGTTGGAGAGGTTTGGGAAACTCCAGCCGCCACCTTTCAGTGGCACCGAGAGAGAGTACGCTCAGGACTTTTTGGACAGGTGTCAGAGGATACCCTGTACTGCTGGTATTCTGGAGACTTGTGGAGTCTCATTCACTACCTTTCAGTTTTTTGGGGCTGCACTCAGATGGTGGGAGACTTACGAGAGGCGTAGGCCTGTTGGCGCAGCACCCCTTACTTGGCAACAGTTCTCCGTTCTCTTTCTAAAGAAGTTTGTACCTGAGTCCCGCAGAGAGGAGTTGCACAGGCAGTTTGAGCAGCTTCGCCAGGGTGAGATGCCTGTTACACAGTATGAGATACGGTTCTCCGAGTTAGCTCGTCATGCGGTCTAGTTGGTTCCCACAGACCGAGAGAGGATCGGGAGGTTTATAGATGGCCTCGGTTTTCAACTTCGATTGCTTATGACCAGGGAGAGAGTATCTGGGGTTACCTTTGATGAGGTTGTCGACATTGCTCGACAGATTGAGATGGTTCGAGGTCAGGAAAGGGCTGAGAGGGAGACTAAGAGGCCTCATGGTCAGGGTGGTTTCAGTGGTGCTCCTCAGGGAGGTCAGTTTCAGCAGAGTCAGTCATCATTCAGTGCATTGTCAGCACAGGGTTCTCATTATGCCCCGCCCGCTCAGGTATCATCGGGTAATATTTTTGGGCATAAGGAGAAACAGTTTCGTCAGAGGAGGGGTTGTTTCGAGTGCGGGTATTTTGGTCACATTGCGAGATATTGCCCTAGGCTGTTGGGTGAGACTCCAGAGCGGAGTACTCGGCCAACGACACCAGCACCAGTTCCCCCACCACCCGCCCATCCAGCTAGGGGCGGAGCCCAGTCAGCTACGGGTCTCACGAGAGGGGGAGGTAGATCAGGGGGTGGTCAGGCCCGTTTCTATGCCCTCCCAGCCAGGCCAGACGCTATTGCTTCAGATGCTGTGATTTCAGGTATGTTCTTCTGTTAGACTCGTTCGAGGACTAACTTTTGTTTAAGAGGGGGAGAATGTAATGACCCGACCAGTCGTTTTGAATATTATAACCTCGTTCCCCCGTTTACTGCTCAATTTATATCTTGCAATTGATTTATGACTTATCGGGTTAGTTGGTTCGGTTCCGGATAAAACTCGGAGTGAAATGAGACACTTAGTCTCATAATAAAAAAAAAAATATAAGTTAGAAAAGTGGACCGGATATTGACTTGTGTGCAAAATTTGAGGTCAATCGTACTGGATTTGTTATATTTCGACATCGATTCTTCAAGAATACGTGGTATCTTATTAAGAAAATGAGCTCCAAATTCAGTTTTGATTGAAGCATTAGATCCGTATTGAAATTTTGGAGCCATAGAAAAAAGAATCGTCGAATTCGGACATCGTATGAGAGAGTTATGCCCATTTCCCTATCGGAGGAGATTTTCTGTCGCCGCGAGCGCCCAGGGTAGCGTGGGGCGCTAGCCCTAGCGCTGGGATATTTAAGGGTACTGAAAATAGCGCCACAGGCAGCGCCCCACGCTACCTGTGATGCTCGAAAATACCAGAGGCTCTATAAACGGGTTTTTGGCCATTTTTGACATAAAAATAGTTGGGGAGCTCGGTTTGGGCGATTTTCACGGGTAAACATTGGGGTAAGTATTCCTTATCCTATATTGATTATATTTCATGATTTCATACTTATTTACATTATAAATCCGTGAATTTATGGAAGAAAAATAAGATTGTTTGTAAAATCCTCCAAAAATATAAAATGAAGATTTAAAGGTGAATCCGATATCAGAATTTGATAAAATTGGTATGGGTGGACTCATAATATAATGGGTTATCGGATTTTATGAGTTTCATCGGATTCCGAGACATGGGTCCCAAGGGCGATTTTTGAGTTAAATTTCGAATTTTGTTAGAAAATTTGTATTCTCATATGGAATTAATTCTTACGATTCGTGTTGAGTATATATTAATTAATTGTGAATAGATTTGGAGTTTTTGGAGACCGAGTCCAGAGACGAGGGCATCTCGGAGTAGGATTTTTACGCTGCTAAGGTAAGTAATAATTTTAACTCTGGCTTTGAAGGTATAAACCCGTAGAATTTGATATCGTGTGACTGTTTGGAGGTGATACCTATGCTAGGTGACGGGCGTGTGAATGTATACCTCGAGGGATTGAGACTTGGTACGTCCCGTGAGGCCTCATGGCCATCATCTGTCTTTACGTAGTTACTTGTTTTTGGATTTGTCTGCCTTCATGTTAGAGATCATGCTTAGGCTTTATTCATGCTCACATTATTTGTATTCAGTCATAGAAATTATTGTACATGTGTTACCTCAGTCTCTATTATTTTTTATTATGTTGTGATACTTGATGTGGGTTGTGTTCCCTTATTTGTTGATGATGGTGAGGCTAGTGAGGTACATGATTGAGTGAGGCCGAGGGCCTGGTTGTGAGGATATTAATACCATAGCGGGTGAGTTGTCCGCATAACATGTGAGTTGACCGTGCGGGTCCAGGTATTGATACCATAGCGTGTGAGTTGTCCGCGTAGCACGTGAGTTGACCGTGCGGATTCAGGTATTGATATGATGGCACATGAGTTGTCCGTGCTTAGTGCTTGGGCTTTGGGAGCCCCTCTGGAGTTTGTACACACCCCCAGTGAGCGCAGAGTGTTGAGTGTTTTGAATATTGAGTGCTGAGGGCGAGTGATGAGCGATGGAGTGACACTGCTGTAAAGTTGTATTTATTTATGTTGTTGCTGCATTTATCTGTTAAACTTCTTTGTGGCATTTACTGAGTTATGGAATTTACCTGTTTATTTCTGTTTATTTTTAAATTATGAAAATAAATAATTGGACTGTTTTACTTAGCTCGTCACTATTGCTCAGTTCCTTAGTTATTTCTGTTACTTGCTGAGGTGGTTGTACTCATGCTACACCCTGCACTTTATGTGCATATTCAGGTGAGTTAGAGCACGGCGATCGTTGAATTCAGGCCGGCTATCCGTGGAGATTACAAGGTAGCTGCTAGCGTCCGCAGGACCTTGTTACTCCTTTTATCATTTCTTTATTTGGATTGTATTGACAGTTAGACAGTTTCATTTCTTAGTTCATAGATTTAGACGCTCATGACTTAGTGACACCCCGATGTTTGGGGCTCGTTTCCGTATTTCTAAAAATATATTTAGAGTTGATTTAGTTATGAGAAATTCAAGTGTCGAAATATTTTATTAAATTCTTATAATCGGTTTAGTAGAAATATTTTGGGAAGTAGGCTTACCTTGTAGCACGATAGGCGCCCTCACGACCATGGTCAGATTTTGGGTCGTGACAATTATACGTTAGCTATTTCATTTAATTGAATTTATGATATATGACTTTTTACCAGTTGACCATAGGATTATTTTTTTTTTTAAGAAAGTAGGTTTAATTTGTGAAGATTTACAATCAAGAATAAGAATTTTATACGAGTTAAATATTTATTACTCAATAACAAAATAAATAAATAAAAATTATAATACCTTAAAATGACTAGAGTCCCAATTTCATTGGTTCCAAATTTATGTGGATGATATTGATTACTGTGCGGAACGAGGACAAAAATATTAATATTTTAAAGTTTAGGGCAATATTGGCTTCTTTTTATTTCACCTATGGCGGTTGTTGTTGCGGAGGGCGTTTTTGTGCTACTCGGCTAACGACGAGGGCATTGAGCTACTTGATTAACAGTGAGTGCATTTTGCCACCAAAAAAAACTAAATGAAAGGCAAAGTTGTCTCATTTCTAATAGTTCAGGGGCAAAAGTACCTTTTTTTTTTTTTTTTTTAATATAATCAACAAAATTCATGATAAATTAAATCAAAAAATGACAAAATAGTCCCTTATGTTCGGGTAGGGTTAAAATACTCTTAAGTATACTTTTGAATAGTTTTGACTTTTGGTGCCCTTCAAATATTTAACAAACTCTAGTTGATAATAGTAAAATTTTTTTTTTGATAAAAACTCATATTTGGAGGTGCAATTTTTTGCAGATTTATACTACTTTTTAAAAAAAAAAATCTATTTCTGGTGTTAGATGTAATTTTTCAGTATAATTTCTGCTATTTTAATCTATTTATGTGTCTGATGCAGCTTTTTGTGTTGTAATCTTTGGATGTGATGAAACTCTGTTTCTGGCAAAAGTTTGGACTTTCTTACTTCATGACATATCTTTATGAAATCAAATACGAATTCACAGAAACATGAAGCACCAGAAATAGTTGAAGCCTTGACCAATATCATACATGCCCTTCTACTCTATTCTATAAGCTATAGCATCCACAACATTTCCACATGACTAAATTTAATTAAAAATCATTCAACATGTCCAACTATATATATTGCTCCAACTTAATACCTTAATAAGTTAATAATGATCATGGATAAAATTCTTGAGATGAGACGTCATATCATGAGTTCTTGGCTGAGAAAGTGGAGAATTATGCAGAATCTGAAATGCATGTCCCACACCTTTGTAAACCTGCTTTTCCACTTTAATTCCAGCATCTGCCAATGCACTACACAATTCCAAATTCCTATCTTTGAGTAAATCCGTCTCCGAAATACAAACCAATGTAGAGGGCAATCTTATATTATAGCTCAATCTTGGCTTACACCACGGATGGTCACGATTAGAAGCTACTGGCAAAGCAAGTCTCCAGTAAGTATCTGATGCAGGTAAGTTTAGTGCAGAGTATGGAGGCTGAACTGAATATTTCTCAGAGTGAATACGTGATTCGCCTCCAAAAAATGGTTGGATTAAGATAAGTCCTTTGAGAGATAATGGCTTGAGATTATATGAATTGAGCCTAGTGGCAACGTGATAAGCAATATTAGCACCAGCACTATCACCACTAAGGAACAAGTTGGAAAAACTGCATTTGCTTGACCACCAATTGTGTTCCTTGGAATTGGCTAGTGCTTGATTTTTTAGCCACGTTATAGCGTGGACTCCATCGTCATAAGCAGCAGGAAGACGATTTTCAGGTGCTAAACGATAATTAACTGACATAATTACACAGCCAATTTTTGAAGTAAGATTTGCTAAGAAATCATGGTAACATTTCCATGCAGCAGAACCTACACAGAAACCACCTCCGTGAAAATAAACAAGTAAAGGCAGTTTCTTAGCTGGGATTAAGGTATTGGGAAGGTAAATTCGCGACCATAAATTGGTTGGATTGTGTAAAATGACATCTTTGGCTGTGACACCGAGTTCTTGAGGCAGAGAATAAGGTGGGACAGTTGGGACAATTTGTGGTCTTTCGATGTGGCCATTGTTGTAAAATTTTATAAGACCTTCAATCTCTTCGAGTACAACTACTCCATTTTGTTGATGATGGTCGTTTCTTACGTTGAGATTTTGCCTTGGATCATAAGAAATGGCAGTCACCATTTTTTTCCAGAGGATGATAGCTATAGGGAGTATATCTTAATTCTTAAGTAATGTAATTTGGTTTTCTGTTTCTGAGTTGTGGTGAGTCCTAAATTGGGACTTTGGAGCTCCTTTTATAGAGGCTCAGAAACTCAAGGCACTTCTGTAAAGGTGAAGCAAGAATATTGAGGATTCTTTGGCAACGTGGAATATTTTTGGGTCAATGTATAGTTAATATATGTGTTCACAAAAAAGAAAGATATATTATTAGACTTTATAAGGCGATTATTCAAATTTGCTTGCATTGCATTATTTGCATATCAAAATTACTTGGCATTGATTATCAAAATGGATTTTTCAGATTGCATATTTAAAATAGTCATTGTTAAGAGGCAGACACTATTTTTTGTAGAGAACATCTAAGTTTTGTGTAATATTGTACATTATTTCTACACCATCAGGTAAATTAATAAATTATACGTGAAGTTATTGTTTATAGCAAACATAATCCAGTAATCAGAAAAATAAGTGGAGATGATTTGTCGCTCTGACAATTTAAACTATGTTAATAGTGTAAAAATTCTTTACATTATTAGGATATATATTTTAATCTTTTTCCTAGTGATCAGATTGTGAACAACAATGGTCGGGGAATTAAGCACTGTGCGCCCAAAGTTAGAGCAGTTTTATTCATAAATCTGCTGCATCAGTAGTTATGCGAAAGTCGGCATGTAATTCTTCGGCTTTGTAAAAGTTATTCGTACCAAATTACACAAGCATATGTCGTACATGGATAACTGGAACTAAAGTTACTCGATTAACCAATATTGGAAAGTCTAAGAATTTCCCTTTTTGTCCGTTTTCAAGCTCCTTTTTATTCCATAATATTTGCGTAATGTTAATCAAACCTCAATTAATTAAATAATTAATTAAGATTCTCATACTAGGAGCATTTGATGACCTTTTCTTGAAGTAGCAGACTGAGGAATTATCTTTTGGAAAGGAGGGCCGGGGAAGAAATTTGAAGGGAATATTATGCATACTTCCTCACGAGGTGCATGTAGAAAATAATTCTTCTTCTTTTTATTTTATTTTGAACTTCTTGTCCAGCCATATCTCATTATTCTTTTTAGGATGGATGGACTAGTTCATATTTGTCCTAAAAGATTACTTATTCATTCATTTCATCATAACGCAGGGCGACCTTTCACCTTTTTTTTTTTTTTTTTGGGAGAACCTTTCCATGGATGCATGTTGATTTTGTTAGGATCGAAAAAATCAGGTGTCATGCGGAAGCTAATAAAGCAAACCTTGAATGATGATACGTCCGACAACAAAAGAGAAATATACCAAAAGAGACAGAAACATTTAACGTGGTTCGGTCAATTGACCTACGTCCACGGGCGGAGATGAGGCAAACACAAGTGACACACTAACACTTGTCCCGTAAAGTTCTCCCCCTAAACACGACTCTCAAACCTCTTATGGCTACATTGTGTATGTTACTGAATAAGAATGAATGATCCTCAATTTATAGAAGTCCAAACTTTTTCCTACAAGAAAAGAGACTAGCCAAATATGAAAGATATATAGTTTCCTTCTACAAGAAGGAAAACCCAATTATGGTAAATGTGTTGGCTCTTTCCTTCAAGAAATAGGAGAATCAAATATGATAAGAAAATCAGGACAACACCTAACAGATTTCGAGTACATGCATTGTTTCTTGTGATCCAAGCTCATTTAAAATATTGCTTACTTTTCATTTTATTATTTTTTAGAGAGGAAAATCCTTTTTCATATTAAAAAAAATTATAACGAAAAACATCAAATTCCTGTTTTTCATTCAAGAACAAAGGATCACATGCCGATGGAAGTCGAACACTCAAGTGGTGAAAATAAACTTCACGTTCAAACACTCACAAAAAAAAAAAAAAAAAAAAACCAGAATTAAAAGAAAAAACAAAAGCAACTCCAACAAAATTGTTTTCTAATCCAAACTCAAGTTAAATTCGAAAAGATAAAAGCCTCTAGGAAAAGACAAGAAGTGAAGAACTTTCCATTAAACACCGAGAGAGAAAAGAAGGAAAAAGAAAACAAGAAAGTAACAAAGGGAAGCCTATCTATTTCCATGGAGCATCTTTTTTTGCATTCGCCACTTGCGCGCATTTGGACTTGATCTGACCACCCTTAGGTAAGGTACTAAGGTTAAACGTAAAATGCAAATTGGTAAACATGACAACTAGTGGCGGACCCAGAATTTTGTGCAAGCGGGCTCAATCTTAGAAGTACATAACTTTAGCCGTAAATTAGTAGTTGTCAAATAGGTTCAAATAAAATATTTATACAAAATTTACGCAGTTTTAATCCTAATTTATACATATACACAGTATTATTTTTTTTATGAAACGAGTTCAATATATACACAACAAATTTACGCAGCTTGCCATCACGTGCGTCCGCCACTAATGACAACTTAGAAGAAGAGAAAAATTAAAGCTTAAGTTGTATATATACACATCGATAGTGATTTTTTTTTTTACAATTAGGTTAATTAAGTTAATTTACAACGACAAATAACTTTTCATAACAAATCCGATATGATAACCGAAAAAAAACAAAAAAATAACTTACTATTTAAAAAAGAAAAGCGGGACAACTGCAAACTGCAAAGACGAGAAAGGGTGAAAAGCTAAGGATATTGACAAAGAAACGTTCTTTATATCCTTAGAGATGCAAGCATGCAACTATGCAATAGGGAGAAGTGAGTTGGTCAAAAAGGAAGTCCCGAATATTTGAAGATCATAAAGTTGGCAAACCAGTTGCACGTACGTACTTGAGGTCTGACTAAAAATTAACGTGTATTTCAGCTGGAATCTTAATTATGTGACCTTTATGCTTGCAAAGAGTCTCTGATTGGGAAAGACAAAGAAAAACTCTATCTGCTGAGAGAAGTGCAAAGAACTAAAGATCTCTTTTTTGATAGTTGAATACTTCAATTTTCCGATGCATGGCATGCATAACCGCACATCCTATATCATGTCGCTGTGACAGCATTATATCTTTAGAATAAAATCTTCTGCTTGGGACCTACTAAATTTTCTTCTTACTATAAGGGTTCAAAACTTGATAACGCGGTAGGAGAAATAGAATGCAATAAAATAAAACCACCACACGGGAAAGATTCACTCGGTGAGTTCTTTGTATATGTCTAAGTTTTGGTGCATAAAATTACTCGATACTTATGCAGGTGTAGTAATTAGTGTCTAGTTAAATTAGTTAAGGTACAAACTTGCCCGAACATCAGCAACAAAGCAACAACAACCATGCCTTAGTTCTAACAAGTTGGGATCGCTATATATGAATATTCACTAACTATTTATCTATATTACGAGGATCCATCATGAATTGGTTAGTTTTATTCAAGTTTAGAACCGACAACACGAGGAAGCTCACACAAACAAAATTGGCTCAAACACCAAGTTATAAGTACAACTGACGTTATAGCAAACAAAATACCAATAATAGTACAATAATAGAAGTAAAACATAAGTGCTAATTAGGGGCGTATATGTATCGGGTTGGTTCGATTTTTATCAAAATCAAACCAAACCAACTGTATCGGTTTGGATTGGTTCGGTTTTGTCGGGTTTTTCGATTTTTCGATTTTTTTTGTTACATGAATATTATTCCAATCTTACTTTGTTAAAGTTATAGATAAAGTTTTGATAAGTGAATATATGTTTAGTAAATATTGAAAAAATTGACAAACATATGATCTATTAACATATTCTAATGGGAGAATTTTTTTAGTAACACATGATGGCTATTTTCTTAGTCGTCTAATAATAATTTTCGTTAATGTGCGCTTTCAAGGTTAACACATGAGAGGATCCCAAATATTTCAATATTTTTTAAAGAAAATTCAATATAAAATCTTAAAAATATATATAAAAGTTATATATTTATATGTCGGTTTGGTTCGGATTTTTTTACTCAATACCAAACCAAGTCAAACCAAACCTAGTCGGATTTTTTAATCGGTTTGGTATGGTTTTCCGGTTCGGTTTGAATATCCCTAGTGCTAATGCTATGCAACTAAGATAGTCACATGCTTGTAAGTTACTGACATGCAATATATAGGGATGGCAAGCGGTGCGGTGTGGGTGCGATGCGGTTCTATATAAAATCGTAAAATTTCAACCCACCTCGCTTCGCCCCGCCTCGCCTCGCCCCGCATGGCACTTCCACCCGCACCACAACCACACCCGCATCCACCCGCCCTGCCCCGCCCCGCTTCAGTTTTTATTTTTATTTTTATCATTTTATTAGTTTTGTTTCTTTTTTATTTTTTTGGCTAAAATTCTCCATGTCCGTTAAGAATTTAAATTTGGATTCAACTGCTTTGTTTAGTTTCTCAAATATATTGCATAGGATTAAAAGTAGACAAAGTCCAAAAATAATAAGGATATCTAGAAATTTAATTCTTTTTAAAAATATTTTAAAGTAGTAAAATTATATAAAAGTAGTAAGTAAACATGAAACTAATTTGTATGCATAAAGACTTGTGCGGCTTTCGTACTCCATTATAGATTAGATTCATTACACCATGTAATAAGACACTGTTAATCTTTGTACATTATTTGTTATGAATTACTTATTAAAAAAATACGAATTAGGCTAATAAATTTAGGATTGTTTATTATGATATGCATAAAACCTTTCTAATGCAGACAAACATACTTTGACATGAACACTGAAGCTTAATATCTCAAAAGTAAACCGAAGGCATCACTGAAATGTTGTAATTTTGTAAAAATATTAAGCTCTAACCCACACCCGCATATTTTTTTATTTTTTTTAATTTCAACCCACCCTCCCGCCCCGTCCCGCCCCGCATATGTTAAAACCCTCCCCACATCCGTCCCGCCCCATTGCCATCCCTAGCAATATAGTACCATACCTCTAAGGGCCCGGTAGTTTGGTTGTTCGGATAAGGAATAACAATTTTATCCCGCGCTTGATTATGGGTATTATTTAGTCCCGAGAACCATTTTATACAAAAATGGTTGAATTTGTTATCCCATATAAAAAATAGATTAGCTAATCTCATAGAATATCTCATGTTCTATCTCATGCCACCACCAAACTATCCCTAAACTACTCACACTTGAGTTTGAGTTATACATGGTTCGTGAAAATTAATATATACAGCTAACTTTTGCCAAAACTTGTAATGTAACATTAGAATAGTCCAAAATATGAACGTGATTTAAATTGTCAAACTAGAGATTTGGTTCCAAATTCCGTATTTCCATGACCAAGATGCCAAACCAGAAAAGTCAAGCCCCTTAGATATCAGGCTCGTGCATTATACCGAGCCTTGAATTCTTTGGATTAGACATTGTAGATAAGGCCTAAGGGTCACTATTGATTTAGTAGCTGTCAAATGTCAGTTGGGCGGTTCACAAATTATTCCTTGAATTGAATGAAACTTATCCCACCTAAATATATCTATAAGGCACCTGATTTACGCAAGGATCGAGTGGGCTTAATTCTACAATGTCAATGTTGAATCTCCCTCCTTTTCAAATCTCCTATACCTTTCAATAAGATTGTTTTTGCAAAAGACAAAACAGTTGACCAGAGTTCCTATCCATTTACTCGAGCTCTTATACCATTTCTTGTGGTGGGAAGGGGTAGGAGAAAAAACTCGAATATTGTCATAGTTTTAAGAGTCTAATCTAAATTCATTAAATTTGAAAAAATAATTTCTGATTTGATTTAGATATGGGAGGGAAATTTGAAAAAATAAATAAAAAAATTTAGATATGGAACATGATTCGAACTCTACATAGTCTAGCTCAAGAATTGAAGAAAAAGAAAGCACCACAGAAAAAACAAAATGTCACTAAAAGACTAGGATCAAATGTAAAATCATTCCCCACTGACAATTTACGGTCAAATGAGAATTGATAGAAGCACTCTGTGCAATCTGCCAAACTTGCGTTCGGAACCAGAAAATAACCTTCCCGACATATATAATATGTCGATTCCATAAAATGAAAGTCCAACTTGCGATTTATGATCAAATGGCACAGTCCGAAGAGATCCATTAGCATCTTCCTACATTCAAAAACGTGTTCTGGGATTAGTTATGCTGGTTTTATTCGTATTGACTTTTTAGTAGTATATTGTATTAATCCTGGAAGTGTCGTTATTTTTACTGCTTTATCCTAAGATAACTAAAATTATTATTCCACCATTTGGCAATATAAGTTATTCCGATACTATTTTTAATTATGAGATAATTTATCTCAGGACTAGTAACCAAACAAGGGATAAGCGATACTAAATTTTTATCCCAACATTATTTTCGCTTATCCATAGTACCAAACGACCCCTCAAGTGTCTAACTAAACCAATAAATATATGACATCACCGAACCATGGTATATCAAAATTTTACCTAATTTTATCATCCAACCATGGTAATAAACAAGAAGTATGAGTAAACATTTTTTTGCTGATGGCCTGAATTGCAACTTGCAATCCGTAGCCATTTGGCTTCACTTCAACATTCCAAACGCCCACCAATCAAATACCCAGAAAAATCACTCTTACCATCCTTTGACATGAAAGAAATGAACCTCCATAGAACGCAATGAATACAGATGATTTACATACTCACTAAGTAGAGATTAAAAATAGTCAACTGATTGATAAAAACATCTTTTGATAAGTACATAGTGCAGAAATACAAACACGAAAGATGTGGTTGGATATAATAATGGTGTAATGGTTGGAATAGAAGACATGCTAAAAGAGGCAACTGATGAACAAAATTATCCAGGCACAATCTACCCTTGTGAAGGCCTTGTCAACCACCTATCACATTCAAAACACGATTTGCCGTCTCACACCACCAACTCCATCCATCTGGCTTGTTGTCATTTTTCTTTTTCTTTTTTTCCCCAAGAAAATTTAATGAACACGATGAATAAACATAAAACTATTATCCTATGGAAATAAATATACATGAAAAAGAACAACTAAGTTGGCTTCCGCATGTTACGTCCTGCACGGATTACTTCATCAACAAGTAGCAGCTGAGATGCAATAACAGGGCTGCAAAACAAAAATAGATTATGGGTCAGATGCTATCCAGCAAAAATTCACCTTTAGTTGGGTTGGGAATTAAGGGAAAAAGAAGAAGAAACGGAGAGCAAAGAACAACAAATATCGCTCCAATGCTTACTGAAAGATGCTTTCGCTCAGAGCTGACTGATATTGAAACATGAATTAATACATGCATATACAACAGAACATATATGCAATGAATTATTTCTACATACCCAGAATTCACAATCTGACGCTTAACAGAATAATTGTCAAATATCCCCTCCATCTGGGGATCTATAGGTTCTCCAGTGTGCTGATTTAGTCCCACAATATTTCCTTTGTCATGCTCTCCCTGCAAAAAGATGACATGCCAGGATGATAATAGGATTACTTTTTTCTCAGTAGGATGATAATTGAAACGATTATAGTTGCATTCAAGAACACGAGCAAGAGTAGTATTCAGATACCGTCAGCGCTATAATCACATCTTGAGTGTCAAGGCCAGAGTTCTCAGCAAGTGTTTTTGGTATCACAAGGAGGGCATTTGCAAATGCTTCCACACCAAGTTGGGCACGCTTATCAGATATTTCGTCATAGACCAAAGAAAGTCAGAAGATATATACACCCCTCAAATACATCTTGCATATGGAGGTAAATATTTAGACAATAATAAATCTGTACACATACCCCTTTAACAGTTTTCTTCACTTCATTGATCAGGTATTGTCGAGCTGCAACTTCAAAGGCACCAGCACCCTTAAAATGATCATACAAGAATATATCTCAGGAGCAGACGATGCATTACTTCATTCTCATAATATGCAGAGACAATGCTTTCACTACTTCAAACAAGTGAATCACAAAATTTCATAACCAAATACAGGCACATGGACGAGAATTCATACAGCAAGTTGTAACATCTACTAATTAGAGATAGAGTGCTGCTTACGAAGTCTAATATTGCTTCCTTTTCATACTGCTGTGAAATAAAAAATCAAGATAACAAATGACAATTCCGTTAAGTCCATTAAACCCTTAGTCGAGAAGAAAGATTAACATCAATACCCAGAAGAGCAACATGTTTATAAACACATGTAAAGCATCATAATGCATAAACAAGGAAAAAGCCATCAAGTGAAGGCACTTGTACATGGAAATCACACAAATATCCATTTTCTGGAGTTCCAGGTATCAATTGAGTACCATACCAGTACAACTGCTTCATCTTCAATGGTATTTTTGACTGCTCTCAGTCCATCACGAACGGCATCCTTAATTTGTGCTATTGTATGGTCATTTGGCCCTGTATAGGAAACATCAGCATTTAACAAGAACCAATTCCTCAAACAGTGACATTACAAGCACCATCACCACAAAACAATAGAATCCACAAGAAGAAAACATTAAAAAACATTAAATGACAACTAAACAATTCAGAATACCTTTTATAAGAATAGTGCAGGAATGAGGATTTTTGACATTTTCAACAAACGTGTACTTCTCTTCGCCAAGAACATGCTCATAGACCAGACCAGACCAGCCAAGGCACTCAGGAGTAAGGTCATCAACAGAGTTTACTGCATCACCACCACATGCCAAAATCAAGCGTTCCATATTTCTCCTCTTTGCTCTTCGAAGAGCAATTATCTAAAACATGAAATTGGAATGACAGTCCATAAGTTGGAAAGTGGAAATAAGATTCTTAAATGTCACCCATAATTCAAATGAAACATTTATGCCATAACATCTCTAGTTTGGTATCTCAAGTTGCTATAAGGAGCTTTAGAAAAAGCAACTTCAACAAAGAATGGACGTTTAGCGTTGAGAGATGTGGCAATGCATTAGTGTTTTCAAAATATCCTTGATCATTAAAGATAAAAAGTAAAAATTGTAAAGAAAAAGGGGAAGAAAGGCTAAAAGGGGCGCAACTGTATTCAAGCATACAATGGCCAACCTTGATCTACTTATGACATAGAAACTTCTGATTAACTGTCAACTATGAGAATCCAATAACCTAATATTTCTATCTACTCCAACCCTTCCACATAAATGGGATGGAGAAGGCATCGGTGCATGTGCTCTCGTGGAACCTTCAGTTTAGTCTAATAATAAAAAGGGAAGACCATCTAATTTTTATATGCAAGGATGGCGCAGTTCCACAAATTTTTCTTATTCTCTTAATTAAAAAAAGGATTAAAAGACAAAGGGTACACGTCCCCATCATAACTGCTCCCTTGTTAATATAGAAATTCATGATAGGTGCATAAGTTTCATAAACATCTTCGATGAACATATTACATTAACGTATTTTGGAGGTTGAGCTCATTTGTTGTACTATATGATAACCCTTCTTTCTCTCCCTGATTTTCCTATTTCTTGTTTTTTCCTTGTAGGACTATCAAAGAACTAATTTATTATCTTTTCAGGAAAAAAACCAAGTATGGTAGGAGTTAGCTGATAGAGATCAGTTACCCAAAAGTACTAGCATGGCAACAGAAGGAACCAACATGTTTCTAGGAAGAGCAGACATGCAAAACCAATTTGAAGAAGCCACATGCCTTCGACGACTAAATGGTTCAACTTGAGAATTTACTAAAAACTGAATAAACTAGAGGGATGACAACTTACTCCTGCGCGAGCAAGAATGTCAAGAGACGGAGGATCAATCCCCTTCTGATTGATAACAACAAAGTTGTTTTCATTTCCTGAACAAACCTGCATGCAACCAGGAATAAAGGTCGAAATAAATATTTCATTACATTGACACAACACAACAACAACAATAACAACAACAACAACGACAACCCAGTAAAATCCCACAAGTGGGGTCTGGGGAGGGTAGTGTGTACGCAGACCTTACCCCTACCCCGGGGGAGTAGAGAGGCTGTTTCCGATAGATCCTCGGCATTTCATTACATTGACACAAAAATGCCAAATACTCCTAACAAAACTGCAGACCTTATTTTTAAGATCAATTATCTTTTGCACTCTCTCATCAACTGAGCGCCTTTCAGCAGCAACCATTGCCTCTCTTTGCTCTGCATTCGAGTAGAAAAACCCTGCATTTACTTCACTGAGAAAGAGAAGTGCATCAACTACGCGAACTCAATAAATCCAAGTGAATATATGTAAATATGAGGCTGCGATGAACAATAATCACCTCTTCTCGTATTCCAAGGATACATTACAAGTCAGAATGTAACAGTTCTCAGCTCGTCTTTTCATGTCTGGATGTCGTGAACCATGGTCGAGCACAAGACCCTCAACCTGATAGCAGCACCAAAACATGAGTACTGCAACATGTTAAATCTGTGCTCATAAAATTCAACTTTCAGTTCAAATTTTCATAGAAAATGGAAGGGTGTTTGACGCTTTTCTAAAGAAACATGTCTACTTTTGTGATTTTTTAAAGGTTGATCACTTGGGATAAGACCAATTTGATGTTTTCCAAGTTTCCTCAAAGTTTACTTGTTTCTCTGTTAGTTTCCTTCCATTCCCCTTTTTCTGTGTTGTAGACATCTAGCATTAAAGATATTGTTTTTAAAGCATACAAAATTTAAATTGGAAAATGGTTTATTAAGCAAAGAGTTGAAGACTTTGAAATCAAATAAATTTCTTTTTTATTAAACATCTTTTCTTATATGAACTATGTAGAAAGTCTTAATATTTAGCACTTTAAAATCATTTTTTTGATAAGGATGAGATGCACGCTGTCTGTGGGGATCGAACCCACGACCACGTGGTTTTAAAATCATTAAACAACAACATCAGACACAGTGTAATCTCACAAGTGGGGTCTGGGTAGGGTTAGGGGCGTCAACGGTACTAATAATAGGGTACGTTTTAAATTTCATAAAAATAAATCAAAAAATATTGAACCGTACCGAATAAATTTATATATGAAAAATATGTTTTATATACTAAGTTTAAAACTAACAAAGCATTAAGTTTTTTTTCTTGGGTCTTGGATTATGGAAATGGCTACAAGTGACCACTCATGAATTATTTTTCTTTCTTTTTGCATTCATTTCAACAAATGACCACTCCCTCTATTCTTCATATACTAAGTTATTAGTTCTAAGATATTAACTTAACGTTAGTCATTTTAAAACTTTGCATTAATAATTTGGGATGCAACACAAGTAATCAAACATGTTCTTCTTATATACATATTTTACTGATTGACGCTATGCACACATGCAACGCACATACACTAAAACTAGTTTATGAGCAAATGAAAGAAAACCCCATAAAGAAGAGGCAGTCAGAGCATTTAGTGGATGAAGTAACACTTTTCAATTTGGGTGGGGGTGGGGGGTAATAGTGTAGTCATTTCTTGAAGTTACATGTTTAAGGAAATCATATGCTTTAAACACTTTTTTCATCAGTTTCATGTGATCCAAAATCTAATGCCGAACAATGTAACACATGGGTAACTTTGCGGAAATGACAACCAACATTCAGAAGTTATAAGTTGCATTTCACATACCAAACGAGTGTCTACATCAAACTTATGGCGCATGTGCATTATCTCAACCATGAAAAGATCAATAGCTTCTTCAGGCTTGCGTATGCAGAGCACCTGTCACACAATTTGCAGGAATAGTAATAAATCATCAGGAGAGGGAAGAAAAAACCCACAAAAAATTAACAAAGCTAACTTGGAAAGACAGAGAGACAGATAACAACTAATGGTAGTGAATCATGAATCATTAAGCAAAAGTATATCTCAGCAAAGGTGCTATCTAAATGCATTCTCTAAATGCTAGAAGCAAGGAGGAGCACTTACAGCATTCGCAACAATATCTGTCAGTTGATCAGCTAACGCTTCATACAACTGTGCAAAACCATAAATTGGTATAAGCACCAACAGTAAAGGAAAGGGCATTTAAGAAGAACGATCATAATTTACATCACATTCAAAGTGCAGAAGAAACACCTTTGTTCTCAATGTTGTTCTTGCTACCATCTTCAATATCTCTCTATCTGGCTCGTCACCCATCACTACAGGAGTCTTAAATTTTTCAAGAAATTGTAGTGTTGCTCTTTTTGCGATTTCAAAGCCATCAACTAGCACACGAGGATGCATTCCTGAAAGAATGTTCCAAGCACTTAAAACCTAAATTAACTAAAGGAAATTTTTGTCGAGGAGAGTTCAACAGTCATCTTTGGCGGGGAGTGCAACCAAAAAATGGACTAAATACGACACTCAACAGATCGCCCAAATATTTAATTTGTCCAGAACATGTTCTATGATCAGACAAGCAAAACGTAATCATGAAATAGTTAGTTGCAACCTATGTTGCTAGGACTCTTAAAAATGCCGCCGGATGCATGTCGGATCCTCCAAAACTACACAAACTTTTCAATACACGTATCTCCACAAATAATTTTCTGAATCTTTCTAGATTTTCCATTTTAGACCGGGTCTCATATTACATCAGAAGAAAAGGCAGCGAAGTTGCTGGGAATAGAAAATATATGGCAAACCTTCATCTATGCAGCGCTCAGATTGTTTCATGAGCTCCCCAATGAAAAGTACTGTAGATGTAGTACCATCACCACTTGTATCATCTTGAGCAACAGCAGTCCTAGCAATCATTATTGCAGTTGGGTTCTGTATTTGCTGCAATTTTATTGAGCAGAAAATTATCAATAACAACAAAAACACTTATCTTTTAGCCATTCACAATTCACATCCTCAAAATGATATTCTTAGTTTAGCTGCATAAATGAACAACAAAGGAAGCCCCACATTACCAAGACCAGCTTCAACACTAACCTATTACAAGACCCAGTTCCAACTTCGTTAATCGGTATGTCAGATGAATCACAAAGGAAGATGCTCTAGGTAAACAAGACCATGTTAAAAGATGTGCTCCCACCAAACCAAAAAGACGGCGTTTAACCACAAGCATTAGCATCTCTAATTTTTGGGGTGAATTCGGACATCAATTTTTTTACTTTTCTGAATTAAATTTGACATTTTTAGTGAGTACTTATAAAGAACTATCAATCACAATCTTTATAACTGTATATTCTTTTTATATGTGTCATAATCTCAAAAGTTAATAGATATTTGAAAATGTTTGGGAAAACTATTGGAGTTGACACCATAAAGAATAACAGTGCCTTGGTGACAGAGGGAGTAGTATTCATCTTGTTGCTGGGTCGACTTCCATCAACAAACTTAACTTAATTCTACATCTCGACTTCCACCCACAACAACAACAACAAACCTACTATATTCCCATAAGTGGGGGAATCCCACCCACACCATTATCAAATAATTTTCAAGACACTTAAAAAGTGCAACATTGAGTGAAAATGTGGCACAGCAAGCAGGACATTGAAATGCATAAATCAAAAACAAAAATATCAAAGCAGCTGAAAATAATAAGAGTAATAACTCACCATTTCTTTCAATAATGTATTGCCATCCTTAGTAAGTTTAATATCACCCGCACCACCAACAAGCCTAGCAATTGTAAGTAAAACAAATTTCTATAAAAATGACCCAGAAAAAAACGTAGAACTGAAAGCAAAATCGAAGAGCTAGTGCAACTCACATTTTAATGGTGCCCTTAGGGCCGAGATTGGTCTTGAGAACATCCTGCAAACCCTTGGCAGCATTGATGTTCATATGAAGCGCCGCCGACTTGTTGAGTACCTCAGCATTTGGATTCAATACCTTAACAGACATCTTCTTCGCTTACTGTTATAATTAGTGCTAAAGTAGATCGCAGAATAATGAGAGAGAGAGAGAGAGAGGGGACTGGGTTTTGAGGGCTCGCTTTCTGGAAGGGTTTTGTTCTTCGAAATTGAACCTGAATTTAACTCTGGACCAATGCGGTTTCCAAGCTAAAAATCTGAATGCTTTTTGTAAAGTCGTATTTGTAGTGTTAGTTTGTATAAAGAAATCTTTTTTTCGAGTCAATAAAATTTTTAATTTTCACTGAATTTTATAATTTTTTAAAAATTTAAAAAGTTCAAAAAAATTATTTTTTAAAATTTTCATGCAGATCACTCGTAAAAATTAAAAAACAAACGAAAATTATATTCATGTTCAAACACAACTCCAATTTTCAAATATCATTTTTACTTGAAAAAAAAATTATTTTTTTGGTATTTTACAATTCTTATGTCCAAACGCCCACGTAGAATGCGATGTAAAAGTCGAGTACAATATGTAAGTTTTGTTTTGAGTCGCATTCACTTAACTACGACATATAAGTCGCATATGGTTATTGCAAATATAACCAACAATAACATACCAAATATAATCTCACATGTGGGGTTTAGGTTATTGCAAATATAACCCGCATTATTAAATACGATTGGTAGTTGCATACGTAGCTTTTTACTATATTCCCTAATACCCAGTTTTTTCCCTATTCTCCATTCCTATTTTGGATTTTCTTATTAGTTACGTATAAATTTTCTTTTCAAGATTTTACTCTTCATTTATGATTCTCCGAAAGATAATGACTTGCCTACCAAAATGTATAGGTTAAAAATTATCTTTGATATGATTAAACTGTATCAGCATTAAGAAGGTCTTCATAGGCTGCCACGTGTCACCAGTACGACTTCAATAAAAGGCCTGCCCAAGGTTGAAGTGGTCTCTTAAGAGATGAAGGGCGGGGTCGATGAGTCATTGAAGATCAAGGTCGATGAGTTATTGAAAATCAAGGTCGATGAGTCATTATGGACCAAGGTTAAGACCGAGCATTCATCTTAGACAGAATAATAACGGCTAGTTTTAGAATAAGACATTAAAGAGGATATTCTAGTGGATATTCTCTTTACCTGTACTATTAGGGTTTTTAGGTATATGTTCCATATAAATAAAAGGAGACATAATTATAGGGGACATAAGATATTCACTTGTAAGAAAATACTTTGACATTCTTTATGGAATCTGGCTTTATTGCACACACAAAATATACCTTTTTCTTGAGATTCTTGTTTAACTTTTCCCCACGATCCAAGAACGATTCGAATATTCAAATGCTCATCAATTATTCATCATTGTCAGAAAGAATATCTTCAAATCTTCCCCTTTTCGGGTTACTCACACGCTCTTATTTACTTAAATATCATTCATTGGTATTTATTGTTATTTAATCTACCTCCTACCTTTTTGGATTATTAAACATTGTTATTGTTATCGTCATTTATTACTAGCTAAAGTAATATATGTATCATCTTGTTACAAATGTCGGTTAAAACTTCTTTTGGACATTAATATTGGCTAAAATTGACTATATTTCATTAAATCTAATTGTTTAAACCTAGATCTAAATTTTGGGTTAAACAGTTTAGCACCGTATATGGGAACTTCTTAGCTAATCTTTTTGTTTCCGTTAGATCTACAACTCACGTGATTTTGCTAACCTAACAAACCACAACGTTTTCTCTTTCTCTGCACGTATAGAAATTTACATGATAGGTAACCAAGGAGACAGAACGAAGGTGACAGGTGACATCCCCGGCAACCTCATGAATGCTATCAACAAGAGCTATGAAACGTTGGGTGATGATGTGACACCCACTGCCTCCCCTAGGCACGAGAGGTTGCCTCCCCCCATTGTAGCACGACGAAACCAAATGGAAAAAGGCCATCCACATCCACAGGAGAAGGGACGACCACCTGCCATGAAAAAGCTCCTCGAAGCGTGGTTGACTGATACCTTAGTAAGTGTGCTCAACAAAAAATCTCTATGCGCGACCACAAAAATCGCAAGAGCCTATACGGTACAATGAGGAGACGAACAAGGCGATCAACCAGACCCTCCAACGTCAGGTATTACTCATAATGTTACTGGCAGTGCAGGTGATGGCGTCCTCGCCGTTGTCTTGAAGAGAGTGGAAGAAATGGAGAATGAGAACAAAACGCTCAGAGACCAAATGAAAGAACACCAAGAAAGAGTCGACAAGATACCAGGCGCCCCTAAGCTACTGCAGAAGAGGGACGCCGACATGTTCATAGAGCAACCATATAGCGAAGAAGCGGGCCCACATGCCATACCAAAGACCTTCAAAATGCCACCATATCTCAGGATATATGATGGAACTACCGACCCCGAAGATCACGTGACTCATTACATCACCGCCGTGAAGGGCAACGACCTCACCAAGGAACAGTTGTCCTCCATTTTGCTGAAGAAATTCGGCGAAACCCTCACTGGAGGGGCATTAATATGGTATTCACAGCTACCAGCCCACTCTATAGAAACCTTAAAAGAAATGGCCGATAAGTTTGTGATAGTGTATGTTGGGGCCAAGAAAGCCGAAACAAGAGTAAATGACTTATTCGCCATCAAGCAATCCCTATGAGAGGGACTAAGGGACCTCTTCGCCCGATTCAACAGGGTAAGAATGACTTTACCAATCGTAGGGATGGCAGTCGCAGCCTTTCAGAAAGGGTTAAGCAAAGAGGGTTCAAGTGCGACCAGAAAGTTGCTGAGCTGATTGAGGAAGTACCCTCAAACCACTTGGGACAAAATCCATAATGCCTATTGTGCCGAAGTCCGGGCAGATAATGATGACCTCAACGGACCAACTCGATGGCTCATCTCGGTAGAAGCTGAACCTAGGAAAGAATGACATCAGCTTTACGTCAGAGCCTTCATCCCTCCTTCCTTCCGCTATGATGATGGTCCATCTAGGGCGAGAATGTGGACTCACATGAACGAGAGAGGTAGGCCCCCTATTATCTACTTGCAAATTTTGTGTTTCACTTACAGAAATAGTATATGCCCAGGAAACTCAGAACAAAGGTGAAGTGACCATCAAAGGTGAGGTCCGACCTAAGTACTAGAAATCTGACGCCCTCTACGAATTCCACCAGGAATGCGGGCACAAAACAGAAGATTGCATCACCCTAAGGTAAGAGGTAGTGAACATATTGCAGCAAGGGCACCTCAAAAAGCTACTAAGCGACAAGGGAAGGAACACCTTCACCAGGGGTCGAGAATGTCAAGGTCCGCCGAAGCCACCCTCACCGGCCCGCACCATCAATATGATTATTGGTGGCAATGACGATGACTCCATCAATGGCATCAAGTTCACTGCCACTCACAAGCTCAAGAGATCGATCACCCACAAATGGTATGATGGACTCGAAGAAAGTATCATCTTCGACGAGTCAGATGTTGATGGTTTGACTTTACCTCACAACGATGTTGTTGTCATTACTTTACAAATTTCAGATAGTGATGTTAAACGTATCATGGTAGATGATGAGAGTGGAGCGTGTATTATCCATCCCCGAGTCCTCGCCCAGATGAGACTCGAGAACAAGGTAGTGCCACGCTGCATCACATTAATCGGTTTTAACAATGCAGTTGAACAGACCTCGGGAAAAATCACACTCCCCGTCCTCGTCGGCGGCATAACTCTGGAGAAAACGTTCCACATCATGGACCAGGTCACCGCATACAATTACATAGTAGGACGACCATGGATACATCCCATGAGAGTCGTCCCCTCTAGCCTATACCAAGTGATCAAGTTCCCAACACCTTGGGGAATATTCAACATACGAGAGGAACATCACACGTCCCGGGAATGCTATCGTATCGCCATGAATGACTCGACAACCCAACAAAAGAAAGATAAGGAAAAAGAAATATAGCAATCAACAGGGCCGAGGTCGACACAAGAAGAGACCAGGGACATCATTATGGACCCTGAAACGGTTGAAGCCACAGACTCAACTATAGAGGACCTAACGACGAGAGTAGAATATAAGAGCTCGAAGAGGTTGACGGACGAAGAAATATGGTAGCATGGTCGCCCAAAAACAACAGGCGAAACTTTACTACAACAAAAAAGCAAAGGTCTAACCGCTCAAGATCGGGGACTATGTACTCAAAGCCAAAGCCCAAGCAAACAGAGATCCACGAGAGGGAAAATTGGGAACCAATTGGGATGGACCATTCAAAATCATAGGAAGAGTGAACAAGGGTTCATTCCAACTAGAGACAATGGAAGAAAAGCAATTATCAAACAATTGGAATATTAGCCACCTCAAATACTTCAATTTTTAGAAAATAAGAAGTGCCCCCCAAATCGTACTTGTCGCGCCCCATTTTCTCGCGAAAGCCGGTTTCGATGTGTGACAACTCTTTTAAAGGGAGGTATTAAAAGAGAAGAGTCACCACCTAACAATTTTTTAAGGTGCGTAAGGGCACCTATTTGTGAATAACTCTGTTTGACTACTCTGTGTTACCAACGATCGGGTAAGGGCTTAAGTTACTTCGAAGAGAAGGTGTTAGGCATTCTTCGAATACCACAACTGTGGGTCTCGGCTGAACTTTAAACCATGTGAATTATGTGATTAGGCTAGGTGATCAAATAAACAAACTTAAATATAGAAGTCGAAGAGTCATACTATAACATATGAGAATCGGTACGAATCTTAATGATTACAAGGATATAACTACATTGGTCTATATTAAATGAGTAAGTGTAAATAGCCAGTATATAAAGAAAGGGGGGGTCCTAAGTTTTTTAGCCTAATGGATCACCCTGTGCAACATAAATAATACTTCATAACTCCCTTAAGGTAGGGTTTGCTCATATTATTCAGCGGGCACAGACTATCACCTCCTACTACCCAATTACTATGTTGAAGTTGTTACTTAAAGACGCTCTAATTCAATTCTAAATCGTATCCTATGCGAGCACTACTCGTCACATACCTATGGTCGAGGAGGCTTCGCACCTACTATTTGGATGGTTCTAGACTTCACCTAGGTTGCTCAAAATGATAAAACTAAGCGACATTCAAAAAGACATGACTTCACATAAAGACAATTAAAGGCCCAAGTTAGCTTCCACACATAAACAACAAATGCACGCGGGCAGTTTAGGCAGTACACAGTTTCAAAATCGAGACTTAGAGTCCTATAGGCATGGTTTCTAGGTGATTATGAATTCCAGTATTATGCAAACAACATTGTTGTTTCTGACTAATGAATTCGCAGATTACAGGCGTTTAAAAATCTCCTCTAGGCATGCTCTCTGAACTGTTCAAACAATGAGCTAGTAAAATCTATTTGAAAGTTCAGAATTAGCGACATTGATTTATAGGCATGCTTTCTAGACGAGTGATAATATCCTATAAGCAAGATTTATAACGAATTGACAATTGAACTTGGTTTCTATAGCACTTTATTCCTATAGACATGTCATCTAGGCGGGGCAGTGTAATGAGAACAACAAAAGTAGTTTATTAATAAAGTAAAATCCTATGGTCATGATATGTAGATGAGCAAAGTATGGAAGACATGTATTATCAGATCATATAGGCATGGTGTCTAATAATTAATCAAGGCGTTTGATTCCTATTGGCATAATGTCTAAGAGTGCACAGTGATAGACATGAAATCAAGTATAGTTATTACTAACATGCTTGAGATAGTATGCGAGACAAGTTAGGTGCAGTGTGTGCGATTCCTATCAACATGGTTCCTATTAGTGTGCACAAATAGGGCATGCTAGACGTAATGGCAAATAGAACACATAGACCCTATAAGCATGTTTTCTACCCATTCATGCAAATATTAGAGTATCCCAGTCCTTTTTACTAATCTCCCAATCATTTGTTATAAATTGTTACAGGTCCTATTGAATAATTACAGGCAGAAATATGAATACACAATGTTTCAGTAACAATCTGGCCTTCAAGATAAGTTTAGAATTCCATGTGGATTGCATGCCCAGACTCCAGGTGCAAACGGTATTCTTTAGACTTCCAATACCAAAGCAGGCCCAACATACCAGGCCCAAACGAATAATTTCTTACCCAAAGTATGCTAAGCTTGGCTATACATATGACACTACACACATAGTTAAGTGAACAGCTCTGAAAATTAAAACACTCAGTCCTTAAGTTGTGACTAACAAACATCTCTAACCAAGACTTATAGATAGGGTCATATAAACACATATGCGGCAAGGTTTGTGGTTGTAACTCCAGAAACAGAGTTTAAGAGTAACGTGGCTATTTCAAATAAAGTTCCAGAACAAAGCTTGGTCAAAACCATCCTAAGGAGCCTTAAGCAAGGGTTTGAACATGGAATTCTAATAGTGTCATGGGCGAGATTAATGAAATGTAGACTTAACATGGAAACTTCAACACAAGAACCTAATGAGAGCAGCTAATTTGCAGAGCTTAACATATGGGACAACAAACTAACTCAGTTTATCAATAAATGAGTATTTAGATAAGAGGAGGATGATTTTCAGGCATGTCAAGTAAGCAGGCATCGTATAAATAAGAGTAAACAAGACTGGGATTGAAATTCATCCTAGGAGTCTCAAACAATAGGTGATCACAAAGCATCAAAGCAAAGAATGAGCATGCTCTGGTATTACAACAACATTAGCACATAGAGTTCATATGATCACAAGTTGGTTTCAGGGAATAACAGGTATACATAAAAGATTTGGCATAGGTTCTAGGCATGTATTGATTTCCCAGAAGAGTCCCAATCAAAACAACAATAGTCTTGAATAATCAATTAAGCTTAAACATGGAGACAAACATTCAAACAACTTGATTATCTATAATAGGCAAGCATTGAGGCCAATAAAGTCAGGGAAAAGCATGCTAGGCTAAGTATTCATGTAATGTCATCCCATAGTTGCAGCAGGATAACAAGTGATGGGTAAGGGATTCGACAAGAAGAAAAACACTTATAGACAGACATAGCTTCCCAGAAATCCAAACAACATTATATGAACATTAATCAAGTTTAGTTGCAAGCCTAGTAACATCATGTATCACTTAGTAAAAGTCAGTATTAGAGCAGGTTTGAGATAGCATGATATAAAGCACCCACAAAAATGCATACAATCAGAAAGTAATAAAATTACGAGAGTATAGGACACTAACAAGTTGCAAATAAACTAAACAAAGGATGAAGAACTCAAAAATCTTAAGAATAGATATAATTATTGAAGACCAGTAAAACCCCAACTCCCCAGTGCTTCAGAGTTCACATGAGCCTCGAAATGGACCCCGAGCAGTGCTTGCGCTGGAGGAAGGTGAACAAAACCCGGTGGCCTTGGCTTTCAGCAGGCCAAGAGCTCAATTTCAGAATAGTATAGAATAAGTGAGAGTGAGAGAATAGTTCTTAAGGTGATTCCGGTCCCTCTAAATGGAAAATTGGGGAGGGGTTATATAGTGGTAGAAATCAAACAAGCAAACATGAAAAACAATTAATCAAACACAAATAAATAAAGAAAAATCAATCATGTTTAAGCAGGAACAAAGGAAAGTCACATGCATAGCCTATTCTGAATTAAAATAGGTAAAAAATCTGACAAACCCTAGTTTGACAAATGGTCAAAATTAGCCAAGAATCTCGGTGAATCAGACCCATACAACCGTGTTGAGAGCGTATACAAACGGATTTTCGTCTGAATCTTGTAGGTTGAGGATGATTGTAATTGATTCGGCGAGGTAATACTTGCAAAAATCGGGCAAGTACTAAGTAACACCATGAGTGTATGAATGATAACGAGATAATGCAAATAAGGAAAGCAAATCATGAAAGAATTTCATGATTTAGCCAGTTTTTGATGGGATTTGGGAGGAGACGACTAGGGTTTAGATATGAGAGAATGCAAAGGCGACCGGTTTGGGAGAACGGTCTTTAGGGTTTGATTGTGGGGATATAAGAAAAGATGGAGATTTATTATGGGTCGTTGATCATTGAAGATCAACGACCAGGATTGGCTAAGAAATGGGGCGGGTCAAATGCAACAGGTTGTGACTGGGTTGGTCGCAAGGGTCGTTTTGATTGGGCCAGGGCATATTGGGCTAAAGCTTGGGGTGTTTGGGCCATGAATTTGGTCCGAAAATTGGCTCAAAATTGGGCTACAATTTAAATACACGAAATTCATTAAGAATAAATTATAAAATAATTAATAAATAATACAAATATTATTTGTGCAATAAAATAACAACTTAACATTATAAAAATATAAGAAAAACTATTTTGATATAAATAATATAATAAATACAATTATGTGTAGAATATAGGCTATTATTGTAAAATTATATAAAATAGCTTTAAAAATACAAATATAATTATATAAAAACAAAGTAAAATATTATGAGATATGTATGTGGATGCAAATACTAAATTTGGATGATTAAGTTACCACAAAATAATTTAAAGGGTAATTAATACATATTTAAGTAATTTAAATGTAAGAAAATTAATTTTAAAGTTTCAAAAATTATGAAAAATTATAGAAAATGCAGGAATGATATTTTAAAAGCATATAAAAATATGAGGGTAAAATTGGGTATCAATAGCTGCCCCTCTTTACCCGGGAATGATAAAAGAGTTGTCGGGTAAAGAAAATAATGACCAATTTTGTTCGAAGTGAGTGAGGAGTGATGTATTTTGAAACCTGGTTCTTGAGTTGCCTACATATCCCCTGTGTTACAAAAATCATACCGTGTATAGTTCTGGATCCAACGGCGAACGAAACCGATGAAATTGTTATAAGATTGGTTGTGTGTTTCGGAAAAGGATCTTTTGAGTGCGATAGTATCGTGAGTAACAGATAATTTCAGGGTGGGGTTATGAGTGCAAATTGAATGTTATGGATGTACAGGGCAGCTATTTGAACGGCTATAGAACAAACGGTAATCAATTACTGATCATCGATTACGTTTGAGGTGATCGAAGGATGTGAACGTTGTGAACGGAAACCGAAGCAAGAATTGCTCTTGTTTGTAGAGCGGTTACCTCCCGAGTTACTTGCAAAACTTAAAACACGATGCATGCGAATATATATGAATTATTTTGAAAATTTAAACATGATGTAAATTCCCCTCGGACTATGAGAGTTGTCTTTGGATGATGAGAATGATGTCCTTAGATTATGACGTCCCGGACCATGAAGTATTTGATAAGGGATTCACATGCCATGAAATGATATCATTGGGCCATGAGGATGGTGCCTCTAGACTATGACACCTTTGAATAATGATGTGAAATTTTGAGAGATCCCCATGCCATGGCATGATGTCTTCAGACTATGAGGATGGTGTCTTTGGACTATGACTCCTTCGGACAATGTGGCGGTGTTTTAGCCCATGAATGATAATATCGATCGCTTGATAAAGGAAATAGGTGATGCTTAGTCATTCGCTAAAACGAGACAAGACAAGGCTTAGTCTTATATGAGATGAGGGCAATGCTTAGCCCGTTGCGAAGAAAGGCAACGTTTAGGCTTATGCAATGATGGAGGCAATGCTTAGATTGTTTAGCCTTATGCAATGATGGAGGCAACGCTTAGCCTTATGCCAGGAATGAAGACAGTGCTTAGTCTCTTGCAAGGAAAGGCAATGCTTAGCCTTATGTAATAATGGAGGCAATGCTTGGCCTCATGCAAGGAATGGAGACAGTGCTTAGTCTTATGCAAAGAAAGGCAGTTCTTAGCCTTACGCAATAATGGAGACATTGCTTAGTCTCATGCAAAGAATGGAGATAGTGTTTAGTCTCATGCAAGGGAAGGCAATGCTTAGCCTTATGCAATAATGAAGACAATTCTTAGTCTCATGCAAAGAATGGAGAAAGTGTTTAGTCTCATGCAAGGGAAGGGAATGCTTAGCCTTATGCAATAATTGAGACAGTGCTTAGTCTCATGTAAAGAATAGAGACAATGTTTAGTCTCATGCAAGGGAAGGCAATGCTTAGCCTTATGCAATAATGGAGACAATGCTTAGTCTCATGTAAAGAATGGAGACAAAGCTTAGTCTCATGCAAGGAAAGGCAATGTTTAGCCTTATGCAATAATGGAGACAGTGTTTAGTCCCATACAAGGAATGGAGATAATGCTTAGTCTCATGCAAGAAAGGCAGTGTTTAGTCTTATACGGTGATGATGGCAATGCTTAGCCCTATGCAGGAATAATAATGATTGAATGCGAAAGGGCAAAGTATTTCTTAGCTTGATGCGTTTGCGTTTGGCGACTTTTGTCGGTGTGAAGATAGTGATCTTGTTGTGTGTATATATTTTTCGGATGTTCCTGTTATATCCATTATGCCTGTATCCAAATGAAAATTGTGAGTTTGGAGGGGAAAGGTTGGTTCGTGCTCTCGATTCCTTGCTTTGCCTTCGTTCCTATTTGGAGGTCCCGTTTGAGTTTCCCCACTGTCTTATGAGTTACATAGATGATATAGAACTCACTCACCAATATCTTCCACTTTGCTAACTCACCCGTAGGCATGGGCTTCTTATAGATGTATTTTAGCGGATCCATCCTGATATGATATATGTAGTGTACGCACAGAAATATTGTCTCAACTTCTGAGCTATCCATGTCAAAGCAAATCAGGTGCGTTCCAACAAAGAGTACCTGGCTTCGTAAGACGTGAACTTCTTGCTCAGATAATATATCGCATGCTCCTTCCTCCCAGTTTCATCATGTTTTCCTAGAACGCAACCAAAGGCCCCATCCAACACAGGCAAATAAAACAACATAGGTTTCCCTGGTTCTGGTGGGACCAATATGGGTGATTTAGATAAATACTCCTTGATTTTGTCGAAGGCTTTCTGGCATTCTTCAGTCTAGCTTGTTGCAGCATCTTTCTTCAGCATTTTGAAGATTGGCTCACATATCATCGTTGATTGTGCTATAAAATGGCTAATATAAATAAGGCGCCCTAGAAAACGCATCACATCTTTCTTATTCTTTGGCGGTGGCAAGTCCTGGATAGCTTTAATTTTTGACGGGTCTAACTCAATACCTCAGTGGCTGACGATTAAACCTAATAATTTTCTGGCAGGGACTCCGAAGGCACATTTTGCGGGGTTCAACTTCAAGTTTTATTTTCGAAGTCAGTCGAAAAATTTCTTCAGGTCTGCTATGTGATCTGAACTCCTTTTAGATTTGATGATAACATCATCCACGTACACCTCTATTTCTTTGTGTATCATACCGTGGAAGATAGTCGTCATGGCCCTCATATAGGTGGCCCCAGCGTTATCCCCCATGGTATGATAAAGGCGGTCTTTTCGGCATCCTCTTCATCCATCCAAATCTGATGGTATCCTGCAAAGTAATCCACGAAGGATTGGAGTTCATGCTTGGCGCAGTTTTCAATCAGTATGTGTATGTTAAGTGGCGGGAAATCATCCTTAGGACTTGCTCTGTTCAGATCTTGGTAATCGACACATACTCTAACTTTCCCATCTTTCTTTGGAACCGACACAATGTTGGCTAACCAGGTCGGGTATTCGACCACTAGGAGAACCTTGTCTTTAATTTGTTTGATGACCTCCTCTTTTATCTTCAAACTCATATCCGGTTTGAACTTTCTGAGCTTTTATTTTACCGGTGGACACATGGGATTGGTAGGTAGTATGTGAGCTACTATGGATGTGCTCTACCTAGTCATATAGTCGTAGGACCATGCAAAAATATCCTCATATTCTTTTGAAAACCTGATATACTCTTCCTTTTTTGTCGGTGATAGATGGATGCTTTTGCGAGTTTCCTTGACTTTTTCAGAATCCCCTAAGTTAACAGCCTTAGTTTCCTCCAAATTAGACTTCGGTTTATTTTCAAAATTCTCTACTTATTTAATAATTTCCTCAGGTATTGCATCATCCTCTAGATCTTCCGAATCACTGTCCTTATGTTGCGCTGTCTCATTACATGTCACAATCGTAGGTTCATCAGGATATGTAATAATTATGCTAAAAAGAATGTAGAAAGATAATAATAAATATGAAAAGCAGTAATGTATTAATAAAACTTTAAAATGTCAACAAGTGCGACTTGATGGCTCCAGTAATTATTTCAAAACAAAATACTGAAAATGTCTTAAATGCTCAAAACAATTTGAAATCAAGTCATGCTAATTTGCGAGGCTATCCAGGAACTCGGCGGGCCCGGGATGGTGCAGCGGTCCAGTTCTTGAGAACAACTCCTTCTTCCATTGTCTGAATGGTAAGGTCTTCCTCCTTCTCCTCCTCAACAATTGCACTACAATCCATGTCTTCCTCATCCAGAAACATCTTCCTCATACCAGCCAAAATCTCATCTTCTTCGGTTCCCCATATCATATAAGCTTGACGGAATGTCTGGTGCAGAGGTGGTATGGGTTGTTCCAGCAGATAATAATGGGCGCGCCATGGCGGTGTCCAATCCTGATACACTTGCACGGTATATTTATATCCGAGTCCAAAGGTCGTGCCATGATACTATGGTTGTACGGGTTTAGTGATCCCCTGAAGCTTTTTGCCAAGACCCTTGCTTGGTTCATATCCTGTCCACAACAATATGCTTTCTATCTTCTTGCTCCACCATCAATACTTTTCAATTGTGTTCACTCGCTCAATGCGGTGATATATTTCTCCTCCCAACTTTCTCCTGTTTTCGATGACTGTAACAGTCTGATTGGTGTAGATAGGGTTGCTTCCGTCTCCATGAATGATCACCTCCTGATGATTCCATTCGAACTTCACAGCTTGGTGCAGAGTAGAAGCCACTGCCCTAGCTGCATGTATCCATGGTCGTCCTAACAATAGGTTGTAAGTAGCAGATATATCTAACACTTGGAACTCAACATCAAACCAAGTCAGACCCATCTGTAGATCAAGGTTGATTTCCCCGATAGTGGCTCTCTAAGATCCATCTAATGCCTTCACATTCATGCTTCCCATTTGTATCTTCAGAGTGGTCAGTAGACATATGTTCAGACTCGAACCTCCATCTATTAGGACCCTGGCAATGAACCTGTCCTCGAATTGCACTGTGATGTACAATGCCTTGTTGTGACTTATTCCTTCTGCTGGTAACTCATCTTCGTGGAAAGTGATTTTATGGCTCTCTAATATCTGTCCGACCATGTTAGCCATCTCTCCACTAGTGATGCCGGCGGGTACATAAGCTTCACGTAACACCTTCATCAAAGCATTCTTGCGCGCGTCTGAGTTTTGCAACAGTGATAAAATGGATATCTGAGCAGGTGTCTTGTTCAAATGGTCAATAACAGAGTATTCCCTTGATTGTATCTTCCTCCAAAGATCGTTAGTGCCAGCCTCAACAACAGGCGACTTAGGTGCAACTTCCTTACTTGTTCCTCCCAGATTCTCAAGTGTGTAAACTCTGCCAGTTCTAGTCATACCTTGCGCGACACCTGTTTCTTCCATTTTGGCTTTTCCCTTGCTTCTTGATTCCACAACATAATCCCACGGGATGACATCGGACTGGTAAGATGGTGTTGGAGCTACCATTACAGTGAAGGGTATAGCTATCTCAACTTCAAATAGCACCTGAGTTTGTACCACAACTGGCGTGAGGGTGACCAAAGATGTTTTAGGAGCGTCTCCCTCTCGAATGAGTCAAATGGACCCTTCCTAATCCCACTCTTCATCAGTTTCTATCACATTCACTCCCTCGCCTCTATGATTCGAGAGAGGGTTGTTGCGGACGTTCAGTGCAGCTTTCTTTGCTTGTATAACCTTAGTGTCGATTAGCGTCTAAATCTTGTCTTTCAACGTGCGACATTCCTCAATGGTATGACCTTTCATGCCTGAATGATAAGCACATGTTTTGTTAGGGTTGATCCACTGGGAAGGATTTTCCACAACAACAGCAGGAATAGGAGTGACGTAACCAACAGCCTTCAGTCTTTCATACAGTTGGGCTATAGTTTCAGCAATTGGGGTGTATTGTCTAGGAGGTCTGCGGTAGAAATTTGGACATGGATTTGGGTAGCTTTGGTGGGCGGGTGGAGGTGAATGGTAATATGCAGGTCGAGTGTTGTAGGCATGGTAGGTGGTGGCAGGGTATTAGTATTTTTGGGGTGAGGGTTGATACGTGGATAGAGGTGTTTGGTGCGTGAGGGGAGACTTAGGGCCCTGGGCTACCATCACGGCACCCACTTCTTTCTTCTTTGAAATACCTCCTGATTCCAAAGCTTTATTCGTGGCCTGCAGCGCCTCAAAATTAGTTACCATTCCACTCTTAATTCCTTCTTCTATTCTTTCCCCTAATTTGATGATATCCGAGAACTTGTGATTTTCGATAACCATCAACCGTTCATAATATTGTGGATCTTGTGCTCTAACAAAGAACTTGTTCATTTGTTCTTATTCAAGTGCTGGCCTTACCTTTGCAGCATGTAATCTCCAATGAATAGCATACTCGCAGAAGGTTTCTATCTGCTTATTCTTAAGGTTTTGAATGTATAAAACGTCTGGCAAATTTTTCGTATTGAACCCGAATCTGTCTATGAAATCTGATGCCATACTTACCCAATTAGCCCACTTCTTTGGGATTATACTGATTTACCAAGAAAAAGCGTCTCTTGTAAGGCTTTGCATGAACATTTTCATGAATATTTGTTCATTCTTACCCACTCCTACAAGTTTGTCGCAATATGTTCTTAGATGCACCTTCGGATCACCAGTGCCATCGAGCATTTTGAACTTTGGAGGTTTGTAACCCTCTGGAAGTTCCACATTTGTCTGAATACATAGATCTTCGTAATTCAGACCTTCAACGCCTTTCCCACCTTCAACACTCTGGACCCTTCCTGTGAGTTTCTTGAGTTCCTCCGCCATGTTTCTAATAAGCATGTCCTTCTCAGTTGATTCAGGTATGTATAGGGTTTGATGTGGGTATGGGGTAAGGTTTCTACATATATCGAATTGCTTTGATGGATCCCTGAAGCTTGGGTATATGGGTGATTGTTGGTCAAGTTTTGGGGATCGTAAATAGGTTGTGGTGCAATTTGGGGAGTGCGATATATAGTGGTGTGCGGGTATTGAGTTGGATGATGGTAATGTTGTTGAGGGGTTTGCACTGGTGGTGGTTTAAGGTTCTGGGGAGGTGCGAGATTATGATACTGGTGTGGTGCGGGAGGATTTGGAGCCATGAGTGGTGGGTTCTGGTTTTGTGTGTTTTGTGGTGGTGTTTGGTTTTGGGTAGTCGGGTTTTGCTGGTTGATGTCGGGAACATTGAGAGTAAGGGAAAGGTTTACCATATTTCGGTCCTGCTCAAGCTCGCCCTGTAGTTCCAGGATTTTCTGCTCCAAACGTAAGACCAACTTGTTCTGCCCCGGAGTACTTCTACCATCTGAAGTTTTAACATTTTCTGCCACAACAACATTGTCTTTTCGGATACCACTTAAATCATCCTTTTTCCCTTTGCCCTTACTTTTGCTTTTCGGGTCGCTAGGTGGAGGAGGAGATGGAGGACTATGGATCTAGTGTGGTATGCTGACGATGCCAGTATGCACGAACCAACCTTTGGGAATGTGAGTAATCAGAAAGAAAGAAAAAGCAAAAGGTAACCAAGTTAGTACGGTGGAATAAAAGAGTGTTTGCAATATTTAAACATGTTTCACAAAGTCATGTAACAATTCACGTCCTAATTTGGGGACCTCATTGTGCCTGAGGTGGGCCTAAGAGACACATAGACTTAGAGAAAATTGGTGCCAAAGTTTGCTTCATTTCATTAATGTGAAAGTGAGCCAAAACAATCTTTTACTAAATCGACAATAATGTAATAAAGCTACTAATGGCATTTAGCCGTATTACATCGAAATCTAATCTAAGCTAGAAAGCAGTAAAGAACATCATCTTCTAATCTACTTGGTCTCTGAAGGACCTTCTCCATGCTTGGCTATTTTGACCCCATCATCATGTTTCCCAGATCGCGCATATCTAGAAAAAAGTAAGCTTTTGCCAGCTTCCCTCTTTCATCGTCGTCCATGCCTTGACAATCCGAAAGTCTTTTTCTCATCTTCTCTTCTAGCTTCATCAGTCCCTATTCCAGGTATTCCAATCTTTCCGTTGACTTAGTGGAAATCTCCTTCCGTTCCCTTATCGCCTCCATGTTCACTTTATGCTACAGATGTTTAGCTTCGGACTCGAACACCCTTTTGCATAGCCTCTTGTACTTCACCTGTGCCTCATCCACTTCGTCTATGATCCTATCCTTCAGATTGACCCCTGGTTTGACGTCCTCAGCTACGTCGTCTTCTAGCGATGATAGATAGTAGTACATATGACCGGTGTAATACCTGTCTGGCTCAATAGTTTCTCCTTCCACAATGATCTTTTGGTTCCACATGTGTTACGCTTCGAACTTGAACGAGATGACATCTTCCTTGAAATCTACCTTGTATTGGACCATGTTAGAAACCTGGGGTATGACTTGTTATCTTCCAGCTTACCTCATTACCCTTATAGGAGCATAAGGGTAGATGCCCCACAGCCCGATCAGTACCAAATGAGTAGTTCATTTTGATCTGATGATGAACTCACTACTAGGAAACCATTCAAACATCCAATGCACTTGCTTATCTGTCAGATTGCTGAAGAAACGCACCCAATTTACAACATTTCCAGGCTTTGCAAACTTGTCTGGAATAAACGTCATTTTCTTTGGGTGATGGTTGGCTATGTAGTCATTTAGTGGTCTTTGAAGAAGCTATTGACGATACTCACCCCTCTGAAAGTGTTCCAGCAACCAGACTTGTAGCAATAGATTGCAACCCTCAAAATGTCCAAACCCACGCTTGCACCAATCTAGATCACAGAACATCTCAGCTAAGTTCATTAGAATGATAGTATCAGTTTGTCCTTTGATACCATTTATTAAGGCTCGGGCGACCATGGCTAAGCGAGTATGAATTCTTCCTCCTTTTATCGGAAAGATAAACAACCCCAGGAAGCAGACAATGAAAACATAAACTGGGCGATGCACCCATCCCAAAAAAGTAATGGCTTGTTCATCATGATGAAGACGATATGACTTGCTATGCCCATAACGCTCGTAAAAAAACTCAAAATGGTTGTATGATTTCTTTAAAGATAGCAGTTCATCATTCTTCTTAAAACCCAACATTCTCAAAAAACCGCAGGGAGTGCGATTTTCTGGTACTAGCAGTCACGGACAAACCCATGGTAACTTGGCAAACCCTCTATTTCTTCTAGGAGAGGAGTCATTTCTATATTGCCAAATCGAAAACAACTTGTTTATCATCCCAGAATATGGTAGCGGCCTCGATCAATTCCCTATTTGGTTGAATATTCAGCAAAGATGGCAGGTCACCAAGTACTCTCCTCACATGATTTTTGTCACAAGACGCGATGTCTTTCCACCAGTCAAGTAGCAAAGGCGGGATGTTCTGGACCATACCAAACGGGGGATTTCGTGCTTCATTTATGCAAACAAATAAAGTTAATCCTCTTCCCCCTCCAGATTCGGCTACTTACGCAATAATAATCAATATGTTAGCACATTTTCTCCAAGTAATGCACATAACATGATAGTGACCTTTGGGATTATGGAAAATCCTTCGAACTTTGGACACGGTTTATCTAAGCAGGTTATTATCTCAATAACGCTTCAACTCGTATTAGGTTTAGCATGATGCATGTATATTTAAAATTAGAGTGGGGTTTCTAAAAGGATCTAGACTTGTACTCCTCAGTGGACAACTTGGGAGGGAAAGGCACGGGACCATCGACTGCACTGCTGATAGACTAGTCTTCCACAAATAAGCCTTTCTGATTTAAAAAGGGTAATTTTAGGAAAGCGCGGACACTCATCAAGTGCCGCTATGTTGATAATTGGCACGAGTGGAGTATGATGTGGAGCATGATTTATGCAGGAATAATAACACATTGCCAAGTATTTGCATGATAAAAGTACGTAAAAGCAGTAAATAACATAGCAAAGGTGAACATGAAAAAAAGAGGAATGAAAAGAAAGACAAAAGAGAGAAGTCAGTTTAGCTCATGAAAACGTGCGACAACGTAATGAAGCAGGTAGGGAAATAGTGATGGGAGAGTCATAATATAGCAGTCTTAGGCAAGATGAAAGAGATGGAGAGAGGCCATACATGTCATAGAAAATAAAGGAGAATAAGGGAAGGGATGTGCATGTCATAGCAGCTTAAAACAAATAAAGGTGAATAAGGAAAGGGATGTGCATGTCATAGCAGTTTAAAACAAATAAAGGTGAATAAGGGAAGTGATGTGCATGTCATAGCAGTTTAAAACAAACAAGAAAAGTAATCCACATAAATCAAGTTCGTCATGGTAAGATCCCAAATGTTTCACCAGCAGAGTCACCATGTTATCGCGCCCTGTTTTCTCGTGAAAACGGGTTTCGACGTGTGACAACTCTTTTAAAGGGAGGTATTAAAAGAGAAGAGTCGCCACCTAACGATTTTTTAAGATGCGTTAGGGCACCTATTTACGAATAACTCTGTTTTGACTAGTCCGTGTCACCAAAGATTGGGTAAGGGCTCAAGTTACTTCGAAGAGAAGTGTTAGGCATTCTTCGAAGTCCACAACTGTGGGTCCCAGTCGAACTTTAAACCATGTTGATTAAGTGATTAGGATAGGTGATCTAATAGACAAAAGGGAAATATAGAAGTAGAAGAGTTTTACTATAACACATGAGAATCGGTACGAATCTTAATGATTACAAGAATATAACTACATTGGTCTATATTAAATGATTAAGTGTAAATAGTCAGTATATAAAGAAAGGGAGGGGGGTACTAATTTTTTTAGCCTAAAGGATCACCCTGTGCAACATAAATAATACTTCGTAACTCCCTTAAGGTAGGGTTTGCTCATATTATTCAGCGGGCACTTACTATCATCTCATACTACCCTATTATTATGTTGAAGTTTTTACTTAAAGGCGCTCTAATTCAATTCTAAATCGTATCCTATGCGTGCTCTACCCGTCCCATACCTATGGTCCAGGAGGCTTTGGACCTACTATTTGGATAGTTCTAGACTTCACATATGTTGCTTAAAATGATAAAACTAAGCGACATTAAAAAAGATAGGACTTAACATAAAACAATTAAAGGCCCAAGTTAGCCTCCACACATAAACAACAAATGCACATGGGCAGTTTAGGCAGTACATAGTTTCAAAATCGAAACTTAAAGTCCTATAGGCATGGTTTCTAAGTGATTTTGAATTCCAGTATTATGCAAACAGCATTGTTGTTTATGACTAATGAATTCGCATATTACAGGCATTTAAAAAGCTCTTATAGGCATGATCTCTGAACTGTTCACACAATGAGATAGTAAAAACTGTTTGAAAGCTCTAAATTAGCGACGTTGATTTATAGACATGCTTTCTAGATGAGTGATAATATCCTATAGGCAAGATTTATAACGAATTGACCATTGAACCTGGTTTTTATAGCACTTTATCCATATAGACATGTCATCTAGGCGGGTCAGTGTAATGAGAATAGCAGAAGTAGTTTATTAATAAAGTAAAATCCTATGGTCATGCTATGTCGATGAGCAAAGTATTGAAGACATATATTATCAAATCCTATAGGCATGCTGTCTAATAATTAATCAAGGCGTTTGATTCCTATTGGCATGATATCTAAGAGTGCACAGTGATAGACATGAAATCAAGCATAGCGATTACTAACATGCTTGAGATAGTATACGCGTATTAGACAAGTTAGGTGCAGTGTGTGGGATTCCTATAGACATGGTTCCTATTAGTGTGCACAAATGGGGCATGTTAGACGTAATAGAAATTAGAACACATAGATCCTATAGGCATGTTTTCTACCCATTCATGGAAATATTAGAGTACCCCAGTCCCTTTTACTAATCTCCCCATCATTTGTTACAAATTATTACAAGCCCTATGGAATAATTACAGGCAAAAATATGAATACACAATAACCCACTAACAATTGGGCCTTCAAGATAGGTTTAGAATTCCATGCGGACTGCATGCCCAGACTCAAAGTGCAAACAGTGTTCTTCAGATTTCCAATACCAAAGCAGGCCCAGCATACCAGGCCCAGACGAATAATTTCTTACCCAAAGTATGCTAAGCTTGGCTATATAGATGACACTACACACATAGTTAATTAAATAGCTTTGAAAATTAAAACACTCAGTCCTTAAGTTATGAGCAACAAACACCTCTAATAAAGACTTATAGATAGGGTCATATAAATAATTATGCGGCAACATTTGTGGTTATAACTCCAGAAAAAGAGTTTAAAAGCAACATGGCTATTTCAAATAAAGTTCCAGAACAAAGCTTGGTCAAAACCATCCTAAGGAGCCTTAAGGAGGGGTTTGAACATGGAATTCTAACAGTGTCATGGGCGAGATTAATGAAATGTAGACTTAACATGGAAACTTCAACACAAGAACCTAATGAGAGCAGCTAATTTGCAGAGCTTAACATATGGGTCAGGCAAACAAACTCAGTTTATCAATAAGTGAGCAATCAGATGAGAAGAGGTTGATTTTCAGGCAGGTCAAGTAAGAAAGCATCATATAAAGAAGAGTAAATAAGAGAGGGATTAAAATTCATCCTAGGAGTCTCAAACAATAGGTGAGCACAAAGCATCAAAGCGAAGAATGAGTCTGCTTTGGCATTGCAACAACATTAGCACATAGAGTTCATATGATCACAAGTTGATTTCAGGGAATAACACGTATACATAGAAGATTTGGTATAGGTTCTAGGCATGTATTGATTTCCAGAAGAGTCCCAATCAAAACAACAATAGTCTTGAATAGTCAATTAAGCTTAAACATGGAGACAAACATTCAAACAACTTGGTTATCTATAATAGGCAAGCATTGAGGCCAATAAAGTCAAGGAAAAGCATGTTAGGCTAAGTATTCATGTAATGTCATCCCATAGTTGCAGCAGGACAACATGTGATGGGTAAGGGATTTGACAAGAAGAAAAACACTTCTAGACAGACATAGCTTCCCATAAATCCAAACAACATTTGATGAGTATTAATCGGGTTTAGTTGCAAGCCTAGTAACATCATGTATCACTCAGTAAAAATTAGAATTAGAGCAGGTTTGAGATAGCATGATATAAAACACCAGAGAAATGCACACAATCAAAAAGTAATAAAATTACGAGACTATAAGGCACTAACCAGTTGCAAACAAACTAAACAAAGGATGAAGCACTCAAAAATCTCAAGAATAGTGGTGATTATTGAAGACTAGTAAAACCCCAACTCCCCAGTGTTTCAGAGATCACATGAGCCTCGAAATGGACCCCGAGCAGTGCTTGCACTGGAGGAAGGTGAACAGAATCCGACGGCCTTGGGTTTCAGCCGGCTAAGAGCTCAATTTCAGAATAGTATAGAATTAGTGAGAGTGAGAGAATAGTTCTTAAGGTGATTCCGGTCCCTCTAAAGGGAAAATTAGGGAAGGGTTATATAGTGGTAGAAATCGAACAAGCAAACATGGAAAACAATTAATCAAACACAAATAAGGAAAGAAAAATCAATCAAGTTTAAGCAGGAACAAAGGAAAGTCACATGCATAGCCTATTCCGAATCAAAATAGGTAAAAAATCGGACAAACCCTAGTTTGACAAATGGTCAAAATTAGCCAAGAATCTCGGTGAATCGGACCCATACAACCCTGTTGAGAGCATATACAGACGGATTTTTGTTTGAATCTTGTAGGTTGAGGATGATTGCAATTGATTCGTAGAGGTAATACTTGCCAAAATCGGGCAAGTACTAAGTAACACCATGAGTGTATGAATGATAACGAGATAGTGCAAATAAGGTAAGCAAATTGTGAAATAATTTCATGATTTAGCCGGGTTTTGATGGGATTTGGGAGGGAGGCGACTAGGGTTTATAGATGAGAGAATGAAAAAGTGGCCGGTTTGGGAGAATGGTCTCTAGGGTTTGATTGTGGGGATTTAAAGAAAGATGGAGATTTATTATTGGCCATTGATCATTGAAGATCAACGACCATGATTGGCTAAGAAACGGGGCGGGTCAAATACAACAGGTTGCAACCGGATTGGTCACATGGGTCGTTTGGATTGGGCCAGGGCAGATTGGGCTAAGGTTTTGGGGTGTCTGGGCCATTAATTTGGTTCGAAAATTGTCTCACAATTAGGCTACATTTTAAATAATCGAAATTCATTAAGAATAAATTATAAAATGATTAATAAATAATAAAAATATTATTCGTGCAGTAAAATAACAACTTAACATTATAAAAATATAAGAAAACCTATTTTTATATAAATAATATAATAAAGGCAATTATGTGTAGAATACAGGCTATTATTGTAAAATTATATAAAATAGCTTTAAAAATACAATTATAATTATATAAAAACAAAGTAAAATATTATGAGACATCTATGTGGATGAAAATACTAAATTCGGATGATTAAGTTACCACAAAATAATTTAAAGGGTAATCAATACATATTTAAGTAATTTAAATTCAAGAAAATCAATTTTAAAGCTTCAAAAATTATGGAAAATTATAGGAAATGAAGGAATGATATTTTAAAAGCATATAAAAATCTGAGAGCAAAATTGGGTATCAACAGTACTCTTTTTTCCCTCACTTGAGTTTTGCCCCAATTGGGTTTTCTCAAGGAGGTTTTTAACAAGGCAACAAGAGGGACATTTCATGTCGAAATATAAGAAGAACAAGCTGGTTTCTTTTTTCATTTCCCGAATCCTCAACATTCTTCCAGTCGACCAATGAAGGGACTAGATACACTAGGGACTCGGACTCAGACTGGAACGCCAGCCAATACCCAAAACTTGTAACATTCTCCAATTAATAGAAATTCATGTTTATCACAATCACTCTAACGAAAGGTTAAGTTCGACCACGCTCGAACAATACCTACCGGCTCTCTGCCGCGACTTAGCGAAAGTTTAAGTTCGAACATGCTTAAACAACACTTACCAACCCTCGGCCGCGACTTAACAAAATGTTAAGTTCGACCACACTCGAACAACACCTACCGGCCCTCGGCCGCTGTCACACCCCGAACTCGGGGAGCGCGACTGGCACTCAACCGAGTAAACCCAGTCGAGCAAGCCTACTTTACATCAACCTCTCATCATTACTCATGCATGATTTACCATAACATAATTAGATCTTGACTTTCAAATTGAATACATTTGGCTGAATAGCCTATAATCTTTCTCATGATGGGTGCGTAGCCTCATAAATAACTGTGAACATAAATACATGACAAAGCTCAAATCTTTAATTACATGACCCACAGTGTACATGGAGCTTCTATGACAATAGATATCTAAATACATAAAATGAACTAGACCCAAACACCCACTAGAACTGTAGCGGGCTCACCATAAGCTGAGTAGTGAAGAAGATCCCTATCAAAGATCCATATCATCCTATACAAGTATACCTGCATCCATTAAAAGATGCAGCACCCCCGGCAAAAGGGATGTGAGTACATGTGGAATAGTACTCGTATGTAAAGCAAACAGAACAACATATGAAGTTATGATAACTTAAATAAGAGGCAAGTGAAGTACATCAATAAACTACGAAACATCCCATAAAATCACATTTCAAGTCTTACTATACTTGCATCATTCTAAACTTCTTTTAGGATCAACTGAGCCATATGAACTATACGTGGAATACATAATATAATGTAATTGAAACAACATCTACAAACAAGGCTAATGAAAGTGGCACCTATTGTCTGCGTTAACAATGCGTCTCACTAAACCGTCCATAGTGCTCATATATCATATTATACACCTATACATTTCATATACAATACACCTATGCATTTCATAAACCGTCCATAGTAATTCCATACACAATACACGTATGCATTTCATAGACCGTCCTTAGGATCCCATATATAATACACCTATGCATTTCATAGACCGTCCATAGGGTTCCATACACAATACACCTATGCGTTTCATAGACCGTCCATAGGGTTCCATACACAATACACCTATGCATTTCATAGACCGTCCATAGGGTTCCATACACAATACACCTATGCGTTTCATAGACCGTCCATAGGACTCTATTCACAATACACCTATGTGTTTCATAGACCGTCCATAGGGTTCCATACACAATACACCTATGCATTTCATAGACCAGTCATAGGATTCCATACACAATACACCTATGTATTTCATAGACCGTCCATAGGGTTCCATACACAATACACCTATGCATTTCATAGACCGTCCATAGGGTTCCATACACAGTACACATATGCGTTTCATAGACCGTCCATAAGGTTCACATATTATATACCTATGCGTTTCATAGACCGTCCATAATGTTACTTACAAAATACACCTATGCATTTCATAGACCGCCCATAGGATCATAACACATCATTATTCACATGACCATATATAAACCCAAATCGACATGACTAGCGCTACTTTTAAGGTCGTAAGTTCCCGGATCATTGGAACACTTCATGTTCATATTCATGCTCATCATGGAGAAATACGCCTCATTACATTAGCACATGTATGGTAAATCAATAAGTCAATTTTAATGGCACATGGTCCAAATACGTTTTCCATAAGATTTATCGTCACTTAGCATAGGACATCCCTCTTCCACTTCATTATATACTCCCTTGTCATCTTAAGGTCATTAGCTAAGTTCATTATTCTTGGGGACTTAACATCGAAGTCATTTACATTAATTATTTTAGAAGCATACATACTATGATTTAAACCATTGGGACATCCAACACCTCATAATTCTCATTTTGGCAAACGGCTACATTTCATGTTCATTCTATCACTTACTTATACTTGCTATGTCACAGGACATCAAAAACATTTAAAATAATTAGGAACACCATAGACTCTCCTCATGAGGGTGTAGGAGCTTATAACACATTGGAAACATAAGTACAAATACGTTCATCTCATAACCTTTCACACCATATATCACTTCACAATTACTTTCAACTACTTACAACATCATTATTTCATTGGCTCAGTTGGCCATACTTATTATTCTTCATTCATGGCACTGTGGCCGTATATCATATTCCGCACTTTCAAGCATCTTTATAGATTACCGATAACAAAGAATCTCTAATAACGACTTTTAGTACACCTATGAGCAATTAAGAGTCTTAAGCACATTGAGACTTCTTACACAATTTGGCATAATAGCCTTCACTTGAAACACTACTTGGAATCATAACATTTGTATACCCAACTCATGCTTTGAACACATTTCCGAAGGATAACATCATATGATAAGAGCATCTGGAACACATTTTGAACATATACCTTTCAACACAAAGCTTATTCGGAATAGTTAATTTATAATGAATAGCTCGGGACTTAAAAGAACATCATGAGATTCAATTAGGAGAGAAGTTTAGCCAACATACCTCAAATTCGTCCCTTAATGATACAACAACGATCCACTACACTAAGCAACTTCAGTCTATAATAACAACATACAATGGGACCAATATACGAATTCCATAATTTAGGCTATTTAGGCACTTTATCAAATACCTAATAGGCATAAATCTCTACATCTCTTAACCATAGAATTAGTTGATCCAACTACTACCATTTACCAATAATTTATCCCACCATCATTCTTAAACAATTCATAACTTCCAACATCACATACATGACCATCCATCCCACCCAACCAACAAAATTCCATCAATTAATCATCTTTCAATCTCTACAATGGTTATGTATTTAAATTGATAACTTATGGCTTCCAATCACCATACCATAAGTTCCAATACTTAATTCATACTCATATTTCCATAATATATCCATACATGCAAGTCTAAGGGTGTAAGGTTACCTTTTGGAAGAAATCTTGCAAAACTCTCCTTTGAGTTCTTGAAAACATTTCTTGAAGATCTAAGTATTTTATGTGTAGATTTCATCAATACTAGCGTAGAAATGATAAAATTTCATACCAAGATAATGGGGATTGCTTACCTTGAAGGAGATGGGATTTGGGGGTCTTGAGAGAGTGGAAAGTAGCTCCAAAAATCGGCTAAGAGAAGTGGGAGAAGTGAGCTACCGAAATGCTCTTTATAAAGGCTTTAGGCCTAGCTTGTCCTTCCTTGTGCGTCGCACGGACATGCACGAGCTCTCGTTCAAGTTTGCGTGCTGGGGCAATACTTCGCTGTTTTGTTGAAATGTCTGGGGGTCATGGCTCATTCAAACCCGCGCGGCGCACGAGTTCAGACGAGCTCCCTAGTTACATCCTTTCTATATTTCTTGTTTTCCAACTTACCTTCCTTTGATACCTTCCTATGATGTAGACCCCAATTCACTTCCAATCTTTCATATAAGTATGAAACCATGATTACACAATGTTACCCTCATGCATAGCCATCTGGGGTACACAAGCGAAGTGGAGATCTCGAGGCGCGATATCACGCCTTAAACCCTCAGTAAAACTTTCTTTGTTCCACCTGCCTTATTTTAGTAATTTGATCATAACTTCTTGTAGAAACATCCAAATGATAAATGGTTTGATGCTTTCGAAACAAGACTCGAAGGGCTATGCTTCAGGAACAAAATTCGGGGAAAATATCCTTTTGCTGTAAGAGTAATTCCCGCTTACAGTAAGGTGTTGTGCAAATTGAGACATCTTTTCCACTTAATGTATCCAACTTGTCACGCACAAATTTTTCCCACTCACAAACCACCTTAATATGTTCCAATACACCTTAAACATATATTTTCATTTCAAAATGATGTGGTTCTATCACATAGATCTCTTTTAATACTCGAAATGTTATTCACAAATACTGCTGGCGCAGTTTAAAATCTTAAATCATTAGGAAATTTTAATGGGGCCTTACATTCTCCCCCGCTTAGGATCATTCATCCTCGAATGAGGGTTAGAGTCTGTACAACACACCCAACATAACTCGTCCCTTCTTTCACACATCTCATACTCCCAAATTTGACTAACTCCCAAATGTTTCAGAAATTTCGGTAGAGTTTCCCCTATAAATGGGGCCCATCCATCTGCCAGAGAATCACATAAATCAATCCTTACAACATATAGATAACATCACATTGCACCATATACATGAAAACAACACCAACAATGACTCTCGAGGCTAATATTATGACATTGCTTACCTTGGTCGTATCTTTGACTTTTCCTTCCTCCATTACGAGGACATTGGGAACCTCACACATTATGCCTGTTATGTGCGTCATTCCTTTAATCCTTAGGCCTTTCTCATTTCGTAGCACGGCGTGCAAACATTCCTTGATATTAACAAGGGAACTCCGAGACTAACTCGGAACCTTAACGCACGATCGAGGATAGAAGAAGAGAAACATTTCCTAAATGTCATTGTAGCCTCCCTATTATAAGTGTGGCCGAAAATACACCGATAAGAGGGACTCTACTGACACAACTACATGACACCTTAGGACTCCTAAACCATGCTCTGATACCAAGTTTGTCACGCCCCGAACTCGGGGAGCGTGACCGACGCTCAACCGAGTAAACCCAGTCGAGCAAGCCTACTTTACATCAACCTCACATCATTACTCATGCAAGATTTACCATAACATAATTAGATCTTGACTTTCAAATTGAATACATTTGGCTCAATGGCCTACAATCTTTATCATGATGGGTGCGTAGCCTTATAAATAACTGTAAACATAAATACATAACAAAACTCAAATATTTAATTACATGACCCACAATGTACATGGAGCTTCTATGACAATAGATACCTAAATACATAAAATGAACTAGACCCAAACACCCACTAGAACTGTAGCGGGCTCAACGTAAGCTGAGTAGTGAAGAAGATCCCTATCAAAGATCCATATCTTCCTATACAAGTATACCTGCATCCATTAAAAGATGCAGTGCCCCCGGCAAAAGGAACGTGAGTACATGTGGAATAGTACTCGTATGTAAAGCAAACAGAACAACATATGAAGTTATGGTAACTTAAATAAGAGGCAAGTAAAGTACATCAAGAAACTACGAAATATCCCATAGAATCACATTTTAAGTCTTATTATACTTGCATCATTCTAAGCTTCTTTTAGGATCAACTGAGCCATATGAACTATACATGGAATACATAATATAATGTAATTGAAATAATATGTACAAACAAGGCCAATAAAAGTGTCACCTATTTTCTGCGTTAACAATGTGTCTCACTAAACCGTCCATAGTGTTCACATATCATATTATCCACCTATACATTTCATACACAATACACCTATGCGTTTCATAGACTGTCCATGGGATTCCATACACAATACACCTATGCGTTTCATAGACCGTCCATAGGATTCCATACACAATACACCTATGTGTTTCATAGACCATCCATAGGGTTCCATACACAATACACCTATGCGTTTCATAGACCATCCATAGGGTTCCATACACAATATACCTATGCGTTTCATAGATCGTCCATAGGATTCCATACATAATACACCTATGCATTTCATAGACCGTCCATATGATTCCATACACAATACACCTATGCATTTCATAGATCGTCCATAGGATTCCATATACAATACACAAATGTGTTTCATAGACCGTCCATAGGATTTATTCATATTATATTACACACCTATGTGTTTTATAGCCCATCCATAGCATTCATTCATATTGTATTACACACCTATGCGTTTCGTACACAATACATATATGCGTTTCATAGACCGTCTATAGGATTCCATACACAATACACCTATGCGTTTCATAGACCATCCATAGGGTTTATTCATATTATATTACACACCTATCCGTTTCATAGCCCGTCCATAGGATTCATTCATATTATACACCTATGCGTTTCATAGACCGTCCATAATGTTACTTACACAATACACCTATGTGTTTCATAGACCGTCCATAGGATCATAACACATCATTATTCACATGACCATATATAAACCCAAATCGACATGACTAGCGCTACTTTTAAGGTCGTAAGTTCCAGGATCATTGGAATACTTCATGTTCATATTTATGCTCATCATGGAGAAATACGCCTCATTACATTAGCACATGCATGGTAAATCAATAAGTCAATTTCAATGGCACATGGTCCAAATACGTTTTCCATAAGATTTATCATCACTTAGCATAGGGCATCCCTCTTCCACTTCATTATATACTCCCTTGTCATCTTAAGGTCATTAGCAAAGTTCATTATTCTTGGGGACTTAACATCGAAATCATTTACATTAATTATTTTAGAAGCATACATACTATGATTTAAACCATTGGGACATACAACACCTCATAATTCTCATTTTGGCAAACGGCCATATTTCATGTTCATTCTATCACTTACTTGTACTTGCCATGGGTGATCACATGACATCAAGAATATTTAAAATATTTAGGAACACCACAGCCTCTCCTTATGAGGGCGTAGGAGCTTATAACACATTGAAAACATAAGTGCAAATACGTTCATCTCATAACCTTTCACATCATATATCACTTCATAATTACTTTCAACTTTTTACAACATCATTATTTCATTGGCTCACTTGGACATACATATTATTCTTCATTCATGGCAATGTGGCCGTATATTATATTTGGCACAATCAAGCATCTTTATAGATTATCAACAATAAAGAATCTCTAATCACGACTTTTAGTACACCTATGAGCAATTAAGAGTCTTAAGCACATTGAGACTTCTTACACAATTTGTCATAATAGCCTTCACTTTAAACACTACTTGGAATCATAACATTTTTATACCCAACTCATGCTTTGAACACATTTCCGAAGGATAACATCATATGATAAGAGCATCCGGAACACATTTTGAACATATACCTTTCAACACAAAGCTTATTCAGAATAATTAATTTATAATGAATAATTCGGGACTTACAAGAACTTAATGAGATTCAATTCTAGGAAAGAAGTTTAGCCAACATACCTCAAATTCATCCCTTAATGATACAACAACGATGCACTATACTAAGCAACTTCAATCTATAATAACAAAATCCAATGGGACCAATATTAGTAACAAATTCCATAATTTAGGCTATTTAGACACTTTATCAAATACCTAGTAGGCATGAATCTCTAGATCTCTTAACCATAGAATTAGTTTATCCAACTACTACCATTTACCAACAATTTATCCCACCATCATTAATAAACAATTCATAACTTCCAACATGACATACATGACCATCCATCCACACCCAACCAACAAAATATCATCAATTAATCACCTTTCAATCTCTACAATGGTTATGTATTTAAATTGGTAACTTATGACTTCCAATAACCATACCATAATTTCCAATACTTAATTCATACTCATATTCCCATAATATATCCATACATGTAAGTCTAAGGGTGTAAGGTTACCTTTTGGAAGAAATCTTGTGAAATCCTCCTTTCAGTTCTTGAAGAAATTTCTTGAAAATCTAAGTATTTTATGTGTAGATTTCATCAATACTAGTGTAGAAATGATGGAATTTCACACCAAGATAATGGTAATTGCTTACCTTGAAGAATATGAGAGTTGGAGGCCTTGAGAGAGTGGAGAGGAGCTCCAAGAATCGGCTAAGAGAAGTGGGATAAGTGAGCTACCGAAATGCTCTTTATAAAGGCTTCAGGCCTAGCATGTCCATCCTCGTGTGTCGCGCGGACATGCACGAGCTCTCATTTAAGTTTGCGTGCTGGGGCAATACTGCGCTGTTTTTTTGAAATGGCTGGGGGTCATGGCTCATTCAAACCCGCGCGGCGTACGAGTTCAGACGAGCTCCCCAGTTGTATCCTTTCTATATTTCCTGTTTTCCAACTTACCCTCTTTATATACCTTGCTATGATGTAGACCTCAATTCACTTCCAAACTCTTATATAAGTATGAAACCATGATTACACAATGTTACCCTCATCCATAGCTATCTGGGCTACACAAGTAAAGTGGAGATCTCGAGCCGCGATATCACGCCTTAAACCCTCAGCAAAACTTTCTTTGTTCCACCTACCTCATTTTAGTAATTTGATCATAACTTCTTGTAGAAACATCCAAATTACAAATGGTTTGATGCTTTCGAAACAAGATTCGAAGGTTGTGCAAATTGAGACATCCTTTCCACCTAATGTATTCAACTTGTCCCACACAAATGTTTCCCACTCACAAACCTCCTTAATATGTTCCAATACACCTTAAACATATATTTTCATTTCAAAATGATGTGGTTCTATCCCATAGGTCTCCATTAATGCTTGAAACGTTATTCACAAATACCGCTGGCGCAGTTTAAAATCTTAAATCATTAGAAAATTTTAACGGGGCCTTACAGCCGTGACTTAACGAAAGGTTAAGTTCGACCACGCTCGAACAACACTTACCGTCCCTCGACCGCGACTTAATGAATGGTTAAGTTTGACCACACTCAAACAACACCTACCGGCCCTCGGTTGTAACTTAACAAAAGGTTAAGTTCGACCATGCTCAAACAACACCTGCCAGCCCTCGGCCACAACATAACGAAAGGGCAAAGTTTGACTAAGCTCGAATAAATGTCTATCGGCCCTCGTCCACGTCTCAACAAAAGGTTAAATTCAACCAAACAAAAGGTTAAGTTCGACTAAGCTCGAGCAAAGACCTACCGGCCCTCGACCACGATTTAATAAAAGGTTAATATTGACTAAGTTCGAACAACACCCATCGGTCCTCGACCATATCTCAACTAAAAAGACATACTCGATCTATATAGACAAATGGATGATTCGGCCTTTGGTTGTTCAGCCCAAGGACTACGGTCAGCTAGAGGATGACAATAAAAAATATAAAGGAGCAAAACATACAAGTACAGAAATAAATCACCGCAAATAAGAAAGACACAACTAAAAGCAAAAATTTACTTTGATATCATATATAAGAGTTTGTTACAAAGGCTCTTGGAGACGCCAAACAAAAACACACAAAAAAGGTTAAAAACGAACTATTGGCCATTGCCATCACGATCCTCAACATCCTTATCAGCCGATCTTTAGCAAGATCACCACCCTGACCATCGACACCATCACCGTCCCGGCCTCCAACATCCTCTCCATCCTCGCCCTGAGGGTAAATAGAATCATACTAGGCGTCCTCCTCAAGGAGATATATGGCATCCTCCTCATCTTCATCATCCTCGCCAGGCCGAGGCATAGCAGGGTCGTAGACACAAGCAAGCCGAGTCTCACGAGCCTTAACCCAAACATCCTCAAAGGCCGCCTCTAAAACGGAGCCCATCACATGCAATTCACGAAACACATCTAGTCAGACCTTAGTATGAATCCATTATTCATACATCTTAGGGGGGACGTTAGGCAAGTCAGAAGCATTAGACAAAGAAGGATGCGCAAGAAGTTGGGCCTTTTCGACCTCCAAAGCGGCAATTCGATCATAAAGATCGGAGGTTTCCTTGTCCAACTACCCAGTTCTCTCCTCAAGTCGGTCCTCCTTATCCCTCGCCGTTGACAGGTCATTCTCCCGCTTGGAACGAAGGGTTTGGTTTACCAACACAAGGAACTCCACTCTCCTCCGAGCCTCCAACTGAGAAGACTCTGCCTGATCGAGCTTGTCACGACCCAAAATTCAACTAGTCGTGATGGCACCTAAAGCAACTCGCTAGGTAAGCCAATTTATCAATAATCCAACTCAAGAAGATCTACTGAGAAAATAAATCATGAAACAACTGAACTTTTATACAAAAATCTCAAGGATTGGTAGTACAAATCATGAGCTTCTAAGACTTAGAATTTACAAAGTTGGTACATCTTCAATGCCAGCTCCCGCCATACACAACAACATCAGCTCCAAAATTTGCACGTAAGGTGTAGAAGTATAGTATGAATACAACCGACCCCATGCACTCAATAAGTAACAAATCTAACCTTAGGTTGAAAGTAGTGACGAGCTTGGACAATGGTCAGAGTCCAACACCAATAGCCAAGAACAACTCGTAACAATATAATAAAAGCAGTAACTCAAATATATGATGTTCAGCTCGTTCACAGTTATGGAAAATAGGCATGCTTTTCAGGTATAACCGTAAAACCCAAATCTTTTACCGAAGTCACCAAATTGTGATTACGTCAAAAAAAGTGATTTTCCCCCAAAACATTCCACAACAGATAAGAAGATCCATTATGAGATAGCATGAGGAAAGTACATCTTTATGCATACATGTCAATGTGTATGAGAAGTCATAAATGTCACAATATCGTATAACATGAGGAAATGCATCTCTATGCCTACATGCCAAGTATGCATGTCAAATGTAATGCACCACAGTGATAAACTCATGTGCTCATGCTTTCGGAGTATTCAACCTCACTCAGCACCTCCAAATCACTCAACACTCTCGATCGCTCAGCACCTCCCAATCACTCAACAATCTCAATCACTCGGCACTCGCACTCAGTAGGTACCTGCACTCACTACTAGTATGTCAGACTCTGGAGGGGCGAATCTTGCCCAAGCGCTAATATAAGACAACATGGCATGTTACAGCGTGCATCCCGATCCCATAAATATCACTCACAATCAGGCCCTCGGCCTCACTCAGTCATCAATCTTTCCAGCCTCTCGGGCTCACAAATCTCATGCCAATCAACCCGAATAATGATATATGATGTAGTAATAAATGATAACAGAACTGATATATGATATGCAAATGATGAATGTGACTGAGTGCATAATTGCATTTTAAGCAAATAACTCAACAACATGAATGACCTCAGTGGATCCCAACATGATAAACATATAGCCTAAACATGGTTTCTAACATGGATCACAGTTCAATTACACTAGCATGTAGAAATTTCATGGATAGAAACAAGATTAGGTAGCTACATAGTACCACAAAATCAACCGAGTCATAATTCACACGGTGCATGCCCACACGCCAGTCACCTAGCATGTGCGTCACCTCAACACCAAACACATAACACATATATTGAGGGGTTCATATCCTCAGCACTAAGTTTAGAAGTATTACTTACCTCGAACAAGTCGAATCCAATACCGAGCAAGCCAAACAATACTCTAGAAATGCCATCCCGCACGTACCGACCTCCGAACGACTCAAAACTAGCCAAAGGCAACTTAAAAACATCAAATAATGCCAAAGGAAACAAACCCAATAGATAAAGATTGAATCTTTAATCAAAAGCTCAAAGTTAACCAAAAAATCAAACTCGGGCCCGCACTTCGGAACCCGACAAAACTCACAAAATTCGACAACCCATTCAATTACGAGTCCAACCATACATAGTTTCACTCAAATCCTACTCCGAATCGATGTTCAAACTCAAAAATTCACTCTATGAAATTTTAGATAAAAACCTCCAATTTCTCTTCTGAAATCATCAATCAAATGCCAAAACGAAGATAGATTCATAAAATATAATCAAAATCTAGTAGAGAACACTTACCCCAATCCATGTGCTGAAAATTGCCTCAAAAATCACCTCAATCCGAGCACCATAGTTCCAAATATGTTAAAATGACACAAACCCCCCAAAATAGAGTACTTATAATCACTAGACGAAATAATGAATCGCGGTCGAGGAAACACCATCGTGATCACAAGGAAGAAAGATGCATTGTCCCTGAAATACTCTACACGTTCGCGAGCCTCCTCACGCGAACACAATGCCCAAAGATTCCAACTCTCCGCGAACGCGGACTGACCCACGCGAACGCGGAAGAGAACTCACCAGCTCCCAGCTCCCCGTCTCAGCTCTACGAGATCGCGGTTCCGAGCAAGCGAACGCGAACAATAACCAACACCGTCCTACGCAAACGCCTTTCTCAAGATGCAAACGCGAATAAGAAAATTACTCAGATGCAGAATCCTTCTACGTATCACATCACCATCTTTGCGATCACAAAAAACCACTGAGGCATCAAACACCAGCAACAACCAGCAATGAAAACATGAAGCAAAATGGTCCGAAATCAATCCGAAACACGCCCGAGCCCCTCGGAACCCCGTATGAACTTTCCAACAAGTCCCATAACATAACACGGACCTACCCGAGACCTAAAATCACCCAAATAACATCAAAACCACAAAATCGCACCTCAAATCAAACTTAATGAACTTTGAATTTTTCAACTTCCAAAACTCGTGCCGAACCTTATCAAATCAACTCGGAATGAACTCAAATTTTGCACTCAAGTCCCAAATGACATAACGAAGCTATTCCCATTCCCAAAACCACAATCTAGACCCGATATCATCAAAGTCAACTCCCGGTCAAACTTATGAATATTTTAAACCTTCAGATTGCCAACTTCCACTAATTAGTGTCGAAACCTTCTAGAAATATACAAATGCAAATCAAGCATACGCCCAAGTCTAAAATCCCATCCGGACCTAACGGAACCATCAAAACGCCGATCCGAGGTCAAATAGTTAAAATTCATACTTGGTCAACTCTTCCAACTTAAAACTTCCTAGTTGAGAATCATTTTTCCAAATCAATTCTGAATCACCTGAAAACCAAAACTGACGATACACACAAGTCATAATACTTCATATGAAGCTACAAGACTTTAAATGGCTGAACGGAATACAAATGCTCAAAATGATCGGTCGGGGCGTTACAGAGATCCTCCCGCTTCTCGACAATCTCACCCCTGAGAGCCTTCATATGGAATTGACACTCGTCTAACTAGCCTTGTAGCTGGGCTACTTGAGCCTGAAGATAGCTACATTGGGCCTCCACGCCTTTGCTGAGTTCCAACTCCTCCTCCTTGGCCCTTAACATCCCTTTAAGAAAGGTGAAATGCTCCACAGCCACCATCGGCTCTTCATCTTTCTTTTTTAAATCCTCTCTCTAAGCCAGCACGTCGCCTCCTTCACGAAACTGATCCCGGAGCTCCCGGTACTTTCCACGGCATGTTGTATACTTATCTTTCAGCTTCACGTAAATTTCTTTATGCTTCTTCTCCCATTGAGCACTCTCAATCTCCAGAATAACTGTCTATAAAATAGAGAAAATATGTAAGAACCTACAAGGAAACTAAGGCATAAGGAAAAGGATGGACGACAATCGTACTTACCCTGAGAGTGAGACCGACAATGTTCTTTGATAAGGTACCGTCGTTTATCTTCTCGAGAGTCACGCCCTCGACTTCAGATTAGAGAGGGCCAAGGGTAGGGATTAGTTCCTTAGTATCTACAAGCAGGTTTTGATCCATTGGGATCGTAATAGTCCAAGAGCCCCCTTCATCCTCACCTCGAGCTGGGTGAGCCCCTCGTCAATCATTCTCAACTCGTCCAGATCCATGTCGGAATCAGATCCGGAGTCCTCCTCAGCGACAGTTTTTCCTCTATCACCAACAAACGAAGAGACATCTACTGCAGCTCTAGAGGACGAAGCCTTATCTTGGCTCGAAAGTGCGAGGTCATAGTCAAGCGCCCCTTCCTCGATCGTTTCCCCTGGGGATGTATCGTCATATCCACATTCATCTCTTCTAGTTGTGGGGCCTCAGAATCTACCTCAGTATTTCATCCAACATGTATTATAATCGACTCTCAAAAGATAGTCTCCCTCCTCTAAGTCAATGGCCATTGACATTTCTCCCCCCAGCGTCTATGACTCTCCTTTTATGAGGCCTTAGACCCCCATCATCAGGGGAGACATCATCTTCCTCGTCAATTAGTGAGAAGAGTTGAGGAGCAGAAGCAACAGAAGCAGCAGACGGGACGGAGGCAGGCTCTAGGACCGCAGTAGCTAAGGCGGGGGCATGTGCAGAAGGTATAGTAGTCGCAATAGGGGCAGAAGCCGAAGGCATAGCAGTCCTCATCCAAAAAAAGGCACATGCCCCCGGCTCCTTTGAGAAGACCCCCCTACATGGGAAAGAAACAAAATAGAAGTTAGTAGAGGGAATCGACATACGACAAAAAGTGCAACAACCATGACCAGGAAGATCAAGTTACCTGATCATGGGAGAGCCAGTCTGAACTTCTTAAAGAAGTGCGGCCAGTTGTGGATCCCTATGACGTGAGAGAGAATCCACTCGACCCAATCGACAATACGCACGACTAGGGGATGAGGCTAATTATTGGCTGCAAGAAAGGGAAAATCATTTAACTAGCTCAAAGTAAGTAGTGAAACAAAGAGAAAAACAAGACACTTATGTGTGTAGTTCCAAGCCTCAGGAAGCAGTCGACGTTAGCCACAACGTCCTCAGTCTTGACATAAAAGAAGTCAAGGCAAAATTGACGACTGGCCTTGTCATCCATCTTCACTACTAAGCACTTGCCTCCACGGTGACGAAGGTTTAGCATCGCCTCCCTATAGAATCCAGGGGCGAACAAGTGTACCAAATGTCGCATTTTCAGTTCGACCCCGGCAATCTCGTCAAATTTGGTCAACATTCTAACAACTTTGTAGATGTATGGTACAAGCTCAGTAGGGCAAATACCATAGTGGAGACAAAACTCTTCCACCAACGGAAGAAGAGGGAACGAGTAACCGATGAGGAAGGGATAGGCGTATAAAGTGCAGTACCCAGGACGATGAACCTGAACCATGCCCCCCAGCCGGGATCAGTTCGACGTGGTTGGGAAGACCAAACTTGGCATTGAATTCAACCAACTATTTGGATGCCATCGTCGATAGAAAATTCCCGGGTGCCGCGTCCGGTGATCGAGTGAGATCGGACCTGGCTTCGGGGTTGCAGGAGAGTATCTCCTCCACCGACGGGAAAGCTTCATCCCCAGCAACGGCAAAAACACTCTCCTTATGGGTAGGAAACACAACCGCCAAGGGAGCAACGCGACTCCCTTCACCAGCATATGAGGATAAGTTTGACATACTTCGAGATAATGAAGAAGAATACAAGAAAGAGAGATTGGGATATGGTGTAGGGCAACGGAACAGAGAAAGAAGATTCAGAGAGGAAGGCTAATATCTCAAAACTTTAAGAGAGCAAAATTTCAAATCCAGGTTTAACAACCCTTATTTATAGAAATCAAGGCACCAAACCCGAAATAGTTTGCCTTAATAGGCACCAAACCCAAAACGACTCATCATAATTACCACCAGAATCAAAACAGTAGATCCAATCAAGGGTCACGCAAAAATCGAAGCGACGCGTCGGGAACAAGCATTATCATGACGTCACCCCATCTCTTGGACCAGATGGTCCAACAAATTACCCGAGAAATTTGAAGAATTTGAAATATGCGGCCCACAGAGGGCCATGTTGCCTGCTCGCCACGACGACTACGACTCATATATCTACTCGATAAGTTAGACCACAAACGACATCATCCGCTCATTGAACTCACCCGCGGGGATGGCCTCAACAAGAGGAGGGACTAACTGTATGGGTCAAAAATTATCTTTGATATGACTAAACCGTATCAGCATTATGCCTTCATGGGCTGCTACGTGTCACAAGTACGACTTCGATAAAGGCCCGCTCAAGGTTGAAGTGGTCTCTTAAGACGTGAAGGACGGGGTCGATGAGTCATTGTAGATCAAGGTCAAGGAGTCACTGTGGATCAAGGTCGAGGCTGAGCATTCGTCTTAGACAGAATAATAACGGTTAGTTTTAGGATAAGACTTTAAAAAGAATATTCTAGTGGATATTCTTTGTACCTGTACTATTAGGGTTTTTAGGTATATGTTCCCTATAAATAGAAAGAGACATAATTATATGGGACATAATATATTCACTTGTAAGAAAACACTTTGACATTCTCTGTGGAATCTTGCTTTATTGCACATATACAAAATATACCTTTTTCTTGAGATTCTTGTTTAACTTCTCCCCACGATCCTAGAACGATCCGAATATTCAAAGGCTCATCAATCATTCATCAATGTCAGAAAGAATATATTCAGATCTCCCCCTTTTCGGGTTACTCACACGCTCTTATTTACTTAAATACCATTCATTGCTATTTATTATTATTTAATTCTACCTACTACCTTTTTGGATTATTAAACATTGTTATTGTTATCGTCATTTATTACTAGCTAAAGTAATATATGTATCATCTTGCTACAAAGCATGTTAAAATAATTTTTGGATATTAATATTGGCTAAAACTGACTCTATTTCGTTAAATCTAATTGTTTAAACCTAGATCTAAATTTTGGGTCAAACATAATAAAAAAGGGTCTCTTCTATAGAGAGGAGTTATTCTTTAATATAGCATGGCGCGCGTGCGCGCGCGCGCGTACACACACACACACACACACATACACACACACACACACACACACATATATATATATATATATGTGTGTGTGTGTATATATATATATATATATATATATATATATATATATATATATATATATATATATATATAAGATCCACATGATCAATTTATCATGACTGCACAGACTACTCACGTGCCAATAATATCAATGTATATAAGATCCACATAATCAATTTATTTTCAATAAGATAAGTTTAAAATTTTTAAATCAAGTAGGAAATCATCAAAGAAATGAATTTATTTTAGAAATCATCTGGGTGGAGAAAATAATATTTCAATTAAAATGAAACACTCGATAGTTGCTGATTTGGATGTAAAACTTATAATAATTAAAGCATACAACAATTTCCTTTGTTCAAAACAACTTAACCTTAAAAATTAGTTTTAAAAAAAAACTAGAAACAAAAATCCTTAGAGTCTCGTACAAGAGCCAAAGCCCACACATTACCACAAGGAGTACAAACACATAATAAAATCAAATAATACATCACGGAAGAACACAAAAATTTACATATCACGAAAAAAAATAAAATAACCAAAGGCAAGTGCATCTTAGAAAAAATATCAACAAAAGGGCACTCCCAAGGTACCGCCTCGTAGTTCCAAAAATAAATATGCAACAACAACAATGCCCCCAGGCCATCACAAATCAATCCCTGACATAGCCCATCCTGTCTCGCCACGTGTACAATAGTAAAGTAAATACCCGCTTTGTCTCGCCACACGCGCACAATAATGTTCCCACCTTATCTCGCCACATGCGCAAACCCACACACACACACACAATTTCTTTTAAAGTAATCAACAATTTCTTTTATTCAAAACAATATATATATATATAGCCCGCATTGTCATGCCACATGTGCATAAATCAATAGTAATAATAGCACGGTAGAAACCTCGTGCAAACACCCGAACATAACTCCCACAATATAACGTGCCAATATCACACCTCATAAACTGCACCTTAAGTGTTCAAATATTACAACATATCACAGATTGTACATCAAATGCTCAATTATTACAACTTATCACAGATTGCACATCAAGTGCTCAAATATTACCACCAACACAAATTACACATCAAGTGCTCAAATATTACAACTTATCACATATTGCATATCAAGTGCTCAAATATCATAACTTGCTACAAAAATTAACAATACATTATTTTCCACAATAAGGAGCCCATGGCTAGAACATAAGATGCACAAAATCTTAACAAAATATCCGGAAGTGAACAACTCAACAAAATAATATTTCAAATAAAATCAAGACGGCGATCACACAAAATCATCATGTAAAAACAATTTCAACAAACAAGGATCTAGGCATGACAAATAGAGGATTTAATAAGTGCCAATAATTTCTAATTAATACATAAGGGCATCTAAGGATTTTTAATCAATGAAATTTGCACATATAAACCAAGTACGTACTCTTCATCTCGCGTACATGGTTTTCAATTAGACAAATTGCATATAAGACTCAATGCCTAAGGGGAAATTTCCCCACTCGAGGTTAGGCAAGATACTTACATCTAACCATAAAATTATTTACTCTGTTGTGACTTTGCAATGCGAATTGGCCCCCGAAATCCTTGTATCTAGTCACAATTAATTCGATACAGTCAACAAAATTTATATAATCAATCCCATGAGAAATTACTACATTTTTCAATAAAAAATCCGAAATTAACACAATACATTATCTGCGGGGCCCACGTCTCGGAATCCAGCGAAAGTTACGAAATACGAACACTCATTCACTCACGAGTCTAGCCAAACTAAAATCACTAAATTCCGATACCATTTCGTCCCTCAAATCGTGATTTTTCATTTTGAATTTTCTTTTTTTCAAAAATCACTCTTTTTCTCAACTCAAAACACAAAGTAAATGATAAAAATAAAGATAGATTCATGGAAATAAATAGTTTCTAGGTGAAGAACACTTATACAATCAATTTGCTTGAAAAACCCACAAGAAATCGCTCAAAACCGAGCTCTATAAGTCAAAATGTGATAAAAATGGCCTAACCCTCGATTTGGAAATCTTATATGTTACACCCTATATTTTCGTACAAAAAATTGCATCGTAAGCAAACTAATGTAGGACCAAAAATGAGATAATATTTAAAAGTATATAAATTAATTTAATCATGTTACCTCTGAGGTTACAAATATTGAAGATCATGAACAACAAGTACAAAGAGGGTTGGACGGTTCAGAAGCTAAAGCAATTGAAGAAAATAATGTTTCGTCGAAAGTCGACAAGTTGGGAATGTTATAACATATACCTTTGGGGTGAGACTAGGGTGCTTAACATGATAAGGAGATTATGTTATGATTTATATTAGTCGTATGACATCCGTGTGTTATGTTTTGAAGTCAAGAGAGTTGTGGAACAAAAGTCGATGAAAGTCATCACAAGTTACATTCATAAGTTTTACTGAAACTTTGGGTCAAATGTAACTGCGATTTTCTCCCAATATACTTAGAGTTATGGGGTGTTCTACCCATCAAATTAAATATCTATGAGTCTATTTTCCAACGCATTAAACCGTTTGTCAATACGACATTGGATTAGAAAGATATGGGCATTTGTGCGATACTGCGCAAGCTGCTAGGTGACAAGTAGGTGTGTCACCTACTTGCTTAAATGAGAGCCCAAAAAAATGGGCCATTTCGGGTCGTCCAAAGAGGCCTTTTAAAGGCCTATTTTCTTCATATATTAGACTTAAAATAGAGCATAATAACTAGACATAAGCTCTGCAAAGAATCCTCCCAAAAATTTTCCACAAACCCTAATTGATTTTCTCTCCCTTTCAAGTTCTAATTGGAGGTAAAACCTAGAGTTTGAAGAACCAAGATAGGAGCTGAGTTATCCAACAAATAAGGTGAGTTTACTGCTCTCTTTCATCCAGTTTTTCTTCTATAAATTCATGGTAAGTCGTTCTATACTTATGAGAACTCACGGGACGGTGATCAGAAGCCGTGAGTTCGAGTTATTCACTTGTAGCGGACTGTTTTGTGGACTGTTTTGTGTTGCTGTTGGACTGCATGTTTTACTACTGTTTTGTGGAGTTTTGGAGGAGGAAGGGGGTGTATAAACACCATATAAATGTAGGGTGGTTGGCTGGTCGTTCGTCATAACATTTTCGGGTCGTTTGACACTACTACGGTGGTCGTTTTGTGTATGAAGAGATTGGGGTGTGTTGGGCTGTTTTGTAGTATTTGATGGTGTATATAGGGCTGGAAAATGATGTATATATGTTGTTATTGTTCTGTTCTTGTATTGTTGGTGTTATCTTGAATTTGGAGGAAGTAAGGATTATAGGGGAGATGCTGCCCGTTTTAATACAAAATAGGTTTGTCGTTCGTTGTGCGATAGTTGTACCTTTCGTAACTTAACGATAGTATTATTATCATTCTTGTAGATTAAGGTGCGAAGAGGTGAGTTCAACTTGGTGATTGGAAAGATTGTAATAAGGTATGTTAAGGCTAAGCCCTTCCTTCATTTTGGCATGATCTCGTAGCTACATGTGTTAATAATGAGACATAAAGAGAAGTTCGTATTCATGAATTTATTCACATTATTCTAGTCTCATAAGTTACAATATTATTCCTTATCGGGACTTCATATTCAGTTTAGTTTTGTCTTTATTCAGTCAAGAGAGCAGAGGGTCTATATATATATATACAGTATTACACTATTTTCACCACCATCGAGCTATAATCGGTGGGCAGGCCCCTATTGGGCAACCTCTGATCAGATGGTAAGTTATATATACCGAGCCTACTGTGGCCGAGCGCCTATGAGCGAGCCCAGGATGGCCGAGATACAGAGCCCAGTATGGCCGAGCGCCTATGAGCGAGCCTACTACGGCCGAGCATTTACACGTACCGAGCCTTATAGGGCCGGACATTTATTTTACTTACTATATTGAAGGAGTTTAGTCACTATCAGCAGGTAAGTATATCTCCAGATCATCTTTGACTCCCAGTTACTTCCAGTTATTATATTATCAGTTCAGTTTTGATTTTCAGTTATGTTATTGCCTTACATACTCGGTACATTATTTCGTACTGACGTCCCTTTTCCGGGGACGCTGCATTTCATGCATGCAGGTTCAGATAGACAGACGAGTAGATCTCCTCAGTAGGTGTTTCCCGAGTTCAGCCTGATCGGTAAGCTCCACGTCTTTCGGAGTTGCCAGGTCTAGAGTGTTGTGTACATCTTATGTATATCTGTATATATGTTATGGGTAGGTCGGGGCCCTGTTCCAATCATAGTACATCTATCAGTAGAGGCTTGTAGACATATCCTGTTGGTTAGTTCACTATGTTGGGTTTGTAGGCCTGGTATGTATATTTGATGGTTTGTCAGCTGTAGTAGCTATGACGGCCTTGTCGGCCTAGCTTTATATTGATGTTTAGTTAGCGCTAGTTTCCATTCAGTTTTATATTTTGCTTCGCAAATTGTCTTGCAAGGTGGCCCCATGGCCAAAGTATGACATTATATGTTCAGAGTCCCTTAGTCGCAATTTGGTACGCCAGGTTAGGTGAGGCACTGGGTGCTTGTCTCGCTCCTAGGTTCGGGGCGTGACAAACTTGGTATCAGAGCTGTTCTATCCTAGGGAGTCTACAAGCCGTGTCTAGTAGAGTCTTGTTTATAGATGTGTTGTGCACCACATTATATAAGCAGGGCACTGCAGGGCATTTAGGAGTTGGTTACCCTTCTTTGAAATCTAAATCGTGCTACAGAACTGAGTTATAGGAAATTTGAATTAAACTTATGTGTTGGTGTTTGCATGTACAGATGACGGTGACTAGGAAGACTACGGCTAGCCAGAGGAGAGATACAACAGTAGGTGAGGGGACTAGCAGGGTACCCCCAGTAGATGGGCCCCAGTCTGAGGCTCAAGGTGAGACCCCTACTCAGCCATTACCGGCTCCTCCACCAACTACGGAGATTCCTAGGGAAACCGCACATCCAGTTCCCCCTCCACTTCCATCAGATCAGGACTTGAGAAGTGCGGTGCATTTGTTGACACAGTTGGTAGCTACCCAACAACAGGCTAGGGCATCAGCTAGTGCAGGAACTTCTGAGGGGTCTGGGAGTTCAAGGGTCCGAGAGTTTATTGCTTTGAATCCCCCAGAGTTCACGGGGACAGATCAGAGGGAGGACCCGCAGGATTTCATAGATCAGCTTCACAGGATCTTTCGTGTTATGCATGCCACGGAGAAAGAGGCAGTTGAGCTAGCAGCTTTTCGACTCCGAGATATAGCCATCCTTTGGTACGAGGGATGGGAGAGGTCCAGGGGACGTGATGCACCTCCAGCTATTTGGGAGAATTTTTCAGATGCCTTCCTTGACCAGTACTTACCACGGGAGATCCGACAGGCTCGAGTCGATCAGTTTCTAGCCCTCAAGCAGGGTAATATGAGTGTTCGAGAGTATAGTCTCCGTTTTGACTCATTGGCCAGATATGCACCATCCATAGTTGCTACTATGCGGGACAGGATTCACAGGTTTATAGCAGGGTTAGCCCCAGAGTTAACCGAGGCATGTGCCACCGCTGCATTGCAGGATAGTGTGGATATCTCCCGAATTCAAGCATTCGCCCAGAATATAGAAAGGGGTAGGCGTCGGCAGCAGGGTACAGAGAGGGCTGAGCAAGGGCAACGTAAGAGGATGAGATTTCCCAGGTTTCAGGAGCAATCTCAGGGTAGTTATAGGACCCAGTACTTCGGACGGCCACCTAGGCCTCCGCCACCTCGGTTACAGGGTTACAGGTATGACCGCTATACTCAGTCAGGACCAGGTGAGAGCTCACGGGCATCGGGTTTGCAGCGACAGCGAGGATCTGCGCAGACATGGTCATTTCCTCCACGGTGTGACATCTGTGGTAGAGGACACTTGGGCCAATGCCGAGCAGGTTCTGATGCTTGTTATACATATGGGCGTCCAGGGCATATGATGCGAGATTGCCCAAATAGAGATTCGGGGGGAATGGCATAACCAGCGAGTTCAGCAACAGGATCATCTATGTCTGTGCATCCTTCAGGGCGCGAGTCTCAGTCTTCGGCTGGTAGAGGTCGGGGCAGAGGTAAAGGTTCCAGTTCAAGTGGTAATCAGAACCGTATCTATGCTTTAGCGGGTCGACAGGACCAGGAGTCTTCACCAGACGTTGTGACAGGTATATTAACCATTTGCTCTCACGATGCTTATGCTTTGATAGACCCAGGATCTACTTTATCGTATATTACCCCATTTGTCGCGAGGAAGTTTGGTATAGTGCCTGAAATACTAAGTGATCCTTTTGCGGTATCTACACCGGTCGGAGAATCGATTATTGCTAGACGGGTTTACCGAGGTTGTACGGTGACAATTTGTAGTCGTCAGACCTCAGCTGACCTAGTTGAGCTAGAGATGATGGATTTTGATGCTATCATGGGCATGGACTGGTTGGCAGCTTGCTATGCCACAGTTGATTGCCGAGCAAAGGCAGCCAGATTTTATTTTCCGGGTGAGCCAGTCCTTGAATGGGTAGGTAATACACCAACACCCAGAGGTAGGTTTATTTCCTATCTGAAGGCGAGGAAAATGATCGCAAAAGGGTGCATTTATCATATTGTGCAAGTTAGAGATGCAGATGCTGAGATACCTACACTTCAGTCTATTCCCGTAGTCAAAGAGTATGCAGATGTGTTTCCAGATGAGCTTCCAGGTATTCCTCCAGAGCGAGAGATTGATTTTAGCATCGATTTGCTTCCAGGAACTCAACCGATATCCGTCCCTCAGTATAGAATGGCACCTGGCGAATTGAAGGAGTTGAAGGAGCAGTTAAAAGATTTGTTGGAGAAAGGTTACATCAGGCCCAGTACCTCAACTTGGGGTGCACCAGTACTATTTGTGCGGAAGAAAGACGGCTCGCTGAGGATGTGTATCGATTATAGGCAGCTGAACAAGGTAACTATTAAGAATAAATATCCACTTCCAAGGATCGATGACTTGTTTGATCAGTTGCAGGGGGCTAGATGCTTTTCAAAGATAGATTTGAGGTCGGGGTACCACCAAGTCAGAGTTCGGGAAAAAGATATTCCGAAGACAGCCTTCAGGACCCGATATGGCCACTTCGAGTTCCTTGTCATGTCCTTCGGGTTGACTAATGCACCCGCTGTATTTATGGACTTGATGAATAGCCTATTCCGACCATTTTTAGATCTGTTCGTGATAGTATTTATTGATGATATTCTGGTTTATTCCCGTTCAGAGGATGAGCATGCGGACCACCTGCGAGCGGTACTCCAAACCCTCCGTGATCGTAAGTTGTATGCTAAGTTTTCTAAATGTGAGTTCTGGTTGAAGTCTGTAGCATTCTTGGGGCATATTGTATTAGATGAAGGTATAAAGGTGGACACTCAGAAGATTGAGGCCGTGAAATCTTGGCCTAGACCTACCACTCCGACAGAGGTTCGTAGCTTTCTAGGCTTAGCAGGATACTATCGGAGGTTCGTAGAGGGTTTTTCTTCCCTTTCGGCACCATTGACGAAGTTGACACAGAAAGAAACTAAGTTTCAATGGACAGAGGCTTGCGAGCGGAGTTTCCAAGAGCTTAAGAACAGGTTGACCTCAGCTCCAGTTCTAACACTTCCAGAGGGTCTAGAGGGTTATGCCGTGTATTGTGATGCATCAGGTGTCGGGTTAGGATGTGTCCTGATGCAACATGGGAAGGTAATTGCGTATGCTTCAAGGCAGTTGAGGAAGCACGAGAGGAATTATCCGACCCACGACCTCGAGTTAGCTGCGGTTGTCCATGCACTTAAGATATGGCGGCATTATTTATATGGTGTTCATGTTGATGTATTTACTGATCATAAAAGCCTACAATATATCTTCAAGCAGAAAGAGTTGAATTTGCGACAGAGGCGATGGCTTGAGTTATTGAAAGATTACGATGTTAACATTCTCTACCATCCAGGGAAAGCTAATGTTGTAGCAGATGCCTTAAGTCGCCGATCTATGGGTAGCTTAGCACATGTAGAGCCCAAGAAAAGACAATTAGCTAGAGAGATTCATCAATTGTCTTCGTTGGGGGTTCGGTTAGTAGATTCTGAGGATGGTGGAGTTGTACTCCAAAACACTACAAAATCATCCCTCATAGCGGAAGTCAAGGAAAGGCAGTACGAGGACCCAGAGTTGGTCGAGCTGAGAGAGCGAGTTCCGCAGCAGAAGAAGCCACTGTTAGAGCTAAAGGGAGATGGGGTTCTCAGATATAGGGGTCGTTTGTGTGTTCCAGATGTAGCAGGGCTACGAGACAGGATTATGTCAGAGGCACATTATTCATGGTATTCCATCCATCCTGGGTCGACGAAGATGTATCATGACATTAAGGATGTGTACTGGTGGAATGATATGAAGAAGAACATTGCTGAGTTTGTCGCCCAATGTACTAGTTGCCAGCAAGTGAAGATAGAGCACCAGAAGCCTGGAGGGCTAATGCAGACTATAGAGATCCCGACATGGAAATGGGAGGCGATAAACATGGACTTTATCACGGGTTTACCTCGTTCTAATCGTAAGTTCGATTCCATATGGGTGATAGTCGATAGGCTCACGAAATCAGCTCACTTCCTACCGGTCAGATCTACATATACAACAGAAGATTATGCAAAGTTATATATTAAGGAGATAGTGCGGCTACACGGAGTACCAGTTTCTATTATATCTGACCGTGGGGCTCAGTTTACAGCACATTTTTGGAGGTTATTTCAGAGAGGTCTAGGGACTCAGGTGAATCTCAGCACAGCTTTTCATCCACAGACTGATGGACAAGCCGAGCGCACAATTCAGACGCTCGAGGATATGTTACGAGTATGTGTGTTGGATTTTAAAAGAAGTTGGGATGAACATCTACCTCTTGTCGAGTTTGCATATAATAACAGTTACCACTCCAGTATTCAGATGGCTCCGTACGAGGCTTTGTATGGGCATAAGTGCAGATCTCCTATAGGGTGGTTTGATGTTGGGGAATCTGGGTTATATGGGCCAGACCTGGTTCAACAGGCCATAGAGAAAGTAAAGCTTATCCGGGAGCGACTGTTGACAGCTCAGAGTCGTCAGAAGTCATATTCTGACGTGCGGCGATGAGACTTAGAGTTCAGGATTAATGACTGGGTATTCTTAAAGGTATCACCTATGAAGGGCGTGATGAGGTTTGGCAAGAAAGGCAAGCTTAGCCCACGGTATATTGGGCCTTATAGGATCATTCGGAGAGTGGGCCAAGTAGCTTATGAGTTAGAGTTGCCCTCAGAATTGGAGTCTGTCCATCCGATTTTTCACGTATCTATGCTACGGAAGTGCATTGGCGATCCTACCCGAGTGGTGCCCACGGATGATGTACAGATTACAGAGGACTTGTCATACGAGGAAATTCCAGTTGCCATCCTAGACCGACAAATCCGCAATCTACGAAATAAGGAGGTAGCTTCCGTAAAGGTTTTATGGAGGAGCAAGAATGTAGAAGAGATGACGTGGGAATCGGAGGAAGAAATGAAGTCTAAATACCCCCACCTATTTCAAACTGAAGATATGGCTCGAGATGGGATGCTACAACACAGCTCTATTCAGGCTAGCAGGTCAGCAGGTAAGCTTTTATTTTTCACTTTTAGTATTTATGATTTACGGTTGGTGAGGCAAAGTGTTGCTATTTATAAACATTGGCCATGTGTGGCATGCATAGTATATTTTCTGGCTACGTACAGGTTGGTTTTAACCTAGTGTACGAAGGATACTCTGGCAAAAGTTTCCAAAGTCTCTAAGAGTAAACATTCGAGGACGAATGTTTCCAAGGGGGGAATGATGTTACACCCTATATTTTCGTACATAAAAATGCATCGTAAGCAAACTAATGTAGGACCAAAAATGAGATAATATTTAAAAGTATATAAATTAATTTAATCATGTTACCTCTGAGGTTACAAATATTGAAGATCATGAACAACAAGTACAAAGAGGGTTGGACGGTTCAGAAGCTAAAGCAATTGAAGAAAATAATGTTTCGTCGAAAGTCGACAAGTTGGGAATGTTATAACATATACCTTTGGGGTGAGACTAGGGTGCTTAACATGATAAGGAGATTATGTTATGATTTATATTAGTCGTATGACATCCGTGTGTTATTTTTTGAAGTCAAGAGAGTTGTGGAACAAAAGTCGATGAAAGTCATCACAAGTTACATTCATAAGTTTTACTGAAACTTTGGGTCAAATGTAACTGCGATTTTCTCCCAATATACTTAGAGTTATGGGGTGTTCCACCCATAAAATTAAAGATCTATGAGTCTATTTTCCAAAACATTAAACCGTTTGTCAATACAACATTGGAGTAGAAAGATATGGGCATTTGTGCGATACTGCGCAAGCTGCTAGGTGACAAGTAGGTATGTCACCTACTTGCTTAAATGAGAGCCCAAAAATGGGCCATTTCGGGTCGTCCAAAGAGGCCTTTTAAAGGCCTATTTTCTTCATATATTAGACTTAAAATAGAGCATAATAACCAGACATAAGCTCTGCAAAGAATCCTCCCAAAAATTTCCCACAAACCCTAATTGATTTTCTCTCCCTTTCAAGTTCTAATTGGAGGTAAAACCTAGAGTTTGAAGAACCAAGATAGGAGCTGAGTTATCCAACAAATAAGGTGAGTTTACTGCTCTCTTTCATCCAGTTTTTCTTCTATAAATTCATGGTAAGTCGTTCTATACTTGTGAGAACTCACGGGATGGTGATCGGAAGCCGTGAGTTCGAGTTATTCACTTATAGCAGACTGTTTTGTGGACTGTTTTGTGTTGCTGTTGGACTGCGTGTTTTACTACTATTTTGTGGAGTTTTGGAGGAGGAAGGGGGTGTATAAACACCATATAAATGTAGGGTGGTTGGCTGGTCGTTCGTCATAACATTTTCGGGTCGTTTGACACTACTACGGTGGTCGTTTTGTGTATGAAGAGATTGGGGTGTGTTGGGCTGTTTTGTAGTATTTGATGGTGTATATAGGGCTGGAAAATGATGTATATATGTTGTTATTATTCTGTTCTTGTATTGTTGGTGTTATCTTGAATTTGGAGGAAGTAAGGATTATAGGGGAGATGCTGCCCGTTTTAATACAAAATAGGTTTGTCGTTCGTTGTGCGATAGTTGTACCTTTCGTAACTTAACGATAGTATTATTATCATTCTTGTAGATTAAGGTGAGAAGAGGTGAGTTCAACTTGGTGATTGGAAAGATTGTAATAAGGTATGTTAAGGCTAAGCCCTTCCTTCATTTTGGCATGATCTCGTAGCTACATGTGTTAATAATGAGACATAAAGAGAAGTTCGTATTCATGAATTTATTCACATTTTTCTAGTCTCATAAGTTACAATATTATTCCTTATCGGGACTTCATATTCAGTTTAGTTTTGTCTTTATTCAGTCAAAAGAGCAGAGGGTCTATATATATATATATATATATATATATATATATATACAGTATTACACTATTTTCACCACCATCGAGCTATAATCGATGGGCAGGCCCCTATTGGGCAACCTCTGATCAGATGGTAAGTTATATATACCAAGCCTACTGTGGCCGAGCGCCTATGAGCGAGCCCAGGATGGCCGAGATACAGAGCCCAGTATGGCCGAGCGCCTATGAGCGAGCCTACTACGGCCGAGCATTTACACGTACCGAGCCTTATAGGGCCGGACATTTATTTTACTTACTATATTGAAGGAGTTTAGTCACTATCAGCAGGTAAGTATATCTCCAGATCATCTTTGACTCCCAGTTACTTCCAGTTATTATATTATCAGTTCAGTTTTGATTTTCAGTTATGTTATTGCCTTACATACTCGGTACATTATTTCGTACTGACGTCCCTTTTCCGGGGACGCTGCATTTCATGCATGCAGGTTCAGATAGACAGACGAGTAGATCTCCTCAGTAGGTGTTTCCCGAGTTCAGCCTGATCGGTAAGCTCCACGTCTTTCGGAGTTGCCAGGTCTAGAGTGTTGTGTACATCTTATGTATATCTGTATATATGTTATGGGTAGGTCGGGGCCCTGTTCCGATCATAGTACATCTATCAGTAGAGGCTTGTAGACATATCCTGTTGGTTAGTGCAGTATGTTGGGTTTGTAGGCCTGGTATGTATATTTGATGGTTTGTCAGCTGTAGTAGCTGTGACAGCCTTGTCGGCCTAGCTTTATATTGATGTTTAGTTAGCGCTAGTTTCCATTCAGTTTTATATTATGCTTCGCAAATTGTCTTGCAAGGTAGCCCCACGGCCAAAGTATGACATTATATGTTCAGAGTCCCTTAGTCGCAATTTGGTACACCAGGTTAGGTAAGGCACCGGGTGCTTGTCTCGCTCCTAGGTTCGGGGCGTGACATATATTCTGCCCAAGTAATTGTGCATCGCGAACGCGGAGAAAGGATCGCGTTCGCGAAGAAGAAAAATGAAAGCTGCCCAGTTGTGCTTCAAGAACGCGATGAGTTGCTCGCGAATGCGGAGAGAAAAAATCTAATGGCCCACACCTGACCTACGCGAACGCGAGCAAAGGGATGCGAACGCGAAGGATAAGAAAAGGAACCTTCGCGAACGCACAAGGGGACACACGAACACGAAGGGTAAATGGTCACCAGTGCCTGGTTTCTACTACGCGAACGCGAAGAGGCTATGCGAACGCGAAGGAGGGAAAGGGCAGACCTTCGCGAACGCGAGAGATTGAACGCGAATGATAAGAAGGAATATTAGACGGGTCAGCAGAACACTACACGAACGCGAAAGGCACTTCGCGATCGCGAAGAAGAACATCAGATGACAGAAAACAGGAGTTCAAAATAGGAGGAAATGACTCGTGACCCATCCAAAACACACCCGAGGCCTCCGGGACCCCGTCCAAACATACCAACAAGTTCCATAACCTAACACAGACTCGCTCGGGATCTCAAATCACAGCAAACAACGTCGAAACTACGAATCGCACCATGAATCGAACTTATGAACTTCCAAAACTTCCAACTCCTAAAACTCGTGCCAAAACCTATCAAATCAACCTGGAATGACGTCAAATTTTGCAGGCAAGTCCCAAATAACATAACAGAGTTGTTCCAACTCTCGGAATCGCATTCCGACCCCGATATCAAAAAGTCCACTTTCGGTCCAAATCTCCAAAAATTCGATTTTTGCCATTTTAAGCCTAAATAAGCTACAGACCTCAATTCACAGTCCGGACATGCTCCTAAGTCCAAAATCACCCAACGGAGCTAACAGAACCGACGGAACTCCATTCTGGAGTCTTCTTCACACAGTTCCGACTATGGTCAAAATCCTAAGACTTAAGCTTCCGTTTTAGGGACTATGTGTCCCAAATCACTCCGGATCATCCGATAACTGAATTCAACCTCGCACGCAAGTCAATACACATAATATGAAGCTGTTCAAGACCTTATGCTGTGGAACGGAGCTTAAATTCTCTAAACGATAAGTCGGGTCGTTACATTCTCCCCCTCTTAAACATACTTTCGTCCTCGAACGTGCCAGGAATTATTCTGATGACATTAAATTACTAAGTGTATTATTTCACACATACTCGCGGGTGATTCTACGTCACCAAAAATTTAACAGGTGTCCGATAACATCATCTCAGTGGAGATTATTTCTTTTATCCATATGTATAAACCTTAAAACTAATTTCTTACACTCCAAACATTTCCAAAAGGCCTGATTTTTACTTCAACGCACGGTATTAGTCTCAACTGGCTATAGCAACTCATGCCTACGCACACATAAACTTTATTGATTGTGTTACATTCTCCCCTACTTAGGATCATTCGCCCTCAAACACATAACATAACTTATCTCTTCTTTTGCACGTCTCAATCCCCCAAATTTTTCAGAAATTTTGGCAGAGTCTCCCCTGTAATTCGGCCTATCCACCTGCCAGAGTAACACCAAAACAACTCCTAACAACACATCCATAACCCAACAAAGCACCACAATGTATATATCAATAACACTAATCTCAGCTTTACAAGCACTGCGTTATCATAATGATATCAGAACATGAAGCACATCATATGTATGCCCATCACCACATCTCTTGTATTAAAAGCTGTTCATAATTAATTCCAGCGTCATAAATTAACCTCATATTAACCAATACCTCATTTCGAATTTTCACAACACTGACCTCAGAATGTAAGGCATGAATACCTCATAATTATTTACCCGAATTAACGAGTCACATTTAACGCCACCTGGGCACCTACCTTATAGGCTAAAACTCAACGTCTACAACATAATTATGGCTAGATAAGCACAGAAAAATATACAAGGATTATCAAATAAGCCTTACATGCATGACTCCATATAAATACTATAGTACAAATTAAATTTCACAAAATTTAAACTCATAAAATTTTCACCACAAGGACCTCGTCCTTATATAACTTCTACAGTGTCTTGTAGCCCACTTTAAATATTTCATCTCATATAAAAATGCGAGGATCTCTTCCTCAACTCCGAATCACAAGTATTTTGCACATTGTGCCAACTGAATTTTTTTACAAATTCCTTTCTTTATTCTTTTCAATAAATTTCGTAAATAATATTTCACAACACATAATGAAACCTCATACCAATAGGGCATATAATTCATAAAAATTGAGATCAATTATTCCGAAATCACATCAAAAGCCACTGTACTGAGTCATATAAAGTCACTTTTTGGACTTATAGCCCTCAGTAGTGTACAAAATAAAAATGATACACACGGGCTAACATCTTCAAATCTCCCAACAGGGATAAACATATAAGTGGATCACAAAATTATGAAGCTCACTCATAAGCGGAGCATAATAGGAGGACTCGCCTCAATATTCATAACCGAATCAAATTAAGGAAAAATACCCTTTTATAACAAATCGGGATATACCTGTAACGACACCATCTGGTGTAGTGGCCTCAGCCACACCATAACAAATATATTAACGGGATGGGCCTCCCCCTCTAGGGCGCCCTCTACCCGCCTGTCCTGCACCTCTAACTAGTTGTGCACGTAGAATATTAACTGGAATAAAGCCTGTAACCTGAGTGTTTTGATGAAATTTGCCTCTCCCAAGTATGGGACAATCTCTCATGATGTGCCTAGTATCACCACACTCATAACAACCTATCTGAGGTCGCGACTGCTCGTGTTAAGTCTGTGCCAGATAACTGAAATAACCACTTTAAGAATCTTGTGCTGGTGGTGCACTAAAGGTATTAACTGGAGCACTACGAGTACTCTGAATTATGGACTAGGCTGACTGACTGCCCGAGCCTCCGCCATGATAAGTCATAACTGCAGAGTAGAATCTAATAAATCCTCCAGAGTTCCGAGACCTTTTGGCCTCCTTAGACTCCTCCTCCTCATTTCGAACATGTTCTAATATCCTGGCAGTCTTTACTACTTGCTGAAATGGAATGTCAGTCTGCAACTCTCGAGCCACACATATTTTAAAATCATAATCGAGCCCTTCAATGAATCTGCGGACCGCTCTCTAACTGTAAGAACCAAGATAGGTGCATGACGGGCTAACTCACTGAACCTGATAGCATATTCTGACACCGTCATGGTGCCCTGACGCAACCGTTCAAATTCTGTGTGCCATGCATCCCGGAGAGTCAGGGGAACAAACTCTTTCAAAAACCTCTCTGAGAAATATGCCCAAGTTGGTGGAATGGCATTGGCTGCTCTACCTTCTTCATAAATGTGCCACCATTGATACGCTATTTCTGACAGCTAAAATGTAGTAAAGGCAACTCCGCTCACTTCCACAATCCCCATAGCGTGAAGAATACTGTGACACATTTCTAGAAATCCCTGGGCATCCTCGGTAGATGTGCCACTGAAGGTAGGTAAACTATACCTCTTAAATCTCTCAAATCTCTTTTGTTCTTCTTCTGATGCCTCTGGTCTGACCTCAGGCTGAACCGGAATAATAGGATGTACCGATACTATACTCGGAACCCGACCAATATGAACCTGTTGCTCTGGAGTACAGGCGGTAGGAGTCTGAGTTACTCCTCCAATCTGTGAAATATTTGGTGCGATAGAGATTAATCCCGCCTGAGTTAATGTACCAAACATATTCAAGAACTATGCTAAAGTCACCTGAAGGTCGGCTAACAACAAGTGCTTCTGGTACCCTGTCCCCCAACTGGAGCTACTGGCGGCTCCTCAATAGCTGCTCTAGTTGTGACACGTGTTCTTCCTCGGCCTCTACTTCGGCCCCGGCCTCTTGCGGCCCTAACAGAATGCGCGGGTGCCTGCTCAGCTGACCCGGTAGCACGTGTCCTCACATCAATAAGAGAATAGAGATACAAAGGCTAAAAAGTTCCGCACGGTAGGAATGAAAGAAGTGAAAATTTTCTAACAGTTCTGTAGCCTCTCAAAGATAAGTACACATGTCTCCGTACCGATCCGCAAGACTCTACTAAAGTCGCTTATGACTCGTAGCACCTATGAACCTAGGGCTCTGATACCAACTTGTCACGACCCAATTTTTTCTCCATTGGGTATTGTGATGGCACCTAGTCTTAAGGACTAGGTAAGCCTAACATTTATTAAATAACAATAATAATTAAATAACATCTAACAATCTTTGAAATGGAAACCTCCAAAGTAAATTTAAAATTTTCAAAACCGGTAGTACAAACCATAAACTCTACAAAGTGTTTGCTAGAAAACTTCTAAATACAACTGTTCAGAATTAAGAATAAACAGTGCCAAACGAAGACTTGAAGATGACTCCGAAGCTTGCGAACACAGTAGCAGGTTCACCTTGAGTCTCCACAGCAACGACCCACATAGCGGCTAATGAACAAATACCTGGATCTGCATAAAAATGTGCAAAAGTGTAGAATGAGCACACCACAACGGTGCCCAGTAAGTATCAAGACTAACCTCAGTGGAGTAGTGGCGAGGTACAGTCAAGACACTCACTAGTCAAATAACCTGCGTCATACTAAAATAATTGAAAACAAATAGCAGTGATAACAACAATAATTAACTAGTGACATAAACAGTAAGACAGCAAGAACACCATAATTATTACTCAGACAAGTAAGAGAAACACAAGTACAACCAATTAAAGAAGTCTTTCACATATAATTTCTTCAAATAAATACCCTCCAAATATATTCCTTCAAATAAGTATCCTTCAAATATAAAACTCTTTCAAATAAATATCTTAAAAATATAATTCTTCAATTTAAAAGTCACCTTGTGACACCTCATTTCATAATCATAAAATACGGGTCTCAACACACCTTCATATTTCCACGGCACCTCGTGCCCATATTTCTATCACGACTGCACGGACTATTCACGTGCCAATAATATCAATGTATATAAGATCCACATGATCAATTTATTTCCAATAAGGTAAGTTTAAAATTTTTAAATCAAGTAGGAAATCATCAAAGAAATAAATTTATTTTAAAAATTATCTGGGTGGAGAAAATAACATTTCAATTAAAATGAAACACCCGATAGTTGCTGATTTGGATATAAAACTTATAATAATTAAAGCATACAACAATTTCTTTTGTTCAAAATAACTTAACCTTAAAAATTAGTAAAAAAACAAAACTAGAAACACAAATCCTCAGAGTCTCGTACAAGAGCCAAAGCCCACACATTAAAATAAGGAGTACAAACACATAATAAAATTAAATAATACATCACGGAAGAACACAAGAATTTATATATTACGAAAAAAATAAAATAACCAAAGGCAAGTGCATCCATAGAAAAAATATCAACAAAAAGCCACTCCCGAGGTACCGCCTCGTAGTCCCAAAAGTAAATATGCAACAACAACAATGCCCCCAGGCCATCACAAATCAATCCCTGACATAGCCCACCTTATCTCGCAACGTGTGCAATAGTAAAGTGAATGCCCGTCTTGTCTCGTCATACGCGCATAATAATGTTCTCACCTTGTCTCCCCCAACGTGTGCAATAGAGAGAGAGAGAGAGAGAGAGAGAGAGAGAGAGAGAGAGAGAGAGAGAGAGAGAGAGAGAGAGAGCCCGCCTTGTCACGCCACATGTGTATAAATTAATAGTAATAATAGCACGGCAGAAACCCCGTGCAAACACCCGAACATAACTCCCACATTATAACGTACCAATATCACATCTCATAAACTGTACCTCAAGTGTTCAAATATTACAACATATCACAAATTGTACATCAAATGCTTAATTATTACAACTTATCACAGATTGCACATCAAGTGCTCAAATATAACCACTTATCAAAAATTGTACATCAAGTGCTCAAATATTACAACTTATAACAGATTGAACATCGAGTGCTCAAATATCACAACTTGCCACAAAAATTAACAATACCTTATTTTTCACAGTAAGGAGCCCATGGCTCGACCATAAGGTGCACAAAATCTTAACAAAATATTCGGAAGTGAACAACTCAACAAAATAATATTTCACATAAAATCAAGATGGCAATCACACCAAATCATCATGTAAAAATAATTTCAACAAACAAAGATCTAGGTATGACAAATAGAGGATTTAATAAGTGCCAATAATTTTCAATTTAATACATAAGGGCGTCTAAGGATTTTAAATCAATGAAATTTGCACATATAAACCAAGTACGTACTCGTCATCTCGCGTACATGGTTTTCAATTACACAAATTGCACATAAGACTCAATGCCTAAGGGAAAATTCCCCCACTCGAGGTTAGGCAAGATACTTACCTCTAACCGTGAAATTATTTACTCTGTTGTGCCTTTGCAACGCGAATTGGCCCCTGAAACCCTTGTATCTAGTCATAATTAATTCCATACAGTCAACAAAATTTATATAATCAATCCTATAAGAAATTACTACATTTTCAATAAAAAATCCGAAATTAACCCAAAAATCGCATGCGGGGCCCCACGTCTCGAAATCAGGCGAAAGTTACGACATAGAACACCCATTCACTCACGAGTCTAACCATACTAAAATCACTAAATTCCGATACCATTTCGTCCCTCAAATCGTGATTTTTCATTTTAATTTTTTTTTTCAAAAACCACTCTTTTCCTCAACTCAAAACACAAATTAAATGATAAAAATAAAGATAGAATCATGAAAATAAATAAATTCTAGGTGAAGAACACTTACCCAATCGATTTGCTTGAAAAACCCACAAGAAATCACTCAAAACCGAGATCTATAAGTCAAAATGTGATAAAAATGGCCTAACCATCGATTTGGAAATCTTACATTCTGCCCAGGTGACTGTGCATCGCAAACGCGGAGAAAGGATCGCGTTCGCAAAGAAGAAAAATGAAAGCTGCCCAGTTGTGCTTCACGAACGCGATGGGTTGCTCGCGAACACGGAGAGGAAAAATCTAATGGCCCACGACTGACCTACGCGAACGCGAGCAAAGGGATGCGAACGCGAAGAATAAGAACAGGAACCTTCGCGAACGCACAAGGGGACACGCGAACGCGAAGGGTAAATGGTCACCAGTGCCCAGTGCCTGATTTCTACTACGCGAACACGAAGGAGGGAAAGGGCAGACCTTCGCGAACGCGAGAGCTTGAACGCGAACCCGAAGAAGGAATATTAGGCGGGTCAGCAGAACAGTACACGAACGCGAAAGGCACTTTGCGATCACGAAGAAGAACATCAGATGACAGAAAACAGTAGTTCAAAATAGGAGGAAATGACTCGTGGCCCATCCGAAATACACCCGAGGCCCCCGGGACCCCCGTCCAAACATACCAAGAAGTTCCATAACCTAACACGGACTCGCTCGGGGTCTCAAATCACATCAAACAATGTCGAAACTACGAATCGCACCATGAATCGAACTTATGAACTCCCAAAACTTTTAACTCGTTAAACGCGCGCCAAAACCTATCAAATCAATCAGGAATGACGTTAAATTTTGCAGGCAAGTCCCAAATAATATAACGGAGCTGTTCCAACTCTCAGAATCGCATTCTGACCCCGATATCAAAAAGTCCACTTCCGGTCCAAATCTCCAAAAATTTGACTTTTGCCATTTCAAACCTAAATCAGCTACAGACCTCAAATTCACAGTCCGGACACGCTCCTAAGTCCAAAATCACCCAACGGAGCTAACGGAACCGACGAAACTCCATTCCGGAGTCATTTTCATATAGTTCTGACTACGGTTAAAATCCTAAGACTTAAGCTTCCGTTTTAGGGACTATGTGTCCCAAATCACTCCGGATCATCCGGTAACTGAATTTAACTACGCACGCAAGTCAATACATATAATATGAAGCTGTTCTAGACCTTATGCCGCCGAACGAAGCTTAAATTCTCTAAACGACAAGTCGGATCGTTACATTATAAGTTTTAAAATTCTCCAAATATTTTCAACATTTTAAGCCAAAATCTATGGCCAAATGGGTTGACTTTTAAGTGTTTGCGCCTAATTTTCTCACTACCATATAAAATCTTATAGAATGGCATACTTTGCCCCTCGTGTCTATTTTTCTCAAAGTTAAATTATAACTAATCTATGTTATTATAAATGTGGGAAGCCTTAAACTAAAAATTTACATTACTTAAACAATCATCTTAAAAAATTGATTATTCTACTTACAAAAAATATAAGTATTAATTAATAATATTTATTAAGAAGAAGAAATTAATTTGATTTGAAGTGTCTTTTCAAAAGAGTTGTGTTTTTTCAATAAGTAACTAAATGCCATTTTTGAAATATTCAAACATTATATTAGTAGGAAAAAACAAACAAACCTTGTGGTTTGGGATGAAGAAGAGAAAGGAAAACAGGGTATTTGCATTGGGGAAAGATTGAAAATTGAAACTTTCAGGTTTCAGGGATAGAAGTATTATTTTGTCATGATAATTGGAGTAGCGATATCTTTGAGGTTTTATGGAGGTATGTGAGAGACATATAGTCTCTTTAATATTTACATTATATTATGCTTCTTTATTATCGCTAATAGATGATAAATAATAGAACTTTCATTCTGATTTTTATCAACAATTAATAAAAAAAATCATCTTTTAAGCATACCCTTTTCTAGACAAATTTATAGAGCATATAAAATACATCAAATTCTTTTACAAATATCACAATATTTAGACAGATTTTAGAGCATAATTCGAAATTAAAAGAAATAATATTTGGTTTTTGTAACGTTGCAACTATTGTAATTTATCATAATGATTTGTTTAATGAAAATAGTTCGATTATGAATATTCACATAAAGAACAACGCCATCAAATGCGAAGTATAAAGTTTCATTCATATGCAAAAGAAAATAGGAAAATAAGAAAACTATTTGAAGTAACTTTACTAAAGGTTGTGTTTCTTCCTTTAGTAACTAACTCGAATGGCAGTTGGCTTTATCACAAAATCCCAACTATATAAAGGTCTCGCCCAATAGCTAAATTTTTTTCCCACCGCTCTCATGAGCTCACCACCTTAATTACTTGGTGACTCAAACTCGCAATGTCAAGATTGAATGTGGAGAGTGCTTCGCGCTTAAGCAACCCTTTCTTGTCTCCAATAGCCAACTAATATACCTTTCCTTGGCTATTCTCCAAAAACAAACGTTCCTCTAGAGGTTAAAGCTATTAGATCAACTTTCTGTCATTCGTATTTGTTCTTTGCATTTCTTCCACTCATTTCTTCCTATTGGGTTACATTCTTGTCGTCAAAAAAATTAAGTAGTGCAACTTCAATGTCAACAACCAGAGTTTTTATTATGACAGAGCAATCACATCGGCAAAAGGAAATATATATATACCAAGAACATTGTATACTTAGACATATTATATACTATGTTACAACTGTATTTAATAGTTGTACCTTATATGACAAATTAATTTAATTACAAAAGGAAATATTTAACTAACTTAACTAAAATGATCTTTATTAAACATCAAGATGACATTTAAGAATTATGAATTCATATATTACATTACATACAAAAAGTTAAAGGCTGAATTACCAAAATGACTTTTTAACTAACCTAAATATTTTACTTCTAAATAAGTATTATTATTTAATAATAATATTTAATTTGATTTGTCTTTCCAGAAAGGTTGTGACCCTCCAATTTTGCAACTAACCGTTTGAGTTCTAAACTTAATTATTGATGACTTGTAATGAAAAGCCACATAATTATATACAAGTTCATGTCAGCCAATGGATTGTGAAGAAAGCCACGTTTTAAACATTAATCTGCATTATGAAAATTCCAATGTCACGTTTTCAATAAACGCAAAATCAGTTCATTATTGCAATCTTAATACACCTCTTAAGAACCGCGAGATGTATCATTTGAATACCTTTTTTCACGGAATAGTTGATGATGGATAACTAAGTCAAAGCTTCATATAGAACAGGATTATAGGTGCAAGAAGGTGGCCATGTAATTTTGCTCTGACTTAATTTTATGGATCACTTCTTCTGAATTGTCAAAGAACTATATCGCTTGGAATGTAGGAAGGAATATATGACGCTACAAATAGCACAAGCAAAGAAGTAATATGCTTACGAAAATGGCAAGGATGATTTAAGGTAGATTTTACGAAAAGGTAGATACTTTGATAGAAATTTATATGGTATCTTTCATAATAAATACAAAGTCGATCTTATCATATATCTTCTTTTTTGACTATCTACTAATGTTGATTTTATAGTACTATTAAGTTTTCTTAGGCTTTATGCGCATAATAAAACATTTTCTTTCGATTTCATGTTTCAAATAAAGATCAATTCGAAACTATATTTTCGGTGTTTGGTTTCAAAACCAACTAAATTGGTATCAGATTAATTTGTTCTTTTTTCCTTTTGTCATCATCTGTATTTCAATTAACTTCCTTTGCTCTTTTTTCCCTATTCTATTATATTTCAATTATAGTGCTATTAAGTTAGTTTTGGTTCCAAATTTCAAACAAAGATTAATTATATTTCAAAACTATATTTTGTGGTGTTTGGTTTCAGAACTAACAAAATTGTTATCGCATTTGATTTTCTTTTTATTTTTTTTTTCTTTTGTCATCCTTTAAAAAAATCCTTTGTATTTCAACTAACTCTTAGTTTATTCTTTCGTGTATTATTTCACAATATTGTGTATTACAAGACTTGCATTCACGTGAAAAGCACGTGCCAAGAGATTAATTATTATAAAAGTGAGAACCTTTAAACTAAAAAATTAAATTATTTAAATGTCCTTCTTAAAATCTAAATATCCTACAAATAATAAATATTAAATAAATAAAAAAATTATTTGAAGGGATGTCACCCTTCAAATAAGTCACCCATGTTAAGAATATGTCCTATCTACCATTGCTATTTTTGAAGGGACATGAAGCGAAATTTGTAAACAAAAGAGAATAAGGGGGTTTGGGACAAACATAGTCTAGAGCTTGGGTTCATAGTCATCCACGGTGGCACAAACAAAAAGAAATATCAAATTTTGCAATAACTAATTAGCAGGCATGATAAACACAAGTTCCTTTAGTCTCTTTCCTTAATTGCGCAGTCAATTTAAGTCAGCGTTTCATCCTTTTTTTCTGTATCAGTCCTATTATATAGTAAACAATATACGCATCCGGTTGGAGACTATTGTCCTTAGTTTTGTTAAGATGGTCATTGAAATTGCAGTAGTTATACATAAGGTTACACCGATAGTTTACTTTGGAGTGTTGTACTAAAGTATTTTAAATAATGTAGATCGTGTCACGATCCAAAATCCACTATAGATTGTGATGGCGTCTAATGCCGCCGTCAGGCAAGCCAACGGTGCCCAATCAACTTAGTTACTCAATTTATTATTTTTAAAATCATGAATCCTATTAAATAAGTAGAGTAAGGTCTGGTACTCGCAGAAAACCCGTGATTTTTATTTCCAACTTCTGTATAAAATATAAATTACAAGGCGAAATGATAGTAATTACGTGAACTACAATAATGAACATCCAGTAGGAATCCCCAAAACCCAGTGTCACAAGTGCATGACCATCTACTCAGGAGTCTAATAATGATACAACATCTCTCTGAAATACAAGTTAGACACGAAAATATAAATAACTCTGATGGAGACTATGTATGCTGCAGATCGTAACATGGAATGCAGCTCACCGTAAAGTCCCCGCAACATCCGCATCCTTGCGCCCAAAAGACCACCACACACATATATATACCTGCACAATAAGTGCAGTAAGTGTAGCATGAGTACGTAAATCAACGCGTACCCAGTAAGTATCTAGCCTAACCCCGAATAAGTAGTGATGACGGGTCGATGCCGACACTTACTAGAGGTCCAATAAAGCAGTATGCTAAATCCTAAACAGATATGAAGCACAACAGTAATAGTAGGATGAAACGATAACATCTTTCAAAATTTCCTTTAACGATATAAACTTCTCAATCTCGTATTCTATCTCAACAACTCGGATATCAAGTGCCAATATCAAATGAATAAGAAACACCATATAAAATACAAAGCATCAATGGAAGGAAAATCTCGTGGATATTGGGACTGTTGGCAATATAACGCACGATTATGCCGAGGTCGTACGGCCCGATCCCATAAGGAATATGATATTGCCGAGGCGAACAGCCCGATCCCATAATAATAATATGTACACTACCAAGGGTCGAGCGTCACGAACCATAAATGCATCTATTATACTTCCGAGGTGAACGGTCCGCTCCCATAAGAGTGTGGTACAAAATTCTGTCGAGGCGAACGACCCGATCCCATTAGAATAAGAAGCTTTAACGGGTCCTTGAACCCACTCACGAATATACGTGCAAGTTATAAAATTTAAGGAAAATTTTGCAATGCGTACGCACAACGCGGGAGAAATTCATAAGGGAAGCACAAATTATTCCGCGGATTATCAAGTAGCTCGTCACATATTTACAATAGCGAGTCTATCACCCTATGCAAGTCTAGTCTCAAGTCGTAACGCGAAATAAAGGAAATAGATGAGCAAAGATAACTCAAATAGTACAATTATAGCATGACATGAACCTAAGTCTACCCGGACATAATCAGGAATTCTAGCATATACACGGACACCCGCCACCTCATACGTGCGTAGCTCCCACAACATGTAGCACATAAGAACATAACACCTACGGGATAAATTTTCCCTCACAGGGTTTAGACAGGAAACTTGTCTTGCTCAGAAGTTTCATAACCGGCTCCAACGCCACTCTAACACCTCAAACCGATGCTCGTCGCTCTAAAACTAGTCAAACAATGTGCAAAGCAATAAAAATATACTCCAATGTTTACAATTTAATAATTTATAATGATTTCCAACTCCGCTCGAAAGGTCAATAAAGTCAACCCTCGGGCCCACGTGCCCGGATTTTAAATATTTTCGAAGATGAGCATTACCCATAACACCACAAACTCAAATATATAATTTATCCCTAGTCTTATGTCCAATTTCGTGGTAAAAATTCAAAAATATAAATTCTAGGTTTTCTTCAAAATCTCACAATTTTCACCAGTTTTTATGTTCAAATCTATATAAAATTCATGTATAATTCATGTATTTAACTCACAATATGTAAAAGTCACTTACCTAGTGATGAATGACGAAAACACTCCTTCAAAGTCTCCCCAAGCTCGGCTCCCATGGAAGATTTGAGATAAAATGAGCCAAAACCCATTTTTGCAATTTTATACACTACCCAGACGACCTTCATCGCGAACGTGGAAATCACCTCGCGTTCGCGAAGCACATCCAGCTTCAGCTCCAAAACTTCTCTCCGCGAACGCGAGAAAGGGCGCGCGAACGCAAAGCTTTGCCAGCCTACCTATCGCAAACGCGTCTGCCCTTCCGCGAATGCGAAGACCAAGTAGTCAGCCACCACGCCAGCTTCTTATTCGCGAACGCATGACCACAGTCGCAAACGCGAAGTACAAAAATCCAGCATCCATGATTCTTCTTCGCGAACGTAATAACCACTACGTGTTCGCGATGAGCAACACCAGAACCAGCAACAGCAGCAACAAAACATGGAGAAATGACCCGAAACCATCCCAAAACACACCCGACGCCCTCGGGACCCCGTCCAATCATACCAACAAGTCCCAAAATATGATACGAACCTGCTCGAGGCCTCAAATCATACCAAACAACATCAAAACTACGAATCGATGATTGAAACCTTTCTTTAAACTTTCAAACATTCAAACTTTGACGAACGCGTCCGAATCATACTTAAACATTCCGGAGTGACGCCAAACTTTACGCACAATTTACAAATCACGATACGAACCTATTACATGGTTCGAAACCCCAAACGGACATCGATAACACCAAAGTCCACCTCAAACCAAACTTAGGAAATTCTAAAACCTTCAAAATACTAACTTTCCACAATAAGCGCTGAAATGCTCCCGGGCAACCAGATACTCAACCCGACCATACGCCCAAGTACGAAATCATCATACAAACCTATTGGAACCTTCAAATCCCGATTCCAAGGTCATTTACTTAAAAGTCAAATCTTAGTTAATTCTTCCAAATCAAAGCTTCCGAAATTAGAATTTTCCATTCGAATCAACTCTGAACTTCCCAAAATTCAACCTCATCCACGCGTACAAGTCATAATATATGAAGTGAAGCTACTCAAGTCCTCAAACCGCCGAACGACGCGCTAGATATCAAAATGACTGGTCAGGTCGTTACATTCTCCCCCACTTAAACATACGTTCGTCCTCGAACGTGCTAAGATCTGTTCTGGATTTGTCCAAAATCACTATTTAACACCTCGTTCACCTACCTGTTCCACCACAACCCATGTGAGCACATTAGCTCGAGCCACACTGAAGATCCTTCTTCTTGTTTTTCCTTAGCCAACAAGCCTTAGAGCTAGGTTCCAACATCCGGAATTCTCCATGAGTCTCGATTCTAACATACGAGCACCGCATCAATCACTACATACTGTACCAAAACATGATCACGTACCTTTGCTGAAATCACACCATGCACCGCATAATTCGCATGCCCATAATAACATCCTCCGACCACAATAGCTGCAATTTCACGAATCTGATGCCCGCAATATGCCTCATAACACATGTAAGAACTGTTCTGACTCTCACAATAATGCCACGACAAAAGAGGTGTGTAGAAACTCATAACCACCTGCCAAAACAATAAATCATGGGGCCTCTTCACATGACAAGAACCATTACCTTATTCTGAACTGAATAACCATATTTTCTCTTTAATATACCCTACTTGAATCCGATCGCACCGATCTCAGGTCCAATGACCTCGTCTCACCCAGTACAAGTTACTCGGGTAATAAGCCACCTCAAACACTGTCTAAAATCTCATACAACGCCATCAAAGTGCCAACAAGCTACAACTTGAATATGACTCATAAGGAAAAACGAACTCCGATGAGGAACTACCCAGCCCGCGTAACGATAAAACGGACAACAGATGCTATAAACTTTTCTCGGAGACGAGAAACAAGACACACAAAAATAAGTATATGGAACCGTACTCAGCATCTCACTATTGCGGCGTACAACCCGATCCAAATATGACACGGTTGCGGCATGCAACCCGATCTAAGCATGACATTGTTTCGGCGCATAACCCGATCCACACAACATACCCGTGGAGGCATGACACCCGATCCAAACGATATACCCGTAGCGGCGTGCCACCTGATCCACACAACAACCAACAAGGAAACACACATCTTCCTTAATGCTTATACTTTACGAAATGCCCAAATATCGACCACAAACCCACCAAGTGTATAATATAACCCTGGGGAGATAGATAGCGCCATACGCTACAAAAACCCAAGCACGACTAAGGTGCAATAAATGACCTGCATCTCGAGAGCTTTCCTGCTCATATAACACCACAAGCTACACGGGATCACAAAACATGTACGAATAATCAAGCCGTCACACAACCCACATGGCATAATAGAGTATTACATGGAATAGCTGACGGCGGGAATAACTTCCAATGCCCGAAGACTCCTCCGTAAGCAATACTATGCCGAATGAACACATCCAATCTTACGTAGAGCACACATTCACATTAGACCCACCAATGGACCTCAAGCCGATTCTGATCATACTATACTAGGCCAACAACTTTTCAAGGATCCACAATGGCCCTATTCATGACACACACGAGCAGCTGTCCAATCCAGACCAAACTCCCATAGTCCACAACCAAATGACTAGAGCGCCTTTCAGGCATAAACTCTCACATTAGCTATAGTACCAGAATCTCCATACTTGGTTTCAATCCTTAACAATCAAGTGACTAACATGTCATACTTATACAAATCTCCCCGTGGGATACGCTCTCATGACCTTTCCCACCAGGTAGCAAAGTATGCACATCCATACCACCAACCGTACTAATTCCGTAAAGCAAATCAACACACAAAGCCTCTTACACAGGACACCGTTCTCAGGTGACACTAAAGAAAATGCTAGCTTACTATGAACATCTGGATTCTTCCCTGCTCATCCGAGCTCGTGACATTCTTATCAACACTAAGCCGCAACCTTGATCCTCAACTTCCAATTCCCATGCCGCTCACTACACCTATCACGCTGCAACGCGAGAGTACAAAAATTCATCATAACCCCTGAACTACTAGTAGAATAAATACTTCATTGGTTAGAAGCCTTTCACTTAACTCATTTCAGAAGAACCATTACAACACGCAACTGAATCCCTATAACCGCAGAAAATACAAACCTCGAGTTGTGGTCTAAATCGCCATAACTCTTCCCGGATCTATTTACACATACCAAGGCCATTTGAATCAAATACCTCCCAAATCAATCAAATTATGGTGGCTGTCAAGCCCGCACGTACAACCACCAACCACCTGTATAACTTGACGCGCCGAAGGAACTGATCATTATCACAATCATGCTGATTCAAACCATTACCAACCGACCCAACTTCCTCCAATTTACTCCTAACCTGCCTTAGAAATAATAATGGCTTCATTCAAAAAAAACATAACGAAACTCGATCAACACTCATCCCAAGTGACCCAAATCACGAGATCACATTGTCTCCATGCCCATGAACCATCTCATACCCTCACCAAGCGCACAATAGCATATCCAACTGGTACACTTATTCTGCAAGACCTTTCGTGAATCCGAAGCTATTTCTCCCATTCCTCCAATACTACCCCACAGACCCGATGATAACATAGAAAATTCCTTAAGTATTCTTCACACTCTACTGCAAAATCCCGATCTTCAGCCACACAACGAACCCAAAATCCTTAGGTATAGCACTTACATCCTTGAACCCATTAGAACCACTATTGAGAGTCACCCACTCTGACCTGGTCCCGAATATAATCAAATTCCAATGCTCTGTTAGCACATAAACACTCTCAAAGAAGCAACCAGATGAATTCTATTCCTTGTACATCACATCCACAAGAAGCATAAACTGTGAGTTTTCCCAAAACTTGCACATGAATCGATAAGGCAAAATATATCACACATTCATCAAGTTCTTTGCCCGAATTACCCCTGATATTTTCTTTTCTTAGTCATAAATGATCTACCAGTGCAACGATAACCAGAAACCGCAAGAGCAGACAACCACACGATCCAATCGTAGATGGTGGGCTCTCTCACTTATCTTTAAGCTACCATCACATAATGTAGAACCCACAAAGATTCCTCCTTCTCAATTACCATGATCTCGCACCGCCAACCCGCTAAATTTCTCGTTGTCTCTTGTTAAACTTTTCATGAACATTCCGAATTATCAGTCACAATCGCATATTCGACCTTCTACCGGTAGTAAGTAGAACTCTTCGTAGAACTTCATCGAAATCATGCAACCACTAACCTACCTACAGGAGATGACCCACATGTGGAATTCCATACTGATATCTTCCAATGACGCTGCACTGGGTACCAGTACTACAAAATCAGTAAACCCTCATGAGCCTATGCTCGTCCACCGGCTGTACAAGTCTGTTTATTCCCCTTAGACATCAACTGAAAGTCTGATAATACATTCCAAATTCGAAGTCACGTCGTATCCCATAACGATAATCAAGCTGTTACACCCTTAAACACTCCAAGCCAACTTCCTCCCGTCATATTCAACCTTCCTCAACACAGTAGCCACCATTCTAAATAAAATTCGTAGACCTAGTTACTATCCACCATGATCCCTAAATCGCTCTAAACTTTTCTCAAGGCATGTGGCTATCCTACCACAAAATCCATATGGTACTCTGCCACTCCCACTTCGGTTAAACCATCTCCTTTAAGCAACTTCTCGACCTCTGCTTTTCATATTTGACCTACTAGCAATTCAACCACCGCGAGAAACCTCCCACCATGTCCTTACTCATCATTCGCTGCCCAAATGCTGCCTCAAATCAAAACCCATCTCTGTAGCACCTGAACTAATAAATTGCTACCAACTCTAAGCCTCCTCGAAGATCATCTCTCTCGAGCCATGAGCATTAGAAACATTGATTCGATTCTGAAACCGCTACACACCGACATCTCTGACAACCACTTCTCAGGCACCATTTTACAACACCCTATCCCGAAGGCAAATAAAAAAAGACCATAACACCGGCGAACCTTAATGCGTTCAAACAAGGACGACGATACCACATCAGAAATGAGAATTTCACCATGTTCGAAAATATCAAGTCTCATTACTCCATCAACCAAATCCTGAACATTCATAGTGTGATTGCCTTTCCTCCGCTGGAATTAAATGCTGAACCTCTAAACCATGCACTGAAAAATCCTCATTTCGAGTCATTCACTGCCTCGACACATAAACAAGCACCCTACCATCATACCAACACTGCGCGATAACCACTTATGAATATCATAGCAATCCAGGCATAGCTTCAAAACTATATGCAATACTAATACATGGCTAAAACGATAGAACCCCCTTGCATAGGACAATGACAATAGCTCATTCGAATACGCAGGGAGATACATCATGCAATACATCTGTAGTACCACTGCAACTTTTCGATGCCCAATTGATAACAAGTGCTCAACATCGTGTAAGAGTGAGTAAGAAGGAAATGAAGGCATAAGCTCCAATGGAATCAAACCGCACGAAGAGGAATCAATAAGGAAGGTTCTCCTCACAGCCCTGTAACCTCTTGATGATAAGTACAGACGTCTCTGTACTGATCCACAAGATTCTACTAGACTTGCTCATAACTCGTGAGGCCTAAGTGAACCTAGAGCTCTGATACCAAGCTGTCTCGACCCAAAATTCACTATAGGTCATGATGACGCCTAACGTCGCCGTCAAGCAAGCCAACGATGCTTAATCTACTTAGTTACTCATTTTATTATTTTTGAAATCATGAATCCCATTAAATAAGTAGAGTAAGGTCTGGAACTCGCAGAAAACCCGTGATTTTTATTTCCAACTTCCGTATAAAATATAAATTACAAGGTGAAATGATAGTAATTATGTAAACTACAATAATAAACATCCAGTAGGAACCCCCAAAATCTGGTATCACAAGTGCATGACCATATACTAAGGAGTACAATAATGATACAATATTTGTCTGAAATACAAGTTAGACAGGAGAATATAAATAACTCTGATGGAGACTCTGTATGCTGCAGATCCTAACATGGAATACAGCTCACCGTAAAATCCCCACAACAGCCGCGTCCTTGCACCCAAAAAACCACCACACACATATATATACCTGCACAATAAGTGTAGCATGAGTACGTAAATCAACGCGTACCCAGTAAGTATCTAGCCTAACCCCAGACAAATAGTGACGAGGGGTCGACGCCGACACTTATTAGAGGTGCAATAAAGTAGTATGCTAAATCCTAAACATATATGAAGCACAACAGTAATAGTAGGATGAAATGGTAACCAGCATAATCTTTCAATTTTTTTTTAATGCTATAAACTTCTCAATATCGTATTCTATCTCAACAACTCGGATATCAAGTGCTAATATCAAATGAATAAGAAATACCATATAAAATGCAAGGTATCACTGGAAGGAAAATCTCGTGAATATTCGGATTGCTGGCGATATAACGCACGATTATGCTAAGGTCGTACGGCCCGATCCCATAAGGAATATGATACTGTCGAGGTGAACGGCCCGATCCCATAATAATAATGTGTACACTGCTGAGGGTCGAGTGGCACGAACCATAGATGCATCTATTATACTGCCGAGGCGAATGGCCTGCTCCCATAAGAGTGTGGTACAAAATTCTGCCGAGGCGAACGACCCGATCTTATTAGAATAAGAAGCTTTAACGGTTCCTTGACTCCACTCATGAATATACGTGTGAGTTATGAAATTTAAGGAAAATTTTGCAATGAGTACGCACAACGCGGGAGAAATTCATAAGGGAAGCATAAATTATTCCGCGGATTATCAAGTAAGCTCGTCACATCTCTACAATAGCGAGTCTATCACCCTATGCAAGTCTAGTCTCAAGTCGTAACGCGAAATAAAGGAAATAGACGAGCAAAGATAACTCAAATAGTACAATTATAGCATAGCGTAAACCTAAGTCTACCCGGGCATAATCAGGAATTCTAGCATACGCACGGACACCCGTCACCTCATACGTGCGTAGCTCCCACAATATGTAGCATATAAGAACATAGCACCTATGGGATAAATTGCCCCTCACAGGGTTAGACATGAGACTTACCTCGCTCCGAAGTTCCATAACCGGCTCTAACGCCACTCTAACACCTCAAATCGATGCCCGTCGCTCCAAAACTAGTCAAATAATGTACAAACTAATAAAAATATACTCCAATGCTTACAATTTAACAATTTATAATGATTTTCATCTCCGCTCGAAAAGGTCAATAAAGTCAACCCTCGGGCCCACGTGCCCGGATTCCAAAAATTTCCGAAGATGAACATTACCCATGATACCACGAACTCAAATATGTAATTTATCCCTCATCCCATGTCCAATTTTGTGGTAAAAATTCAAAAATATAAATTCTAGGTTTTCTTTAAAATCTCACAATTTCCACCAATTTTCATGTTCAAATCCATATAAAATTCATGTATAGTTCATGTATTTAACTCACAATATGTAAAAGTCACTTACCTAGTGATGGATGACGAAAAAGCTCCTTCAAAGTCTCCCCAAGCTCGGCTCCCATGGATGATTTGAGATAAAATGAGCCAAAACCCATTTTTGTAATTTTATACACTGCCCAAACGACCTTCATCGCGAACGCGAAAATCACCTCGCATTCGCGAAGCACATCCAGCTTCAGCTCCAAAACTTTTCTACGCGAACGCGAAGTTTTACCAGCCCGCCTATCGCGAACGCGCCTGACTTTCCACGAACGTGAAGACCAAGTCAGCCACCAGGCCAGCTTCTTCTTCGCGAACGCGAACATCAAATCGCGAACACGGAGCCTTGCTCTCCAAACCTTCGCGAACGCGAAGCAAAAAATTCCAGCAGCCATGATCCTTCTTCGCGAACGCGATAACCACTACGTGTTTGCGATGAACAATACCAGAACCAGCAACAACAGCAGTAGCAAAACATGGAGAAATGTCCCGAAACCATCTCGAAACACACCCGAGGCCCCCGGGACACAGTCCAATCGCACCAACAAGTCCCAAAATATGATACGAACTTGCTCGAGGCCTCAAATCACACCAAACAAAATCAAAACTACGAATCGACGATCGAAACATTTCTTTAAACTTTCAAACATTCAAACTTCAACGAACGCGTCCGAATCATACTTAAACATTCTGGAATGATGCCAAACTTTACGTACAAGTCACAAATCATGATACAAACATATTTCAAGGTTCGGAACCCCAAACGAATATCGATAACACCAAAGTCCACCTCAAACCAAACTTAAAAAATTCTAAAACCTTCAAAATGCCAACTTTTCACAATAAGCGCTGAAATACTCTCGGGCGACCCGATACTCAACCCGAACATTCGCCCAAGTCCAAAATTATCATACGAACCTATTAGAACCTTTTAATCTCGATTCCAAAATTGTTTACTCAAAAGTCAAATCTTAGTCAATTCTTTCAACTTAAAGGTTCCTAAATTAGAATTTTCCATCCGAATCAACTCTGAACTTCCTGAAATTCAACCTCGACCATGCGTATAAGTCATAATACATGAAGTGAAATTACTCAAGGCCTCAAACCGCTGAACGATACAGTAGAGCTCAAAACGATCGGTCGGGTCGTTACAGATCGGACGTGCAACTAGCCTGTTTTCATCTCACTTTTTGTGAGCATGAACTCACTATGGAATTACCAATTTTATTATTTATTTTTAAAAATTGGAGCCATTTGTTAAGGACGTACACATTTTTATGGTAGACTAGTATTAGGGTACGTGCGATGCGCGTGAATCCTGTCTTAATGAGTATAAATTTATTTAAAAAATAATATTGAATTATAAAATAAAAGTGTATGTTCCTAAAGATGATATGAATATTGCTTGTGTATAATTAACTCAATAATTAAAGAAACTATCCCAGAAGTCCTCATCATTAATAATTCAACTTAAGATTTGTTCCAAGTTTGTAATTTCATAATTTCAGTTTCACGGGCAAGAACCTTAAAAATGTAAATAATCTTGAAGAATACAACTTATAACATATAAGCACATACGAACTTTAAATAACATAAAATCAAAGTGCAATAATAAACAAAAAAATACATTAAAAAAATAAAATAAAGCAAGCTAGTAAGAAAATATACAATTGAAAGCTACTGATAAACCCTCTCATGTTTAGCTAAATATATCATGGATTAAAAGTTAAAGAATCTAAAAAATTATCTTGGTATTTTGTGGCTTTTATTGATTTCTGCTCGACATTGCTCATAATTGTAAAAGAGCATTTAAAACTTTTGAAAGTTAAAAGTATAATATTGAATAAAATTATTGGTGCAGTATATTTTTAAAAAGTGATATCTACGTTATTGTCCAGGAACCCGTACCTCTTCTTTCTTAAATATTTTTATTCTTCTTTTATTTATTTTTTTAATCATTTATATATAACTTATGTGTAAGGCTTATACGAAGCGATATTTTAATAAATCTCTAAATATTATAAATTCTACATGGTTCGAATAAGAAAATAAATTAATAAGTAAAATTTAATTAATTTTAAGTTCTTAGATATTAAAAAAGTAATTAAATAACTATTAAATGAAGTGTTGCTTATAACATTTAACATAAAATTTGAGGGACTTTAGAATGTTTTTTGTGTGATAAAGATTAAGTTTGAAATGAAAATAAAAAGCATTAGTTTAAATTTTAGTATTTTATTCTAGGTAAATATTATTTTGTTAATAGTATTATATTGGATGGTAATACTCACGTTTTCTTATTTAATTAACCTGTTATGGTGAAGGCTAATAATTAGGACTTCTTAATTAGCTCAACAATAAAATATTTAATAACCAAAATTTTAGGTAGTTTAAATATCCTAAATATTAGAAAAGTAACTTAAATTACAATTATGTCCAATGTGAAATTTATTTTTAGAAGGTAAAAAAGTCGAATTAACATTTCACTAATGACCTTCATGCTTTTAATATAGTATAGATTTAGATATAGATATAGATTTAACAAGTTTTGTAAGTTAACATGTGAGTGTGGAGAAAAGCTTTCTCCGTCCTTTTTTTTTTTTTTTTTTTTTTGTATTGCACCAAGTTAATATCTGTCCAACAACAACAATAACAACAATGATCCGGTAAAATCTCACAAGTAGAGTGTGAGAAGGATAGTGTGTACGCAGACCTTACCCCTACCCCGATGGGGCAGAGAGGCTATTTCCGATAGACCCTCGGCTCAAGAAGACCAAAAAGACGAGAAGAGACAATATATCAATACCGTCAACAGAAACCATAGAAATAATAACAGCAACATAAGAACCAAAAATAAATGACATGCAGTAAGAATAACCAATAAATAGAGCCCAATGCTATGAAAAACGGAAGGATAAGGTGAACACAACATTAACCACTGGCCGTCTAAGATCAACCCTGTCAATTATTAATATCCCCTTTCTTTTTAATTTTTTCTTTTGTACGTATCACAAGATTTATCAATAGAATTCCCCTAATAGATGGTTTGTTCATTAACGGATAATAATTACTCCCTTCGTTTTTACACTATTTTCTTATTAGTCCGTTTCAAAACGTTTGGCACATTCCTATATTTTCTTAATGAAAAATTTTTATAACCAGACAAATGCTATGGTTTTTTAAGACCACAACTTTTTAAAGTTTTATAGTCACACAAATATTATGGCATATTTAAAATCACAAGTTTCAGAAGTCTTTATTTCTTTATTAAACTTTCAAACTAAGACCAACAAATTAAAAGGGACGGAGTATATAAATATAAGAGTACTCACCTATATATTTTCTATGAAGTTAATTTCATATTTTAGCCATCGCTTAAAGAAATGTTCTAACACTATTGACCCATACACCTTTCAAAATATGACCGACTACTTCCAACATTTTGATAAGTTAAATATTCTTGGCGTTTGTAATGTTAATTATAATTTGACGGTTCATCTTCGTATATTAGGACGATATCCAACTTTTTTGACCTGGACAAATAATTCACCATACTAACGAATTACATTGATTATTCACAAAACTTATATTTTATTATTTAGGTATATTTATTTATTGAAATATTTGTTTCTATAATATTCATATTATTACAAAAATCATATAATATATAAGTTAGTGCTTACGTGCAACGCATGTGCCGAGAGACTAGTACTATAGAAGCACGCCTACAACTTGGATATACAGCATTTCAGGATTTTAGAGAAGTTTGTGACCTAATTTTTCCTTCAAAAACTCTGTTTCTTCTTCATTGATTTATTTCCTTGCGTTGGCCAGTATAATTATTCTTGACTTAACTATGTCAAGTGGTGTTACTTTTTGGAATAGAAATATATACAAATCTGATCTCAAGATTAAGGGAATATACTAACATAATGTTTTTAGTACTGAAAAGGTATTCCTTAAAATTCTAAAGATTCTATTGGAACGAAACCAAGGTGAATTTAAAAATTTATTGTTATTATTTCCTTAAAAATAAAATAAGAAGTATGAAAATCATATATGTAGCTCACTGCCCGTTTATTCTAACTTTTAATTACAAATCCTATATATAGGAGAATTACACCTAACTTTCTCGAAGTTCTGACTTATAATAACGCACATCCTCTTTTGGTTTGTACATATATACATTAGGCAAACGCAGTAATTTTCTTTCATATTTTGTGTAAAAAAAAATTACATTATAATGTATACGTTGATAAGCTTATACCCCTTATGTTTAACGGGGTTGTTTTTTTTCTTTCTCGGTAATAAGATTTTATTTTATCTGATCTAACTTTTTTCTCACTGGATGCATAATTTAACTCTTTCATCCCACTTGGCTTGTCTGAATTAGAAAGAAATCCCACTTTGCTTCTGTAAATAATTGTGCCACATAAAAAACACTAATGAAGAATAAAGTTTAAAAATTTGAGAAATGAAAAACGACAGAATATAAAAGAAAAGATTATTTCTACTCTTTTAAAATCTTGTCTATATATAAACACTTGGAAATCTAGGGTTCTATTTATATTTATGGATTGATTTCCGAGTACGTTAAGTTTACCTTTTTTTTAGTACATAAGGTATTACCACCTAAACAAAATAACTACCATATATAGGTTCCCAATTAGCATAGTTACCAGAAATAAAAAAGGAAAAGAAATCCAGTTATAAAAGAAACTGAAAAGGAAGAGGAAGAAATACAAGAAAGTGGAACAACGCAAAAGGAAAGTGAACCATGCAGATATTATACGTATACCAAAAATATATAGTCGCATTTTCCTTCTACGTGTTTGTGCATTAAACACTTATAGATCTTCCAATATTTTCCAACTTACCATACAATGAACTTGTTGATAAACTATAAATATAACTCCATATCAATCCCTTTTTGCATGCCAAAAAGTTGTGAGAAGAATTAAGTTTGAGAAAGAAAAAAAATTCAAGAAATCATGAATGGTTTTATGGATAATCAAAAACCACTTCGAGTTTTGATGTTTCCATGGTTGGGCTATGGCCATATCTCTCCCTTCTTAGAGTTAGCCAAAAAGCTCAGCCAAAGAAACTTCACTATTTACTTGTGTTCTACGCCAATAAACCTAAGCTCTATTAAGAAAAACCTTAGCCCAGAATTTTCACCATCAATCCAATTCTTGGAACTTAATCTCCAAACTTTACCTAATCTTCCTCCTTGTCACCACACCACAAATGGTCTCCCACCTCATCTTATGAACACTCTCAAAGAAGCTTTTGACTTAGCCAGTCCTGATTTTACCCTAATCTTGAAAACCCTAAAACCTGATTTATTGATTTATGATTTTCTCCAACCTTGGGCTCCAAAGGCTGCTGCTGAGTTAAAAATCCCTGCTGTTGAATTTATTAGTAGTAGCGCTACAATGACTTCTTATATGTTGCATGTGTTCAACAACCCAGGTATAAAATTTCCCTTCTCGTCTATTTGTTATCGTGACTATGAGATGGCTCGTATAGAGAAAGATGAATCATCTATGCCTGTGGAAAAGCTTGAGGAAGATAAGAAGCGAGTTAGAGATTGTTTTTACCTATCTAGTGATCTTGTTTTGATAAAAAGTTTTAAGGAGATTGAGGGTAAGTATAGTGATTATATCACTAATTTAACTGGGAAAAAAGTTGTACCACTTGGTCCATTAGTTCAAGAACCTACTATTGATGATGGAGAATCAGAGTTAATAACATGGTTGAATGAAAAGGAGGAGAAATCCACAATTTTTGTATCTTTTGGAAGTGAATATTTTTTGTCCAAGGAAGATTTATTGGAGATTGCTTATGGGTTGGAAAAGAGTAAGGTGAATTTTATATGGCCTATAAGGTTCCAAAAAGGGGAAGATCTTGAACTTGAAGAGGCATTACCTAAAGGGTTTTTCAATAGGGTAGGGAATAGGGGAAACGTTTTTAAAGGATGGGCACCACAGGCAAAAATCTTGGAGCATTCAAGTATTGGCGGATTTGTGAGTCATTGCGGATGGAGTTCTGTAATGGAAAGCATGAAATATGGTGTTCCAATTATCGCTATGCCAATGCATATTGATCAACCAGTTAATTCTAGGCTTGTTGAAGAGGTTGGTATTGCTGTGGAAGTTGTGAGGGATAGTAATGCAAAACTTCATAGAGAGGAAGTTGCAGCCATAATCAACCAAGTGGTGGTGGAGAAGGATGGTGAATTTGTGAGGCAAAAGGCAAGGGATATGAAGGAAATGCTTCGTTCCAAAGGAGATGAAGAAATTGAAGAAGTTGCAAAGGAGTTGGAAAAGCTTTGTGCTAAGAAAACTCACTGTTCTATCGAAGCTCTTTAGCTTGTTAGTAAAGATTAATTAATTTAGCTTCTACTATTTTATTTAGATGCTTATATAGTATAGTAGCTAGGGTGTTTTTGTTGCTTTATTAGTTAGAATCAAATCGTACTAGCTAGTCTTGTTCACATGTTTTTTCATATGTTGGACAACCTACTATTATAAATTAGTCTTTATTTCCTACTATTTTAATTCCATGATCCAACAATATGGCCGTTCATAAGATGAATTTTTCGGTGAAAGCTTCTTTTCTTACTATTTCTGTAATTTAGGTTCTTGTGGTTATAGTAGAAATAGTTCAATAATTGTATCGAGAGATGCATGGAATGTTTTTCAGCAACATTGTCCTTTTCTCCTCAAAGTCGAACAAGTAGATGGAAAAAATCAGAATAAAATTAACGGAAAAGGGCCAAAAATGCTCTTGAACTATCTGAAATAGCTCAAAAATGCCCTCCGTTTGTTTTTGGTACCAAAAATATCTCCGCCGTCTATATTTTGGATCACAAATGCCCTTAAACATTTAGTCTTGTCATTGAAGGTGACATGGCAGTCCAACTGGTTAGATTTGCTTACATGGCCATCCACCTAAGCAATCCAACATGGCAAAATTATTTTTTCGGAAAAATTATTTTTTCGAAATTTTTTTTAAAATACAAAATCAACACTTATTCCGAAAAAAGTAAAAAAAAATCTCCGAAAAAATAATTTTCCGAAAAAAATATTTTCCCATTTTTTAAAATACAAAATCAACACTAATTCCGAAAAAAGTAAAAACAATTCCCAGAAAAATTATTTTCCGAAAAAATAATATTTCCGAAATTTTTTACTTTTTTCAGAATAAGTATTGATTTTGTATTTTAATAAAAATTTCCGAAATAAATAATTTTCCGGAAAGTGTTGATTTTGTTGTCCAAATGCCATTAAACCGTTATATATTTTTTCGGAAAAATTATTTATTTCAGAAATTTTTATTAAAATACAAAATCAATACTTTTTCCGAAAAAAGTAAAAAATATTCCGGAAAAATTATTTTTCGGAAAAATAAAAAAAAATCCGGAAAAAATAAAATTATTTTTTCAGAAAATAATTTTTCCGGAATTGTTTTTACTTTTTTTCGGAATAAGTGTTGATTTTGTATTTTTTTTAAAAATTCCGAAAAAAATATTTTTTTTCCGAAAAAATAATTTTGCCATGTTGGATTGCTTAGGTGGATGGTCATGTAAGCAAATCTAACCCAGTTGGACTACCATGTCACCTTCAATGACAAGACTAACAGTTTAAGGGCATTTGTGGTCCAAAGTATAGACGACATGGATATTTTTGGTACAAAAAACAAACGAATGACATTTTTGAACTATTTGAGATAGTTCAAGAACATTTTTGGCTCTTTACCATAAAATTAATCCGTTCACATATAGGTTAAGAAAGGGTCCCTCTAGTCTCTAGACTTGGGAACATCTCGTGCGTGATAAGAAAATAGGCCTAAGAAATAGTAATTATTTTTTATTTTTCCTCGCCAAACACACATTCGTCTTGTCAAAGAGAGCCATTTCTTTTCATGTCCAAGTATCCGAGATGTATTAATAGAATGATAAAATAGTACTTCCTCCGTTTCAATTTAGATGAAACATTTAGCTTATCGCTCAAACAGAGTGAAGTTTGACTAACATTTTAAAATATATTTTTCTATCATATTAACATGAGAAAAATTGTAACTAATAATACTTTTCGTATAGTTTTTGAATATCTAAATTTTAATTTTAAAATATTGAAATGAATTAATCAAATGTAACTTCAAAGTTTAGTTAAATTAACTCTCGATAAGCGAAATGCGTCATCTAAATTGAAACAAAGGTAGTACTATGTTTCCTCGTTTGCGCCGTGGTAGCACATAACTTGTTTGAACACAAATCTATATTGAACATTGTGTCAAACTAGCTATCTTTTCTTGTATTAACGTTTAAGACCAGTCCACATGCTATGTTGGAGACACTCTGTGTAAACCCATCTGCTCAAACTTTGATCATAGCAAACTGCCCACTGTATTAGCGGAAGTACCTTCGAGCTGACCAGGATACTAATGTCACAATTAACGAAATCCCAACTCTGGAGCAACATATAATAATCTCATCCCAGAAATGACTTGCATAATACGAAGCCCACTTATTCCTTTTCAAGTAAAGAAAAAAAAAATCAAATATTCTTCTTCTAATTCCAGTACAACATGACTGAGCAGAAACCACTCTAATTCCAGTATAACTTGACCAAGCAGAAAGTAGGTACAATGACAATGTTTAGAGCTACAAACTGAAAGTACCAAGAAAGTGAAACTCAAGCTCTAGGTGGTTCCTTCCCGTCTTGTTGAAGCATGTATTCTTTCTTCATTTCTTCCAAAACAGAGTCATTTGTACTGCATGAACAGGAAACAAGGGGAAAAAAATAGAACATCAGAGTGCATCACGAAATTTAAGCGCTAAAATATTACAATAACATGTTGACTGCCCAATGGATTTAGTTTGGTCGCGGAGATAAAGGGGTACAGTCCTCGGAAATCATTTATCCTGCCTCTGGTTTGTTCATTGAGTAGCTGAGGATTAGATGATGGTCTATTGGTCTCTAATACACCTACATTTGTTTTGAAACAAAATTTTGCCTATAAACTTGAAATTCCCCTTTGAATTACGGGTCAAAGAAATAATTTTACCCCTATTACATGTTCTGCCCCCCAATACCCATGGTTAACTTTTTTTCCCTTTAGGGTTTTTTCTGCTTTGGGTTGCAAGTCTAGTTCAAACCTGAGGGCATAATTGTCAAAAATAACTTAATTCTAACCGCTCCGTACTTTCAAAATGTCAAACATATTCAAAATATCAATTTACTTGCTTAGTCACACCTTATCTCAAAGGGATGCCATGGCCTAAGCTTGAGTGCATCTTAAGTTTTTTTTTTTTTTTTTTAATTAAGTAATAAGCCTCCTATGGTTTATCTTAAGTTTTAACACACCTGTCATGAACAATGCTTCTAAAATAAGCATTCTAAGTTTTCAGAAGATCACCCATCGATAATGGGCAAAGTTGATTGTTAGAAGATTTGTCAGCTCGAACTTCCAGTATTCACATTTGGGTACATAACTATTTGAACCTTGCAGTTAAGCTCAGTTTCTCTTGAGGACTTATTCAAAGAAAATCTGTCATCAGATCGTGGGAAAATTGCAGGCAAGTTAATGGAAGACAAAGATGTCATGATAACCAAAATGAGAGCAAATAGTTGCTGAACATATTTAGACGTAACTAAAGATGAAAGAACAAGTTGAATCAAAGATGAGGAACATACTACTGATGGAGGCACCCATTTAATTCTTTAGCTTGTTTGCGGCACTGCCAAACAACAGATAATGTTCTTCCTGAGGCACATTCAGCATACTTTGCAGTGTAGTGATTGCATTGTTGAAGTGCTTTCTGCTTCATTTTACTGCGCAAAGCTGAATTATTGATGCATAAAACATTCAAGTTAAGGAATATGACTGAAAGATAAATTTATTTTTTCATGACAGTAGCTGAAAAACAGCGGACAACAATACATAAGGGAACTGCCATTTAAGGTATAAATATAAGTCATATTTGTCAGGTAAAAACAGGCATAAAAATGTCAAACAGACATGGTCCTGACTATGTAACAGGAAGCTTTTGCGAAAGCATGAATGACAAACTTTTATCCAACTCTGTTGGACCAAATAATGTGGCAAGACATAAGTTGGAAAAGTGAACTAAAAGCTTTGTTCTTTTGAGCGTCTAGATCCAAGCAAGGACAACTGCTTGCATCACATGTCAAGACACCAAAAAACAAAAGCAACCAGATATTCTTGGCACATCTCAATCTAAATCAAAATTGGGCGCTAACATGGACAGTGATGATTCAAATAGCGGACCCGAATTGCTATGTTGTTTTATTTCTCTGCTTCTGGATGACCAGAAAGAATGAATAGGACTCTAAACCAATAACAACCCTATCAAAACGAAAACTTCCTCAACGTTTAGAGGAAACAATCACAGAGAGAAACAAACTAAGCACTTAATGTGGAGGGTTGAAGATGATATAGAGTGTTCTTGAGGAACATCAATAATGGACAACACAAGAATACCTAAAATAGTTTCACAACCAACAAATTAAATTTTAAAGGCTTGAAAGTGGAAAATCATCTTTCTTCTTCATTTAGTAAATGAGGCTTACAAATTTGATAATGTCCCTGTCCTATAACAAGGTAGTTACGTGGAGTCTTGCTTAACAAATCTACCTTCAATTCGTCAAAACGAGCCACTTTGTACCTTATACTAAACAAATTACCAAATCAAACATATTTTTGTGTAAGCCCACTGCATTTCTTACCCACACTCTATTTCTATAACATGTCATCCTAAGACCCCTCAAACTACCCTAATCATGTTATATTAGTAATGGCAATGGGCATGCTGGCTGCTTAGCAGGTCTGGCTTTCCCTGCAATAATCCTTTTCCAGCACTACCTTGCATCCCTGGCAAGCACTTTGTCCAGCTCAGTACTAACCGTGCACTCTCCCTGCAATTTTAGTAATCTTTACAAATATTCTGGTTATTGTCTTTCCTTCATCTCCTCCTTGCAGTTACAACATAAAGTTTCACTCACATTCCTTACAAGAGCACGTGAGAATCCATACCTAAACTAAAGAAATGTACCTAGTAAGGTAAGGAAAAAAAAAGAGTGAAGCAATTGTAGACAAGGTGTACGACTGCGGCAGAGCAGATTCCATTTTTGCCTCCGTCCTCTCGCTCTTCCTGATTCTCACCCATCACCTCCTTATTGAATCTCTAGTGGTAATTTTACCCTAATTCCACACAACCTTGCAAACAACAACAACAACAACAACAACCCAGTATAATCCCACTGGTGGGGTCTGGGGAGGGTAGTGTGTACGCAGACTTTACCCCTACCATGAGGTAGAGAGGTTGTTTCCAATAGACCCTCGGCATCCTTCCCTCCAAGAACTCCCCACCTTGCTCTTGGGTTGACTCGAACTCACAACCTCTTGGTTGGAAGTGGAGGTTGCTTACCATCAGAGCAACCCCTCTTGTCACCCACACACAACCTTGCAACCTCCTATAAATTCTTTAACCGGAAAAACTACAATGGAGGAGGAGATTATGTCCTTGATAAGCAATATAAAACGTAATGAAACAAATAAAACTCTAAGGAGAACTGCGGACATATAGTGCCATATATCAGCAAGTAGTCCTTCTGCCTCATACCATTGAGATACCACAAAAATTACTCAAACAGAACTTAGGCCAACAACTCCAGCTTTCCAAATGGTTTATTAGAAAATTAAACAGATGTGGAAAATGAATTGTGGAATATGGAGGTGATTAAACAATTGTTTTTTGCCATTTGAAGCTCACATTTGAGACTCGACTTGAACTGCATAAAGTATGAGCAATTTTTACAATATATACATTTGTACAAAAATGGCATTCATTTCCACAAAGTAGTAATGGGTGCGGTTGTATCCTACGCCTACTTGATGCTTCACAAATGACAATATATATGATTAGTGTACATGACTAATTAGGGGTTTAAGATCAAATGTACCTTCTTCGACCTTCTTCTTGACGTGATTTTCTCGGGCTTCCTGCACGTATCCCATTGCGATATCCCTGTAGATGATTCGCCCAAAGCAATTCTTGCCGGTGGCTCCGTTCGATAATCGGAATTCGGACTTCACAACTCTCGTCTCTCTGAAATGGAGACAGTGCACTTCTAGTTATAGTTTGACCCCTTCAACTTTTTGGAATGATTTGATAACACCTCTAAGAGTTAAATAGCACAAGAGAGACCAATTTGTAATTTCAAGTTTCAGTTTTTCCTTTTATTTGGTTTTGATTCAAATCCTCGTTCAAATAAAGTGGGCGTTTATACATAAGAATTGTAAAATTTCGGAAAAAAATGAATTTTTTTTAAAGTGAAAAATGGTATTTGAAAATTAGAGTTGTGTTTGGACATGAATACCATTTGGAGCTGTTTTTGAATTTTTGTGAGTGATTTGAAGTGAAAATTTTAAAAAATAACTTTTTGGAGTTATTCAAATTTTCGAAAAATTCCGAAAACAGTGAATACGAAAAAAGTGAACTTTTTTCAAATTTTTTTTTTCTTGTGGCCAAACGGGCCCAAATATGAGTTTGTCTAAATAAAATGAAAGATCCATCCATAAGACTAAATTTAATGTAAAATGCAACTATAAATAGTTTGAGTTCAATATTGTTTTTTATTTAAGAGGTAAATTATCAAAGCAATATTTCTTTTAAATAAAGAAAATCAGGAAAAAAAACAATTTGCAATAGTGATAATTATGGAGGGAATGGGCCTTCATGGCCATTTATAATGTTAAAATTAAGAAAATATCATTTTTAGATCTCTTATGTATAAAAGCAAATCTCCCAGTAAAAAAAGAAATATGATCATAAAACTACAAATAAGTTTCTAATGATCCTGTAACGACCCGATCGGTCGTTTTGAGCTCTAGTGGGTCGTTCACCAGTTTGAGGCCATGAACAACTTCACTTCAGGTATTATGACTGGTACGCATGGTCGGAATTGAAATTTCAGAAGTTGAGAGTTAATTTGAAAAGAAAATTCTCATTTCGGAAGCTTTAAGTTGGAAGAATTGACTAAGGTTGAATTTTTAAGTAAACGATATCAGAATCGGGATTTGAAGGTTCCAACAAGTTCGTATGATGAATTTGAACTTGGGCGTATGTCCGGATCGGATTTTGGATGACCCGGAAGCGTTTCAGCGCCTATTGTGGAAGTTGGCATTTTGGAACAACAACAACAACAACAACCCAGTATAATCCCACTAGTGGGGTCTGGGGAGGGTAGTGTGTACGCAGACCTTACCCCTACCCTGGGGTAGAGAGGCTGTTTCCAAATGACCCGCGGCATCCTTCCCTCCAAGAACTCCCCACCTTGCTCTTGGGGTGACTCGAACTCACAACCTCTTGGTTGGAAGTGGAGGGTGCTTACCATCAGAGCAACCCACCTTTTGGAAGAATTTCATAAATTTGGGTTGAAATACATTTCAATGTTATCAATGTTCGTTTGAGATTTCGAGTCTGAGAATAGCTCCGTATGGTGATTCTGGTATTGGGAGCGTGTCCGGAAGTAGATTCGGAGGTCCGTAGGTCATTTAGGACTCATTTGGCTAAAGCTAGAAATTTGAAGGTTTTTGAGAAGTTTAACCGGAAGTGGACTTTTTGATATCGGGATCGGAATCCGATTCCGAAAGTTGGAGTAGGTCCGTAATGTCAATTATGATTTGTGTGCAAAATTTGAGGACAATCGGACGTGATTTGATAGGTTTCGGCATCGAATGTAGAAGTTTAAAATTCTAAAGTTCACTAAGCTTGGAATGGGGTGGGATTCATGAATTCGACGTTGATTGATGTGTTTTAAAGGCTCGGCTAAGTTCGTAACGTATTTTGGGACGTGTTGGTATAATTAGTTGAGGTCCCGAGGGCCTCGAGTGGATTCCGGATGGTTAACGGATCGAGTTTGAACTTGGCAGAAAAGATGAGGTAGCTGATATCTGGTGTGATCGCACCTGCGCAATAAGGGTCGCAGGTGTGGTTTGGGCGAAGCTGGGTAGTGATCGCAGGTGCGAAGGGTTGTCCGCATCTGCGAAGTCGCAGATGCGAAGGTGCGTCGCAGGTGCGAAAGTGAGAAAAGAATTTGGGAGCGCAGGTGCGAGGGTATGTCCGCACCTGCGAAGGCGCAGATGCGACGAAGAGGCCGCATGTGCGGAAGTTGGGGCTGGGCAATGTCTCCTTTAAAGCGAGAGTTTGGCTCTATCTCATTTTATTTTCACCCATGAGAGCCGATTTTGGATAACATTGGAGTGTCATCTTCATCAATCATAATGGAGTAAGTGCTTTCTTCACAATTTTGAGTTAAATAAATGAGTTTATATGGATTTGAACATGAAAATTAGTATAAATTGTGGGGATTTTGGTAGAAAACCTAGAATTTGGTATTTTGGATTTTGACCACGAATTTGGGCATGAAATTGGGAATAAATCATATATTTGAGTTCATAAGGTTATGGATAATGATTATCTTCGAAAATTTTTGGAATCTGGGCACGTGACCCGAGGGTGATTTTATCAACTTTTTGAATGGAATTGGAAATTGTTATAAAATAATTAATTATGGGTATTAGAGTATATTTTGATTCGATTGCATCATATTTGACTAGTTTTGGAGCGACGGGCATCAGTTTGAATTGTCGGAGCGGCCTTGGAGCCGGTTATGGAATTTCGAAGCAAGGTAAGTCTCCTTTCTAATCTTGTAAGAGGGAATTAACCCATAGGTGAATTAAATTATTGTGTGCTTCTATTTGTGGGGGTGACGTACGCACGAGGTGATGAGAGTCCGTACATAGCCACTAGCTATGCCTATGTCCGGATAGTTTTATGCTCACATCATGCCTTGTTGATATTGTTATTGATTTATGTTTATTGTCTGCCTTGAGGGGGAGCGAGATCGAGTTTGCTTATTAAATGTTTTTGAAAGGAGTTGAAATTGAAGAACGTAAGATTTAAAATGGTTCGTTTGAATTTCGTAATTTTGAAAGGATTGAGTAATGCTAATAGCTTAAGAAATCTATGTGTAACCGCGTCGGATGTATGTTTCGCGAGCGGGGTAATCTCCTTAAAAAAAAAAGCTACAAGCTGAATTTCTCTTATTTTGAAAAGAATCAAGAAAAAGATATGATTTTAATGTTAAATTTATATTTGACCATGTCGCACGTATGATTCGCGAGCGGGGTATTTCCTTCTACCACTCTTATGGGATCGGGCCGTTCGCCTTGGCAGGATTTATGTACCATACTCTCATGGGAGCGGGCCGTTCGCCTCAGCAGGTTAATAGATGCATCTATGGTTCGCGTCATTCGATCCTCGGCAGTGCACGATTTACTTTTATGTTGGATCGGTCCGTACGCCTCGACATTTTTGATATATATATATATATATATATATATATATATATATATATATCCTCATGGAATCGTACGTAACGTTTGGCAAGAAGCTAGTGTATTTGAAGGTTTTTCCCTGATTTGGATTATGACAACCTCTTTGATGAAATCCACTATATCTATATATATGCTCCGGTTACGGAGGGAACTTGCTAGTTGAGAACTTGAGTAAATTGTAAAGAGAAAAATTGTACTACGTATTTTATACTTGTTTGTTTCATATATTTACTCCGTCTCAGATTCATTCACTTCTTTATTGTACCTGATATTATTGGACCACTAGTAAATGTCGAAGTCGATCCCTCGTCACTGCTTCTTCGGGGTTAGGCGGGATACTTACTGGGTACACGTTGATTTACGTACTCATGCTAAATTTGCTGCACATTTTTGTGCAGGTACACATATGTTTAGCGGCCTTGTGGACGCAGAGACGCGATTATAGCGGGGACTTAGGTGGGCTACATTCTATACGACGCACTGCAGCCAGCAAAGTCTCCTTCAGAGTATTGTATTTTCTTTCCTGTCCAAGTTGTATTCCGACAGTTATTGTATTTTATTTTAAATTTCTAGAAAAGGCTCACGCACTTGTGACACCGGGTTCTTGGATGATTATGGGATGTTCACTATTGGAATTGGAAAATATTGTTATTTATTATGTAAATTCATTTTTTATTAGATAAATTGAAGTAAATTTACGATTTCAAAAATATTAAAATGAGGATTTAATTAACTATTTAATGTTGGCTTGCCTGACAGTAGAGTCTGGCGCCATCACGACCTTTATGAATTTTGGGTTGTGACAAAATGGTATCAGAGCACTAGGTTCACTTAGGTCTACCGAGTCATGAGCGAGTCTAGTAGAGTCTTGCGGATCGGTACAGAGACGTCTCTACTTATCTTCGAGAGGCTACAGGACTGTTAGGAGCACTTCCCTTCTTGATCCTCATCGTGCGATTTTGTTCTTTTGAGGCTTATGCCTTTGTTTCCTTCCCATTCAATCTTATGCGACGTGAAACGCTTGCTATCGATCGAGAATTGAGGAATTGTAATGGTACTACAGATGTGGTGCAGGATGCTTCTCCCTGCATAGTTGATTGGGCTATTGTCGTCGCCTTGTAGAAGGATATTCTATCATTTCAGCTCAGTAGCTCTAATTCCGAGAGCTTTGAGGCTATGTACAGGTTGCTATGATGCTCATGAGTTGTTATCGCACAATATTGATGTGATGGTAGGATATTTGCCTATGTCTCGGGGAAGTAAATGGCTTGAAAGGAGGTTTACTTAATGCATGATTCAGAGATTCGGTATTTTACTTCCGACGAAGGAAAGGCAATCGAACTAAAAATGTTCAGACTTGGGTTGATGGAGTAGTAGGACTCGATATTTTCGAGCGTGGTGGAATCTTCGCTTGTGATGTGGCGTCATTGTCCTTGATTGGTTATGATGTGTTAAGTTTGCCTGTGTTATGGTTTTCTTTAATTCGCCTTGGGGTAGAGTATTATAAATGGTGCCGAGAAAGCGGCTGTCAGAGGTCGCAGTGTGTAGTGGTTCAGGATCGAATCGGCATTCCCGGTGTTGATGGCTCGAGAAAGATGATCTTTGAAGGAGTTTAAAGTTATTAGCGATCTAATGATTCAAATGCTACAGAGATAGATAATGATTTAAGGCAACAACTAGACGACGAAGTATGAGGAAGGACATGTGGGAGGTGTCTTGTGGTGGTTGAGTTCCTAGAAGATCAAGTGTGAGAAATAGAAGTCGAGTAGTTGCTTAAAGGAGAGGGTTTGACCAAAGTAGGAGAGTGACAGAGTAGCACGTGGGTTCTGTGATATGATAGCTACACGCCTTGAGGGAAGTTTAGAGTGATTTGGGATTCATGGTGGTCAGTGACTAGGTCTACGGACTTAATTTGAAATATTGGCTATTATGCGGCAGGAGATTGGATACAACAGAAAGGAGTTGCATGATATAAAGAAGGATACCACATGACTTTGGATTGGAATGTATTGTCGCACCTTTAGTTGACGTCCATGAGGAGTGAACGGACTGGTGTAGCTGGTGAATGAGCTCGGACTCAGGATGATCTACTGATTTCGTAGTAATTATACCCAGTGCAACGACGTTGGAATATGTCGGCATGTAATTTCCACAGGTGGGTTATCTCCTGTGAGTAGGTTTGCGGTCACATGGTGTTGACGAAGCTTCTGCGAAGAATTCTACTGGCTACCCGATAAGAGATTTAATATGTAAATATGGCTAGTGGTTTGGAGTGTTTATTAAAGTTTAATAGAAGGATTTCGAGGAATTTCGCGGGTTGATTGTGCTAGATCATGTTGATGAAGGAAGAATCTTGGTGGGTTTCAGGTTTATGCAATAGTAGCTTCAAGCTAAGTGGGAGAGTCCCACCGCCCATAGTTGGATTGGATGGTCGTCTATTTGTAAGATTTCTGGTTATCGGCATATTGATGGGTTATTACGACTAAGGAAAGAGAACATCAGTGGTAATTTGAGCAAGCGATTTGAGGAATGTGTGCTATAGTTGGCCTTATAGGTTCATGCTCAGGCTTTGGGAAGACTCGGGATTTATGCTTCGTGTAGAGGCGAGTTACAAGGAAGATGATTCGGCCAGGTGCTTCTTTGAGAGGGTGCTCATGTGCTAGCAGAGCCTTGGAGTTGATTATATTCGGGACCAAGTCAGAGTGGGTGACTCTCAATAACGGTCCTAGTAGATTCAAAAGTTAAGGTGTGGTGTCTAAGGATTTCGAGTCCATAGTATGGTTAAATTGGCATGATGATGGCAATGATCAGCTCTTTCAGCATGTTGAGTTGTGCATGTGATTTGTGGCGGTATGTGCGAGGTTTGACGACTGCCATAATTGATTTTATTTGAGGGCATTCGAGCATTATGGCATGTTATGTGTAGACGGATCCCAGAAGGATTATGGTGGTTTAAACCACTACTCGAGGTTTGTATTTTCTGTGGTCATGGGAATTTGGCTGCGTGTTGGAATAGTTCTCTTGAAATAATCTAAGTAAAATATTTCTATATGATGAAATGTTTACCCTATTAGTGCTTCCGGAGTTATGATGAAATTTTTAGTGCTCTTGCGCATTGGCACGATTAAGTGCAGTGATTAGCATGGGATTTGGAAGTTTAGGATCAAGGTTTCGGTTCGATGTTGACAAGAATGTCATGAGCTCAGATGATCAAGAAAGGACTCAGATGGTTAGAGTCAGCTGGCATTTTTTTTGGCGTCATATGAGATCGGTGCCTGGTGTGAAGAGGCTTTGCATACTGAATGTAGATTCTTGAATTGCTTTACATCATTGGTGTGGCCGGTAGTATGAATGTACAGACTTGTTACCTGGTGCGGAAGGTCATGGGAGCATATACCACAGGAAGATTGTATAAGTGTGACGTGTAGTCACTTGATTGATTGAAGAATGGAAACCAAGTATGAAGATAGTGGTAATATTGCTAATTGGGAATTCGTGCCTGGAGGACGCTCGGTTCGTATGGTGGTGGACTGCGGAAGCTTGTCCCGGTTATGATGGGTGTTCTTATATGTTATGGGAAAATGGGGTTATTATGGACCCTTGAAAGGTTATTAGACTAGTACGGTGCGATCAGAATCGACTTGAGGTTTGTGGATAGATTTATATATGAATATGGGATCTATATCAGGCTGGATGTGTTCATTTCAGCATAGCGCTCCTTATGGAGGAGTATTCGGACGTTGGATGTCATTTCGTTGTCAGCTATTTCATGTAATACTATATTGTGTCGTGTGAGTTGTGAAACGACTTGGTAAATTTCTTATGTGTTGAGGTTCAACATAGCGATGGTGTTATGTAGGCCGGATGGCTCTCGAGATTCAATTCATATATCGCACCTTAGTTGTGCTTGAGTTTTGTAGCGTATGGCGCTATCTGTCTCCTCAGGGATGGTATTATGCACTTAGCATGCTTGTGGCCGATATTCGTGTATTTTATAGTAATGAGCATTCTAGCTTGGTAAGTATCTCTTTATGTAGATTTTATCTGTGGATCGGTGTAACGACCCGGCCTGTCGTTTTGAGAGTAATAGCCCCGATCCCCTATTTACTACTTCTCCCATATCTATTTCTGATAATGTGACTTGCCGGGAGGTTTCATTTTGGTTTTTGGAGTGTTTTGGGACACTTAGTCCCTAAATAGAGGTTTAAGCCTTAGAATTTGGACCGTAGTCGGAACAGTGTGAAGACGACTCCGGAATGGAATTTTGTCGGTTCCGTTAGCTCAGTTAGGTGATTTTGGACTTAGGGGCGCGTCCGAATTGTGTTTTGGAGGTCCGTAGCTTATTTAGGCTTGAAATGGCGAAAGTCAAATTTTTGGAGATTTTGACCGGTAGTGGACTTTTTGATATGGGGGTCAGATTCCGATTTCGGAAGTTGGAGTAGGTTCGTAAGGTTGAATATGACTTGTGTGCAAAATTTGGGGTCAATCGGACGTGGTTTGGTTGGTTTCGGCATCGGTTGTCTAATTTGGAAGTTTCAAGTTCTTTAAGTTTGAATCGGAGGATGATTTGTGATTTTAGAGTTGTTTGATATGGTTTGAGGGCTCGACTAAGTTTGTATGGTATTTTAGGATTGGTTGGTATGTTTGGTTGACGGCCCGGGGGGCCTCGGGTGAGTTTCGGGTGCTTAACAAACTAGTCTTTGGACTTGAAAGATAGCAGATTTTTGGTGTTTTTGTTGCAGACAATCCTTCATCGCGTTCTCGAGAAAGGTCTCGCGATTGCGTAGAGAATCTGGGAAAGGCAGCTGAGGTTGTTCTTTGCGTTCGCGACGTCGTTCCCGCATTCGCGAAGGTATGGAATACTAAGGCTACGCGTTCGTGATAAGGATCTCGCGTTCGCATAGAGTCAACGGTCAGATGGGTTCCAGGCATGATAGCATACGCGTTCGCGATGAGTGTCCCGCGTTCGCGTAAGATCAGGATAGTTGAGCTTCGCGTTCGCGACCAGTTTATCGCGTTCGCGATGAGTATATTTTAGGTCTTAAGCAGCTTGTGCTTCGCGAACGCGATGCTTTGCCCCCCTTCACGAAGAAGGGCATACCTGGGCAGAATTTAAAGTTCAAAAACGAGGATTTTGAGTTCATATCAGAAAATTGAATTGAGTTAGGTTCATATCATAACCTAACTCCTTTATGGTTATAACCCACTAATCTATCATTAATTTTATCATTTAATTTTGAATTTGGGGTAAAAGATTGGGAAATACTGAGAAAAGTTCTTAGACCAAATTTTGGGGTCTTGATCTAGATTTTGGTATCAGATTTGAGTAATGGTTAGACTCGTGAGTGAATGGGTGTTCGAATTTTGTGACTTTTACCCAATTCCGAGACGTGGGTCTGGGGAGGCATTTTGGGCGTTTTTTCTAATTTCTTGCCTTAGGTTTAATTTCGTTAGATAGATTAGTTTCTTGTAGCTATATTTATGTTATGTAATTGGTTTTGGCTAGATTTGAGACATTCGGAGTCGGATATTCGTGGAAAGAGCATTGTGATAGATTGATTTGAGCTTGGTTCGAGGTAACTGGCTTGCCTAACCTTGTATGGGGGAACTCCCCTTAGGATTTGGTACTATTTGATATGTGAGCGCCGTGTACTTGAGGTGACGAGTACGTACACGGGCTATTTGTTGTAAAACTCTGTCTTTCACTAAGTCATAACTTGTTTTCTCCTTATTTGAAATACACTAGCATATGTAACTATCATGTTTAGACTAGAATAGCATGCCTACTTGTTTAACTGCCTATTTGAACTCTGTGCAGCATGTTTAGTGAAATTTCTTGCTTTCCTTAACTTGAACTTAGTCTAAACTGTAGGATTTCTTGCTGTAATTGTTATTTCGGTTGGTTGCGCTGCATATTTACTTTGGGACTACAGAACGGTATTCCGGGAGATCCCCCTGTACTGCATATTTACTTTGGGACTACGGAACGGTATTCCGGGAGATCCCTCTCTTTTGCATATTTATTTTGGGACTGCGGAATGGTATTCCGGAAGATACCCATGCACATTTATATTTGGGACTATGAGACGGTATATCGGGAGATCCCCTGTTATTATCACTGTGTTCTGAGTTGTTGTCTTTCATTGATTCTATTCCTGTTAGATTTCCGTATTTATTTTACTGCGATATTTCATTTTGTCTTATTTCATTATATTTATACTAGTAGGGCCCTGACCTGATCTCGTCACTACTCGACCGAGGTTAGGCTTGGCACTTACTGGGTACCGTTGTGGTGTACTCACGCCCTTTCCTGCACATGTTTTTTGTGTGCAGATCCAGGTTCATCTTATCAGTCTCATCACTAGTTGTAGTCGCTGCTGCTTATTGGAGACTTCAAGGTACATCTGCTCGCCCCCGCAGATCCTCGGAGTCCCCCTCTATCCCCCTATGTTCACTTTTCCCTCTTTCTGTAGAAATGATGTATAGAACGGTTAAGATTTCTTAGTAGCTTGTGACTTACGGTATTTCGGGTTTTGGGAATTATTTTGTACATTTTCAGAGGTGATAATTGTATATGTCGAGTGGCATTCAGTTGCTTATTAGATACTTGTTATTGTTAGTAGTTAATATTCGTGTTTTGTTTCATTTCCGCAAAGTGTTAGGCTTACCTAGTCATAGAGATTAGGTGCCTTCGGGGCCGGGGTAGAGTACGGCCATATGATGCAGTCAGAGCACCCGCGCGAGCTGCGATAGAGGAGCCCCCAGCAGTTCCAGCTGGAGGGCAGGCACCAGAGGTTCCTATTGATGCACCAGCCCTCCAGGAGACTCTAGCCCAGTTTATGAGCATGTTCAGCACCTTAGCTCAGGCTGGATTGATTCCGTTAGCTCCCGCCACATCTCAGGCCGGGGGAGGGGCACAGACTCCCATAGTCCACACTCCTGAGCAGAGGGTCCAGGTTGATCAGGCCCATAGTTCATTCCTATGCCGCCGGTAGCACCGGTTCAGCATGAGACTAGGACATCTGCTTCTGAGGCAGAGTAGCTCAGACTTAAGAGGTACCAGAAGTACCCACCTACCTTCAGCGGATTGGCTACAGATGATGCTTAGGGTTTTCTGGAGGAGTGTCATCGTATTCTCCGTACTATGGGCGTAGCGGAGACGAGCAGGGTTTTTTTTACCACTTTCCAGCTTAGAGAAGCAGCCTATTAGTGGTGGCATGCTTATGAGTTGAGTAGTCCGGGTGAGGCAGCTTCACTTACATGGACTCGGTTCTCGGACATGTTTTTGAGAGAGTATGTCCCTCAAAGCCTCAGGGACTCATGGCGCGCGAAATTTGAGCAGCTGCGCCAGAGTGCTATGACTGTGTCAGAGTATGTAGTCCGCTTCAGTGATTTGGCACGACATGCACCGGACTTGGTTGCCACCGTTCGAGAGAGGGTTCGACGATTTATTGAGGGACTTCACCCCAGTATCAGGATTAGTATGGTGAGGGAGCTGGAGATAGATATTCCTTACCAGCAGGTTATGAGTATTGCTAGGATATTGGAGGGCATGCTTGCCCGGGATCAAGAGGAGAGAGAGGCCAAGAGGTCTTGAGAGACTGGTTCTTATTCTGGAGCTCGTGCCCCAGCAACTCGCCATGGTAGGGGTTATGTGGGTTGCCCCATTCATTCAGCTCTTCCATCCGCCAGTGGTGTTCCATCCCCTTCTAGGCCCTAGGAGCCTTATTATGCACCGCCAGTATCTAGTGTGCCTCCTGCTCGGGGTACTTTTAGCGGCCAGTCTAACAGACATGGCCCGAGTCAGTCACATAAGCCACGCCTTCCGAGGGGTTGTTTTGAGTGTGGCGACACCCGCCATATGGTGAGGGATTGCCCCAGACTTAGGAGGGTTGTACCTCCACATATTTCTCAGCCATCACGTGCTCCACCGGGACCTCAGGCCATGATTCCAGCACCAGCTACCACCCCACCTGCTCAGCCAGCTCGAGGTGGAGGTCGGAGAGATCGAGGTCGCCCTAGAAGGGGAGGCCATGCCAGGTATTATGCTCTTCCGGCTCGTACAGAGGCAGTTGCTTCCGACTTTGTCATTACAGGTATTGTTCCAGTCTGTCATAAAGATACGTCGGTATTATTTGACCCAGGCTCTACGTATTCATATGTGTTCTCTTATTTTACCCCACATTTGGGTGTATCTCGGGATTCTTTGAGTTCCCCTGTTTATGTGTCTACTCCTGTGGGAGATTCTCTTGTTGTGGACCGCATGTATCAGTCGTGTTTGATTGCTCTTAGTGGTTTTAAGACCAGAGCCGACTTATTATTACTCAACATAGTAGATTTTGATGTTATCTTGGGCATGGACTGGTTGTCGCCCTATTATGCTATTCTTGATTGTCACGCTAAGACCGTGGCGGTGGCTATGCTAGTCTTACCGCGATTAGAGTGAAGAGGTACCTTAGAGTATACTCCCAGTTGAGTTATCTCATTTCTTAAAGCTCAGCGAATGGTTGAGAAGGGGTGTGACGCGTATCTAGCTTATGTGAGAGATGTCAGTATCGATACCCCTACAGTTGAGTTAGCTCCAGTAGTGAGGGACTATCCAGATGTGTTCCCAGCTGATCTTCCGGGCATGCCACTCGATAGAGATATTGATTTCGGCATTGATTTGTTGTCGGGCACTTAGCCCATCTCATCTCTATTCCTCCATACCGTATGGCTCCTCCTGAGTTGAAGGAGTTGAAGGAGCAGTTGCAGGAGTTGCTTGATAAGGGCTTCATTCGGCCCAGTTTGTCACCTTGGGGTGCTCCTGCCTTGTTTGTGAAGAAAAAGGATGGTTCTATGCGTATGTGTATTGATTATCGCCAGTTGAACAAAGTCACAGTGAAGAACATGTATCCCTTGCCTTGTATTGATGACCTATTTGATCAGCTACAGAGTGCCAAAATGTTTTCCAAGATTGACTTGCAATCAGGTTATCATCAGTTGAAGATTTGGGAGCCAGATATCCCGAAGACTGCTTTCAGGACTCGGTATGGCCACTACGAGTTCCTTGTGATGTCATTTGGGCTAACCAATGCCCCAGCAGACTTTATGCACTTGATGCACAATGTGTTCCGGCCCTATATTGATTCTTTCGTCATCGTATTCATTGATGACATTCTAGTATATTCCCAGACTCGGGAGGATCATGAGCAGCACCTGAGGACAGTGCTTCAGACTTTGAGAGAAAAGAAGTTGTATGCAAAGTTCTCAAAATGTGAGTTCTGGTTAGATTCCGTGGCATTCTTGGGTCATATTGTGTCGAGTGAAGGGATCAAGGTGGATCCGAAGAAGGTGGAAACAGTGCAGAGTTAGCCTAGACCGTCCTCAGCTACAGAGATCCGGAGTTTTCTTGGGTTGGCGGGGTATTACCATCGGTTTGTTGAGGGATTTTCTTCTATTACAGCTCTTATGACTAGGCTGACCCAGAAGGGTGCTCCATTTAGGTGGACAGAGGAGTGTGAGGAGAGATTTCAGAAGCTCAAGACAGTTTTGACTACAGCCCAGTATTGGTATTGCCTTTAGGTTCGGGGTCTTATACAATTTATTGTGATGTGTCGCGAGCTGGCTTCGGCGCGGTGTTGATGCAGGACCGTAGGGTGATTGCCTATGCATCCAGACAACTGAAGGTGCATAAAAAGAACTATCTTGTCCACGACCTTGAGCTAGTAGCTATTGTTCATGCCTTAAAGATTTGGAGGCATTATTTGTATGGCGTTCCTTGTGCGATCTACACTAATCACCAGAGTTTGTAGCATCTGTTCAAGCAGAAGGATCTTAATTTGGGTCAGAGGAGGTGGTTAGAGCTGCTTAAGGATTATGGCATTACCATTTTATACCATCCTGGGAAGGCCAATGTGGTGGCCGATTCTTTGAGTCGTCGGGCAGAGAGTTTGGGGAGTTTATCATATCTACCAGCAGCAGAGAGGCCCATGGAATTGGATGTTCAGGCCTTAGCCAGCCAGTTTGTGAGATTGGATATTTTTGAGCCGAGTCGAGTATTGGCTTGTGTGGTCTCTTGGTCTTCTCTTTATGATCGTAGCAGGGAGCGTCAGTATGATGACCCTCATCTGCTTGTCTTTAAGGACACGGTCCAGCACGGTGATGCTAAGGAGGTCACTATTAGGGAGGATGGTGCATTGAGGATGCAAGACAGGTTATGTGTGCCTAATATGGACGGGTTGCGTGAGTTGATTCTCCAGGAGGCTCACAGCTCGCGGTACTCCATTCATCTGGGTGCCGCGAAGATGTATCAGGAACTGAGGCAGCATTATTGGTGGAGAAGGATGAAGAAGGACATAGTAGAGTATGTGGCTAGATGTCTAAATTGCCAGCAGGTGAAGTATGAGCATCAGCGACGGGTGGGTTGCTTCAGAAGATAGATATTTTGGAGTGGAAATGGGAACGGATCACTATGGACTTCGTTGTTGGACTCCCACGAACTCAGTGGAAGTTTGATGCAGTTTGGGTGATTGTGGACAGGCTGACCAAGTCAGCTCATTTCATTCCTGTGATGATTACCTATTCTTCCGATCAGCTGGCTCGAATTTACATCCGTGAGATTGTCAGACTTCATAGCATACCGGTATCTATCATCTCTGACAGGGGCACGCAGTTTACATCGCGGTTCTGGAGAGCCGTACAACAAGAGTTGGGTACTCGGGTGGAGTTGAGCATAACTTTTCACCCTCAGACGGACGGGCAGTCCATGCACACTATTCAGATTCTTGAGGATATGCTCCGTGCGTATGTGATGGAGTTTGGAGGTTCTTGGGATCAGTTCTTGCCACTTGCGGAGTTTGCCTACAACAACAGTTATCAGTCCAGCATTCAGATGGCACCGTATGAGGCTCTATATGGTAGGCTGTGTCGATCCCCAGTGGGTTGGTTCAATCCGGGCGAGCCAGATTATTGGGTACGGACTTGGTTTAGGATGCCTTGGAGAAGGTGAAGGCGATTCAGGACAGACTTCACACAGCCCAGTCCAGACAGAAGAGCTGTGCGGACTGGAAGGTTCCCGATGTTGCATTCATGGTTGGAGAGTGGGTCCTGCTTCGAGTTTCGCCTATGAAGGGCATTATGAGGTTCAGAAAGAGGGCAAGCTGAGCCCAAGGTTTATTGGCCCCTTTGAGGTGTTGCGGCGAGTTGGGGAGGTTGCTTATGAGCTTGCCTTACCTCCCATCCAAGCAGGAGTTCATCCGATATTTCATGTTTTGATGCTCCGGAGGTATCATGGCGATCCGTCTCATGTGTTGGATTTCAGCTCAGTCCAGTTGGACAAGGATCTATCCTACATTGAGAAGCCCGTGGCTATTTTGGACAGGCGGGTTTGGAAGCTGAGGTCAAAGAACATTGCATCAGTAAAGGTTCAGTGGCAGGGCCAGCCGGTCGAGGAGGCGACTTGGGAGACCGAGCAGGATTTGCGCAACCGTTATCCTCATCTTTTCACCACTTAAGGTATGTCTCTATGCTCGTTCGAGGACGAACGATTGTTTTAAGAGGGGGAGGATGTAACGACATGGCCAGTCATTTTGAGAGTACTAGCCCTGATCCCCTATTTACTGATTCTCTCATATCTATTTCTGCTATTGTGACTTGCCGGGAGGTTTCATTTTGGTTTTTGGAGTGTTTTGGGATACTTAGTCCCTAAATGGAGGTTTAAGCCTTAGGATTTGGACCATAGTCGAAACTGTGTGAAGACGACTTTGGAATGGAATTCGGTCAGTTCCGTTAGCTCCATTAGGTGATTTTGGACTTAGGGGCGTGACCAGATTGTGTTTTGGAGGTCCGTAGCTTATTTAGGCTTGAAATGGTGAAAGTCAAAATTTTGGAGATTTTGACAGGTAGCGGACTCTTTGATATCGGGGTCGGATTCTGATTCCGGAAGTTGGAGTTGGTCCGTAAGGTTGAATATGACTTGTGTGCAAAATTTGGGGTCAATCAGACGTGGTTTGGTTGGTTTCGGCATTGGTTGTCGAATTTGGAGGTTTCAAGTTCTTTAAGTTTGAATCGGAGGATGATTTGTTATTTTAGCATTGTTTGATGTGGTTTGAGGGCTCGACTAAGTTTGTATGGTGTTTTAGGATTGGTTGGTATGTTTGGTTGAGGTCTCGGGGGCCTCGGGTGAGTTTCAGGTGCTTAACGGACTAGTTTTTGGACTTGAAAGATAGCAGATTTTTTAGTATTTTTGTTGTAGACAATCCTTCATCGCGTTCGCGAGAAAGGTCTCGCGATCGCATAGAGCATATGGGAAAGGCAGCTGAGGTTGTTCTACGTGTTCGCGACGTCATTCCCACGTTCGCGAAGGTATGGAACACTAAGGCTACGTGTTCGCGATAATGACCTCGCGTTCATGTAGAGTCAACGGCCAGATGGGTTCCATGCATGATAGCCTAAGCGTTCACGATGAGTGTCCCGCGTTCGCGTAAGGTCAAGCTAGTTGAGCTTCACGTTCGCGACCAGTTTATTGCATTTGTGAGAAGTATATTTTAGGTCTGAAGCAGCTTATGCTTCGCGAACATGAGGGTTTGACCGCGTTCGCGAAGAAGGGCATACCTGGGCAGAATTTAAAGTTAAAAACGAGGGTTTTGAGTTTATTTCATATAATTGAATTGGGAGCTCGGTAGAAGACGAAATTTCGAGAGATTTTCAGAGGGAATCATTGGGTAATGATTCCTAGCTCCTTTATGGTTATAACCCGCTAATCTATCATTAATGTTATCATTTAATTTCGGATTTGGGGTGAAAAATTAGAAAAAATTGAGAAAAGTTCTTAGAACAAATTTTGGGGTGTTGATCGAGATTTTGGTATTGGATTTGAGTGAATTTGGTATAGTTAGAATAGTGAGTGAATGGGTGTTCATATTTTGTGACTTTTACCCGATTTCGAGACGTGGGCCCGGGGAGGCTTTTTGGGCATTTTTCTAATTTCTTGCCTTAGCTTTGATTTCGTTAGATAGATTAGTTTCTTGTAGCTATATTTATGTTATGTAATTGGTTTTGGCTAGATTTGAGCCATTCAGAGTCGGATATTCGTGGAAATAGCATTGTGACGGATTAATTTGAGCTTGGTTCGAGGTATGTGGCTTGCCTAACCTTGTATGAGGGAACTCCCCTTAGAATTTGGTATTGTTTGATATGTGAGCGTCGTGTACGTGAGGTGACGAGTACGTACATGGGCAATTTGTTATAAAACTCCGTTTTTCACTAAGTCATAACTTATTTTCTCCTTATTTGAAACACACTAGCATATGTAACTATCTTGTTTAGACTAGAATAGCATGCCTACTTGTTTAACTGCCTATTTGAACTCTGTGCAGCATGTTTAGTGAAATTTCCTGCTTTCCTTGACTTGAACTTAGTCTAAACTGTAGGATTTCTTGTTGTAATTGTTATTTCGGTTGGTTGCGCTGCACATTTACTTTGGGACTACGGAACGGTATTCCGGGAGATCCCCTGTACTGCATATTTACTTTGGTATTACGGAACGGTATTCCGGGAGATCCTCCTGTTTTGCATATTTATTTTGGGACTACATAACGGTATTCCGGGAGATCCCCCTACACATTTATGTTTGTGACTACGAGATAGTATTTCGGGAGATCCCTTGTTGTTATCACTGTGTTCTGAGTTGTTGTCTTTTATTGATTCTATTCCTGTTAGATTTCCATATTTATTTTACTGCGATATTTTATTCTGTCTTATTTCATTATATTTATACCAGTAGGGCCTTGACCTGATCTTGTCACTACTCGACCGAGGTTAGGCTTGGCACTTACTGGGTATCGTCGTGGTGTACTTACGCCCTAATCTACACATATTTTTCGTGTGTAGATCCAGGTTCATCTTACCAGCCTCATCACTAGTTGCAGTCGTTGTTGCTTATTGGAAACTTGAAGGTACATCTGCTCGTGCCCATAGATCCTCGGAGTCCCCCTCTATCCCCCTATGTTCATTTTTCCCTCTTTCTGTAGAAATAATGTATAGAATGGTTAAGACTTCTTAGTAGCTTGTGACTTACGGTATTCCGGGTTTTGGAAATTATTTTGTACATTTTCAGAGGTGATAATTGTATATGCCGAGTGGCATTCAGTTGCTTATTAGATACTTGTTACTGTTAGTAGTTAATGTTCGTGTTTTGTTTCATTTCCGCAAAGTATTAGGCTTACCTAGTCATAGAAAATAGGTGTCGTCATGACGGTTCACAGAGGGAGAAATTGGGTCGTGAAAATCAGATGGCATGTCACCACGGGTATGTTGTTTGGATCGGGTTGTACACCACAACAGTGGAATGTTGATTACAGTCCCCTATATCTATTTTTGTGTGTTTTGTTTTCCATTTTTTGGGGAAGGTTCATAACACCTTTTTGGTTGTCTAATTAGTTGTGTGGGTTGAGTAGTCCCTTCCAGATATTCGTTTTCCTTATATATCACGTTCGAGTTTGTAGCTTATTAGCACATTGTGGTGTCATATGAGACTTTTGATCGTGTCTGGGGTGGCTTGTTGCCTGAGCAGCTTATACTGGGTGAGACGAGATTTTTGGATATGGGATCAGTGCGACCGGATTATATAAAATATATTAAAGAGCAAATACCATTATTTGATTCATAATGGGGCGATGATTCTAGTCAAAGGGAGAGATTCAATGATTTGTTGACTCTACAATTGATTATGAATTTCTACACATCTCTTCCGTCGTGGTGGTATTGTAAGAGTTGGAACAAGACTTATATATGTCATGAGGTGCATTGTGAGCATCAGATTCGTAGAATTTCGGCTATTGTTATCATATGATGTTATTATGGTCGTGTGAGTTATACAGTGCATAGTGTGAATTTAGCAAAGGTATGCAATCATGTATAGGTGCATCGTGAAGTGATTGATACGGTATTCGTATGATGGGAACAAGCCTGACAGAGAATTCCGGATGTTGGAATTGGACTCTAAGGCTTATTTGGCTAAGTAAAACGGGAGAATCTTCAGATTGGCTCGAGCTAGTGTGCTCAACTAAGTTGTGGCAGCACGGGTAAGTGCTTGAGGAATTAAACAGTGATTTCGGACAACCCCCAGAGCAGTTCTTAGCACGTTCGAGGACGAGCGTATGTTTAAGTGGGAGAAAATATAACGACCCGACTGGTCGTTTTGAGCTCTAGCGCATCGTTCAGCAGTTTGAGGCTTCAGGTATTATGACTAGTACGCGTGGTCAGAATTGAAATTTCGGAAGTTCAAAGTTGATTTGAAAAGAAATTCTCATTTCGGAAGCTTTAAGTTGGAAGAATTGAGTATGGTTGGATTTTTGAGTAAACGATCTCGGAATCAGGATTTGAAGGTTCCAACAGGTTCGTCTGATGAATTTGTACTTATGCGTATGTCCGGATCGGGTTTTGGATGACCCGGGAGCGTTTCAGCGCCTATTGTGGAAGTTGGCATTTTGAAAGAATTTCATAAATTTGGGTTGAAGTGCATTTCAATGTTATCAATGTCCATTTGGGATTTCGAGTGTGGAAATAGCTATGTATGGTGATTCTGGTATTGGGAGCGCGTCCGGAAGTGGATTCGGAGGTCCGTAGGTCATTTAGGAGTCATTTGGCTAAAGCTAAAAATTTGAAGGTTTTTGAGAAGTTTTACCGGAAGTGAACTTTTTGATATCGGGGTCGGAATCCAATTCTAGAAGTTGAAGTAGGTCTGTAATGTCAATTATAACTTGTGTGCAAAATTTGAGGACAATCGAACGTGATTTGATAGGTTTCGGCATCGAATGTAGAAATTTGAAATTCTAAAGTTCACTAAGCTTGGAATGGGGTGCGATTCATGAATTCGACGTTGTTTCATGTGATTTAAAGGCTCGACTAAGTTCATAATGTATTTTGGGACGTGTTGGTATAATTGGTTGAGGTCTCGAGTACCTCGGGTGGATTCCGGTTGGTTAACGGATCGAGTTTGGACATGGCAGAAAAGATGAGGCAGCTGATATCTGGTGTGATCGCACCTGCGCAATAAGGGCCACAGGTGCGAGCCAGTGGTCGCAGGTGCGGTTTGGGCGAAGCTGGGCAGTGACCCCAGGTGCGAAGGGTTGTCCGCACCTGCGAGGTCGCAGATGCGGAGATGCGTCACATGTGCGAAAGTGAGAGAAGAATCTGGGAGCGCAGGTGCGAGGGTATGTCCACACCTGCGAAGGCGCAGATGCGACGAAGAGGCCGCAGGTGCGGAAGTCGGGGTTGGGCAGTGTCTCCTTCAAAGCGAGGGTTTGGCTTATCTCATTTCATTTTCGCCCATGGGAGCCGATTTTGGAGCACATTGGAGTGCCATCTTCATCAATCATAATGTGGTGAGTGTTTTCTTCACAATTTTGAGTTAAATACATGTGTTTATATTGATTTGAACAGGGAAATTAGTATAAATTGTGGGGTTTTTATACCTAGAATTTGGTATTTTGGATTTTGACCACGAATATGAGCATGGAATTAGAAATAAATCATATATTTGAGTTCATAAGGTTATGAGTAATGATTATTTTCGAAAAATTTTGGAATCCGGGCACGTGGCCCGGAGGGTGATTTTATCAACTTTTCGAACGGAGTTGGAAATTATTATAAAATAATTAATTATGAGTATTAGAGTATATTTTTATTCGGTTGCATCATATTTGACTAGTTTTGGAGCGACGAGCATCAATTTGAATTGTCGGAGCGGCCTTGGAGCCGGTTATGGAATTTCGGAGCAAGGTAAGTCTCCTTTCTAACCTTGTAAGAGGAAATTAACCCCATAGGTGAACTAAATTATTGTGTGCTTCTATTTGTGGGTGCTACGTACGCACGAGGTGACGAGAGTCCGTACGTAGCTACTAGCTATGCCTATGTCCGAGTAGTTTTAGGCTCACATCATGCCTTGTTGATATTGTTATTGATTTATGTTTATTGTCTGCCTTGAGAGGGAGCGAGATCGAGTTTGCTTATTAAATATTTTTGAAAGGAGTGGAAATTGAAGAACGTAAGATTTAAAAGGGTTCGTTTGAACTTCGTAATTTTGAAAAAGATTGAGTAATGCTAATGGCTTAAGAAATCTATGTGTAACCGCGTCGCATGTATGTTTCACGAGCGGGGTAATTTTCTTAAAAAAAGCTACAAGCTGAATTTTCCTTATTTTGAAAAGAATCAAGAAAGAGATATGATTTTAATGTTAAATTTATATTTGACCGCGTCACACATATGATTCGCGAGCGGGGTATTTCCTTCTACCACTCTTATGGGATCGGGCCGTTCGCCTCAGCAGGATTTATGTACCACACTCTCATGGGAGAGGGCCGTTCACCTCGGCAGGTTAATAGATGCATCTATGGTTTGCGTCGTTCGACCATCGGCAATGCACAATTTACTTTTATGTTGGATCGGGCCGTACGCCTCGGCATTTTCTATATATATATATATATATATATATATATATATTATCCTCATGAAATCGTGCGTAACGTTTGGCAAGAAGCCAGTGTATCTGAGGGTTTTTCCATGATTTGGATTATGATAACCTCTTTGATGAAATCCACTATATCTATACATATGCTCCGGTTACAGAGGAAACTTGCTAGTTGAGAGCTTGAGTAAATTACAAAGAGAAAAATTATACTACGTATTTTATACTTGTTTGTTTCATATATTTACTCCGTCTTACATTCATTTACTTCTTTGCTGTACCTGATATTATTGGACCACTAATAAGTATCGAAGTCGACCCCTCGTCACTACTTCTTCGGGGTTAGGCGGGATACTTACTGGGTACAAGTTGATTTACGTACTCATGCTAAACTTGCTGCACATTTTTGTGCAGGTACACATATGTTTAGCGGCCTTGTGGACACAGAGGCGCGATTATGGCGGGGATTTAGGTGAGCTGCATTCTATAAGACGCACCGCAGCCAGCAGAGTCTCCTTCAGAGTATTGTATTTTCTTTCCTGTCCAAGTTGTATTCCGACATTTATTGTATTTTATTTTAAATTTCTAGAAAAGGCTCATGCACTTGTGACACCGGGTTCTGGGATGATTATGGGATGTTCGCTTTTGGAATTGGAAAATATTGTTATTTATTCTGTAAATTCATCTTTTACTAGATAAATTAAAGTAAATTTATGATTTTAAAAATATTAAAATGAGGATTTAATTAACTGTTTAGTGTTGGCTTACCTGACAGTGGAGTCCGGCGCCATTATGACCTTTATGGATTTTGGGTCGTGACAGACCCGCAAAACCATTTAACTCGATAATTATGATAGTCTTGTTATGTTTATTTGTATCTCATTATGTGCATGTATATAAAAAGAGTGAGTACCACCCTATTTGTCTTATTAAGAATAATAAGATGTTTGAATCTGAATATATTTATGGCTATTAAAGAATTGTATTTATATTTAAATACTAGATAATTCAATTTTTTTTCTTTTTCAATATCTAATTATTTATAATTTATTTTGATTTAAAAACTAAAAAAATATAACATTCAAATTAAATAATAATAAATATTACATCTACAAAAAATTATGAAAAGATATAAATTATTCTTTGCTGACGGTGGTGGAGAACTGGTCATGGTTAGTGGAGGGAGGTTCGCAATGATAATCGTGATAGGATGATAGTTTAGAGATGACAAATATGCGATGGTAGCTGATGGTGATGATTATACGATAGAGCCTCATGGTAAAGATAGTTGGTGGTGATAACTAGTGGTGGATATGAATAGTGGTGGTAGTTGTGTAATGGAGGCTAGTTGTGTAAGTGGTTGGTATTAGTAGCTTATGATGGAGGTGGTTGCTGATTGATGGTAGTGGAGGCTAATAGTAAATTGTTGGCAATGCTGAGACGTTGTGGAGGTGATTGGCAGTTGACATAGTCGGCGGTGGTATTAAATAGAATAGTAATTATTTATTCCATTTACATTAAATCCTTAAGTTAGTGTCTTAATAATTTGAAGAGTATGTACAAGTTCTAAATAATTTAAAACCTATTAAGAACTTTAGTGGTTGTGAAAGAAAACAAAAACAACTACACTTAATTAGTTGAGCTGTGAATGATTCAGATTTAGACCATAATTAAGTGAAGTTAATTAAATTTTAATAATTCAATTTTAATTTTTTTCCCCTTAAAATTATATACAACTATTTATGACAGTTCTTAGATCATAAATTTTAATTATTTTTTTCTCTTAAACTCGATATCTAATCCAATAGCATTATATAAAATTGAATGATGGGGTTAATATTTATGTAGTTTTATTTTCATAACAAAAACCATTAATTTCCCATTAGCAACCACACGTGTTTGTTACGCAGCTTTTCCGTGACTAAAACCGTGACTAGAAGCATGTTCGGACCGGCAGCTACAGCTCATCAATGACAATAAAGAGGCAATTTTTTTTTATCATTGATGGGTCAGGGCCAGCGTGGCATCGCCACTGTGAAAATTATACAAACTTTAAAAAATCCGCCACCCAACGCGTCGTTCGTTTGTTGCCCATGCGCCCCTTGTAAAACTCCTGCTCCATTTGCAATTCAACCATTTTTCTTCCATAAGCTATTCAAACCAAACATTTGCTACATCACTCAAGTACTCGTTGATTTTTTTTATGTTTTTACGTCCAATGATGCAAGTATAAGATTGTTAGAGCATAAATGGACTGGGGAGATGAGCGTTGTAGTTGGCATTGCGTTAGTTGCAGCTATCAGAGGAGTTAGTTATAGTTAGTTACAAGTTAGTTAAAACAGTTAGTTAGGAAGCGCACTGTAGAAGAATGAAATTAACATTTGTTGCTCAATAGTTGTGATATAAATATATTGATACATTGTAATTGGATTCATTGATCAAATAAGATCATTCTATTCTCTCTTCTCTTCTCATATTTCTTTCAGCTATTTTTCTCGATTTTACCCTGAACTAACTACCATCTTCTTCGAGATTAGCTCCTAGACTAACAAATTCCATTGCGATCTTTACTGATTGCATAAATTGGTATCAGAGCAAACGATTCTCGGAATAATCAACATGACTTGAAGCAAAAATCAAGACAAACCAGTCGACGAAATGGAGGATAAGCTGTCACAGATTCAAGAGTAGTTACAAAATATGATGGATGGCATGATAAGTATGGGTGAGAGGAATGCGCAAGCTGATAAGGAATTGCTAGGCCCTAAGGAAGCTATTGGAATCATCAATCAAAGGGAAAAAGAACAAATTTTAGCCGAGTCTTCGATTAACAGAGGGGAACCAATAGAGGTCAGATACAAGGAATCACACAATGGTTCTGCTCATCAAGGAAATGGGAACTTCTTTACTCGATTCTCAAAACTAGATTTTTCTCAATTTTCTGGTGTAGATTTGCGTACATGGCTGTATAAAGTTGATCAATACTTTTCTATGGATGATGTTATGTTTGAACAAAGGGTGAAAGTGGCATCTATTCACATGGATGGTGATGTTATTGCTTGGCATAGATCTTATGTGAAATCTAGAACTTCCACTATAGACTTATCATGGACTGAATATGTACTAGCTTTAAATAAAAGATTTGGGGATAATTTTGAGGATCTTATGGAGGCTTTGAAGACTATAAGTCAAACTGATGGGGTTAAGGAATATCAAGCAGAATTTGACACATTATTAACTGCTGTTAATTTGACAACTAAGAATGCTATTAGTTATTTTCCAGGGGGACTTAAATCAGAACTGAATAAAGCTGTTAAAACTCAAGCACCAAGAACTTTAATGCAAGCCTATAAGATTGTCAGATTATAGGAGGAAATTTTTGATGCCCAAGCCAAAACTTGGGATTGAAACCTATTTCCAGATCTTTTCACTCCAACTCTAATCCTATTTTACTTACTCCAATTGCCTTCAGATCACATAATTACCAAAAAACCTTTGCACCAAATTTCACTCACCAAAGAAATATTGATAGCAACTCAAACAAACTAAACAGATTAGGAAGGAGGCTAACTGTCTGAAATGGATGAAAAAAGGCCAAAGGTTTGTGCTTCTTTTGTGATAAAAAATATGAGATGGGGCATAAATGCAAGTCTAGGAAGCAGTTTTTTATGGTGGAGGTGGTAGATAAAGAAACAACCGCATCAGTTGAGGTTGAGGAGGAGGTATTGACCCAAGAAGTTGTAGAACCTGAAAATGAATTTATGACTATATCTTTGCAAGCTTTTATTTGTGTCTGGTTACAAAACAATTAGAGTCACTGGCTATCATGAGAAGAGGCCCTTACAAGTTTTGATTGATACTGGGAGTACACACAACTTTATTGATCAGGAGTTGCTAAGAATCTGGGTGCCAATTTAGTTATATAGTAGAACAATTTATCAGTGTAGCTGATGGTAGGAAAGTACGAACTGTTGTTTTGTGCAAAAACCTATAATAGTTACTGTAAGGAACAACATTCTCATCACATTTTCTATTGTTACCATTAGGGAATATGGATATAGTACTAGGAGTGCAATAGCTTAGCACCTTAGAAAGAATCCTGTTTGATTTCAAGAACAGAACCCTTGAATTTGTACACCAAGGAAAGAAGCATGTATTGAGGGGTGCTAACAACCAACTGAAATCAACTAAAGCTACTTCCTTGCCCAAACTAAATGACTCAGCGGCTCAGTTCTTCATGATGTCATTGATGGACATGGATGTAATGGCATAACATACAAGCCACATAGGAAGCTGCACTTATACCAGCCGTATTTGCTCTCATCAAGCAATACTCAGGTATTTTTGAAGTGTCCACAACCTTACCCCCTCATAGAGGCGCTTTTGATCACAGAATTCCCTTAATAGTCTGCAAATCCTGTGAACAAAAGGCCATATAGATATCTTGGAATAAAAAAGGATATCATTGAGAATCTAGTTCAAGAAATTATGGACCAAGGGGTAATTCAACATAGTAACAGTCCTTATGCCTCACCTGTTGTGTTAGTAGGGAAGAAGGATGGTAGTTGGAGGTTGTGTATTGATTATAGGGAGTTGAACCATATGATAGTTAAGGACAAGTTTCCTATACCTATTATTGAAGAATTACTTGATGAATTAGGGGGTGCAGTTGTGTTCTCTAAAATAGATCTTAGAGTAGGATACCACCAGCTAAGAATGGCAAGAGAAGACACCTACAAAACAGCTTTCAAAACTTATGAAGGTCACTATGAGTTCTTAGTTATGCCTTTTGGGCTGACTAATGCTCCTTCATCATTCCAAAGTCTTATGAATTCTATTTTTAAACCATTGTTGAGGAATTCAGTCCTAGTATTTTTTGCTGACATTTTAATTTACAGTAGAAGCATATGTCTGCTCATGTTGAGCATGTGAAGGCTGTCTTTGAACTGATGCATCACTATCAGTTGTATGCTAAGATGACTAAGTGTGCATTTAGTATGTCTAAGGTGGAGTACTTGGGCCATTTCATCAGTGCTGAAGGGGCTTCAACTAATCCCAAGCAAATATTGGTTGTACAGAGTTGGCCTGTTCCTTGCAATATTAAACAACTAAGAGGATTTCTTGGTCTTGCTGGATACTACATGAGGTTCATCAAAGGTTTTGGTGCTATATGTGTAACGACCCAGCCGGTCGTTTTGACTGTTAGAACCTCGTTCCCCTAAATAAGACTCCCCGTATATCCTTTTACTAATTTATGACTTGTGGGGATGGTTGGTTCTGGATTTGGAAGTGTTCGGGTTGAAATCGGAGCACTTGGTTCCTTAGTTGACTTTAAAAAGGGCGAGTTTGACTTCGGTCAACATTTTTAGTAAACGACCTCGGAATCGGGATTTGACGGTTCCAATAGGTTCGTATGATGAATTTGGACTTGGGTGTATGATCGGATCGGGTTTTGGATGATCCGGGAGCGTTTCGGCGCCTATTGTGGAAAGTTGACATTTTGGAAGAATTTCATAAATTTGGGTTGAAGTGCATTTCAATGTTATTGATGTCCGTTTGGGATTCCGAGTCTGGGAATAGCTCCGTATGATAATTCTGGTCTTAGCAGCACGTTCGAATGTTAATTTGGAAGTCCGTAGGTAATTTCGGGATCATTTGGCGAAAGTTAGAAATTTAAAGGTTTTTAAGAAGTTTGACTAGGAGTGGACTTTTTGATATTGGGGTCGGATTCCGATTCCAGAAGTTGGAGTAGGTCCGTAATGTTAATTATGACTTGTGTGCAAAATTCCAGGTCAATAGGATTTGATTTGATAGGTTTCGGCGTTGAATGTAAAAGTTTGATGTTCTAAAGTTCATAAAGCTTGAATTGGGGTGCGATTCATAGTTTTGATGTTGTTTGATGTGATTTGAGGCCTTGAGCAGGTTCGTGTTATGTATTGGGACAGGTTAGTATGATTGGACGGGGTCCCGGGGGCCTTGGGTGTGATTTGGGATGGTTTCTGACCAAGTTTGGGTGTTTTGATGATGTTGGTTGCTGGTTCTGGTGTTGTTCTTCGCGTTCGCGAGGAGCCTCTCGCCTTCGCGAAGAAGGATTTTGCTGCTGGGACTTTGTTCTTCGCCTTCGCGAAGAGGCTCTCGCGTTCACGAAGAAGGAATTTCTGTTGTCCGTCGTCTGAATTCAGAAGCTTATATCTCTCAATCTATAATGAATCTAGAGATGATCCAAAAATGAGAGTTGTAGACCTTGGTGTCTAATATTCTGAAAGGTAAACCATTTATCATTTGGAGTTGCGTACAAAAAGTTATAGTAGATATACTACAGACTATCCGGGAAGAGTTTGGAAATCTCTATTGCATAGGGCTGACTTTGGAAGCTTATATCTTACAATATACAATGAATTGGGAGATGATCAACATATAAAAGTTATAGCCCTTGATGTCTAGTTTCCAAAAAGTCAAACCATTTATGATTTAGAGTTTGGTACAAAACGTTATGGCCATTATACTAGAGGCTGTTTGAGAAGAGTTTGAAAATGGCTTTTGAGAATTTTGTTCATTGCGAACGCGATGGGGATCTCGCGAACGCGAAGAAGGGTCGCCTGGGCAGTGTATAAGTTTGCAAAAAATAGGATTTTGGCCATTTTCACTTCATTTCTGCCATGGGAGCCGATCTTGGAGCGATTTTGGAGCTCCATCTTAATCATCTAATGCAAGGTAAGTGATTCTCACTTATTGCAAGTTAAGTACTTGGTTTATATATGGATTTAAACATGAAAATTTGTAAAAATTTGGGATTTTGAAGAAAAACCTTGAAATTGGTATTTTTGGATTTTTACCACGAAAATGGCTATGGAATTGGATGGAAATGGTATATTTGAGTTCTTGAGGTTATGGGTAACGATATTTTCAGAATCCGGGCATGTGGGCCCGGGGTAAATTTTAAGAATTTTACCATTTTGGATAGGGTAATGTATTTAATAGTCTAATTTCGAATTATTGAGCATGTATTAATTATTTCCTATAACTTTTGGATAGTTTTGGATTTTTCGGCACCGAATTGAGATTTTTTGCGACATTGTGATCGGGAAGTGGGCTTTGAGACAAAGTAAGTCTCTTGTCTAACCTTGTAAGAGGGAATTTATCCCATAGGTGACTTAAATTAATAATTGTTGCTAATTATGGGGGCGTGACGAGAGTCCGTGCATAGCTACTAATATTGCTAAAGTCCGGGTAGTTTAGGACTCAAATCATGAATTACTTGTGATAATTGCTTCTTTTAATTGCTTAAATTACTGGAATTATATTGTAATTTTTTTGAGGAAATAGTAATAGATCGAAACTTCATATACTTGAATTTTGTGTAAATTATTGAATTGTTAATAAAGATTGAACATCCTACGTGTTAATATTATAAAACTTCTCATTCCGGATATTCATAAGAAAATGTCCTCCTTTCTTGTGGAGCGGGCCGAACGCCTCGGCAGTATAGATGCATCTATGGATCACGCCACACGTCCATCGGCAGTGTACACGACACTCTGGATTGGGCCGTACGACCATGGCGGAAATCGTGCCTAATAATAATAATTACACGATATCTTGATATTTTATTGCAGCTTGTGAAGCTAATTGATAAATTAGAAATTATTGGAATTGAAAGAATTAATCATTTCCGTTGGTTAAAGAAATTATTGTTATTCCTATAAATTATGTTGATTTAAATATTTCTATTTGAATATTATTGACCCTTAGTGAGTATCAAGTTGACCTTTCGTCACTACTTCTTCGAGGTTAGAGTTGATACTTACTGGGTACACGTTGTTTACGTACTCAGGCTACACTTGCTGCACATTTTTGTGCAAGCACAGATATGTCTAGCGGCCTTGTGGGCGCAGAGGTGTGGTTAAATGCGGGGACTTAGGTGAGTTGCATTCTATATCACGTTCCGCAGCCAGCAGAGTCTCCTTCAGAGTTATTTATATTTTTTCTGTCTAATTTGTATTCCGGACAGATGTTGTATTTTATCTTACCCCTAGTTAATGCTCATGCACTTGTGACACCGAGTTTTGGCAGTGGTTATAGGTTGTTTAGTAATTTAGTTGCTAAAATATTTATCACTTACTATATGAATTCTATCTTTATTATTTAATTGAAGAAAATTTGATTCACAAATACTAAAATGAGTAATTAAATTAATTAGTCAAGGTTGGCTTGCCTGACAACGGTGTTAGGCGCCATCACGACCTTTAATGGGTTTTGGGTCGTGACAACATGGTATCAGAACACTAGGTTCACTTAGGTCTCACGAGTCATGAGCAAGTCTAGTAGAGTCTTGCGGATCGGTATAGAGACGTTTGTACTTATCTTCAAGAGGCTACAGGGCTGTTAGGAGCACTTCCTTTTTTTGAGTCCTTATCGTGCGATTTTGTCATGACCCAAAATCCCACCACAGGCATCGTGATGGCACCTAGTCTCTAAGACTAGGTAAGCTGATTTCAATTACATTTTGAAGCCATTTTGTTTTGAATTAAATAAATAATCAAAACTAACAACGGAACAAATATGAATATACAACCTCCCAAGACTGGTAGTACTGAGTCACAAACTCTAGCTGAATACATGAATTGATCTCAAGGATCGAATACTTAATATTGTTTGAATAATAATTAACAGTACAATGTAGTGAAAAGACTCCAAGGGACTGTGACGACCAAGCAGCTCTACCTTGAATCTTTACGATCCCGCTTTAACTCTACCCAAGTCAGATATCTTTAATATCTGGCTCTGCACAAAAATGTGCAGAAGTGTAGTACGAGTACACCACGATCGGTATCCAGTAAGTATCAAGACTAACCTCAATGGAGTAGAGACGAGGTACAGTCAAGATACTCACTAGTCTAAAAACCTGTGCAATATGATATACAAGAATAATTTAAAGCAAATAACAATAAGGGCAACACAAATCAACCAGTGATATGCATTACAGGGCAACAATGAATTAATATCGCTCAACAATTTATAAATATAAGTACACCTAATTAAATCAAGTCATTCAAATAAATGTCTTTCACATATAATTCTTCCAAATAACTCTCTTTCAAATATAATTTTCTCAAATAATTATCTTTCAAATATAATTCTTTCAATAAATCTCTTCAAATATAATTTTCTCAAATAAATATCTTTCAAATACAATTCTTTCATATAATACTTTCTAAATAAGAATCCTTCCAAATAAATATTTTGAATATAATTCTTTCAATTAAAAAGTCACCATGTGACACCTCATTTCATAATCATAAAAATACGGGTCTTAACCCATTTTCATATTTTTCGTAAACACGAGTCTCAGCCCATTTTTCATATTTCCACGGCACCTCGTGCCCATAATTAAATCATCATATTTTTTCGGCACCCCGTACCCTTATTTCATATCACAACTGCACGGACAATTCACGTGCCAAATATCATTATCAATACATATAAGATCCACACGATCAATTTATTTCCGAATAAGTCAGTTTAAAATTTTTAAATCAAGTAAGAAAATCAACAAAGAAATGAATTTATTTTAGAAATTATTTGAGTGAAGAAAATAATATTTCAATTAAAATGAAGCACCCGATAGTTGCTGATTTGGATGTAAAACTTATAAGAACTAAAGCACATAGCAATTTCTTTTATTCAAAATAACTTAACCTTGAAAACTAATAAAGTCTAAAACCACAAATCCTCAGAGCCTCGTACAAAAGACAAAGCCAACACATTACAACAAGGGATACAGACACACAATAAAATCAAATGTTATATCACAGAAGAACACAACAATTTACTTATCACGGAAATACAAATTAACCGAAGGCAAGTGCAACCACAAAGAATGTCAACAAAGGCACTCCCGAGTCACCGTCTCGTAGTCTCAAAAGTAAATATGCAATAACAACAATGCCCCCAGGCCATCATAAGTCATCACAATTCAATCCCCGACATAGCTCACCTTGTCTCGCCACGTGCGCATTAAATAAGTAAATTGCCCGCCTTGTCTCGCCGCACGCACATAACAATATTCCCATCTTGCCTCGCCACATGCGCAAACCCACATATATATATAAATAGCCCGCCTTGTCATGCTATATGTGCATAAATCAATAGTAATAATAGCACGACAGAAACCTCGTGCAAACACCCGAACATAACTCCCACAATATAATGTGCCAATATCACATCTCATAAACTGCACCTCAAGTGCTCAAATATTACAACATAGCACAGATTGCACATCAAATGCTCTATTATTACAACTTATCACAGATTGCACATCAAGTGCTCAAATATTTCAACATAGCACAAATTGCATATCAAATGCTCAATTATTACAACTTGCCACAAAAATCAACAATACCTTATTTTTCACAATAAGGAACCCATGGCTCGACCATAATGTGCACAAAAATCTTAACAAAATATCCGGAAGTGAACAACTCAATAAAATAATATTTCACATAAAAATCAAGGTGGCAATCACACCAAATCATCATGTAAAAAGAATTTCAACAAACAAGGACCTAGGCATGACAAATAGAGGATTTAATAAGTGCCAAAAAAATTTAATTTAATACATAAGGGCGTCTAAGGATTTTAAATCAATGAAGTTTGCACATATAAATCAAGTACGTACTCGTCACCTCACGTGCATGATTTTCAATTACACAAATTACACATAAGACTCAATGCCTAAGGGGAAACTTCCCCACTCGAGGTTAAGCAAGACACTTACCTTTTTGAAGTTAGACCGATATTCCAAATTAGCCTTCTTGCTTGAATTGACCTCCGGATAGCTTAAATCTATCCAAATTAATTGTATAACTTCATTAAAATTCATCGGAAACAATTCCGGATAATAATACGTCGACTTAAAAATTTATTCCAAAACGTCAACAAAAATCAACGCGGGGCTCGCCCCTCGGAACCCGACATAATTTTCATGATATCTGAACACCCATTCCGATACGAGTTCAACCATACCAATTTTATCTAATTCCAATAACAACTCGACCTCCAAATCTTAAATTTTCATTTTTGGAAGATTTTATAAAAATCTTGATTTTCCTCCATTTAAATCCGAATTAAATGATGGATTCAAAGGCATAATCATAGAAATTAATCAAAACTGGATAAGAATCACTTACCCCAAACAGCCACGCAAGAATCTCTTCAAAAATTGCCTTCTACCGAGCTCCCAATTTGATTTTTGTGTTATGAACTCAAACCCCCGTTTTTGGGACTTTTAATTCTGCCTAGATAGGCCTTCTTCGCGTTCGCGACCATTGCTTCGCGTTCGCGAAGCACAAACTTGACTGCCAGCATTTAACCCTTCGCGAACGCAACATTGGCTTCGCGAACGCGACATTGGCTTCGCGAACGCGAAGCTTTACCAATCTCACCCTTCGCGAATGCAAAGCTTTACCAGCTTAGACCTTCGCGAACGCGACCACCACCTCACGAACGTGTAGAACAAGGACCTGGGGTCCCCAACTGAATTCTCTTCTTCGTGAACGCGAGCCAATCTTCGTGAACACGAACCTTTAACACCAGCTCCTCTTCGTGAACGCGAAGGGAAAATCTTGCTTGCCTTAAATTCCCCTTCGTGAACACGAGGGCCCACTCGCGAACGCGAAGAAGGAAACCAGAAGAATGCAGCAGCTGATATCAGCAATCTCACCAAGGCAAAAAATGATCCGTTAACCCCCCTTCCACAACTCACCCGAGCCCCCCGGGACCTCAACCAAACATACCATCAAGTCCCATAACATCATACGAACTTAGTCGAACCCTCAAATCACCTCAAACAATGCTGAAACCATGAATCATACCCCAATTCAAGCCTAATGAACTTTGAAATTTCAAGTTTTCACAAACGACGCCGGGACCTATCAAATCAATCCGGAATGACTTTAAATTTTGCACACAAGTCATAAATGACATAACAAAACTATTCAAATTTTCAGAATCGGATTCCGACCCCGATATCAAAAAGTTAACCCCCCGGTTAAACTTTCCCAAAAATTCATCTATCGTTATTTCAAGCCAAATTCCTCTACAGACCTCCAAATAATTTTTCAGACACGCTCCTAAGTCCATAATCACCATACGGATCTATTGACATCATCAAAATTCCATTCCCGAGTCGTTTGCTCAAAAGTCAACTCTCCGGTCAACTCTTTCCATTTAAGCTTCTAAATAAGGATTGTTCTTTTCATTAAATTTCGAATCTTCAGTAAATTAAACTCGACCACACCCACAAGTCAGAATAAATATTGCTAAACTACTCGAGACCTTAAGTCACTGAACGGGGCATTAATTCTTAAAATGACCGACCGGGTCATTACAGATTTGATTCCTTTGAGGCTTATGCCTTCGTTTTCTTCCTATTCAATCTTATGCGACGTGAAGCACTTGTCATAAATTTGGAATCGAGGAAGCTTAACGGTACTATAGATGTGGTGCAGGATGTTTCTCCCTGCGTATTTGATTGGGCTATTATTGTCGCCTTGCGGAAGGTCGCTCTGTCGTTACAGCTTGATGTTTGGTTATAATTACATATTTTTAGTGCATTACTTACCTTACATTTTGGGGATTTAATGCTAAACTATACTATATTTGTGCTTAATTGAGTCTATTTTATGTGTAGGTGAATTGGAGATGAAAGTAGAAGAAAAATGAGACCTACAAGTTGAAAGCATGCGCAGGAGCAGTGAATAAGAGAACCTGGCGACGCCATGCTTGAAGCTGGCTTTAGGCTGGCTTTGCTAGGCTAAAGCCAGGCTGAGGCTGGCGACGCCAGGCTAAGGCCAAGCTAAAGCTGGCGTTAGGCTGGCGACGCCAAGCAAAAGCCAGGCTGAGGCTGGCGTTAAGTTGGCGACGCCAGGCCTGGGGCCAGGTCCAATCCGAGTTTTGAAGACTTAATTCATTTCCGGGTTTGACTAGGACTTGTCCTATATGTTTAGGTATTTTCCTACACATATAAATAGACCTAAAAACGCCATAAAAGAAAAAGACCGAAAGAGAACATACTTGGGGAGAACATACTTGGAGAGGATATTTTTTGAGAGAAAAACACAAGCACAGAGCCGCCGTGGAGGCCGGAATTCATTAAGTTCCATCTTTCTCCCACCAAACTTAGTAATTTTTACGTTTCTTTGTATGATTTTTTGTTTGGCTACCATGTCTATGTGGAGCTAAACTTTACGTTCTAGGGTTGTGGTTCTTTCATGACTATTATTATTCGGATATTGATTTTGCCTTCTTAATTTATCATATTGGTTTATTTATTCAATCTTGCGCTTAATTATTTAATTTCTTGATCATCAATTGAATACTATCTACGAATCTAGAATTGAACTCGAAAGTGGGAATTTTAGATTGCATATAGGATTGTGTAGAGCAAGTTCTTGAACTCGGGCATCGGGGAACGGATTCGTAGTTAGGATAAATATATACCTAATTGCCTTGCTTGGTTGATTTACAGGAATTATAAATGTGTTCTTATTGATTCTAACTCCATAGACATATAGGCGTTAGGTTAGCTTGAATAGGCGAGTAAGAACTCGAGAGATTCTTATGAGCAATATTAACCATGTCAACCAATAAGCTAAATAAATTAGTCGGTCAATTCAATTGAAGAATACAATAGGATTGTTAGATAGCCCATAACCCTAGATCGTTTTCATTACATTGATATCATAAAAATCTGCTCTTTCTGTGTTCAAAGTTCATTATTTATATTTTTTTATTTAATTAGTTTAGAATCAAATATTTTTAGGTTTAATTCTTGTTTAGATAATTAGGATAGTCTAATTTAGTTAATAGTTAATCACAAGTCCTCGTGGGTTCGACATCCGACTTTTAGTCACTTTATTACTTGATGTCTGCGTATACTTTTGTGTGCGTTTGGCCGCAACAAGTTTTTGGCGCCTTTGCCGGGGACTTAGAAATTAGCTATTTTTCTAGATTAGACATTTTTTTCTATTCTTTCTTTAGTTTAGTTAGTATTTATTTATTTATTTTAGCATGGCATCTTGGAATGAAAATTATTCAAATGATGGTTATTCTTATTTTGATAATCCCTGTCCATATTGTGGAAGACCCCACTGGTGGAAAAATTATCAGAATGTTCCCGGGAGCGAGTTGTGCGCACAATCTCAATCCTTTGAGTGGAATATTTGTAATATGTGTGGTGGTCAAGATAGCCATTGGAATGGTTGTTCTAATTCTTTTCATCCTTCTCTGAGCCCTTATTATGATCTTTCTAACAATGTTTGTGAGTTTGATAGGGGCAATGAAGTGTAGGATATGGAACATGATGCATATATTAGGGATATTCTGAGGCAAATAGCAGAGCAACAAGATAAACTCAAAAAAGATATGAAAAGAATGAGGGCAACAATCATAAGAATGAAGGCTAATATGGAAGAATTGAATGAAGAGAGCGAGTTCCAAGAAAAGGAAAATTTTGAAAAAGTAGAGATTTTGAGCCAAACATGGCTAGTGGAACGAGCTGAAAAGTTAGAAATATATGAGGCTCAACATGAGGAAATTACTGATGGGATGAGACACTTTATAGAAGGAATAGCTGAACTGGGACAAGAGATTGAAAAATTTGGCACTGATATTCACGACTTGGGAGCTAAATTAATTGCAAAAGTTGATGCGTCTAACGCCCAACAAAATAGTTCTGAGTTGTGTGAAGCTGAAAAGGAGCTTACACGCCAAATTGAGGAGCTAAAAGTGGAGAATAAATCATTCAACCATACTTGTATTGATGATGTCTATGTCGAGTAAAGCACTCTAGAGTCATGTGAGGAAGTAGATAATATTATATGTGAAGACTCTAGTGTGTGTACATATGAGGATGTAAAGAGTAATACAATTCTAGAGTTAGGGTGTATTGGTCCTCATTCCATACATTTTTCAAAACTGTGTTTGGATGATAATATGGAAATCGAGCCATCTGAGCCTTTGGAGGAGCCAATGGATGAGGAACGGGGTGCTTACATTCTTGAATTCATCCTGCCAGAGAGACAAAATTACATACCTCATCTGAAGGCTAAGAAGTGTAAAACACTATATTTGCTTGGCCCAATTAAATTTGTCTCACCACCTCGGGCGCATAACAGAAAGCTTGATGCCAAATTAGGGATGCAATTCATAAGTTCGAGGTGGAGGCAAAAAGTGGTTCACGTCGTGCTGCGATGTTAAATTAGGCGCTTGTTGGGAGGCAACCCAGCTTTACTGCTTTCTTTTATTTTTGTTTATTTTTGGTTTATTTTATTTTTCTATTATATTTGTAGTGTTGTTTTATGTTGTAGGATTATGAGTATAGGAAGTAAGGTCATAAGATACGCAAAAGCGAGACAGATGGTGAGAACTAAGTGTGTGGTGCCCACGCAAAGGACCATACTTGGGAGAAGTCTGAGTATCCCGTAAGCTGCTAATTCTTCGGCCTTTGGACTTTCAGAGAGTTTCTTGTTCACCCTTGTTATTTTTGCGATATTTGTACATTGGGGACATTGCACTCTTTTAAGTGTGGGGTGGAAGATTCTCTGTGCTTTGTATAGTATTATATTAGTATATTATTAGTTTTTATCTTTTTATTGTTAGCTAGCTTCTTATTTTTATTCACAGAGTTAGTAGTAGTGGTAGTAGTAGTAGTAGTAGTTTTAGTAGCTTAATTTTTTATTTTTTTAAAAAAATAAGAAAAAAAAGTAGAAAAATAAGATTTTTCCCGACGATGGATTTCCTAGACAGTTTTCTTGAGGGATTTAAGTCTAAAGAAAAAGGACAAAAATATTTTCTTTGTAGGTAGTGTAGTAATTACCCCTTGGATTTTCTTTGTGGCGCGGTTCTTTTTCCAGGATTTTATTTGAACCGGGTGTAGGTAATTTTATATTTTTAGGAGTAGGAGCCACTGTGAGATGAATTGAATTGGAGTAATATCTCTTAACTTTGTTATGCCTTGAGAATAGTGAGTACTTTGGTTGTGACGCTTAAGCTCAGTTTTTGACTCTTGTATAAGTAGCTTAAATCGTATGATCTTAACTTTGCTTAACTGCTTTGACTAGTATGTCTTGATGAGTCCAATCCTAAGTGAGTTATGTGCCATGTGAGTGTAAGGTTTGTGTGTAATTCTGTGCATTGCATCTGATGTCTAGAACTTGCCCGGTGTGTTTGCAAAGCGAAATAGTAGTTTTGTTCAGTCTTGGAAGTGATATAGGCATTTCTTTGTTGAACCAGTTATATAATTTACCCTCCTTATTGTTATGTATCGTAGTTAACCCCTTTGAGCCTGTAATCTTGTTTCTTTGACAACCACATTACAAGCCTTACCTATTTGTTTGAATTAACCATCTATTTGAACCTTTTCACCTCTCATGAGCACTTGAATTGTTATGAACTTTGTAAAAGTTAAAGTGTGGGGTGGTTGGTTTGGCTTTTGAGTGGAACTAATGAAATAAGGAGAAAGGTGCACTGTTTTGAAAAAAATAAAATAACAAGAAAAGCCACTTGAATTGAAAAAGAAAGGAAAAATAGTTGTATTGCTGTGAAAAATATTCCTTGATAGTGGTGACTCTTGATATAATTGTGCTTAAAGAAGTATGGAGTTAATATACATTTATGTGAAGGTGGAGTTATGGTTTGACATAAGTGTGGGGTTAAATATTAAAGTATATGTATTAAAGTGCGTAAGAAGGTGTAGTCACTCTTATATCCAAATGTATCATACCTGACCCGTAGCCTATATTACAACCAATTAAAGTCCTACTTGATCCTAGACTGAATGAGCTCAATTAGTAGAGTAGTACACTACGGGCAAGCCTATGGCGCATCTTTTGTGGCATATGAATGTTATTTCTGAGAGTGAGTGAATTATTTCTTTCTTGAGTTCCTAATTGTTCTTAAATTTTTATCGTGTGTGGAACTACTCTCTTTTGTTGTGTGAGGGCACTTGATTCATGAAGGGAAGGTAATGTCATTAACCTCTATGTTAGAGTAAGTGAGTGAGTTGTGAATAATGCGTGGTACTTGTGAATCAAATTTTGAGGTGAAGATGTTACACTCTTGTGCTTAGTCTATTTTAAAGATTCTTGGTGTGATGAGTTAAGAGAATTATTTAAAAAGGTCATGTCTATATAAAGTGTAGTTTGATTGCTTGAGGATGAGCAAAAGTTTAAGTGTAGGGTAGTGATGTTTGGTTATAATTACATATTTTTAGTGCATTACTTACCTTACATTTTGGGGCTTTAATGCTAAACTAAACTATATTTGTGCTTAATTGAGTCTATTTTATGTGTAGGTGAATTGGAGATGAAAGTAGAAGAAAAGGAAGACCTACAAGTCGAAAGCGTGCGCAGGAGCAGTGAATGAGAAAACCCGGCGACGCTAGGCTTGAAGCTGGCTTAAGGGTGGCTTTGCAAGGCTAAAGCCAGGTTGAGGCTGGCGTTAGGCTAGCGACGCCAGGCTAAAGCCAGGCGGAAGCTGGCGTTAGGCTGGAAACTCTAAGCAAAAGCCAGGCTGAGGCTGGAGTTAGGCTGGCGACGCCAGGCCTGGGGCCAAGTCCAATCCGAGTTTTGAAGACTTAATTCGTTTCCGGGTTTGACTAGGACTTGTCCTACATGTTTAGGTCTTTTCCTACACATATAAATAGACCTAAAAATGCCATAAAAGTAAAAGACCGAAAGAGAACATACTTGGGGAGAACATACTTGGAGAGGACATTTTTTGAGAGAAAAACACAAGCACAGAGCCGCCGTGGAGGCCGGAATTCATTAAGTTCCATTTTTCTCCCACCAAACTTAGTAATTTTTATATTTCTTTGTATGATTTGTTGTTTGGCTACCATGTCTATGTGGAGCTAAACTTCACGTTCTAGGGTTGTGGTTCTTTCATGACTATTATTATTCGGATATTGATTTTGCATTCTTAATTTATCATATTGGTTTATTTATTCAATCTTGCGCTTAATTATTTAATTGCTTGATCACCAATTGAATACTATCTATGAATCTAGAATTGAACTCGAAAGTGGAAATTCTAGATTGCATATAGGATTGAGTAGAGCAAGTTCTTGAACTCGGGCATCGGGGAACGGATTCGTGGTTAGGATAGACATATGCCTAATTGCCTTGCTTGGTTGATTTACATGAATTATAAATGCATTCTTGTTGATTCTAACTTCATAGACATATAGGCGTTAGGTTAGCTTGAATAGGCGAGTAAGAACTCGACAAATTCTTATGAGCAATATTAATCCTGTCAACCAATAAGCTAGATAAATTAGTCGGTCAATTCAATTAAAGAATACGATAGGATTGTTAGATAGCCCATAACCCTAGATAGTTTTCATTACATTGATATCATAAAAATATGCTCTTTCTGTGTTCAAAGTTCATTATTTATATTTTTTTATTTAATTAGTTTAGAATCAAATATTTTTAGGTTTAATTCTTGTTTAGATAATTAGGATAGTCTAATTTAGTTAATAGTTAATCACAAGTCCTCGTGGGTTTGACATCCGACTTTTAGTCACTTTATTACTTGACGACCGCGTATACTTGCGTGTGCGTTTGGCCACAACACAGCTCAGTATCAGTATTACTTAAGGTTTTGAGATTAGGCATTGATTGTTATGGCGACTCGTGCATTGCTGTCGCATAGTGTTGTGTAATGGTAGGATGTTTGTCTATGCGTCGGGGCAGTGAATGACCTGAAAGGAGGTTTTACTTAGTGCATGATTTAGAGAGTTAGTATTTTATTTCTGGCGAAGGAAAGGCAATGACGTCGTCCTTGATGGAATGTGTTAAGTTTGCCGGTGTTGTAGTCTTCTTCAATTCGCCTTTGGGACAGGGTATTGTGAAATGATGCCGGGAAAGCGGTTGTTACAGATCGCAGTGTGCAGTGGTTCAGGATCGAAGCAGTGTTCCTAGTATTGATGGCTCGAGAAAGAGGATCCTCGGAAAGGTTTAAAGTTGGTGGCGATCAATTGATTCAAGTGCTACAGAGATAGATATTGATTTAAGGCAACAACTGGGTAGGGAAGGATGAGGAGGGACATATGGGATGTGTCTCACGGTGGTTAAACTTCTAGAAGGCCGAGTGTGAGAAACAAGAGTCGAGTAGTTGCTTAAAGGAGGGTTTGACCAAAGTGGGAGAGTGGCAGAGTGGCATACGAGTTCTGTGGTAGGATAGCCACACGCCTTGGGGGAAATTAGAGTGTTTTGGGATTCATGGTGGACAGTGACTAGGTCTACGGGCTTAATTTGGAATATTGGCTGCTATATTGAGGAAGATTGGGTGTCACAGGAGGGAGTTGCTTAAAATGAAGCAGGATACAACATGACTTTGGATTGGAATGTATTGTCGCACCTTTAGTTGATGTCCATGAGGAGTGAACGGACTTGTACAGCTGGTGAACGAGCACAGGCTCAGGATATTAGTTTCGTGGTAATTGTACTTGGTACAGCGTGGTTGGAGGATGTCGGCATGGAATTTTCACAGGTGGATATCTCCTGTGAGCAGGCTAGCAGTTGCGTGGTGTTGATGAAGCTTCTACGAAGAATTTTATTGGCTATCCGGTAAGAGGTCGAGCATGTAAATGTGGCTAGTGATTCAGAGTGTTCATGAAATGGTTAACAGGAAGATTTCGAGGAATTTGGCGGGTCGATTGTGCGAGGTCATGTCAATGAAGAAGAAGGAATATTGGTAGGTTCCGGGGTTATGAAATTGTAGCTTTAAGCTAAGTGGGAAAGCCCCACCGTCTACGATTGGATTGCATGGTGGTGTACTTGTGAGGTTTCTGGTTATCGGAATATTGGTGGGTTATTACGACTAAGGAAAAAGAACATCAGTGGTGATTTGAGCCAAGGATTTGAGGAACGTGTGCTATAATTGGCCTTATCGATTCATGTTCAGGCTTTGGGAAGACTCAGGATTTATGCTTCGTGTAGATGTGGTGTACGAGGAAGGTGATTCAGCCGGGTGCTTCTTTGAGAGGGCGTTCATGTGCTAGCAGAGCCTTGGAGTTGATCATATTTGGGAACAAGTCAGAGGATTCAAAAATAATAATAAGTGCGGTGCTTAAAGATCTCGGGTCCGTGGTATGGTTAAGGATCGAGTTCTGTAGTGGATTGCGAATGGGACTTGGAGTATTCTATGTTATTATCGGGTAAGCGGTGCAATATTGGAGGAAAGGAAGAAATGGCTTCGGATTTGCGGGATGTTCTGCATAATGTGTATACCAGTCGGAGATGCTATCGTGGGCTGGAGAAAGGTATGAGGTGATTCATGGGTATTGAGATGATGTAGTCTCGTGATACGGGTCACTCGGGATGAGTGCGGATTGAGTTCGATATGTTGTGAATGGAGATAACGTTATTTCTAAGGCATATCAAGGGTAAATTTAAAGAAATTGGGTCGGTTGTAATGGCTGAGTCAGCGTGATTGTGGCAATGGTCGGTTCATTCGATGTGTGAAGATATAACATGTGATTTGTGGTTATACGTTCAGGCTTGACAACCACTAATAATTGATTTATTTGGGAGGTAGTTGATTCAAATGGCTTTATTGGGTAAATGGATTCTGGAAGAGTTATGACGGTTTAGATCGCGGTTTGAAGTTGTGTTTTTCTACGATTTGGGAATTCGGTTGCGTGTTGTATTGGTCCTTCTGAAATGCTGCTAAGTGGAAGGTTTCTAGCCAGTGAAGTGTTTAATTCTACTAGTAGTTCAAGGGTTATGGTGAATACGTGTATTATCACGTAGCGGCATGATAAGTGCGGTGAGTGGTATGGAAATTGGAAGTTGAAGATCAAGGTTGCGATTTGGTTTTGATAAGAATATCACATGCTCGGAGGAGCGGAGGAGGATTTTAGATGTCCAGTGTATTGTGGCACTATTGACGGGCAGTCGGAGAATGGTATATGTTGTGTTAGTAGTGTTGGGGTATTGAAATGTTGATGCCTGGCTAGTTATGTAGAAATAGCATGGTTGATGGCCATTGATGTTCAAATTTGGCTGCCTGCTGCGGAAGGTTGTGGGAGTGTATTCCACGAGAAAATTTGTATAAGTGTGATATGTTGGTCACTTGAGTACTAAAGATTTAAAAACCAAGTATGGAGATTTTTGGGTACAATCGTTGATGTGAGAGTTTGTTCCGGATTGGGACAACTGCTCGTGTGTGCCATAAATAGGGCCATTATGAATCCTTGAAAGGTTATTAGCCCAGTATGGTATTATCATAATCGGTTTGAGGTTCGTTGGTGGGACCAATGTGAATGTGTTCTCTGTGTAAGGTCGGATATATTCATTCGTCATAATATTCCTTACTAAGGAGTCGTCAGGCATTGAATGTTATTTTCGCCGTCAGTTATTCTGTGTAGTCTTTATTGTGCCATGTGGGTTGTGAGGCGGTTTGATTATTCGCACTCGTATTGAGATCCCGTATAGTTTGCGGTATTATATGAGCAGGATGGCTCTCAAGATGCAGGTCATTTATTGCACCTTAGTCGTGCTTGAGTTTTGTAGCGTATGTCACTATCTGATGGTATTGTGCACTTGGCGTGCTTGTGGTTGACATTCAGGTATTTCATAGGTATAAGCATTTTGGCTTAATAGGTACTTCCCTATTTATTGTCATGTGTGGATCGGGTGGCCCGCCGCCATGGGTATGTTATTTGTATCGGGTTGCACGCCGCAAAAGTATGATGTTGAGTACAGTTCCCCATATCTAATTCTTGCGTGTCTTATTTCTTATGTTCTAAGGAAGGTTCATAACACCTTTTCGGTTGTTTAAATTGCTACATGGGTTGAGTAGTTCTCTCCAGAGTTCGTTATTCCTTATGTATCACATTCGAGTTTGTTGCTATTTAGGACATGGTGGCATCATATGAGACTTTTGGTAGTGATTATGGTGGCTTATTACCGGAACGACTTGTATTGGGTGAGGCGAGATTTTTGGACCTAGGATCAGTGCTATCAGATTTATACGAGGCATATTAAAGATCAAATATCGTTATTTGGTTCATAATGAGGTAATGGTTCCTGTCAGGAGGAGGGACTAAATGATTTGTTGACTATACAGTTGGTTATGAATTTCTACATATCTTTTCCGTCGTGGCAGTATTGCAAGAGTTGGAACAGGACTTATATGTGTCATGAAGTGTGTTGTGGGCATCGAATTCATGGAATTTTGTCTATCGTTGTCAGAGGATGTTACTATGGTCATGTGAATAATGCGGTGCATGGTGTGAATTCATTGAGAGTATACAATCATGTATTGGTACATTGTGTGGTGATTGAAATGGTGTTCGTATATTGGAAGCAGGCCTAATAGAAAATTTCGGATGTTGGAATTTGTCTCTAAGGCTTATTCGCCTAAATAAAGGGGAGGATCTTCAGAATTGCTCGGACTAATGTGCTCAGCTGAGTTGTGGTAGCACAGATAGGTGCTTAAGGTGTTAAACAATAATTTCAGCAAATTCTGGAGCAGTTCTTAGCACGTTCGAGGACGAACGTATATTTAAGTAGGAGAGAATGTAACGACCCAATCGGTCATTTTGACTGTTAGAACTTCGTTCCCCTGTGTAACGACCCGACCGGTCGTTTTGAGATTTAGAGCCCTGATCCCCTAATATCTGCTTTCCCCATATCTGTTTCAACTTTTGGGACTTGCCGGAGTGATTGGTTATGAGATTCTGAGAGTTTTGGGACACTTAGTCCCTAGTTGTGAGTTTAAGCCTTAGAGTTTGGACCGTAGTCGGAACTGTGTGAAGACAGATCCGGAATGGAATTCTGTCAACTCTATTAGCTCCGTTGAGTGATTTTGGGGTTAGGAGCGCGTCCAGAATGTGTTTTGGAGGTCTGTAGTAGATTTAAGCTTGAATTGGCGAAAGTTATTATTTTGGCAATTTCGACCGATAGTGAAAATTTTGATATCGAGCTCGGAATGGAATTCCGAAAGTGGATGTAGGTTCGTAGTGTCATTTGTGACCTGTGTGTAAAATTTGAGGCCATTCGGACTAGACTTGATGTGGTTCGGCGTCGGTTGTAGAATTTGGAAGATTTTAAATTCTTAGGCTTGAATCCGTGCTTAATTCATGATTTTGGTATTGTTCGATGTGGTTTGAAGGCTCGACTAAGTTCGTATGGTGTTTTAGGATTGGTTGGCATGTTTGGTTGAGGTCCCGGGGGCCTCGGGTGTGTTTCGGATGCTTAACGGGTGAAAGCTTGGACTTAGAGAAATTTCTGATTTATGTTGGTTCTGGTGTTTTCGCACCTGCAGTGGGGAGTCTGCAGGTGCGGCCTCATAGAAGCGAGGCTTGTAGGCACAGATGCGAGAAAGTCGAGAGTTGGCCTGGGGTCGCAGGTGCGAGGACGTTCCGCATCTGCGATGCCTGCAAATACGCAAGGCTGTTCGCAAATGCGCAATATGCGCAGAAGCGGAAGGGATGTCCGCAGGCGCGAGCGCGCAGGTGCGGCCCTTTCGTCATAGGTGCGAAGGCAGAGGGGGGCAAGTGAGTTGCACAGATGCGCACGTTTTCCGCACAAGCGCACCCGCAGGTGCGAGCCCAGGTTCCGCAGGTGCGAAAATACCTGGGCAGTGATTAAAACCGAAGGGCTTCGCGATTTTTATCATTTTTGGCTTTGCAAACTCGGGTTAGGGCGATGTTTGAGAGAATATTTGAGGCATTTCCTGAGGTAAGTTCCTTGTGCTTATATTTGGTTAGTAATCTTGACTTGCCATGTATTTCCCCACCTAGTTAATGTGTATTTAAGGTGAAAATTTGGAAGTTGGAGACTAGGGATTTGGAAGTTTGAATTGTGGATTGGAGGAACATTTGGTGTCGGATTTTAGTAAATTTGATATGGTTAGACTCGTGAGTGAATGAGCTTTCTAGTTTCGTGAATTTTGTCGGGTTTCGAGATGTGGGCCCGGGGGCCGGTTTGAGCCAATTTTGGGTTTTGGCCTAATTTTTGTAGTTTTTCTTGTGGGATTCATTCCATTAGCGCGTATTGATGGTATTGTACTGTTTTGAATAGATTTGGTCCATTTGGAGTCGGATGCTCGTTGCAAGAATGTGATATCGAGTTGATTTGAGTGGTTCGAGGTAAGTGGCTTGCCTAACCTTGTGTTGGGGACTTTCTCCTTAGGATATCTTGATATTATTTGGTGTGTGGGCGCCGTGTACGTGAGGTGACGAGTACGTACACGGGCTGTTATTGCAAAAATCCTGCTTATCCTTTTTAAATCATAAATTGTTTCTCTTATTAAATTGTACTAACACGTTTAATTATTTAGTGTAGACTAGAAAAGCATGCTTACGTGTTTTAACTGCCTATTTGACATTCTGTGCGTCATGCTTAGTTAAATCTCTATTTTCCTTATTTTTGTTCAGTATAAACTGTATAACTCGATGCCATACTTGTCATTTCATCTTGCGTTGCATATTTAAATTGGGACTACGTACGTATTTCGGGAGATCTCCCCTCTCTTGAATATTTACTTAGGGACTACGGACGTATTCCGGGAGATCCCCCAGCACTGCATATTTACTTTGGGACTACGGACGTATTCCGGGAGATCCCTCAGCACTGCATATTTACTTTGGGACTACGGACTTATTCCGGGAGATTCCCCAGCACTGCATATTTACTTTGGGACTACGGACGTATTTCGGGAGATCCCCCTGTACTGCATATTCATTCGAAACTACGGGACGGTATCCCGGGAGATTTCCCACTGTGTTTACCTTATTTTGAGCCGAGGGCTCCGTTAAATGTTAAATTTTTCGAGAATCTCTTTAACTATGTTACCATAAATTTTACTTATATCTTTTACTGTTTAATTTATTATATTTACTCCGGTAGGGCCTTGACCTGACCTCGTCACAACTCAACCGAGGTTAGGCTTGGCACTTACTGGGTACCATTATGGTGTACTCATGCCCTTCCCTTCACATGTTTTTGTGTGTAGATCCAGGTGCGAGCTATCAGCCTCGGGGTTAGTGCGTGCTGCTGATTTTAGGAGACTTCAAGGTACTACTGCTTGCGTCCGCAGATCTTCAGAGTCCCTTTCTACTCCCTTGCCTAGAGACTTTCTTTATTATCTTCAAACTTTTGTATAGAGCTATATAGATTATAGCAGCTTGTGACTTAGTGATATTCTGGGTCTTGGGAAACTATTTTGTATATGCCGAGTGGTGCTACTCTTGGCTATTTATAATATGTTGTTTATCTTTAAAATGTTGTGTTTTCTTTATATTTTTCGCAATATTAGGCTTACCTAGTCGTAAAGACTAGGTGCCATCACGACAACTTACGGAGGGATAATTTGGGTCGTGACAAGTTGGTATCAGAGCACTAGGTTCGTAGGAGTCGTAAGTCACAAGCCGGTTTATTAGAGTCTCGCGGATCGGTGCGGAGACGTCCGTACTTATCTTCAGGAGGCTATGTAACTGTTAAGAACAATCATATTTCCTTAATTTCCTTGTCGTGCGAGTTATTAACGCCAAGAATCTAAGATTCTATTCTATTCTTTCTCACAGATGGTGAGGACACGTACCGGGAGGACCGACGATCAAGCACCTGAGCCCCCTGTCAGAGCCGCCAGAGGCCGGGGTCGGGGTAGAGGATGACCACGCGGTGCAGCCCGAGCGTCTATGAGAGCTGTGTCAGAGGATCCCCCAACAGCTCCAGCAGGAGGGCAAGCACCGGAGATCCCTATTACTACTCCAGCCCTCCAGGAGACTTTAGCTCAGTTCTTGAGCTTGTTCATCACTCTGGCTCAGGCTTGACTATTTCCAATAGCTCCAGCTACATCTCAGGCCGGGGGAGGGGCACAGACTCCCGCAGCCCGCACTCCTGAGCAGAGGGTCCAGGTTGATCAGGCCCCAAAGTATATTCCTATGCCCCCAGTGGCTCCGGTTCAGCATGAGACCAGGGTAGCTGCTTCTGAGGTAGAGCAGCTCAGACTTGAGAGGTACAAGAAGTACCACCCACCTACTTTTAGCGGACTAGCTTCAGATAATGCTCTGGGTTTTCTTGAGGAGTGTCATCATATTCTCCGCACTATGGGCATTGTGGAGATGAGTGGGGTGTATTTCACCGCTTTCCAGCTGAGGGGAGTAGCATATCAGTGGTGGCGTGCCTATGAGCTGAGTAGTCCGGACGAGGCAGTCTCACTCACTTGGACTCAGTTTTCAGAGATTTTCTTGCGTGAGTATGTTCCTCAGAGCCTCAGGGATTCTTGGCGCGCAGAGTTTGAACAGTTGTGTCAGGGTGCTATGACTATGTCGGAGTATGCAGTCCGTTTCAGTGAGTTAGCTCGCCATGCACCGGCTCTGGTTGCTACAGTCAGAGAGAGGCTTCGTCGCTTTATTGAGGGACTCCACTCCAGTATTCGGACCAGTATGGCCAGGGAGTTGGAGATGGACATCACTTATCAGCAGGCAGTGAGCATTGCCAGGAGAGTGGAGGGCATGTTTGCCCGGGACAAAGAGGAGAGAGAGGCCAAGAGGTCTCGAGAGACTGGTCATTATTCAGGAGCTCGCGCACCAGCAGCACGCTATGGTAGGGGTTTTGTGAGTCGCCCTGTTCATTCAGCTCTTCCAGCAGCCAGTGGTGTTCCAGCTCCTCCTAGACCTCAGGAGCCCTATTATGCACCGCCAGTATCCAGTATGCCTCCTACTCGAGGTGCTATTACCGGCTAGTCCAGCAGGCCAGGTCCGAGTCAATCTCAGCCGCCGCATCCTCCGAGGGGTTGTTTTGAGTGTGGTGACACTAGTCACCTGGTTAGAGATTTCCCCAGAGCCAGGAGGGGTGCACCTCTACAGACTTATCAGCCTCCACGTGCTCCACCGGGTCCTCCGGCCATTCTTCCAGTACCAGCTGCTACCCCACCTCCTCAGCCAGCCCGATATGGAGGTCGGGGAGGTCGAGGTCACCCTAGAGGGGGAGGCCAGGCCAGGTACTATGCCCTTCCATCCCGTTTAGAGGCCGTTGCTTCAAACTCAGTCATCACAGGTATCGTCCCTGTCTGTCATAGGGATGCATCAGTATTATTTGACACAGGCTCTACGTATTCATATGTGTCTTCTTATTTTGCTCCACATTTAGGGATATCTCGGGATTCCTTGAGTTTCCCTATTTATGTATCTATTCCCGTGGGAGATTCTCTCGTTGTGGACCACGTATATCGGTCATGTTTGATTGCTCTTAGTGGTTTTGAGACCATAGCCGATTTGTTATTACTCAGTATGGTAGATTTCGATGTTATCTTGGGCATGGACTAGTTGTCGCCTCATTATGCTATTCTTGATTGTCACGCTAAGACCGTGACGTTGTCTATGCTAGGCTTTCCGATATTAGAGTGGAGAGGTACCTTAGAGTATACTCCCCGCAGGGTCATTTCATTTCTTAAGGCTCAGCGAATGGTTGAGAAGGGGTGTGATGCGTATTTGGCCTATGTGAGAGATGTCAGTATCGATACCCCTACAGTTGAGTTAGTTCCAATAGTGAGGGACTTTTCAAATGTGTTTCCAGCTGATCTTTCGGGCATGCCGCCCGATAGAGATATTGATTTCGGCATTGAGTTGTTGCCGGGCACTCAGCCCATATCTACTCCTCCTGAGTTAAAGGAGTTGAAGGAGCAGTTGCAGGAGTTGCTTGATAAGGGTTTCATCAGGCCCAGTGTATCACCTTGGGGTGCTCTGGTCTTATTTGTAAAGAAGAAGGATGGTTCTATGCGTATATGTATTGATTATCGGCAGTTGAACAAAATTACAGTGAAGAACAAGTATCCTTTGCCTTGCATCGATGATTTATTTGATCAGCTACAGGGTGCCAGGGTGTCTTCCAAGATTGACTTGCGTTTTGTCTATCATCAGTTGAAGATTCGGGAGCCGGACATCCCGAAGACTGCTTTCAGGACCAGATATGGTCACTATGAGTTTCTTGTCATGTCATTTGGGCTGACCAATGCCCCATCAGCCTTTATGCATTTGATGCACAGTGTGTTCCGGCCTTATCTTGATTCCTTCATCATCATGTTTATTGACGACATCCTGGTATATTCCCGATCTCGGGAAGATCATGAGCAGCGCCTGAGGACCGTGCTTCAGACTTTGAGGGAGAAGAAATTGTATGCAAAATTTTCTAAGTGTGAATTCTGGCTTGATTCAGTGGCATTCTTGGGCCACATATTGTCTTGTGATGGGATCAAGGTAGATCCGAAGAAGGTGTAGGCAGTGCAGAGTTGAACCAGACCATCATCAGCTACGGAGATTCGCAGTTTCCTTGGTTTGGCGGGGTATTACCGTCGCTTTGTGGGGGGGTTTCATCCATTGCAGCACCTATGACAGGCTGACCTAGAAGGGTGCTCCGTTCAGGTGGACCGAGGAGTGTGAGGAAAGCTTTCAGAAGCTCAAGACAGCTTAGATTACAGCCCCAGTATTAGTATTACCTACAGGTTTGGGGTCCTACACCGTCTATTGTGATGCCTCGAGGATTGGCCTTGGAGCGGTATTGATGCAGGACGGTAGGGTGATTACCTACGTATCTAGACAGTTGAAGGTGCATGAGAATAATTATCCGGTTCATGATCTCGAGTTAGCAGTTATTGTTCACGCCCTGAAGATCTGGCGTCATTATTTGTACGGTGTTCCCTGTGAGATTTACACTGACCACCGAAGTTTGCAGTACTTGTCCAGGCAGAAGGACCTTAATTTGTGTCAACGAAGGTGGTTGGAGCTACTTAAAGACTATGATATCACTATATTATACCACCTGGGGAAGGCCAATGTAGTGGCCGACGCCTTGAGTCGCTGGGCAGAGAGTTTGGGGAGCTTGACATATCTTCCGACAGCTGAGAGGCCCTTACCTTGGATGTTCAGTCCTTAGCCAGTCAGTTCGTGAGATTGGATATTTCAAATCCTAGCCGGGTATTAGCTTGTGTGGTTGCTCGGTCTTCTCTTTTTGACCGTGTCAGAGAGCGCCAGTATGATAATCCTCATCTTCTAGTTCTTCAGGATAGGGTTCGGCGAGGTGATGCCAAAGATGTGACTATTAGTGATGACGGTGTGATGAGGATGCAGGGCCGGATCTGTGTGCCCAATGTAGATGGGCTTCGAGAGTTGATTCTTGAGGAGGCCTATAGCTCGCGGTACTCCATTCATCCGGGTGCCGCAAAGATGTACCAGGACTTGAGGCAGCACTATTGGTGGAGAAGAATGAAAAAGGATATAGTTGGGTTTGTGGCCAAGTGTCTCAACTGTCAGCAGGTTAAATTTGAGCATCAGAGACTGGGTGGATTACTTCAGAGGTTAGAGATCCTAGAGTGGAAGTGGGAGCGGATCACCATGGACTTTGTGCTTGGACTTCCTCGAACTTTGAGAAAGTTCGATGTTATTTGGATGATCGTGGATCGGCTGACCAAGTCAGCCCATTTCATTCCAGTGTTGACTACATACTCTTCGGAGAGATTGGCTGAGATTTATATATGAGAGATTGTCCGCCTTCACGGTATTCCAGTATCCATCATTTCAGACAGAGGTACACAGTTCAGATCCCGATTTTGGAGAGCCGTACAGCAGGAGTTAGGTACTAGGGTGGAGTTAAGAACAACCTTTCACCCTCAGACGGACGGGCAGTCCGAGTGCACGATTCAGATTCTTGAGGATATGCTCTGTGCCTGTGTGATAGAGTTCGGAGGGTCATAGGACCAATACTTGCCACTTGCAGAGTTTGCCTACAACAACAGTTACCAGTCCAGCATTCAGATGGCACCGTATGAGGCTTTGTATGGTAGGTGGTGTCGGTCCCCAATGGGATGGTTTGAGCCGGGCGAGGCACAGCCCAGTCCAGGCAGAAGAGTTATGCAGACCGAAAGGTTCGTGACTTGGAATTTATGGTTAGTGAGCGGGTCTTGCTTCGGGTATCGCCTATGAAGGGAGTCATGAGGTTCGGGAAGAAGGGCAAGCTGAGCCCGAGGTTCATTGGTCCTTTTGAGATATTACGACGTGTTGGGGAGGTTGTTTATGAGCTTACCTTGCCTCCCAGCCTAGCAGGAGTTCACCCGATATTCCACGTGTTTATGCTCCAGAAGTATCACGGTGATCTAACTCATGTATTGGATTTCAGCTCAGTCCAGTTGGACAAAGATCTATCTTATGTTGAGGGGCCAATAGCCATTTTGGACAGGCAGGTCAGAAAGCTCAGGTCAAAGAATATTGCTTCAGTAAAGGTCCAGTGGAGGGGTCAACTGGTCGAAGAGGCGACTTGGGAGACCGAGCAGGATATGTGCAGCCAGTACCCTCATCTTTTCACAGTTTTAGGTATGTCTTTATACTCGTTCGGAGACGAACGATTATTTTAAGAGGGGGAGGATGTAACAACCCGGCCGGTCATTTTGAGATTTAGAGCCCTGATCCCCTAATATCTGCTTTCCCTATATCTGTTTCTACTTTTGGGACTTGCTGGAGTGATTGGTTATGAGATTCTGAGAGTTTTGGGACACTTAGTCCCTAATTATGTGTTAAAGCCTTAGAGTTTGGACCGTAGTTGGAACTGTGTGAAGATGGATCCGGAATGGAATTCCGTCGACTCTGTTAGCTCCGTTGAGTGATTTTGGGGTTAGGAGCGCGTCCGGAATATGTTTTGGAGGTCTGTAGTAGATTTAGGCTTGAATTGGCGAAAGTTAGTTTTTCGGCAATTTCGGCCGATACTGGAAATTTTGATAGCTCGGAATGGAATTCCGAAAGTGGTTGTAGGTTTGTAGTGTCATTTTTGACCTGTGTGTAAAATTTGAGGTCATTCGGACTAGATTTGATGTGGTTCGGTGTCGGTTGTAGAATTTGAAAGATTTTAAATTCTTAGGCTTGAATCCGTGCTTAATTCATGATTTTGGTGTTCTTCGATATGGTTTGAAGGCTCGACTAAGTTCGTATGGTGTTTTAGGATTGGTTGGCATGTTTGGTTGAGGTTCTGGGGGCCTCGGGTGTGTTTTGGATGCTTAACGGGTGAAAGCTTGGACTTAGAGAAATTTCTTATTTATGCTGGTTTTGTTGTTTTCGCACCTGCGGTGGGGATTCCGTAGGTGCGGCCTCGCAGAAGCGAGGCTTGTAGGCGCAGATGTGAGAAAGTCGAGAGTTGGTCTGGGGTCGCAGGTGCGAGGAAGTTCCGCATCTGCGATGTCCGCAAATGCGCAAGGCTGTTCGCAAATGCGCAATATGCGCAGAAGCGGAAGGGATGTCCGCAGGCGCAGGCGCGCAGGTGCGGCCCTTTCGTCGCAGGTGCGAAGACAGAGGGGGCAAGTGAGTTATGTAGATGCGCACGTTTTCCGCACAAGCGCACCCGCAGGTGCGAGCCCAGGTTCCGCAGGTGCGGAAATACCTGGGCAGTGATTAAAACCGAAGGGCTTCGCGATTTTTATCTTTTTTGGCTTTGCAAACTAGGGTTTGTGCGATATTTGAGAGCATTTTCGAGGCATTTCCTGAGGTAAGTTCCTTGTGCTTATTTTTTTCAATAATCTTGCCTTGCCATGTATTTTCCCACCTAGTTAATGTGTATTTAAGGTGAAAATTTGGAAGTTGGAGGCTAGGGATTTGGAAGTTTGAATTGTGGATTGGAGGACCATTTGGTGTCGGATTTTAGTAAATTTGGTATGGTTAGACTCGTGAGTGAATGAGCTTTCTAGTTTCGTGAATTTTGTTAGGTTTTGAGACGTGGGCCCGAGGGCCGGGTTTGAGCCAATTTCGGGTTTTGGCCTAATTTTGTAGTTTTTCTTGTGAGATTCATTCCATTAGCTCGTATTGATGGTATTGTACTGTTTTGAATAGATTTGGGCCATTTGGAGTCAGATACTCGTGGCAAGAACGTGATATCGAGTTGATTTGAGTGGTTCGAGGTAAGTGGCTTGCCTAACCTTGTGTTGGGGACTTTCCCCTTAGGATATCTTGATATTATTTGGTGTGTGGGCGCCATGTACGTGAGGTGACGAGTACGTACACGGGTTGTTATTGCAAAAATCCTATTTATCCTTTTTAAATCATAAATTGTTTCTCTTATTAAATTATACTAACACGTTTAATTGTTTAGTTTAGACTAGAAAAGCATGCTTACATGTTTTAACTGCCTATTTGACATTCTGTGCGCCATGCTTAGTTAAATCCCTATTTTCCTTATCTGTGTTTAGTATAAACTGTATAATTCGATGCCATACCTACCATTTCATCTTGCGTTGCATATTTAAATTGGGACTACAGACGTATTTCGGGAGATCCCCCCTGTCTTGCATATTTACTTTGGGACTACGGACGTATTCCGGGAGATCCCCCAGCACTGCATATTTACTTTGGGACTACGGACGTATTCCGGGAGATCTTCCAGCACTGCATATTTACTTTGGGACTACGGACGTATTCCGGGAGATCCCCTTATACTGTATATTCATTCGAAACTATGGGACGGTATTCCGGGAGATTTCCCACTGTGTTTACATTGTTTTGAGCCGAGGGCTCCCTTAACTGTTAAATATTTCGAGAATCTCTTTAACTGTGTTACCATAAATTTTACTTATATCTTTTACTGTTTAATTTATTATATTTACTCCGGTAGGGCCTTGACCTGACTTCGTCACTACTCGACCGGGGTTAGGCTTGGCACTTACTGGGTACCATTGTGGTATACTCGTGCCCTTCCCTGCTGATTTTAGGAGACTTCAAGGTACTACTTCTTGCGTCTGTAGATCTTCGGAGTCTCCTTCTACTCCCTCGCCTAGAGACTTTCTTTATTATCTTCAGACTTTTGTATAGAGCTACATAGATTATAGCAGCTTGTGACTTAGTGATATTCCGGGTCTTGGGAAACTATTTTGTATATGCCGAGTGGTGCTACTCTTGGCTATTTATAATATGCTGTTTATCTTTAAAATGTTGTATTTTCTTTATATTTTTCGCAATATTAGGCTTACCTAGTCGTAAAGACTAGGTGCCATCACGATACCTTACGGAGGGATAATTTGGGTCGCGACACCCTAAATAAGACTCCCCGTATGTGGTTTTACTAATTTATGACTTGCGGGGATGGTTCGTTCGGAATTTGGAAGTGTTCAGGTTGAAATCGGAGCACTTGGTTCCTTAGTTGGCTTTAAAAAGGGCGAGTTTGACTTAGGTCAATATTTTTAGTAAACGACATCGGAATCGGGATTTGACGGTTCCAATAAGTTCGTATCATGAATTTGGACTTGGGTGTATGATCGGATCGGGTTTTGGATGATCCGGGAGCGTTTCAGCGCCTATTGTGAAAAGTTGGCATTTTGGAAGAATTTCATAAATTTGGGTTGAAGTGCATTTCAATGTTATCGATGTCCGTTTGGGATTTCGAGTCTAGGAATAGCTCCATATGGTGATTCTGGTCTTAGTAGCGCATCCGGATGTTAATTTAGAGGTCCGTAGGTAATTTCGGGGTCATTTGGTGAAAGTTAGAAATTTAAAGGTTTTTAAGAAGTTTGACCAGGAGTGGACTTTTTGATATTGGGGTCGGATTTCGATTTTGAAAGTTGGAGTTGGTCCGTAATATTAATTATGACTTGTGTTCAAAATCTGAGGTCAATCGGATTTGATTTGATAGGTTTCAGCGTCGAATGTAGAAGTTTGAAGTTCTAAAGTTCATAAAGCTTGATTGGGGTGCGATTCGTGGTTTTGATGTTGTTTGATGTGATTTGAGGCCTCGAGCAGGTTCGTGTTATGTATTGGGACTGGTTGATACGATTAAACGGGGTCCTGGGGGCCTCGGGTGTGATTCGGAGTTGTTCCGGACCAAGTTTGGGTGTTTTGATGCTGCTGGTTGCTGGTTCTGGTGTTGTTCTTCGCATTCGTGAGGAGCCTCTCGCGTTCGCGAAGAAGGATTTTGCTGCTGGGACTAGGGATGTGCATAATTTGGTAAATACCGAATTACCGCACTGAAACCGAAAATTTTGGAATTTGGTATTCAATATTTTGGTATTCGGTATGGTATTTAGTTTAAGTTTTAAAAAATATTGGTATTATGTATGGTATTTGGTATTTTAAAAATGAAATACCGAAATATCGATACCGTACCGAAATATATATTATATATATTACATAATACACATATTATTAATTATAACATAAATATAAAAATATAAAATTTTACTTTCCTTTGTTCTCTAAGTTCATCAATTAACTCTAAGCAAGTAACAAGACATTTCTAATGATCAAATATATTCTTTTATGTACAAAATTCTCTCTTTGCTAGTTTTGAATAAAACTTTTGTCAACAAATATTTTTAGTTTTGTACTTTTGAGTACTTTAATTTACAATGTTACAATCTATGACTCCATACACTAGTTAGTATTCAAACCGAATAAACCAAAGTTACCAAACCGAATAAACCGAAACTGAAAGGAGAAAAATCGAACCATACTGAATTTAATTAGGTACAGTACAGGTATTGCATTTTAAGAAACCGAATACCGAAAATACTGAACCGAAATATCTAAATACCATACCGTACCGACCAACGAACACCCCTAGCTGGGACTTTGTTCTTCACGTTCGCGAAGAGGCTCTCGCATTCGCAAAGAAGGAATTTCTATTGTCCGTCGTTTGACTTCGGAAGCTTATATCTCTATATCTATAACGAATATAGAGATGATCTATAAATAGCAGTTGTAGCCCTTGGTGTCTAGTTTTCAGAAAGTTAAACTATTTATCATTTGGAGTTGTGTAAAAAAGGTTATAGTGGATACACTACAGACTATCCGAGAAGAGTTTGGAAATCTCTACTGCACAAGGCTGACTTTGGAAGCTTATATATCACAATATACAATGAATTGGGAGATGATCAACATATAAATATTATAGCTCTTGATGTCTAGTTTCCAGAAAGTCAAACCATTTGTGATTTGGAGTTTTATACAAAAGGTTATGACCATTATACTAGAGGCTGTCTGAGAAGAGTTTGAAAATGACTTTTGAGAATTTTGTTCATCGCGAACGCGATGGGGGTCTCCACTCTAAGAGAGGCAACCCCGGCAAGGATAAGGTTACCGTCTTGGCGTGACAATCCAATATAGCATGATAGGGTGACAACCAATCCATACCCAAGATAACATCAAAGTCTACCATATCGAGAAGTAGAAAATCTACGCTAGTCTCAAGACTCCCAATGGTAACCACACACGAATGATAAACATGATCTACAACGATAGCATCTCCCACAGGTGTGGACATATACACAGGATCACTCAAAGAATCATGAGGCACAACCAAATATAAAGCAAAATAGGATGACACATAGGAATAAGTAGAACCTGGATCAAATAGAATTGAAGCATCTATACTGCAAACTGAAACAGTACCTGTGATAACAGCGTCAGATGACTCAGCCTCAGGCCTGACTGGAAAAGCATAGCATCGAGGCTGGGCCCCATCACTCTCAGCTACATCTCTAGGATGGCTCCTAGCTGGCTGGCCTCCATCTCTAGCGGCCTGACCTCCACCTCTAACGGCCTGACCACCACCTCTGGCTGCCTGACCCCTACCTCTAGCTAGCTGAGCGGGCGGTGGAGCACCCGGTGCTGGGACCATGGCACTAGAACCCTGATGTTGTGAACTGCTCGATGCACGAGGGCAAAATCTAGCAATGTGCCTCGGATCACCACAAGTATAACAGGACCTCGGTTGTTGTGACTGCTGACCCTGAAACTAACCCTGTCGACTTGAGTAACCACCCTGAAAACTCTGGAGCGGAAGTGCACTAATAGGAGCTGGTGGTGCACTGTAGGCTAGCTGGTCGAAATAAGGCATATGAGGGCCACGTCCACCTGAAGCACTGTGGGATGCCTGGAGTGCTGAATGAAATGGCCTGGGAGGATGGCCTCTACCAAAAGTACCCCTGCCTCCAGACGAGGAACCGCTAAACCTACCGGAATGATGAGGGCTCTTGTTAGACCCCTGATCTCCCCATTGTGGAAGAACCATCTCGACTCGCCTGGCAACATTGGCAGCTGTCTGAAAAGAAATCTCACTCCGGTCTCCTTAGCCATCTACAACTTGATAGGCTGAGCAAGTCCCTCAATAAACCTCATCACCCTCTCTCTCTCTCTCAGTAGGAAACAGAAGAATAACATGACGAGCCAGATCTACAAAACGGGCCTCATACTGAGTGACGGACATACTGCCCTATTGGAGACGCTCGAACTTCCTGCGATAATCCTCTTCAGTGTGACAGGAAGGAACTTCTCAAGAAATATCTGAGAGAACTGGTCCCAAGTAAGAGTAGGCAACCCAATTGGTCTAGTCGATACAAAAATCATTCCACCATCTCTTGTCAAAACTCGTCATCTGAAACACAGAAAAATTGACCCCATTGGTCTCAACTATCTCCATGTTCCACAGAACCTCATGGCAGTGGTCAAGATAATCATGTGGGTCCTCAGAAGGTGCACCGCTGAAGTGAACTGGAAAGAGCTTGGTGAACTTGTCCAACCTCAATAAGCCCTCAGAAGACATAGCTGGTCTATCACCGGCCTGTGTCGCAACAACCGGCTGAACTACTCCGGCTGGCTGAGCTGCTGGAGTCTGATACTAGGGAGCCATCTGCTCCAGAGTATGAGTAGCGGGAGTTTATGCTCCTCCCCCAACCTGAGAGATGGCTGGTGCCACGGGAAATGTACCGGCCTGGGCCACATTCTCCATAAGGCCCACCAAATGGACCAAAGTGTCTTGAAGTACTGGGGTGGCGTTAAACCCCTCCGGGGACCTAAGCTGGTCCGACAGGAATAGTCTGGGCTGGAACCTCCTCGTCAAACTCTACCTGAGGCTCCACTGTTGGTGTTGTTGCTCGAGCTCTGGGCTGAGCTCTGCCTCGGCCTCTTGCACGGCCTCGGCCTCGACCTCTGCCCCTCGTAGGAGCTGCCACTGGGGGCTCTGGCTGCAGCTTAGCTGAAAATGCAGTACGTGTTATCGCCATCTACGAGAGAACGAAAGTAGAAGAGTTCAATTAGTAATGAGAGAACAAAATCGCACGATAGAGAAGAATAGAAGTGAAATTTATTCCTAAAATTTATAGCCTTTGGAAGATAAGTACAGACGTCTCTGTACCGATCCTCCAGACTCTACTAAGCCTGCTCGTGACTTGTGAGACCTAGGCAACCTAGTGCTCTAAAACAAACTTGTCACGACCCGAAATTCTCACCTTCGGGACTGTGATGACGCCTAACATTTCACTTGCCAGGCAAGCCAATGTTAGAGGATTCTTTAAACCAATTTTAGTCAATTTTAATAATATAATCAATTAAACTAAATATAAGCTAAAACTGAAATGTGGAATAACATAAGGCCCATAATATCTGATACAATTCGGATCTGGAGTCACAACTCACGAGCTTCTAAGATTTTCTACAAATAGAGTATGAAAGAAATATAACTATTCTGAATGAAAAGAAACAGTTAAATAGGGGAGATAGAAGGGGACTCCAAGGTCTGCGGACGCCAGCAGATCTACCTTGAGTCTCCAATAAGCAAGTCCAAGCTGCTAAGCCTCACGATCAGCTAGGACCGGTACCAAAATCTGCACAAGAAGTGCAGAGTGTAGTATGAGTACAACCGACCCCATCTACTCGTAAGTGTCGAACCTAACCTCGACGAAGTAGTGACGAGGCTATGACAAGACACCCACATAATAAACATGTGCATATAATAGTATATGTACAAGAAAACAACAATAATAGCTAAACATGTACTATTGGGAGGTGGACATGCTAAAGGGATACGAGATACGAGAGATACAACGGAAATAATAACCATAACAGTCAATATGCCTTTAACCAGTAAAAAAACAATTAAGAATAATGAAGAAAATTGCATGGCATCACCCTTCTTTCTTTTACTCTCACCTCACAATGAAACAATGATACTGCACGATATCACCCTTCGTGCATTACCTCTCACAACATGGCACGACATCACCCTGCATGCATTAACACTCACAATATGGCACGACATCACCCTTCGTGCATTAACACTCACATACGGCACGACATCATCCTTCGTGCATTAATACTCTCCCTTACCACATAACAATGAACAAGTAGTAACAAGGAGATAGGATCAACAAGTATAAGCTTTACTTCAATAATGGTTCCACAATACCAATCTCAACTTGGAATCCATACTCAATTATCATAAAAGCCCATAAACACAGTAAGAATGATCAATTTAACAAATAACTAGTCTAAGCATGGATAACATGATCAAAGTAAGCAATAATTGCAAAGAACAATTCCCACCCGCATGCTTTAACCCGACAACAATGCATAAGTACTCGTCACCTCACATATACGTTGTACCCAATATCTAAACATGTAGCAAATAGATAAATAAGTCATAATCCCTCAAGTCAAGGTAAACCACGACACTTACCTAGCTCCAAAGGACCAATTCAAAGCTCAACCATGGCTTTGCCTTTCAAGCAAGCCTCTGAACCAATAGAATCTAGCAAATTACCAACCAAATGATCCAAATTAAGCCTTAGGAACTACCCACAATTGCAAAGAATTCAATTTAGATCATTATTGAAAAAGTTAACAAAAGTCAACTCCCGGGCCCGCTTGGTCCAAACCCAAAATTCGGACCAAAACCCGATTATCCATTCATCCCCGAGCCCGGTTATGTAATTTATTTTGGAATCCAACCTCAATTTGAGGTCTAAATCCCCATTTTACAAAAATTCCTAATTCTACCCAAAACCCCCCAATTTCCACCATGAAAATATAAGATTTTTGGTTGAAATCTTAGGAAATGTAGTGAAAGATTGAAATAAACTAGTTTAGAATCACTTACCAATGATTTGGGGAAGAAAGGTTCTTTGAAAAATCCCCTCTAGGGTTTCTTGTTTTGAAAATTTGAGAGAATGAACCAAAATCCCGTCTAACTCCCATTTTGATGAGTTGCAGATGTCGCATTTGCGACTTGGGATTCGCAATTGCGAACCCTGAAAATGGGAGAATTGCTTCGCAAATGCAAAGACTCCCCCATCTCTTCTAACATCGCATTTGCGAAGGTTTGTTCGCAAATGCAAACTTTGACCTTCCGAGATTGTGACCGTTTGATCGCAATTGCGATCACTGTACCCCCTTGACCCACTTCGCAAATGCGAAGTTTTGTTCGCAAATGCGAACTTGAGGTGCCCCAGCTAATCTTCGCAAATGCGATGAGTTGCTCGCAAATGCGAACCCATCAAAGGTCGCAAATGCGAAGCCTGACCTCGCAATTGCGAGGTCTGAGGCCTGTACCAAAAACTGAAGCACACCAGCAATGTTCTAAGTCAAATTCCACTCCGTTGCCTATCCGAAACTCACCCGAACGCTTGGGATCTAAACCAAATATGCACACAAGTCTAAAAATATCATACGAACGTGCTCATGCGTTCAAATCACCAAAATAACACCTAGAACTATGAATCGGACACCAAAATCAAATGAAATTTTTAAGAAACTTTAGAATTGCTATATTAACAACTGGAGGTCCGAATCACGTCAAACCAACTCCGTTTCTCATCAAATTTGACAAACAAGTCATATATGTCACACCTTTTTTTTTACCCCAAAAAAGATATGTTGCGTATTATAGATTGTGGATTAAAGAGTTTTTTCAATTAAAGTGACAAACTTGATTAGGGATTATTTTATTGCTTAGAGTCACCACTTGGAATTGATTTTTAAATGTTCCAAGTCACCTTTTATTTGAATCTTTAATCAAAGGAAGGTTTGATTCTATTATTATTGGTCTGCAAAAAAAAGTCCGGGTAAAGAATTCTGTTGACCGAGGAAAAGGTGTAAGGAATTCCCCGAGTCCCGTGGTTCTAGCACAGTCGCTATTATTGACCAAAAAATGGCTTGAATTATTTTTGGATAAACTGTGTTCTATTTACCTTAAATTACTATTGTCTAGTACCGCTTAATAATTAATTAAATTTTATTAACTTTGGCCTAGGAGCGTGGAAGCACACATGGTCTTTCTTTTTATCAATGCGTTTAAAAGGAGCAGGTATGAACACATGGTCAAACATAATTTGTTAGTTAGAGAGTAAAGGAGCGGGAATGCACACATGATTATGTTTATTAATTAAAGATGACCAAGGATCGTGTGTGAACACATGGTCCATATTTAGAGCATCCTAAAATTGACTTGCGTTTAATTAGTTAATAAGGTGATAAAGTTATTTAAAAGAAAATCGTATTATTAGAATTTTATGACTAAATTAAAATGTAAAAGGCTGGCCAACTTTTATTTAAATATGGACCAGCTTGTTTTATTTGAGAAAATGGGCCAACTTGAGTCTCATGGCAATGGGGCCACTAGGCCCCTTTTTATTTAAGAAAAATGCAAGATGTTTCCCAATTATTTATGAAATGGGCCAGCTGCTTATTGTTTTTGGGGCGTGACCAGCAAAATAAAATTATTAATACACTTAAATATACTATATATATATATATATATATATATATATATATATATATATATATATATATATATTATGACCCTTGAATCTTGAATTCATAGCCCACTCTACTAATGTATTATGACTCAAGGCTATTAACTGCATTAAAAGAAAACTGAAACAATAATGTAACAATAAGCAAGCAAGAGATAAAAGAAAATTAAAGGCATGAAATTGAGCAAAAGAAAAAGAGAAACGTTACTTTGGCTTATGAATTCCAACAAGGACCACTGTCTCATTATATTGAAACAAGGTTTTAATACCATTAAAACATGTCACCAAAACAAAATGCACCCCTTTTGACATGATTCTGTTAACATCAAACTCAATTGGACCTTTAAACACAAAACTTTAAACTTTTTCATTTAAACATACACTACGTGTTTTAATAAAATATACATACAAAATTTTTCTTTTTAACATGACAAGAGAATAGACTAACAATAACTAACTCATGAAAAATGATTCATAACTTCAAAGATATCGTTTCCAGACAATTTGACACAATAGCAATAAAAGGAAATAACTCCATACATTAGTATAGAAGAATCTTATAGCCAAAAACAATCAAAAGAGGTTGCAAGTAGTATTCAAAGCTTTTTCATTCAAAGAGGTGTAGATACATAGTTTTGAAGATTACCTAGTTGCAGCGACTCCTACTACTAGCAGCAATGTCGAACTTTGGACCAAATAAGCACACACACGCAACTACAAAAGACAGCAATAGCAACAGCAAACCCCAGAGAAATGTCCCAGAAAATGCCCAGCAAAGACACGTGAAACAGAAGCCAATGGCTCCACAGATATAGGCATTCAGCTGCTGATTTTTTTTTTCTCTCAAGTTTTTGCGCATTCGAGCAGCTCTAAAGATGTGTGTACATGTAAGATAGAGTGTGAGCCCTTTTATAGGAGAAGAGCAGCCCTTTAAATAGGCAAATAAAGTCAAATTTTTTGGACAGATTTTGGTTCACCAAAAGTCTGACTTTGTGTGCTAAACACTGTTCAAAAGCTGCAAAAAAGTATTGAATTTGTCACCACACAATGACTTTTAAGTTTTGTACTCCAAAGTCTTTGCACAGTAAAAACAACCAAACTTGTACTATTCCTTCTTTAATTTCAGCTTTTATCAACACAAAATTCAAATACTCAAATCCAATATAAACAAATTCACTAAGCGCTTGAAACTTTTATTATCAACTATCATGACTAAGCGAATAGCTATTTCAAAGCTAATGAATAACTAATTATCAGTGATTAATAACTATGAACGACTAAGCTAACATAGATTAAACACAACTAATAATAAAAATATAAATAATATAAATAATAATAATAATAATAAAAAAATCATAAACCATAGACATAAACTAACTACAATACAATTAGTAAAAACAGACAAAGGAAACGAGAATATGGGTATACCAAACGAGGGCGTTCGGGTTGGTCGCCGGAATTTGGCCGGATTTTTGGTTGCCGAATTTTCGGGATGGAATTGACATCAATAGGAAGGTCTTGAGGAGCTCTATCTGTTGATATAGGTATTGTGGGGGTGGTAGTGGCCGGAACTTCAAGAATTTGGGCAAAAATATGCGGCTAAAGTTTCCTAGATCTAAAATTCAAGGAGTTTGAGGGGTTTTTGAAGGATTTGGTTTGGAGATATGGAAAGAGGAGGTTGTGGAGATTACATGATATGAATTTGAGGGTGTTTGGAGGTTGTCCACCGTAGGTGAGCGATTTTCGGTGGGCGGCAGCGGTGGTGGGGGCAGATATGGGAGAGAGAAGAGAGAGGAAGAATAAAAGAATTATGGGGGAAATCAGGGCATTTTTCAGATTTTTGAGGCTTTAAATACCTCTTGAGAGATCAAATATGGATCATTAGATCAAGAGATGATCAATGGGTGAGATTTGATCTTGGGTCACTTAATGAAATGACGTAGTTTTGAGGCAAAACTACGTCGTTTCAGACCCTTTTAGTGGCATCCCCTTATCTTGCACTCTTGGCCACTTTCTCTTTCAAATTTGGCCTAATTCCCTTAATCAAACTTATTAAACTAAATTTATACAAATAAATTAATTAATTAAATAACTTATTCAAATGATCAATTAACTAGATTAATTCACCAATTGAACAGTTAGTTAAATCCTAAAATTAACAAATGAAGAAAGAACTTCTTTCTTTTTTTTTGTATTTTTATGATAGAAAATATGCAATCAAAGACACAAAAATTGAGAAAAATAATAAAGTAATAAAACACTAATGACTTTAGGAGGTGTTAAAATAGTGCAAAAATTAGGTATTCACAGCTGCCCCTCTTTGCTCGAGAACATGAAGAGTTTTCGTGCAAAGAAAAGTGAATGCCATGGCTAATTTTTGGCTCACATATCACTCCAATGAAAGCATTTTTTTTTTAAAAAAAATGGTGACCGAACCCTGCTTCCGAGGTTGCCTACATATCCTTGTTTAGAGGAATCAGGTCAGTGTAGTTCTAAAAAAAAATTTTTTTTTAGTAGCTGGGACTACCGGACACTGGAGTTAAGACTGTTGCTGCTGCTGTTGTTGGTGTTACTGTCGCTTGCTGCTTACATCAAAAGAAAAAGAGAAGATAACTACATATGTCTGCAAGCTAAGAGCTACAAAATTCCTATCTATATGTCTTCTGGAGTCAAATCTTGATTCTTGACTTGCTTGCTTGCGTTTATCTTAGATTGGATCTTGACGCCATTTGAAAAAAAGATTATGACTCAGTCTCAGTTGCTTGCTTCCGGATCAGAACTTGAGAAAATGAAACTTAAGGAGCTGGGCTGCTGACACATTATCAAAGCTAACTCCAACTATCTTGTGATCGAAAGACTTCTTTCTTGTGATGAGAAAACTGAAATTGCAAGCTTTAATCGTCACATGTGCTCTACGGTGGGCCTGCAAAGCCATCAAAGACGAACAAAACGAACAAAATTTTCCTGCCTTAGTTTGGCACTGAAAAACTTTTGTGAGTTATTGGGTAAAGCTGCAGATCGGCTTATTTTATTTGAAAAATGCAAAAATGAAACTAAAGGCTCCGAAAAGGATGTTTTTATCTTAGGTGTAAAATTGATAAAACTTAGACTTAGGAGGTGCATCTCCCCTGGGTAGCATTGGAATGACTGTGAGATTGAAGGACTCGAACTAGGATTTGTGTCTCCTTGGATTGATGACTCACATAAAGAAGTGCGTCTCCTATTAGAATGAACACGGTTGACTTAAGCTAGGAAGTGTGTCTCCTACGAGTGAGGATGAAGGACTCAGACTAGGATTTGTGTCTCCTTGGATTGATGACTCATATTAGGATATCCGTCCCCAATTGGAATGACTCAAACTATGAAGTGTGTCTCCAACGAATGAGGTTGAAAGACTCAGACTAGGAAGTGTGTCTCCTAGGATTGATGGTTTGCATTAGGAAGTGTGTCTCCTATTGGAATGACTCAAACTAGGAAGTGTGTCTCATACGAATGTGTGATGACCCAAAAGGTCATCTTTAAACTTAATAATTAATTCTGTGTTCTAAGACCTCAAAAAGCACTATTTATCACTCCTCGACTTGCGTGCACAGTTTATATAATTTTTCGGAAAGTTTTATGTGAAAAATGGATTAAAATGTGAAATAGAGCGTTAAAACTCAACTGAGTTGACTTTGGTCAACATTTTGAGCAAACGAACCCGGATCAGTATTTTGACAGTTCTTTTAGGTCCGTATCATGATTTACGATTTGGGCATATACCCAGAATTTAATTTGGAGGTCCCAATCCCAAATTATGACCATTTAACGAAAACTAGTAATTTAAAGGCTAAAGATTTCCAAAAGTTTGACCACGGATTTGACTTTTTGATATCGGGGTCGGAATTCGATTTCGAAAATTAGAATAGCTACGTTATGTCATTTATGACTTGTGTTCCAAATTTGAAGTCATTCCGGATTCATTTAACATGTTTCGACACAAGTTTTGTAAATTGAAAAGCTTGAAACTCAAAAGTTCGAATCGAGGTGTGAATTGTAATTTTGATGTTATTTGATGTGATTTGAGACACCGAGTAAGTTCGTGTTATATTACGAGACTGGTTGGTATAATTGGACGAGGTCCCGAGGAGTTCGGGTGAGTTTTGGACGAGTTTCAGACCCTTTTTGTAAAAATTGCAAGTCTAGTTCTGGTGTGTCGCACCTGCACAATTTTGGCCGCAGTTGCGAGGTCGCTTCTGTGGCTGAGAGACCGCAAATGCGGAGGTCTCGCTTCTGCGGCTTCCTTCGCGATTCTGCGTAGTCGCATCTGCGACGTGAAGGTCCGCAGATGCGGTCCTCTGCTGGGCAGCTTTGCTCCGCACATGCGAGCTTTGTCTCGCAAATGCGAGGCCGCAGGTGCGAAAATATAGCCCCCAGATGCGAAAATGCTGGGCAGAATACATAAAATCAGGTTTTAGCCATTTTTACTCATTTTTGAGTTTTGAGTCTCGGATTTTGGCGACTCCAAAGGGATTTTTCACGACTTTGAATTGGGTAAGTGTTATATAACCAAAAGTAATTATATTTCATAAATCCATGTCTATATTCATCATTTATTTCGGATTTAGATGGAAGAAATTTGAATTTTTGTAAAACTTTCCAAAAATAAAAAATTTAGATTTGAAGGTCCATTTGACATCGGAATTTAGTAATTTTGTATGGTTGGACTCATCTCGGAATGGGTGTTCAGATTTCGTAAGTTTTTCCGAGATTCGATACGTTGGCCCCACTGTTACTTTTTAGATGAATTTCGGATTTTAATCCAGAAAATTAGTAAATTCATATGGAATTAATTCCTACGGTTTGTATTGAGTATATTGAATTGTTTATGACTAGATTTGAGGATTTCGGACACAAATTCGTGAGGCAAAGGTTTATTGGATTCTTGAATTTGGTTGCAAAGCGAGGTAAGTGTCGTAGTTGACCTTGACTTGAGGGAGTAGGACTTAATTGTCTATTTGCTACATGATTTAATGTGCGGGTACAATGTATATGTGAGGTGACGAGTACTTACACGTTGTGGTTGAGTCAAAGCATGTGAGTGGAATTTGTTTATTATGAATAATTGTCTATTTAATTAAGATATTCCTGCTTAAGTTTATTATTGATTATTTGATCATTATTCGTGAAATTATTATTCATTTAATTATTGTTGAATATTTTGGAAGGTGAAGTCGGTATTTTGGTATTGAATTTATTGATAAGTGTATATCCCTGCACTTAAATACTCTTCCGAATTTATATTACTATTTTCATGGTAAGGAAGAGTGTAAAAGCACGAAGGGTGTTGTCGTGCCATTTGTGAGTGTAAAAGCACGAAGGGTGTTGCCGTACCATTTGTGAGTATAAAAGCACGTCGGATATTGTCGTGCCATTTGTGAGTGTAAGAGCACGAAGGGTGTTGCCGTGCCATTTGTGATTGTAAGAGCACGAAGGTTGTTGCCGTGCCATTTGTGAGTGTAAAAGCACGAAGGGTGATGCCGTGTCAAAAGAGAGTAAAAGCACGCAGAGTGGTGCCGTGACATTTTCATATTATCATTTGCTCATTTTATTGTTGATAAATTAATTGGTTGCTAAGTGACACTCCTCCTATTGAAATTATTATATCCTTTCCCTTCGCATGTTCCCTCCCAATTTATAAATTGTTATTTGTTGTATTATTTTTACTTCGTATTGGTATATACTTGTACAGGTGGTTTACATACGTGTCTTGTCATAGCCTCGTCACTACTTCGTCGAGATTAGGCTCGGCACTTACCAGTACATGGGGTCGGTTGTACTGATACTGCACTCTGCACTTCTTGTGCAGATTTCGGAGTTGGTCCCAGCGGCGTACTATAGATTTGTCCGGATACAGCTATCAGTGGAGACTTGAGGTATAACTGCACATCGTTCGTAGTTCTGAAGTCCCCTTCTATATTATCTCAGCTGTGTATTATATTTCAAACAGCTTGAATTTTATTCAGACCTTTATTTGTATTATTCTAGAAGCCCGTGCACTTCTGACTCCAGTTCTGGGATGGTATTTAGACATCGCTATTATTATGGATTATTCACTACATTTCAGTCCTTACTTCCGCATTTGTTTATTTGTTATTAATTAGTCAAAAATTATTATAAAATGGCCAATATTATTCTAACCTTGGCTTGCCTAGCAAGTCAAATGTTAGGCGCCCTCACGGTCCCAAAGGTGGGAATTTCGTGTCGTGACAGTTGGTATTAGAGTATTAGGTTACATAGGTCTCACGAGTCACGAGCAAACTTGGTAGAGTCTGAACGATCGGTATGGAGACGTCTGTACTTATCTTTCAGAGGTTATAAAGTTTAGGAACAATATAACTTCTTTCTTATTCTGTCATGCGATCGTATTCTATCATCGATAATTGAACCATTCTATTCTTATTCTCTCGCAGATGGCGAGAACACGTAATACATCTACCAACGAACAGGGACCAGAGCCCTCAGTGGCAACTATGACCTAGGGTAGAGGTAGAGGTCGAGGTCATGCTAGAGGCCGAGGCAGAGGCAGAGGTAGAGCTCAGTCTAGAGCTAGAGCAGCAACACCTGTTGTAGAACCTCAGGTAGCTCTTCAGGAGGAGGTTCCCGTTCAGACTGTACCGGTTGGACCAGTTCAGGTCCCGGAAGGATTTATAGCTACTTCAATGCTTCAGGACGCACTAGTCCGTTTGGTAAGTCTTATGGAGGGCGTGGCCCAGAATGGTACATTTCTAGTGGCACCAGCCATCTCACAGGCTGAGAAGGAGCACAAACTCCCACTACTCCCGCTCCGGAGCAGATGGCTCCCCAGAATCATGCTCCAGCAGCCCCGCTAGTTGGGGTAGTTCAGCCAGTTGTTGCGGTGCAGGCCGGTGATAGGCCCGCCATGTCTTCTGAGGCCTTATTGAGACTGGATAAGTTTACTAAGCTCTTTCCAGTTCACTTCAGTGGTACAACTTCTGAGGACCCATAGGATTATCTTGACCGCTGCCATGAGGTACTACGGAACATGGGTATAGTTGAGACCAGTAGGGTCGATTTTGCTGTATTTCAAATGACAGGTTCCGCCATGAGGTGGTGGAGAGATTATATATTACCAGACTAGTTGGATTGCTTGCATTGACTTGGGAACGGTTCTCACGGATATTTCTAGAGAAGTTTCTCCCTATCACATTGAGAGAGGATTACCGCATGCAATTTGAGCATCTACAGCATGGCAGTATGACTGTTACTCAGTATGAATCCCATTTTTTGGATTTAGCCCGTCATGCTCTCCTTTTACTACCTATTGAGGGAGAGAGAGTGAGGAGGTTTATTGAGGGACTCACTCACCCTATCAGGCTTCAGATGGCCAAGGATGCCGGAAGTGAGATTTCCTTTCAAGCGGCTTCTAATGTCGCGAGGAGGATCGAGATGGTTCTTGCAGATGAGAGAGGGAAGAGGTCTGATAAGAGGCCTGTTCAGTTCGGTGGTTTCAGTGGTGCCTCGTCTGGAGGCAGGGGTAATTTTGGTAGGGGTCATCCTCCTAGACCGCTTCATTCAGCACTTCAGGCATCTCCCGATGCTTCAGGGAGTCACGGTCCTATTATGCCCTTCTCTAGGCAGCCAACATTTATTGCACATTCAGCTCCTATCAGTGCACCACCACTCCAGAGTCACTGCAGCGGTTATTCGGCCCGTTCGGGTCAGCAGTCACAGCAGCCGAGGTCCTATTATATTTGTGGTGATCCAAGGCACATTGCTAGATTTTGTCCCATGTCTCAGGGCAACATGCAGCAGCAGGGTTCTCGTGCTATGGTTCCATCACCGGTTGCTTCACCTCTTGCTCAGCCAGCTAGAGGTAGGGGTCAGGCAGCTAGAGGTGGAGGTCAGACCGTTAGAGGTGGAGGCTAGCCAGTTAGAGGCCGTCCCAGGGACGCAGTTCAGAGTGGTGGGGCCCAACATTGATTTTATGCTTTTCTAGCTAGGCCTGAGGCCGAATCATCCAATGTCGTGATTAGAGGTATTATTCCAGTTTGCCATAGAGATGCTTCAGTTCTATTTGATCCAGGATCCACTTATTCCTATGTGTCCTCTTATTTTGCTTCATATCTGGTGATTCCTCGTGATTCTCTGAGTGCCCCTGTGCATGTGTCCACTCCGGTGGGAGATTCTATCATGGTAGATCATGTTTATCATTCATGTGTGGTTACTATTGGGAGTCTTGAGACTTGTGTGGATCTTCTACTTCTTGATATGGTAGATTTTGATGTCATCCTGGGAATGGATTGGCTGTCACCTTATCATGCTATATTGGATTGTCATGCCAAGACGATGACCCTAGCCATGCCGGGGTTACCTCGATTAGAGTGGAAAGGAACTCTTGGTCATTTTACCAGCAGGGTTATTTCTTATATGAAGGCTCGGCGTATGGTCGAGAAAGGGTGTCTAGCCTATTTGGCTTATATTCGCGATCCCAGTGCGGATTTTCCTTCTATGGACTCAGTACCAGTTGTTCGTGAATTTCCAGAAGTATTTCCTACAGATTTGCTGGGAATGCCACCCGACAGAGATATTGACTTCTGTATTGATTTAGCTCTGGGCACTCAGTCCATTTCTATCCCACCATACCGTATGGCCCCGCCAGAGTTGAAAGAATTGAAGGAGCAGTTACAAGACTTACTTGATCAGGGATTCATTAGACCTAGTGTCTCGGCCTAGGGTGCACCAGTACTATTTGTAAAGAAGAAAGATGGTTCAATGCGAATGTGTATAGAGTATCGGCAGTTGAACAAGGCTACTATCAAGAACAAGTATCCACTGCCAAGAATTGATGACTTATTCGATCAGCTTCAGGGTGCCAAGGTGTTTTCAAAGATCGACTTGAGGTCTGGATACCATCAGTTGAAAATTAGGGCATCTGATGTCCCTAAGACAGCTTTTCGGACTCGGTATGGCATTACGAATTCCTAGTGATGTCATTTGGGTTGACAAATGCCCAAGCAGTATTTATGGATTTGATGAATCGGGTTTTCAAACCCTATTCGAATTCTTTTGTGGTTGTATTCATTGATGATATCTTGATTTAATCCAGCAGTCGAGAGGAGCATGAGCAACATCTTCGGAGTGTGCTTCAGACTTTGAAGAATAATCAGTTATATGCCAAATTTTCAGAATGTGAATTTTGGTTAGACTCGGTTGCCTTTTTGGGGCATGTTGTATCGGCAAAAGGCATAAAAGTGGATCCTAAGAAGATTGAGGTTGTTCAGAATTGGCCTAGACCCACTTCAGTTACAGAGATCCGGAGTTGTCTGGGTTTGGCATGTTATTATCGTCGATTCGTGGAGGGGTTTTCATCTATAGCAAGCCCATTGACCAGACTAACCCAGAAAGATGTCCCATTCAGATGGTCATACGAGTGTGAGTTGAGCTTTCATAAGCTCAATACTGCATTGACTACGGCACCAGTGTTGGTATTACCTACAGGTTCAGGATCTTATACGGTGTATTGTGATGCATCTCGCGTTGGGCTTGGTGCAGTATTGATGCAAGATGGCAGGGTGATTGCATATGCGTCGTGGCAGTTTAAAGTACATGAGAAGAATTATCCTATTCATGACTTAGAATTGGCAGCCATTGTCCACGCTTTGAAGATTTGGAGACATTACCTTTACGGTGTCTCGTGTGAGGTTTTTGTTGATCACCGTAGCCTGCAGTATCTGTTCATGCAAAAAGATCTCAATTTAAGGCAGAGAAGATGGTTGAAGTTGTTGAAAGATTATGATATCACCATTTTGCATCACTCCGGAAAGGCTAATATGGTGGCCGATGCTTTGAGTAGAAAGGCTGTGAGTATGGGCAGCCTTGCTTATATTCTTGTTGGTGAGAGACCGTTAGCTGTAGATGTCTAGACTTTGGCTAATCAATTTGTGAGGTTAGATGTTTCGAAGCCCAGTCGGGTTTTAGCTTGCACAGTCGCTCGGTCTTCTTTATATGAGCGCATCAGAGGGTGGCAGTGTGATGATTCTCATTTACTTGTCCTCAAGGACACGGTGCAGCACGGTGATGCCAAACAGGTTATTGTGGGGAAAGATGGAGTTCTGCGAATGCAGGGTCATATTTGTGTGCCTAATGTAGGCTTCGTGAATTAATTCTTGAAGAGGCACACACTTCCAGGTATTCTATTCATCCAGGTACGCCAAAATATATCAAGATTTACGGCAACATTATTGGTAGAGGAGAATGAATAAGGATATAGTTGCATTTGTGGCTCAGTGTCTGAATTGTCAGCAAGTTAAGTACGAGCATCAGAGACCTGTTGGTTTGCTTCAGAAGTTAGAAATTCCTGAGTGGAAGTGGGAGCGTATCACTATGGATTTTGTTGTTGGGCTTCCACGGACTCAGAGAAAATTTGACGCAATTTGGGTCATTGTGGACAGGTTAACCAAGTCAGCACATTTCATTACAGTGGCAATTACCTATTCTTCAGAGCGGTTAGCTGAAATTTACATTCGTGAGATTGTCCGCCTTCATGGTGTGCCCGTGTCTATTATTTCAGATCGAGGTACACAGTTTACCTCACACTTTTGGAGGGTTGTACAGCATGAGTTAGGCACGCGGGTTGAGTTGAGTACCACATTTCATCCACAGACAGATGGACAGTCAGAGCCCACTATTCAGATATTGGAAGATATGCTTTACTCCTATGTTATAGAATTTGGAGGTTCTTGGGATCAATTCTTTCCACTTGCGGAGTTTGCTTATAATAATAGCTACCAGTCGAGCATTCAAATGGCTCCATATAAGGAATTATACGGAAGGTGGTGTCGTTCGCCAGTTGGCTGGTTTGAACCGGGAGAGGCTCGGTTGTTGGGTACCGATTTGGTACAGGATGCCTTGGACAAAGTCAAAGTTATTCAGGATCAACTTCGCACAGCTCAATCTAGGCAAAAGCATTATGCCGACCGTAAAGTTCATGATATTGCATTTATGGTTGGAGAAAGAATATTGCTCCGGGTTTCACCTATGAAAGGTGTAATGAGGTTCGGAAAGAAGGACAAGTTGAGCCCTAGGTATATTGGACCCTTCGAAATTCTTGAAAGGGTAGGTGAAGTAGCCTACATGCTTGCACTACCACCTAGTTTATCAGTAGTTCATACGGTTTTCCATGTGTCTATGCTCCGAAAATATCATGGTGATCCGTCCCATGTGTTAGATTTCAGCTCAGTCCAATTGGACAAGGATTTGACTTATGAGGAGCAGCCGGTAGCTATTCTAGTCCGGCAGGTCCGACAGTTGAGGTCTAAGAGTTATCCTTCAGTTCGGGTAAAATGGAGAGGTCAGTCAGTAGAAGCATCTACCTGGGAGTCCGAGTCGGACATGCGGAGTAAATATCCACACCTTTTCACTAGCTCAGGTACTTTTTCTAATTCCGTTCGAGGACGAACGTTTGTTTTAGAGGTGGAGAATGTGATGACCCAAAAGGTCATCATTAAATTTAATAATTAATTCTGTGTTCTAAGAACTCAAAAAGCATTATTTATCACTCCTCGACTTGCGTGCGCAGTCCGTATAATTTTTCGGAAAGTTTTTATGTGAAAAATAGAATAAAATGTAAAATAGAGCCTTAAAACTCAATTGAGTTGACTTTGGTCAACCTTTTGAGCATACGGATTCGGATTAGTATTTTGACAGTTCCGGTAGGTTCGTATCTTGATTTGGGACTTGGGCGTATGCCCGAAATTCAATTTGGAGGTCCCTAGCTCAAGTTATGACCATTTAATGGAAACTAGTAATTTAAAGGCTACAGATTTCCAAAAGTTTGACCACGGATTTGACATTTTGATATCGGGGTCGGAATCTGATTTCGAAAATTAGAAAAGCTCCGTTATGTTATTTATGACTTGTGTGTCAAATTTGAAGTCATTCCGGATTCATTTAACATGTTTCAGCACAAGTTTTGTAAATTGAAAAGTTTGAAACTCAAAAGTTCGAATCGAGGTGTGAATTATAATTTCGATGTTATTTGATGTGATTTGAAACCCCGAGTAAGTCCGTGTTATGTTACGGGACTGGTTGGTATAATTGGACGAGGTCCCGAGGGGCTCGGGTGAGTTTCGGATGAGTTTCAGACCATTTTTGTAAAAATTGCAGGTCTGGTTCTGGTGTGTCGCACCTGCGCAATTTTGGCCACAGGTGCGAGGTCGCTTCTGTGGCTGAGAGACCGCAAATGCGGAGGTCTCGCTTCTGCGGCTTCCTTCGCACTTCTGCGTAGTCGCATCTGCGACGTGAAGATCTGCAGATGTGGTCCTCTGTTGGGCAGCCTTGCTCCGCAAATGCGAGCTTTGTCTCGCAAATGCGAGGCCGCGGGTGCGAAAATATAGCCCGCGGATGCGAAAATGCTGGGCAGAATACATAAATTCAGGTTTTAGCCATTTTTACTCATTTTAGAGTTTTGAGTCTCGAATTTTGGTGATTCCAAAGGGATTTTTCATGACTTTGAATTGGTTAAGTGTTCTATAACCAAAAGTAATTATATTTCATAAATCCATGTCTATATTCATCATTTATTTCGGATTTAGATGGAAGAAATTGGAATTTTTGTAAAACTTTCCAAAAACGAAAAATTTAGATTTGAAGGTCCATTTGACATCGGAATTTAGTAATTTTTGTATGGTTGGACTCATCTCGGAATGGGTGTTCGGATTTCGTAAGTTTTTTTGAGATTGGAGACGTGGGCCCCACTATTGATTTTTGAGATGAATTTCGTATTTTAATCCAGAAAATTAGTAAATTCATATGGAATTAATTCATACAGTTTGTATTGAGTATATTGAATTGTTTATGAGTAGATTTGAGGATTTCGGACACGAATTCGCGAGGCAAAGGTTTATTGGATTCTTGAATTTGGTTGCAAAGCGAGGTAAGTGTCGTGGTTAACCTTGACTTGAGAGAGTAGGACTTAATTGTCTATTTGCTACATGATTTAATGTGCGGGTACAACATATATGTGAGGTGACGAGTACTTATGCGTTGTGGTTGAGTCAAAGCATGCGAGTGAATTTGTTTATTGTGAATAATTGTCTATTTAATTAAGATATTCCTGCTTAAGTTTGTTATTGATTATTTGATCATTATTCGTGAAATTATTATTTATTTAATTATTGTTGAATATTTTGAAAGGTGAAGTCGGTATTTTGGTATTGAATTGATTGATAAGTGTATATCTCCGCACTTAAATACTCTTCCGAATTTATATTATTATTTTCATGGTAAGGAAGAGTGTAAAAGCACGAAGGGTATTGCCGTACCATTTGTGAATGTAAAAACACGAAGGGTGTTGCCGTGCCATTTATGAGTGTAAAAGCACGAAGGGTGATGCCGTGTCAAATGAGAGTAAAAGCATGAAGGGTGGTGTCGTGCCCTTTTCATATTATCATTTGCTCATTTTATTGTTAATAAATTAATTGGCTGATAAGTGACACTCCTCCTGCTGAAATTATTATATCCTTCCCCTTCGCATGTTCCCTCCCAATTTATAAATTGTTATTTGTTGTATTATTGTTACTTTGTATTGGTATATACTTGTACATGTGGTTTACATACGTGTCTTGTCATAGCCTCGTCACTACTTCGTCGAGGTTAGGCTCGGCACTTACCAGTATATGGGGTCGGTTGTTGATCTCTACCAAACCAACGCCACAATTAAGTAGTGAGGCGGTCGATGCAATAATAAACCCAACGAAGGTTGGGATCGAATCCACAAGGAGTTAGAATATGGGATTAGGTGTATATCTAATTTAATTGCAAGTTTTGGCTCCAATTACACTTCCACAAACTTGATTGGTGTTCTACTTCTACTTTACTCTATTATTTGCAAGTATAAAACTAAGGACAATATTTTTGGTTTTGAGTTTTTCAAGTGATTAAAAGGGACTAGGGTCGTGACTTCTACCTAGGTGGTTATCAAATGGGTTGTAAACACCAGGGCAAATTTGATTAGTTGGGGTCGTGATGTAGCAATCACATCCGGTTACTCACTCTATGCCTCTCGGTAGTTTGAGTGATTTTGCCCAATTTGGCTTTCTCAAGTCCAATTAGGTATTTGCACAATGCAAGTGATATTAGCTCAAGTCGGGTATTACTATCTCTAGGTTTAACCCTTTAATCGGGGCTATCAATTTCTTGAGTTCACCCCAATTTTTTGTTAGCCAAGTTTTCCTAGACTTAGTCTCTCTTTCTCGAGTAGAGGCTAAGTCAAATAGGTATGAATCAATGTTTGCAACCATTGATTCTAGGATTCAATCATGAACAAGGCTAAATATCACTAACCTAATAAAAAATAAGCCCTAAATTAAACACCCATCAAATACCCATACTAGGGTTGGGTCACAACCCTAGCTAAAGATTTAGCTACTCATGAAAATTACAGAAATCAAAGAAGAAATTAAGATAGAATGCATATTAATTGATTAGGGAAAGAAAATCTAATGTATATATGTTAATCTAGTACAAAAATTCTCAAAATAGCAAAGAAAAATGGCTCAGGTGCTCTTCTCTAACGTTACTTAACCTAAAAATGACAAAAAGTTCTATTTATACTAAGCTGAAAATATCTGACAAAAATGCCCCTACGGAGGTTGTGTGGCCGCATAATTCTGGTGCGGTCCGCACATTGAGCTTCTGCGGCCGCACAATTATTGTGCAGTCCGAATTCTTGGAATTTTTGGGCTTGGAACTTTGGGTCTTCTTCGGTCCGCATAAAAAAGAGTGCGGTCGCACTCCTGATTGTGCGACCGCATAAAAATGATGCGGTCCGCACTCCTTGACTTTGAACTTGAATCCAACTCTCTGATTCTTCACTCTTGCGGACCGTATAATAGTGAGTGCGGCCGCACTTGATATTTTGTGGCCGCACAATTTTGGTGCGGTCCACACTCCTTCAGCTTGCCCAAATACTATTCTCTGAATCTCCTCTTTGCGGCCGCACTAGAATTGTGCGGTCCGCACTGCCGGCCTTTTTGCCCTGTTTTGGTTCTTGTTCACTTTAGACTCCTTTATGAGTTGATTTTGACTTCTTTGGCTCATATCCCAATATTCCTGCAAGTAAGCACATTTTGTTAGTTTCCGAGAATGCCTTTAAGCATTTTTTAGCTAAATCACAGTAAAAAGAGAACAAATAATAGGTCAAAATCCCTACTTATCAACTCCCCCAAACTTAAGCTTTTGCTTGTCCTCAAGCAAATAAGGCAATTTCCACCTCCACTAGAAAAAGAGATATTTCAGCTGGCTTAAGGTGAATCAATCACACATCAATTGGGACCAACAATTACCCACAACACATATGAATTATCAACAATGCAATGGTTTGACTTTTTGAGTACAATAGTTCTAATGTGACACTAGAGCATCAAGAGTTGACTCTATTCATCAAGGAAGCTCGCTCTTTCACGTAGGTCATTATGGATCCCAAACTACTACTCATCTACTCTCCATTAGCACATCTCACTTTAGAATGCAACACTCGGTACAAGGATTGTGAAAAGTTCATTCATCTCTCTTAAACGAATGCCACAAGTCTGGCTCTACGTACCATAAGCTTGCCCCTCATGTAAATCATCACTAATATAAGCTCACTCAACTTGAAATCATGTAGAGCTTTTGCGGGATGTAATGAAGGCTTTTGGACAAAGGTAGGACTTGTTGGAGTAGAATGGTTTCATCTTTCCTTAAGCACTCCATTTTCTCTTTTCAGCTCATACTTTCTCGACTCTTTGAGTCATTTTCTTCTTCCTCGGGGGAACTAAAGAGACGTAACGTCACTCTTTCTTGATCATGACATTCATTTTTCTCCTTTTCTATTTACTTTAGCCTTTTATCCCTACTTTCTTTTGAATTCCCTTCAACTCTTCATTTTATTCACTTTCTTTTTGGCATTTTTCTTCTTTTTTTTTCTTTGCCTTCCCTTTTCTTCATTTCTTTCTCTTCTTTGTACCTTTTATCACTTCAAACTCCTCTTCTCTCCCCCAAACTTATGTTTTAGCCCATTGTTTCTCAATAATGCTAAGGAAAGATCGGGTGCCAAGAGAGGTCACTACAGAACGGATAAAGGCTTGTAACGTGGTTATTGAAAGAAAAAGGTTTCGGCTCTAAGGGGTTGACTAGGGTTATCACATTGGTAGGCTATGGAAGATTTCAATTTCAAATTGGATCAAGGAGATCCTACAATTATTTCTCAACCCAAGCTACACTTAGAAATTCGCCTAGAAAAACACTCGGGGCAAGTTCTAGACTATTGGCACGGGAACTTGGACTTGTAATTCAATTCCTCACCTCTCACACTGCTGGATTGGTAAAGAGAATGGAGTCGAGGGCCCACAACAACCCTAGCTAAGATTGAGAATCACAAATGGCTCGACTGAACCACTCAATGATTGTTTGAGTCAACACAAGAGTCTAAAGGTCATAACTAGAGCTATTTTATGCCAACAACTTTGTTTTTAACCATAAGGTCAGAGGTAAATGTGTTGGTACCAAGTGAAGCATGCTCGAGACACTTTTATTCATTACTACTATATTTTGTCAAAACATAAAAGAAAATGGACTCAATCTCTTAAGAAGGTTGTCACGCCATCCATCGTTGGGAAGAGCCACCCGGTTCACACAAAATCCATCTTTGGAAAGAACCGTGGCATTAAGAAAACCAAAGGCTTATTGTTCACTCAAAACGTAAAAAGAAGCTAACAAATTAAAAAGAAGCTACTAAAGTAAATAAGAAGTTATATTACTAAGGAAAAGCAAACTAAAGAAGCTATGAAGTAAACTACAGGAAGCGAGATAAATGAATATACAAACCGAAGTCTAATGAATATATACATAAGGGAAATGAATATCTACATCAAATGGGGAGAATATATACATACCAAAGGGAAAATAAGAATGAAAGAAAAATAGTATCAGAGTTATTACATACCAAATGTCAAATGTCAGTTCATCAAAATAGACCACCCCCCAAATGAAAAATAATCATTGTCCCCAATGCTTAACAAACGTAGGAACAAGGAAGGGATAGAGAATCAAGAGAACTCCCTATGTGGTCTCAGTCTATATGGGATCATCAGCACCCTCTGTCTCATCTAACTGTATGTCATCATCTCCTGGCTGAGGGACAACTGGGTTGCTGAGCATCTGTATCATCTCCTCAGCAGTGTGTGCAGTCGCAACCGGCTCCTCAGACTGGCTGGCTGCTGCCTCTAGTGTTGGGACTGTCTGTTCCATAAAAAAGTCCAATGGAAGATCTCCGACAGATGCAATCTTTGCAGCCTCTTTGCTCAGCTTCTTTACCGACTTCTTTGATGTCTGGGATCTACGCATCTTCTTGACCTGTTTGCCCAAATCCTTAATGACATTCCCATGCATCACCAGAGTATCAATAATGTTCTTTTGGTTCTCCAAAATCTTCTTCAATGTTTCCTCCATTGACGGAGGTACCTGTGGCTCTGTTGGGGCTGAGGACTGTGCTGCAACAGCACTGGATATATCAGTCAGCTTTGTAGTAGCTGCCTGTATCCAGTTGTAGAGACTCGCCAATGTCTGGAAGACTTGCGATGCAGTCTGAGGAAATGTAGATGAAGTCGGCACTGATAATGTCACTGATAGTCTAGCAGAAGCAGATGGTCTGGAAGATGAAGGTGGCATGGTTGTTGTCCCGGTAGAAGTACCGGCTGTGGTGGATGGCTCGGCAGCTGAATCAGTAACCACTACCATTGGCTCCTCAGACTGGCCAGTGGAGGTAGTAGTTTTACCCTTGAATTTTGGGTTGTCACCTCCCTGAAGTTGGTACCAAGAGAAAGGCTTCTTGGCCTTCACCTCGATGTCATAATGCCTTGGCTCCACCCCTTGGTCCTTGAAGTACTCTGTGAGGACGTTCGGGTACGGGTAGGACCTTTTATCTTTTTGGACAGCCGGAGTGATGTTTGTGGACATAATAGCACCCATATTAATTGGGTACCCAGCCATAATTGAGGCTACCAAGACTGCACGGGGAAGGGGAAGATTGTTCTCGTTGAAGCATGGATCAATGCGGCTACATACAAATGTTTGCCACCCTTTTGCTTCAAAGTTTAGGGTGGCTCGGACTATTGGAACTCCTGCTGTGAGCCACGGAGGTGTTGACCCTCGAATTGCCAGAATATCAGCTAGCCATGGGCGAGCTGCGTCACCCATAGCCAGCTTCTCCAGGTATTGGACTGCCTCCACTTCCTCAAACCCCACATACATGTTCAAGGTGCAGGCATCAAACTTGATTTTTAAATTTCAAACTTTTGTCACCTTGGTACCCTTTTTTATATGAGCTACATTGGTGTAGAATTCCTTGACCAAATGCTCATTGGCATCCATAATGCGGTGGGTGAACCATTTCCAATATTTTCGCTCCCAGAATTGTCGGAGGACATTGGGGTTGTGCTTGTCTAGATCTTTCATCAAGAACTGCCACTCAAGAGTGAGTGACCGCAGCGACCACCATTCCCTAAATTTAGCAAAGGTAGCAGCACTGATGAATCTGTCCTCCCAAATCTATGGTCTCTTTTATCTCTCCAAACCTCCTACTGTAGTATCCTTCCCTCTCCCATCATCTGGGACATCATCATCATCCACATTAATTGGATCGGCTAGAGTATGTGAGGAAGAGGGCTCAGAGGCTTGACTACCCTCTTTCGAACCATCAGAGGAACTGGCAGAAGAAGACGACTCATCTACTAGGTGGAATCTATCAGGAAACTATTGTGATTGGGCTTCTGGCTATGATTGCACGGAGTTACCCTCAGATGCTTCCCCAGATGGGACATACTCACTGGTTTCCAAGGGTTCGGGAGGTCAGTTGGCTGTAGCTTTCTTACTTATAACCCTTTGAAGTGCTAGAGGTAGGTTGCTTTTACCTCGACCTCGGCCTCGAGAGGGTTCTTCCCTCCCTTGCGATGTATCTTCTCTACCACATGAGCGAACCATTATTTGCAATGCATAAGGATAAAAGTCAGTTAGATTTGTAAACCACAGGTGCATGCAAAACAACTGCAGTAAAGCAGTCTCAGAAGGGGTAGTGCGGACCACACAAAAGTGAGTGCGGCCGGAAACTGCCCAGTGCGGACCGTACAAAAGTGAGTGCGGCTGCATAACCAAAAGTGCGAACCGCACAATTTTTGAGTGCGGCCGCACAGCCCCAGGTTCAGACTATTGGGGTCTCTGATATTTCATCAGTGCAGACCACACAAAAAATGAGTGTGGCCGCACAAGTCCACTGCGGACCGCACAATTTTGAGTGCGGCCGCACAAATCATGCACACTGATACCCCAGTTCAGAGAACTGCGGACCACATAAAAATATGAGCGGCCACAGAAGTTCATGGTACAGACCGCACAAAAGTGAGTGCGGTCACACAATTTGAATTCAGGCGGTACTGACTTAGGGTTCATGGAATTTTATTCACAAATTACTCAAGTTTTTAGCAATTAAACATCATTAGTCACTTACCCATACCCCAGTTAACATTTAAAAAGGCTACCCACATGATTCTAAGCACAAACAACTAACCATTGACATATTTAGGCATGGAAATAACCCTAGTCAAAAGAATAAAATTAACGAAAAATCTAAAGAATAAATTAGCATACCAGTAATGAAGATGCAGGTGAGATTCAACACTGATGAAATGGGGAGAGATTGAAAACAATGAGGATATGCACTGTGCTAGCTTAGCTTCAGGTTTCAAAAGAGCGTAAAGTAAAAAGCTGAGGGAGGCCCTATTTATACTTTTACCCGTCGGGCCCACAATTTTACCTGGAGTGCGGTCGCACAATTTTGAGTGCGGTCCACACTCATTACCTGCCCTTGTGAAGAATTGTTGCGGACCACACAACAATGAGTGCGGCCGCATAATTAGTGCGGACCGCACAAAAATGGGTGCGGCCGCATTTTGTTAAGAATTTTTTTCAGGCCAAACTTCAGAGACCATGTATTTTTCATCTCCCAATTGTGCGACCGCACACAAAATTGTGCGGCCGCAGAGTGGCAGTGCAGCCACATTTTGTTAAGGATTTTTGTCAGGCCAAACTTCAGAGACCATGTATTTTTCATCTCCCAGTTGTGCGACCGCAGAGTGACAGTGCGGTCCGCATAATTCTAGTGCGGTCTGCACTTTTGTGACACTTAGCCAAATTTTTCATGTTCAGTTCCTGCAATGCACACCCATTCCTGCATACACTTCAAAACTAGTTAGTACAAAATAAAGCCTATCTAATCTAAAGAAGAAAAACAAGAAAAAGAAAAAGACACATGGGTTGCCTCCCAAGAATCGCCTGATTTAACGTTGCGGCACGACGCATGTTACCATCAATCACTTGAAATGGAGCAATGCCACATCGTGGCCATCATCACCCTTGCCAAGATAATGTTTAACCCGGTGCCCGTTGACTCTAAACACCTTATCATTCTTATTTTTCAAATCTAGAGCACCAAAGGGTGTCACATGTACAACTTCAAATGGGCCACTCCACTTTGATTTTAGCTTTCCTGAAAACATCCGCAACCGAGAGTTGAACAAAAGCACAAGATCATCTTTTTTGAATTCTTTGTTCCAGATATACTTGTTATGGAGGTACTTCATCTTATCCTTATACAAGGACGAACTGGAGTATGCATGGAACCGAAACTCATCAAGTTCATTCAATTGCTCCACCCTAAGATTTGCAGCTACATCCCACTCAAGGTTAAGCTTCTTTAACGCCCACATAGCCTTATGCTCAAGTTCCACCGGAAGGTGACAAGCTTTCCCGAACACTAACCGATATGGAGACATACCAATTGGTGTTTTGTAAGTTGTTCTATAAGCCCAAAGAGCATCATCAAGTTTCTTCGACCAATCTGTCCGATTGGCATTCACAGTCTTTGACAGAATACTCTTGATCTCCCGGTTGGAGACTTCAACCTGTCCACTTGCTTGAGGATGATAGGGGGTCGACACTTTATAAGTGACACCATACTTGGAGAGTAAAGTATCAAAAGCTTTGTTGCAAAAGTGTGATCCCCCATCACTAATGATGGCCCTTGGAGTACCAAACCTTGTGAATATGTTCTTCTTCAAGAAAGCTACCACACTCTGAGCTTCATTGTTGGGCAAAGCCACAGCTTCAACCCATTTGGATACGTAATCCACATCTACCAATATATAGGTGTTCCCACATGAGCTCACAAACAGACCCATAAAATCAATGCCCCAAACATCAAAAATATCAATCTCTAGGATGGTGGTGAGAGGCATCTCATTTTTCTTGGAGATCCCACCGGCCCTTTGGCATTCATCACAACGCTTAACGAGATTGCTAGCGTCCTTGTAAAGGGTAGGCCAATAGAATCCACAGCTTAGCACCTTTGTAGCAGTTCTCGCTCCACCATGGTGACCACCATATGGCGAAGAGTGGCAAGCTTCAAGAATACCCAATTGTTCTTCTTCTGGTACACATCTTCTGATAACACCAACAGTACAAATTTTGAAGAGATATGGCTCATCCCAATAGTAGTCTAGGCAGTCTCGTTTGAGCTTCTTCCTTTGGTTTGAAGAGAACTTATTTGGAACAATGCCACTCACAAGATAGTTGGCCACATCGGCAAACCATGGCATGCCAGTCATAGAAATGGAAAGGAGTTGTTTGTCAGGAAATGAATCATTAATCTCAAGGCCATCATGTGGCCTCCCCTCCTCCTCCAATCGGGACAAGTGGTCCGCCACTTGATTCTCACTACCCTTGCGGTCTTGAATCTCTAGATAAAACTCTTGCAAAGAAGCACCCACCGCATCAACCTTGCCTTAGAGTCTTTTTTACTCATCAAATAACAAAGTGTCGCATGGTCGGTGTGAATAATCACCTTTGTACCCATTAGGTACGGGCGGAACTTCTCCATAGCAAAGACAATGGCTAGGAGTTCTTTCTCGGTCACCGTATAGTTTACATGGGCCTCGTTCATGGTCTTGCTAGCATAGTAGACCGGATGAAAGATCTTGTTAATTCGTTGCCCCAATACCGCTCCAACCGCCACATCGGTTGCATCACACATGAGCTCAAATGGTAAGCTCCAATTCGGCGCGGTGATAATAGGAGTGGTAGTCAACTTATACTTGAGTAGTTCAAATGCCTTCATACAATCTTCATTGAAAAGGAACTTGGCATCTTTCTCCAAGAGTTTGCACAAGGGATTTACCACCTTAGAAAAGTCCTTGATGAATCGGCGGTAAAACCCTGCATGACCTAGAAAGCTCCTCACTCCCTTTACGGAAGTTGGGGGAGGGAGTTTTGATATCACTTCAATTTTTGCTTTATCAACCTCAATACCATTCTTGGAAATCTTGTGACCCAGGACAATGCCCTCTTCGACCATAAAATGACACTTTTCCCAATTCAACACCAAGTTAGTTTCCTCACAACGTGCCAATACCTTATCCAAGTTATCCAAGCACTCTTCAAAAAAATTCCCCATGACAGAAAAATCATCCATGAAAACCTCGAGAAAGTCCTCCACCATATCGGTGAAGATAGCCATCATGCACCGTTGAAAAATTGCCGGTGCATTGCATAACCCGAATGGCATCCGCGAGAATGCAAAAGTGCCATAGGGAGAAGTGAAAGTGGTCTTCTCTTGGTCTTCAGAAGCAATAAGAATTTGGTTATACCTGGAATATCCATCAAGGAAGCAATAATAAGCACGTCCGGCTAACCTATCCAACATTTGATAAAGAAATGGAAGCGGAAAATGGTCTTTCCGAGTAACTTTGTTGAGCTTCCTATAATCCATGCACACTCTCCACCCGGTGACAATTCTTATGGGGATCAATTCATTTTTGTCATTTGTTATCACAGTCATGCCCCCTTTCTTTGGGACACATTGCACCGGCGAGGTCCACAAACTATCAAAAATGGGGTAAACAATCCTAGCATCCAACCACTTGATGATCTCTTTCTTTAGTACCTCTTGCATGGCCTCATTCAATCATCTTTGATGTTCCACGGAGGGTTTGGCATCCTTCTCCAAAATGATTTTGTGCATGCAAAAGGCGGGGCTTATACCCCGAATATCCGCCAATGTCCAACCTATTGCTTTCTTCCTCCTTTTGAGCACCGCAAGGGTGGAATCTACCTGCACGTTAGTTAAGCACGAGGAAAGAATAACAGGTAAAGTAGAACAAAGGCCTAGAAACTCACACCTGAGGTGTGAAGGCAAAGGCTTTAACTCCAAGGTGGGAGGCTCCTCGATTGAAGGCTTTGTTAGTGGAGTCTTCCGGTTTTCGAGATCCAAGAAAAGTTTTCGGGGCTCATAAGTATATGATCCCATTCCTTGCAAAGCATTGACACAATCTACAAAGTTTCCCTTCTCATCCTCATCACGATTCAACAACACAGCTTCCAAGGTATCTTCAACATTTATCACAGCACTAGCGTCATCAACAATTACTTCGGTCACAAGATCCACAAACGAACACACTTAGTTGCTATTTGGCTGCCTCATTGATTTACAAACATGGAATACCACTTTTTCATCGCCCATCCGGAAGGTGAGCTCGCCAGCTTCTACATCAACTAAGGCCTTCCCTTTAGCAAGGAAAGGTCTCCCCAAAATGATTGGCACCTCGTAGTAAACCTCACAGTCAAGTATCACAAAATCTGCGGGAAGGATGAACTTGTCGACCCGAACTAACACATCATCAATTATCCCCAATGGATTTTTCATTGTCTGATCCACCATTTGCAACCTCATGGATGTGGGTCTTGGTTTCCCAATCCCTAACATTTTGAACACAGAATAGGGCATCAAGTTAATGCTTGCCCCAAGTCACATAAAGCTTTGGCGAAATTTGCACTCCCAATAGTGCACGGGATTGTGAAAGCATCGGGGTCTTCCAACTTTGGAGCCATGGAGTGCACAATAGCACTCACTTGATGTGTCATTTTGATCATTTCATAGTTCATTGATCTCTTCTTTGTTACCAAATCCTTCATGAACTTGGCATATCCCGGCATTTGTTCTAAGGCTTCAACCAACGGCACATTTATGGACAAACTTTTCATCATATCAATGAATTTCTTGAATTGATTCTCATAGTGTTGCTTTGCAAGTCTTTGAGGGTATGGAGGAGGAGGAGGAGGCCTTGGCATTGGTGTCTTAGCCTTTGGCACTACCGGCTCCGGCATGTCAATCACGTGCTCCCTAGACGGGTTCACATATTCTTGCGTCTCCTCCACATTTTCATCAATATCAATCCTTGCTTCTTCATTAGCTTGAACATCATTGCTTGGCTCATCATCATCTTGCACCAACACATCATCACCCACATGTCTTCTTTGGTTTGAGGTACTAGCAACTCCACCTCTCCCACTTCTTGTTGTTACGGCCATTGCATGCCCCGTATTCCCACCTTTCGGGTTCACCACCGTATCACTAGGTAGTGCCCCCTTTGGGCGAGTATTTAAAGCTTGAGAAATTTGGCCAAGTTGTACCTCCAAGTTGCGGATAGAAGTGTTGTGGGAGGCTAATTAGGCATCGGAGTCGGCGTTTTTCTCCATCATTTGCTTAAACGTGTTTTCAATCCGTCCCATTTCACTATTAGAAGTATTAGGACCTTGCGACGGATATGGAGGCGGGTTGTTTGGTTGTTGATACATCGGGGGTCTCTGAAAGCCCGACCCCCAATTTCCTTGAATGTTAATGTTCCAACCCCTTGATTATTGTTGCCTCCCCAATTGCTTTGATTTTTGCCACCGCAATTACCTTGATTATTTCCTCCCTAATTGCCTTGATTACCCCAATTGATTTGATTATTGTTGTTGCCACCACTCCAATTTCCTTGGTGGTCTTGGTTGTTCTAATTTCCTTGGTTTCCTTGTGATCTCCATTGTTGTTGATTTGGAGCATTGCTTCTTTGACCTTGATAATTGTTGACATATTGAACCTCTTCATCTTGCTCATCATATGAATCATCTTGATTATACCTACTATTACTTTGCTTAAATTGTTCCGGATGGTTTTGTACTTGTTGACATCTCTTGTTTACCATCATGTTCACTCCTTCCATAGCATTCACCTGTTTTGGCCCTTGAACCTGTTGAAGCTGAGCCTTGGCCAATTGGTTCATGGTGATTGTCAACTCCGCAATAGCTTGCCCATGATCATGTAGATCCTTGTGTAGGTGAATAACATTTGGGTCACCCTGAGGAACATTGGCTCTACTTTGCCATGCTGAAGAGGTGTCCGCCATCTCATCAAAGATTTCACAAGCTTCAGAGTAAGGTGTGTTCATGAAGTTACCCCCAGTGAGTTGATTTACCACACACTGATTCGTTGCGTTGATCCCCCTGTAGAAGGTCTGTTGGATCATGGCATCGGTCATATCATTGTTCGGGCATTCTTTGACCATGGTACGATATCTTTCCCAAATCTCGTGCAATGGCTCATTGGGCTCTTGTTTGAAAGCTAGAATTTCATCCCTTAGTATAGCCATGTGCCCCGGAGAGAAGAATTTGGCAATGAACTTCTCGGCCAACTCATACCAAGTGTGGATGGAATGATTGGGTAATCTCTCTAACCAGTCCAAAGCCTTTCCCCGTAGAGAAAAGGGAATTAGCCTTAACCGCAGTGCATCCTCGGAGACATTTGTTTGCTTGCTCCCCAACAAATATCGACAAAAACCTTGAGATGCTTGTAGGCATTTTGGTGTGGAGCTCCGGTGAAGAAACCTCGCTGCTCAAGCAGTGTAAGCATCACGTTAGTTATTTGGAAGTTGCCCGCCCTAATCCGGGGCGGGACTATTGCACTTGCATAGCCCTCATTCGGCAACACCCGGTGCGCTGCTCTTGGTGAAGGTGGGGGAGGGTTTGGGACATTATCATTAGGCGGTCGGCCTCGCCTGTTTACTTGAGGCTCGGGATGAACCTCATCCACTTGATCATCATCTACCTCTTCTCCCAATGGTAAATTTCCGAGGGGCTCGTTGTTAAGGGCCATTTTGTACCTAAAAGCAATTCATAAACAAAATTAGTGGCTTGAAAGGAAAGAAAGACAAAACACACAAATACTTAGATATATAGCTAAATCCGTTTAACTCCCTGGCAACGGTGCCAAAAATTGATCTCCGCCAAACCCACACCACAATTAAATAGTAAGGCAGCATGGATATTCGATTTTTTTTTAAGACTCTATACTTGATTCCAAAAGAGGGGGTCAAAGAAAATAAAGCAAGCTCAAAAGAGGTGACGAAGGATATAAAGTGTTTGGGTAGCAGAAAAAGGGCCCCTCAGCCTTAAGAATGCCAAACACTCTATCTCTTCTCAGGTTCAGCATTGATGGACATGACTGTCTTCTTAGTTTTGTCAGTCGTATAGCTCCATCGTCAGTATCTTGTTTGCAACAAATGACTTTTGACAATTTGGAGCTACCGTTTCTTGGTCTTTGTCTTGATGTGAAATGATGCACTTCAATACCGGCTAATCCATTTAAAATTCCCTGGAATGCACCTTCTCTGGAGATTTGGGTCATCTTCCCTGATATGATTAGATTATGGCAGGTCGTGGCAAATACCTTTTTCATTGATTAGTCTAACAAAACTTTAACCCATTCGAATATCCTTAAGCCGGATTTTCAAGATAGATTGAGATAAAGATCTTTAACCTCTACGGATATAACTATTTTGGTTCCTCGTGAACTTGACACAGGCTTATCATTAAAGTGTTTCTGCCTTTTCCTTATCTCCATAGTGTTTTTTTTTAATTTAATTCAAGACTGGACATGCTTTTTAAAATCTAGCCGAAAACTCCGCATGCATGTCATGTCACTGAAATTGGCGTGAAAAGAACTATATATGCTAGAAGAATTAAAAATAATGGATAAAATGTCACAAAATGAAAAGTTGCATTTTATTGATTAAAGGATACAGAGGTTTGATGACATGACAAACAAACAACATCTGGATCACAACCTCGAAGTCCAGATGATAGAAATTATGACAAAATAAGTTACCAAGACTCCTTTCCGATAAGGAGGGGAGTGACTTTCCAATTACCAAGCTTGACATCTTAGCTACGCATTTGCACATCAGCATTACTATTGAATTCAATAAGATTGCTTTGGAATCAACATTCAAATTTTGACTTTTTGGTCAAACCGTTCCCCAATATTGGCTATCGTATTTCAGGACTGGCGGCATGAGAAATTTCATAGCAACCAATTTTCCAAAAGACTTGGAAGAATTCTCATGTCCCTAACATCACAGATCGTTCATCGTCTCACACAAAGCATGCTCTATTGCTCAAACTTGGTAAAAGTCAACCAATATTTTTCTCTTCTTTTTACCACCAAACTGTGTACTTGCCTTTTCGTGACCTTAGTCGAATCAACAATAGTGATGCTTATTCCCTTGGTTGGGAAGACGATAGAGTGATCCTGGATTGTTTTCGTGATTCTCCATTGCAAACCGACAAACCGACCACCTTTAACTAGCTTTTATTTCAAAACAACAAGCATGAGAATAAACACACTTTTTTGCTCTTTCTTCTTTTTTTCTTTTTCTTTTTTCGTTTCTTTTTTTTTTTTTACTTTTTTTTTTCAAAATCATTCGATCGAATCTAATGTGGGTTGTCTACGTATCATGTGGGAACATGAATCACATCTTGTGTAGTTCATGAATGATCAGTAATAAAGTAAATAAACTAACTCCTTTTTTACTCATATATAAATAACCCCACGAAACCTCCTAGCAAAGAAAGAAAGAAAATATTTTGGATTTTTTTTTTAAAATTTAAAAAGATAGAAACTATTTTTTGAATTTTGATTTATTTTTTTAAAATTTTGGGAGAAAGACTTTTTTTTTAAAAAAAGAAGAAAATAGTTTTTGGATTTTTTGATTTGACGTCTCAAAGAAAGACTTCTAAAGAAGGAATTAAAGGAAAATATTTTTTGGATTTTTGAAAAATTGGGGGCCGGAACCGATGAGGTTTACCTACGTACCTCACATCTGGTAAGAATCAGACCCGCGTAGTCCGGTGAAACCGACTATTTTTCTTTTTTTGATTTTTATGAAAATTAATCTTTGCACCTCACGCCAGACTATTAAAAAAAAATCTTTAGTAAACCGGTCAAATTGAACCTGATATTTGTTTTTTTTATATAATTCCGCTCAACTAATTTTCTAAAGCCGGTCAACAATGCAAGCAAGCCTTTCAAATGATGTAGCAAGTAGCACATAGGTGAACATAATGATCTCAAAGAGGATACCTGTCTTATACGGACCCAGCCCCTGTGCCGAGTTTCGCTAAGTCAAATGCATGAGATGCAAATAAAGCGAACCTACTAGGGATATCATGCATGATGTTTGTTCTTCTATGTTTAAATCCTATTGGAGAAGGTATCTAGACTGGCTTACTCGAGCAGACAACTCGAGACGAGGAGGGTCAGCGTACCGGTAGCATTGCTTTCCGGCTTAGCTGGTGGTGCTCCCCTCATAAAACATGTGTGACTAGAATACTTCACCGGGTGACAAGCACCTCGGCTATCTCAAAGAAACCGGGCTATGTCAAGCAAATGCCCAATTTTAATTTCAAGAAGACTCAGAGAGGGTGCGTGAGAAGATAATTTATATGTACAATTCAACAATATCAAAGCGGTAAAAAGCAAACAAGTAGCACATTAGGCCTAAATAAATCACAATATATATAAAATTAATAAAGCCAAAAAAAAGTCAATGTACAAGCTCGAATTCTTGAAATCCCCAGCAGAATCGCCAGAGCTGTCACACCCCTCTTTTACCCCAAAAAAGATATGTTGTGTATTATGGATTGTGGGTTAAAGAGTTTTTCCAATTAAAGTGACAAACTTGATTAAGGATTATTTTATTGCTCAGAGTCACTACTTGGAATTGATTTTTAGGTGTTCCAAGTCATCTTTTATTTGAATCCCTAATCAAAGGAAGGTTTGACTCTATTATTATTGGTCTGCGAAAATAAAGTCCGGATAAGAAATTCTGTTGACCGGAGAGAAGGTGTAAGGCATTCCCCGAGTCCCGTGGTTCTAGCACAGTCACTTTTATTGACTAAAAAATGACTTGAATTATTTTTGGATAAAGTGTGTTCTATTTGACTTAAATTACTATTGTCTAGTATCGCTTAATAATTAATTAAATTTTATTAACTTTGGCCTAGGAGCGTGTAAGCACACAAGGTCTTTCTTTTTATCAATACGTTTAAAATAAGGAGCATGTACGAATACATGGTCAAACATAATTTGTTAGTTAGAGAGTCAAGGAGCGGAAATGCACACATAACTATTTTTATTAATTAAAGATGACCAAGGATCGTGTGTGAACACATGGTCCATATTTAGAGCGTCCTAAAATTGTCTTGCGTTGTGATAAAGTTATTTAAAAGAAAATCGTATTATTAGAATTTTATGACTAAATTAGAATGTAAAATGCTGGCCAACTTTTATTTAAATATGGACCAACTTGTTTTATTTAAGAAAATGGGCCAACTTGAGTTTCATGGCAATGGGGCCACTGGGCCCGTTTTTATTTAAGAAAAATGCAAAATGTACCCCAATTATTTATGAAATAGGCCAGCTGCTTATTGTTTTTGGGGCCTGACCAGTAAAATAAAATTATTAATATACTTATATATACATGTGTGTGTATGTGTATATATATATATATATATATATATATATTTTCAATTGTTACAATAAAAAAAACTGACTCTTGAATCTTGAATTCATGGCCCACTCTACTAATGTATTATGACTCAAGACTAATAACTCATTAAAAGGAAACTGAAACAATAATGTAACAATAAGCAAGCAAGAGATAAAAGAAAATTAAAGGCATGAAATTGAGCAAAAGAAAAAGAGAAACGTTACTTTGGCTTATGAATTCCAACAAGGACCACTGGCTCATTATATTGAAACAAGGTTTTAATATCATTAAAACATGTCATCAAAATAAAATGCACCCTTTCTGACATGATTCTGTTAACATCAAACTCAATTAGACCTTTAAATGCAAAACTTTAAACTTTTTCATTTAAACATGCACTACTACGTGTTTTAAGAAAATATACATACAAAATTTTCCTTTTTAACATGACAAGACAATAGACTAACAATAACTAACTCATGAAAAATGATTCATAACTTCAAAGATATTGTTTCCGGATAATTTTGACACAATAGCAATAAAAGAAAATAATTCCATACATTAGTATAGAAGAATCTTATAGCCAGAAACAATCAAAAGAGGTTGCGAGTAGTACTCAAAGCTCTTTCATTCAAAGAGGTGTAGATACATAGTTTTGAAGATTACCTAGTTGCAGCAACTCCTACTACTAGCAGCAATGTCGAACTTTGGACCAAATAAGCATACAGACGCAGCTACAAAAGACAACAATAGCAACAGCAAACCCCAGAGAAATGCCCCAGAAAATGCCCAGCAAAGACACGTGAAACAGAAGCTAATGGCTCCACAGATATAGGTATTCTGCTGCTGATTTTTTTTTCTCTCAAGTTTTTGTGCATTCGAGCAGCTCTAAAGATGTGTGTACGTGTAAGATAGAGTGTGAGCCCTTTTATTGGAGAAGAGCAGCTCTTTAAATAGGCAAATAAAGTCAGATTTTTTTGACAGATTTTGGTTCACCAAAAGTATGACTTTGTGTGCTAAACAGTGTTCAAAAGCTGTAAAAAAAATATTGTATTTGTCACCACACAATGATTTTTGAGTTTTGTACTCCAAAGTCTTTGCATACTAAAAACAACCAAACTTGTACTATTCCTTCTTTAATTTCAGCTTTTATCAACACAAAATTCAAATACTCAAATTCAATATAAACAAATTCACTAAGCGCTTGAAACTTTTATTATCAACTATCATGACTAAGCGAATAGCTATTTCAAAGCTAATGAATAACTAATTATCAGTGATTAATAACTATGAACGACTAAGCTAACATAGATTAAACACAACTAATAATAAAAATTAAAAAAGCATAAATTATGCTAGACATAAACTAACTACAATACAATTAGTAAAAATAGACAAAGAAAACAAGAATAGGGGTATACCAAACGAGGGCGTTCGGGGTGGTCGCCGAAATTTGGCCGGATTTTTAGTTGCCGGATTTTCGGGATGGAATTGACATCAATAGGTAGGTCTTGAGGAGCTTTATCCGTTGATGTAGGTATTGTAGGGTGGTAGTGGCCAGAACTTCAAGAATTTGGACAAAAATGTGGCGGCTAAAGTTTCTAAGATCTAAAATTCAAGGAGTTTGAGGGGGTTTTGAAGGATTTGGTTTGGAGATATGGAAAGAGGAAGTTGTGGAGATTACATGGTATGAATTTGGGGGTGTTTGGAGGTTGTCCGCCGCCGGTAAGCAATTTCCGGCAGGCGGCAGCGGTGGTGGGGGCGGATATGGGAGAGAGAAGAAAGAGAGAGAAGAGAGAGGAAGAAGAAAAGAATTATGGGGGAATCAGGGCATTTTTCAGATTTTTGAGACTTTAAATACCTCTTGAGAGATCAAATATGGACCATTATATCAAGGGGTGATCAATGGGTAAGATTTGATCTTGGGTCACTTAATGAAACGACGTCGTTTCAGACCCTTTCAGTGGCAGCCCCTTATCTTGCACTTTTTACCACTTTCTCTTTCAAAATTGGCCTAATTCCCTTAATCAAACTTATTAAACTAAATTTACACAAATTAATTAATTAATTAAATAACTTATTCAAATGATCAATTAACTAGATTAAATCACCAATTGAACAGTTAGTTAAATCCTAAAATTAACAAATGAAGAAAGAACTTTTTTTTTTTTTTGTATTTTATGATAGGAAATACGCAATCAAAGACACAAAAATTGAGAAAAACAATAAAGTAACAAAACATTAATGACTTTAGGAGGTGTAAAAATAGTGCAAAAAATAGGTATTCACAATATATATATAATATTGGACCTATACCGGGTTCCGAAACCAAACGGACCCGATATCCAAAAAGTCAAACATTGGTCAAACATTTCAAAGTCATTAAGTTTTTAACTTTCAAATTCCAACAAGTGCGATAACTCGGGTTAGGGATTTCCGAATTCATTTTCGGGCATACGCCCAAGTCCCAAATTACGATACATACCAACGGGACCGTCAAAACACGAATCCTGGTTCGTTTTCTCAAAACGTTGACCGAAGTCAACTCAAATGGATTTTAAGGCAATTCATATTTTCTCAATTTTTAACATAAAAGCTTTCCAAAGACACGTCCGGACTGCGCACACAAAATCGAGAAGGGTTAAGATGAGGTATTTAAGGCTTCAAAGTATAGAATTAGGTTCTAAAACATAGGATGACCTATCAGGTCATCACTTGTATGGTCAGAAACCTCCCATTCATCTTCTTTATCTGGCTTGTGAGGCCACTTCTGATATGGTTGACAGGTCCTTTGAAGCTAGAGAGGCAGTGATTCAGCTATTTTTCTCGGTTTTACCCCGAACTAACTACCATCTTCTTCGAGCTTAGCTCCTAGACTAACAAATTCCATTGTGCAAACCCTGTACTCTTTATTTTACAAGACTGCTACAAGAGGTTATAGCAGGACAGTAGATTTGATATTTTGTGGCCGTTTGTGTTGCTGCTAAAGTAGTTTGGTTAAAGACATGCATGTTCTAGTTTGATAAGACATATTTGGTCATGCCAATATGCCATGATATACTTATTTGGCGATTAGAGTTAGATAGTATTTCTAGCGTGCGTTGTTAAGTTCTCTTGTATTTCAAGTCATCAATTCCATATTTAAAGAATGTTAAATTTGTCTAATCTTGGCAAAATAACAAAGTGAAAAAAGGGGTTAAGCGGGGCAGGGTCAATCATGCCGTTTTTTTACATGCTCGATTCTTTTTTAACTATTATTTTAAAAAATAACATCATTTATTATTATTTCATAAAGAGCACTTTTTTTAAGATATATTTTTTATGTATATTTATATGCCATCTTAATTAAATTTAAGATATATTTTTTATGTATATTTCACATGTCTAAGTATCATCTTAATTGAATATGTATTTTTTATGTATATTTTTTATGTGTTAATTCAATGTATATTTTTTATATATACGTTTTGTATATATTAACATACATTATTATCGAAGTAAGATCTTTATGTTAAGAAAGGAAGAAAGAAGGAAGAGAAAAACTTAAGAAAAATAATTAAAAAGAAAACGAATGGAACAAATTTAGAAAATATATTGGGTTCGGCAGAAAACAAAATTAAGAAGATGAAGAAAAAGAAGGAAAGCTAATAGATAAAGAGAAAAAAAAAAGACATGATTTTGTACAAAAAATTATTGACTTTCCATTCAAATTGCTTATGTTTAGGGATTGATAATTAATATTCCTATTTTAATGAAATTGTGTGCTACAAATATAAATATTTTTCTGCCACAACTGTAATATTGGATTTCATGCTAAGAATTTGTTATATTTCTTTTCTAATTTGATTGATATGAGAGTCCAGAAAAAGAAAAAAAAAGATTAGGTATACAACTAAACCAATATATCCAATACCTGTTTGGGTTTCATTTTGCAAACCCTCTCCCTTGTACCTTGTTTTCATTATAAATTTTTAAAAATATTCACAATGCCTTTTCTACACGAGTTGAAGAAAATGAGAGGATTCAAGTAGTAATAACTAATATGAAGTATTTATCCTTTACTTTAAATTTAAATACAGCAAATTACAATGAAAATACACGTCACTCAATTATAAAAAACTTATCGCAATAATTCGAGAATGCATATACAGGGGGCCGCCTCCACTCAATATTAGAGAAGCCACCATTTTATGCACACAGCCAACCGCTATTCTTGAATCAGATTCCCTCCATACCTAGTACATAGTAAAAAAGTGAAAGCTCCAATATTTCCACTCTTAGCAGTAAAAGCACACATACTACTGGTGAGCAAACCCGAGAAGCAGAAAACTGAGAGCAGCAGCCACAAGTATCTATGGCTTCCAGAACTGCCGTCATCGCTTGGTACACTATCTGCAACATCCCTTTACTCTCTCACTTCACTCTGATCACTATTTTTATTATATGCCTATATATATGTGTGTTTATGTGTTTAGGGGCTCTGGAGAAGATGGTCAATTGGGTATTGGAAATAATGAAGAGAAGGAATGGATTTGTACTATTAAAGCTCTTAAGTCGTCAGAGAAAGTTTCTTCTATTGTTGCTGGCAGTAGAAACTCTCTTGCTATTTGTGAAGATGGCAAAGTATGCTCCTTTTTTGCTCTTTCACTCTCCATTATTACCCTTTTCTTCTTTTTATGTGGTGATTTTGATTATGTGGGTCTTTTAAATAAGCAGTTGTTTACATGGGGTTGGAATCAAAGAGGGACCTTGGGACACCCACCTGAGACCAAAACTGAGAACATTCCTAGTCAGGTTAAAGCTCTTTCCAATGTCAAAATTGTTCAGGTAATATTACAATCTCAGCTTTCAATTTTATTTGTGCAAAAGAATTTGAGTTTATTGGTGTAGGTTTTAATGGGATACTTTTCTGATTGCAGGCGGCGATTGGTGGCTGGCATTGTTTGGCTGTGGATGATCAAGGCAGGGCTTATGCTTGGGGTATGCCTTGGCTTTATTCATCTTTACCCTTTTAATCATTTTTGTCTTTGGAATAAGGAAGGGTTGAAAATGTACTGCTGAGTATTCCAAATTTATGAGTTAGGGTGTTTTTTTTCCAACAAAGAATACAACAAAGATAAGAAAAAGAAAGGAAAAGTTTCAATGTAGATTATATCCACAAAAGTTAACATCTTTGAACTTCATATTGATCTGCTTTATTTGGTTAAAACAACAATGGTTCAATACCATACTAGTAGGAGCTAGGATCGACTATATGAATCCTCTATATCCACTTTGCGTTTATTTAGGCTTTTTTCTTTCCTATACTCAATAATCTGCTTTAATAGTTTAGCGTTCAAATTACTGAATTCTGGTGACTTGGAGCAGTTGTAAACTTGTACTTATTTTTTCAAGTTCATGACCCTTTACAGGTGGTAATGAGTATGGACAATGTGGTGAAGAACCGGAAAGGAAAGATGACAGTGGAAGGCCTATTAAGAGAGATATCATCATCCCTAAGCGTTGTGCCTCTAAGCTATCTGTTCGTCAGGTGACGTTCTCGTTATATTGTGGAGTTTCTTTCCTTATTATGTTGGTTGATGATGATGCAAATGATGATGCAAAGACTTTTCTTTGTTGGTTTTGGTTCTGAATCCTGGCAAATCCGTGCAAATTTATTGTATGTGCTCTCTAAAGTCTAACCTCTAGTGTGTGGGTCTAGGCCTCATGCCAGCAAATTCATTGCTAATTCTTGAACTTCTTCCTTTCTAAACATCCATTTGATAGAATAGCTTTAAGATATAGGTTCAAGTTTATTTGTTAAATATTCTATTATTTGGAAGAAAAAATAATTGGGGAGAAGAGGTAGAGGACGGCCTAAGAAGTATTGGGGAGAGGTGATCAGGCAGGATATGGCGAGGCTCCAGATTTCCGAGGACATGACACTTGATAGGAAGATGTGGAGGTCGACTATTAGGGCTATAGGTAAGGAGATAGTTGAGTCGTGCCTTACTTCGTACTATTGTGGGACTAGCCATGTAGAGTTTTTGTCTAAGATAGCTAGTGACAATGTTGTGTCTTACTATTTCGCTTTTCAATGTAGGTCCTATTTACTAGCTATCGCTTTTGCTTTGCATCTTTCTTCTAGATTTCATGGTGTTCTTATTTTTCTTATGATTGTTGTGGTGATACTAATATTGTCTCCCTTTGCTTTGCATCTTTCTTCTGGATTTCATGGTGTTCCTATTTTTCCTATGATTGCTGTTGTGATACTAATATTGTCTCCTTTTTGTCCTTTTGTCCTTTTGTCTTTTTGTTTTTTGAGCCGAGGGTCTTTCGGAAACAGCCTCTCTACTCCTTCGGGGTAGGGGTAAGGTCTGCGTACACACTACCCTCCCCAGACCCCATTAATGGGATTTTACTGGGTTGTTGTTGTTGTTGGAAGAAAAAATATTTTACTAAAGGTACTCACCAACCGAATCCCAGTACATGCATGCCTATTAACTGCCTTTTCCCTTTCCGTAGGATCTTTTATAATTATGTGCAGAAATTTAGGATGTGTTGTCTTTGTTGTCAATTAATTCCTAATTTCTTTAAACAGGTAGCTGCTGGTGGTACACACTCTGTTGTTCTTACAAAGGAGGGACAAGTATGGACATGGGGTCAACCATGGCCTCCTGGTGACATGTATAGTCTATTCTAATCCTTGATCTTTAATAACCATGATATATACAATAATATTTGTTTATTGTTGAAGAATTTCATCAGTGCTGCACTAAACTTTGCAGAAAGCAAATTTCTACGCCTGTCCGTGTACAAGGCCTTGCAAGTGTGAGATTGATTGCAGTAGGAGCCTTTCATAACTTGGCACTTCTTGATGATGGAGTTTTAATGGCATGGGGTAATAACGAGTATGGGCAACTTGGAACTGGTGATACCCAGCCAAGATCACAACCCATTGCTGTTCAAGGGCTATCTGGTCTCACTTTGGTTTGTATTAATCTGTGCTTCTTGTCATTTTGACTCATTTTGTTTGCAAGATGATTTTTAATTGGTCATTTAAATCATCCATCTTCTGCTTGTCCTTATGTATCTTCTTTTTCTCAAAAATTTGTGTCCTGTGTGTCTAGTAGTTCAGTCCAATTTTCTTTTGATATATTACCTTACCAACAATCTTGATGCATGAAATAACCAGCCTCTATCAATTCTATTGATTTTAGAACTGAAACAGGGCCAAAGAGTAATAAATAATAATATACATCAATAAGAGAATGTAAGATGTATATAGAAAAACTATGTAAGATGTTTCTGTCGTCATGTCCAGGTTGATATTGCTGCTGGAGGATGGCATTCTGCAGCTTTGACAGATGAGGGAGAGGTATATCTAGTGTTTTACCATTTATATTAGTTCTGCTTGATATTTTTGCTTTGTTTGTCCTGTACTTTTCTTTAACAATGATTAGTATATATGTTATGTCAAGATAAAAGACACCTCCGGCAGAATGTTGGGTATCTGACCTTATGGCATTGTTATGGTATCTGATCAATAGATTTCCTGATCCTCTTATTTTTGGCTTGCACAAAACCAAAGTGAAAAAACTTGATGATTGGTGTTTTTTTTTCCTTTAAATAAATCTTCTTACATACGAATAATGTAGTTTAACGAAGCTGCATATAGTAGGCATATGCATTTTCTCAACAGTCAACAACCTGTGTCAGCTGTGTGTACCTCTGCTTACTGCAGGTTTATGGCTGGGGAAGAGGGGAACATGGTAGACTTGGATTTGGAGATGACAAGAGTAGTAAAATGGTGCCGCAGAAGGTTCAACTTTTAGCTGGGGAGAACATTGTTCAGGTGACTTCTTCATATCCTTCATTATTAGCGGGTCTCTCTTCTGCTCATCACTATGGAAGCCACTGCCCTGTGCTTCGTCAGCACTCTTTTTGTATCTGATGGAGGTGGGAAGCTAGCCATAAAAAAAATATAACTTTGCGTCCAGGAAAACTGAGAATTGTACTTGTGTTCATTATTTTAGACTGACATAGAGTGATGCCTTTGCTAGAGTCTACTTGAGACTGAAATATTGCTCATCATCTAAGTGGCACAAATATGGACAGGAAGTTTTCAGAACTAAGGGGACAGTACACAACATTTTTTTTGATAAAGGGGGACACACACAACTTGGACACTGTATTATACCAAATATGAGTAGCCTAAGCTAATATGTGGAACATTGCAAGGAGTATTAATAAATAATAACTGTCAAAGATTAGATTCCATATATTCTAGGTAAAGCATCCAAATAGCACCAGATAAAACATATAGCAAAAGAAAGAGAATTTTAGAGCCCGTTTGGACATAAGAAATTTTTCCCTTTTTTCCAAAAAAATCTACTTTTTTCCGAAATCAGCCTTTTTGTTCATAAAATTTTCAATTTTCACTTGAAGATGCATTTTGTAATTTTTGAAAATTTGAAAAACTCCAAAAAATTATTTTTCAAAATTTTCACTCACAAAACTTCAAAAACAACCCAAAATTATATTCATGTCCAAACACAACTCTAAATTTCAAATACTATTTTCACTTGAAAAAAATTTTCCCCCTATTTTGGAATTTTACAATTCTTATGTCCAAATGCCCCCTTAATCTACAACTGAAAAGCAAAAATAGAACACTCAGAGTGGAACTGAAGAAAAAGAAGTAAAAAAGACTGGAATTTTGAGAAACAAAACATCAAATCAGGGGTAATAAGGTATAACAATGCTCTTTTCTTTATCAAATTTAGCTATTTTTCTTCTTTCAAGTTTGGGTAAGAATGTCGGTTTTTCTTCAAGTTTGATTGTATATTTTCCATTGTCGTTGATCTCTCCAGGGTGTAGATTTAGGGTGATTCAGCAAATTTTTTAGGCTAACGGTCTCTAAAAGTTTTTGTTCATTACACCGGTGCCCCAATATTTCTCGTCAATTTTGGGGCATACTTGGTGACAATTTGGCATCCAAAAATAGGACATTTGTGACCAAACCAATAGGCAAAACAAATTAACCAAGGGCATGCGTGCCAAGAAAATAAAAGAATGCAGGAAAACCAAATGTAAAATATGTCCAACACTTGGCAGTGTGTGTGACCAATTGGTGTCTGATACCGAGATCAATAGCATAGCCACACTATGCCAAGGGTGGTCAAGCGAATGGTAGGAAAATTATATTGCGTATATAAGTCAAATACTATTTTATATTGTTATATATTATATATTGAACACCCTTAATATAATTGAGTGAGGTAGTTCAACGGTCCAGAATGTTCAAAGTGATTGTGTTGTTCATGGATTCAAAGTTATCTGCCCATTTTATTTGCCAAAACTAAACGGAGACCTCTGTGTGGTCTGTTTGGCTTTTTTCAAATAGTTTATACCATTCATCGACAAAAAAAATTATTAACTTGTTTAAGGTTAGAACACCCTTGGCGGGATTCCTGGCTATGCCACTGACCAAGATGCAACATTAAATTTGGTATCATTGCTTCATAGTTCATAGAGATTGGAAGAAGAGTAATCTGAATGTTAAGAAGTTGTTTCTTGTTGTTTTCGAAATATCTGGTATCATTGACATATTTCTGAACTATCTGATCCAGGGTATGGTAAATTTAATTCAGTTTTTATTCTATTTTTTCTTGTCCACCCCATGCCTATCCATTTATTCCTCTTGTCGATCCGTGCTCTGAGAAGAAGCATTGCGTTCCATTTCTAAGCTCTAACTTGTACCATGATATTCAAGAAGCATTCCCCCCTTTTCTTTTCTTTTAATAATTTATGTAGGTGATTTCCTTTTCTGATGATGCAGATATCATGTGGTGGCACACACTCTGTTGCATTAACACATGATGGTCGTATGTTTTCTGTGAGTATCAGATACTCTTTTTTTCTTTTAAGCCTTCAATTTGCATAAACTAGTCTCATGCTAAAGCCCATCTTTTTACTTGTTTAAAAATCTTTAAGGAAAACATTGCAAACGTCTTGTCTAAAAGTTCATTAGCCAGTTTGTTATAACAACAAGCATTCGAATAATAATCTTGGGGGCAATCCATTTTTAAGCTTTTGGAAAAAGTGTAGATGTGAGTGTGTTGTACAATGGTTAAATGCTTACATCTCCGGCATTTGTAGATAATACCTCAAATTTCCATTTGAAACATCCATCACCAAGGGAGTGAGAGCAAGGGGTCATCAGAAACAGAAATTCTATCTTACCTTATGGCATTTAAAATCATTACGATAGTCATTGGTGTAATAATGATTACTATACAATTGATGATTAGTTATTCTGCAGTACTGTCTTGAAGATAAACTAACAACTCTCATGTGGCAGTTCGGGCGGGGAGACCATGGACGACTAGGATATGGTAGAAAGGTGACAACTGGCCACCCATCAGAAGTTCCGATAAATATTCCACCTCCAAGTGATGTCAGTAGCACTGAAGGAGGGCGTTGGTGTGCTAAACTCGTTGCTTGTGGTGGCCGCCATACTCTGGCGATTGTAGAGTGGCAGGCAGAATCCGAATAGTCGGTATGAAACCGTCAGATGTAAATCTGAATTCAGGGTCACTGTTGTATAAGGTGGTTGCACTTGTAATATGAAGATTATGAGCTGTGCATGTGACTCAGGTGGAAAATCCAGTTTTAAGATGGGATAGAGAGGCACTGGATATTATAAAGAGGCAGAAATATGTAGGATTAATAGAATATGCTCTATTGGTACTATATTCAGAATAAGGGAATTTTCCTTTCTTGATGCTTAAATCTAGGTGTTGGAATTACAATGCCACGAGCGCTAATTTTTGTACTAGGATATTAAGCTCTCGTGCACGCAGCATAGTCGAATGCGTTTATTCTCAAAACAGGTAAAAAGAAAAAGTCAGAAGATTTTCAGTTTTTGCAAACGCCATTAGAGAAAAGTTCTTATTAATGCTTCTTTCAGTTTTTACAAAACCTGAAAGACTCGTCTCCATTAGTGTTGGTTTAAAAACTTGTAACTGTATAAATACCGAAGAAGTACCGGGGAGAGGTAAGGTGATTAGGCAGGATATGATTCATCTTTAGCTTACCGAGAATATGATTCTTAATAAGAGGGTGTAATTTAAGGTAGAAAGTTAATAGGTAGTTGAGCGTATTTTTCATATCACTAGTACTAGTATTATTCTTGTATTTTCTTATTCTTAGATTTCTATTACTACCAAATATTTTTTCAGCTTTGGTTTTCTTATTGTCTTGATACTGTTACCACTTCTTTTTCCATGTTTTCTTCACTATCGTATTTCTTTTTTAAACTGATGTGACTACTGACTATGTTTTCCTTAAGCGGAGGGTCTATCAGAAATAAATTCTCCACTTGCACAAGATAGGGGTAAAATTAACTTACGCACTATTCTTCTTAGACCGCACTTGTAAAATTACACTATATATGTTGTTGTTGTTCCCTCTTCTCGAAAATCATTGAGGTGGTTCTTTCTGTTTCCTCTTATCGGTTGGTTTCGGTTTTCAGTTTCTTCTCTTTTCTATCAGTCCACAACTACTTATTCCCCATAAACCTTTCATTTCAATGAAGGAACTAACCCTTGCTTGTCATGTTTGGAATTCCCCATGTAGCTTGTAAATGTTGGCAACTCGAGTTTTCCCATCTTAGCCGAAAATCCATTTTTTCATGTGCAGCTATTTCTTTCTATGCTAGTTGAGGGAAATGGAGTGACATCTAAAATGTTAACCACTTTATTGAAAAGCAAGCATACTTTTCCCCAGATATTAGGCATACAATGTCCAAGTTTACCTCAGATATTGACCGTACAAAGTACATCATTTTGAGTCTAATCCGCATAGTGGAAAATTCTCTAAAAAACAAATAAATATCCTTATAAACTATACTAAAAGAAGAAGAAGAATGGTAGCTGAGCCATCCCAGAAACCAGACTAACATCTACTTCCATTAGCTATTTCTATGGATTTAATTTATATATACCGACTCCAAAGTGTACATTATCAGTGTAACTGAATCGAGCAATTTCAGAGCCAGACAAAGGAAGGGGCTGGAGAAAGCTAGTGCTGAGGCCCATAGGAACCATAAACAGGTCCGTACCTGTTGCGGAAAATGCCAGCGTGCAGCAACAGTATATACAGTAATTGACTCACCATTGCTATGGTAATCAAGGCTTCCAAAGTTTGCTGTCCATTAATTATACCAACAAAAAGAAAAGTTGAAATGACTTCTTAACATTAGAACAAATTTTGTAGCTGAATATTAAATGCTGGTAATAAATGGAGGTTTTACAGAGACAATTACCAGGCGTTTTCCTCTGTGCCCTCCCATTATTATCTGCTTGCAAACTAGACTGCATCACAAGTTCATCCAACACAGTGAGAAGATTAGCAATTTATTGTATAATCATGGAATGTCTCAAAATAGTAAAAGGAATACTACCTTCGATCCATATTATGTCTTAAAATTTTAGACACCCCTTGAGAAAAACACATATGGTAATCAGAGGCAAATTTGAGCATATGCTGAAGTCGGAATGAACCACTAAAAGTCAAGTTGTGCACCCGAATCAACCAATACAACAACCGAAGATTTGAATGTTAGGGTGACAATCAAAATATATACACTTTTATCGGTGGCCGATGACCCCACCCAAAGGGTAGGTCTGCCTATAGTAATAACCATAAAGTATTCGTCTAAACTATCCTGCACTTTCTCTTAAACATCATACTACTTACTTAATATTCCATTACCATTAATTGAATTGGTACGGTTAATTTGGAAACAAGGTAATAAACATTTCTTATTTTTCTAAAATACGAACTATTTTGAAACAAATTCATTGGCCAAATGACAAAAAAAATATAGGTCAGGAGGTAGTAATAGTTATTAGTAGTACCCAAAAGCAAGAGCAGTAATGGCCCAAGAGATGATAGCTGAAGAAGCAGCACTAGCCAAACTTTGAGTATTCCATTTTCTGAGATGAACAAACCCAGCTAGCATAGAGGAAGCACCCATGACTCCACCAATCAATGCAAATATCAACATAAAACTTGTCGATGTATTCCCACCTAAATCTGTTACATTGCACAAACACAAACAGAGCAATTAAACAAACTATATATATACACTATCGAACAGAGAACTCAAAAGTATGTTATTTTATGAAGAAGGAAATTAAGTGCTGAATATTATACGGGGGTGATTTTGTTCGCCATCTATGTATTTGTCAAGTGACCAGGCAGCAAGTCCTAGTATTATTAAATAAACTACGAAGTTTATGACCAAGAATGGTCCCATTAGGCTTCTGCCACCCCTTCCGTTCGCCATTAAATTTGATTAACTTAATTAGGCTCAGCTGAGAGTCAGAGTTCCTCTGCTTTTGCTTATAGTATTGATGGTTGCATGTCTGTTTTTTTCCTGAAAATAGGAGTTTAGTATTTTGTTTGTTGGATACGTGGTCGCGACTCCTTTGCTACACTTTACAGGTGTTACAACTTGGTTTTATGCTTCTTCTTTATGTTGGTGGGCTTGCATTTGTTACTTAAGCCCATTGCGCAGACACTCTCGAAGCCCAAGCCCATGGTTCGAGGCCCCTCGCCAAGTGCACAGATAACTATCCTCACCGATACTATTTAGAGATTAGCCAGTACAGATTTTATCCTGAAATTTTAAACTAAAAATCTTAACTTTAGGACAATTCAGGACATTTTTATCCCGAAAATTTAAACTCAAAAATCAAAATTCAAGACGCATTAACTAATTCTTAAATAGCAACCTTTTAGAATGGCTATACAATAGTCAACTGATCTTTTTTTCTTTTTCTTTCCTTTTTCCATTTTAGGGAATGGAAGTAAAATTAAAAGTTTTGGTTGTGAGTTGAAATTTATATACTATCTTCTACAAAAAAAAAAAAAAAAAAAAAGGAGCAACTTAAGTCAGTCTTGAAACAATTTATCGCATATTATCTCAGACTTGCTCGATATATAATTTTTTATTCAACAATGAGCCATTGCACACTTAATTAATCAATTATACCTTGTCTAAAATGAAACTCGCAGATCTATTGGTAAACTAGTGTTATAAGAAAAATCATATTACGGTGACGTCTACTTTTCTTCCATGATCTTCTCAAATGCTTAATGACATATTGAATGACATATTTTTATACTTAATGACATATTCAATGACATATTTTTCTTCACTTCTCATGCCTATATAAAGGCTTTGTAATAGATAAGAAAATACACACAATTGAAGAAGAAAATCTCTTCCTTCTCTCTATCTCCATTTCTTGTTCATGTTTTAATAAATTGCTTTTATTTCATAACAACATGTCTTGTTCATGTTTTACTAAATTGCTTTTATTTTATAACACGTTATCAGCACGAATTGCTCATTTCATTTCATGATCTTCTACGTCAAGACTATGTAAATTATAAGCAGACAATGAGATCAAGTACAATGAAAAATGTCTTGGATGATAATACAAAGATAAGTTTTACATCCATCTAAACTCATTCATACTTTCATATCTTTGCATTAACTTTATGTGCAGTGTTTATTTAAATATTTTTTTCAATTGTATCGAATGAAATAAAGAGCTGGAAAGGTATGTCTTTATTTGCTACATCTCTTATATGACAAAGATAATATTCCAGTGTATATATATGTTCTGACCGTTTACATACTATGATAGATCATTATTAAGGTAATTTAATACTCCCTCTGTTTTAATATATGTGAACCAATTTGACTGGGCACGGAGTTTAAGAAAAGAGAGAAGACTTTTGAACTTGTGGTGTAAAATGAGGCACATATATTTTGTGTGGCTATAAATCATTGTATAAAGGTAAGTTGTTTCCAAATAAGGAAAGGGGTCATTCTTTTTGGCATGGACTAAAAAGAAAATAGGTTCACATAAATTGAAATGGAGGGAGTAATAATATTTTTACCATCACATGATGTATTTCATTGAAAGCAAAATTATCAAATATGTAAGTGATTTTACAGTACCTTGCAAATTTGGCATTCAAATATACAATCAATATAAACTCATTATAGTTATAATTTATAATAGTCACGGTTATGCATTAAGCCTTAAATATTTTTGCTGGAAACATAAGGCTCATTCCTCCATATTGAATTTTTTTGGTGAAGTTCTTATAGTCTTTAAAATATAAGTGGTTATAGGTTATCTGCATCTTTCCCCTAATTAATTTATTAAAATATAAAAATAATTGTATCATTTAAAAAAAAAATTGGCATATATCCTAACTAACATTTTTGTTGCAGAGGAACTGTTTCAAGATTGAAATAGTTATATAAGTCTTCTTGAAAGTTAATTTACTTATGCCTATAATTATGAAGTAATAATATTTTAAAGGCCCGAATGCAAGTCCTAGTGAATTTTGGCCTATTATGCCAAAGATTAAGGGTAAGACGATGTGTTCAAGTCCCAACGCACTATGTTGATGAAAAGACGTTGGATTCAAGTTCCAACGCATTATAGCCTAGCATGCCTTTATATGGGTAAGGCATTGGGTTTGAGTCCTAATGCACCATATTGATAATAATAATAATAATAATAACTAAAGAAAAATAATGTATTTTTCATGAAAAAGCATGAAACTTGTCCCACTTGATTTGCTCCATTCTTGAAGTGAATGTGATAGCAGTGCATGATAAGTCTTAATAAAGACAAATGATTGACCAATGAATGTGGGCGGGCGAAAGGCCAAAATAATAATAGTTATCACTATGGTAATTATAAAAGGGAGAAATTCTTTGAAGAGAATGTGACTTGTGATAAACATTGAGATTGCATACTCATTCCTGAAAGTGAATGTGAAAATATATATATGTGATAAAGATTATGCATAATAATATACTTGTGCATTACTGGATAAATACTACAACTCACCTCTAAGGGAGGTTTGAGACAAAGAAAGATAATGAATATTACTGTGTAGTTACATGAACATATCATTAGTCGCATACATGTGATACGCCAAAATTATTTTGTCAAGCCTTATGAAAGTTATTAAAAGTAAAATTAAAGCAAGAAATTATTTTGCTTATGATGATTTTGAACATGACAATTATTATGATATGATTCTCTTTGTGAAGGAGACATTCATTTATGAATGGTATGACAAAAGATCTTGTAGTACAAAAGCAGTTATGAGCTCTGAGAGAACTAATTTGTTACTACCCGGATGAATGAAACTGTTCATGGCATTAATATTGTAGTAAGTCTCAAAAGAAACATTTTGATTTACAAATATATTAGCCAAAGTGGTTGGCATATTGAGACTATAAATAAAAAGAAGATTGAATATCTTTATATTACTATAATCATACCGGATAAATATGAAAGGTTACCTGAATTTTCTTCTATTTGTAGCATGATGATGCAATCACAAGCCACAAGTAAACTAGAGGTTTACTGAAATAAATATTAGTTGGCATGACCGGTTGACCATCTCGGTTCAATTATGATGCGAAAAAAGTTAATTGAGAATTACATTGGCATATATTGAAAAAATATAAGATTCTTCAAGAATTCTCTTGTGCTGCTTATTCTCATGATATACCAGTTAAAGTTGGGATTGAATCCCTTGATTTCTGGAATGAATAAAATGTGATAAATATATGGGCTCAGTCACCTTCCATGTGGACCGTTTACTATTATATGATTTTAATAGATGCATCTATTTTATGGTCACATGTGCATTTGTTATCAACTTGCAGTTTGACTTTTGCAAGATTGATTACTCAAATTATTAGAACACAGTTCCAGAATAAAAATTATGATGATTTATCTTGATAATACTGGTTTAAATCCAAGTTGATTTAGCAAAAATTGTATGCCTCCAATTATATCTAAACCATTGATTATGAGAACAAAACTGCCAAAATAAAATTTGGTATGTGATGTATTATTTAATATACAACAGCACTTGTACGCATCTAGCCAACTTATAATAAGTTCTCCCTATCACAATCGGTTCAGGGTCAAGAACCAAATAATTTTCATCTAGAAATATGAATGTACTATATGATTTAATTGTTCCACCACAATGCACAAAGATGGATCCCCAAATAAGGCTAGGGATATGTGTTGGTGATCCCAACAATAGGGGGAGAAAATGGGCAGCTGAAAAAGTAATGCATGTAATGAATTATTATGAGTACATCTAGATCCTCGTACGAGAAAATGTGAACTTGAAGTTCAAGTGATAATTCATTTGCAAAATATTACCAGACGTATTTGCTGATCCAAAGCTAAATGTCATATTCAGTTGCTAATGCTCCAAATAAAATAAAATTTATAATGAATAGAGTCTATGACATACATGAAGCATAATAGACTAATCGGTTCCAAAGATAAAACTCCTCGAAGAAGGAGAGGAGCACATGTTCAAGATGGTCATAATAAGGAGGCAAGTGCTCTAGAAGAGCATCACAACATAATACTTCATAAGACCTCATGGGAGAGGCTCAGGTACCTGAAAATAATAAGATTAAGAGATCTCAATAAGTTATGTCTTTATTGGTTAATAGTAGAACTGATATAAAATGATCGTTGACGATATTGTTAATATAATGTAGCGCTCAATATTATTAATATTGACGAGGATATTGAGCTCAAATCTATCATGAAATTTGGACATATAAATGATTGGTCAAATGAAAAATACGCAATGAAAATTGATTTCACCTGAAAAATATGAAGTTGGACGGATAGTCCCAACACCTGAAAGTATAAAGCCAGTGGATGTATAAATGTGTTCTTGTGCGAAAAAATAAGTCGGTAGACATAAAGACGACTTGTGTCACAAGAAGATATGTAAATATCTTGGCATTGATTATATAGAGACATGTTCTCCTGTGGTGGATGTCGCCATTTCAAGTTTTAATTTGGCAATACAAGAAAAACGTGATATGCGTATAATGAAAATCATTGAAGGATTTAAATTGTTCTGAAGCATATTAAGGTTTCTAATAAATTTATTAAATAAAGCTTCAAAAAATCCTTATACAGATTGAAACAATCAGGACGCATGTGGTATAATCGCGTGAGTGAGTACCTGTTGAAATAAGGGTACAAAAATAATTCAATTTGATCTTGTGTCTTTATAAAAAAATCTAGATCTAAATTTATTATAATCACCGTGTATGTTGATGATTTAAATATCATTGGAACTCCTAGGGAGCTTCTTAAAGCAGTAGAGCTTCCTAAAGAAGTAGACTTTTTAAAGAAAGATCTTGGAAAGACAAAATTTTGTCTTGGTCTACAAATTGAGTATATGAAAAATGGAATTTTTGTCCATCAATCAGCATACACTAAAATGATTTTAAAGCGATTCTATATGGATAAAACACATCCATTTCGACCTCATGAAAATAATGAAGAGCTTCTTGGTCCCAAAGTAACATATCTTGGTGCAATTAGTGCACTAATGTATCTTTCTAATATTACAAGATCTGACATAACTTTTTCAGTTAATGTCTTAACAAGATATAGCTCTGCTCCTACAAGGAGACATTGGAATGAAATCAAACACATATTATGGTATCTAAAAGGGACTACCGATATGGAATTATTTTATGGCAATGATTGCAGTCCCGATCTTATTGGTTATGCCGATGCCGGGTATTTATATGACCCACACAAGACTCGATCTCAAACAGGCTATGTGTTTACATATGGAGGCACTGTCATATCTATGCGATCGACTAATCAATCAATCGTGGCTACTTCATCTAATCATGTTGAGATAATTGCTATTCATGAAGCAAGTCGAGAATGTGTATGGTTGAGGTCTATAATACACCTTATTCGAGACAAATATGGTTTGAAGTATGACAAACTACCCACAATTTTATATGAAGACAATGCAGCATGCATAACCCAATTGAAGAGAGGATTCATAAAAGGGATAGGACAAAACAAATTTCACCAAAGTTATTTTTCACACATGATCTTCAAAAGAATAGTGATATCAATGTGCAACAGATCCGTTCAAGTGATAATATGGTTGATCTGTTCACCAAATCTCTACCGACGTCAACCTTCAAGAAACTAGTGTATATGATTGAGATGCGAAGGCTCAAGGATAAAAATTGATGCTCTCATCAGGGAGGTTAATAGCGTTGTACTCTTTTTTCCTTACAAGATTTTGTCTCACTGGATTTTCCTTGTAAGGTTTTTAACGAGGCAACCAAAAGGCGTATTTCTAAACATGTATACTCTTTTTCCTTTACTAGAATTTTTTTCCTAAGGGTTTTTTCCTAATAAGATTTTAACGAGGCACATTATCTATGGACATCCAAGGGGGAGTATTATAAGAAAAATCAAATTATGGTGGATGTCTACTCTTCCTCCATGATCTTCTCAAATGCTTAATGACATATTCAATGACATATTTCTATGCTTAACTTAATGACATATTCAATGACATATTTTTCTTCACTTTTCATGCCTATATAAAGGCCTTGTAATAGATAAGAAAATACACACAATTGAAGAAGAAAATCTCTTCCTTCTCTCTATCTTCATTTCTTGTTCATGTTTTACTAAATTGCTTGTATTTCATAACAACATGTCTTGTTCATGTTTTACTAAATTGCTTTTATTTTATAACAACTAGTACTTAATTCTTTATATCGACTGTTATCTTGCTTGAATTTTAAATTTTATTTTACTCCTATAAACAACTTTTGCACCATTTACTATTAAATATCAAGATACCATTTTTAGACAAGTAATACTTTTTTCTAAGTATGTTTTTTAATTGTAGAATATAGGGAATATGTTGAATATAATGGGTGGGAACTTGGGAGCATTTCCAAAATTTAGTTGTTTTAATATGAACAGTTGTGTACTAAGTTTTAGTGTCATTATTACATCGGCCAATTACTATAGTGCATAATATGGGATTATTAGTAGAACTGACAATAAAATTATACTATTCTTTAGCTACTCTTAATATTGACATTACTTCTCAGACTAATTGGTTTTATTTAGAAAATCACTACCCGCATACAATAATGGTTACTATATATTACGTATCGAACTTGATGTTTTAGTTTCTTTTTTAATGATAAATATCATTTTGCATCTATTATTATTGCAAATTTATTAAAATTGCCTATTTATGCGTATATTACTTTTGTATGTCAAACCATGAGAAGCAAATATGGATATCTCACAAAGCAAACTTGGATCAAAGTCTAATTGTAAAACTATTTGTTTAATTGATTCATATACGACACATACAATATTCAAAGAGAAGAAATATTTTTCTCGTTTAAGTATGTGTAAGGCAGATGTTACTACAATTTCTGGTAGTAGTAATCTAATTGAAAGCTCTGGAAGAGCTACTATAACTCTCCCTAGGGGAACAATACCTATCATAGATAATGCAATATTCTCCTCCAAGTCCAAGAGGAACTTGTTGAGTTTTAAAAATATCCGCCGAAATGGATTTCATACTGAGACAATAGATGAGAATAATCTTGAATATCTTATCGTTGCCAAAAATATCTCTGACCAGATTAGGGTTATTGAGAAATTCTCATCTTTATTTTGTGACATGTATTGGACAAGAATTAGCGCAATTGAGGCACATTCTATCGTAAACCAAAATGTCATTGATTCCAATACTTTTGTACTTTGGCATGATCAATTGGGACATCCTGGATCAATTATGATGAGAAAATTATAGAAAACTCAAATGGGCATCCATTAAAGAATTTAAAGATTATTTTAAATAATGAATTTTCTCGTACTTCTTGTTATCAAGGCAAGTTAATTATTAAACCATCACCAGCAAAGGTTGGGGTTGAGTCACATGCGTTTTTAGAACGTATACAAAGGGAAATTTGTGGACCTATTCACCCACCTAGTGGGTCGTTTAGATACTTCATGGTCTTAATCCGATTACGGGCACAATTTCCCGATAATCCAATTAAATCTATTAGACTTGATAATGCTGCTGAATTTTCATCCCAAATATTTAATGATTATTGCTTATCAATTGGGATAAAAGTGGAACATCATGCAGCTCATGTTCATACTCAAAATGGCCTTGTAGAGTCTTTGATTAAACGTTTGCAATTGATAGCAAGATCGTTACTCATGAAAATGAGGCTACCTACTTCTGTTGGGGTCATGCCATTTTGCATGCAACAATGCTAGTTCGTCTCAGACCTACAAATTATCATAAATATTCCCTGTTGTAATTAATTTTGGGTCATGAACCTTATATATCCCATTTAAGAAATTTTGGATGCGCAGTATATGTGCCTGTAGCACCGCCATATCGCACCAAAATGGGTTCCCAAAGAAGGTTAGGAATATATGTTGGGTTTGAATCGCCCTCCATTATTCGCTACCTTGAAATATTAAAGGGAGATTTGTTCAATGCTCGATTTGCAGATTGTCGATTCGATGAGGCATTTTCCCCAAAATTAGGGGGAGAAATTGATGAAAATAAACGGAAAATTTAATGAAAAAATCCACCATTGTCTCATCTTGATCCACATGCCTCTTTTTGTGAAAAAGAGGTGCAAAAGATCATTCACTTTCAGAAAATAGCAAATCAAATGCCAGACGCATTTACAAATCTGAAAAGGATAACAAAATCACATATCCCTGCAGAGAATGTTCCAATTCGTATTGATATTCCTGTTGGACAATCTTCTAGTATCGTAGCTAGTGAGTCAAAAGCATGCCTAAAGCGTGGCAGACAATTGGGTTCTAAGGATCGAAATCCTAGAAAAAGAAAAATAAATGATCAAGATGACACTACGAAAGAGCCTAATGAAGAAATCAACGATTTAACCAATCCTGAGATTCATGATGAAATCATTGAGCATGCCACTCAAGAAAATAAGGGACTACCAATAAATTAAATCGATATTGAGATAAATTTGAATCGATTGGATATAGTCGTAGATTATGTCTTTGCATATAATATTACATCTAGAATTATGCAAGATAGTGAGGATTTTGAACCTCAATCTGTTGGAGAATGTTGACAAAGACGTGATTGGTTAGAATGGGAATTCACTTGTGAAACGTGAAGTTTTTGGGCCTGTAGTCCAAACGCCTAATGGTGTTAAGCCTATTGGCTATAAATGAGTCTTTGTACGTAAGAGGAATGAGAAAAATGAGGTACAAAGATATAAGGCTCACCTAATTGCCCAAAAAATTTCACAAAGGCTTGGTGTCGATTATGAAAAGACATATTCATCTGTTATGGATGCAATAATATTTGGTTATCTCATTAGTTTTGTTGTCCATGAAAAGCTTGACATGCATTTAATGGATGTGGTTACAACCTACCTTTATGGCTCACTTGATAATGAGATATACATAAAAATTTCCGAAGGATTTTAAATGCCGGATACATATAATTCAAAGTCCCGAGAAATATTTTCAATCAAATTGCAAAGATTTTTGTATGGTCTAAAGCAATCAAGACGAATGTGGTATAACCGCCTTAGTGAGTATTTATCAAAGGAAGGTTATATAAATGATGTCATTTGTCCATGTGCTTTTATAAAGAAAACAACATCGAAGTTTGTTGTACTTGCCGTATATGTTAATGAAATAAACCTTATTGGAACTCCTATAGAACTCCAAAAGGCAATTGATTATTTAAAGAAGAAATTTGAGATGAAAGATCTCGGGAAGACATAATTATGTCTCGGTTTGCAAATTGAACATTTGGCAAATGAAATTTTTGTTCATCAATCTGCCTTCACAGAAAAGGTATTGAAACGGTTTTACATGGATGGAGTACATCCATTAAGTACTCCGATGGTGGTTCAATCACTTGATGTGAATAAGGATCCGTTCCGACTTCAAGAAAAGAATGAAGAGCTACTTGGTCCTCAAGTACCATATCTTAGGACAATTTGTGCACTAATGTATCTTGCTAATACTACAAGACCTGACATAATTTTTTCAGTTAATGTCTTAGCAAGATATAGTTCTGCTCCTACGAGGAGACATTGGAATGGAATCAAACATATATTTCGGTATCTAAAATGGACTACCGATATGGGCTTATTTTATGGCAACAAATACAGTCCCGATCTTGTTGGTTATGCCGATGCTGGATATTTATCCGACCCACATAAGGCTCGACTCAAACAGACTATGTGTTTACATGTGAAGGCACTGCCATATCTTGGCGATCGACTAAGCAATCAATCATGGCTACTTCATCTAATCATGTTGAGATAATTGCTATTCATGAAACAAGTCGAGAATGTGTGTGGTTGAGGTCTATAATATATCTTATTCGAGACAAATGTGGTTTGAAATGTGACACACTACTCACGATTTTGTATGAAGACAATGCATCATGCATAGCCCAATTGAATGGAGCATTCATAAAAGGAGATAGGACAAAACATATTTCACCGAAGTTATTTTTCACACATGAGTTTCAAAAGAATGGTGATATCAATGTGCAACAGATTCGTTCAAGTGATAATATGACTGATTTGTTCACCAAATCTCTACCGACGTCAACCTTCAAGAAGCTGGTGTATAAGTTTGGGACGCGAAGGCTCAAGGATGTGAATTAATGCTCTCATCAGGGGGAGTTAATTCATGTTGTACTCTTTTTTCCTTACAAGATTTTGTCCCACTGGGTTTTCCTTGCAAGGTTTTTAACGAGGCAACCAAAAGGAGTATTTCTAAACACATGTACTCTTTTTCCTTCTCTAGAATTTTTTTCCACTGGGTTTTATTTTAGTTAAGGTTTTAACGAAGCACATTACCTATTGAGTAGACATTCAAGGGGGAGTGTTATGAATAGAATTGTACTTAGATTGAATGTCTATCTTTTAGACAGTTTGTTACTTTGTGGCTAAGTCATTTTTCTCCAAGCGAGGCCTTATGTTCTATGAACACCCCACCACTGAATGATTCACTTTCAAGTTCTCGTCTCCGACCCGGGAGAACACAGGGTCAAGCCAAACCCTGACCCGCCTAAATGGAGTTCATATCTCCTTCGTCTGGTCAAGAAGGGAGGGAAATTGGACTCTGCCTCTTCTATTATATTTACAGTACATTACGGAGAAGTCCATTCTCGTCATGATCGATCCACGTCCTAGTATAGTGCCCGACTTGCTTAGCAACCAAAGATAGCTTACTAAGGGTGGATGAGTGCTCCTGGAGTAGTCGGTCTAACCCTGAACCTACGTACCTATGACTTCGTTTCTCAGGAAATTCGCGCAACGGAAGATCCTGAATTTGAGACTTTCTACACCAAAAATATTCTCTTAAACGAAGGTATTCGTGCTTGGATGGCGGCTCAAGATCAACCTCATGAAAACCTTATATTCCCTGAGGAGGTTCTGCCACGTGGAAATATAAATAGAGGGGCTTTACCCCATTGTAAATCATCCCAAAATTAATAAGAATCCTATTTCTCTTTTCTCTGCAATATTATTCTTCTTTCTTTTATTGTTTTATTTCAAAGACAATTTTAATTTATGATTTTGCACATAAACATCGAAGATATTATTAAGGTTCAAAGAATAATAAAAAAAATCTAAAAGCATAAACCTAGGTTTTTGGTTCTTCCTATATAAATAGAGCCAATGTTGTTACTCCTTGTTTTGGAGCAATCAAATTTGAACAGACGATAAGTTAGAATTTGCAAAAGACTCATTACATTCAAAAACTATATACAACACGCCTATTTATAAGGTATTTGGGGTTTTAAGCACTCTGCTTCAGCTTAGAACCTGTCTGCAGCTTCAGCTATTGAGTTGAGAGGAGGTTCTATTACCAAAAGCAAGGAAGCCAGCAGCAGAATGAAGACTGAGAAGCAAAGAAGAGATTTACAAGGATCTGAATATTGTTTAAACAATGTGATTCCTTCTTTTTGTCCACTTTCTGAAGCTGCATTGTCAAGTTGAAGAGTTGGACATGTAAGATAACCATATGCTATTCCCATTAAAGCTGCTCCAAAATGTGCCCTGCAATTATAATTAAAGTCAAATATTTAAAAACAAATCAAGTTTGCCAAAACGACTAATATTTAAGACTGAATGTAGTACTAACCAGTTATCTATAGGCCCAAAGTTGCTAAGCACAAAGCTGAAAGCAGTGACCATCATCGCCTTCTCAATCATGCCTTCTTTTCCTATCATGTCTTTGTTCCGAACTTGATAAATGAGCCAAGCTCCTATTAAAGCAAAACCAGGTCCCTAAGAAGTATACAATTTTTGACTTAGATTTTCATTTTTACATATATGTATGTAGAAACATGTTTCAACTCCACATTTTCAAAACTTCTGAGGAAGGCAAGAGCAGAAATTGATGCCAAATAGGTTGAAATGAGAAAAAAAGAATTTGATGTAATGGCAATGGAACTTACAGTTCCTCCAACAGTTGGCTCTGGGGTGTGAAGAAAGCTGAATAGGTTACCAGAAATACCTCCAAGAATATATATCAGGAAAAATGCAAATGAACCATATGCTTTGCATACTTGAGGCCCAAAACTAAGAAGCACCCAACAACCAAGGGCTATGTGAAGGACTCCTGAGTGCTGCAATATAGCAGATCAATAATTAAATTAAATGGATTTAAGCTATATTCACCGATAATTTAATGAAAATTTTACATTCATGTTACTAAATATGTAGTTACCTGTAATTATCTTTTAAACGACCAGATATTGTAAAAAGCATTTATACTATCAGTGTATAGTGGTTACACTCATAGTCAGTAACCTATACGTTCTGTTCCTAACAACGAATTAAGCTTATCTGTTGCTATACATGCTGTTTTACTTCTGTATATCTTGAATAAATCTAGTCCACTCTAGGTTCATCAGCAAAAGCTGATTTTATGTAACAAAACTTCTTTAAAAGAACATGTGGCAAATAACTTAATCATATACCATGCTACAATCTAATTGTACTTCTATACAGTTCTAGGGCAATTCAATCATTTAAGGACGAACCAATTTTCAATCTTGTACCAGAAACATTGGTGTCAGAAGTCTCCACCATTCGCCAAGTAGGATCAAATGATTTATCTTTGCTCCATATACCATTGGAAGTGAAAGCATCCCTATTTCAGAGTTCCTGACTGGACTAGCTGTCTCGAAGAGGAAAACTGCAATGTTTAGAGAAGCCAGTATTCCTCTGCATCAAGATAGGCAGAACGCATTAGAAATGGTAGAAAGTTAGAATATATACATGACTAAAGTAGCAGTTGCAAAATTTCAATAGGAAGTTGGTGTCTTACATCAAGTAAAAACTAGATGATTCTTGGTTTGAACTGCCAATGTCCTTAGCTTTTAACTTCAAGTACTGTTTTAGTTTCTTAGCCCTGCCACCACTGTTGATCATTTTCATGGAAAAATATGATGTTTCTTCAAATGTTTCGTCATCAGAAGACGAAAAAGCATGCAATTTTGACTCTGCACCTGAACAAGATAAGTATAAGGTTTGCTAGATCACAACAATATAGTTGATAGTACAAAGTTAGTCCATAAAATAGCATTGCTTGCATTCTTACCTCCATTGGCTTTTCCACTAAAATCATTTAAAGATTTCAGTGATTTCTCTGCTTTAAGTTGATGATTTTTGCCAGTTATTTCTTCTATCTCATTCGAAGAGGAAGCTCCTGTTCTATTATTGAGCTTTTGGAAGTAAGAATCTAAGGCTCTCAGTTGCTTCTCCTGATTGTTCAGTGCAGATTTCACTGTCCAAAATATTCTTCTCTGAGTGCTATGTGAAAGCCGGGATACAAAGAGGTGCATTCTTTTTTTCTCTTTATATACATGACTTATTTTAGGCAAAACTAGCTGTGGAATGCATCCCCTGCTATGAACTCTTCCCAATAATACTGTAGTCAACACCATTATATCTTTTTCAGCATTATACTAGTTCCTTAAAGTAATGCATGGTCATTCTTACTAGTGACCTTAGATATATTTTTGTGAATTGAGAAAATGTCAAACTTTCTTGTACATAAACTTCTGCATCCAAAGAAGATTTGTATCAGAACCAAATGCACTTTCATTTTGTATGATATCAACGAATTGTATGAACTACAAAGTTTATGGAAGTACACCCTGCAATTTACTAAGCCTCAGTGGGGTGTCATGTATGAGAGCCTCTATAAAAATGTGTTATAATGTGAAATTTTTTGCAAAGTCCTTAAATATTTCTAGTGATGCAACTTCTGAAAGCAATATATATTATATATGGCGCGTTTTGCTTGAGTATGCCTATAATTCGTCCAAGGCCAACAATTCTTTTAGGGACTTTTTTAGCTTACGAAAATATTATTCTGCGTTGCTAGCTTCTAGGATATACACTGACAATTAAAGAATTTTTACGCTATTAGTGCAGCTACATGCCTTATTTTGATATGTTGTCCCATGAATGAAAAACTCATATTTGAACGAGCAATTGTAATATCATTTCCTAATTGACTTGCTAATTCTAATCCTTATTTAGTGCAGTGATTTTACTGAGTCCATCTCAAGATTTAGCTCAATCACATGCCAGAACAGTACTGAACTGCCTTACAACCAAAGTAAAGATCACTCTGATCAATTACAGAACTATTGCAATGAAATACTTACTTTCATTCATGTATAACAGCAAACATTAGATCATTAAAGCGTGCAAACACAACCCCTTCTTGATCTCGACATAAAATTCCATGTTACATACAGAGACTTTACTATTCTACCTTTACTGTAACAGAAGAGAGTGTTTAGTAAAAGAAGAGAATTAAGTATATAACATATGACCTTTAGAGAAGAACTAAAAGTGATCGTCCGAGATAGTTGGAGAGATGTCCATAAACAAGACAGCAGCCACAAGTACCGGCGGCCTCATCAGTTCCATTTAATGCAGGGAAGGGATTACAGTATTACTAATATTGATTAGTAGAAGATAAACATGAGTGTCTAATGATATCCTTAATTAGGCTATGGAAGACGTACGAAGAAACAGAAAGATCCAAATGAAATTGTACCTTATCACCATTGTCCCACTAAAACTTTGCCACCTGTAGTAAAAGCACTCCCATAGCCAGTGTTTGGGCTTTGAGTAGGTCCCACTAAATCTATTTAGTTAAACCAGGATTAAATGCTCGAAAAGAAAATGTTTCTTAGGTCAACTTAGACCGCCTATATAATTTTCCTTCCCTTCTTTTTCTTAATAACAAGTGGACAGTAGAGTTGCATATGTTTAAGTAGGCTATTCTTTGCCGGGGGACCCACCAGCACCACTCATTTACGTCTTGAGTACTTTATGATATATAGGCTCTTTTTGTGTAAATATTTTTAACATTGATATTATCAGTAAAGTTTATGTGATAGCACATTAGTTACTGGAGTATATATAGTTTTATCTTACAAGTAATTTAATTATATAATTATATTTTGCACTACCAATGCAAAAAACTTACGCCATATAAACTCTAGTAAATTACTTACATTACTCTAGTAAAATCGTCAGTATTTCATTCTTACATATGAAGTACTTTCGTGAATTAAATAAAGTAGTCTCCAACATGCATTCACCTTGGTTTGCACCCAGTATGAAGTTGAGTTTGGATATAGGTTTCGTTAAGCCTCTTCTCAAGCTTTAGATGATCGATTGCTTCCTTCAAGTTGCAGCATATCTTAGAATAGTGAAGTTACATTAATCAAGAACTCTTATGATGTTTTGACAATATACCGCTGTAAAGCTAAGGTACTAAATATGTTCTTTTAAGGTGTTGGCCAAGATCAATCTGTTATTCCCGCCAATATTGCTGTATTTGTAAATAATAATTCTGCAAAATATAAGTTAACGTAATGAAACAGTAATTAATTCGAGCCCACTGAATTCACAGTGTTTCCTTAAGGAATTTAATCCCCTCCTAGTACCCAAGGTAATGGATTATTTCCTCCCAGGATAGAACGAATCACACACTGGTATAGCGGTACTTCAAACCCCAGTGTTTCAGCGAACACAAAGTTCGGTAGCAAATCACACTTACAGTTGCTTTGTTTGAAGTTAAAACAATGCAGAACGAAGGAGTAGAAACTCAGAAAATCGTATGGAAATGCTGAGAGGAAGGAGTGCAATGTATAGTCAAATCTATTGAGCGATTTTCAGTTTGTTGGTCTTGTGTATTGTGTGTGTCTTTCTTCAACAGCTGCTGCACATATATATAGCAGCCAGTGTTGAAGAAGACCAATCGTCCACCCTCTATGGTGGAGCAAGCATTAGCTTGTTTGTGGAGCAAGCACATTCATGGTGGGAAGAGCATTAGGCGGCTACCAAATGGTCAATACACGGATTGGAAAATATCCGTTACAAATACGGATAATCTTACGTTAATATTTACTATTAACAAATAAATTTGGTCCAAAAAATTAATCAAGCGAGCGACGACGACGACGGCGCGAGGCTTGCTTTCTTCTCAACTCTTTAAGAGCTACAAGAAGAGCAATTATATATATACCCACCAAAAATCTTTTCCTCTTCCAATATGGGACAATGTCTCATTGTCAAGAGGGGAAACTTAAAATTTTACTCAAAATTTTTATTTTCCCTCCATTTCCCATTCACCCTCATTTTAAGACTATTTCATCTTAAAAACAAAACCTCAACACAATCTTAGTTAGAACTGTTTGATAATTTTCAACAAAGTCATTCTTATAAACTCTTCTTTCAGAATAAAAGTACTGCTGCAATAATATATCAATTGGTGTTTTCTTTTTTAATTTGAGTATCTTTCTCAATTAATATCAGTTTCACAATCACGAACCATGCAATAATTGGACATGGTTAAAACAACAGTATGTTTGAATAGATTCTTTTACACCCGTAGCACAGAATTTTGGTTTCTAACGGAAGCATGCATGCACGTGATAGTCAAGTTGTCAGCTCTACTCAGAACAAAATTATGTAACAAGAAAGAGAAATTAAAGAACATAAGTACATAACATACCTAGAAGGCAAAAAAACAGAAAAAGATTAATAAAAAAAAAATGCATGACCCTATTCTGAACTGCTGCAATTCATGATTGCACTTTCATGTTCCTCTAATAGATTTTGTAGTATCTAAGAAACAAGAGAGAAATAGAGAAGAGACAAGTAATAGTACTACTGATCAAAGGGAAAGAAAGAATCTTTCTATCCAAAAGCAAGGACATAATATTGTTCCATTTAACATCCATTTATATGGCAAAGAAAAATGTTGTTTTTCTTCTTCTTCTTCCTTATAGATTTACAGCTAGTACTATTATGCTTTTTTTCTCTCATACATAAACTCCTCCATGACAAGCACCCTGCACCAATTTCCCTGTACCTGCTCTTACTACTGCTCTGCTTCCCTTTGTAATTATTAGTATTTCTCTCTTCCACCTGCTCCCCATTTCTTTTTGTGTCTTCTTCTCGTCTTGTTTCTTTCACTTCCACCTATAAACATTTCACGTACAAATTATTACATTCAATGTCACCATCTCTAATGTTTGCATGTGATTCTGAACTCAATCCACAATATCACTTCGATTGGGAAATTACTTAACTCGTGTCATAAACAATATCCTTATTTTTCTTTGCACTTAAATTATATACATTGACATAATTTAACCCATTGCATGCAGCAGATTACTTACTATTTTAACGAGGTTACCTATTACTGTTGTTATAGAGATTTACCTTTAATTACGTTATAAGTGACTCAATTTGTGTAAATAGGAGTATCTTTTACTGTGGTGCATTGAATTCTTATTTTACACATTTTCTTTTAGTAGGAAAAAGATGCTTTACCTGAAAAAGGTGACAATGATACAAGGCAATGGTAAAGCTCTTAGGATCTTTTAAGAATCTTAAACTAACAGTTATCGGAGTATAAAATAGCTGGAAAGAAGAAAAGAATAAAAAGGTGAGATAAGCTGTATAATGACAGTTCTAATTTACACAAGTACGTTCAGCCACCTAAAAGAAGAAGTGATTATGCTCTACTATAATAACATGAAAAATAATAAATTAAAATACATTAATAGTATAAAAGAATTTTATATAAGTTAAATTCACTTTGATAAAGGAGATGCCGATATGGTACTAGAAAGAAACTTTTCTTTCTTGCATGAATTATTGAGAAGTATAGTTGAGAAGATGACAATTCCTAAAGAATCTTTTCGGTGGAGCGCATAACTTTTTTGGCTTCCTAAAGTGACTTTTTCCTCTACAAGCACAGCTAATAACCATTTCTAACAAAATCAAACTAAAATAAAAAGGAAAAAATCAATTGAAAGCTACGATGTCTCACTCGTTCCAAGAAGCAGCACAAGAACTTATTTAGTGCCCACAATTACAAATGCAAGTAATGTCATTTTTGCATGTGCATGGTACTTAATATATGTGAACGATGCTCTAGGGACCAATTAGTTGTAAAGTCCCCCACCTAGTACGAAAAGTATTACTCACTCTATTCATATTTATTTTTTGGTCAGTTAAAATAGAATGACCCTTTTTAATTTGTTTAGGATCATAAATTTCAAAAGTGTTCATTTTTTCTTAAACTTTGTGTCCAATCAAACATGTTCACATAAATTGAAACGGAGGGAGTATCATTTTTGACGGTGGTGTAGCCAAGAATTTCGCCAAGGGTGTTTAAACTTTAAATAAGTCATAATTGTTTTTTATCCATGAATGGTGTATCAAATTTTTAAATCAAACTACCCAACATTTAATTAAACAATAAAAAAAAATTAATAGAACTATAATTTTATAAATCAAAATTAAAATAACAAAAAATAACATTAGAAATTTTAATAATAAAAGTAAGCATAAAACCAAAGGAAATAGAGAGTTGAGAGAATTTGTAGTTTCTAAAGAGCTTTTGTTGAAGAAATTTTTGTAAAGCTTGATTTTTAAATTATAAAATTTATTTAAGAAATAACTTTTAGTTAAAAATTACTTTTAAGATTAGTTTTTTATTTCTATACAAATTTTAAGTTTTAAGAGTTATTTTATTAAAAAATTTAGATTGAAAAAGAATCAAATCGACCACACATGATGGTCTCCATTTAGTTTTGGTAAACAAATCGGCAGAACTTTGAACCCTGGAACAAAACGTCACTTTGAACACACTGAACCGCTAGATTGTCTCAACCGTGTTAAGAATGTTCAAAATATATATATATATATATATATATATATATATATATATATATATATATATATAAAATACAATATTATTTAACTTATATGCAGGATAATATTTTGGCAAAGGGTGGGCGCTTGACTACCCGGGCATTGGGTGGCTACGCCACTTATTCGACTTAGTCAAGGAAAAGAATTTATAAGTTATCAGGGCTGCTTACCTTATTTTCTAGGTCACTAGTCGACATTTCAATTTTAAATAACGAGACAATGTAAAAGTCATTTACACTATTACTAGTACGTATTAGTTATACTCAAAATAATATGATGGTTAAGTGAAGTGATCAAGTTATGCGTAAGTTCGCTTAAAAGTACAGGGAGGTTACAGATAGACCATGCATAACATTGGAGTAATTAACTAGTATTGGAATTTATCGTAGAAAGTACCAAAATATTACGTACCAGTTTCTCAGATTTTAATTCAGGAGTAGTCATAGGTGAATCATCAGCATCTGCTTCGCACCGTTTTGTAGATCTTTCCTCAATGGATGGAGTACGAGCAGGACTTGGACTCCTTGAACTTATGTAAGCTGGATTACTACTCTGTATTCCCACATCTCTAGTAATGCTACCCTTCTTCTCTAAAATAATAATAAAAATGTACAAAATAGTAAGTCGAACAAATAATGTAATTTAACATATTATAGTAACTAAGAAATGGAAAGATAAAAAGTGTTTAGACCTTTGCTTGGAATTTGGAATTCAACTTCATGTGTAGGCAAATGAGGTACTACTTTTGTAGGAGGTTTTGTTTGGAATTGTCGAGTCTGAAATTGAGAAGGATAAATCAAAGGTGCAGACATGGTGATTTTGCTGGTTAATTGGCGAAATGATCTCCCACTTAGTGTTTTCGCAGATAGACATTCCAAAGGAACTTCTCCCGATAAGGGATTACAGATATATTTCTCAGCCTCATTCCACTTGGAATTTAGAGCCAATCCATCTGGTGACATGTATTCCCAACTATATATTGTTTTTGCCTGCAATGCTGCACTCAAACAAACAAACCAAAAATTCTGTGAAGTTGAAAAATGGAAGAATTTGGCTCAAACAATATACACATATGCTAGCGCAACCCGGTGCACAAGGCATTCCGCGTTCACGCAATGTTCGGGGAAGGGCCGTACCCAAGGGTGTGATGCATACATCCCACCCTAGTGTAAACATCAGTGGTTGCTTCCACGGCTAACACGTGTGACCTATTGATCACACGAAGACAACATTACTGCTGTTCCAAGGCTCCCATTAGAACATACACATATGCTAAAGAAATTAAAATATCACGCATTCTGAACTCATTGACGCTAGATGTTGAATTAGCATGTGTAAACGACAGAAATTTTAACTGATATTCTAAAGGACTCACCTTTAAGGGCAGCGGTAAAAGAATAAGTTGAAGGGTCAATTTCTTCTGTAAGAAAGATAAAAACTTTATAAGAAAATAGTATAAAACAATAATGATGAGGAAAGAGGGAAATAGTGTTAGTTGTATTACCTCTTAAGGTGTAGCCAGGGGAAGAAGCAGTACTTGAAATAGATATGTTTGATCTAAAAGACTTAGCATCTTCTCTGAAACTTCTAATATAAGAAGCTGAAAATCTTCTTGAATTGGTATTTTCTCTGCTAATTTTGGCCTTTAGAGTCCATTCTCTTAAGTTGAAGTCTCCATCATCTCTTCTTCTTGAACTTCCAATAGTTGACTGTTCCATGCTAGGTTCTAGTTTCATAATAATGAAGATTTTGGGTGGTCTTTAAAAGTTGTTCTCTTTTTAAATAAAAAGAAAGGAGGATATATAAATTTCAAAAAACTTTTGACTGTAGAATCAGCAAAAAAAAGATGCTAAAATAGCAGCTGCGCAACAAGTAACTTCCAAAAACTAAGCCTCAGAGATTTCAAATTTAAATTTCCAATTTGAAAGCAACCCACACCCTCTTTTGAAAATAAAAGAAAAAACAAGAAAAAATTATGAGGTTTAAAAGTGGGCCAGATGAATACTTGGTTTATCTGCAAATAAAATTTAAGGAGAGGTCCAATCTGATATTGATTTTACATAAAAAATGGAGAGGAAGTTTGGTGACTAAGTGAACTAGAGTAGGTAAATATACCCCGTACTGGACATACAATTTGGTTATATCATAATTAATGACCATTTGTTCGTCTTTCTTTTTCTGATGGGTCACCGTTTTGTTGTTCAATTCCCAATTTAGGGGTATTGTTGGGACATGCATTGTGGTCCATCTTAATATTTGGTACAAATGATATAGCCTTCTGTAGATGAGATGAATGTAATCAATCTTCATTTTGTTAATCTTCTCTTGTTTAATTTTAGTTAAACAATCTATACCGTCGCTTCCAATATGCACCATAATATTATTCTATGAAAGCGGGCGGGTTAGTATTTTGGCCTGGTTGGCTTTTCATCCACCGTTGGTTTTCTTATTTGCATGATATACCAAAATATGTATTCTCCTAACATATAAGGTAAAACTACATGTAATAGACTCTTATGGTCCGATACTTTTCCGGACCCCGCGCATAATGAGAGCTTAGTACATCGTACTGCCTTTTATATTCTCCTGACATATAATTCAATAGCACTAGTAATTCCTCCAACACCATCCACCAGATGAAAGAGCATAAAGATGTAGCTTTTCCCCTTCTTGAATCAACAATATACTCCCCCATATTTGGAAGAAAAAAGTAAAAGAAAAGGAAACTATTGTTTAGTCTCCAAAAAGTTCCTAATAAACCTAGCAATGCTTTGTAATTGAAGCAGCCAACATTGAAAGGGACAGTTGGAAATACCCGCCTTGCTACATTCAAAATTTTAAGAGATGAAAGTTCTTTATTATGCAAATTAAAATTCTTTAATTCAATAAAATTTCAAAGTGTAATAAAGACATATATTAGGCGAGAAAATCCAATTGATGGCCATATCGTTGAGATATTTGGGAGGGGATAAAATTTCAGTGTTGGGTTATTTTCATTGTGAGTTGGAAAGATTGTGTTGAAAGAGAAAGGAGAATAATGAATATCGTGAGAGGATGAAATTTAGCAGGCGATTGGAGATAAAAATTGTGAGATTTAGAAAAAGTAATTTTTTAAGTTAAGTTGAAAAAAAGTATTTAAAAATTAAAATTGCGTTTGGACTTGTAGTTCACTTAAATATATTATGGTTTTGAGAGAGGAAAACATTATTTACTTGAAAAAGAGGTAAAACCCACTTTTTCAAATTTGGAACTCATTTTTAGACTTTTTTTTAAACTCATCTTCAAAATTCAATGAAATATATAGCCAAATAATAATTTAAAGACAAGTTTAAAATATATATATATAAACGGGTCCTTAGTTTCAAGAAGTAAAATTGAAAAAAAAAAGATTTAGTTATATTTGTGGACATCTATGAATACATGTGAAGATGTCAAGATCATCCTCGTAATAATTAGGGGTAGGTCCATTATCTTGTGGGCACATAGTCATTGTCAGGTTTTGTCTCAAGTGTATGCAAGGTAGGTTTCATATGGCAGTTTAGATAGATATTCAATTGTCTCATGTTACATTTAGTCATTTGATCCTTAAAAGAGAAAAAGATGTTGATCATTTTCGACTGTCGCACTTTTCCATTTTGTAATGAATGTTTTCTTTTACTATTATATATGAATGCAAAGTTTGATTGAATTCACAAAACTCTAGCTAAATCTGCCTCTAAACTAGTGGATATCAGGCCAAATGCCACTCAAAAGGAAATAATTATTTGTACGCTCCCAACTCTTTAGTGGAAATGAGAATCCAACTTTATTTTCTGTCCCTAATTTTGAATATTGATTTACCCCAACTTGTTCAGTTGTTTACAGACAAGGAATTGATGTCTGAAGAATCTTTGCTGTACAATTCACCCGGACCACACTTCAAACAGCAGCAAGCCGATAAGAAGAAACAAAAGCCTCAATTACTTTTTCTTCATTGTAAAGTGGTAACACACATGATTGATTCTACCTGGTAGTTACAGTTTAAACTTCATTTTCTCAACATAAATTGAAATTAAGCTGCATACAAGTGCAGAAGTTAGCACAGATGGTGAAAACAAAATATTATATTCCACTTAAGTCACCACCAAGTTGAGTTGTACTCAAGAGATAATAGTAATAAAGAGATAGAACGTCAAAGGAAATTGTTACCCGGCTAACTAACATCCTCGAATTATGAAGAAGCTAAAGAATTGGATGTAGTATGACAGCTTAAGTATACATAATTCTGACAAGCTAGAAGCTAACATCCAAAAACAAGCCGATACAATGGCAGAAGCCCTCTTACCACCCGTCTCAACATGGATGATGCTTGATATCAATGTTGAGTGACCATGACCAGGAACACATGTAACACTTATATCATCATACATGCAGCTTCACTGGTTACAATGTACTATCTTTGCAGTCGTGCAGCACGGGGGGGGGGCATCAATTGCTGAATGACTTGACCTCGCCCAACAGCCAATAGTCAGATCCTCCAATAGCTTCTCTACCAACAAAAACACAATAACTAAATTTCGACCCAGATACAACAGTTGAAGATCTAGTTGAATTGACTCAATTATTCACCCTTCACAAGTTAACCCAGAAATAATGACATCTCAACCAGATTAGAATCCATCATAAGAACATCTATATAACTCATGCCACCACGCACACATCTATATATTATTTAAAACGTGAGGAAAAAGCCCTCTCCTTAAGCCAAGTGGCAACCTTAAAATTAGCCACATGTAACATATAAACTAATTAACTATTAATAACTAATATAACTAATAACTAATTCAGCCATATGGCATAACTATAACTTTTTTCTTAATTAATTAAAAATAAATAACTAAATCCAAATATTGAAAATTTTACTATCTATATATCATCAATATCAATATCATCAATATATTATTAAAAGGAGAGAAAAAGCCCTCTCCTTAAGCCAAGCGGCAGCCTTAAAATTAGTCACATGTAACATATTAACTAATTAACTATTAACTACTTCAGCCATATGGCATAACCAGAAAAAGGCACATATAACTTTTTTCTTAATTAAATAAAAATAAATAACTATATCAAAATATTGGAAATTTTACTATCTATATATTATTAAAAGGGGAGAGGAAAAAACTCTCTCCTTAAGCCTTCTTGAAATATCTTGAATAATATTTTTTAATTGCCACATGTAACATATTAACTAATTAACTAATAACTAATTCAGCCATATGGCATAACCAGAAAAAGTCACATATCTCTAATAATTCATGATTAGTTTATCACTAAATCAAAATATTGGAAATTATACTATATAATACTTAAAAATATTATTAATCAATTTAATAATTTCGAGTATCTATATCCATATATTATTAAAAGGAGAGAAAAACGCCCGCTGCTTAAGCCAAGTGGCAGCCTTAAAATTAGCCACATGTAATATATAAACTAATTAACTATTAACTAATAAATAATTCAGCCATATGGCATAACCAGAAAAAGGCACATATAACTTTTTTTTAATTAATTAATAATAAATAACAAAATCAAATATTGGAAATTTCACTATAAAATGCTTTAAAATATTATTAATAAATTTAAACAATTTAATAAGTTTGAGTATCTATATATTATTAAAAGGAGATGGAAAAGCTCTCTTTAAGCCAAGTGACGGCCTTAAAATTAGCCACATGTAGGGGTGTACAAATGAAACCGACAAACCGCACCAACCCGATAATCCGAGTCAAACCGAGAAAAAAAACCCGACTATGATTTGGTTTGATTTGGTTTGGTGTTGGAAAAAAAAACCCGACCATATTTGGTTTGGCTTGATTTTAACTAAAAAAAGTCAAACCGAAACTAAACCAACCCGACATTATATGTGTAGAAGTTTGAAATATATTTAATACATAAAAATATTTATGGTAGTGTAATTTATAAATATTTCTTAAGTTTTTTCATAGTTTTATCTTTTAACGTATTATTTCAAGCTTGGGCTTATAATTTTTGGATGGTACAATAAGTTTTATAGTTCATAAATGTTAGTAACTCAAATAAATCCTAAACCAAAATCAAATCAATACTAATGCTAATGAAAGACATTCAATTCGATTGTATTATGAATGAAAATAGTGTTGGATATCTATTTTTTAGTTTTTCCATGATTTAGATAAAAATGTATAACTTTGCTAGTGTTTTTAGGATTCAAAAATATTTTGTGAAAAAACATTTGAGAAATTGGATCGGTTAGAGGGTCGCATAGAGGATTGTGTAGCATAATCTATTCCACACGAATAGTTTACCGTAACTATTCAATGCATCTACAAATTATTGATAAATGCATTGTTTGTGAAGTATATGGTTGTGGTGGCATGACGACATCTTTCTCATAACAAAAAAATTCCTTCTCCTTCTCAAAAACTAATATTTATACCCACGCGGACAAATATCAAATTATGATTTAGGTTATTTAGATTGTATGCAATTACGTTAAAATTTAAATCTTCCAAATAAAACTACATATAATTATTAGATATCAGTTAACAAGGACATGAGACCGTTTCTCATATTTCGTACTGGATAACATGTTTTCTTTTTTATATCTGTAGCAACCCAACCCCTTGATCTTAGTACTTGCATGTTATTCTGTGGTCAATTAAAGAATACTAAACATATCACGTTGTAATATGTCTTGTTTGAATATATTGTTTTAACAAAGTTCTTATTTACCACTTTATGTTTTACCTCAAAGTCGAATAAGTCTTATCCTTCTGCATTTTCACCAAAAACAAATCTCTATTTAATCTTTGCTTATAGTTGCTGCATTATTCATTACTTAATATTATTATAATTTCATATGATTTTTTATTAGCTTACCAATTGATTTAATATATTTCTTATTACATTTTTTATAATGATATAAATATAACTTTTTGATTAAAAATTAATGTATTGTAATACTTTTATCCTCGTACTCAGAGATCTTTCATCATTTAAATCTATCAATAATATTCTTAGAGTATTATTTAATTATTTAATATATTTATCCATGAATTAATTCAAAGTATAAATATTCTGACACTCTCTATTTTCCTCTTGATATATTTTTACCCCTATTATGAAATCTTAATTAGTTTTTTATAATAATATTTTATTATATAATCAAAATATCACATTTTATTTTAAGTTATAACTTTGAATTAGTCTAAAATATTAATACATAAGTTTTTAAATTATTACTCCCTCTGTTCCGATTTATCTGAACCTGTTTGACTGGGCACAGAGTTTAAGAAAAAATAAAAACTTTTGAAATTTGTGGTCCTAAACATGTCATAAAGGGGTCCATAGTATTCGTGTGGTTATAAAAGCTTCTCATCAAGGGCATAATTGGAAGTTTAAGCTAAATTATTTTCAAATTTAGAAAGGGTTCATTCTTTTTGGAACGGGCCAAAAAGAAAATAGGTTCACATAAACTGGAACGGAGGGAGTATATTTTAAATCTATTGTGTTTTCTTATAATTATTTTTATATCACGTGCAATTAAAGTTTCTTTCTCGTTTAGTTTCATGATACAAATTTAACTTTTATTTTCGTTACTAAATTACCTAGATGAAACATTTATTTTGTATTCTTAAAATTTTAATTTGTTATCCAATTGTTATTTTTATTTATCTAGTAAAACTTTAATTTTGTGGTCTTTTCCATAGTTTGAGCGTTTTACCATAATTTTAATCTAATCTCAAGTTCAAATCATCTTTATCTTTTATTTCTAATATTAAATATTGTTGAATTTTTAATTATTGCTATTACGTTACGTAATATATAGTATTTCATATTTTCATGTGGCCTTCATTAACTTTCCTCTTTATTTAATATTATTATCCATTTACATCCTTTAATATAATATAGATCAATGTGTGGTTTTTTATTCTTGATATAAATATTTATATTATTTTAAAGTAATACTCAAATTATTAAAATGTTTAAATTTATTAATAATATTTTTAAGTATTATATAGTAAAATTTCTAATATTTTAATTTAATTATTTATTATTAATTAATTAAGAAAATAGTTATATGTGACTTCTTCTGGTTATGTCGTATGACTGAATTAGTTATTAGTTAATATGTTACATGTAGCTAATTTTCCTGGAGTTAGGAACGGAGGAGGTACTTCGTTGTTGGACTGTGCTAAAAAAATGCCTTTGATTTGATGATTGCCAACTCGTGTTTTCTGAAAAGAGAGGAGCACTTGGTTACATTCCGAAGTTCGTTTGCCAAGACTCAAATTGATTATCTACTCCGAAAGTGTGATAGGAGTGTTCATGGATTGCAAGGTTATTCCAAGCGAGAATCTCACGACTCAACATAGGTTATTGGTGATGGACTTGGGGATCGTGAGGAAGAGGGTCGTGTATGGTCAACCCAGGATCAGGTGGGGTGCTTTGACTAGTGACAAAGCGCAGGAGTTGGGGGGGAAAGTTGTTGGCTATGAGTGCCTAGAGGAGCAGCGGGGAAGCGAGCTGTATGTGGACCACGATAGCGGAGTGTATTAAAGTAGTTGCGAGATAAGTGTTAGGGGTCTCGAAGGGTTTCTCTGGCGGCCACAAAGGTGACTGGTGGTGGAGTGAGGAGGTACAAGAGAAAGTGGAAGCCAAGCAAGCGGTGTACTTGACGCTTATAGAGAGCATGGACAAGGAGGCGAAGAGGATGAACAGGGAGGGGTATAGGAGGGCTAAGAAGGAAGCGATTTTAGCGGTTACTGCGGCTAAGACTGCGGCGTTTGGGCGTTTGTATGAAGAGGTTGGGGGCAAAGGCGAGGTCAAGAAGCTATACATGCTACCCAAGGTGAGAGAGAGGAAGACCCGTGATCTGGATCAAGTTAAATGTATCAAAGATGAGGAAATTAGAATTTTGATGGAAGAGGCTCAGATTAGACGAAGATAGCAGACATATTTCAATAAATTCCTGAACTAAGATGGTGATAAGGACATTGTGCTGGGCGACTTGGAGCACTCCGAGATGCACCGAGATTTCGGGTATTGTACGTAAGAGTAGAGGAGGTCGAGGGAGCTATGCGTAAGATGCACAGGGGTAGAGCTACTGGGCCAGATGAAATACCTGTGGAATTTTGGAAGAATGCGGGTAGGACAGGTTTGAAGTGGCTCACTAAGCTGTTCAACGTCATTTTTAGGACGAACAAGATGCCTGATGAATGGAGGTGGAGTACGACGATTCCTCTGTATAACAACAAGGGTGATATTCAAAGTTGCAATAATTATAGGGGGATTAAGCTGTTAAGCCATACTATAAAAGTTTGGGAGAGGGTGGCTGAAGTGAGGGTGAGGACCAGTGTGTCCATTTCTGAGAACCAATTCGGTTTCATGTCGGGGCTTTCGACTATGGAAGCCATTCACATTGTGAGGAGATTGGTGGAGCGGTATAGGGAGATGAAGGACTTGCACATGGTGTTCATTAACCTAGAGAAAGCATATGACAATGTTCTAAAAGAGGTGCTCTGGCGATGCTTAGAGGCTAAAGGGGTCCCAAATAGCATACATTAGGGTGATTAAGGACATATATGATGAAGTTAAGACTCGGATTAGGGCAGCGGGAGGAGACTCGGAACACTTTCCGGTTATGATGGGGTTGCACCAGGGATCAACTCTTAGTCCATTCCTATTTCTTTGGCGATAGACGCATTGATGAGACACATTCAAGGTGAGGTGTCATGGTGTATGTTATTTGCTGATGACATAGTTTTAATTGACGAAACGCGAGATGGTGTTAAACGAGGGGCTGGAGGTTTGGAGGCAGACCCTAGAGTCTAAGGGTTTCAAATTGAGCAAGATCAAGACAGAATACATGGAGTGCAAGTTCAGTAACGGTACCCAAGAAGGGGATATGGAGGTGAGGCTTGATGCGCGAGTCATCCCCAAGAGAGGTAGTTTCAAGTATCTTGGATCTATAATACAAAGTAACAGGGAGATTGATGAAGATGTCACGCATCGTATCAGAGCAGGATGGATGAAGTGGAGGCTCGCTTCCGGTGTCTTGTGTGATAAGAATGTGCCGCTGAAACTTAAAGGTAAGTTCTGCAAGGTTGTAGTGAGACCGACTATGTTGTATGGAGCAGAGTGTGGCCAGGGAGATTGATGAAGATGTCACGCATCGTATCAGAGCAGGATGGATGAAGTAGAGGCTCGCTTCCGGTGTCTTGTGTGATAAGAATGTGCCGCTGAGACTTAAAAGGTAAGTTCTGCAAGGTTGTAGTGAGACCGACTATGTTGTATGGGGAAGAGTGTGGCCGGTCAAGAACTCTCATATCCAGAAGCTAAAAGTAGCTGAGATGAGGATGTTGATGTTGATGTTGATGTGGATCTGTGAGCATACCCGGTTGGATAAGATAAGGAATGAAGTTATTCGGGAAAATGTGGGAGTGGCCACTGTGGATAATAAGATGCGAGAGACGAGGTTGAGATGGTTCGGGCATATTAAGAGGAGAAGAATAAAAGCCCCAGTTAGTAGGTGCGAGCGGTTAGCCTCGGTGGGTAGCAGGAGGGGTAGAGGTATGCCTAAGAAATCTTGGGGAGAGGTTATTAGGCGGGATATGGCCCAGCTGGAGCTGACTGAGGACATGGTCCTAGATAGGAGGGTGTGGAGGTCAAAGATTAGGGTAGAAGGTTCGTAGGTAGTCAGTGTTTCTCTTTGTCTTACTCAATTCGCTAGCATTAGTGTTAGTATGATATCTTTTGTCCATAGATGACTATTACCATCTAGAGTTTGACTGCATTCTTGGATTCGATCTTATTTCATCTTGCTGTCATTCCTACTTGTTGCATTTACCTTTTCTTTTTCAGTCGTTCTCTAGCTGAGGGTTTATCGGAAACAGTCTCTCTGCCCTTCCAGTGGTAGGGGTAAGGTTGCGTACATCTTACCCTCCCCAAACCCCATTTGTGGGAAACTACTGGGTCTGTTGTTGTTGTTGTTGTTGTTGTTACATGTGGCTAGGGGTGTACATGAGTCGGGTTGGTTCGGATTTTCTAATTACCAAACCAAACCAAACCAATAAAAGTCGGGTTTTTTAATCTCGATTTTTCTCGGGTTTTCGGGTTTTTTCGGGTTTTTTCATAAAGTCTTCAAAGTACAAAACGTAAAATTTGTGCTCCAAATATTTCAAAAATCCTAGTAAGACATAACTATATAAGGTGTTTTCAATCAAATAACATAAATATGAGATGAGTCATGGCATTGTACTAAAATATTCAGCAATAAAGATAATAAAATCGCATAAAATAAATATTATTAGTAAACCATAATGAAAACAAACATAATTTAAAACTATGACTAATAATTACTAATATTTACATGACTAAGTCTAGTTATGCAAGGACTAAAATATAGAGATTAAATATGCGATGAATAATAACGTAAGGATTGTTAAAAGACAAATAATAAAGCAGGATTGCTATGTGGTGAACTAATAATACATGTGTTTTTACGTGGAAATTAGCTAATCTAAGGGGCGTTTTGTTTTTAGATACTCATATCCATGTATTGCTAATACACATATTCTTATTCCATATTCTATTGCATGTAACATATAAGTTATACCGGAATTCCATCGTTTGGTTTTAAATTTCGTATAAGTACTTGTGTGGAGTTTAATGCGAAAAACCAATGTGGTGTTGGTTATACGAAGATTATATTAGTAATGCAAGATTTAGTTTTTAAAAAAATAATGTTGTATAAGTAATACAAAATTTTATAGAGATTAAAATTTCTTGTTACTTAAAACCAAAGGATACCTAAGGGGTCGTTTGGTACGCGGACTAAGTTATTCCGGAATTATAATTTTGGGATTATAATCCATGGACTAATTTATCCCACCTGAGAAGTGGGATAATATAATCCCAGGTTTGATGGGATAAGGTGGGTTATACTGTATTAAGATTGGGATTAAATTTATACCATGTTTGGTTGATGGTATAAATTTATCCTGAGATAAATTTATACCGTCAACCAAACGTGGTATGAATTTAATCCCACACTAGGGGCGGCTCAAGTATATGAAGGGCCTAAAGCCAAAGTTTAGTATGAGGCCTAAATTTTTAAAAGAAAGTTATAAGATATATTTTTATTTAAATTCTATTTTTCTAGCTTTTTGAGATACGAAGTATTAATAATCACTACTAGAAAACTACCTAAAACCGTCCAGGAATACCAACCGAAATCGGTCGGAAAACTGAAAAAATTCACCGATTTCCGACAGACTTTAATCCGTCGAAATTAAGCTGGTCGGTAATAAATAGCGACCGAAGTTGATCGCGAACTTCCGACCTAAATTTCGGTCGGTATTTGTAATTATGCAATTAAAAAATGAATTGTCTGGGAATAGAACCAGGGTCTGTACTCTGGCAGGATATCATTCTACCACTAGACCATTGGCACATTTTGGTTTAAGACTTTTTTTTATTTTATTTGTACTATTTAATTGTATTTTCGCGGGAAAATAACCGACCGAAGTCGGTCGATTTTTTAAAATGACTAATTGAAATAACCGACCGATTTCGGTCGGTTTTTTTGAATATTAATTTTAATTTCTTAATACATCTCTCCCAGATACTGAAAAGTTTTTCATCTGGTAGAGATAGTGAGAAATGAAAAGATCAAGATGCTTACTTCAAGAGCTCAGTCTCCTTCACTTGATATGAACCATTTGATAGATACTGACAACTGCAGCCCAAAAACTGCTCAATACCCACAAAAGAAGTACAATAGCCAGGTGAAACAAATGAAGATGACCAATTTCTAAAACCTAAAGAAGGAGCGTTTATAATAAACAAATCACTTCTAATACTTACTGCTCTCATAAGAGAACTCCAGCAAAACCACCCAATTGGCATTACTTTTCTATCCAAACGTGAAACATGAATAACCTGCAAAAAAAAAGGGATACGAGAAAAGGTTTATATTTCCAAGTCTTCAAAAGCTAAAGGGTGCATGAATTTAGTTTATAAAGCACTGTAAACATGAAAAAATTTCTTCATACGAGCAAACAAAATAACTTCATAGTTATGTGTAAGATAGCTCATGTAAATATCTTTTTGACACCAATCAAGCAAAGAAATTTCTGCCGATGCCCATAAGAAATCACCTTGTCAGAAAATCAAAAATACTGGTAGAAAAAATATGTTAAGAAGGGGAGGACTCACCGACCAAAAAGAACCACTCAGCATCTCTAGGAAATTGCATATGCAAACATGCTTCCTGCAAATAACAGAGGGCGTGATCAGCAGAAGTTCTTTATAACAAAGAGTTTGTTTCCGCCAATGACTGCAATATCTAGGGCTAATGCTTCTAGTATATAAGGCAACAAATTGCACCTGCAGATGTTGTAAATTAATATTTAAAAAGTCAACTCATTTATTTCGAGCATGAAACTCAATAAATCGAACAGGAAGAATGTTGTCATTATTTATTTTTTGGTAAGGTAATAAATTTCGTTAAAAAAGGGGGCAAAAACGTGCCCGAATACAGTCAACTACTATTAAAAAGGTCAAACTAACTGACCAACAGTTGCACAAAAGAAAGAATTACCTTGTAATGGATGACCTCAAGCATGTTAGTTTAGCTTTGAATTTGAACAATACTCTTTATTCAAGCACACTAACTACCTTGATTGAATTTTTACTCTTGTCATTAGTAGGAAAAAATTTAGGGATGCATGCTCCAGATATAATTTTAGTTGTGCATACCTTGTCCAAGAAGCAATACTGTATTCGCAGCCAAAGCTGCAATTTCTTGGACCTTTTCACTGGAAAATATTGCTTGCACAACTACATAAAGGTAAAAGAAGAGAACAGTTACTTAAGTTGCTAATAGCTCTAACTTTATAAATGATCAGTACTGATATGATCAGTGGTCAGAAAAGACCAATCACGTATTTAATAAAATTAATTCATCCTTTTTGGAATAACCTCAAGGAACAGAACATTTGCAAGTTGAATAAACATGCAGAATTATTGAAAGACTGAGATGCTCTACGAATCAGATGATTATACTCTTAAGAGGATCCAAAAACTCAGGGAGGAAAAAGAAAGACCAGGATTTATCTGGCTAGAAGATCCATTGAAGATAACAACGATGCTCACTGAAAACCAAACCACCAATCACCTGATGGTAGACAAATACAGTATTGATGAACTTTGAAGGCACTTTTGATATGACATAGTCATGAGCACCTTGGGAATCTAATGGAATAACCCATGTACCCTCCTAAGTCCTAAATGCCACTTGGATTGTGATAGCACAATGCATTATCAATAGAAAAAAGGGAGCTGATAATACAAGGATGGCAATCTTAAAATAAACAAATGAATGTTCTTCATTTAAGCATATCCTCATACATGTAAAACCGTCCGAAGTTTGAACTGAGTGCATATTTGGTGTTACATATCATTTTAATAGGCAACTGAATCAGAAATATTAAAGGCATAATTCATGATATAAAATGCTTCTCCTATTTTAGAAACATGATAATACATGAGAAACAATACCTGAAGTATGTACAAGCTTCTCTGCAGGGTCTTTGCTGTCAGTTTGACTGACAGAAGTATCCATGTCCGTCACCACCATCATGTGAACAGTATGGATAGCATCTGACATCCAAACAGTCTGTGATCCTGAAAAGATGGAACCTTCAATGGCATTACAGAACAGAGTTTTTTATTCTCATGATAAAGCTAAAGGAGAACGCTGATATTCTATGACATAACCTTTTTATATAAATTTCTGAAGCAAGATATTAGTAAACTAACACGGCGTTACATCCCCCAAAAAGAACAAAATGAACACAAAGTTATGAATTGAAAGGGATGGGCTTATACTTGTAGAAGAATCCGGAAAAACAACGAGCTTTCGAACTTTCATGTTGTGAGTCAACTGTTTCATGTGATAAGGAGTCTCTGATCCCTGGACAGAAGTTGCCAGGAACAAGAGGTGAAGATTTCCTTCAGAGTCCAAGATCAGATACTTGGTTGAAGACAAGGCCTGAATGCCAATTGCTTTTGCTGACTTAGCCGGCATCTTGATTGAATCGAAATTATCATCCTTGCTCTTGAATGCCACAAAGCTTGCAATCCATTCTCTGGAATCTTGTCTAAGTCTCACAGACCTTAACTTTGCTGCAAGTTAGAATGCACAATCAGCAGCTGTAGGAAATGACAAAATTAGAGCTTCAAGATCTTAATATGACGGAGAAATCACAGAAAACTTAAAGCAAGTTGTAAATGATACATTATTACATTTTTAAAATAGCAAAAATAGCAGAGGTACCTTAGTCACAAATTAAGACAAGACCAGCCCAAATAAAAGTAAAAAAGGGAAAAGAAATGGTGATGGAAGCAGACATGAAAATAGTAGCAACTAGGGAATGCCAAGAAACGGAATGCCAAGTGTTCGGCACCAAAATTCAAAGAATGAAATTAGGACTACAGTCTTCAGTTCGGTCATTAGCTCAACTAATTCACACCGCACTCTATGACTTTAACAGTGACATCATACAAATCATTGGTGTCATACTTGTTTTGTACTATTTTTCATTAGGGAGGGTCTGTCACAAATGGCGGATAAGGACAAAATATTGCAACCCTAACCTGTTGGTTTATTGTTTGGAACAGAAAAGTTACCCCCTCCATCCCAAAATACTTGACCTACTCTCTTCTGTCATCCATCTTGAAAAACATTACCAATATTTTTAACAGAACTTTTTTCTGCATCCTAACTCCTAAAATTCAAGAAAATATAACTAATGCTAGTTCTCATTATCTCAAGGTCGATTTTGACATCTTTCTAAATAACTACTTCAACCTTTCACATTTCAAAATATATATTTTAAACGTATATGAAACTCAATACAATAATAAACTCAAAAAATACTCTCAGTGCCCGTGCAGGTAAAGGTAGAACTGGAATAAAGCATCACCATCATTCCAACATAAATATGCTAATCCAAGACTGTAACTGAACCAGATAATTTCCATGAAATCACCATCTCATTTAGTTTCTTCACTCTTGATGATACCTTTCAGACCATAGATGTGTTTCGTTTCCAAGACAATAAATGTGTCTCTCGGAAAGGAAAAGAGAGAGAGAGGGAGAGAGAGAGAGAGAGAGAGAGAGAGAGAGATAAGGATATATATATATATATATATATATATATATATATATATATATATAAGAGAGAGAAAGAGATCCATAATGGAAGAGGAGGAGGAGGTGTATCATCTAAAGAGAACTCACAACATAATTAAAGCCGTATCTTTGATAAGTCAAACAAAATATTACACCAGTTACAAGTCAACCAATCAATGGCGCCTCAATCCCAATTATTCAGGGTGTGCTATAAAAATCCCTTTTTTGATAAAGTAAGTAGTTTCATATTCATTGATGGCATCAAGAAGATGCAATGGATAGAAAAGAGAAAGTTAGCTCCATAACATGACTACTTTCTAACATAAGATCAGGAAGTTAGCAAAATCACAAAAAATGATCAATATTATTTACTGAAGCTACAGAGAAGACATTTAGGGATAAAAATCCTTTGTATCCATTCTGCTCTATTCACGTTCATTTCATTTTGATACTAACTAATTTGAAGAGTTCTCTAAAACTAGAGGTTATGTACATCTCACTCTTATCCCTATACGAATATATAAGTCTCTAACCAGAATAAAGTGACGCTTTGACGAACACCCGGCATGTAAATAAACCTAATCTTAATTAATTGGTATCGCTTATAAGGATCCTATTATTATATTGAATTATGTTCTTAGTTAAGTCTGCTTGATTCCAAATCAATTGGATATCTTTTAGCCTGCTTTTCTCCATTTGATTTTAGGTCCTCTTTTATCATTTTTAATCATTATAATATTGCAACTATGAATCGGCACATATGGAGATCTACGTATGACATAACTAAACCATTTTAGATAACATCTCATTATATCATCCATGGGTGTTACTTATACTCTCTAACAGATGTGATAGTATCTAACATCCGTCAAATTCTGTATATCTGCATAACATACTTATATCAATGAAACACATCTGAAGCTCAAATTATCCCAAGCATGACATTGTTGGTATCAGACTATTCTAATAGGATGTATTTACCTAGCATACTAAGAAGGTACTCTTTTGAAGACAATTTAGAAAGTCAAACCCCGTGACTTGTGAAGTTATGGGTCTTGAGAGGGGTGCAGCGGTCGCTAAAGTTGCGGATAAATAGCAGGAAGCCAGTTCATTTTATTTAACCTTTCTAGGCAGCTATTTTTACTTAGAAACTAATCCAAGCAATGTATACACGAAATACCCACTAAAGTATTGCTTTTACATAGAGTACATAGACAAGTTTTAAGGAGCTAATTACCCTGAGGAATACTATGATCTTACCCAATTTTATACAAAGATATGCTGGACTAAACAAAGTAAAAACCTGAGTAACATAGTAGATACATGTTCCTGTATCCAGGCTTAAGCAGTCCATATCACCAGAAATGCAAAATAGCAATTTAAAAGCAATAACCATTAAAACCGTTAGGAGTCCCCACCCTAAGCTTCTCAAATAGCTACAAAAAGACAGCAAACAATAAAGTATTTCAGCACCTGATCCAGTGCGGTTTTCGATCCTTTCCTCCAATACACTATTGGAAGGGAACTTCAATTCCGTAGTGAATTTGTTACCATCAGCAGAACAAATCTCAGCATTAATTCCATTAATCATCCCATTTCGTAAAGACACCTTTTTTATCTCCATCTTATCTTTTTCTAACCCACCATTCAAACTCTTCTTCTCTTTCTTAATAACTCTTCCTTTGACCAATGGCCTCAAGAGTAAAACCCTAACCCCATTATTTTCCCCCAAAATCAGGAACCCAAACGAAAGACTGATCGAGAACACCGGCAATGAACAATCAATCACAGCACACTTCATTAGCTTCACCTCATCATCCCTCAGGTGCTTCACAGCAAAAATCCAAATTTTACCATTCAAAATAGAGTACAGAGCAAACACATTGACATCCCCAACCAATTTCAGCGAAACCCCATGAGAAACCCTAAAAACAACCCCGAATTTACTCCCGTCAAACTTCATATCACTGTGATTGCACACAACTTTCGCCGGAGTAAAACTTTTCCGGGCGGCGTTGAGGATGTAGAAGCGGAGGAGAATGGAGGAGCCTCCGGAGATAGGAGAAGAGATGAGAAAGAGGGTAGAAGGGTTAGGGTTCCGGAGGAGGAGGAATGCGGCGGAGGAAACGGGCGGAGGGAGGGTGGTTTGAGGAGGAGGGAAGGAGGAGGAGAGAGAGAAAGGGGAAAAAGAAGGGTAGAGAGAGATAGAGGAATCGGAATGGAAGAGAGCTAAAGAGAGAGAAGAAGGGTCAAAGAGGAAAGAAGAAAAGTGAGGGGGTGGAGAAGGGAAAGAAGGTGAAAAGAAAGGGGGTTTTGGGAGAAATAGCTGATGAGCTTCAACGACCATTGTTATTGTGAAACTGTAATGAAGTTTGATGAAGAAGAAGGAGGAGGAGAAAAGGGAATGGGTTTCGGACAATTTGGATTTTGGACCGGTTCTTGGGGCAATGTTGATGTTGATGTTCGGAGAAGAAGGAGACGAACCATTTCTTTTTTTGCAATTAATGAATTGGTTTTTGTTTTGGTTTTGGTTTTGGTTTTGGTGGTGAATAATGTCGTGAGTCGTGACGCACATGAAAAAGGTAAAGTGGAGATGAAAGAGAGAAAATTGATGGGTAAGCTAAAAGCCCTCAACTATTTCACTAAACCAGATATTTACCATAATGAGATAAGTTTAGATTAAGAGTAAATTTTTTATAAGCATTAATTAATAATCTAATATACTAATTAACTAAAAGTTAAACTATGTTTGTAGTCTCAACAAATATTGAGGTTTTAGGTGTTCTTGGCCTTTTACAATGTTAAATTTAAGAAAATATCTTTTTTAGATCTCTTACGTGTAAAAATAAATTTTCCATGTGTAAAAAAAAAAGATAAGGTCATAAAACTAAAAACAAGTTTGTAAAATGCCAAAAAATTAATTGACCCACAAATATTTACACTCCCAGCGGTGTATATAACTTTTTGACGGTATCCTAATGAGATATTTCTAGTAACTTTTGAAAGCTTTGGAAATTTTTGCCAAAATATTCCACAAACCTTCTAAGTTTTGAGTCCTAATTTTATTAGAGTACACAAAGCAATGTTGTTGTGAGAACATAAACAAGGGAAGCCATGATAATATAATTCATTGTGCAAATTGAAAAAAAGATTAAAATGGAGTAAATAGAACGGGAGTGAAGTTGCAGATTACGGTCTAAGTAGGCGTTTGGAAATAAAAAATATTTTAAAAAAGTAAATTTTTAAGTTAAGTTAAAAAAAATTATTTGAATATTAAAATTGTATTTGTGCATGTATTTCACTTGAAAAATTATTACAGATTTGTGAGAGAAAATTATTTTTTACTCGAAAAAGAGATAAAAATTACTTTTTAAATTTAAAACTCATCTTCAAAAAATTGTAAACTTGTCTTCGAAATTCAGTTAGATATATAATCAAACATTGATTTGAAAATATTTTTTGGAAAAAAGAAAAGAATTATGTCCAAACGGCTTCTAAGATTTGATTTGACATTCAGTATTCTTCTTTATTCTCATCCCCTATTATTTACTGACTTACTTCTAGGCCTAAAAGAGTTTCTGAAAAAGTAAATAAATGAAGAGATGGGGCTGTTCTTATAGAAGAATTTTATAACATTTGCAACAATATTCAAGATTCAACCGTTGGAAAAATCACCAGACGAGGGTAGTTCAGTGAGCATATGGATCTGAACCATATTAAAAGTAGAATTCACCCAAACTATATACTCGTTTTGGCAATTGGAAAATAAAATAATGTTCAAATTCTGGATTTTGCCAGGTGCTTTGTTTGACATTCACTGTGACCTTCCACGTTCGTTGGCATTATTTTATATACGGCAAAGGGCCAAATATATTCCAATACTTTCAAAAATGATCTAAGAATATTGCTCGTTATATTATTGGTTTATCTATACTTATGCAGTCATACTTTGGGTTCAAATATACCCCTTATTTAAACGGAGGTACACGTGTCATCATCATGTTGGTCAATACTAAATATCTCTTAATTAATTAAAAAGACTCATTATCCATACCTGAAAAGCAATTTTTAAAAGTAATTTATTTTTTTGTAAAAACTGAAAAAAATTGAAATTATTTTTACTAAAAACTGAAAAAAACAAAAATATTTTTTTTTTCAGTTTTTACACAAAAACTGCTTTAAAAGGCTGAAAAATATTTTCTAAACCAATATTTTTTTAAAAAACTAAAAAATAATAATAATTAAAAAGTAATTTTCTAAAGCAATATTTTTTCAGTTTTTAATTAAAAATATTTCAGTTTTTTTCAGTTTTTAATTGCTTTAGAAAATTGCTTTTCAATTTTTTTTTTCCAGTTTTTACAAAAATATTGTTTTAGAAAATATTTTTCAGTTTTTTTAAAGCAGTTTTTTTGTAAAAACTGGAAAAATATATATATTTTCGTTGTTAGCAGTTTTTAGTAAAAAAAATAATTTAGTTTTTTCCAGTTTTTACAAAAACAAATTATTTTTCGGGTATGGGTAATGAGTCTTTTTAATTAATTAGGAGATATTTAGAATTGACCAACAGGACGATGACACGTGTCCCTCCATTTAAATGAGGAGTATATTGAACTCAAAGTATGACTGCAGGGGTATAAATAACTCAATAGTATAACGAGGGGTATTCTTAGACCATTTTCGAGAGTAGAGGGGTATATTTGGCCCTTTGCCGTTTTGTATATGTATTAAAGGTTAAATCGGAACACCCTTAGCAAAAAAATTTGACCTAGTTATCGTGTAGTATTTTCTCCAAGTTTTTTTTTTTTTTTTTTTGGAGCACTCTCTTTATCTTAGACAGCATATCTATCTTCTCATTCGCCCCTCTCCTTTTTCAGCTGTTCAAATTAATTCCTAACAACTTCTCTGATTTGTAACTTCATATGGTATTGCATTAGCCAATTTTCGTTTCGGACAGGTTGGAGCAAGGCGTTTTTTGAGCCGAGGGTCTATAGTAAATAGTAACTCTATCTCACACAAAGTAAAGGTAAGATTGCATATAGTCTATCCTCCAAAAACTTAATTTCCGCTGTGTATGTTGTTGTACCGTTTGGAGCAAACCAACATTTTGTTTCGGAAATTAAAGTTTGAGAACAATGTTTTTCTTGAGCCTATAAGTCTATAATAAATAAGTCCATCAAGTACATGAACTAGATGATAAGATTAATAAAAGATTAGTTTTAATTGAGGTAAGAAAAATGGCATCCCAACTCCAAACTTATATTATATTCTAAAGCATGTGTTGATGAACATAGATTATAAAACAGTATACTTAATGACTGTTAATGATATGAATTATTAGTATTAATTTTAAAGAAGACAATGCATCAGCAAATCACATGTTATGGACTTAAGTAGTTAGGTCTTCGGCACATGGCTGTTTTTGTGTTTCAAAATAAAGGTAGTTGCTGATATATACTCCAGCTTATGTTTGGTAAGGCCTAAGGAGCGAAAGGAAAGTGGGAGGAAGAATTGTGGGGTTTTGTTAATTAAAACAAAAAAGGTGTGAATAGAAAAATGGTGGGAAATGAAATTTTGAATTAGTTCATTTTACAAAAGAACGTTGTATTAGAAAGAGTAAAATTTTTGTGCTTATATATGGAACCATTTCTTCTAGCTCTTAAAGAGTTGAGAAGAGAGCAAGTCTCGCGTCATAGTCGCTCGGCTTCGGCAAAAAACGTAAGCATTTTATGTGATTTATTCCGTCATTTGAGTTCGTCCAAATTCTGTGATTTGAAGTGCCGCTATCACAGAATAGTTATTCCGTTTTATATTAGGAGAAATTAATCTAAAATATCGGACAACTGTAAAAAGATTAAATTTCTTAAGAACACAAAAAAAAACTTGTGGGTTCGGAATTTTCTTTTTTTTGTTGTCTTAAACTATAAGATATATTGGTAAGTTGCGATCGCCATAATGATGTGAACAACAGTCGTTGAATACAGCTAATATCACAACATTAATAGCCTGTTTGGTCAAGCTTCTCAAGATGCCAAAAATATTTTTTTTCTCAAAAGTACTTTTTTTTTCTAACTTGAGGTATTTGACCAAGCTTTTTTCGGGGAAAAAAGTATTTTTGGGAAGAAGTAGAAGTTGTTTCTGAGAAGCAGAAAAAAAGTAGTTTCTTCCCAAAAGCAGAAGCAGTTTTGACTTTTTTTCTTACAAAAAAAAAACCTTAACAAAATATAGTATATACCAAAATAACATTTAAACCTAATACTTAAGATATTAATATATAAATATTTCTTATTATTTTTAGGATAGCTTTCTAATATATAATGACTTTAAGGGTGAATGCTTTTATATTTGTTGAATGATTTTTAATATATTTAACTTATATTTAAAGAATTAAGTACTTTTAAATTTTATTTTTATATTTTACTTAAATAAAATAAAAAGATTTAATTATTGCTTGTAATAATAAATTTTTAATATTATTTATTTACTTATAATATTAATTATTAAGTAAATATATTCATATCCTTATTCATAATTTGATACTTAAAAGCATTTTCTGAAAAGCTTGGCCAAACACAAATTATTGCTCAAAAGTATTTTTCAGAGTGATTAGCTAAACACAAACTACTTATCTCGGATAGTATTTTTTTTTAAAAATATTTTTAAAAATAACACTTCTCAAAATAAACTAATTTATTCGGATGGGCCAAACAGGCTGTAAAGCACTTTAAACCGAAAACAACCGGATGTTATGAGCGCACTACTAGTAGATAAATATTGAGAAAAACGTGTCATTTTTCAGTTTAGTAGAGCACTGAGACCTCAAACAAATATGTCCTCGCATTCATAATACAACAACCACCAAATGAAAAAGGACCAACTTTATTAACACTATCGGTGTAAATTATTTTGTACATATTAGCGTATTTCACATGTGCAACAAATAATTGTCTTATTTTTTTAGTATTAAATTTTAATCTTTATGAATAATTACTCGTAGTTAATATTTAAGTGACATGATAATATACATAAAAAAAACATAAACTCAAGAGGAAACGATGAACTTACATTGGGGGAAAATTCCAGTAATGAAGATTGGGTATTACATAATGGAGTACAAAATAGTTTAACAAACTACAATAATTAAGATACCAAAAAGGCAAATATATAAAGGACAATAATTATTTATCCTACAGTTTCATCATTATTCATTCTCCGGAAATGACCCCACGAAAAGTCGAACTTGCACATTAACACCCCACTCAATTAGTGAAATTTTTCAGAGTGGCCCCAGCCTCACAAGCTTTAGCTTCAGGTGCTGGCTCCACCGTCGGCGACGGAGGAACCGCCGTAACTAGCAACTCAGACGGCAGATCCGGAATACCCTTCAAGTAAAAAGTGTAAAATAGCTTGAAAGGGAAAATGATTTGCTGCAATTTCACTTGACCGGAAACCCCTGCAAAGATACCGGATCCACCGGTAACGGCAAGATAAGTGTCCTCGTAAGTCAAGTACGATCCCTGAACGGCGATGTGACCATAATCGCCGAAGTAGAAGCTGTAAATAGCTTCATATCGATCCCCTTTCTTTTCCTCTTCGTGTTTGATCAAAATGCAGAGTCCAGCCGTTATTCCAATTCTCTTCTTTAGGTCTCCGGTATATAGCTGAAATATTATATCAAGAATCAGCATAACAGTAATAAAGTAAGAAAAGATTCGTTTTTTTGTTTCTCCTCGCGTTTGAGTATTTAGTTTCTAGTCTCTTTTCTCAGAAAGTTAAAATTGGAGATTTTGTAACAATAAAAAAAAGGAACGTACTTTGTTGCTAAAGGGGACAAGATCTCCAAGTGAATTGACATTCTTTTGGCTCAAGCGAAGATAAGCAGGGCTACCACGGTCACGTTCATTGAGTTCGTAGACACTTAGTTCTTGAACTTTAGCTGAAATCAACAAAATTCACAAAAAAAAATTAAAAAAAAACGCAAGAAATTTTAAGTATGTATCATAGATTTCACATAAGGTGATTGATATTATGTGATAAAGAAGTTAAATGTTCTTACTTGTAGAGGAATCAGTTGAGCCGCTCTGGCTCTTGCAGTAAAATGACTTGGAGTTGGTGGAGGTGCCGAGTTTAAGAGATTGGGAAATGAGGGGGTTAGGGAGTTTAAAAGATCGGATCTTTTGAGAAGCAGAAGTAGTTGGAAAGCTAGAGGTTAGCTTAGCAGAGGAAGAAATGGTTCTAAGAGCAGCAGAGGCTGAGGAGGCAGTGGCCATAGCTGCTGAGGAATGAACTTGCAAATGTGTTGGTTTTTTTAGGGGAAAATAAATGACTAGAATAGAAAGTTGAATGGGGTTGTTGAGGCTGATGAAATGAAAGGTGATTAACTATATAGTGCTGAGGGGTCCAAATTCCATGTGTGGAAAATGGGAATATCATAAAATTATTATTAGTATAAGATCTGTGATTCATGATTTGATGGACGGTGTAGGATGTGTTAATGGGAGTTTTGTGTGTGTGGAGAGTGGAGACTGGAAGATTGGGAATAGTCAAAGACGCTTTCGAGGTGTCTTCTCTAGGAATAAACAAACAATGTTTTGCCAATGTGGGAAATAGTGTCTCCACGTGGTTTTTTGTTCTTGGTGGTCTGTGCCGCTTTGGATTGGCCTACGGGGAAACTCGCTTTGTGACTTTGACTTGTAATCCGTCAAAACTTCTAAAATCTGCTTTTTTTTATAAGTGTTTTTTTTTTAAAAAAATGACTTTCAAAAAAATAATTTTATTAAGAATCAATTTGTGTTTGATTAATTAATTTAAAAAATACTTTTGAACATAATTAGTATTTGATCAAATTTTTGAAAATTGCTTCTAAGTGTATTTTTCTCAAAAGTGTTTCTCACAAAAATACTTTTGAATAGAAACTATATTTTTCTTTTTCTCAAAAACTACTTCTGCTCCTCCACAAAATAACTTTTCCAAACACCTTAATTTTTGGCCAAAAGCACTTTTGGAAAAGAAAAAAAAACTTTTGACCAAAAAAAAACTTGGCTAAACAGGCTATTAGTCTTCGTGTCCTAAAGTTGTGAGTTCTAGGAGGCCAGAACCAAAATATGGTTCTTTTAGACTCAAATAACCAAAATGTGTGAAAAAAATTGGGTGACCATTTTATATATAATGCTCTTTTAAACGGCGTTATATCTTAACGGTCGTTTGCCCAGTTAAGTATAGCGTCCCTTTAAAATGCGCTATATGTATAAAACCTTTTTGAAATGCGCTATAAGTATAAAGCCTTTTTGAAAGACTCTATATATATTATGTGGGCCCACCAATAATTCTTCTAGGCGTAACTGACTAGTTTAATAACTAGCATCTTTATGATGTTTTTATTTCATGTATAATATATTTTTTTCATCAATGTTAGTATTTTTTTTTTTTTTAAATAAATATTTTTTTCATTTTACATGGTACTTGCTATATGACATGTATAATATTATTTTTTCATCAATGTTAGTATTTATTTCTTTTTTATTTTTAAAATAAATATTTTTTTCATTTTACATGGTACTTGCTATATGACATGCATTTATTACTTTTGTTATCATTAGTTATATACATACATGACTTACGTTAAACAATATTTCATTATTAAGGGATTTTTTTCAAATGAACTAATAATATTAAACATAATAAAAATACATTAGCTCAAATCATTTTTTATATACTAATTGACATTGCAATAATGATTCATATGTATAAGAAATACTAAAAATGTATTTACATACTTAATTATTTATGTGTCACCATTAATGATTAATTGAACAGTATTATCAAAACAAATAACTTTTTAAATTTATATTATTAAATTATTCACAATTTTATCTCCAGCACTATTTTATATTAATAATAATACATACAAATATAATTTTCATAATAAATAATTTATGCTACATGCTTTGTCTGACCTTGTAAGTATTTATTTATTATCAGGCTCTACATCTATGCATAATTATACGTACTATATCTTTCCTGCGATTAACTTATGCACAGTATTATGAACTATTGGTGCGTTGAATGTGGATTAGGTATTTGATGTTAATAGTAAAAAAAAATAGATAGCGGAAAAAAAAGAAGAAACATAATATGATGTTTTAAATATTTATAAAGATGTATTTATCAGATGTTACTGTGAAAAGATTGTCTCCGGTGATGTTAAGTAATATCAGTTATTATCACTTCATTTCAAATACTTATTATTATTTATGTGTATTTTATGTAAAAATTAATTCTTATTATTTATTATATCAAAAAATACAATATATTAATATACTATTAACTATATTATTTTAATGAATAGATATAAAATACTTTATTGCTATTCACAGAAATTTTATTTAATATGAAACTTTATTAAAATCTTTCATTAATTGCTATGCAATACAATTAAAAAAATCAAACTATTTCTTATGTCTGTATAATAATGTTTGCTTAATATAAATAAATACTATGGTAATTAGTAATAGTATGTTAAAGTTTGCAATAGTATATCATTGAATCATTTATAACGTTGACCTTTTTTCACCATTTCATCTTTAAATATGGCAAAAATCCTTTACGATCAACGAAATATGTTAACAAAATATGTATGAAACAACAAAATGCAAAACAACTTAACGAATAAATATTTTAAAAGACTTGAGAATATTTATGAATGGATTTTTACAAAATCCTTAACCTAATTAAATAAGGCAAAAAACAGTCCGGGGTACAATTATTTGAGGTATAACGCCTTAAATAAGGGCGCTATACACAATTGAACTATTATTATGTCAGTTAAGCACAAAAGAATTATTGACGGTCCCACATAATATATATAAAGCCTTTCAAAAAGGCTTTATACATATATCGCCTTTCAAAAAGGCTTTATATATAAAATGGTCACCAAAATTTTCTTCCACACATTTTGGTTCATCCAAAAGAATCACATTTTGGTTCCGGATCCTTAGTTCTAGCCTTACTAGTTATCTATTTCTCCGTCCAATAATACAAGTGTAATGACTATTCTTTATTGGAACAAACATTAAGAAGATCTTACTTGTTCCCGATCATTCAGCCTTTCTTTTTCTTAAAGAAATGATGTAAATCAATCAATAAGGAATACAAGCACAAGAGCTCCAAGCTTGTCATATATATAATAGTAACTGATGTGGTCATTCCACAACCCCACTGCACATGCACAATTTTCATTACTTCGGCTTTATCCAGAAAACATGCTAATTTCTAACTATTAATAAGGGGAATAAGCACACAGGACTGTTTGGAGGGCATTTTGGTAATTGCATGTGAAATGGAGCAATCCAATTGGATAAAAAGGCATCTTACTGTAGCTGCCATAGAGATATTTGAGTTGACTAGACCGAATTGCCCCTGCTTATCTCAACATACCACATTATTCAAAAGCTTTATCATTTGCAAGGATACGAATTTTCACATAGCCACGTGCGTTGTACAAATATTTGAAAATATGGGGCCCATTTAGGCCACGTGGCTGAAAGTTAAATATAGTTTTATATTAGCACTATAATTTGTGTATTCGTTGTTTTGCCATACTACTACATTGATATTCCAATTTAATTTTATGGCTATTTGTGTGCTAACTGCTAACTTTTTTTTTTAATTATATAACATAAAAAATTATAATTTATTGTTGGCATTTTGACAATATTTGATAAAGTTGAAAAAAAAAATTACTTGAAGTTAAAAAATAAACTATATAATTGGCAGTTAAAATTGTGTTTGGACATAAATTCTATTTGAAAACAAGAAATTGAATAATTATTATTTGAATTGAAATAATCCTAAAAGTGTTTAAAATAACGGTTTGCCACCATCTCCAGTGCACTCACTTAACTATGCAATAATATTTTAACTTGTAAAATATTAATATATCTATACAAAAAAGTATTTGACGTGAAAGATGGCAATCCAGAATATGCTTTTTCAATTTTCAAGAATGAAATATAAATATGATAATATTTAAGTTTAAAGGTATACGTATAAATGTTATTAGAATTTTAATAAATATTTTAATTTTGTATATCATCTAAAAGAAAGGTAGAACGGGAAACAAAATATCAAAGCGACTTGGTATCCTCTTTTGACAAGATATATAATCCGATAGTAACTCACGAATTCAAATTTCAAGTAAATCAAAAGCTAACTACTGGAAGAATAAAAAATCCCAAGAAAAAATAAAAAATAACATAAAATTCAAAATCCATCAAAAATCATAACCCAACCATTAAGAGCCCGTTTGGATATAAGAATTTTTTTATTTTTTTTCGAAATTTTTTCACTTTTTTTCGAAATCAGTGTTTGACCATAAAATTTATAATTTTCACTTGAAGATTAATTTTGAAAATTTTCGAAAATATGAAAAAATTCAAAAAACTATTTTTTAAAATTTTGACTCACAAAACTTCAAAAATAACCCAAATTATATTTATGTCCAAACATAACTCTAATTTTTAAATATCTTTTTTATTTAGATTTTTTTTTTCACTTTTTTGTAGAATTTTATAATTCTTATGTCCAAACGCCCACTAAGAACGCCAAAAAGAAGAATCCAAAAATTTAAATTTTAAGAAAATCAAAAGCTAACTAATGAGAAAACCAAATCCAACCCTGCCCCACCTCAACAAACCTAACATCAAATAAAATCGCAAACTAACCATTAAACTCAAAAGGAAAGAACCGACAATTTTACCTATAAAAAAATCACAATCTAACAAGTTAAACTCAAAAAGAAAAGAAACCTATAATATATAAAACATGCAATCTCTCTATTTAGTGTTGCACACATATGAATCTTTTAACTTCTGCATTGGCCTTTTAATTAGTACGATGAATTAACACTATCTTTGATTTACTTGAAATTAACACTCGATTTATTTAAGAAATGCATCATTTTGGCCAACTTTTGGCATTATTGATCAAGGAAATTACTATTCACTATGTAATACTATACCGCTCTCTAATCTATATTTATTAAATAAAACCAGCGCAACTTTGATTCGATAGGGACTAATTTAAAAATACTTGCAGATTTAATTAACTACACTGATTATTTTTCAAATAAGCTCAACAATAAACTATGATGAAGAAATTGTGTTATACCATTTAGTATCTCAATCATGCAAAATGAGACTAAGAAAGTATTAATATGATCACCTTACTAATTTTTCAGTTCAAATATTTGATTATCAGATTCTATATAAAAATTGGAATAATGCATATGCATATTTCATTATTTTAAGATCATGTGTTACCGAACTATGTGATTACTTTATGGAAAATTGTTGCAAGTATTATTCACAGGCCGACCGCATATAGTATAAACAAAACCAGTAAAAAAATGTACAAGAGAAAACTTAGACGTTGAGAGGAATATGAGTTGTGACTAAGGGTGTGTTTGGCGCGAAAGAAAAATATTTTTTAATTTTCTCATGTTTGGTTGGCTTAAATGTTTTAGAAACTATTTCCTTATGAAAAAAATATTTTCTTTCATTTCATTAAAATAAGTACTTTATTTTCATGTTGTAGAATTAGTATTTTCTTTTTCAAACAATTATTTTTTTGTTATGGAGCACAATTTTCAACGTTGTTTTTACATAAAAAAGTAAAGTAATGCATTAGTTCTTTGAAAAAAAAATAGAGTCTTAAAAACGTTGGGGTATTTGAGAGAGGGGAGGGGGGAGGGGAGGAGGAGAGCACATGAACATGAGGACTTGGGGAAGGGGGTAAGAAGAGTATCATAAAAAATTATTTTTCTAAAAAAATATTTTCTACTCTCAAACAAACACAAGAAAATATTTTCCGGAAAAAAATTTCACTCACCAACCAAACAAGGAAAAATAAGTGATAAAACCATTCATTTTCCATGAAAATATTAGAAAATATTTTCCATAGAAAACATTTTCCTTTCTTACCAAACACACCCTAAGGATATTTTTAATCATGACTAAAATAGCAAAATTTATCATCAACACACACTTGATCTACAAAATCATCTCTAGGACCACAAAGATGAGAACATGAAAGCCATAACACAGCACACTAATGATACTAACAATAATTTTTCTAAAAGGTTAATTAACATGGTAATGCCAGTCTTTAGATTCTAATGCTCGTCTTTGGATACAATATTTCCAACCCCATTAACATGACTATGAAATCCAGTTTGTTTTTCAATAAGTTCAGCCAACTTCAATTGCTTATTACTGCAAGCTTCAATTAACTTTGCTTCTTTAGCCTCTGCATCTCTCTGTAATGCACTGAGTTGATCTTTATATTCCCTCTCCATTCTTCCAATAAAAGCCATTTCTTCTTCACGTAAACACCTCATCTTTGCTTCTATTTCTTCCATTTTCTCCCTCCGTTTTCTAGCTTTCTCTGACTCTAGTTGTTGCTCCAGCCGGTTCAGTCTCCAAGTTGCTTCCTTTTTATGCTGTACCCAGTTTTGTCTTCCTTCTTCCAGCTCTTTGCAGTACTGGATTAGGGTACCCAGTTGCTGAACCGGATAGAACCGTCCTATCAAAGCCAAATCCGATTGAACCGGCTCATGCACATGCAACACCGGTTCAGATGGTGTAAGGGTGAGACTAACAGAAGGGGAAGGAGTATAAGATGATGCATTAGCTGCTGAGTTCATCCACGGCGCAATAGTGGTGGAATTAACCGGTTCAGTTATAGCAACCGGCCTTAAAGAAAGAACCGGTGGCGGTTCAAGATTTGGCATGATATTATTAATAGCTGGCAAAGGCAAAGGAGGCTGAAAAACAAATATCTTTGGCTGCACGTACTTCTCTGCAAAAGTCTCCAATATGTGATCGTACTTCCCGGAAACTGCTCCCTCCGGCGACCCACCATCGGAGACGGCGGAAACAGACGGTGGGTCAGCGTAATCTTGAAGTTTCTGTGATCTCTGAAGCTGCTTAAGCTGTTTCTCTTTGAAAACTTCCCACCACTTGCCTAATCTTTTAGCAGTACGACCAGGGACTTCAGCTGCAATTTTCTTCCACTTATTACCGTACTTTGCCTGAAGAGAAATGACAAGATTTTGTTCTTCAAGGGTTAAAGATCCTTTCTTTATCCCTGGTTTCAAGTAGTTTTTCCAACGTTCAAGGCATGATTTTGGGTCCCTGTCAAGAGTTCTACCCATGCGTTTAGAAATGAGGTTCCATTCTTTAGGTCCATATTGCTTCACGTAAGCTCCTAACAGTGCGTCTTCTTCTGGCCGCCACCTTTGACGCTCTTTCATTTCCAAGCCATAACCACTATATTTGCTTTAACTTCTCATTCTGGTTGTATTTACTAAGGAAAAAGATGAAGAAATAATGCCTTATCTTGAAGAAAGAGTTTGGTGTTTGGCTAGTAAGTAGGCGCTGCTTTGGTTACTCACTGCAGTTTTACAGTGCTACATTACAGTGACATTATATTTAGGGTATGAAAATGAGAGTGAGATTAAAGTGGAACTGTTTTTGGGTAGGCAATAGAAGCCTAATTGGAGAGATTGGGAATCAGTAGGACAGAAACGACAGCGGGGTAAAACAGTGAGAGTAAAGGTGAAAGAGGAACTGGCATGGCAGACAAAGTCAGAATTGTGGTGGACAAGACAGGTGGTTTTTGTACCGTGTGTAATCGGAAATAAGGATACCCCTATTGTCTTTTAATTTTGTGCAAATATCGCTTATTTCTCAGTATCTTCTCCACTCGGACATAATAAAAACTATCTAGCTTATCTTGAGTACCGAAACCAAAATAATACATTTTTGAACTCAAAGAACAAAAATATGTTGAAAAAATACATGGTGATCAGAATATATATAGCGTCGTTTTAAAAGACGTTATACCTTAACGGCCGTTTGGCCAGTTAAGTATAGCGTCCTTTAGAAAGACACTATATATATAACGTTTTTTTAAAAGACGTTATATATATTATTGTGGACCCACAAATAATTCTTCTGGGCTTAACTGACATACCAATAATTTAACTGGGTATAGCGTCTTAAGCTAAGACGCTATACCTCAAATAATTTATCCCCGAAATAGTTTTTGCCTTATATAAGGACGTTAAGGATTTTGTAAAAATCCATTCAGAATTACTCTAAGTGTTGTGAAATTTTTGTTTGTTTAGTTATTTTGCATTTTGTCATAATGTCTGAAGAGCGAAGAATTAGGGTTTCATTATATTGGAGGGGGAGGGGGTGAGGTTGTGGTGGTAAATAACTCAGTAAGCTATAGTTTATCTCCACAGTCTCATGTTAAGTTGCTACTTACAATGGAGTACGATACATTGGTATCGTTGTTATGTAAAATAACGAGTATTAGCAAGCGTTCGGTGAATCTTAAAATAATCGGAAGATATTCGTATTCTGTGACTCCGCAAGGGTTTGCTTGTTATGCTGAGTTTAACATCGAAGACGATGAAACTCTGAGAGATTTTTTGAGGACTCCGGATGCATACCGGGAATTTATTATGATAAAAATATTAGAAAAGTGCTTCAAGGCTGAAGGCGTTCGCAATAATGTGGTTGCGCAAAGTAGGGAAATCCCTCAATCATCGAGTGATTATTTTGGAGCAGTTTTAGCCGAACAGGTTCCGGCTGAAAGAGTTTGGCCGGATCTAAACTTATCTCCACGGGGGAATGAGGAGCGAGAAAATAATTTCTCCCCTAGTATACATAATCCACAAACAGAGTGGTAAATTTTAATTTTTCTACTGTGTTACGATATATATTTTTGTATATTGTATTTGTATTAACACTCATATATTCTACAGGGGGTACCGACCAGATATGAATTTTACAAGTTATGAACCAACGGTCAGTTGGAATATGCCGATTTTTTGTGTGTTGGATCATGGTGATCCATCTGGGAGTCAGCATCAACAAGATAATGTGCATCATGGGATATCAACACATTATAATTTGTAAGTGAATATATAAAGTTATATGTATTGTTTGGACCAATTTGAGTAACTTATTATTTCTTTGGTTGTGCAGTGAAAACGAGCAACTTGATGGTCCTGTTCTTACTCAATTGCCCGAAGACGATGTATTTAATCGGGATCTGGTAGATGCGCATAGTCAGGAATAGAATAGTGATTATGACAACAATGCCGATGAGTCTAGAGATGACACACCCTTCCCTGACGAGGGTGATGTTGAGGAGGAAGAGAATGTCGAACCTGATTTGACGAGGGAGCATGATCCACCTCCCGTTAGACCAAAAGTATACGAGTCCCACGTGCCGTTTCATTCGAGGCATATTCCCTACCTTGATCATTTGCTAAGTATGCCGGATGTGGATGCCCTAACAAGGGATATTGACGAAATTCGGTCAGCAATGTGGGATGAATCTAGACCAACAGTGTTGTCAAAGGGCATGCTTTTTCCTGATAAGGCGCGCCTAATCAGGGCGGTGAAAATGTACAGCGTAAAAGAGTGTCGTGAGATGATGGTATGTGAGTCATCTCCGGATGTATACAAGGCTGTTTGTCGTAGATGATTTATGGGTTGTAATATGATGCTGCGTGTGAGGAAGAAGAAAATAAATATATGGGTTGTGGGTAAATACATTGGCACCCACAATTGTGAAATGGACACATTCAGCGGAAATCACTTTAACTTGGATGTTAACTTGATTTCTCCTATCTTGATTACACACATTGAAGCCTCCATAAGGTACAAGATCAAAGAGTGTATTACATCTGTCTACCAGGAATATGGGTGTACCATTACCAAAAGAAAGGCATTTATTGGGCGCAAACATGCGTTTGAAATTGTTTATGGTGACTCGGATAAGTCATTTTCATCTCTACCCAAGTGCATGGCCGCATTTAAACATTTTAACCCCGGGACTGTTGTTGAATGAAAGCTTGAGCAGAGTCCGGAAATACCCGAATATATATTCAGATACGTGTTCTGGGCCTTCAAACCAACAATTGATGGTTTTGTGCATTGCTGGCCGGTAATATCCATAAACGGCACTCATATCTATGGAAAGTATGATATTAAGTTGTTGATCGCCGTTATAGTAAATGCTAATGGGCAAATATTTCCCCTAGCTTTTGCTATTTGTGCCAATGAAAGCCAAGAGACGCGGACACTATTTTTGAACCACTTGAAGGAGCACGTTGTCAAACAATGTTCAGTTATTTGTCTAATATCTGATCGACATGGCGGTATTTTAAGTTCTGTTCAGCATTTGCCCGAATGGCAGGAACCGTATGCATACCACCGTTACTGTGTGAGGTACCTGAAGGCCAATTTCCAGAAGGCACATCCCAACAAGGACTTGCATGATTTAATGTGGATGGCTGCAACTGATCACCATGAGTGCAAATTCAGGAGGCGCATAGAATCTATCAGGCAGGAAGACGAAAGAGCTTATCATTGTTTGATGTGATATGAACTTGACAAGTGGACATTGCATGCGGATGGTGGCAGACGATGGGGAACCCTGACTACAAATGTGTCAAAGTCTTTCAACGGGTTATTGAAGTCTGCGCGTGGATTGCATGTCACTGCCATGGTGCGGATATCATTCAAACAGATGGCGGAAAGGTTTGTTGAAAGGCATAGAGGTGCATCAGAATTGATGGATAGGGGTGTTGAATTTATGCCAATACCAATAAAAAGATTTGAGAAATACAGGAGGCGAGCATATTGGCATTCATTTTTACAGTTTTCCAACGAGCGAAATATTTTTGAAGTTCACACCGCTATCCATTAAAACTTGGGAAATAATACAGACACCATAAATGAAGCCAGCATGTTGTGTTTTTGTGGGAAATGGTCCATCTACCACATGTCGTGCTCACACGCCATGAAGTGCTTTCAACATACAGGTTTCGCGGCAACCCAGTACGTTGATAAGCAATAGTGTTGTTGCATACTTAAACACCTATAGTGGGCAGTTGCAGCCAGTGGGTGCTGAGCATTATTGGCCGCAAGAATCATTTAAAATGGTGTGTAACAAGGAGTATTTTCATAAGCTACAAGTGCAAAAAAGAACGCGTATACGGAACCAAATAATAGTAATACAAACTAACCAAATCCTGTGAAAGATCCTCAGCATCTCTCGATGATGAGCCATAACTCAGTCGGCGCTCACTATTCACATCTCGCAACGGACGAACAACAGCAACGGTCGATGCCTCTGGAGGGTCAGGAAAATACGTATCCCAGTCATGTGAGGTAAAGGTCGTGCCCGCGATCAACAATGGAGCTAACGGGGTCACCTGCGAAGTCCCTGAAGTAACCCCCAAGCTAAATGACGGAATATCAATAGGAGCTGACTGTGCCTCAGGGTGGTCACCCGGCTGATCAACTCCAACATCCTCAACAGGTGCCTCAACGCCCCCTTGATAGGGACAACCTCCTCGCCGACCCCCACGACCTCGTGGGACACCCCTGCCTCGTGGGACACCTCTGCCACGTCGACCATGTGCAGGCTGGACTGCTGGCCCACGATGGTACTGCTCTGGCACTATATAATCAGCCTCGTGTCCTAAGCGCTCATCATCCCGGGCTCGCTGCAATGTCCGGGCAACCAAATCTGTAACCCGCCGGCCATAGTCGTGCAAAGCGGCCGCTCCCTCGCGGGTATGCTGCTACATCTGCAGTCCTAACTGGTGGAAAAGATGTAGGCCAATAACCTACACAACATGTAAAATATTAATTGTGAAACGGTAATGTTAACGTTATAAATAAGTATACCAAATAACATACCAGCGCCTCATGCCTCCCGACGTATGGAAAGAACCGACCGCCAGCTCGATGAACGGAATTCCCGACAAAAAGTTGGGTAATGCTGCGGTACCAGCCCATATACGCATACGCACCATGCATAAGATCTGGTCGAGGGGGTGGCGGAATCAGGTCACGCCACTGGTCCCAAACCTAATATACAATTTGGACGTAAAATTTAAGGTATATTTTATGATGTATGTTACAATGAAGAGAGTAATTGACTATGTTTTCACCTGCAGCAGCGGCATAAATCCTGCAATGTCTCGCTGGGTGCCCATGCATGCCCGACACATCTGCCTATACAAGTAACCAAGAACAGCAGCACCCCAGTTGTACTGATGTAAATCTTCTAGCCGCTCAAGATGATGAAGAAATCTCAAGCTGACTAGGTTTCCCGAAGTGTTCGGGAACAATACGCCTCCAAACATAAGAAGCAACAGTAACCTTGTGTACCGGTTAATATGAAGATCCGATGTATCATGAGTAATGTCATCATGCATGGCCTCCAAATGTAGCCGGACGGGCGTCAACGCAAGACGACTAGACCCAACCAATATACCCTCATCCTCTGGTCGGAAACCGGCGAGACGTTGCAACGTCTCTAGGTACTGATCTCCCGTATAATCTCTCATGGCATGCGGCAAAGCAACAGAAAGTCCATCAACCGGCAGCCCATACAGAACCTCCACGTCCTGCAGCGTGATAGTGGCCTCACCAATGGGCAAATGGAATGTGTGCGTCTCTGGTCACCTCCGCTCTATCAAATCCATGATCAACGACCAATCCAGCTGCATCCGGCCGATCTCAATGATCCTATAGAAACCTGTATCCTGTAGGTGTCTGACTATACGGGGATGGAGCTGACGGGTCTTAAGAAAGTCCCACATATCGTCTACTCTCCTAGAATGTAAAGTCTGGGCCAATAACTGCCCCTCCCATATGTAGGAAGACCTATGCTCGGCCTGTAGCAATAGTAGCTCTAGAGAGGCAGGTTCAGGATGCAAAGGCGGAACCTCCATGACGACTACTGTAAAATGAACAAAATTAATTACACTATTTTTCTTTTTCATTGCTTAAATATATTGCAATACCTTGAATATTAAATTTTATTATTTTTACTATGTTATTAATTAGGTTGATACATTTTCAATATTATAATTTTATATTTTATATGTTACTTTAATATGTTAGTTTTATTATTTTATGTGTTTGTTAGTTATTGACCTATTTTTTACTATACATGATTTAATTATTAAATATTTTTATTTTTGTTCCGGACACAATATTTGAGGCCCAGTAGCACCAATGTGTCCTGAATTCTTATATTCATGATGAGAAATTTTTTTCAATTTTTCACTCAACAAGTCTGTTATTTTATATGTTAGTTTATTATTATATATGTTAGTTTTATTATTAATATGTTAGTTTTATTATTTAATATGTTGGTTTTATTATTTTATATATTTGTTTGTTTGTTTGTTACTGACTTATTTTTTACTATACTAAAATTAAATAATTATTTATCATAACTATACAAGATTTAATTATTAAATATTTATATTTTGATTTCGGACACAATATTTGAGGCCCAAAAGCACCAATGTATCCTGAATTCTTATGTTCTTACGTTTGTTGACTATAATTGGAGATAGTTTGTATTTGAACTGTCAGCTTTTTGACATATTTTTGGGAATAAGAGATACTTAAATGATTAATTTTTATAACTACAAGGATACTACGCTAAAGGGCACTACGTTTTACTACGCTAAAAGGTCACTACATTAGAAATACGAGCACTACATTAGGCCACAAGATACCACTACAGGGAACTAAAGTAACAATTTATCTAGTTTACTAGTCTTTTAGCAAATAAATAATTTAAACCGGATAAAAATAACAAATCAATTTAAACACAAAACAATCACGAAAATACATATACCATAGTAAAAAAGTAACTAATTAATATTTTTTTAACAACTAATAATAATTTCTTTATTTTACGAATTGTTTTAGCACACTAAAACTATAGCCCAGATAAAAAATAACAAATTAGTTAAATCGCAAAACAATCACAAAATAACATAGATCACATAAAAAAATAACTAATATGCATTTTTTATACAAGTTTTAACTAAAATTAAGTCAGAATACCTCGATTTAAGGGTTTTAGAAAGTCGAAGATTTTGTGATTTGGAGCTGAAATAAGCAACAATGTCCGAGATAACGCCTTAGCTAGCACGTGAGACTGAGAATTGGGGGAGGAGGCTCGGCGATTCTGTTTTGGGGAAGGGAAGGAGGCGGTGTATATTTATATGTATAGCGTCTTAACAAAATACGCTATAGTTCCCGCCTAAACTAAAATATATATAGCGTCGTTTTAAAAGAAGCTATATATATTTTGATTACTGTGTATTTTTTCCATATATTTTTGTTCTTTGAGTCCAAAAATACATTATTTTGATTTCGAACTCGCTCATCTTAACATACACAAATGTAAAACTATTTTACATTAACTTCTATAAAAGGATATAATAGTAAATCGAACAGTCATGTAATGGTATGATTAAACCAAACTTATGCTCCTTTAAAATTTCTAACTACGCACTGAAATTTTAAAACAGAGACCTAGATGGATTGCCTTGTGAGGGTAGGGGCGTTCGTTGGTCAGTACGGTACGGTATTTAGATATTTCGATTCGGTATTCGGTTTCTTAGAATGCTATACCAATACTGTACCTAATTAAATTCGGTCTGGTTCGGTTTTTCTCCTTTCGGTTTATTCGGTTCAGTAACTTCGGTTTATTCGGTTTGAATACTAACTAGTGCATAGAGTCATAGATTGTAATGTTTTTAATTAAAGTACTCAAAAGTGTATAAAACTAAAAACGTTTGTTGACAAAAGTTTTGTCCAAACCATCAAATATCAACCGAGAAAGGGAAAACTGTACATAAAGGAATAAATTTGATCATTAGAAATGTCTTATTACTTGCTTAGAGTTAATTGATAAACTTAGAGAATAAAGAAAAGTAAAAGTTTAGATTTTTTATATTTATGATATAATTAATAATATGTGTATTGTGTAATATAATATATATTTCGGTACGGTATCGGTATTTCGGTATTTCTTTTTCAAATACCAAATACCATACCTAATACCATTTTTTTAAAACTTAAACCAAATACCATACCAAATACCAAAATATCAAATACCAAATATTTAATTTCGGTACGATAATTCGGTATTTACCAAATTATATACGACCCTTAGTTGAGAGGGCCAACGAGCAATCGTTGTCCTTCCTACTACGTTCCTCTTTTTTTTTCCCAAATATAAACTACTCCACATAGACATAAAGAGATATTCACCATACCTGATATAGTAAGATCCATAACCATAAGTAGCCACAACGAGCTTCCCTCATCTACTTTCTGTACACCCTCAAAATATTGAAGGTAATATTCTTGTTTAGGAGAAGAAAGATAGGAAGGGGTGGGAGAAGAAATGAACACTAGCGTTGATTTGACTATTTGTTAAATATAAATTCTCTAGAATACCAGCAAGCAGTCGTTGTAGTATAGTGGTGAGTATTCCCGCCTGTCACGCGGGTGACCCGGGTTCGATCCCCGGCAACGGCGTAAATTCTTTTGTAAGCCGTATGTTTGTCTTTTCCAGCGATTCCCCTTTCTCCTTTAGCCACATTGTACGCTATTTCTGAAATTATTGAGCTTGTTTAGATTCCTGGGCTGTTTTTTCATAATTTTTCTTTATTTTTTCCTTTGCAGTATTCTAAATTAAGTTTTTTTAAAAACTTTTTTCAAATATTTATTTGAACCACAACTTAAACATTCCGTTATAGTTCATATATTTAAAGCAAATCCACAAACACACAAACAAGAATGACAATAGAAAGTAGGGAGAGACGTGATATTGAGGCATTAAATTAAAATATCAAATAGATTAATAGTGCAACTTCCACATATTCCAAAATAAAATCCCTGCCCTGACCTGCTAAATTTAAAAAAAAATTAGCCCAGCCCTGCCCTGCCCCGCCCCATTTAAATCTTCCCCTGCCCTGTCCCGCCCCAATTGCCATCCCTACTTATGCTGCTGAGTAATTTAAAGTTTACCTAGCAAGCAAGCTAAAATCTGTGCTAAGCAAGCTATATGACTAGCTTATATAGTTTGGTAAGTGTAGACTTGCAAAAGTTAATGAGATTAAGAGGGTGTTTGGCTAAGCTTATAAGCTGGTCAAACTGGCTTATAAGCACCTTTTGGCTTATCTACGCGTTTGGTAAACACTCAAAGTGCTTATAAGCCAAGTGCTTATAAGCTAAAATCAGCCATAAGTCATAAGTCGGTCACCCCCAACTTATGGCTTTTCAACTTATAAGCACTTTTAGTTTGACCAACACTTTTACTAGTTTATCCTTAATAATATTTTCTAATTCACAAAATACTTTTCCCAAAATAAATTTCTTAACTTTCTCTTCATTCCATATTCGTTATTAATTCTTTTCTTTACAAAGAAATTTTTAATTTATAATCTTTTGAAAAAGATTCAAGGGTATTTTAGTCATTTTAACAAAAGAATAGCTTATCAGCATTTTTTAATCAAACACATCAACTGCTTATTATCAGTTTCAGCACTTCTATCCAAACACGTAAATGCTTATTTTAAAAATCAGTTTCAGCATTTAAAAAAACTTTTCAGCACTACAAGCTTATCAGCTATTTACAATCAGCTATTTACAATCAGCTAATCCAAACGGGCTCTAAGTCCATGCAAAATTTCTGTTTTTCTATCACTCTTATCTTAGTTTCTATCCCTCTTTTGATTTTACCACTCAAGCTAGGGGTGGCAAGTGGGCCGGACCCGGTCCTAAGTGGGCTTCGTGGGCCCGGTCCTAAGTGGGCCGGTCCTAAGCGGTCCGGTCCTAAACGGTCTCGGGCTTCGCGGGCTTATTGTTGGAACCGGCTCGGGACCGGGACCACGAACTAACGGTCCCGGGTTAAGTGGGCCGGTTCCGGGGCTAAACGGGCCCAAACGGGCCTAAACGGGCCCAATAGAAACTTTGTATTTTTAATTTTTTTTTATAGAAGTTAGAGAAAAAAAATAGTAATAAAGATATATAAGCTATATTCGATTTATATACTATATATACATCTTAAAATATATATATACAATATTATATATATATAGTATACATCTTAAAATATACTATATATACATCTTAAGATATACTATATATATATAGTATAGTATAGTAGATCTTAAGATATATATATACATCTTAAGATATATAAGCTATATATATATATATAGTAAGATGTATATATAGTATATCTTAAGATGTATACTATCGAATATGACTTATAAACTATGTATATATATTATAGTATATATATATAGTTATATACACACTATACTATATATACATAGTATATTCGATATACTATACTATATATACATATATATATATATATATATAAGCTTATATATATATATATACTATACTATACTATATATACATCTTAAAATATATAAGTTATATTCGATTTATATACTATATATACATCTTACTATATATATACACACACTATACTATATATACATAGTATATAAGTCATATTCGATAGTATACATCTTAAGATATACTATATATACATCTTAAGATATATATATATATATATATACACACACGCTATACTATATATACATCTTATATATACACACACTATACTATATATACATAGTATATAAGTCATATTCGATAGTATACATCTTAAGATATATATATAATATATATAGTAAGATGTATATATATTATAGTATAGTATAGTATATACTATATATACAACTTAAGATATATAAGCTATATTTGATATACATACATACATATATATATATATATATATATATATATATATATATATATAAGCTTATATATATACTATACTATACTATAATATATATACATCTTACTATATATAAGCTATATTCGATTTATATACTATATATACATCTTAAGATATATATATATATATATACACACACACACTATACTATATATACATCTTAAGATATATACATATACACACACACTATACTATATATACATCTTAAGATATATATATATATATATATATACACACACACACTATACTATATATACATCTTACATATACACACACTATACTATATATACATAGTATATAAGTCATATTCGATAGTATACATCTTAAGATATATATAATATATATAGTAAGATGTATATATATTATAGTATAGTATAGTATATACTATATATACAACTTAAGATATATAAGCTATATTCGATATATTCGATATACATATATATATATATATATATATATATATAAGCTTATATATATACTATACTCTTATATATATACTATACTATACTATACTATACTATATATACATCTTACTATATATAAGCTATATTCGATTTATATACTATATATACATCTTAAGATATACTATATATACATGTATATCTACTATATATATATCTAGTATATCTAGTATACTATGTATATATAGTATATCTTAAGATGTATATATAGTATAGTATAGTATATATAGTATATCTTAAGATGTATATATAGTATAGTATAGTATATATAGTATATCTTAAGATGTATATATAGTATAGTATATATAGAGTATCTTAAGATGTATATATAATATATCGAATATAGTTTATATATCTTAAGTTGTATATATAGTATATATATATTATACTATACTATACTATAGTATATAAGTCGTATTCGATAGTATATATATAGGCTTATATATATATGTATATCGAATATAGCTTATATATCTTATGAGATGTATATATAGTATAGACTATATATATATACTATACTATATTATACTATATGTATAGCTTAAGATATATAAAAAGACAAAAATATTGTAAAGAGATATTCAAATCAATGCGTTATATTTTTATTATAGCATTAAAAATCATGGCAATATCTTTATAGTTGAAAATAGGGAAAAAGTGTAATTATAAAAAGTTTGGGATTAAAACAAAGTTGAGGGGTTAAATGGCTATTTCATAAATAGCCAACGGCTATTTTTTTTTTTTTTAAAAAAATAGCCGTTGGGCCCGCTAAGGGACCGGTCCGGTCCTGGGCCCTGGCGGGCCAATCGGTCCCGGGCCTGACGGGCCCAAACATAGGACCGGCCCACAAGACCGGACCAGGCCCGCTAAAACCGGACCAAACGGTCCTGGCCCGTTTAGCCGTTTGGCCCGCGGTGCTGGGCCGGTCCCGGGCCTGGACCGGCCCACTTGCCAGCCTTAACTCAAGCTCTTTGCCGGCTGTTAAGTGCTTGCCAAAACCTGCTGCATTACAACATTGCTAGTTAACAGTCATTTTGCCACTCCAATGAAAAAGCAGATTTCAGCAAACAGGTGAAGTTTGACATATGAAGTCAAGATTGAGTACATTGTCCCTTTGGACATTTAGAAGGGTCAGTTTCAGATGGAGAAATTAAGCAGCACCCATATTTCCTGCTATAACTCAAGGAACTGAAAGAGCTCCACTCCCTACTTCCTTAGATTAAAAAAAAATGCTCACAACTAAAGTTAAATAATACAGGCATAATCATCCTAAAGAGATCATTTTTGCCGATGAAGAACGAAATCTACCATAGCAAGTAATGGAGCTGCCTTTTCTGGATCAAAACCAACAAGCTGCTCCTTAGCTTCCTTGCTAAGGTTTTGCGCATATTCTTTGGACTTTTCAATGCCAATCATCTTTGGGTACGTCAACTTGTTCGCCAACAAATCCTTCCCTGCTGTCTTTCCTAATTGCTCAGAGGATTTGGTCACATCAAGAATGTCATCCACAACCTGAAACAGCAGCCCAATACATTGAGAGAACTTTCTGAGTCTATTGATTTCCTCATTGGTTGCACCACCAACCATTGCTCCTATAATGGCCGCGGCCTCTGCAAAGTCTGCTGTCTTGTGACGATGAATATACTCGAGCTCTTCTAATCCAGTATCAGATTTACCTCCTGACAGCAAGTCAAGTACCTGGCCAGCCGCTGCCCCCTCTGGCCCTATTAACCTTGCTAGTTCTCCGATAGCGCGAACCATTGTTTTCGGGTGCACCCCTTGAGTGGCTGTTGCCATATGCTCAAATGCTAAGGCAACAAGGGAATAACCAGCTAGAACAGTGACATTTTCGCCAAATACCTTGTGATTTGAGAGCTTACCTCGGCGGAGAGTATCGTTGTCCATGCAGGGAAGGTCGTCGTGCATCATACACATAGCGTGTACCATCTCCATTCCGCAAGCAGCAGGCATCGCTGTTGATTCTTGGCCACCAACAAGCTCACAGGCGGCTATGCATAGTACAGGGCAAACCCGCTTGCCTTCGGAAAGGAGCGAATATCTCATTGCTTCATGGAACTTGAGGGGTTCTCTGAGTGGGACAGCAGCATCTAAGGCTCGATTGACAGATTTGATCTTTTGATGCATGTAACTTTTGAAATCAAAGACAGTTTTTGTCTTTCCAGCTTCTCTGAATGTGTTTTCATGTTTGATAACTTCAGCTTCATTCTTGGCAATATCCGTGCTATTACAAAAGGCTCTTACTTTTGGGAGGAATAGAGCTTCTGCTCTTTCCTCTGAAGAAAGAAGCAACTTTGTTCCTGCCGATCTGGATCTATTTGGAGTAGCTCTTTTACTTTGATTTGCAAGATTGTGGACTACTCCTTTTAGCATAGACATGATTCTAAACTTGAGAAGTCAGATAAACTTCTTCACTAATCTGGTGAATTACTATTTAACTTACTACTATAATATGATGGATTTACCGAGGAACAAGCATTCAAGCCAAAGCAGGAAGGTAACCTAATTTTTAATTATTAATTGGGTGAGTTTCTAATATACATACCAAAAATTTATGGGACCTTGTTATAATGAGTTCTTTGCTAAATTCTTCATACCTTTAGAGGATGAGTGGAAGATTTCATCTACCTGATTGTCTCAATCTCAGGACTTCAAGAGAAATTGTTTTCCAAAGTGTGAGCCACAAAAGAAAACTATCAATATTCAACAGGCAGATCCAGTTGGAAAGTAAGTCAAGCTTATTTGGCACATTCAATAACCTATAGAAGTTTAAGTTTGAATAAAGCATGTGAAATTGACAAGGCACCAAACAAAACTATACTATTATATTAATGACAGAAAATGCAGTAATATTTGAAATTTTGAATGAAGAATCTTGACTGACAAGAAGACAATGGAGACATGGTAGGACCAATTACAGGTCATCTTTGGATTTAAAACATGGCCATAAAATCCTGACCATGACTCCAACAAGGGAATGGTACCATAGCTCAGGTCATAGAAGGGCTGCAACAGCCAAAAGAAGGGAGATGCAAGAAATAATAATAGTAAAAGTTGCTTTAAAAGACCTTATAAACCAACAATCAAAGCAAGAAAGAGAGTTAACAACCAATGGACAAATACATCCACAGGTATTTAATGTGAATAAGGATTTATTTCCTCCACATCCATTGTTAAAAACATGACAATTCTTAAGGTGGGGGAGAGAATAAATGTTGTATTGGGCCATTATTTCATTCAAGATATTAGAAGGTTGAAACTTTACAGATCACTCATGTCCTCACCTTCTATTTAACTTCTAAATCATCAAATGTACAAATTGGTTGACCATAAATTCCAATCCTGTTGCTACAATTCAGTTTTCTCTATAAGCAATATAATTTGCAAGAGCAATCAATGGAGCTGCTTTCTCTTGATCAAATCCAGCAAGCTGAGCTTGAGCTTCTTTGTTTAACTCCTCAGCAAAGTCCCTAGACTTGTCAATACCAATCAGTTTGGGATAAGTTACCTTATCAGCAACTAAGTCTTTCCCTGCTGTCTTCCCCAATTGTTGAGAAGACTTCGTAACATCAAGAATATCATCCACAACTTGAAATAACAACCCAATACACCTTGCAAACTTCCTTAACTTCTCCACTTCTTCAGCATCTGCCCCTCCTAATATAGCCCCTAACACCACTGACCCTTCTAATAAAGCTGCAGTCTTGTGCAAATGAATGAACTCTAAATGCTTCAAATCAACATCAGAAATCCCCTCAGAAATTATATCTACAACTTGCCCAGCTACAAGCCCCTCAGCACCAATACATTTAGCTAACTCACCAATTACCCTTACAATCCTATGTGAAGGAACCCCTTTTGTTTGAGTAGCAATGTGCTCAAAAGCTAATGCAAGAAGTGCATCCCCTGCTAAAACAGCAACGTCCTCGCCATAAATCTTGTGATTTGTAGGTTTCCCTCTTCTAAGATCATCATTATCCATACAAGGAAGATCATCATGTATCAAAGACATGGTGTGAATCATCTCAACAGCACAAGCTGCAGGCATAGCTGTGGACTCATCTCCACCAACAAGTTCACAAGAGGCTATACACAACATGGGTCGGATTCTTTTCCCACCGGCAAGAAGAGAATATCTCATGGATTCATGAATCTTGACTGGGTCTTTAATCAAGACTGAAGATTCCAAAGCCTTGTTCACAGAATTAGCTTTTTCAAGAACGTATTCATTGAACTCCATTGCTTGTTTTTTCTTGTTCTTGCTTTCATCAGTTTGTTGTTTTGTTGTAAGAAGAGCTGAGATAGAAAGAGGAGAAGGGTTGTTGGTATAGAATTTGATCTTCAGATTAGGAAGCAAGAATCCATGAGAGGAAAATCTGGATCTGCCGTTATTTCCAAGGGCAAAATGGGTGTTGCCCCATGTTGTAATTGCTGTAGAAAGACTCATTCTTTTTTGCTCTAATTTCTCAATTATTTGGCTTTGTGAAAATGAAGAAGAAGGTTGCACGACAACAAGTTTAGGATATTCAGAACAGCATAATAAAGAGACCACCACTACCGAGTACTGACACACTGCATATAAAAGTTTGTTTAAAGTGTAGGGTGGGAAATTGGGTGCCAATTTGAGATCTGAGATTTATTTAAGTTTGGCAAGAAATCATAGTGGGAACTGAGAAAGGCGACAGCAAGTTAGATAGAGATGTTTTTAAATGAGAAAAAGTGGTGAAGGAATGGTTAGAGTGGGGCAATTGGCTATATCCTGCAATTGGCTACAAAAGTGTAAGCATTTATTTGTTCGTCCATTTTCTCCACTCGTGTTTCTTTCCTATTCCGTTTTCCTTTTCTTTTTTCTCAAATTCATTTTTTTCATTATCATATTCATGGATATATTAAAAAAACGTGAGGTAAGGGAGCTCTTATAATCGAAATTTGATAGGTTGCATTTGGTTCTTACCAGCAAATGAAGTTATGATAAATTTTTTTTTTTGGAAGTTTGGGCGAAATTCTTGGGAGCTGGCAGGCGACAGCCAAACGTGAACAAGCTTGTAGTTTTCTCTTTTTTTATTTTTTTTTATTTTTTTTTTAAACTAGTTTTTTCGCATTTGTATGCCGAGAGGCATGTAATATATATAATTTTTATAAAATAATATTAATATTATTAAAATAAAACTTTGAGTAAGTAATATATTTAGAAGAATAAAACACAAAATTCTGTGAATGATGAATATGGATCGTCGAATGATGACTTATGAGGATGACAAAGGATGCATTCAAGAATGTTTTGCAACTTAATTATAAATATATGATGATCATAAATTATAAATATATCCCAAATTCACATAGGAAAATATTTAATATTAACTAGTAATATTTTTTAAAATGTAATAAAATTAAAGAAAGTCAATTTATAAGCTATTGCACTAAACGCGCCTCCCTTTTCATACTCTACAGTTAATAAAATATTTGGTAACTAGTATATTTTGCTTCTCCAATCGTGTTTCTTCAAAATTTGTATCTTTTATATTGGTTGAGTAGATGCTACGTATTTATCCCTCCATTGTAAAGTCGTTCCCAATGATAACTTTTCTTCAATATAAAAGTTATTAATATTTATTTGTGCATGACAGACAATGTAATATATATGAATATGTACATATAAATGCGCTACACCTACATTATTATATGTATATGTGTAGATGATTTTGTGTTACATTTTAGATATAAAATGACCTCTCCTCACTGTTCTATTGGCTATATATGTGGCACTATTTACATGTGATAATCTTAGTAATTGTGGAGTACAATATTATCGATCGGAAATAATTTTGTTATACCTATTTTTTTTAATGCACTCACGATTTGTTATATATGTTTAATTTCCATGCGTTAGATACAACATATACTTTCATCTTCCACATATTATTTAACATCTTGCACTGATAGTACCTAATTTTCGTTAGTATATTGACATAATTCTAATTAGTAAAAAGCCAATATATTATAAATTATATGACCGAGTAATCCAATTAATCTGTTAAACAGTACAAAACAATTTTATATCGAATAAAGTATTTTATAGCTGAGCATGCATCTGTTGTGCTTGTCAATTTATGTTTACAAAAACAGTTTAGTTCATTTTGGAAAGAAATAAACTACATGGAAGGTCACACTGTTAAAATTCTCTTTCAAGCACTTTGCCCAACAATTGTAGCTATAATATGTGAATATAACGTTCACGTTAATATTTTGTGTAATAACAAATCCAATCGGCAAACTCATTATACTATCACCAAGCTATCACACCATACAACAAAATCACAAAATATGATGAAGTTTTAAAATCCTAGACTCTCATTTCAGTTGTAGTTGCAGGTACTTTCTCCTTTCTAATAATATAATTATTCATCATGCTTATTTTATTTATTTTTTTTACTTTCCTCTACCTAGCAACCTATATTATTGTTGGAAAACGGGCATCATTTTAATGTTTGGTGCAAATAGCCAAATTGGAAGTCAATAGGATTTAGATTTAAAAGGCAAACCCGATGTGTTTATTGAAAGACTTCTCACTGAAATAAATATTAAAATTAAATTTACTTAGAATATACTTTTCAATTTTAGTTAGCCGAGACTCTTGATTTCATAAACAGATAATATCCAGATGCATCTAAATATAAAATTTAGTTGCATGGTTATGTACTTTTTTTATTTTATTTTATTTGAAGCCATCACCTTCAGGCTAGAGCCTTTGGTGTGGGGGGTTAGGCAAGACCCTACCATATCTATATATAAACAAAAGAGTACAAAATAGAGGGGGACGACCTTACCTAGGTTCCCATTAATCCGAGCTATAAAATCAGCTTACAAAAAAAATGCATTTATCATATCTTCTTCCCATTGAAGGAAGTTGCCATCTATTTAGTTGAAATAGCCCCTTAGCCTCTCTTGGCATCTGTTGGAGAAAGTGATAGAAGGTGTCAGTTCCACTAGAAGATGCTAACTTACCAAGGAATTCCGCCACTTGATTTGCTTCTCTCAAGCAATGAGAAATCTGTACAGTAACGTCTCTGAGAGCATGAGTAGTATCCATTATAATGTTATTTAATTTAAGGTTGTTGGTTCCCCTATTGAGCAGCATATTGGCAATAACCATGGAATCCAATTCAATATGAATCGTGCTTAACCCATGTTGAGTGCACCATTTAGTGCCAAAGTTGGCCGCCATTGCTTCAGCTTGATTGTTACTGCTATAGTGCACAGGGAAAGAAAATGCCATCAGGAATTCTCCATCACTGTCCCTGACAACACCTTCGATGCCAGCATTTCTATTTTCTCTAATAAAGCTTTCATATGTATTGAGTTTGATCATCCCCGCCATAGGCTTATTCCAAGTGACTTGCTTGATATTCACTGTATATTGAAATCTTTCAATCACATTACAAATTCTTGGCCATGTACCTGTTACATTATAGCTGGGATAGGTAATTTGAAGGGTTGCTTGAATGTGCCAGATGGTTTGAAATTCCATCCTACTTTTGTAGAATTGTTTTTGCTCCCCATATTTATATGTCATCCAGCTTTTCCAAAGTTCCCAGCAGATGACCACTAGGGCAATCTGTAATAGAAGCTTGTATATAGAATTATTTGGATTAATGTCCCACCATTTCTTAATAACTCTGTTGATCGGCCACTAGTGATAAGTGATTCCTAAAGGAGCACCAATGTATTTTCAAATATGCCTAGCTGTTTTTCCTTCCACAAAGGTATGTTGAATAGAGTTATTGTTAGGCATTTGACAGCAACTACATCTGGAGGTTATTTGGTTGCCAAATCTAGCAAGTACTTCATCAAAAAGGAGTTTACCTAAACACAATCTCCAAGTAAGAAAGGAGAATTTAAAAGGGGATAGAATTATGCCAAAGCTTACTGAAGAACATATTTGTAGGTCTCTGATTTCGGATAATATGCCAGGTAGATTTATTAGAGTATTGGCCATCTTCAGTATTATTCCATACAACATCATTTGTATTAGTTGGTTGGCCAATGTTGATGTTGCTAATAACTTTCACCATTTGATTTGTAAGTGTTGCACAACTTATTCATGTCCCAGCCATCACTGTTAATAAACTCACGAACATTGGTTTTATTCCCAATGGTGGTAATAATATTAGCATTGCTATAAGCCAAAGGACCTGTCATTGTCCAATTGTCCCACCAAAATTTGCAGTCACCAGAGTTAATAAGCCAAATGATGTTGCCTTCTGCTTTGTATCTAGCCAATAACAGGTGTTTCCAAGCCTGTGAGTTACCCGAGATCCACTTCTTTTTAACATGATGACTTCTTGGACAGTATTTAGCTCTGAGGAAATCAGCCTATAATGAAGGTTTTGTTCTAAACCTCCACCATCTCTTGATAGTTAATGTGTTAGAAATATCTTCAAGACTTTTAATACCAATGCCACCTTCATCTTTAGGAAACCACAAGTTTTTCCAGGAGATCCAGTGATACTTCTTTTTTTTCCAGTGGTTCCCCAAAGGAACCTAGCCATGTGTTTCTCAATAAGGTTCAAAGTGCCTTTGGTAGGGTTTAGTGCAATAAGCGTGTAAGTAGGCAGAGACCGTAAAATACTCTTGATGAGAACCACCCTGCCACCATAGGTTAACATTTTACCTTGCCATTCATTCAATCTCTTAACAACTTTGGTAACCATGTTATCAAAGAAACATATCTTTTTTCTTCCCATATATATTGGACAACCAAGATAAGTGAAAGTGAAGCTCTTGTCCATAAATCCTGTGCAATCTCTCAATCTGTTGATTCTATAAGCACTAGCTTTAGGGCCAGTGAGAAAGAAGCTTTTATCCTTGTTGACAAGCTAACCCAATGCCTTTTCATACTTTCTGATTTCTTTCATCACCATCTTGATAGTTTTTGAATTACCACCACAGAATATAACAATATCGTCAGCATAAGCTAGGTGATTAATTTGAGGACCTCTCTTGTTCATAGAGAAGCTAGTGAAGTTTTCCTTATGAATGAGATTGTTTAGAGATCTAGTCAATACTTCTGCAGCAAAAATAAAGAGAGATGGGGATAAAGGATCCCCTTGCTTGAGGCCCTGTGAAGAAGTAAAGAAGCCATGTCTAGTTCCATTAATAATAATCGAGTACAAGACATTCAAGACCATTCTCCAAATCATATCAGACCATTCTCTGCAGAAGCCAAATTTATTTAGGACATCAATAAGGAAGCTCCAGGAAAGCCTATCATAGGCTTTAGCCATGTCAAGTTTCATTACAATATTACCTCCCTTGTTAGGTTTGGAGATATCATGAATGAAATCCTGAGATAGCATCACATTTTTCATAATTAGTCTCTTAGAGACAAAACCACTTTGATTTTCAGAGATTAGCTTAGACATAAGAGATTTCAACCTTCTGGATAAGAGTTTTGAGATGATATTACTAGTGTAATTGCTTAGACTAATAGGTCTAAGCTCTTCAAATTTGGAAGGAGAATCCACCTTGGGAATAAGAGCAATGCAGGTGTGGGAATAAAATTTAGTGAGGTTCTTCCCTTTAAAGAAATCCGTGACAAATTCAATGATGTCATGCTTGATGATATCCCACGTAGCTTGAAAAAATTTTCCATTAAAGCCATCAAGTCCAACAGAGCTATCAAAGCTCATACTGAAGACAGTCTCTTTGATTTCCTCTTCCAAATGCATCATAATCAACATCTCATTATCTTCCTTTGTAATAAGGTTAGGGATGCAGTTAAGGATATCATTGCTCACAGTAGGATGCTGGTCTATATTGAAGAATCTTTTAAAGTATTTGACAGCAGCCTTAGCAATTTTTTCATCACCTTGTATCCATCTATCTCTGTGATTCTTAATTCTATGGAGTTAAAGTCTTCTTCTCATGTATCTTACGATACTATGAAAATAGCTAGTGTTGCAGTCACCATCCTTGAAACAATTAGTTTTAGCTTTCTGTTTCATCAAGGATTCTTGCATACCCAACCACCTGGTATATTCAGCATAACCTTTGTTTAGATCTTCCCTTCCTTGTTCATTGTTGTTATGCCTATCAATCTCTTCCAGGATTTGTACTTTAGCTTCCCAAGAACATACTTGTTCATGAATATCCCCAATGTTTTCCTTCGACCATTGACTGAGATACTTACTAAGAAGTTTTAACTTACTTTGAAGCCTCCACATAGCATTACCTTCAATGTTTGTGTTCAATATCTTCTGAACCATATCCAGAAAACATAGTTGAGTGGTCCAAAAGTTGAGGAATCTGAAGTATTTGATGTGATGTTGTTGATCATTATGACACTTTAATAGAATGGGTCTATGATCGGAACCATTCCTTACCAAATGTTTCACAATGTTATTTTGGAAGAGCTGATCCCATTGATCATTTATCATTGTTCTGTCCAGTCTCTTCCAAATTCTTTTACTAGGCGTTGTTACACCAAGTGTATCGTGGGCCAGTGAAACCAATGTCCATTAAGCCACAAGATTACATAGTGCTAATAAAATCCATACTTCTATATGCTCTATGGGGATTACCCCTAGTTTTTCAGCCGGATCCATAATAATGTTGAAGTCACCACCAATACACCATGGTCCATCAATATTGTTGTTCATGTTATGAATGCTATCCCACAAATCCCTTCTTTCACTAGTAGTATATTTGGCATATACTGCTGTAATAAAGGTTCCTGTATCTGCAACATTATCTTTCATTTTGAAAGTAATTTGTTGTTCACTGTTTGCCAACACCTCAGTGTGATCCAGGTAGTTCCAGAAGCACCAGATCTTACCAGTGACATTAGCCTGATAATGTTGAAATCATAAGAACCTTTATTACCCATATATCTTACTCATATCCACAAAGGGTTCAAAGATAGCCACAAAAACTACTTTGTTGATGATGATAAGAGGTTTAAGTATGTGAATAGACTTCTTGGATCTCACCTCTCTTATATTCCAGAAGATTATACTAATCATTGGGTTGGGGGGGAGGTGTGATGTTTGTTTCCTCTTTCTTTACAAGAAGAAGATGTGTTGTCTTTGGTTTGTCTTTCAATTCTTTTTGTTTTTGCTTCTTCCTCTGGCTAGTGGTGATTCACGATAGTCACCCTTTCCTATGGAATTTTCAGCAATCTCTGTAAGATCTTATTGTTTACTATTCTTCCTATCATTCTTTTTGTTTCTACTTCTTCCTCTAGTGTAAGAAGATCCATCTTCATTCTGGTTCTGAGAAGCAACCTCATCTCCATCGGTCATAGTTTTGGATTTCATAGTAGCTTCTTCTTCCACATGGTTGATTTGTCCTTGGTTGCAACATTCTGGCATCTGGCTTTGATTTGTCATGTGTTCCCAGTTAAGATCAACACAAACATTTATGGATTTTTGGTTTTTGATCTCCGAGGGTAAGCTAGTTGACTGAACATCCTCAGTTGTAGCCTTTGTGATTGCAACATTCTCATGATTATCTCCCTTTGATTTTTGTTGGTCACTGCTTTCTCTATCATTGCTCTTTACCTCCTTCCCTGTACTATCTACTCTGAGTTTTTCAGTATCATGATATTGATTAGTAGTAACTGTAAGCTCACCTTCTGCTGCTCGATCTTGATTAGAAATATTCTCTTGCTGATTACCTTCAATCATCGAGGTTGCTAATTGTTGTGGAACTGATGAAAGCTTAACTTGGTAGTGCTTATTAGTGATTTTATCTCAGATAGCAGGTTTGAATTTGATACTGCTCTTATTTTTTGGCATTTTCTTTGTTTTCTTATTCTTTTTCTTCTTCCTTCTTGTTTATGCATCAATATTTTGTTGTAACAAAGGGCTGTCAGTTCTCTGTTTTATCCTTTCAGCATCGAGATTTTGAGTTTTTGTCTTCAGAAGCTGTTCTCCCTCTACTAACTTCTGATTCTTCATAGTTTCTGTCTCATCTTTCTCTATATTACTTTCATGATCTTCTTCTTTACCAGCTACTTTGTTCTTAGTTGGTTGTTCTTTGCTTTTGTCTTGCACCTCCTCGACATTAGTTGTAATCTTCTTCTCTAAAGCCCTACATTCAATCACATTGTGTCCCAGTTTCCTACAATATTTACAATACTTAGGTATGCCCTCATATTCCAATTTCTGAGTGTAACCATTTAGTGGTGAGTCCTCATATTCTTGGCCTATGAATATACTTTTCGACAGAGGTTTAAGAAGATTAACCTCCACCCTAATCTTGTCCATACTTGATCTAGTTCTTCCATAAGTAGCCGCATCTAGAACCAAATGGGTTCCAGCAGAGCTAAGAATTTGTTTAACAGAATGCCATGTGTGCATATGGAATGGCAATCCCGGCAGCAGAACCCACGCTGGGGGCAACAAGAAGGTCTTCCTCAGGCTTAAAATCAGGGGACCATTTTTGTAACCACATTTGCCGATCATCAATTTTAATTACCCTTTTAAACCATACCGTTTGCCAATCTTCCTCGTTAGATTAATCGATGAAGACATTGTAATTGTCATAAACACCAATTCTAGTAGATCCTTTCAGAGTTATCAGCTCCTTAAACCTTGACCTAATTCTATCAATTTGGGGGCGGGGTTTAAGAAATCGACCAACGATAGTGTACCTACATTCTTCTGCCATTATGTCATAATAATCTTTAGCCTTGAATATCACAACTGGCATTCCATTACGAGTTGCATGCTTTGTAATAACTTTTTCCCTTTCATGGCGTATTGGGTTCAAATTAGAATATGACAGAGTCGTGACCGATGTCGCATAAGAGATTTTCTTTTCAATTTTTTCAGTGGGTAGTGTCGCTCCCTCAAGAGAGATGTTTTGCTTCTCCTTACGCGCCGGAAGTAGGCCTCCCGGTGGCTCCATCTGGTGGAGCGTGAAGAGACGCGCTGGACAATATAGTCGTTGGGTTAGCCGTTGGAGAGAGTGTTATTTTTAGAGAGAGAAATTTTGTTATCATGGTTATGTACTTGAACAAAGAAAAAGGAGAAAATTAATCAAAAGGCTTAAGCAATATCTAAAATATTGTAGATAAACATATTTGGTCCTTCTAAATAGAGTACTTCATATTAGATAATAACTTGAAATTAAAGATCCACAGGAACTTGTGCATGTAACTATAGAATGCCAATTAATGAATTTGAGTTTAACAATGGAACGAAGTTAATTTTGATATTGCTTAAGCCCTCTAGCAAAGTTAATTTTGATATTAACCAATGCATTCTTAAACAGAATAAATATGTATATCAAAACCATCACAAGATAAGTCATTTACCCTAATATTTATATCGATCGTGTATCATAAAAAAGACAAAAGTAGAAATTCATAAATAAATAATTAGAGAAGTTATGATAAAAATAGTTTTCTCGTCTCTCTTGATTTATCACTAAGATTCTCTCTAATTTTCTTTGCCCATATAATCATCGGTTCCATAGAGCAATGTGTATACAATCTTCCATTCCTCTTCTTCGATTCCAAATTGGTAAATAATGCTAACATGTGCATAATAAAAAACAGCCACAATATTCAAGGCAAACACAGAAGGTGCTTTCCTTGGACCCCGCTGTCATAACCCCAATTTCCCTCAGTAGGATGCCGTGATGGCACATAGTCTTTAAGACTAGATAAGTCTATCAATACGGAATAACATAATAGAAGTCTGAAATAAATGAAACTGCAATTCAAATAATTTCAACTCCTAAAACCCGATAGAAATAAGTCACAAGTTTGTAAGAATTTATTCTAAGTGTTTCTATACATCAGAGTCTAAAGAGAATAAGGAAAGCAACATAATAAGGATAGAAGGAGACTCTGAGGTCTGCGGACACTGGAAGATGTACCTTAAAGTCTCCGCGTACGGCTAGTTCACTGATGCCTGGTCTGATAGGAAGTACCTGGATCTGCACAAAAAGATATGCTGAAGCGTAGTATAAGTACACCACAATGGTACCCAATAAGTGCCAAACCTAACCTCGGTAGAGTAGTGACGAGGTCAGGTCAGGCCCTACTAGAAATAATAAAAGACAAGATGAAAAGTTTAATAATATAATAATAATAAAATGACAATGGGAATGAATCAAGTTAGCAGTATGTCATAATTTACCTTCACAGAATAAGGACAAATAATATCTCGCGGAAAGAAAACAGAAATTTACAACTTTAAAGAAATTACCAAAATAACCAAAGGCAAATGCTGTCATAAAGAAATATCAACAAGGGCAGTCCCGAGGTACCGCATCGTAGTCTCAAATCATAAATAAATTCACAATATCTCATTTTCTTATATCACCACGGGAGCCTTCACATTTAATTTTAAAGAAAATATTTTTTTCGAAATAGCATCCCGCGTTTTAGCCACCCTTATCTTACCGCGTATCAAGCTACCCTTACCGCATGACTTCTAGTAGTTCCCCTATTATCCTTGCGTATTAAGCTACCCTTATCTTACCGCTAGAACTGTCAAAACGCGCTATTCCAGCCCAGCCCAAGCCTCATAGGCTTTTAAATTTGGTGGGCTAGAACGGGCTGGCCCGCCACATGAATGAGCCTTAAAAAAACCAGCCCAACCCAGCCCTAAGAGGGCCACGGGCTAAGGCGGGCCAGCCCTTCAATTCTTTTAAGAAAAAAAAATTCTTTAAATCCTTAAATACTTTTTCGTGATATGGTCGATTAATCATGCAAACAACTTATGTTTGCTTAGTGCGTACAAAAAGCTTGATATTTGACGAGGAATCTCGTAATTGAAATACAAATTCTCTATATATCTAGCTTTTCTTTTTTAAAGTTACATGAATATTTTCTTAATACTTTTCTTTCATTTTCCTCAGATTTAGGGATTGATTCAATAAGTTTATATGCAGAGATTTTTTTAATTTAGGATTAACATCATTTGCTGATTTCATCATTATAGTCCATATAATTTATAAAATTCCTAAAATCTACTAGTGGTCAATTTTTTTTTGTATTTGAAATTGATCTTTTTCTATACTGAAGAGCAGTTTAAATATTAATAATATATTAAAGTAATCCAAACTGATCATTGGCCACTTAAAGTAATATTTTCTTTTGATAAAATATTATTATTGGCCACCTAAAACTTTTCGAGTTCGTTATTAATTAAGCAAAAGAAAAACTAATTTTTTCATATTACATGCATGTCAAAAATCTAAATTCTAGTTGATATGGAAGGGTAAATGAGCAATCTATGGCTGAGGAATGGGGATTATAGTTAATAGATTGTTTAGTTTTTATTTTTTTAAAATATTAAATATTTAATAGTTAATTAATTTAAATTTAATTAATTTTTGGCCCACGTGCCAACCCAGGACTAACCTCGGTCAAGCCTCAAGGGCCAGCGGGCTGACTTGGGCCGGGCTTATAAGCCTCAGTTTTAAATGGGCTCAAACAATTCTAGCCCAACCTACCCAAGTAGCAGGCTGGGTTGGTCTGGCCTCACGGGCCAAGCCCATTTTGACGGCTCTTCTTACCGCATGCGTTTCAACACCCAGACCTTATACCACCGCATGCGTATCAATATCACAATATATCACAATTTGCACCTCAAGTGCCCAAATATTTTAATTTGCCAAAATAAATCAACAATAAGAATATTTTCCACAATAAGGAGCCCACGACTCAATCACAATGAGTACAAAATCTCACAAAATATGTAGGAATGAATAACTCAGTAAAAATAATATTTCACAAATTAAACACCTTACCTTAATATCAAATTTTCAAATGTAAAATACTTCATTTTAATAATATTTAAATTAAGAAATGCAACTTTCAAATAATGCACAGAACAAAAGAATCATAGTTTCAACTAAACAGGTAAAACACTTAGCAGGAACAGGTCAGGCAAATTTAAAATACGAAAATATATTAATGATAATGAATATAAACGAATAAAATAATTTAATTAATATGCAACAGTGATCCACACAATTTAAAGATATAATCTTTCACATTTAGCCTGTGTACACACTCGTCACCTCGTGTACATGACTTTTAACACATCAAAATTGTCATATCAATACCAATCCTAAGGGGAATTTTCCCCACACAAGGTTAGACATGTCACTTACCTCAAACCATGCTCAATCAGTCAAGTAGTATGCCTTTTCCTCGATTTTTCGACTCCGATCGGCTCGAATCTAGTCATAATTAATTCGATTCAATCAATACAAATTATAGGATTGATTTCCATATGAAAATATAATTTTTCTATCAAAATCCGAAATTTAACCCAAAAATCGCCCGTGGTCCCACGTCTCGGAACCCGACAAAAATTATAAAATACGAATGCCAATTCAACCACGAGTCCAACCATACACTTTTTACTAAAATCTGACATCAACTCGACCCTCAAATCTTCAATTTAAACCAAGAGGGCTTTCTAAGTCTTCCAACTTAAATCCTCAATTAAATATTAAAAATAACCATGGATTCGGTAATTTGACCAATATTGAGTTAAAAATACTTACCCCATTATTTTTCTTGAACATCTACCGAAAATCGCCTCTTCCCGAACTCCAATTTGTCAAAAATAGAAAATGGGACAAAGTCCCGTTCTGAGAACTTAAAGTTTCTGCCCAGGGATTTCTTCTTCGCGAACACGACCCTTGCCTCACGTTCGCGAAGCACAAAAATGTGCTGCCCAAAATTTCCTCCTCGCGAACACGATGACCAGGGGTCCCATGCCTTCGCGAACGCGACGCCCCACTCGCGAACGTGTAGGCTAACGCGCGAAGTCCACCCCAACCCTCACTCTTCTTCGCGAACGCGTGGCCTCTCTCGCGTTCGCGATGCTCACTGGTCCTCACCCTTCGCGATCGCGTCCCTTGCTTCGCGAATTCAAAGAAAAAGCTCTCGCTTGCCGTAGTTCCCCTTTGCGAACGTGAGACCTCTCTCGCGAACGCGAAGAAGGAAACCAGAGCTGGACAATAGAAATTCTTCAATTGTTCTCCAAGTCCAAAATTGATTCGTTAACCTTACGAAACTCACTCGAGGCTCTCGGAAATTCAACCAATCATATCAACAAGTCCTAAAATATCATACGGACTTAGTTAAACCTTTAATCACATCAAATAACGCTAAAATCATAAATCACACCCCAATTCAAGCTTAATGAAACTTAAGAATTCCCAACTTCTACATTCGTTGCCGAAACCTATCAAATCAAGTCCGATTGACCTCAAATTTTGCACACAAGTCATAAATGACATAACAGAGCAATGAAAGTTTTCAGAACTGGATTCTGACTCATATATCATAAAGTCAAGTCCCCGATCAAACTTCCAAACTTAAATTTCTATTTTAGTCATTTCAAGTCTAATTTAGCTACAGACTTCCAAATAATTTTCCGGACAAGCTCCTAAGTCCAAAATCACCATACGGAGCTATTGAAATCATCAAAACTCTATTCCGAGGTCATTTACACATAAGTCAATATCCAGTCAACCTTTTCAATTTAAGTTTTCAACTTTGAGACTATGTGTCTCAATTCATTCCGAAATCTCTCCGGACTCGAGCTGAATCCCCCAGCAAGTCACAATATAACTATAAAGTACATAATGAGCAGTCAATGGGGGGAGTGCGGCTGCAACTCTCAAAATGACTGACCGGATCGTTACACCCGCACATAGCGGGAGCTGAGCTTAGTGCACCGGACTGCCCTTTAATCTTGACACTGTAGTGAACTATAAATTTTGTAAGTCTCATGTTGAAACTTGAAAGGACGCGTAGTACAAGTGTTAGTGAAATGATGCATCAATATGACAAAGCCGTTATTTTTCTTCTTTTTCATAATAAGTGAATCGACACTATTTATTGCAACTCTTTGCAAGTAGGGCTCTTTAATTAATAGAGTACTTAAATAAATAGGATGGGCATTTTAATTAATTAGGGTATTTAAATAAATCATAAGGATTATTTTGTAATTTAACTTCTAAGTTAAGGGCTTCTCATTTTTATAATAACTAGTTTCTCGGCATGTATGTTGCATGTGTATGCCAAATCATGTAATAGATGATTTTATTTAGCTTGCATGACCAAAATGAAATTCCAAGAGACTGTCCAAATAGCAACACAATGAACCCTACTCCATTTCAATCAACAATTCCTTGATATCAAATCGTATATTTCAATTGCTCGACAATCTCCAAGAGTTCAAATCAAGACAAACCTGAGTCCTAATGCTGCTGCTTTTGTTCCCACGGGACAAAAACAATCGATCAGTGACAAAACGGGTTTGGAAGGTGTTAATTTGGCAATACAGTCTGTCAAAGGGAAAGAAAAATTTGGGTAGCAACATGCACTAACCACAGCTGGTTCGTCATCTATCCACAACTTTGATGCTACTGGAACTTCAAGTTCAATGGCTTCAAAATACAATCTGACACCGACCGATATGCTCCATGCACTTGTGTCTCATGATTTAGACAAATTGACAGTATTTAATAATCCGAGGAATGATCAAGGTGCACTAGTCACCGGCTATAATCATATTGACGATTTTGGGATGCATATGGGCCAAGACTTTTATAAATAAGGAGAAGAGGATGAACTATTGGATGCCACCTTCAACATTATAGCTAGGGAGGGAGATCTTTCACCTAGACAAGTGCGAAATGGATCCAACAAAAACAAGAAGAAGTCACCCGACAAGCAACATAGTTGGGATGACAAGGTAACACAAGAGGTTGTCATTAGGAAACCTCTAATGAGAAGTGCAAAACAAAAGGCGGTTATCCCAACCACCTCCACAAGGTCCATTAGATCAAAAAAGAAATGATAAAGTTTGATGAATATTTGAAGATAGCGGAAGAAGAAGCCACTGAGATACAAATTGAAGAATGCACAAGGTTGAAGAAAGAGGGGCAAGAAATAATTTTTTACCTTGTTTTATTTTATCATTTTTTAACCATCATCATTTGTAATATCATCACAGAGTATGTTATAAATTCTGTGATGATCATACAGTAATTAGTTATTTCCAGTTCGTATTTTCTTCATGCTTGCTAGGTGGGTTGCTATGATGGTAAGCACCCTCCACTTCCAACCAAGAGGTTGTGAGTTCGAGTCACCCCAAGAGCAAGGTGGGGAGTTCTTGGATGGAAGGATGCCGAGGGTCATTTGGAAACAGCCTCTCTACCCCAGGGTAGGGGTAAGGTCTGCGTATACACTGCCCTCCCCAGATTCCACTAGTGGAATTATACTGGGTTGTTATTGTTGTTGTTGTTGTTGCTAGTATATGAGGTTTATTATGCCTCAATAGGATTATAAGGTAAGGTCTAGCACAATATGTGTGTGCTATATTGTTATGCCTTTGGGAAGGTCCAAGCGGCTATGAGCTTATATGCCCTCGTGAGATTTCTGCCGGCAGCTACACCATATTCCTCTACATGAGGCTGCCATCTTAAGGCATTGGAGGTGCAAAGGAGTGATTATATAGCCAAGGTATAGAGGCAACACTACTGTATCTTTTGCCCCCCTTACTTGTACTCTTCCGTTGTGGTTATTTTTTTCTTTTATTATTAATAAAATACCTACTGGGCAACCAACGTAGTAGTATATTTGCAAAAAGAAAACAAACTCTCGGCAATGAGATACTCAACTATGTCACCCAACATTAGAACAAAGCCGACCTTAATTTGTTAGAGGAAACTCTTTAAGTTTTGAAAGTATATAAACGTCTAATCCCCGAAATACATAAAAGCTTCACTATTAATCTTTTAACACGAACCATACTGAAATCTTGGCACGTCCATTCCCAGCTAGTTCATTAACACTTTTCTTTCACAAAAGAAAGTAATACGCTAAAATGGTGCAGCAGATATAGATATAGATATAGATAGATATAAATGAGTTAATACCCTAAAATTCACCTAAACTATACAATTTTTATCAGTTGCCTACCTAAACTATCATCTGTCCCTGAAAATTCCTTGAATTATATCCATATTCATAATAAAAAACCCTCGTCACTATGTGTCATAATGTGTGTAATTAATCGCCAAAAAGCGCGTGAAGGCGAAAAAAATCCATTAAAATGGCCCACTTGAGAATATTTAATGGCTAATTAGCCTTTCTTTTTTTAAAATTTATATTTCTTTTTATTTTCTCCTCTTTTTCTTTATATTTCACCTTTCTTCCTCATCTTTTACCTCCCCATTTCTTCATCTGAATCCATATGAAATTCTCTATCTCTTGTCAAAACCCTAATCTTCTATACCGATTCAGGAGCAGAACCATAGTTTTTATCCCGATTTTCGAACAGAAGAAAGTATAGACAAAGCAATTGAGGTTAGATTAATGGAAAATATCGCTATTGAGAGAAGGTGTAGCCATTCTCCGATGAGAGTAAAGAGAAAATAATTTTTTTATAATTACCCACTAGTTTTAACCTAGCTCCTTTTTTCTATTTTTACCGTATAATTTTTTACAATGATATAATAAAGAGTATTAAAATCTTAATTAAGTGTGTTTTTTAGAATAAGCTAAACAAATATCCATGTAGATTGCCACATGGCAGATTTTAAAAATAATTTGGAGCGTGTATTATATGCACTAGTAAGAATGCGACGAGGGGGTTTTATTGTGAAGGGGGATATAGTTCAGGAGGTTTTCGGGGATATGTTATAGGTTAGGTAGGCAACTGACAAAGGTTGTATAATTTAGGCGGGTTTTAGGACATTAACTCGTTATTTTCAATATAGAAATATTAAGTTGCAGTTTCATCAACAGGCTCGCTTCAAAGTGATAGGCAAAAATGTCGCAAAGGTTGGCAGTCCCATTTGTATTCGGAGTGAAAGAACGATTTGGGTGTCCAATGGTAATCAGAAGTGAATTCATGATTCGATTATTCTAAGTTCAAATTAGGAATTCTAATGCGATTCGATTATTCTAAGTTCAAATTAGGAATTCTAATGCAACTTATTTAATTCAAATCAATTATTTAATGGAGCTATAATGAATTCGAGTCAAAATTAGTAGGTTTGGGTGAACACATAACTAACACTCTACATCCGTTCTTTTCGACACTGCCGCGATAGTTAGAAGTCCCAGTTGTTCTCGGAATAGAGGAATGACTTAGATCAATGTCCAATGAAATAAGTTTTCAGGTTTGTAATTTCTAACATCAAGATAACACGTGCTGCAAAATATCTTGAACAACTGTTGTAGGCCTGAAGTCTGGAATTATTTTGGCCAGAAACTAAAAGGCTAAGTATTTGAATTATATTTGATTGAAGTTGGAAAAAATATTGGAAATTAGGTCACAAAATAATAATTTGGTAGTTTAAAGATCTGTGAATTAAAATAACTATTTTATTCGAAATAGTGATCCTCAAACAAGTTTTTCTAAATTTTGTCAGTACCTTCAAATATTAAAGCTCAGTATTTGCAAATACTAAGGGTAAATTTAATTGATGGTACCAGGACTATGGATTTTTTGCACCAATATTACCTAAACTACATTTGGTAATTAGAATATATCGAAACTACAACTCATCGAAAATATGAATTCCAGCCGGTGACTTTCTATCCCAATACAGAATATATACATTAATTATTTTTTCCGTTTACCTTTTGGTTCATAAGAGTCATGCTCCCTATCTTTCGTCTCAAATATGCCTCTTCCCACTAATAGTTTTCTATCATAAAGTATACGGGTAAAATCAAACTCGAAGATTTAACCGAGCATCCAACACGACAGTTTGAGATCGAGATATGGTGATAAGATCCCGAAGATCGGTTCTTGCCTTACTGAATTAGCCACCGGAACCACCAGACTTGCTTTAGAGTGAACCGGGGTCATAACCGGTCCCAGTTATAATGGTATCGAGGAACATATTACTAGCTTATTCGACAAGGGTCCGAAATTCCCGTAACTAACTGGACATTACGGCGAAAATCACGAAACATACCAATAAAAGGGACCAACGGTCAGCAAATCGAGGACCTTTTTTTAAACTTTTACAAAATAATTGAATAATACTTTAAAAGCAGGTGCTCTAATATATAAAGAGGGGCTCACAATTCATGAAGAATATTGTAACATACATTCATAAGAAATACATTATCGTTATTCTCTAAGTTCTTATTCTTTGGTATCTTTGTATTAATAAAAGTACTTTCAACTCAAGGGTTTCCTAGGCTAAAATTATCCAATTCACATGGTTTGCAGTTAATTTATCATTATTTATTTCAATTACGATCTAATTTATCGCTCCGTATTAAGTTAATCCGCATATCCTTTAAACCACTAACAAATTCAATTGTTTGCGATTTCGAGGGTAAACAATTTGGCACCCACCATGGAGATAAGGATAAGAGCGGCAATTTGATACGAATCACCATAACACACCCCATTTTACACTTGTTCTTTAAAGTATTTCTGATTTCAGGTTAGGATCGAAATGTCAAACCCTCAGTCTGTCCCTCTAAACATAGACACAGAATCCGACAACCATGGCAGAACCAACAATGCAGCGCTCGCTAACAATGCAACACCGATCGATCTTGGTAGAATCCCGGTGATGGTTCCCATCGATGCCTGTTCGCATATGGCCATCGACATAAACCAGCCCACCGACCCTGAGAACAGCGTTCGAATGGAAGCACGTTCGATTGCCCAAAACACTCACGACGGCAAAATTGATGGGATCATCCTGCATATGATCTTCGAAATGCTACAGGCTCAAGAAACGGCGATAGCTCATCTGCAAAACGAAGGTCGAGCACTGAGCATGAATGAACCCGAGCTCCCTGGGAAGCTATCCGTAGAAACAGACCAATCTCGGAAAGAACAAGTGAAAGTGAATCGGGGACTAACCCCGAAATCATGAAATTGCTCGAAGAATTGACGAAACATATAGAAATAAGAAAAAAGAAAATCGAAGCCAACGATAAAAAAAATGGAAACCTACAATTCCAGGCTCGCCCAAATCCCAGGAGCATCCCCGATATTGAAGGGCTTGGATTTCAAGAAATTTATTCAAAAGCCGTTTCCCCCGAGTGCGGCTCCGAAGCTAATGCCCAAAAGGTTTCTCATGCCCGAAATTCCTAAGTACAACAGAACGACCGACCCGAACGAGCATGTAACGTCTTATACATGCGCCATCAAAGGGAACAATTTGGAAGATGATGAGATCGGGTATGTCTTGTTGAAAACAATCGGAGAGACCCTGTCAAAGGGAGCTATGATATGGTACCACAACCTTCCTCCTAATTCTGTTGACTCATTTGCTATGCTTGCATATTCCTTCGTAAAAGCACATGCCGGTGCTATAAAGGTTAAGACCAGGAAGCCGGACCTTTTCAAAGTAAAGCAGAGGAATAATGAGATGCTTAGAGAATTCGTTTCTCGATTCCAAATGGAATGAATGGATTTACCACCGGTCGCAAATGATTGGGCCGTTCAGGCTTTCACCCAATGGCTCAACAGTCAAAGCTTATTGGATTCACAGCAGTTGAAACAAAACTTGATAGAATATCCAGCCATCACTTGGGCCGACATCCATAACCGGTACCAATCAAAGATTAGGGTCGAGGATGACCAACACGGGACCCCTTCCGGATCCGTACACCCCGTCAGGATCATCGATCAAGTCAAGAGAGACACTTATCACAAACCTAGATCAAATCGGGATCAATATCAACCATACAATAGAGACTGGAGAAGTAGTGGGTCTGGGCGAAACCCCATGAGAAATGAAAGAAGGAATTGTAAGGTCCCGTAAAATTTTGCAAAGGAAAAATAATGTTTCGTAGTGCCGAACTGGGTTTTCTATGCTATGGGGGTCGCCATAATTCAGAGGCTTCTACAGATGTTGTCACATGTATATTGACTGTCCAATCTCATGATGTGTATGCTCTTATTGATCCAGGTTTCACCTTTTCATATGTCACTCCTTATGTTGCTATGGAATTTGGGATAGAACCGGAACAACTTCATGAGCCGTTCTTTGTATCTACTCCGGTTGGTGAGTCTATTTTGGCTGCACGGGTTTATAGGGATTGTGTTATCACGTTGCGTGATCGGGACACCATGACCGATCTCATTGAATTGGGAATGGTCGATTTTGGTGTAATAATGGGGATGGACTGACTTTATTCTTGTTTTGCTAAGCTTGATTGCCGAACCAGGACTGTTAGGTTCGAATTTCCAAATGAGCCAGTTATTGAGTGGAAGGGTGATGATGTAGTGCCGAAGGGTAGGTTTATTTCTTACCTCAAGGCCATGAAGATGATCAATAAGGAGTGTATTTACCATTTGGTCCGGGTTACTGACACCGATGCTGAGGCACCTACACTTGAGTCAGTGCCTGTTGTGAATGAATTTCCGGGAGTCTTTCGGGATGAACTCCCTAGGATCCCACCAGACAGGGAGATTAATTTTGGGATTGATGTGGTACCAGACATGCATCCTATATCTATCCCCCCTACAAAATGGCACTGACAGAATTGAAGGAACTAAAGGAGCAACTGAAGGACTTATTAGAAAAGGGTTTCATCCGGCTGAGTGTGTCACCTTCGGGCTCACCGGTCCTTTTTGTAAAGAAGAAAGATGGGTCACTGAGAATGTGTATTGACTATCGGCAGCTCAAAAAGGTCACGATCAAGAATAAGTACTCACTTCCAAGGATAGATGACTTGTTTGACCAATTGCAAGGTGCTAAGTACTTCTCCAAAATTGAATTATGATCCGGGTATCACTAGTTGAATATTAGGGAGCAGGATGTTCCGAAAATAGCTTTTAGAACCCGATACGGGCACTTTGAATTTTTGGTGATATCTTTTGGGCTAACAAATGCCCCAGCAGCTTTCATGGATCTTATGAATCGAGTTTTCAAGCCTTTTCTTGACTCCTTTGTGCTAGTGTTCATTGACAATATTCTTGTATATTCACGAAGTCGAGAGGACCATACTAATCATCTTAGGGTAGTTCTGCAAACCCTATATCAACACAAGTTATATGCAAAGTTTTCAAAGTATGAATTTTGGCTTGAATCTGTCACATTCTTGGGTCATGTCGTCTATAGTGAAGGAATTAAGGTTGATCCTCAGAAAATTGCAGCTGTGAAGAATTGGCTGAGGCCTACAACTCCAACAGAGATTCGCGATTTCTTAGGCTTAGCTGGGTATTACAGAATTGTAGAGGGGTTCCCTACTCTTGCCTCTCCGTTGACTAAATTGACGCAGAATGCAGTTAAGTTCCAATGGTCAGATGATTGTGAAAGGAGCTTCCAGGAGTTGAAATCAAGATTGACTACGGCATCACTGTTGACTCTACCAGATGGTACTGATGGGTTTGTTGTATATTGTAATACTTCGAGAATCGGACTTGGGTGTGTATTAATGCAACATGGCAAGGTGATAACTTATGCTTCTAGGCAACTCAAGAATCATGAAAACAACTATCCAACACATGACTTAGAAGTTGTGGCGGTGGTATTTGCATTGAAAATTTGGCGTCATTACTTATATGGGGTCCATATGGATATATTTACGGACCATAAGAGCCTTCAATATATTTTCAACCAGAAGGAATTGAATCCGAGTCAAAGAAGATGGCTTGAGTTACTCAAGGACTACGATATTGATATTCTATATCATCCGGGGAAGGCTAATATTGTGGTGGATGCTCTTAGCCATAAATCTATGGGTAGTTTAGAACACTTGGAGGCATATCAAAGGCCATTGGCCAAGGAAGTTCACCGATTAGCTAGTTTGGGAGTTTGACTTGCGGACTTTAGTGAAGGAGGGGTGATTGTATCAAATAGGGCTGAATCATTGCTTGTTGTGGAAGTCAAGGAGAAGCAATACAACGATCCATTGTTAGCACAATTGAAAGAGGGGATTCATAAACATAAGACCATGGCCTTTTATCTTGTCATGGGTGATGGTACACTAAGGTACCAAGGGTGTCTATGTGTTCCAAATATAGATGGTCTCCGGGACAGAATCATGACCAATGCTCTCACTTCTAGGCATGCTGTGCACCCGGGCTCTACGAAAATGTATCATGATCTTATGGAAGTGTATTGGTGGAATGATATGAGAGAAATGTAGCGGAATTTGTGGCAGGATGTCCAAATTGTCAGCAAGTGAAGGCCAAACACCAACGGCCCGGTGGGTTGGCACATAACATAGAAATTCCAATATAGAAGTGGAAAATGATACAGCGGAACAATATGCTCAGTTGTATATCAAAGAAATAGTCAGGTTGCATGTCACTCCAGTTTCTATCATTTATGATCGGGGGGGGAGGGGCACAGTTCACGGCTAAATTTTGGAAGAAATTTCAGCAAGGTTTGGGTACTCAGGTGAATCTTAGTACAACCTTTCACCTGCAGATAAATGGGTAGGCATATCGGACTATTCAGACACTCGAGGATATGTTGTGCGCTTGTGTTCTAGACTTCAAAGGAAGCTGGGATGATCATTTTCCACTCATAGAATTTGCCTACAATAATATTTATCATGCTAGCATTCAGATGGCACCATTCGAGGCTTTATATGGAAGGAGATATAGATCTCCCATTGGGTGGTTCGAAATTGGGGAAGCAGAGTTGATAGGGCCAGACCTCATGCATCAGGCTATGGAAAAGGTTAAAATTATTAAGAAGCGATTGAAGGTTGCTCAGAGTTGTCAGAAGTCCTATTCAAATGTTCGTCGTAGGGATTTAGAGTTCAAAGAAGATGATTGGGTATTCTTGAAGGTTTCCCCCCTGAAAGGTGTAATGCGATTTGGTAAGAACGGGAAATTAAGTCTGAGGTATGTCGGACCGTACAGAATTATTCAGAGGATCGGTGAGGTGGCGTACAAGTTTGAGCTACTACCTGAGATGTCATTAGTGCACCCAGTGTTTCATGTGTCTATGTTGAAGAAAGTAGTTGGAGACCCGACACACATTGTTCCGGTTGAGACTATTGAGGTTAATGAGGAATGGACTTATGAAGAGATTCCAGTTTCTATTATTGATTGGCAAGTCCGAAAGTTGAGAAATAAAGAAATTGCATCCGTGAAAGTGCTATGGCGAAACCAACAGGTTGAAGAGGCTACTTGGGAGGCCGAGGAAGAAATGAAGAAAAAGTATCCTTATTTGTTGAATAACCATGTATTTATGAGTTGTGCTCTATGAAAATTCTAAGAGTTACTTTCTATGAATTATGTATCATTTGTACCATTGATGTTAAGGGTTTTCCTTTCCTGGTAATATATCGCTTATGAGGCCACAGTTGGTGTTGTTTTTATATTAAATTGCATCATCAGATTATACATATGTCGTTAGGATTGGTTTCTGGGATTATCTGACAAGTGGATAGGCCCAGTTACAAGGGAGACTTTGGAAATATTTGGAAATTTAGGGAGTTAGCCAAATTTTGAAACTACTGGTGAGTGTGAATTAACAGTTGGGCCACATTTGATGCTAATAACTGATTTTGACGCTCATTCGAGGATGAATGATCCTAAGTGGGGGAGAATCTAAGGCCTCGTAAAATTTTGCAAAGGAAAAATAATGTTTCGTGGTGCCAAACTAGGCTTACGTGTTTGACGGCTATAGAAATTCTTTATGAGGGACTTTTTGGGTTGAACAATGCACTGGAAAGTAAAGAAAAAATTTGGGCAGAAGAAATGCACTTTCATGGCCCACTATGCGGTCGCATAATCACTCTACGGACCGCATAATGGCCGTAGAGTGAGGCAAACAACTAGGGAATTTTTTATGTCATTTCACGGTCCATTATGCGACCGCAAAACAATTTTGCGGGCCGCACACTGATCGCAGAACCAACTTGGAAATTTTGCGGAGGGAGGTTCTGCTGCGTGTTATGCGACCGCATAATAGGTTTGCGGACCGCATAACGGCCGTGGAGTGGGGCACACCAGCCCAGTTCCGGAGGGCCATTTCGCAGCCCATTTCACGTACCGCAGATTTTGTTCTGGAGCTTTATTTTTGGGTTTTAATAACCCGACCCTACTTCGTTAAATGCACACAATGGACTATTTTTGAGCTAAAATCTGATGTTTTAGAGAGAAGTGAGAGTGCTTTAGAGAGAGAGGAAACCCTAGGCTAATTTTCATCAATATTTGCTCAAGATTTGGGAAAATTCACAAGGAAAACTCATAAGGTGTTCATCCTAGAGGTAAGATTCTACACCCTAACCCTCAATTTTGAAAGTTAACTAGAAATGGGTAATTAGTAAGATAATTCTTGGGTATGGGAGTTGGTTATTTTGCATGCATGTGTTATCAAGGGGTGTGGGAAGATTATTGAGCTAAAAATGGTAAAGAATGGGTTGTGGGATGATGGAATCCTCCCTAAAAGGACCTTAAAACCTTAATGCACAACTAGTATTTGATAAAATGCTCAAATGAGCTAGAACCATGATCATCTTCCTAATTTTGGTTCAATTTGTTATATTTCTCAAATAGATTGAAGTTGTTAAGAATTCTGGAACATTTTAGAGTTTAAGGAAGCTCCATTGAGGTAATGTTGGCTAAAATCTTCTCTTAGGATTAAACCCCACATTATCCTTGTAAGTTCCAAGTTGTTAATTATGAAAGTGGCTATTCCAAATAAGCTTGTGTTGAAAGATATATGTTAAATATGCATCCCCAAAATGTTTGTATCATGTTATGTTATCATTTGAGAATATGTTCAAAGTATGGGCTATGCATTAATAATGTTGCGACTTCAAGTCAAGTTCAAACGAAGGCTATTATGCCAAATTTTGTGAAAAACCTCTATGTGCTTAAGACTCTTAATTGCTCACATGTGTACTAGAAACATTGATTTGAAATGCCTTGTTGTGGATGATAATGATGATGTTTGAAAGTGAAAAATGTGAGCATGAAATATTAAATACGGCTGACATGCCAATATTGATTTTATAATTGTGGCCACTAGTGCGAATGAAATGAAAATATGCGAAAGAAGTATGAAATGAGATGATTGATATAAGAATGATGACGTCTCTATTGAGACGGCCTAGCCGATCGGGTTGTGATCGGACACCATGCCGCACACATGGTAGTGATTGTGCTGGAAATTATGATTGTGGTTGATGTCTCTAATGAGATGTCCTAGCCGATCGGGTCGTGATCAGACTCCGTATTAAAAGTATGATGGTATTGGTATTGTGAATATTGGAATCGTGAATGGTGGAATATTGGTACTAAAGACCTCCCAACTTAAAATATGGAAATTTATTTGAACATTGTCTTGATCCTAATTTGAGGTTTGATGTTGTTTGAGGCTTAACTAATATTATGATTGTACTTGCTCGTATTATTTATCATTATATTGAGAGGGTGTTTTGTCATTCATACTAGTACTATTCCGTATGTACTAACGTCCCTTTTGCCGGGGGCGCTGCATCTTCAATGGATGCAGGTGGTTCCACAGTAGGAGACACTGATCAGTGTTAGCGGTACACCCTCTTCCCAGCAGACTTGGTAATCCCTACTTTATTTTGGGGTTATGTATCTTTTGTTCCTTGTGTATTGTGTTTGAGGTATAGTCGGGGCCTTGTTGCCGGCATTATCATAATACTCTTCTGTATCTATTAGAGGCTCCGTAGACATAGTGTGGGTTGTATATTGGTGCTGGGAAAGTCAAATTATGTTGTGTTGCGGTTGTTTACTTGTTCTACTTGAGACTTTAAGATGATGAAACTATTGGTAATGAATTGGTATTGTAGACATAATCACCTTATTGTCTAATGAAATGAAAATATGTGTTATCTCTATTCATGGACGAATTTGGGTAGAAAGAAATCTAACAGGCTTTCTCGGTCGAGTTCACTCGGTTGAGCGCCGGTCGCGTTCCCCGATTTTGGGGCGTGACAAGAATGACCGAGGACAGAATAACCGAGGACCCATGGGCAAAAACAACTTCGACGGGCCCATCAGACTTAAAGAAGCACCAAGGTTATGAGAGTACAATTTCAGCATCGATGCCTCTGCAATCGTGTCCTCCATCGAACACATCAAAGATACCAAATGGCCTCGCTTTTGCAGTCCGATCCAGCCCAAAGGGATCCTAACTTAATATGAAAATATCACGGCACCCATGGTCAAAGAACGGAAGATTGTCAGTAATTAAGGGAAGAGGTAGCCCAGTTGTTCAACAACGAATATCTCCGAGAATTCCTGAATGATCGGGCCAAGAGCCATTGTAGGAACAGGAATTCTAATAAACGAACCGAGGAACCTCAACACGTCATAAACATGATCATCGGTGGGGTCGACATCCCCCAGGGACCGATGCTGAAGAGCACCAAACTTTCCATCACAAGGGAGAAACAGACTCGAGATTACCTACTGGAAGGAACCTTGTCGTTCAACAACAGAGATGCAGAGGGGATCGCACAGCCCCACAATAACGCATTGGTAATATCGGTACTCATAAATAAATATCGAGTTAAACGTGTGTTGATTGATCCAGGTAGCTCGGCTAACATCATCAGATCAAGGGTCGTGGAACAACTCAGCCTACAAGATCATATCGTACCTACAGTCTGAGTCCTAAACGGGTTCAATATGGCCTGTGAGACCACTAAAGGGGAAATGACATTGCAGTGAATGTCACCAGAATCGTTCAGGAATCCAAGTTTTATCTAATCGAAGGGGATATGAGATACAATGCTTTGCTCTGAAGGCCATCGATTCACAACATGGGGGCAATACCCTCAATATTACACCAGGTGCTGAATTTCCCGAAGCCCGAAGGAATCAAAATAATTTACGGGGAACAACCGGCCGTAAGGTAGATGTTCACATTCGATGAGGTAATCTCAGCATCCACACTCTCAGTACCGAAGGGTCTGAATCAAGTGGTCAAAAATAGGGCCAAATAGCAATTACCGATACCAACCTCGCCAGAATCGGGGGAGTGGGGGATATACGAGGGAAACGACTACGGAGTCCCTATGTCTTTCATAGTCCCTGATGATTCCGATGCTACAAAATCAATGGTCGAGGATCTGGAGAAAGCCGTACTATGTAAACACTTGCCCAATCGAAAGGCATACCTGGGCACGGGGTGAAACCCCGAGCTCAGGAAACAACTCATTCAATTTCTTATAGCTTACAAAGATTGTTTTGCTTGGTCCCATAACGATATGACAGGGATACCACCGGAAATAACCACTCACAAGCTAAGCATGGATCCAAAGTACCACCCGGTCAAGCAAAAGAGGAGACCCCAGTCTGAGGTCAAACATGATTTCATCAAGGACGAGGTATCTAAACTCCTTAAAGTAGCGTCTGTTAAGGAAGTTAAATACCTGAATTGGTTAGCAAACATAGTGGTAGTTCCCAAGAAAGGGGATAAAGTGTGTAGACTATAAGGATTTGAATAAAGCATGTCCCAAAGACTCCTTCCCTTGTCCCAACATCAATCGCATGATCGATGCCACGGCCGGCCACGAGATCCTCAGTTTTCTCGATGCTTACTCCGGGTAAAACCATATACGGATGAACCCGGATAATTAGGAAAAACCCTCCTTTATCACTAAATACGACACATACTGCTATAATGTAATGCCATTCGGGTTAAAAAACGCCGGTGCCACTTACCAACGCCTAGTAAACAGGATGTTTGAAGAACAAATAGGAAAATCAATGGAGGTTTACATTGACGATATGTTGGTTAAGTCCCTACGAGCAGATGACCATTTAAAACACTTGCAAGAAAACTTCGACGTATTGAAAAAATACAACATTAGGTTGAACCCGGAGAAGTGTGCGTTTGGAGTTGGATTGGGTAAATTCCTCGGATTCATGGTATCCAACCGGGGAATTGAGATCAATCTTGTTAAGATCAAAGCCATTGAAGATATCACGGTCGTAGATAACATAAAGGCCGTCCAAAGGCTAACCGGGTGCATAGCCGCTCTGGGGCGATTCATCTCGAGGTCCTCTGATAAGAGTCACTGATTATTCTCATTATTGAAGAAAAAAGTAACTTCTCATAGACTCCGGAATGACAACGGGCCTTGGATGAGCTCAAGCGATATCTGTCGAGCCCACCGTTATTCCACACAACAAAGATAGATGAACATCTATACCTTTACTTGGCAGTCTTGGAGATAGCGGTAAGTGGAGTCCTGGTCCAGGAAGAAAAAGGTACGCAGTTTCCAATTCACTATGTTAGCAAAACTTTAGGCGAGACCGAAACTAGATACCCTCACCTAGAGAAATTGGCGCTTTCCTTGGTAAGCACCTCTAGGAAGTTGAAACCGTATTTTCAGTGTCACCCCATACGTGTTATGACTACTTACCCATTGAGGAATGTAATGCATAAACCCGAACTCTCGGGAAGATTGGCCAAATGGTCCGTTGAGGTCAGCGGGTACGATATTGAGTATCAGCCTCGAATCGCCATAAAATCTCAAATTTTGGTAGACTTTGTGGTCGATTTTACACCGGCTCTGGTACGCGAAGTCGAAAGAGAGTTATTATTAAACTCAGGGATTTCTTCGGGAATTTGGACCCTCTTTACAGACGGCGCCTCAAACACGAAAGGGTCCGGACTTGGCATCGTATTAAAGCTACCAAAGGGCAGTATAATTAGACAATCTATTAAAACTATAATATTGACTAACAACGGGGCCGAAATTGAGGCCATGATTGCATGTCTCGAACTAACCAAAAGCTCGGGGGGTAGAGAGGATCGAGGCTAAGTGCGATTCCCTCCTGGTGGTAAACAAAATTAATAGGAGGTTCGAGGTAAGAGAAGAACAAATGCAGACATACCAGGATAAATTACAGGTAACATTACATAGCTTCAAGGAATGGACTCTACAACACTTGCCTCGTGATCAAAACAACGAGGCTGATGTCCTCGCTAATTTGGGGTCTTCGGTAGAAGAGAATAAGCTCAATTTAAGGGCAGTACTACTACTAATGAGATAAGTAGTCAAAGAGGGCCATGCCGAAATAAACTCAACAAGCCTAACATGGGATTGGAGAAACAAATACATAGAATACCTAAAACCGGAAAATTGCCCTCGAATAAAAAGGAATCAAGGGCTTTACGTACGAAGGCAGCCTAGTTTAGTTTGTCCGAGGATAGAACATTAGTCAGAAGAACGTTCGATAGCCCGATCACGATATGTTTGGGACCAGGGGAAACCGAATACGTTTTGAGACAAATTCACGAAGGCACATGCGGTAATCATTCAGGTACCGAAGCAGTTGTCCAAAAAATAATCAGGGCCGGTTACTATTGGATCAACATGGAAAAATATGCGAAGGAATTCGTACGAAGATATGATGAATGTCAAAGGCATGCTCCAATGATTCATCAAGCTGGGGGGCTGCTACATTCTGTCTTATCACCAAGGTCGTTCATGAAATGGGGGATGGGTATTGTTGGTCCCTTTCCACGGGCACCCGGTAAGGCTCAATTTATTTTATTTATGACTGACTATTTTTTTAAATGGGTGGAAGCACAGGCATATGAGAAGGTTAGAGAAAAAGAAGTCATCGATTTTATTTGGGACCATATCATATGTCGGTTCGGAATACCAGCCGAGATCGTGTGCGACAATGGGATACATTTTATTGGCAGCAAAGTAAGCAAGTTTCTCAAAGACCATAAGATCAAAAGAATCTTATCAACCCCCTACCATCTTAGTGGGAACGGATAAGCAGAATACACCAATAAAACCATAATCCAAAACCTTACAAAGAGGTTGATCGACGCCAAAGGAAAATGGACGGAAATCCTGCCCGAAGTCCTTTGGGCATATCGTACAACTTCGAAGTCTAGTACCAGGGTCACCTCATTCTCGCTGGTTTACGGTGCCAAAGCTCTGATACCGGTCAAAGTCGGAGAACCGTGTCTTAGGTTCCGATATGCTACCGAAGAAGCAAATAACGAGATCCTGAACACAAGTCTGGAACTACTGGACGAGAGACGTGATGTCGTTCTCATTCGAATGGCAGCCCAGAAATATCGAATCGAGAGAGATTACAATCGAAGAGCCAACCTTCGACACTTCAATATTAGGGACTTGGTATTGAGGAAGGTCACGTTAAACACTCAAAATCCAAACGAAGGAAAACTGAGGCTGAACTGGGAAGGTCTGTATCAAGTTATTGAGATCACCGGAAAATGGTCATACAGACTTGGAATAATGAACGGTGAACTACACCCAACCAACTCGAATATAATTCACTTAAAGCGATATTACTGTTAAGGTGCGACCCCGATCACTTTCTTTTACTCAGCTACATTTTTGACTAACACTTGCAGGTGCCCAACACAATTTTTTAGGCCTGAAAGCACGCGTTGCACTCTTTTTTCCTTTATCCAATTTTGTCCCAAATGGGTTTTCTGGAAAGGTTTTTAACGAGGCAACAATAAATCATACAAACATAGAATCGAAGTCAATAGTATTCGAGGCTTCTCTCCGACAACCCCGAACACTGGGGGGCATAATCCGAGGGAATGATTTTTGATTCTTATTCTCAAACAATCTAGGCTTGGTCAATAAGATTTAAATAAGATTTTCTGTAGAGGACAAACGGTCGATTGAACCATGCCCACATAGATCACCCGAGCCCGGACACAAAATACAAGTTTAACTTTGTATACTACGCACGAAATTGAAAGGAAGTCTATGCCTTTTTGATAAAAGTTTATGTCCTTTCAAAGATTTTTCGTTTGGTGCCCCGAAGACATCGAGCCCAAGAAACACTTCACTCGGGGACTGCCACCTAATGCATTGCCTAAATTAAAAGGCTACGGACATTCCGGGATGAAACAAATCTAGGGCACGAAGCTTATTTAGCATTGCCCTAATTAAAAGGCTACGACCATTCCGAGATTTAAAAACCCGAGGGCACGAAGCATATTTGGCATTGCCCGAATTAAAAGTCTACGACCATTTGAGGATATAAAAACCTGAAGGCACGAAGCTTATTTGACATTGCTTGAATTAAAAGGCTACGGCCATTCCGGGATAACGAAATCCAAGGGCACAAAACGGCTCAGAGTCGTCCGAAGCATGCAACAAAAGGTACCTTAGGCAAAATTACAATCTAAGGAATTATAAGTACTTTTGGAAAAATTTCCGGTCATACCGTATTTCTGTATTTCTTTAAGAAAAATCAAAGGCAAGGCATATTCGAAACCCCGAACATGGCCTAACTATTTAATGCTAAGACATTTCAATCTTTGCAAAACATAAAGAGAAAGACAAAGGAAAAACACAAGAATTATCGAAAGTTTTGTATTATATATGGTCTTTACAAAGGCATAACATGGCTTGACATAAAGTACTACATACGAAAAGAAAAGAAACAAAATCGGACAGAGGCACTTAAGTAGCCTGATCTTGGCTGGAGCCCACCTCATCCCCGGGATCCTCGGGGTCTTCTCCACCCTTGAACCCGCTTGAGTCCTCGGAATATTCATCCTCGGGATAGGCCATCTTCCGGGCCTCGGCTTCGAGAACCTTGGCATCTCCGATCTTAACTAATAAAACAAAACCCCGAGCGTGAATTTCTTCGAGGGCCTTCCTTCGGGATTGCCACTTCATTTGCTCAACTATATTTTTGATAAGGTCCTGAGCCGCCTTTGCATCGGCCTTGTACTGGGTCACCATTTTGCCAACTTTGGCTTTGACCACATCGACCTCTGACTTAGCGGTTTTTAGCACCTTGGCCAAATTTTCTCGGTCTGAGATAGCTGAACCTAACCGAGATTGGAGCTCCTCAACCTTTTTGGTCTGAACCCCGACCCTCTCCTTTGCCGCTCTGAGCTGGATTTCAACCAAAGTTAGTTGTGCTGGAGCAGCCTCTTTTTCCGAGGCTGGACAATCCATTCTGCCTTTCCATTTATCGGTCTTAGCTTTGACTATATCCATTTCAGCTCGGAGATGGTCAATCCGATCGAGTTTTTGCTGGACCTGCGGATTTTGATCATCAGTTACCGAATCCAATTCATCATTACTAACCTCAAAAACTTTTACCTGCTCAACCAAATCAGCATGTTCCTTCCGAGCGACTTCAAGCTCGGCACGAAGCTTCTTAGCCTCCCCTTCGAACTGCTCGCTAAGAAGTTTAACAATGGTACAGTTTCAGCCTCCCCTTCTTAGCCTCCCCTTCAGCCTCGAGTAGTTTCAGCTCTTCTCGGTACCTAAAAAGGTCTCGTGATGAAGCACCGATGCCTATAAACACGAATAAAAATGTCAAGTTATCTATAAAATAGCCTAAGTACAAAATTGAAAATCATCAAGGAAAATATGAAGATTACCCAGTTAAGCGCTTGTTGCGCTTGATTGAATAAGCAAGGTGCCTCCACCTCATTCATCTTGTCTTGGTCATCCTCGATCACAAGGCACTGAAGATAACTGCCCACCCCTACGGGGGCGGAAAGAACCTGAGGGTCCTCAAGAAGGGAAATAACAATGGTACATTTCCGATTGGGATATGCACTTAGGGCAGGGAATCGGTTGACCAATTTTGGACTCGAGGAAGGCACACTTGCTTGAGATGGTGAGCTATTCCTCAGTATCTCCAAGTCACCAAAACCGATTGCACCCTCCATAGCCGTCAAATCCACGCCGTCGAAAAAACTACGGAAGGGGTCATTCGCTCTATTGGCTCCCTCGATAGGGCATTCTTTTGTAGCTTGGGAGTCGTTAAATATCAACTCTTTAAACGAGGGCAACTCGGCAATCTCTATCGGTCCAGATGCTTCCTGCGGGGCTTTGCCCGCATCCCGGGAAGCTTCGGTTCCTGCCTCCTCCTCAGCCTCCCGGACTTGATGAAGTTCAGCCTTGCCTCTCCTTGGTTAGGAGGCCCCTTGCCCTTCGAGTTGCGGCGGTATGCTGGACACTAGATCTAAGCTTCTCCTTCCCCCTCGGACTCATCCCTTAATCGATAGAGTGAGTCCGGAGATAGTACCAGAGCACTGATGCTTCTCTCTGGTTTACGCGCCCATTTTTTCTTTGGTTTCTTCTTCTCAGGGCCCAGAGAACTCGGAGCCTTTTTTCTTTTCTTCGCTTTATCCTGCCCCGAGGTAGGGGGCTCGGTGAAGATATCGTCATCATCCGATGGAGGCCTCATCTCAACATCTTTTGGTAAACCTGCAAAAAAGAAATTAATCAAGTCATAAATCGATATCGCGAAAGTGAAATCAAATGTCACTTGGGAAAAATCTCAGCATGGGAATGGGCCTTCCATCGTCCCTTTGAAAGCTCACACCACGAATGCTCAGAGTATGGCCTCTGTGATACAATACCCTCGACCCACTCCTCCAGTCGAGGAACTGCATCCGGGATCCGAGCGGCAGCTGCACCAACACAATACACTAGTGAGAAAAAAAGGGAAAGAAAGAACAATGAACAAAATCTTAAAGGCAAGATTGTACTTACGTGACATGTTCCACTTCTTAGGAAATGACATGTGCTCGACCATAATAAAATTTGAGGTCTTCACTCGGACGAATCGGCCTAGCCATCCTCGAACCCGATCTTCGTCTATGCTCGAGAATGGAGCCTTACTAGCTTGAAGGGTAAGCTTGGTTAATTCCCCTTGATATAGTCGGGGACTATATAAGCGCATGAGATGGTCGATGGTGAAGGGATACCCCTCAATCTTGCTTACGAAAAAATGAAGGAGAATCACTATTCTCTAAAAGGAGGGGTGAATTAGACCGAGGGTCACTTCATACCTCTTACATAAGGCAATAATGACCGGGTCCAAGGAGCCTAGCGTAAAAAGATAAGTGTAAGCACTAAAAACCCTCCACATGGGTAGTAATAGCTTCATCGGGCTTAGGGACCACTACATGCTTATTAGCCAGTTGTAATCTTTCTTAACCTCAGAGATGATGTCCTCGGTGATCGAGACTGGTTCACACCGGCCCGGTACCGAGGATGTGTCTCGTTCTTGAAATCAGCACCGGTCGGGCACCCCGCGGGGAAAAACGATTTCAGAGGAGGCTCCGGTGTCGGTTCCTCGGTAGCAGTATGGGAAAGGGTTTCCTCAACAGCCGACCTCGAGGCAGACGGGGTTTCTTTTTGAGGAACCGATTTTGAAGTCTTCGCCATCTCTTTAAAAAAAAGAAGAGATATAAAGAAAAGAAGGTTTGGATAAGGATTGATGGATGATTAGCGGATGAAGAACTCTTATGAAAGATCTTAGAAAATTAAAATAAAAGAACTTGGAAGTGTTGAAATCTCTTATGCACGAGAGGAGAAGGTTTCAATGTAAAGTTTGAATGAATAATGAAAGAGGTATTTATAGTTTTCCAAGCGACGGTTTGCATCTAGGAGTGGCCGATCAGCGACTGACAATCATTTAATGCCTTAAAAGCTGGACCGACGGGACGTTTCAACTATTTTTGTCGCTTATATCATGATTTTCTCCGCTTACATCATTATTTATCGAAGTGAGAATTGGGATCTTATATCGTTTCTCATCATTTACTCTCCGAAAAACGAAGGGACTTTACGTCATGATTTTCATCGCCTACATCATGATTTATCGAAGTGAGAATCAGGATCTCATTTAGTTTCTCATCATTTACTCTCCGAAAAATGAGGGGAATTTACATCATATCGAAGTAAGAATCGAGAGCTCATATCGTTTCTCGTCATTTACTCTCTGAAAAATAAGGGGACTATCTGTATACGGCTAAAATCGAACTCGAAGATTTAAACGAGCATCCAGCATGACAGTTTGGGATCGAGAGATGGTGATAAGATCCCAGAGATCGACTTGCCTTCGAGTGAACTGTGGTCATAACCGGTCCCGGTTATAACGGTCTTGAGGAACATATTACCAGCTTATCCGACAAGGGTCCGAAATTCCCGAAACTAATCGGACATTACAACGGAAATCACAGAACATACCAAAAAAGAGGACAAATAGTTACCAAATCAAGGACCTTTGTTTTTACCTTTTACAGAATAATTGAATAATACCTTAAAAGCAGGTTCCTCTAATATATAAAGGTGAGTTCACAATTCATGAAGGGCATTGTAACATACATTCATAAGCAATACATTATCGTTATTCTCTAAGTTCTTATTCTTTGGTATCTTTGTGTCAATAAAAGTACATTCAACTCAAGGGTGGCTAACTTTCCTAGGCTAAACTTATCCAATTCACATGGTTTGCAGTTAATTTATCATTATTTATTTCAATTACAATCTAATTTATTACTCTGTATCAAGTTAATCCGCATATCCTTTAAGTCACTAACAAATTCAATTGTTATCCGATTTTGAGGGTAAACACATAAAAAATTAGTTTAATTTAACTGATATGGTAAACGCCACGTATAGAAAAATGTTAGAAAGGATAAAGCTTACATGATTGATATGTTTAGGCAAAATATTATATAAAGCGAGACCAAACATTAAAGTGGAATGTTTTCCAAAACTTTTATATATTTTAATTTATTCCCCCAATTTGAGGATATAATATATTTTCTTGATCTTAGAACAACAACCCATTGGATTTTCGTAAGTGGGGTCCGGAGAGGGTAGAATGTACACAACCTTATCCGTACCCTAACATGGCGCAAATGTTATTTTCAATAGACCTACAACTAAAGAAAAGATGAAAGAAGCATTCACAACAAGTAGTAACAACACAAAATATTAAGAAAACCGAAGCTAAGATGACAATAGAGAGATATGCAGTAATAGCAATCTAAGGCCAAAACGATGTCATACTAACACTAATACTATCAAACTAAGGAGGACAAAAGGAAACGCTCGACTACCTACTAACCTTCATGATAATTAAATAGTAACAAGGACAACGATTTGTGTACCTATTAACAGTAGCGGAAGTCTTACATAACCTGCTTTGATCAATTGCTCAAGTCTGACTTCGTCTCTCTTGGAAACGAAATACTTTTCACAAACTAAATGTCTTTCTTTATGTGTGTTTTGCAAAAGGAAGAAGAGAAATCTTCTCTGTTAAGGAAGAAGAAAATTGATGAGAAAGGTAGAGCAAATCCTCTCTTTCTGTTCGTTCACGCCCTCCTTAATAGGAATACCAAATGAGTTATTATAGAGAAAATAATTAACTGCTATGGGAAAACTTCTCTCAACTACACCTAAACGTGTAGTAATTTCTCCAAAGAAGTTATTTTATTTCCAAACTCTATCTCTTCCCAAATGGGTTGGGTCAGCCCATATAAAGCGACCCGGTATGTAAATTCAAGACCCAACATCTCCCACTTCTCTCTTGATGGGCTGGAACTCAAATCAGTATCATGAATAAATAACACACTTAATTCATACAAACAAGTAGTTTGTGCGACCTGTGAGCATCAAGAGCTATAATATATTTCAAATCTATTAATGTTATTTTAAAGCTCTATGTAGAAATCCGATCACATTCGAAAATGATTCACTACTAACATGAGGATCTCATTACTCGCTATACCCCCAGACATCACCCGCTACTCCAGTAGCTAGTAATTCAATCCCTCATCCTCGAAAGAGGTGAACTCGAGTTCATATTTATCTTTGTATTCACAATTTTATTTGATACCCTCATGGTAAGTGTAATGGTCGACCTATGAATACAAGTTAAATTACTAAATTTTTATTTGTATTCCCTTTTACTCGAATCTTTCCATTCCAAATCAATTGCTTTCCTAGACATGCACTGCACTGCCGAATCACTCATGGTTATTAGTGACATGCTAAAGTAGCAACATTGATTGGAACTTCAAGAGACAATAAAAGGTCGAAGGGTATTCTAATAAAAGTTGATATAAATTCTCTGGGATCTCACACAATGAAGAAGCAGGGATTCATTCTTCCATTATCCCATGGTCGATAACACACGAGGTATGAAACACGTGTTATGGTGTTCTCACCTTATATTGGAACGTGTATCTTATTATTTTAATCATTCAACACCATAAAGATCTTGGTCTAGACACCTCCAAATGTCTAACTCGAGTTTCTCACTTTAATAATCCTCAAATCAAACCTTTTGGAGAAACTCGCATCTGGCTTACAAAACAAGTCATAATCGAATATTAAAATTTGTAAGCCTGACTAGTTGTCAAGACCGACCTTAATAAGTAAATATAACCTCTCATTATCTAAGGTTCTATAATGTCTCATCTCTTCACGATTCTTATCGAGAGAGGCGATCGCTCGTGTGAGAGAGCCAATCTCGCGACTTGTTCGACACACTCGTTATCAACAAAATATCATCACATGCATACTAGATATCGACTTAAATTAAAAAGTCAAATATTGATGATCATATTATAATAATCAAGTCATTTTAGAATACATAAGGATCTGCTATCATGCTGTGCGTAGGAATATACTGTAAATACTTGATGTCAATGTGTTTGGTCTTGCTGTGATGCTTATGATCTTTTGTGTATGCAATAGTCGCTTGATTATCACAATATAGAGTCATGGGACCGTGAGAGTTCTTTGTAATATCCAAATTCTCAAAGAATCTCTTCAACCAAACAACTTCTTGTACTGCAGACGCACAAGCCATGAACTCAACTTCCATCGTCGAAAGGGATGTACAAGTTTGTTTCTTACTTTTTCATGAAATAACACCTCAATTAAGTAAGAAATCATAACCGGCTGTTGATTTTCTATCATTCCGGTCACCAGCCCAATCAACATCTACATATCCTCTCGACTATAAATCATTTCCACTATAACATAATGAATAATCTCCAGTTCCCTTCAGGTATCTGAAAATTCTCTTTACAACTTTTCAATGATCTCTTCCAGGATTAGATTGATACCTGCTAACTAGACCTACGGCATAACAAATGTCTGGGCGAGTACACATCATAGCGTACATCAAGCTCCCGACATCACTTGAATACGGAACTCGAGACATATCTTCCTTTTCATTTTCAGTCTTGGGACATATTTCAAGGCTTAAATATTCACCTCTCGCTATAGGAGTATCCATGGATTTGCAACTATTCATGCGAAAACGCTCCAAAATTTTCTTTATATAAGTTTCTTCAGATAGGCTCAATAACTTTTTAGAACGGTATGTTTGGATCTTAACTCCAAGGATATATTCTGCTCCACCTATATCTTTCATGTCAAATGACTTTGAAAGACATGAATTGCTAGTTTTCAAATACTCTAAATTATTTCTGGCCAATAAAATATCATCCATATAAAGAGAAAGAATTACAAACATCCCATTGGATTTCTTCACATAAATACAATGGTATTCATTAATCATGGTGAAATCATACTAGATCACCTCATTGTGAAATCCCAAATACCATTGCCTAGAAGATTGCTTCAGACCATAAATAGATCTTTCCAATTTACAGACCTTCTTTTCTTGGCCTTTAACGATGAAGCCTACAGGTTGTTCCATGTAGATTTCTTTGTTTAGTTCTCCATTGAGAAAAGTTGTCTTCACGTTCATTTGATGTAATTCCAAATCCAAACGTGCAATAATAGCCAAAAGTAAGTGAATTGAGATAAATTTCACAACTGGTGAAAATGTTTCCTCATAATCTATTCCAGCTTCTTAAGTAAAGCCCTTTGCCATCGGTCGTGCCTTGTATCTTTCTATTGAACCATCCGCTTTGCGTTGAACTTTGAAAACCCATTTGTTCCCAATGGCTCTTCGTCTAGGCGGAAGGTCAACTAGATCCCAGACTTTGTTGGTTTTCATGGACTCCAATTCTTCTTTCATTGCTTTCATTAACTCATATTTTCCAATGCTCCATAAAGCCTCAAGCATAGACTTTGGCTCATCCATTTCTATGGGAGACACCAAGAAAACGTAATCTTCAATATCATAAGTACGCTTGGGTATATTTTTCCTGGTACTCTTTCGTAGTTGAAATTCAGATTCATTAGAAGGATTTTGGGATTGAGAACTCCTACTCCCACTCGGATCAAGAACAATATCCTGATCAATTTGATTATCAATTGTGTCAAAAGACACTTGCTAACTATATGAGTTCAACATTTCATAAAGAGGCTCTCCATTCCTTACCTCGCCCTTCTTTGGAAAATCATTTTCCAAAAATGTGACATCTCATGATTCAATCTCAGTAACACTTTCATCCACTAATTCACCAATGAACACATACCCTTTGGAGTGTTCTGAATATCTTATGAAGATACATTTCTTGCCTTTTGGACCTAATTTTTCAAATTTGCTAAAAGAATCTTTTACATACGCAACATATCCCTAAGGTCATAAATTATTCAAGTTTGCTTTATGACCAGTCAATAGTTCATAAGGGTTGGAAGAAACTGATCTAGAAGGAACTTTGTTCAATATGTAGGTTGCAGTCAATAACGCATCTCCCCAAAAGGAGATATGTAAATTTGTCTGTGCCATCATGAACCTTATCATGTCCAACAATGTTCTATTCCTCCTTTCTGCTACACCATTTTGTTGAGGTATGTAAGGAATAGTTAATTGTCTGGTGATGTCCTTTTCATTACATAATTCTTCAAACTGATGTGATAGATATTCACTCCCTCTATCGGTTCTTAAGGTCTTAATCCTTGTATCTAATTGATTATCAACTCCATTCAAATATTTCTTAAAGCATTCTAGTGCTTCAGATTTATGAGAAATCAAATAGACATAACCAAAGCGCGTGAAATCGTCAATAAATGTAAAGAAATATAAAGCACCAGACCTAGCCCTCATATTCATTGGACCACATATATCATAATGGATTAATTTCAATGAAAAATCAGCTCTCTTAGCCTTTCCAAACAGTTTACGTGTAATCTTTCCGGCGAGACAATTCTCACAAGTTGGTATTTCAATTTTAGAGAAAGAACCTAAATGTCCTTCCTTAGCCAATCTATTCATTCAATCCTACCCTATGTGACCTAATCTTGCATGCCATGTAATAACATCAACACCATTATTACTAGAATAACATGCCATAACACAACGGTCAACATAATAGTTATACGTAGAAGGATTACAATCTAACACAATAAAACCATCATAACGATGTCCAAAACTATAAAAAAATATTGTCTTGAGTAATTCTAAGACCATTGCTAAAGTTCAAATTGAAATCAAAATCTAGAAGAACAGATACAGAGACGAAGTTTTGTCGAATCTCTGGAACATATAGGACGTCATGCAACATCAAAGATCGGCCACCACTGTCACGCCCCGAGCCTGGGGGCGAGACCAGCACCCGGTGCCTCATCTATCCTTGCATACCAACTTACAACTAAGGGACTCTGGACATATAATGTCATACTTTGGCCAGGGGCCACATTGCTAGACAATTTGGGAAGAAAAATATAAAACTGAACGGAAACTAACTGTGAGACCCCAGGTGTTTCTCTCTTCTCTTACATAATATACGTAACGTGGCGTGGTTATATTAGGTATATATGATTGGGTATAGCACATTGGAAGAATAATACTGAAAATGTGTGGTAATATCAAGGAACTAAACTAAAGCTTTAAGTCAAAGGAATCTCTTAAACAAAGGTTCATGGTTAAAGAAATGGATCGGGTAGCACCCCGCGCATTCGGAAGGTTTAAGTTAACTTGCACCTGTGGGATAAGACTAAGAGTGTATAATATGCTAAGAATAATGTGTTATGAGGTATTATAATATCACACTGGTCACATGTTAAGTTTTGGAGTCAAGCAAGTTGCGAAATAAAGGTCGGCAAAAGTTATCGTAAATTTCTCTAATAGATTTTCTAAATTTTTGGGTCGAATGTATCAGATCATTTATCCCAAACTATAAAGAGTTATGGGACTCACAACCTACCAAATCGAAGGTCTACGAGTCTAGTTTGCAACCAAAGAAATATCACATCAAACCGACATTGGAGTAAATAGTTATGACTGTTTTACCGCGGACTATCTGGGCTGAAATCGGGTCGCGAACCGGGTCGGGTCAAACAAGTGGTATAATTCGGAAAATCCGACTTTTAAGACGCCAAAACATTTCATCTTCGTCCCAAAATAGTGATAAAGCTTAAGAGAGGGTTTCATGGTGTTCTTGAGTGATTAAGGTACGTTTTTAACGATTTCTATCGTTAAAGTTTGCCCCCGTGCCTAGAAGCGCAATTTCTACGCTTTGCAATCGTTTTCCCCTTTTATTAGCTGTGTTTGGAGCTATTTTTGGAAGATAGGAAATTGTTGTTCTTGCTGGTTCTTCAGGATTTATAGTTGGTTTGCCAAGGTAATCATCTTGGGACTCTTTTATGATCGTTTTTACAAAGGTCTACGAGCGTTTCGTCAAGTTAGGGTCATATTGCAAATCTACCGATTTAAACTCATTTATAAACTGTTTATAGGTGCGTATAAGCTGCATATATATAGTGGTTTCGAAGCTTAGGATGTAAGGAACAACTTTCATGAAGGAACTACAGGCATTCAGACGTTCGTTGGAGAGGTATGTTAAGGCTAAGCTTCGTCCTTCCTTTTAGCACAAATGTTGGGAAATTCCTAAGACGCCAAATGTGATATTTTACTATTCTGTTGCTAGAAAGACCTTCTGTAAAAGGCATTGGTATCGTAGCAGAAGTATTTTTATGATGCTATTAGGTTGATATTCCACTCGTTCGGTTAAAAAGGGTATTCGACATCTATATATGTCATTTTGTTGGCTTTCTTAAATATATATCCATATATATGAATTCTTATTTGTCTTTGGGTTGTGTGACTTAAAAATAAAGGCATTTAGTATTTGCGATCAGTCCTTCTTCCTTGTTAAAGTGTATTTTAAAATCTCTAAAGTGACACGTCGATTTCAAAATTCTCAAATATAATTTTTATGTTTATACTACTAAAACATTTGATTTTTTTTGAAATACTTTCTTTTACTAATTATCAAGAAATCAAGTATAAGGACTAAGTGAAGCATCTTAAGCTTTTTATGAACATATTCAGAGTTAAGTTATCTTTCTAAAAGTCGAGTTAAGTTTTCAAACTTATTAAAAAAGATATGAGGTTCCACGAGACATTTGTATGCGATACGAAGGTGATTATGAGATTATGAGAATAAGAGTACCAATGAGCCAAGGTTGGCTAAGTTCTTGTTATGGCCTATTATGTGCATTCAAAGTTCATATCATACATGACATATTATGCATGGACTTCGAGCTATAATCGGAGGTAAGGGGCCTATTTGCCCGAAAGACTATATATATTGTACAGATGGCCACAGGTTGGCAATATGATACCGGTTAGCTACCGGGAGAGACCGCCATTGCTGGCATTTGGTTGGGTATGTCATGCATTTAAATTAATATATATGTATTCACGACATACGATTACACGAGCATACCATACATATTTTATTACTATGAGGTCGGATGTCGGCCATGGAGGCTATCAGAGTTTCAGTGTCAGGTGGTATCTTTATTACCTTTTTACATCAGCTATGTATGATTCTACTTTCTGCCTTACATACCAGTACATTTTTATTCGTACTGATGTCCCGTTACTTGGGGACACTGCATTTTTGTTTTGTGCGTGCAGGTCCAGGTAGGGACTCTGATCGACCCCTCCGCTAGGATTTCGGGGTTCAGCTGTGAGTTGGTAAGCTCCACCTCTTCCTGGAGCTTTCATAGGATTGTTACTTTTGTTGTACAGTTTGGGTATAGTTGAGGCCTTATCCCGACAGTGCTTATGACACTCTTAGAGGCTATTGTGGACACAATATTCTGGGTTTCTTTTTGCTGCTTTCAGTCTCCAGCCCATAGGGTTGGCATGTATATATAGGTGTGTAGGCATATATGTCTTCAGTCGCGGCCTCGTCGGCCAGCTAGTATTTTATTATTTTGGCTTGTCTACCTATGTTTATATGGCTTATTGTTATTCATGTCATAACCTTACGGTCCAGGCTTAGTATTTCAGATGTTGTGCTGCCCGATCTGTTGGGCCCCCAGTCTAGTTAGCTAGTATGTTTAGTGGCTAACTCGAACGAATACAGTATCGAGTGCCAGTCGTGCCTTCCCTAGTTTGGGGCGTGACAAACTTGGTATCAGAGCAGGTCGTATCCCAGGGAGTCCACAAGCCGTGTCTAGTAGAGTCTTGCTTATGGGTGTGTTGTGCACCACACTTATAATCAGGAGGCTATGAGGCATTTAGGAATGGTTACATTTTTTCAATTAATAGATCGTGCTATAGAGCGAAGTTATAAGAACATATGAAATCTAAATCGTGCTTTGTGTTTCCTATCTAACAGGCTACCTACGCTTAGGAGATGGCACAGCGAGAGATAGGTATGGATCCGGGAGAAGGTACCAGTCGTTCCCCACCGGGTCAGAGGGATAGATTTCCCTTAGAGGCTCACAGTGAGTCTCCAGTACCCCTAGTTTCAGTTTCCCTAGCACTTCTTGGAGCCCAGGGAGATGCAGTACCCCCAGCCTCACCAGTTCCATTGGTACCTGAGGCAGCTAGAGACACAGGACCTCCAGCACCTATTGTTCCCCCATCAGAGACTTGGGAGCAGGGGATGAGGGAGGCTGTTCAGTTGCTGACTAGGATGGTTTCTATTCATGAGCGACATCTAGAGTCAGGAGCAGATGCCCGGAGAGATCAGATAGGAAGCTCGACGGTACGAGAGTTTCTTCACTTGGCCCCTCCATTATTTACAGGATCCAGTTCCACGGAGGATCCCCAGGACTTTATAGACCATATGTATAGAGTATTGAGGGTGATGCATGCCTCCGTCACCGAGGCTGTGGAGTTGGCTTCTTTTTGACTACGTGATGTAGCCGTCCTATGGTATGAGGCATGGGAGAGATCTAGAGGACCTGATGCTCCGCCAGCAGAGTGGGAGGACTTCTCTGAGGCTTTTTAGCCCATTATTTGCCACGGGAGGTTCGGGAGGCCCGTCTTGACCAGTTTCTTAGCCTAAAGCAGGGGGGTATGAGTGTGAGGGATTATATCTATAAGTTTAATTCTTTGGCAAGGTATGCACCAGATATAGTACGTACCATGAGGGCTAGAGTTCATCATTATATGGATGGTTTGGGGGATCATCTGATTAGAGAATGTAGGGATGCATCCCTAACGGATGATGTAGATATTTCCCGCATACAGGCTTTCGCTCAGACTACAGAGGACCTTTCCCGTCGAATTCGTGATACTCGCAGGGATAGGGAGCAGAGTAAGAGGGCTCGTACTATAGGGTCTTATAGGGAGCCACGAGTTGATTTTAGGCCCCCACTACATCGATATCCACCTCGGTCAGCAGGTAGTTTCCCACCACAGATGCAGGGCCAGCAGTTTGATCGTTATATTCAGTCAGGACCAGGGTAGAGCTCAGGCCAGCCTGAGGGCCATCGACAGGAGCGTTCTACACAGATGAGACAGCTTACTCCTCCATGTACTCAGTTCGATAAGCTGCACACCGGGCAATGTAGACAGGGTTCGAGTGCATGTTTTCATTGTGGGCAGACAGGACATTATATTAGCCGGTGCTCGGGGTTAGGCAGAGGTACACTAGCTCAGCCTTCAGGATTCACAGCAGCCTCTTCGCCCTCAGTCCGTGCTCCCCGACCAGGTCCACAGTCTACTTAGGGCCGTGGTAGGGGGAGAGGTGGAGGAGACACCTCAGGTTCTAGTGGTAGCCAAAACCGCTTTTATGCACTCACAGGCCAACAGGATTCAGAGGCATCCCCAGAAGTTGTCACAGGTATATTGACAATACATTCTCATGCCATTTATGCATTGATGGATCCCGACTCTACATTTTCATATATTACTCCATTTATTGTTGGTAAGCTTGACATGAGATCTGAGTTGTTGCCACAGCCAGTTGAGGTGTCTACGCCAGTTGGCGACTCTATTGTAGCTAATCATGTCTATCGAGATTGTACAGTGTTAATTAATGACTGTCCAACCTCTGTTGATTTAGTTGAATTGGTTATGCTAAACTTCGATGTCATTATGGGTATGGATTGGTTGGCAGCTTGTTATGCTAATATTGATTGTCGTGCAAAGTTGGTCCGATTTCATTTTCCTGGTGAGCCTATCCTTGAATGGAAAGGTAATGCAGCCACGCCCAAGGGTAAGTTTATTTCACACCTTAGGTCTCGGAAGTTTATTGCTAAAGGTTGTATATACCATCTGGTTCATGTTAGGGATATAGATAAGGAGCCAGCGACTCTTCAGTCGGTTCCTATTGTGAATGAATTTCCGACAGTATTCCCTGACGAGCTTCCAGGAATTCCCCCCGAAAGGGAAATCGATTTCGCTATAGATTTGCTTCCTGATGCGCAGCCTATATCCATTACTCCCAATAGAATGGCTCCTGCAGAGCTAAGGGAATTGAAGGAACAACTGAAGGACTTGCTCGATAAAGGCTTTATTAGGCCAAGTACATCCCCATGGGGTGCTCCGGTGCTCTTTGTTCGAAAGAAAGATGGGTCCTTGCGGATGTGCATTGACTATAGGCAACTAAATAAAGTCACTATCAAGAATAAGTATCCTCTTCCACGGATTGATGACTTGTTCGACCAGTTACAAGGTGCCAAATGCTTTTCGAAGATCGACTTGCGATCCGGTTATCATCAGCTATGAGTCAGGGATATTGATATCCCAAAAACAATATTTAGGACGAGGTATGACCATTTTGAATTCCTTGTCATGTCTTTCGGGCTTACAAATGCCCCAGCAGCCTTTATGGATCTTATGAACCGGGTATTCAAAATATTCTTGGATGAATTTGTGATTGTGTTTATTGACGACATCCTGATATATTCACGATCGGAAGCCGAGCATGCGGACCACTTGCGAGCTGTATTGCAGACTCTCCAGGACTACAGGTTACATGCTAAATTCTCTAAATGTAAATTTTGGCTAACTTTTGTAGCTTTTCTTGGTCATGTTATTACCGGCGATGGTATCAAGGTTGATGGCCAAAAGATTGAAGCTGTGATGACTTGGCCGAGGCCCTTGAATCCGACAGAGGTTCGTAGCTTTTTAGGCTTGGCAGGGTATTACCGAAGGTTTGTGGAGGGATTTTCCTCTATCTCTGCACCATTGACGAAACTGACACATAAGGGAGCTAAGTTTCAGTGGACTGAGGCATGTGAACAAAGTTTTCAGGAACTAAAGAAAAGGCTTACTACGGCACCTGTCTTGACTCTTTCGGATGGCACCGAGGGTTATGTTGTATATTGTGATGCGTCGAGAATTGGCCTAGGTTGTGTTCTTATGCAGCATGGTAAGGTTATCGCGTACGCCTCCAGACAGTTGCGAAAACATGAACAGAACTATCCTACGCACGATCTTGAGTTAGCCGCAGTTCTATTTGCCCTAAAGATTTGGCGGCATTATCTATATGGGGTCCATATTGATGTTTTCACCGACCACCAGAGCCTTCAGTATTTATTTAAACAGAGGGAGCTGAACCTACGACAAAGAAGATGGATAGAATTACTAAAGGACTATAATGTTGATATTTTATATCATCCCGGCAAAGCTAATATTGTTGCTGATGCCCTTAGCCGGAAGTCCATGGGCAGTCTAAGCCATGTTGAAGCTGATAAGGTCAAGATGACCAAATATCTATGCCAGTTAGCTAGTTTGCAGGTGCGTTTGGTAGATGCAGAGGGTGGACACATTCTCGTTTAGAATACGGCAAAATCTTCTTTTGTTACTGAAGTGAAAGAGCGACAACACGAGGATCCTGAGCTTATAAAACTGAGGGAAAGTATTCCACAGCAGCGACAACCTTTATTTGAGCTAACTGGAGATGGAGTCCTTAGATACCAGGGCCGCTTATGTGTACCGTCAGTAGGAGAGCTCCGTGCCAAGATTCTTTCGGAGGCCCATTATTCTAGATATGCAGTTCATCCCGGAGCGACAAAGATGTATCGGGACCTTCGACAGATCTATTGGTGGAATGGAATGAAAAAAGATATCGCGGAGATGGTAGCCCAATGTCCCAATTGCCAGCAAGTTAAAGCCGAACATCAGAGGCCTGGAGGCCTAACTCAGTGTATTGAGCTTCCATTATGGAAATGGGACATGGTAAATATGGACTTCATCACTGGTTTGCCTCGCACTCCACGGAGGTATGATTCTATTTGGGTAATTATTGATAGGCTTACAAAATCCTCCTATTTCCTGCCAGTCAGGACGACATATTCAGCCGAGGATTATGCCAAGCTTTACATTCGAGAGATTGTTCGCCTTCACGGAGTGCCATTATCTATTATCTCTGATCAAGGGGCTCAATTTACAGCATATTTTTGGAAATCTTTTCAGAAGGGTCTAGGCACGCAGGTAAATCTTAGCACCGCTTTTCATCCGCAAACTGATGGACAGGCAGAGCGTACTATTCAGACAGTTGAGGATATGTTACGTGCCTGCGTGCTAGATTTAAAAGGAAGTTGGGATGATCATCTACCTCTTATTGAGTTCGCTTATAATAACAGCTTCCAAGCTAGTATTCAGATGGCTCCTTACGAAGCACTATACGGGCGAAAGTGTAGGTCGCCGATCGGTTGGTTCGAGGTCAGGGAAGCAGAGTTGCTAGGTCCTAACTTAGTCCAGCAAGCAATGGAAAAGGTAAAACTTATTAGAGACCGGCTGCGTACAGCACAAAGTCGGCAAAAGTCTTATGCAGATGTTCGACGACGAGACTTAGAGTTTGATGTAGAAGATTGGGTTTTCCTGAAAGTATCGCCTATGAAGGGCGTCATGCGATTTGGAAAGAAGGGGAAGCTCAGCCCCAGGTATGTTGGACCATATAAGATTATTCGGAGGATTGGTAGGGTGGCGTACGAGCTTGATTTGCCTTTAGAATTGGAAGCAGTCCATCCTGTGTTTCATGTATCTATGTTGCGGAAGTGTATTGGAGATCCTTCACGTATTACGCCCATTGAGGATATTCACATTGCTGAAGACTTATCTTATGCAGAGGTACCAGTAGTTATTTTAGATCTGCAGGTAAGGAAGCTTCGAACTAAAGAAGTGGCTTCCGTGAAAGTGTTATGGCGAAATAACAACATCGAGGAAATGACCTGGGAAGCTGAGGAGGAAATGAGGAAGAAATACTCCCACCTATTTACGACTTAAGGTGAGTCGCATTTAAATAATTGCCAATTATTTCTTTACAGCAACTTAATTGGATTTTAAATGACTTGAAAGTGCAATTTAAATTTCTTATTGCGAGATAGCTATATGAAGCCTAGTAGTTGGAATCTTCAGAATTTGATTTATGCTTTGCAAATGTAACAAATATAGCCTCGCAAATAACGTATTAGCGGACAAGAAATGAAACCAAAGAATTGACTTGACCCATTCGCGGACGAATGTTCTTAAGGGGGGAGACTGTGAGACCCCAGGTGTTTCTCTCTTCTCTTACGCAATATACGTAACGTGGCGTGGTTATATTAGGTATATATGATTGGGTATAGCACATTGGGAGAATAAGACTGAAAATGTGTGGTAATATCAAGGAACTAAACTAAAGCTTTAAGTCAAAGGAATCCCTTAAACAAAGGTTCATGGTTAAAGAAATGGATCGGGTAGCACCCCGCGCGTTCGGAAGGTTTAAGTTAACTTGCACCTGTGGGATAAGACTAAGAGTGTATAATATGCTAAGAATAATGTGTTATGAGGTATTATAATATCACACTGGTCACATGTTAAGTTTTGGAGTCAAGCATGTTGCGAAATAAAGGTCGGCAAAACTTATCGTAAATTTCTCTAATAAATTTTCTAAACTTTTGGGTCAAATGTATCAGATCATTTCTCTCAATATATAAAGATTTGTGGGACCCACAACCTACCAAATCGAAGGTCTACGAGTCTAGTTTGCAACCAAAGAAATATCACATCAAACCGACATTGGAGTAAATAGTTATGACTGTTTTACCGCAGACTGTCCGGGCTGAAATCGGGTCGCGAACCGGGTCGGGTCAAACAAGTGGTATAAGTCGGAAAATCCGACTTTTAAGACCCCAAAACATTTCATCTTCGTCCCAAAACAGTGAGAAAGCTTAAGATAGGGTTTCATGGTGTTCTTGAGTGATTAAGGTGCATTTTTAATGATTTCTATCGTTAAAGTTTGCCTCCGTGCCTAGAAGCGCAATCTCTACGCTTTGCAATAATTTTCCCCTTTTATTAGCTGTGTTTGGAGCTATTTTTGGAAGATAGGAAATTATTGTTCTTCAGGATTTATACTTGGTTTGCCAAGGTAATCATCTTGGGACTCTTTTATGATCGTTTTTACAAAGTTCTACGGGCGTTTCGTCAAGTTAGGGTCATATGGAAAATCTGCCGATTTAAACTCATTTATGAACTGTTTATAGGTGCATATAAGCTGCATATATATAGTGGTTTCGAAACTTAGGACGTAAGGAATAACTTTCGTGAAGGAACTACAGGCATTCGGACGTTCGTTGGAGAGGTATGTTAAGGCTAAGCTTCGTCCTTCCTTTTAGCACAAATTTTGGGAAATTCCTAAGACGCTAAATGTGATATTTTACTATTCTGTTGCTAGAAAGACCTTCTGTGAAAGGCATTGGTATCGTAGCTGAAGTATTTTTATGATGCTATTAGGTTGATATTCCACTCGTTCGGTTAAAAAGGGTATTCGACATCTATATATGTCATTTTGTCGGCTTTCTTAAATATATGTCCATATATATGAATTCTTATTCGTCTTTGGGTTGTGTGACTTAAAAATAAAGGTATTTAGTATTTGCGATCTGTCCTTCTTCCTTGTTAAAGTGTATTTTAAAATCTCTAAAGTGACACGTCGATTTCAAAATTCTCAAATATAATTTTTATGTTTACACTACTAAAATATTTGATTTTTTTGAAATACTTTCTTTTACTAATTATCAAGAAATCATTTTTATGAACATATTCAGAGTTAAGTTATCTTTCTAAAAGTCGAGTTAAGTTTTCAAACTTATTAAAAAAGATATGAGGTTCCACGAGACATTTGTATGCGATACGAAGGTGATTATGAGATTATGAGAATAAGAGTACCAATGAGCCAAGGTTGGCTAAGTTCTTGTTATGGCCTATTATGTGCATTCAAAGTTCATATCATACATGACATATTATGCATGGACTTCGAGCTATAATCGGAGGTAAGGGACCTATTTGCCCGAAAGACTATATATATTGTACAGATGGCCACAGGTTGGCAATATGATACCGGTTAGCTACCGGGAGAGACCGCCATTGCTAGCATTTGGTTGGGTATGTCATGCATTTAAATCAATATATATGTATTCACGACATACGATTACACGAGCATACCATGCATATTTTATTACTATGAGGTCGGATGTCGGCCATGGAGGCTATCAGAGTTTCAGTGTCAGGTGGTATCTTTATTACCTTTTTACATCAGCTATGTATGATTCTACTTTCTGCCTTACATACCAGTACATTTTTATTCGTACTGATGTCCCGTTGCCTGGGGACACTGCATTTTTGTTTCGTGCGTGCAGGTCTAGGTAGGGACTCTGATCGACCCCTCCGCTAGGATTTCGGGGTTCAGCTGTGAGTTGGTAAGCTCCACCTCTTCCTGGAGCTTTCATAGGATGGTTACTTTTGTTGTACAGTTTGGGTATAGTTGGGGCCTTATCCCGATAGTGCTTATGACACTCTTAGAGGCTATTGTGGACACAATATTCTGGGTTTCTTTTTGCTGCTTTCAGTCTCCAGCCCATAGGCTTGGCATGTATATATAGGTGTGTAGGCATGTATGTCTTCAGTCGCGGCCTCGTCGGCCAGCTAGTATTTTATTATTTTGGCTTGTCTACCTATGTTTATATGGCTTATTGTTATTCATGTCATAACCTTACGGTCCAGGCTTAGTATTTCAGATGTTGTGCTGCCCGATCTGTTGGGCCCCCAGTCTAGTTAGCTAGTATGTTTAGTGGCTAACTCGATCGAATACAGTATCGAGTGCCAGTCGTGCCTTCCCTAGTTTGGGGCGTGACACTAACGCTGACTAAATGTCAATATAAAGCTGGGATGGCAAGTCCATCATAACTACTACAGCTGACAAGCCAACAAAATATACATACAGGGCCTACAAGCCCAACATACTACACTAACTGACAAGATATGTCTACAAGACTCTACTAATGGATGTACTGTGATCGGAATAGGGCCCCGACCTACCCATAGCCTATATACATATATACACAAGATGTACACAAAACTTCTAGACCCGAAAACTCCAAAGGACGTGGAGCTTACGGATAAAGCTGAACTCGGGCAACACCTATTGAGGAGGTCTACCCGTCTGTCTGTCTGAACCTACACGCATGAAATGCAGCATCCCCAGAAAAAGGGTCGTCGGTGCGAAATAATGTACCGAGTATGCAAGGCAATAAAATAACTGAAAGCTGCAACTGAACTGATAATATAATAACTGAAGGTAACTGGGAGTCAAAGATAATCTGGAGGTATACTTACCTGCTGCTACTGACTCAACTCTCTCAATATAGTATGTAAAATAAATGTTCGTCCTTATAAGGCTCGGTATATATATAATTGCTATGCCGTAGTAGGCTCGCTCATAGGCGCTCGGCCAGACTAGGCTCTGTATCTCAATCAACTGAGCTTGCTCATAGGTGCTCGACCACAGTAGGCTCGGTATGTAACTTACCATCTGATTAGAGGTTGCCCAATAGGGGCCTGCCTATCGATTATAGCTCGATGGTAATGAAAATACTGTATATATAGGCTCTCTGCTCTCTTGACTGGAAGAAGACAATACTCAATTAAATATGAAGTTCCGATAAGGAGAATACTGTAATTTATGAGACTAGGATAATGTATATAAATTCGGGAGTATGAACTTCTCTTTGTGCCTCGTTATCAAGTACATGTAATTACGAGATCATGCCAAAATGAAGGAAGGGCCTAGCCTTAACATACCCGGAGTAGGAAAAATTCTGTATGATATTCTTGAGAAGGATTGCACCATATTTTCTTAGAATTGCAAAATCCCATTGTTACTATGTAGTACAATTTCATATGAATTCCTTTACTAACCAAGAAATCCCTGTTGGGAACACATCTTTTAAAATATATACTCAAGAAGCTTCGCCACAAACTTATTCGTACGGTGATTTTACGTTAACAATAGGGAGATTGTTAATTGTTGCTGTCGTAATATGAAGTCTTCATATGAAATTTCAAATTTCCCTAACCTTCATTCCTTATTTTGCCTTTCTGTATATATCCAACTTTTGTCAAAATGAATTGATATGCAAGGAAGATAAGTTTAGAGATGACTAACATAACGCTCCACCTCTTATGTGTAAATGCTTAAGAATGTTGTCCATGTGCCTACTAATTAAATTGTCTAAGGGCAAGAGTCATTTAAGTCTTACTCCATTTGCTGCGGCTTTGTCCCCACCTACAAGGGATTTGTCCCCACTTACAATTATCCATAAATCCTTAATTACATGGTTGATTTTTCACTAAACCAATAATTAACCAATTACCCACGTAATTAAGAATTATCTCAAATTACTTAAAATACTACTCATTTTAATATTCCTTATACATCATACTATCATGGTCATGTAGTACCTTGTATGGCACTAGTCCATAAGTATCGGGTATTATCGCTCGGACCGTATTTTTTCTCAAATTGCCAAACTTTGACGAAACTTATTTTCTTCGATTTGCTTACCCTCTCACCTTCACGAATTTACCTATCCCTTCTTTGAAATAGCATAGTACTTGTAATCTCAAAATAATTTCCTTCCCGAACATATGTCTATTAACTTACGACAAAACTTTAACGTATGAAAACGCGAGATGTAACATTCTTCCCCCCTTAGAAACATTCGTCCTCGAATGTTTATTCTTAGAGACTTTGGAAAAATTTTACCAGAGTCTCTTCCGTACATTAGATTAAAACCAACATGTACGCAGCCAGAAAATATACTATACATGTTACACATGGCCAATGTTCATAAATAGCAAGACTTGGCTTCTCACAACTGTCCATTATAAATTCTGAAAGTCAAAAATAAGAGCTTACCTAATGACCTACTGGCCTGAATAGAGCTGTGCTGAGGCATGCCACCTCGAGCCATATCTTCAGTTTGAAATAGGTAGGGATATTTAGACTTCATTTCTTCCTCCGCTTCCCACGTCATCTCTTCCACCTTCTTACTTCTCCATAAAACCTTCACGGAGGCTATCTCCTTATTTCGTAGCTTACGGATTTGTCAGTCTAGGATGGCAACCGGAATTTCCTTGTATGACAAGTCCTCCATAATCTGTACATCATCCGTGGGCACCACTCGGGTAGGATCGCCAATGCACTTCCGTAGCATAGATACGTGAAAAAACGGATGGACAGACTCTAATTCTGAGGGCAATTCTAACTCATAAGCTACTTGGCCCACCCTCTGAATGATCCTATAAGGCCCAATATACCGTGGGCTAAGCTTTCCTTTCTTGCCAAACCTCATCACGCCCTTCATAGGTGACACCTTTAGAATACCCAGTCATTAACCACGAACTCTAAGTCTCATCGTCGCACGTCAGAATATGACTTCTGACGACTCTGAGCTGTCAACAACCGCTCCCGGATAAGCTTTACTTTTTCTATGGCTTGCTGAACTAGGTCTGGCCCATGTAACCCAGATTCTCCAGCATCAAACCACCCTATAAGAGATCTGCACTTACGCCCATACAAAACCTTGTACGGAGCCATATGGATACTGGAGTGGTAACTGTTATTATATGCAAACTCGATAAGAGGTAGATGTTCATCCCAACTTCTTTTAAAATCTAACACACATGCTCGTAACATATCCTCGAGCGTCTGAATTGTACACTCGACTTGTCCATCAGTTTGTGGATGAAAATTTGTGCTGAGATTCACCTGAGTCCCTAGACCTCTCTAAAATGACCTCCAAAAATGTGCTGTAAACTGGCCCCACGGTCAGATATAATAGATACTGGTACCCCGTGTAGTCACACTATTTCTTTAATATATAATTTTGCTTAATCTTCTGTTGTATATGTAGATCTGACTGGTAGGAAATGAGCTGATTTCGTGAGCCTATCGACTATCACCCATATGGAATCGAACTTACTATGAGAACGAGGTAAACCCATGATAAAGTCCATGTTTATCGCCTCCCATTTCCACGTCGGGATCTCTATAGTCTGCATTAGCCCTCCGGGCTTCTGGTGCTCTACCTTCACCTGCTGGCAACTAGGACACTGAGCGACATACTCAGTTATGTTCTTCTTTATATCGTTCTACCAGTACACATCCTTGATGTCATGATACATCTTCGTCGATGCAGGGTGAACGGATTACCACGAATAATGTGCCTCTGACATAATCCTGTCTCGTAGACCTGCTACATCTGGAACACACAAACGACCCCTGTATCTGAGAACCCCATCTCCCTTAAGCTCTAAAAACAACTTCTTCTACTGCAGAACTCGTTCTCTCAACTCGACCAACTCTGGGTCCTCGTACTGCCTCTCCTTTACTTCTGCTATGAGAGATGATTTTGCAGTATTTTGGAGTACAACTCCATCATTACCAGAGTCTACTAACCGAAGCCCCCAAAAAGCCAATTGATGAATCTCTCAAGTTAATTGTCTTTTCTCGGCCTCAACATGTGCTAAGCTACCCATAGATCGGCGACTTAAGGCATTTACTACCACATTAGCTTTCCCTGGATGGTAGAGAATGTTAACATCGTAATCTTTCAATAACTCAAGCCATCGCCTCTGTCGCAAATTCAATTCTTTTTGCTTGAAGATATATTGTAGGCTTTTATGATCTGTAAATATATCAACATGAACACCATATAAATAATGCTGCCATATCTTAAGTGCATGGACAATCGCAGCTCACTCGAGGTCGTGGGTTGGATAATTCCGCCCGTGCTTCCTTAACTACCTTGAAGCATATGTAATTACCTTCCCATGTTGCATCAGGACACACCCTAACCCAACACCCAAGGCATCACAATACATGGCATAACCATCTGGACCCTCTGGAAGTGCTAGAACTAGCGCTGAGGTCAACTTGTTCTTAAGCTTTTAGAAACTCTACTCACAGGCCTTTGTCCACTAAAACTTAGTTTCTTTCTGCGTCAACTTTGTTAATGGTGCTGAAAGAGAAGAAAAAACCTCTACGAACCTCCAGTAGTATCCTGCTAAGCCTAGAAAGCTACGAACCTATGTCGGAGTGGTAGGTCTAGGCCAGGATTTCACAGCCTCAATCTTCTGAGTGTGTACCTTTATACCTCCATCGGATACAATGTGCCTCAAGAATGCTACAGACTTCAACTAGAACTCACATTTAGAAAACTTAGCATACAATTTACTATCACAAAGGGTTTGAAGTACCGCTCGCAGGTGGTCTGCATGCTCATCCTCTGAACGTGAATAAACCAGAATATCATGAATAAAGACTATCACGAACAGATCTAAAAATGGCCGGAATAGGCTATTCATCAAGTCCATAAATATGGCAGGTTCATTCGTCAACCCGAAGGACATGACAATGAACTTGAAGTGGCCATATCGGGTCATGAAGGCTGTCTTGGGAATATCTTTCTCCCGAACTCTGACCCGGTGGTACCCCGGCCTCAAATCTATCTTTGAAAAGCATCTAGCTCCCTACAACTGATCAAACAAGTCATCTATCCTTGGAAGTGGATACTTATTCTTAATAGTTACCTTGTTCAGCTGCCTATAATCGATACACATCCTCAGCGAGCCATCTTTCTTCCGTACAAACAGTACCGGTGTACCCCAAAGTGAGGTACTGGGCTTGATGAAACCTTTCTCCAGCAAATCTTTTAACTGCTCCTTCAACTCCTTCAATTCGGCAGGTGCTATTCTATACGGAGGGATGGATATTGGTTGAGTTGCCGGAATCAAATCGATGCCAAAATCAATCTCTCGCTCTGGAGGAATACCTGAAAGTTCATCTGGGAATACATCTGCGTACTCTTTGACTACTGGAATAGACTGAAGTGTAGGTATCTCAGCATCTGCATCTCTAACTCATACAATATGATAAATGCACCCTTTAGCGATCATCTTCCTCGCCTTCAGATAAGAAATAAATCTACCTATGGGTGTCGCTGTATTACCTACCCATTCAAGGACTGGCTCACCCGAAAAATGAAATCTAGCTATCTTTGCCCGACAATCAACTGTGGCATAGCAAGCTGCCAACCAGTCCATGCCCATGATAGCATCAAAATCCAACATCTCTAGCTCAACTAGCTCAGGTGAGGTCTGACGACTACAAACTAACACCGTATAACCTCGGTAAAACCATCTAGCAATAATCGATTCTCCGACCGGTGTAGGTACCGCAAAAGGATCACTTAGTATTTCAGGCACTATACCAAACTTCCCCGTGACAAATGGGGTAATACACGATAAAATAGATCCTGGGTCTATCAAGGCATAAGTATCGTGAGAGCAAATGGTCAACATACATGTCACAACATCTGGTGAGGACTCTTGGTCCTGTCGACCCGCTAAAGCATAGCTACCATTTTTGTTACCACCTGAACTGGAACACCTACCTCTGCCTCGACCTCTACCAGCCGGAGACTTAGACTCGTGCCCTGGAGGATACACAGCCATAGTTATTAAATTCGCTGGTTGTGCCATACCCCCAGAATCTCTATTTGGGAAATCTCGCATCATATGCCCGGGAGCTTTCACTTGCTCTTGACTGAGTATAGCGGTCATACCTGTAACCCTGTAGCTGAGGTGGCGGAGGCCTAGGTGGTCGTTTGAAGTATTGGGGCCTATAACTACCCTGAGACTGCTCCTGAGACCTGGCAAACCTCATCATCTTATGTTGTCCTTACTCAGTCCTCTCTGTACCCTGTTGTCGACGCCTACCTATTTCTATTTTCTGGGCGAATGCCTGAATCCAGGAGATATCCATAATATCCTGCAATGCAGCGGTGGCACATGCCTCGATCAACTCTGGGGCCAACACTGCTATAAGCCTATGGATCGTGTCCCGCATAGTAGCAACTATGGATGGTGCATATCTGGCCAATGAATCAAAACGGAGACTATACTCTCGAACACTCATATTGCCCTGCTTGAGGTCTAGAAACTGATCGACTCGAGCCTGTCGGATCTCCCGCGGTAAGTACTGGTCAAGGAAGGCATCCAAAAAATTCTCCCAAATAGCTGGAGGTGCATCACGTCCCCTGGACCTTGCCCATCCCTCGTACCAAAGGATGGCTATATCTCGGAGTTAAAAATCTACTAGCTCAACTGCCTGTTTCTCTGTGGCATGCATAACTCGAAAGATCCTGTGAAGCTGATCTATGAAATCCTGCGGGTCCTCCCTCTGATCTGTCCCCGTGAACTTTGGGGGACTCAAAGCAATAAACTCTCGGACCCTTGAACTCCCAGAGCCCTCAGAAGATCCCGCACTAGCTGATGCCCGAGCCTGTTGCTGGGTAGCTACCAACTGTGTCAACAAATGCACTGCACTCCTCAAGTCCTGATCGGATGGAAGCGGAGGGGGAACTAGATGTGCGGTCTCCCTAGGAATCTCCTCAGGTAGTGGAGGAGCCGATAATGGCTGAGTAGGGGTCTCTCCCTGGGCCTCCGATTGTGCCCCATCTACTTGGGGTACCCTGCTAGTCCCCTCACCTACTGTTGTATCTCTCATCTGGCTAGCCGTAGTCTTCCTAGTCATCGTCATCTGTGCATGCAAACGTCAACACGTAAGTTTAACTCAAATTTCCTATAACTCAGTTATATAGTACGATTTAGATTTGAAAGAAGGGTAACCAACTCCTAAATGCCATGTAGTCCCCTGCTTATATAATGTGGTGCACCACACATCTATAAACAAGACCCTACTAGACACGGCTTGTAGACTCCCTAGGATAGAACTGCTCTGATACCACTTTTGTCACGCCCCTAGCCTGGGGTCGAGACCGGCACCCGGTGCCTCATCTATCCTTTCGTACAAACTTGCGACTAAGGGACTTTGGACATATAATGTCATACTTTGGCCAGGGGCCACATTGCTAGACAATTAGCGAAGCAAAATATAAAACTGAATGGAAACTAGCGCTGACTAAATGTCAATATAAAGCTGGGACGGCAAGGCCGTCATAACTACTACAGCTGACAAGCCAACAAAATATACATACAGGGCCTACAAGCCCAACATACTGCACTAACTAACAAGATATGTCTACAAGCCTCTACTGATGGATTAACTGTGATCGAAATAGTTCCCTGACCTACCCATAGCCTATATACATATATACACAAGATGTACACAAAACCTCTAGACCCGGCAACTCCGAAGGACGTGGAGCTTACCGATAAAGTTAAACTCGGGTAACACCTATTGAGGAGGTCTACCCGTCTGTCTGTCTGAACCTGCATAAAATGCAGCGTCTCCAGAAATATGGAAGTCAGTACGAAATAATGTACCGAGTATGCAAGGCAATAAAATAATTAAAAGCTACAACTGAACTGATAATATAATAACTGAAGGTAACTGGGAGTCAAAGATGATCTGGAGGTATACTTACCTGCTGATACTGACTCAACTCTCTCAATATAGTATGTAAAATAAATGTCCGGCCTTATAAGGCTCGGTATATATATAACTGCTCTGCCGTAGTAGGCTCGCTCATAGGCGCTCGACCAGACTAGGCTCTGTATCTCGACCAACTGAGCTCGCTCATAGGCGCTCGACCACAGTAGGCGCGGTATATAACTTACCATCTGATCAGAGATTGCCCAATAGGGGCCTACCCATCGATTATAGCTCGATGGTAATGAAAATACTGTAATACTGTATATATAGGCTCTTTGCTCTCTTGACTGGAAGAAGACAATACTCAATTAAATATGAAGTCCCGATAAGGAGAATACTGTAATTTATGAGACTAGGATAATGTATATAAATTCGGGAGTATGAACTTTTCTTTGTTCCTCGTTATCAAATACATGTAATTACGAGATCATGCCAAAATGAAGAAGGGCTTAGCCTTAACATACCTGGAGTAGGCAAAAATCCGTATGATATTCTTAAGAAGGATTGCACTGTATTCCCTTAGAATTGCAAAATCCCGTTGTTACTATGCATTGCAATTTCATATGAATTCCTTTACTAACCAAGAACTCCCTGTTGGGAACACATCTTTTAAAATATATACTCAAGAAGCTTCGCCACAAACTTATTCGTACGGTGATTTTACGTTAACAATAGGGAGATTGTTAATTGTTGCTATCGTAATATGAAATCTTCATATGAAATTTCAAATTTCCCTAACCTTCGTTCCTTATTTTGCCTTTTTGTATATATCCAACTTTTGTCAAAATGAATTGATATGCAAGGAAGATAAGTTTAGAGATGACTAACATAACTCTCCACCTCTTACGTGTAAATGCTTAAGAATGTTGTCCATGTGCCTACTAATTAAATTATCTAAGGGCAAGAGTCATTTAAGCCACGTGGTGGGGGGGATTTGTCCCCACCTACAATTATTCACAAATCCTTAATTACATGGTTAATTTTTTATTAAACTAATAATTAATCAATTACCCACAAAATTAAGAATTATCTCAAATTACTTAAAATACTACTCATTTTTAATACACCTTATACATCATACTATCATGGTCATGTAGTACCTTGTATGGCACTAGTCCATAAGTACCGGGTATTATCGCTCGGACCATATTTTTTCCCAAATTGCCAAACTTTGACGAAACTTATTTTCTTCGATTCGCTTACCCTCCCACCTTCACGAATTTACCTATCCCTTGTTTGAAATAGCATAGTACTTGTAATCTCAAAATAATTTCCTTCTCGAACTTATGTCGATTAACTTACGGCAAAACTTTAACGTATGAAAACGCCAGATGTAACAACCACGCATGTCCATTCTGTAAGTGCTTATCCCTTTGACTTCAATCTTTGCATTGTTTCCCACATATACATATTTTTATCTAGGTGGAACTCGACGAAACTCTATAAACGCTTCTCTATCACGGCTCACATGGTCGGTGGCCCCTAAGTCTACAATCCACATAAGATAAGATTCAGTTAGTAAAACAGTGCTAGAAACATATATAGCACTAAGATATGTGTTTTGGAATGCTACCTTTTTTGGCTCAGTGCACTCATGAGCAAAATTCCCTGGAACTTGGCAATTGTAGCACTTCATCTTACTCTTGTCTTTCTTTTTGTAAAACCGTTTTCCTTTCTTGGAATTTGGCTTGTTTCTTTTCTTGGAGGATCCTTCTCCGGTCTCCTTACCCTTTCCGCCATTTTTTCTTGTGCTTGAAGCTTGATCTCTTTGTACTACTTGATTCTGCCACAAAGGCATTAGGTAAATCTTTAGCAGCACCGAGCCGCTCGTCTTCAAGCTCCACATGATGGGCAACATCAGCAAAAGTTTTGATGTTATCATTGTGGGTCAAGTTAACCTTCAAATGTTCCCAATTGTTGGGAAGAAACCGAATCACCGCCTGAACCTGCTGCTCATCAGAGAGAACATGACCAGTACTTTTGAGTTGAGCAATCATGTTTGACATCACCCTTAGATGTTGCTTGACACTGTGATCATGAGGGTTTTTGTACGTGTCAAACTTGATTGTCAGCTTTCGAATGCGAGTTACATTTGTACCCCTATATGCCTCTCTTAAATGTGCCCACATGACTTGAGCAGTAGTGTTGGGTAGTGTTATGAGATCATCAACAACTGAACTTACAATAATTTCACGTGCAGTGGAATCTTTCTTTTTCCAAATATTATAAGTTTTCAGATCCCTCCCGTGTTGGGCAGTGTTACCCTCCTCTGGGTGACTCATAGCATGGTTAATACTTTCAAGAGCATTTTTCTCTTTGAGTACATACCACATTTTACGACTCCAGATGTCGTAATTTTCACCATTCAGTTTGTCACCCTTGTTCAAGTCAATAATGATACTTTTCGATGCCATGTCCGTTATTAGAGACAATATTACAAGTTTAACTCATCAATATATACCTCAGTCAATTTATGCATGTGATTACACACTCAAGTAAATTAATTATAATATTAATTTTATATTTAGTATAGAATCGAAAGGTCACTACGTTTCCATTCATCATCTATATCTAAATATATTAATTACTATTAAAATCACTTCTTAGTGTGTACTTCATTTCAAGTCTCAATCCCATTACAAAATAAAATAATAAATAATAATTGTAACTGGTAAGACAAATAACATAATTAAAATTTCATTAAGATAAAACACATAATAACAATTTACATGTTTGCTAGGACATACATGTACCAATCGAACACTAACTCTTACACATATATGCTAAAAGGTGCACTAGGCTAAATATCATGATAAATCTGAGTTAAAATTTTACCCCAAGACTCTCGAAGAGAGTCCGCTAAAATAGCTAATATTTTTCAATCAGTAATTTCTATGTAATTAGCCAATCTAGCTCATTTTAACCTAAAAGGCGTACATATTCAGGAATGGAAGCATCAAGACCCATTTTAAATTCGTTAAACTCCGTAAATTTCTTTTCTCCTTCCCTTCGTTCCGCCCTCTAAATCATTTTGCCTTGTCCTTGGGACATTCCTGATGACTTCAGGCTCCGAGTCTAAATCATTATAAAAATAAGCCATGCGACGACGTATCCTTCTACGTTGTCCCCTTCCTCGATTTCGAGAACTTCCACTTTGAGTAATTCGAACTTGTCCATATTCAGCCATATCTGAAATATGACCAAGGAAACACTTAGAACGGCTACAACCATTCATTATGACAACATATGTCACAAAACTCGTAGAAGTATATCAATTTAAGGGATTAGGACTAACCAAAAAAAATTATTTAAGAAATCAGGAGTTATCCACATGCCAATTCTTAACATATTATAGACCAAGTAAAAAAAATCCCTATTGCAGTTATACTAGAATTGTACCAATTTCATGTCATTGATTCTATAATCAGATTTTACTGCCGAACAGAAAATTGGAACAACTATTAAAGAAGTTGAGTCCAATATTGCTTCTATTTAATATTAGCACACAATCTGTTTCCTCCTAATATAAATATTGGTACTAGTTTAATGAAATAATTCTCTAATCACTTACTGTTAAGATATTATTTAACAGTAAGGCTTTGACATCATTTAACAGTAAGGCTCTTAACAGTAGACAGTGTGAAGCAATTATTCACGTTGACAAATGATTTCGTTAACCAGACGTACATATGAAGGAGTTTTATATTATTCCTCAACTAGATAAGGAAAGAAAATTATAGAAAATAAAATTACCATGGAAACTACTTTCATATTGCCTTACGGGACCCATTGAACTTTGGTAAACAAGCAAATACGACATGCCATCCAAGTGGCAAAGAAAAAACTTTACACATGCCAAAGATATCATGTCTTTATTCACATGATGAGGCTTTATATTATATTTAATAAACTTCAAAGAAGGCAAACAAAGTTGTCATGCCACGGTGATGTCACATGTTTTCAATTCAATTTTCGAAACCTTTGTTTAATTTGCATTGCAAATAGCAATACAGTAAATAGAATAATTTTCAATCTCAAACACTGTTAACAGCAGCTAAATCCTACACACAAGATCCTTTAAGAAAAAACAAATAAACAGATTGTTCCTTTTCATGGCACCAACCAGAGCTGTCTCTCTATAAGAATAAAATTTGCAGCGGAGAACGCAGAGTACGGATACAATAATGCTCTGATATCAACTGTAACAGCCCAGCCCGTTAGGGGTGGGCATAAAATTCGAAAATCGAATTCTGAACTGGACCGAATTAGTTCGGTATTTCGGTACTATTTCAGTATATGAATTTTGGTTCTTGAGTATTTCGGTACGGTTCTCGGTATGAAGGTTTCGATATTTCGGTATACTGAAATACCGAATTATACAAGTGCACCGTCCTTCACTACCCAGCCCAAATTATTAATTTTCAGCCCAAAATTTTAACTTAGTAGTTCTTACCCCTAGCTAGTAGCACACTAAGACTAAGCCCGACACCTCAACCTAATGATAGCTTAGGCTTTCTTGGAATTTAGGTGATTGCTTTCAGCATCACACTAGAAGGTCCCCTGTGCCTAATTATAATGCAAAATTCAATTACTAAGTGCCGGAGAAAATAGATAATGATGTGATTTCTATTATAAATTTATTAGAAGCGAAGGACACATATTTGTTGCTATGCTCATGTAGTGATTTCTATTAGAAATTATTAGAAGGAATTGCTCACATTCTGTTATGGTTATGCTCATTTATTATGTTAATAGAAATTTTTTAATGAATTAGAGTTCAGTAGTTCATCACTATTTAGTTTACAAAGACTTGGTACGGTACCGAAACCATATCAAACCGTACCGAACTACTTTGGTACGGTATTTGGTACGCACAATTGATATGCCGAATACAGAAGTACCGAACCGTAGTTTTCAAATACTGTACCGAAGTACCGAACACTCACCCCTACAGCCTACTAGTGATATTGTCCGCTCTGGGCGTAGACTCTCACGGGTTTAAAATGTGTCACTAGGTCCTAAGGCTTGTTAACTTATATACCCAACATGCCTCTTGTGTTTTGCCGATGTGAGACTCAGTCTAAAGTCTGGGGTGTTACATACACCCCTCTTATGAAGTTTGCCCCACCGTATAAGATTCACCTAGACTCAGCATTGAGGTTTGCCCCGCCTAACCGAGATTTGCCTAAATTCAGTTGAACTCTGACCCACCATCGGCAAGGCTGACACAAGAATGACTTTGATACCAAAAATAATTAAATAGTAACCGGGACATCGATTTGTGTACCTGTTAACAATAACGGAAGTCTTGCAGAACCTGCTTTGATCAATTGCTCAAGTTCGACTTTGTCTCTCTTAGAAACGAAATACTTTTTACAAACTAAATGTCTTTCTTTATGTGTATTTTGCAAAAGGAAGAAGAGAAATCTTCTCTATTAAGGAAGAAGAAAATTGATGAGAAAGGTAGAGCAAATCCTCTCTTTCTGTTCGTTCATGCCCTCCTTAATATGAATATCAAATGAGTTATTATAGAGAAAAAATTAACTGCTATGGGAAAAACTGCTCTCAATTACACCCAAACATATAGTAACTTCTCCAAAGAAGTTATTTTATTCCCAAACTCTATCTCTTCCCAAATTGGTTGGGTCAGCCCATATAGAGTGACCCAATATCTAAATTCAAGACCCAACATTTCCTAATTCTCAATCTCCACACCCTCCTATCAAGAGTCATGTTCTCATTAAGTTCAAGTCGTGCCATGTCCCGCCTAATCAAGAGTGATGTGGAGGTATAACTTGAAAGCATGGGGAGCGAACATGATTAGATATCCTGGTAGTCCATGCCGTAAATAATGAGTGTTCGCCCTTGGTCTACACGGATCAGGGGCCCAGCTAACGCGTGAAACACTCCGTGTGGGGAGTACGGTCATACAAATAATAACTTTTAAGTATACTTGGCTCAATCTTTATTAATGAATGATTTGGCTATACTTAAAAGCACGAAATCCCTTACCGAAATGTCATTCGACTTTTTGACCCTTTAAAATAGAGTTTCATATTAAACAAAATACTAATTTTATTATTTACCTAATATTTTAAATTTTAGAATCCTACAATTTTGGTTATTAAATCTTTCCTTATTTAAATTTTATAAGAAGTCCTAATATTTAGGACTTAAAAGGTTTGATTTGGGTGTTAAAATTATTCTAAAATTTAGAGGAACTAATATTTAGTGCATTGCGTTGTACTCTAAAAACGTTATTCACGTTAGTTCCGCCAATATTGTTGTATTTGTAAATAATAATTCTGTAAAATATAAGTTATCGTAATGAAACAATAAATAATTCGAGCCCACTGAATTCACAGTGTTTCCTTAAGGAATTTAATCCCCTCCTAGTACCCAAGGTAATGGATTATTTCCTCCTAAGATAGAACGAATCACACACTGGTGTAGCGGTACTTCAAACTCCAGTATTTAAGCGAACACAAAGTTCGGTAGCAAATCACACTTACAGTTGCTTTGTTTGAAGTTAAAACAATGCAGAACAAAGGAGTAAAAACTCAGAAAATCGTATGGAAATGCTGAGAGGAAGGAGTGCAATGTATAGCCAAAGTTGAGCGTTTTCAGTTTGGTGTCTTGTGTGTTGTGTTGTATTGTGTTGTGTGTCTTTCTTCAACAGCTGCTGCACATATATATAGCAGCCAGTGTTGAAGAAGAACAATCGTCCACCCTCCATGGTGGATCAAGCATTAGCTTGTTTGTGGAGCAAGCACAATCATGGTGGGAAGAGCATTAGGCGGCTGCCTTATGGTCAATACACGGATTGGAAAATATCCATTATAAATACGGATAATCTTACGTTAATATTTACTATTAACAAATAAATTTGGTCCAAAAAATTAATTAATCAATCGTCATTTGACCAAATCCAAATCCAAATCCGAATCCGAATCCAAATCCAAATTCGAAGCCGAAGCCGAAGCCGAAGCCGAAGCCAAAGCCGAAGCTGTAGCCGTAGCCGAAGCCGAGCCGAACGAGCGACGACGACGACGGCGCGAGGCTTGCTTTCTTCTTAACTCTTTAAGAGCTACAAGAAGAGCAATTATATATATACCCACCAAAAATCTCTTCCTCTTCTAATATGGGACAATGTCTCATTGTCAAGAGGGGGAAACTTAAAATTTTACTCAAAAATTTTATTTTTCCTCCATTTTCCATTCACCCTCATTTTAAGACTATTTCATCTTTAAAACAAAACCTCAACAATCCCCTACATGAATGAGGAATGGCTATATCACGGAAGTATGCATGAAAAAACTGTGTGATTTACAAGCAAGGATTAATCGCATCTTGATAAGTAGGTTTCCCTTTGAACTTTCTGTAGTAAACTTATGTCGGATATACTCGGTCAATCGGTAGATTTGATATCTTTGAACCGTCGATCTTTGGTGTATACCTAGACAACCATAAGTCACACAATCAACCCTTAACCATCTTTGGTTCTCATTGTTGTGTTCGTTTCAGCCATGAACACCGCCTGGTTTCATAAGTGCATAGAGAACTGGCCTTACAAAGTTCTCCTTGAAGCGGCTAACACTTTACACTTACATAGGTGATTCCTAAACGTGTCATCCTGTAGATACACTATTTGATATACCCCGTATCAAATTTAGAAATCATTAAAAAGCCTTAATGCTTTATCCTTGGTACAGAACATTGTCTCATCACGAGAACGGACTAAAATTTTATTTGACAATGTTGAACCGTCATTAATGACTTTGTTTGATCTCCTTGAACCTAGATCTTGGGATCTCCAGTCTTCTAGGTAGAGTTACCATCACAATGACTTGTTCTCGGCCATAGCCCCATTCCCCTTGATGATTTCTCAACTACCTTTCTAGTTAGGCCTTTTGTAAGTGGATCCGACACATTATCACTTGACTTTACATAGTCAATCGTGATAATTCCTCTAGAGAGTAATTGCCTAACGGTTTTATGTCTTCGTCGTATATGACGAGATTTACCGTTATACATAACGCTCCCAGCCCTTCCAATTGCCGCTTGACTATCACAATGTATGCATATTGGTGCCAATGGTTTGGGCCAAAATGGAATGTCTTCCAAGAAATTCCGGAGCCATTCAGCTTCTTCACCGGCTTTATCTAAGGCTATGAATTCAGCCTCCATTGTAGAGCGGGCAATACATGTTTGTTTGGACGACTTCCAAGATACCGCTCCTCCACCAATAGTGAATACATATCCACTCGTGGACTTAGAATCAGTTGAACCGGTGATCCAATTTGCATCACAGTATCCCTCAATCACCGCAGGGAAATTACTGTAGTGCAATTCAAAGTTCTGGGTATGTTCTAAATATCCCAAAACTCGTTTCATTGCCATCCAATGAGATTGGCCTGGATTGCTCGTATATCGACTCTGTTTACTTATAGCACAAGCTATATCTGGTCGTGTACAATTCATGATATACATTAAGCATCCCAACACACGAGCATAATCCAATTGTGATATGCTTTGGCCTTTATTCTTTGCTAATGCAAGATTCACGTCAATTGGAGTTTTTGCAACTTTAAAGCCCAAGTGCTTGAATTTTTCAAGTACTGTTTTAATATAATGAGATTGTGACAATGCCAGACCTTGAGGAGTTTTATGGATCTTAATTCCCAGAATTAAATCAGCAACTCCCAAGTCTTTCATATCAAACTTGCTATTGAGCATATGCTTAGTAGCATTTATGTTGGCAATGTCATTACTCATTATCAGCATATCATCCACATATAGGCAAACAATGACTATGTGATTTGGAACATTTTTAATGTACACACATTTATCACATTCATTTATCTTAAAACCATTTGACAACATTGTTTGGTCAAATTTCGCATGCCATTGTTTGGGTGCTTGTTTTAGTCCGTAAAGAGACTTAACAAGTCTACATACTTTCTTTTCTTTACCTGGAATCACAAACCCTTCAGGTTATTCCATGCAAATTTCTTCCTCCAACTCTCCATTTAAGAAGGCCATCTTAACATCCATTTGATGAATTTCAAGACCATACACTGCAGCTAATGCTACTAACATCCGTATGGACGTAATTCTTGTAACTGGAGAGTATGTATCAAAGTAGTCTAGACCTTCTCGTTGTCTATACCCTTTGACTACGAGTCTTGCCTTGAATTTATCAATAGTGCCATCATCTTTGATTTTTCTCTTAAAAATCCATTTAGAACCCAAAGGTTTATTTCCAGGAGGAAGATCAACCAATTCCCATGTATGGTTGTTCAATATGGATTCTATTTCACTATTGACTGCCTCTTTCCAAAATAATGATTCCGAAGAAGTCATAGCTTCTTTAAATGTTTGAGGCTCATTCTCCAATAAGAAAGTCACAAAATCTGGTCCAAATGAAGTAGACGTTCTTTGACGTTTACTACGTCTTGGATCCTCCTGATTACATATACTTTCTTTTGTTTCTTCCCGAGGTCGTTTAGATCCTTCACCAAACGACTCACATTCCTTTTTATACGGATATATATTTTTAAAAATATTCAGCATTATCTGATTCTATAACCGTATTATTATGAATGTCGGGATTTTCTAATTTCTGAACCAGAAATCGATATGCTTTACTATTTGTCGCATATCCTATGAAAACACAATCAACGGTTTTCGGTCATATCTTTACCCTTTTGGTTTAGAAACTTGCACTTTTGCCAAACACCCCCACACTTTAAAATAATTCAAGTTGGGCTTCCTTCCTTTCCATTTTTCATATGGAATGGATTGTGTTTTGCTATGGGGCACTCGATTTAATATTCGGTTAGCCGTAAGAATGGCTTCCCCCCACAAGTTTTGTGGCAAACCAGAACTTATCAACAACGCATTCATCATCTCCTTTAATGTGCGATTCTTTCTTTCCGCAATCCCATTAGATTGGGGCGTGTAAGGGGCTATTGTTTGATGAATAATTCCATATTCTAAACATATTTCTTCAAAAGGAGATTCATATTCACCACTCCTATCACTTCTTATCATTTTTACTTTCTTGTTAAGTTGCGTTTCAACTTCATTTTTGTATTGCCTGAATGCGTCTATTGCTTCATCTTTACTATTCAGTAAGTAAACATAGCAATATTGAGTACCATCGTCAATAAAAGTTATGAAATACTTCTTTCCACCGCGAGATGGTATTGACTTCATGTCACAAATATCTGTGTGAATTAAGTCTAAAGGATTTGAATTCCTTTCAACTGACTTATAAGGATGTTTAACATACTTAGATTCCACACATGTTTGACATTTTAATTTTTCGCATTCAAACTTGGGCAGTACTTCCAAGTTAATCATTTTTCGCAAGGTTTTATAATTGACATGACCCAAATGTACATGCCATAAATCATTTGACTCAAGTAAGTAAGAAGAAGCTGAAATATTATTATTATTTTCCACAACCATTACATTTAGATAGAAAAGGCCCTCGGTGAGGTAACCTTTTCCTACAAATATTTCATTCTTATTTATGACAACCTTGTTGGACACAAAAATACACTTAAAACCGTGCTAAACAAGAAGTCCAGTAGAGACTAAATTCTTTCTCATTTCGGGAACATGAAGGACATTGTTCAAAGTCATGACCTTGCCAGAAGTCATTTTCAGAAATATCTTCCCATATCCTTCAACTTTTGCTGTTGAAGCATTTCCCATATAAACTGTCTCTCCGGGTCCAGCAGGAGCATAAGTAGCAAAAGCTTCTCTAACTGCACAAACATGGCGAGTGGCTCCTGAATCAAACTACCACAGTTTAGGATTTCCCACCAAGTTACATTCAGAAAGCATGGCACACAAATTATCAACATCATCATGCTTTACTACCATGTTTGCTTGACCCCTTTTCTTGTCTTTCTTCGGAGCACGACACTCCGTAGATTTGTATCCGGTTTTCCCACAGTTGTAGCAGTTTTCACTGAACCGCTTCTTGCTTGGGTTGTATTTCGGACCAGAAGCCTTCTTCCTCTTTTTGTTATCTTCAACAATATTTGCTTCCATTATTGTTGAATTTTCACGGCCTCTCCTTTCAGCAGCTTTATTGTCCTCTTCGATTCTCAACCGAACAATGAGATCTTCAAGGGACATTTCCTTTCTTTTTGTGTTTCAAATAATTTTTGAAGTCCTTCCACAACGGAGGCAACTTCTCAATCAATGCTGCTACTTGGAATGCTTCGTTGATGACAAGACCTTCAGTAAGTAGATCATGAATAATCACTTGCAATTCCTGGATTTGGGTAATAACAGACTTGCTATCTACTATTTTGTAGTCCAAAAATTTTGCGGCAACGAATTTCTTCATCCCGGCATCTTCAGTTTTATATTTTTTTTTAAGCGCATTCCACAATTCTTTTGACGTCTCCACGCTACTGTATACATTATAAAGATTATCATCCAGTCCGCTAAGAATAAAATTCTTGCATAAAAAATCAGAATGCTTCCACGCTTTAATCACGAGAAAGCGTTCATTCTCTGAAATTTTATCTGGCAGATCAGGAACATCTTCCTTGATGAACTTCTGTAGACATAACGTAGTTAAGTAGAAGAACATCTTCTGCTGCCAGCGCTTGAAATCAATCCCGAAAAATTTTCCGGGTTTTTCTGCCGGTGCCAACGCCGGTGTTCGGCTTGTCGATGCATTGGCAGTCACCATCGGAATAGCTTGGTTTTCGCTTTCAGTCGTCATTTTTTCTGTTAAAAAAAAATGACACAAACAAACGTTTAATACACGTTTTCAAACAGGAGTAAAAATCACGTAGATTTTAATCTCCAACAAAACGCCACGAAGGCTTTACTCTCCAAAACGAGAGTACACAAAACCACAAAGGTTTTAGTTTGCAGAATAATAAGAATAACACAAATACAGAAATAAATATTAAATTCCTTAAGATTGTTAGTTCCGCCAATATTGCTGTATTTGTAAATAATAATTCTGCAAAATATAAGTTATCGTAATGAAACAATAAATAATTCGAGCCCACTGAATTCACAGTGTTTCCTTAAAGAATTTAATCCCCTCCTAGTACCCAAGGTAATGGATTATTTCCTCCCAGGATAGAACGAATCACACACTGGTGTAGCGGTACTTCAAACCCCAGTGTTTAAGCGAACACAAAGTTCGGTAGCAAATCACACTTACAGTTGCTTTGTTTGAAGTTAAAACAATGCAGAACAAAGGAGTAGAAACTCAAAAAATCGTATGGAAATGCTGAGAGGAAGGAGTGCAATGTATAGCCAAAGTTGAGTGTTTTCAGTTGGTCAATACACGGATTGAAAAATATTCGTTACAAATGCGGATAATCTTACGTTAATATTTACTATTAACAAATAAATTTGGTCCAAAAAATTAATCAATCAATCGATCATCCGTAGCCGTAGCCGTAGCCGTAGCCGTAGCCGTAGCCGTAGCCGAGCGAGCGACGACGACGACGGCGCGAGGCTTGCTTTCTTCTTAACTCTTTAAGAGCTACAAGAAGAACAATTATATATATACCCACCAAAAATCTCTTCCTCTTCCAATATGGGACAATGTCTCATTGTCAAGAGGGAGAAACTTAAAATTTTACTCAAAAATTTTATTTTTCCTCCATTTTCCATTCACCCTCATTTTAAGACTATTTCATCTTAAAAACAAAACCTCAACAATTCATTGTATTCTAGCACAAATATATGAGTAGTTCCTCATAATTGAGTACGAGCTTTCATTGAATGAAAATTTTTAACCCTTGATTTAAAAAAAGTAAAAATAAAGCAAGAAAAGAGTTTTAAAAGTTTGAATTGGATATTCCAATTATTCTTAAAAAACGTTAGTTTTTCTTGCACTCTAGCATATATGAGTAGTTCCTTATAACAAGTAATGATAGCACCGAATTTACATTGAGATAGAAAATGTTGACATTTTATCTTAATTAACGTCAGGATAAAAAAAATTACAACAAAAATAGTTTGTTCGAATTCAGTAATTTTATTAATAGCAGTCAAACAAATAAAAATTTATTTAAACAATTTAGAATAGAAAAGAGTCAGAACTTTATAAATATATATTCAATGCAGATACTACAAAAAAAATATATTAAAAAATAAATTTAGATTTACAGCAAATTTCTGAAAGATTTTTATTTAAATTATAATTTATAAAATATTTTATTAATGACAATTACAACTCAAATTTATATATGCACAACCTATATGGCTATTATAAAACACTAACTTTCAACATGTAATGTTTATGACTTTTTTTACCTTTCCTAAGTGAAATCGATCTTAGATAAAAGTAACCACAATTAATTTAAAATTTTATTATTTGATTTGGATCTTGAGGATTTCTTCATTTATCAAGCTAGCTAAATAGGATAAATATTCATCATTTTCAACATTAACACTTTTTTTAATTTTTGTTTTATAAACGTTTGTGTATTTATATTTATTGAACTATATTGAAAGTCCTACTATTAAATATTTTGTATATATCTTTTCCTTATTTGAGCTATGTAGCAACAACAATTTTGCAAAAGAAAAGTAAGATCAAAATGAAAAAATCCACAGAGAATAGGTAAAATATAGTTATTACCTGTTTTGTGTTTGAATTATTGCATTCCTTCGATTTCTTTATTCTTAATTATAGATTTACAACCACTCCCAGAAGTAAAACCAATTATGTTATATAATTTAATTATCTTAAATAAAAAATAGAGAAAGACCTTTTGTGAAAAGTTATACTTGATTCTTTGAGTATACATTATTATGTGTATTACCTTTTAATTAAACATTTCTTCCACGTACACGAAAATGCAAATACATTAAATTATTTTAATATCCATAATTGTTGTACTCTTTAACTCAACATCAAATCTAGAAATAGCTGTGAAATGGCACTTAATAACAACACGTCATGTTATGAATAATTTGATTATATTTAAATAACCTATTACAGCTTTATATTTATTGATATATGGTACATACGCAAAACACGTATCTTAAAGATAGTATATATAATATACATCAAATGGTGCTTAGACAAGATTTAAATTTTAGCGTTCTACCTAAAAAGAATTCAAATATAAATATCAATAAAATTTCAACTTTAAGAATTCAAATAGTATCGAGTGGGAATAATATATTCCTTTTTAAATATAGAATAGAACTCCTATTTACTTGAGGTCGAGCAAGAAATAACGGAAAGCGGCGTTATAAGCAAAGCCCAGAACACAAAAACATAAACTAGTTGTGTCCTTTGAACTGTGGGATTGGGAAAAATCCGTGTGCTCCTTTGTTCAACACGAACTGTATAAATATATATAGACAATTTGTACTTCCCCTGGACCCTTGTCTCGTTTAAGGTTGTTCTCTTTTCTCTCTGCGCTTTCTTCAAAAATCAAAAGGTATTATCACGTTCACCAACTCTTTTCCTTTTCTTCAAAAATCAAAATTGAATCTTTTTGTTTGCATGTATTAATTTTGGCCTCCTTTTGCTGTTGGGTTCATCACTCTGTTCTTATTCTAAAACATTGAACTTTTACTTATGTTCTCGTTCTTACCCTTTGCGTTATACATTGTATTTTCTTTTTGTTGTTGTGGGTGTGGGGTTGGTGTCTTTCTTGGATAAGTAACTGATACTGAATTTTGGGGGAGTATTTTCACAGAAAAAGTTTTGGTTTCTCTACTGGTTCTTTGTTTTATTATATTGTGATGGCATTAGGCGGAACATGTTTATTTATCTGTTTATTTTTTGCATCTCTTTTCCACATAATTTAGGACTCTACAACTGTATTGGTTGATATCTGCACTGTCTTTATTTGGAATTTGGAGAAAAATTGAATCTTGATTTATAAAAAGGTGAAAGGCTTTTGTTCTAATAAGCATGTATGTTCTTGAAATATGCCATAGGAGTCTCTCTATATATATTTCAGGAAAAGTATATACAAAATCATGAATTTGTTCATGTTAAGTAAATATACCATTGTTCCAATCGTCTAAGCATATATTACTAGTAGGGTACTATTTATCTTTCAAATTACTTGTAATTAAATTCTCAGTTATCACAAATAAAAAGTGTAGCTTATTATTTGAAGTGAAAGTGATGTTTGTTTATTCAAACAGTGTGCTCCATCTCATTCTTTCTTACTTATCAAGATTCAAGGAATAAGTTTTTCATCTCTCGGCTTTTGCTTCCTGTGCATTGTTAAGTAAGTGACTGGCTCTTTTCAAAGAACCTGACTTTATTATTTTATGTTTGACATATTCATAGGTGTATTAGACCTTTCATTTAGATACATTATATAGATATAAAAAGAGGGAGTTGCGGTAGGTTAACGACTAGCATAGAAGTAGTCGGATGAATTCTCTGGAGTGCAGCTGTTTTAAATCTTTGCTTTTTTAGTCCTTTCGTTCTTTTTCTTTGACAGCCGTTTCTACAAGTTATTTACATTGCTCTTCATCACCAGTACAAATTCCCTACTTTTGCCGAAGTAGAGCTGGTCTACACAAAATTGGATCATCTTTAACTATCATCATTACCCGTTGGTTATTGATCTTAATGTAAAAAAACTTGCATTTTGTGAACCCTTTTCACTACTATTCAAGTTATTGCTGGAAAAATATGCCCCTGGAACTGATTGTTAGTACTTGTTTTAGGAAAAATGATCAAATTGTTCAAAGTTAAAGAGAAGCAAAAAGAGGCTAATGAGAATGGCAATGGGAAGGGCCCTTGTAACAAGCAGACCGCTGGGGAACTGCGTCTACACAAAGGTTTTGATATTCTCTTTTTGCTTGATATTTACTCTTCTATTGTTTTTCTGCAACATAATTTTGTTTGGAGTGTGTTTTATTCGGTTGAAAATTAAAATCAGCAATCAGAGCAACATGTATTTTGGTGCAGTAATTGGTATGGAAATATCTAGAAACTGGGTGATATTAACGTGAATACCAGGATGAAAGAACATTAAATTGAATTGGAAAAAAAGAATTCTCGTTGGAGAAGGAACTCCATAAATTGCTCAATTGGTAAAATGATGAGGATTGTTTTGGTCTATAGATGTCAAACCGCAGGCCTCCAATCCAAGGAGGATGAAAAATATTTTGTAGATTGAGTGCTGATGGATGTGAAGGAGCAAACTGATGCCAATTACTTTTCTGTTTGTGAATCGTGTGTGGTCCTGATTTGCAGCATTAACCATTACTCGATTTCCAAGGATGATGTTGATGATCTTATTGCTTTCTGCATTCAAGATGGTTATTATTGAGGTGTACGAGCAGTGTGCAGTGCCTCTAGCAAATGCGTAATCATACATGCTGATTCAATTTCACCAGGAATGTAACTAACTTGTTACTAATCACCGTGTCTCTCCAAGAAGAGATGCTTTATATACGTAACATGCTATCTTCCATCCTTTGAAAATATATTGGTGCCTGTTCTCTTTCGAGTATAAATACATTGAGTGATTGATCAAGAAAAAGATGCTGTGTCTTTTTTTTTCTTGGTTTTGGGGGGGCTGAATTTGTTTGTGAATGCTCAACTGCGATTGCATTTTTTCACTGTACTATTCTTTTCATGGTCTTATCATGAGGTTGTTTGATTTGTAATTTCCTTTCAATCTTTGTTATGGTAAAGTACTCTCGCTTGATACTTACTCCTTCAACTCACTCTTTGCAGACATAACCGAGCTGAACCTGCCCCGTTCTTGTACAATATCATTTCCTGGTGGGAAGGATAAGCTGATGAACTTTGAGATTACAATTAAGCCATATGACGGATACTATGCGTAAGTAATTTCTACTGCACAACTGTTCTTTTCTTTTTTGTTCTTCTTAGTGTAGAATCTAGAACTTCTACATATCGAGCATAATTGTTTCAAGAAGGTGCATTCCACTTTTCTGCACTTTCAGTTAATATAATTACTGCACAATCATGTTGATTCTTATCTAAACAACTTGATTTGGTGTTGCAGTGGTGGAAAATTTCTATTCTCTTTCGAGGTTCCATCAATCTATCCACACGAACCACCAAAAGTAAAGTGCAAGACCAAGGTACAGCTATTCCCTCTCCGTTTCTTGCTCTCCCACTCGTATATATTCTGGCATACACTGGACACTGTGATTCTGTTTTTCATTAGCTTTATGTGTGAGATGCAGGTATACCATCCTAATATCGATCTGGAGGGTAGCGTCTGCCTCAACGTACTTAGGGAAGATTGGAAACCTGTTCTCAACATCAACACAATTGTTTATGGATTATATCATCTTTTTACGGTATTGTTTTGCTCTCTCCAACATCTTGTTTGTTACATGTAAATGCACAGTCAACTTATCCCTGTTCGACACCTGTACAGGAACCAAACCCTGAGGATCCTCTTAATACTGATGCTGCTGCTGTGTTGAGAGACAGGCCTGAGTTGTTCAAATCAAATGTGAGAAAGGCTATGTATGGTGGGTGTGTGGACAACATAAGCTTCGCACGATGCGTGTAGCCAAGGGGTGTTCATCGGTCAGTTTGTACGGTTTTGAAAGATTTTGATTAGGTATTTTTGGTTTTCGATTATAAAAATATTAAATTTTACCAATATCATCTCAAGATAAATTTGGTATGGTTCGTCTTTTTCTTTTTTGGTTTCAGTTTGTATGGTTAGATATTTTCAGTATTTTATTTAAACTTACATTCTATCAACCAAACTTATAATCGTAATTCATGAAATTGAATTTTCAGACTCAAGCAAAAAAGAAAAAAAAAACTAAATGAGAACAAATTAAACCAAAACATTAATGATGTTTCATTCTAAAACAAGATTCTCGTTCTTTGCTTGAAAAGAAAAGTAAAATAAAAACATAACACATAATATATTATTAGGAGCCAAATGTCATGAACTATCAAATTTAAAATGAATATATATGCATTCAACTAATTTAATTTAGGATAACAAATTTCACTGACCATATTAATCACACAATAACTAAACAATAAAATCTCAAGTTTAAACTTATTAGCCGATGTTGCAAGTCCTAAACAAGGCTGGTTCAAGTCTAATGACACTAAACAAGGCTGTTTCCGATAGAAGTTCTATTGGAAACAACCTCTCTACTCCCTTGGTTAGAGGTAAGGCCTGCGTACACATTACCCCAAACTTCACTTGTGGGATTTTACTGGGTCGTTGTTGTATTATTATTATTGACGTTAGTTGTGTAAATACTGGTCTTAGCATGGTATATGGCTCCAATGAGAAGGGAAGGAGCCTATGTATTTGCATGACCCCTACAGATTTAACCCTATCTATACCCGGAGCTACTCCCCTAGCGGTCCTGCCACCACGCCGCGGAACGGGAGCTCGTGTGGAACCTTTTATTCTAGCATAATAGTGGTAGAACGTAACAAAATATTACGGCTGCCTAACATAGGGGATGGAGATACGGTAAACTCGGCCAAAATATGAGATCTGAAGGGCGCTAAAATTAACTATCTATCCTGACTACATTGCAAGGGTGAACGTAAAAAAGAAGTCATGTTAAAACTCTATTGTTTTATAAAAACATTTAATATTACACTGAAAACGATCTTGGTAAGAGGATACATTTGGTTATGTTGCTTTTTTCTAACTTGAAAAGTGGTAGGTTTTACATGTAACATAGACAAACATGCGAAACCCATCTCTCACCCCTCTATCCAGTCTGACATTACAAAAGCAACTACTTCAGCCAGACATATTCTTTGGTAAGCAAATGCATCCTCTTGTTCCAGCACCAGTACATTTTTGAGTTTGATAGGTTAGATGAGATTAGTAAACCTGTTGTGCTGGTGCTACCACCATATGACATCTCTGCAAAATTAGACAGGAAAACTGTTGTTTTGGCCTACAGCAGTGCAGTAGGATTTCATCAATGTGGTCACAGAGAGAAACTCCAAATCCAAATGAACTGAACTTGCCATATGGACACTAAGAGTCCAAGAAGAACGGATTAACAAAGAAATGAGAAATGTGGTATCATCATATCATCTCTGTTTCTTTTGCAGCAGCAAGTCTTGCATTTTCACGGTCCTGCTTGAATGTCCAATACAAAGGGGTGTAAAACAAGCAACATAAACCAAAAGGAACAACCATCATTGAAAACAGGCCTTTCGACAATGCTAAAGCCTCTCTTGTAGATCCTAATAATGGATCAACTGACTTGGCATCATAACCATACATTTTCTCGGCGAGAATTCCTACAATTGGAGCAGCAAAAGAAGAAAATGAACCCTCAAAGGCACGATCAAAAGCATATATCATGGTGCGGTGTTTCGAAGGCACCACTTCTGCAAACATTGGACCATTTGTAGCAGTAGCACACCAGCTGATTGTGAGGCCCATTATGAATAAAGTCACAGCAAATGTGGAGTAGCTGCTTACAGACTGGGGGATAACTCGGAGAATGAACCATGAGAACGGGATGCCCATGAAAGAACTGAATTGAGCACACATGACACGCCCTGAATGAGGGTATATTCGAGACATTCTGTCTGCAACTACTCCACCGAAAAAGGATCCTAATGCGCATCCAGCAGCAAATAGACCGACAAGTGCTGCTGCACTATTATGATCAAAACCTGCATCATAAGTTCATGATCACCGTTGACGCACTTAACACCCGTAAAAGAAATGTTCATCAGCACAAGAAAAAGTGACATACTAAATCTTGAAAAAAGGCCACCTACCGATTAATTCAAACCACAGTGTAAAGAAAACAAAGGCTGTCCAAGGTAGGGATCCAACTAGACCCTGCAAAACAATGAACTGAAATGTTTGAACTTTGATGACACTTCTCATGGCTGTCCAGGACTCCATCCAAATTGACATTGAATTGATATTTGAATGTTCCTTCTCTATCAATTCTTCCCTAAAGCGTAAGAAAAGAAAACTCAAAAATAACAACAAAGAGTAGAATCTGCTTAACTACAGAATAGGAAATGGAGCAACAACTAACCAACATAAAGGTGGATAAACAAGTAACTACCTGTCAGAATGCTTTGAAATATCACGCTGGCCGCTGGCTTTTTTCCTTGGGTCAACAACAAAAGAGAAAACAAGAAATCCTATCAAAGTACTCAAAGTTGCCATCACGAAAAAGGCAAAGCGCCATCCTGGTATGCCCCAGAATTCATGACCAGCCATAACTGTAGCTATAGCTCCGCCTCCTATCCCACCCACAGTACCAATTAGATTAAGAAACCCGAATCCCGTTCCTCTGACTTCATCCGTATAGCTATCAGCTATGAAGGACTGCAGTGCAGGTATCACAATTGCCAGACCGAAACCATTTACTGCTCTCCAGAAAGCAACCTGCATAAAATACTTACTCGCACCCACTGCACCGGTTGATAGGGCCCAGAAGAGGATACCAATTGCAAGAACCGTGGGACGGTCATAATTTAAAACTAAAATACCTGCCACCGGTGATGCAATTCCCTGCACAAAGTTCCTTATGAATGTGAGATACCCAAGATCAGATGGTCCTGCTGTAAAAGCTTCACTGACTTCTTTGTAAACAGCTGGAAGGAGATTCTCATCAGCGCGCTCCATTATAGCGGCCATGTTTATGATGATTAGGGAAAGGGAAATCCCAAAAATTGTCCTTGTTCTGTAGTGGGCCAACATATTAAAATCTAAAGTAGAAATGCTACAGTAAATATGTATAAGAAGAATATTCTCTCAGAAATCAAATGGATTGAATGATATTGCATTATATCTCTTTTGGGGCTAAACAGTTTTTCAAGTTGGATTATAATCAGCATATACTAGGACCTGAAACAAAGAGGGGTCACATTTTCTCTAGCAGGCAATATCATCTTATGGTAAGATCAAAAGTTTGATCCGAGGAAAAGGTAGTTTTTTTTGTTTGATAAGGGTAAATTTTATAGAAGCTATGAACATGATCAGTAGAAAGGGTAATACAAATAAAAAATACATCTTTCAACAGTCAGAACCTAAATGCTCGAACAAAGCGCTCCTGCAGTTGATTGATGTAACATTGTAGAAGACCTAGACAACAGGTTCAGAAAAGAAGGTAAACTGAAGCTTAATAAAATATGCAATAGAAATCACTGCCTTCTAACTTGTAAGTATGAGTTGTTAGCTGCTACATCTGACTATTCAATACAATCAGCGTCTTATCTGTATAAGTTGCAGTATTTGGATCTATGGACACCGAGAATAACAGGTTCAGGTCATGCTAAGAGCCAAACTTGTTGCACCACTTAGCGTCATGAAATAGGATAGATGAATAGTCCAAGTCTCAGGATGATGAAAACTAAGAGCGATAAACTCAATTAAAATGTGTGGATTACTTTGATCAGAGATTTGACATCATTTTCATGAATTATGCCCCACATAGCTTATAAATTCACCCATCTTGTGTCTCATCGCTTATGTGTGTTTACATTGCAGTATCTAAATGACAACACTGCTTAAAAGAATTTTTTCTTCTACAGGTCATGTGGGCATGTTAATCCATCTGAAAGTCTTTCAATCACTAATTCACTAGAACTACAGTATTCAACGTTTAACACACGGAACACTTTAAAGCCTTACATTAAAAGGTCAAAGAACAAACAATAAAAAATAGATTGATGCTGTTACTTAGAAATTTACTGTTGAAAGCCCATCTAAACCAGGGTACAGGACAACTAGGTCTAATTGAACGAATGAGTGGCTATCAAGTATCAACATATTCTCTGAAAAGTCGAAATTTTCAGGAGGGCATTGCGTTATCATGTGCTGAGATTAAAACAAGCAGAAGATAAGTTAAAGAAATTTCAAACAAAAACCATTTATCCGACCAACTGATGTGAAAAAACGTATGAGTAAGTAACATGTCGCATTGAAAAGCAAATGAATGATTAAGAGGTCCAAATTCACAGTTTTGGCTACACATCAAGAGGATTCAGTTCTCCATCTCAATGCAGTTCGAAATGAGACAACTGAAGCTTTGTATAGCAGCATATTGAAAGTGAATCTCAATCTATCCCATAACTTCCATCAAAGGAGCAGTTGCACTGATTTCCAATTGAAAAAGTATCAAATCCTATTACCCGAAGGATCACACTGCAATATGTTCTGCCCCGATGGAAAGACCTATATGAGTAGTATGAAAGCTTATAACATTCAACAGAAAGCGGAGAGATACATGTTTACTAACTAAATGCAGCTGCATGTGTTCCTCAAGGCAAATCACCTTCCATTTAAAACTCAGTTTGTATTTTAATTTTACAAGCTTGTCTATGTAATCAATTGCATCTACTCCAACTCAAATGGAGTCGAGACTTTCCCTTTAGCAGGTCCACTTAAGGAAGAGTTTTTCTTCCTCTTTTGCTGGGGATTTGGCTGATCTTCCCAGTGTCACTTACTCTACTTAACTGCTGTTAAACACAACAAAAGAGAAAAGTGTTTCCACTTGGTAGCAATTAACTTCATCAAATTCAGACTTAATGATCAATTAAAGTTCATTTGTTTTTTATCTGCACCCATACCCTAGGGATCAATATTGGTATCTCACTTACAAAACTCTCAACCTATCAACATCCTCTCATCTAAAACATGCATTTCTTGAGAAAGCTTGTGGACAACATCCAGAATCAACTCTAACACCTACAAAATCAGGAAAACAACAACCTTGATCTAACAACCACTCTAATACTGTAATTGCAGAAAATATCTGAATCCTGCAAACAAAAGCTGACAGAGGAGAGTAAGGTCCTACATGTAAATAAATACTCCCTATGTTCCATTTTATATAACACTTGCCCCACATGTGGGAATACACTGGGTATATTTTTGTTGTTGTTGTTGTGGTGTATTCCATTTTATATAACACTTTCCGTGTTAATTTATTTTTGAGAAAAAGATATCTTTCCACACTTTGAAACTCTTTTAACTTTAAACTTAACCTTAATGACGTGCTTTTATAATCATAACGACGCCATGACATGTTTAAAACCGCAAGTTCAAACAAAACTTTTGGTATGTGCAAAAAGCCTTTCTTTTTAGTTTTTACCTTAAACTCAATACCAAACCGCTGTTTAAAATGAAACAGATGAAGTGCCGATGTATCAATATCTATAAAGGACAGCCCGCCCGATGCACTAAGCTACCGCTATGCGCGGGTTCAGGGAAGGTTCGGACCACAAGGGTCTATTGTACGCAGTCTTACCCTGCATTTCTACAAGAGGCCTGGTCATATGGCATCAACTTTACCAGTTATGCCAACTTTACCAATGTATCAATATCCATAATGAATCCAAAAACCATAAAGAAACATTTAACCTCCATGAAACTACAACCACATAGTGGAATAGAAACACACACGAAAAAAAAAAAAAATTCAACAATTAGTCCTATGCCTCAATATCAAACTAGCTCAGACCGTATATACCAATATCCAATATCCATTTGAACCCGGTTGAAACAGAAAAACAAACAAGTACATACAATATAAAGAAACAATAAGAGTGAAATATAACCTCATGGTGTGAAGGTGCCTGGGTAGCAAAGATTTGGGTCGAAAAATAGAAGAACCAAATCTGGAAGCTCTAGCGGTTAAGCCCATGGGATCCCAAAGGAAAAGTCAACCTTTAAGGTTAACCAACGACCGGTCTGGGGCACGAGCCATTCAACGTGGGGGTTGCCTGACTATTTATTTGCCGCGCACCAATCCTTGTTACAAAGATCTAATTAAGTACTATATTCAATATATTAAAATAAAAAGAAATTTTCCTTATATAGATCTGTGGAGCAATTCAGCAGGCAAGATTCTATTTTCTCGTCATTATCCTCATTTTATAAATATAGAAATTATGTAAGAAAAAAGGAAGGACGTTTTGGTGGAGAGTTTGGTGATATTTGATTGTAACTGGTAACGGAAAGATTTTGCCAAATACTTGACAACAACGCTGTTCAAATCGAACTGGAAAAATCAAAAGTCAAACCAAATCGATTAAAAAATCCAATTAGGTTTGGTATTTGGTGAAAAATCCGAATCAAACCAACATATAAATATGTAATTTTTATATATACTTTTAAGACTTTATATAGAATTTTCTTTAAAAAATATCTAAAAATATTTGAGATCCGCTCATAGAATGTAATATTTAATAAAATTATGAAGTGCATTTATTTTTATTTACTTTAAATAATGAGTTGCATCACTTTCTTATTAAGTGTTATTTAAATGGGTCAATCATCTCTTTGTTCTTCCATATTCATATGTCAAGATTTCTTATATCTTTCGAATTTGAAATGGTATTTCGATAATTTAAAATTAAATAGAACATTTCATTATTTAGGTATCATATTGATTTTTATGTTTAATTATTAAATTCTGTTAATCTTGAAAGCGTACATCAAATGAAAAATTATTGTTAGACGATTAAGAAAATAACTATCACGTGTTACTAAAAAAAATCTCCATAAGAATATTTTAATAGGTCATATATTTGTAATTTTTTTAATTTTTACTAAACATACATTAACTTATCAAAACTTTATCGATAACGTTAACAAGTAATATTAAAATAATATTTATGTAACAATCTGAAAAACCCGAAAAATCCGACAAAATCGAACCAAATCAAACCAAACCGATATAGTTGGTTTGGTTTGATTTTGATAAAATCCGAACCAATCCGGTCCATGTACACCCCTACTTGACAATATACAAAGTCAAGGCCAAACATGTAATAACAATGCTCTCCTACGCGCTTCTAGTCATGGCGGGATTTTTACCAAAGAAAATTTAAACAATAAGAAAAATAAACACGCAAAGAAGTTAAAGGAGTTTCAAAATCTAATATACCATATATATAAAAAAAGAATTAATCATATATACACAGTGTAATTTTCGGGCAAAGGATTCACACGCTCACCTAGCTCCCGTCGTGCTTTAAGTTCTTATTGACTTCTAATTACAGCACAGTAAATTAAAGCTAGGGATAAGAATATAACGTCTCTATTAATATTAACAATAGCTATGCAATAAAGAGCAAAGATCTCCTTCCCCTCTCCACTGTGAATAACAAAAAGATTTGAAAAAAATAAGAAATAAGATTAAAATAAGTTAAAGTATCTAGAAGGCTTTCGTAGGATGAAGTAATAATTATTGCTAGAATAGTAGAATTACTTAAAACTGATTCCAGATTAGAAAGTTTCTAAAATACTATTAGTACATTGAAAAGTTTGTCTAGCACCACCTTATCAACGAATTCTGGCTCAACTACCTAAAGCTTTCTCATTGATCATGAAAGAAAAAGAAAAACTACTCTATTGCGTTCTTGCAAAACCCTAGAGAAAAAAGAAAAGGACATGCCGAGCTGGGAAATGACTTCTTTTCAAATGAATGTGTACTTTTAGCAAGTTGTGTTTGGTCAAATTATTTTTGGAAGTGCTTCTGTTAGTACACGAGAAATAGGGTTAAATTTCACGAATTGTTATATAACTATGATTTTTTTCTCACCAAAGTCATATAACTTTGTTTTCTCACACAAAAATCATATAACTATGATTTTTTTCCACCAAAGTCATATAACTTTGTTTTCTCACACAAAAATCATAGTGGTTGGAAAATAAATTTTTCCGTAGTATTTTCTAATTTTACGTTTTTTTATTTTTTATTTTCAGTTTAATAAATAATTACCCATTTAAAATAAAAGAAATATGAGTATATTTTTAACTACTCCTAAAAAATAGTTGAGTATATATATAATTTTATATTTTTTCCTTAAAATAGAAATGACCCAACCCAACCTGACCCAATACTCGTATACGTAAGTTAAAATAATATTAAAAGTGAATTCTTTCTCCATAAAAAATTTAGTTCGGAATGCATGAGATTCTGACAAAAAAACAAAGAAATAAAAGGTATAATTATAGAGCACTTGAAATAAAAATGCTCTCAATTTAAATAAAAATCTTGAAAAGAAAAATAAAAGATAGAAGTATCATGTTTTGAAGGCTTTACTATTCACTTTTAGTATTATTTTAATTTATATGTATGAGTATTGGGTCGGGTGGGCCAGGTCGGGTTGAGTCATTCCTATTTTAATTGGGTTATTATTTATTAGACTGAAAATAAAAAATAAAAAAACTACAAAATAAGAAAATACTACAAAAAAATTATATTTTTCGATCAGTATGATTTTTGTGTGAGTTAGTAAAAGTTTTCTGATTTTTGTGTGAGAAAACATAGTTATGTAACTTTGATGAAAAAAAAAAGTCATAATTATATGATTTTTGTGTTAGAAAATAAAGTTATATGACTTTAGTGAAAAAAGTACGGTATATGACCATTTGTGAAATTTACCCCGAGAAATCATATATGTTTGGCCTACATTTCAAAAAGTGATTTTAAGTATCAAATTATGAAAATGGACGTGTAATTATTTACTTTACAAGTAATGTTATTTGAATAGATAAATAATTTGAAATATTTTTCATGAGAAACTTTAATTAAGTTTGTGTTTGACGAATTGATGTGTATCTTAGAGATGAGCCAAGAAAAGAGAGTGTGAGAGACATATGGATTAAATTAAGAAAAAACTTAGAATCACTTATTTTTTCCGGCCAAACACCTTTTAGTCTCCAAATTAAGTACCTCTGTTTTAAAATAATCACATCTGATTTTTTAGAAGTTTAGCCAAGCTGGAGAACGCTCTACTTTAAGCTTTGAACTGTTGGAAAATATTGCAATGCAGGCTTCTATGTAGCTTTCTAGGTCTATCTCTTTTATTTTTCTTAACATAGCTTGGTGAAGGATTAGGTATAAACCCCAATTTATTAAAATCTAGCCATAGGTTCCACCATTAATGAGTTCTAAGAAGAGAGAGGAAGAAACAATCAGAGAGGGGCAGAGAAATGAGATCAATTTTCTCTGTTAGTTGCCTTAATGCAAAAATGAGTTGTACATAGTCTATTTATTCTAATAGCTAAGTAACCAACTTAACCGACTAACAGTAAAATACTAATAACTAATTTCCTAACTGACTATCTTCTAGAAGGGTACAACTTAAATACAGGAATGTACAACCATTTACAACTCTTTTAATGCCAACACTCCCCCTCAAGTTGAGAATGAGAAAATGTCTTTCATTCCCAACTTGAAGATTAATGTCGCATGTTGCTGGTGTCCAAGTGCCTTTGTTAGAACATCTGCTGGTTGTTCTTGGCTAGCAATATAGAGGGTCTTAATCAACCCTTCTTGAATTTTTTCTCTAATGAAATAGCAATTTATCTCTATGTGCTTCGTCCTCTCATGGTATATAGGATTTGCAGCAATTTGCAATGCAGCTTTGTTATCACAAAACAACTCTATGGGCAGCTTTAAATCCACATTCAGTTCTTTCAATAGACCACTAAACCACACAAGTTCAGCCACTGTGTGTGCCATGCTTCTATACTCAGCTTCAGCTGAGCTTCTAGATATTGTATTCTGCTTCTTGGCTTTCCAAGATATGGTTGAACCTCCAAGCTTAATGCAATGTCCAGTAACAGATTTTCTTGACATAGGATATGAGGCTCAGTCTGAGTCACATAATGCTTCTATCTCTTCAATGCTGTTACTAGACATTAACAATCCCAGCCCTGGTTGCTTCTTAATTTATCTTATTACATGAACTGCTGCTTCATAATGAGACTTTTTGGGTACATGCATAAAATGACTTAGAGATTGCACTACATATTAAATGTCAGGTCTTATTATTGTGAGATACAAAAGCTTCCCCATGAGCCTTTGGTGGCTCGCCTTGTCCTCCTATAACTCATCTCCATTATTTGTGATTGTGCATGCATCAAACTTTGTAATTGTCAACTTCAAGTTCTGCTCCATTGGTGTCTCTTTAGGTTTAGAACCTGCTAGGCCTGCTTCAGATATCATTTCTAAGGCATATTTTCTTGGAAACATGAGAATTCCCTCATTTGACCTAGCAAACTTTATGTCTAAGAAATATATGACCTCCCCAAGTTCCTTCATCTTGAAATGTTGATGCAGAGCTTCCTGAGCAAGCTTTATTTCCTGCAAATCATTTTCTGTAACAAGAAGGTCATCTACATAGACACGTATCAGTACAAACTTGCTATCCACATTCTTGGTGAACAATGAATAGTCATGTTTACTTTGCTTAAAACCAGATAGAGACAAGGCTTGAGATAGTTTCAAATTCTACTGTCTAGATGCCTGCTTTAGCCCATAGAGGGATTTGAGTAGCCTACAAACATTATGCTTCCCCTGGCTACTAAGTCCTTGGGGTAAAGTCATAAAACTTCCTCTTCAAGATCTCCAGTCAAAAAGGCATTTTGGACATTCATTTGAAATACATGCTAGTGTTTAAGAGCTACAGTGGTAATGACAGCCCTCACAGTTGTTAGCTTAGTCACAGGGGAGAATGTATCATAGAAATCCTACTCCTCCTGTTGTGTGAAACCTTTAGCAACCAATCTGACCTTGAACATCTCCACAGTAGCATCTGCCTTGTATTTTATTTTATACACCCACTTGCGCCTAATGGGTGTCTTGCCAGTAGGTAAGTCAACCACGGTCCAAGTGTTATTTTGGTCTAAAGCCTCAATCTCAAGCTCCATAGCTTGAACCCAGTTGTTATCCTGACTAGCTTGATGGAAATAATAAGGTTCAATATCAGTAGAAAAAAAATAAGAAATGTTTTGAAAGTAGCAGAAAGATGAGAATAGGATACAAACTGTTCAATGGGATGAGAGATGGAAGAAGTAGATGGCAAGGGTGGATGGACATAATCAGACAAATAAGTGGCTTACTAGTTCTGCCTGATTTTCTAGGCTGAGAGATGACAGGCGAGACAGGTAGACTAAGATAAGCTGAAGTGTCATGATCAATGGAAGAATCAGAAGGTAAGTTGTCTGATGGATTAGAATCTTCAGAGGGAGGTGAATTGGTAGTGAATTAAGAGTTGGTAGGCTCTAAAGATGAAATTTGTGACCTGGTGATTGATGTTGAAGGAGTTGGAGTAGGTGTATTTGGTATAGAAGAGAAGGGTACATCATCCAATGTTGAAGATGGATTGAATGTATCAGAAGAAGCTGCAGGAATGTATGTGGAAGAGTCATGATGTGATGAAAGAAATTTTCCTTTTGGAAATTTGAAGGGAAAAATATTTTCCTTGAAGACAACATCTCGACTGACAAAGGTTTTTTCAGAATCAAGGTCATATAGTTTATAACCTTTCTGTGTAGAAGCATAGCCTAAAAGGACATCAGGGATGGACATTGGTAGAAACTTATCATGAAAATCAATTTTTGTAGCATAATAGAGGTAGCCTATTGTCCTTAGGTGATCAAGTTTAGGAGGACAACCATGAAAAGGCTCATAAGGAGTATTTTCATGTAGAACATTATTAGGCAGTCTTTTAATGATATAAGTGGTTGCTAGAATGCAGTCACCACATAGTTTCAAAGGAAGTACAACCTGAAACCTTAATGTTCTACCTACTTCAAGTATATGTCTATGCTTCCTCTCCACAACTTCATTTTGTTGGGGAGTATAGACACAACTACTTTGATGAACAATTCTGTTGGTTTGAAATAGAGTAGAGCAAAGAGAATTAAAAAACTCATAGCCATTATCAGACCTAAGAATCTTGATAGTAGAAGAGAATTGATTTTCTACTAAGCGAAGAAAATTGGATAAAAATCACATATACAACACTTTTCAGTCTTAAGATAAAGGTTTATGTCATTCTTGAAAAATCATCAACAAGAGTGAGAAAGTATCTATAACCATTGTAGGTATTCAATCTATAAGGACCCCACACATCCATATGAACAAGCTCAAATGAACATTTTGATTTTGAGATACTAGTAGGAAAAGGTAACCTAATTTGTTTAGCTAATGGACAAACATGACAGTTACAAGAATCTAAACTAGACAACATGGTCTTTATTGTAAGTGTTTTCTAGAGGACTGAATAAGGAGCATGACCAAATCTTTAATGTCACAACATAGTAGAGGAGGAAGTCTTGTGCGTTCCAAGGTGACTTATAATAAATATGAGACTTGTTAATCATGATTTAAATGATTTTATAGTCTTAATATTATTATATATGATGTTTGGATAGAAAATATAAAGTTTGGGAAAATCGGATTTAAGTTGCGAAAAAACCGACTAAGGATTTGCCTTGTAACAGAGCTTTGTGAGAAATATATTTTATGTTCTATATGAGGTCTTTTTGGGACATATTAAATACCAAATTTAAGGTCTTGGAATGTAGTTTCTAACGCTCTTAACCGTTCATTCATACGACAAATGAGAGGGTGCTAAGCTAGCACCTCTTTGACTTTTCAAAAGTTGATATATATGTCTTAACTCGTCTCTCTCTTTATTTTTACATAGAACCCGACCACAGAACACCATAGAACCTGTCCTTGAGCTCTCTAATAGTATTTCAAATAATACTAACATCTCGGGTACGAAATCGAGAAGCGATAATATCAGAACGATCCCTACAGCTTAAGTATCGCTATATCGCCTCTTTTTCTTTGTGGTTTGAGTTTTGGTATGTATTTAATAGTTAATAAAATGATAATTTCTGTATTTAAGTATTTAAATATCAAGAAAGGTTGATAAATTCTTTTTCTAATAGTTAGAACTCATGGGACGGTGATCGGAAGCCGTGAGTTCGATTTATTTCACTTTTAGTGGACTGTTTTATAGTCCACTCGTGTTGGCTTATTGTGCTGCTGATTTATGGAGTTTGGAAGGATGAAGGGCATAGATAAACTCCACATGTGGTAGGGTAGTAGGCTGGTAGCTCGTTGTTGCAATTTCAGTTTAATTGATAACTTATTGATTGGGTATATTATGGTATATTTGGGGGTTTTGTTGTATTGAAGGTCCCGAATTATAGTTGGATTGTTTTTTAGCTGTTGATTGTATTGTGTTTGTATCTCACCTATAGTAGGCTTGAGGGAGCAGTGAAATCAGGGGAAATGCTGCCTGTTTTATTTTAGAATCAAGTTATCATTTGAGATACGTGATATACCACCGCCATCTAAGTCGTACATGTATTTCTTTGTTATAGAGTTGGCGCGCTAGTTGTCGTAAACTTGTTGTTGAGTTACATTGACGACTTGAGGTATGTTAAGGCTATCCATACTTTCTTTTTGGCATGATCCATATGATACAAATGAAACGAGCAAACGTACAACTTTCATAAATGACTCTACTCATAGAAATACTAGGGGTGCCTATGTTCTTGATTCCCCATGTGTCCTATTATTATATATTCTATTCATGGGTCTCAGAAAAATACGTAAGTTGCTAAAGTTTATCCGAATGCATATTGATTTTATGACATTTCAAGAGATCTTATTGACTTACTTCCTTATGCATTGCATTCATTTATACATGTACATTGACTCATGACCAGATGGCGTTATATACGGGTATATTTTATATATATATATATATATATATATATATATATATATATATATATATGTGTGTGTGTGTGTGTGTGTGTGTGTGTGTGTGTGTGTGTGTGTGTATATGGGATATGGGGAAAGGTTATGACGTTATATACGCACCACCACCATCTGATCAGCTGGTATACGTTTATGATTTTGCCCACAGAGGCTGAGATGATATGATGGGATGCCCCCAGAGGCTTGATGATGTTATGTACGCATATACCTATGCATGATATGACATTTATACGCATACGCATGACATTATAAATATTTTCATGATTCACATAGCTATTCAGACTTACAGGTTGAGTTCTTTACTCCATGTTTCTTTCATGTCTATTATATACTAATTTGTATGCCTTACATACTCGGTACATTATTCGTATTGACGCCCCTATTGCCTGGGGACCTGCGTTTCATGCAGCAGGTGCAGCTAGACATGCTGACGATCCTCCATCTTAGGATCATTGCTCAGCGAGAGTTGGTGTGCTCCATTTGATCCGAAGCTGCTATTAAGTTTTGGTACGGTACTTTTGTATACATATAGATATGACATGACCTAGTCCCATCCTCTATACAGTTGTACACTCTATTAGTGGTCTGTAGATAGTCATGTATAGTTGGATAGTTTGTGGCCTTTTCGGCTCACCCTACCGTATATATATGTATGTATGTCTTTTGGGCATAGTTTCCCACGTATGTTGTTCATATGAATCAGTAGTTTATTTTCAGACGTTAGGCATGATCTACACTTATTCCATATTTATATCTTAAACATATGCTTAGGGGTGTTCGATTGGTAGCACTCGGGCACTCGTCACAGCCCATCGGCTTGGGTCGTGACAAAAGTGGTTTCAGAGCAGTTCCATCCTAGGGTTGTCTACAGACCGTGTCTAGTAGAGTCTTGTTTATGATTTTGTTGTGCACCACACTTATAAACAGGAGGCTCCAGGACATATAGGATGTTACCCTCCCTTCTTATTTTAGATCGTGCGATATAAGAATTCATTTTCCTAACGGTATGTTATGTTCTCAGCGATGCCCAAGAAAGCTACAGCCGCCCAGAAGGGCAAGTCCGTGGATGATGAGACTACAAGTCGAGCGCCACGAGTTACCAGGGCTCAGGGAGAGTCACATAATGAGACTCCATCTTAGACTTCACATACCCTACCCTCTCCGAAGGAGATCCGAGGGGCACCAGCACCAGCGCCAGCTCCAGTACCCCCAGCTCCTCAGCCAGATGCACCAGGTCAGGAGATGAGAGACGCTATTCAGCTATTGACTCGATTAATGGCCGCACAGGCTCGATGCCAGGAGGTAGGTATTGGTCATGCAGATAGGGCCATCAGTGCGAGAGTTCGTGATTTCATTAATTTGGACCCTCCGATATTCACTGGAGCAGATCAAAATGAGGACCCTCAGGTATTTATCGATAGGATGTAGAGGACTTTGAGGGTAATGAAGGCCACTGCGACTGAGTCAATTGAGCTAGCTTCCTATAGACTTCGAGATGTTGCAGTTAATTGGTACGAGTTTTGGGAGTTGTCTAGAGGTGAGGATGCCCTTCCAGCAGTATGGCAGGAGTTTACAAAGACTTTTCTTCGTCATTATTTGCCACCAAAGCTTAGACGGGCCAGAGTTGATAGGTTCTTGACCCTTCGACAGGGTAATATGAGTGTTCGGAAGTACAACCTTCAGTTTGATTCTTTGGCTAGGTATGCTCCCACTATTGTAACTAAGATGGAGGATCGGGTTCACCGGTTCGTGATGGGGTTGGAGTTGCACCTGCTTAATGACTGTATGTCGGTCTCACTTCATCCAGGCATTGATATTTCTCGTATTCAGGCATACGCTCAGGGTGTAGAGGAGCATAAGCAGAAGCAGAGGGCCGATCGTGAGCATGATAGTGGCCAGAGTAAGAGAGCGAGACTTTCAGGTCCTTCTGGTGAGTTTCGAGGTGGTCAGAGATAACAGTACACGAGGTATCCAGCCCACCCATCGGCTAGTGCACCCCCTCAGTTTGCCGGTAGGAGATTTGATCGTTCCATATATTCAGGGTCCAGATAGAGTTCCAGGGCCTCTAGTTCTCAGTACAGGGATGAGTCAAGTCAGATAAGGCCCTTTCCACGATGTGCTCAGTGTGGTAAGCAAAATGCTGGGCAGTGCCTTATAAGGTTGGGTGTTTGTTATACTTGTGGTTATCCAGGCCACATTATGAGAGATTATCCGATGAGAGGTGGTGCAGGTATAGTTCAGCCAGCGAGATCTGTAGCCAATTCGTCATCATCAGTACGCCCCCCTGGGCAAAGTTCACAGGCACCGACTGGTCGTGGTAGAGGCAGAAGTAGAGCATCTAGCTCGAGTGGTCCTCAGAACCGTATCTATGCCTTAGCGGGTCGACAGGATTATGAGTCATCACCTGATATTGCTACAAGTATATTATCATTCTCCTCATATGATGTATATGCATTGATTGATCCAGGTTCCACCTTATCGTACGTCACTCCATTGGTTGCTAGTAAGTTTGGGATAGAACCTGAGTTGATTGAACCTTTTGAGGTGTCTACACTTGTTGGGGATCTAGTGATAGCTAGACGGGTATATAAATACTGTATAGTAGTAGTTCATAGTCGTTCTACAATAGCCGACCTGATTGAGTTAGATATGGTGGAATTTGATGTTATAATGGGTATGGATTGGTTGGCTTCTTGTTATGCTAACGTTGATTGTAGATAAAAGATGGTTCGGTTCCAGTTTCCAGGGGAGCCGATTTTGGTGGAAAGGTAATACTGCATCGCCAAGAGGTAGAATTATTTACTATCTCAAGGCAAGGAAGATGATCAGAAAGGGCTATATTTATCACTTAGTTCGGGTACGGGATGTGAAAGAAGAGTCACCGACTCTTCAATCTATTCCGGTGGTTAATGAGTTTCCCGATGTTTTTCCCAATGAGCTGCCAGACCTTCTACCAGAGAGGGAGATTGAGTTTGCTATTGACATATTACCAGATACTCAACCGATATCTATTCCTCCTTATAGAATGGCACCTGCAGAGCTGAGAGAATTGAAAGAACAACTTAGGGATTTGCTTGAAAAAGGCTTTATCAGACCCAGTACATCATCGTGGGGAGCACCTGTGTTATTTGTGAGAAAGAAAGATGGTTCCTTGCGGATGTGTATTGATTACAGACAGTTGAATAAGGAGACGATCAAGAATAAGTACCCGCTCCCGAGGATTGATGATTTATTTGATTAGTTGCAGGGAGCCAGGTGTTTCTCGGAGATAGACTTGAGGTCAGGGTACCATCAGGTAAGGGTTAGAGAGAAAGATATTCCAAAGACATCATTCAGGACCAGATACTGGCACTTTGAGTTTCGTATTATGTCGTTCGGTTTGACCAATTCCCCATCAGTATTCATGGACTTAATGAATCGTGTGTTCAAAACCTTTCTAGATATGTTCATGATTGTATTTATAGATGATATTTTGATTTATTCTCGTTTAGAGGCTGAGCATGAAAATCATTTGTGTACTATGCTCACAGTTCTACAAGAAAGGAAGTTGTACGCAAAATTCTCCAAATGTGAATTTTGGTTGAATTCTGTAGCTTTCCTTGCATATATTATTTTAGGTGAGGGTATTCGGGTTGATACACAGAAGATTGAGGCAGTGAAGATTTGGCCTAGACCCACGACACCGACGGAGGTTCGTAGCTTCCAAGGTTTGGCAGGTTATTACAGGAGATTTGTAGAGGGTTTTTCTTCTGTTTCAGCACCATTGACAAAGTTGACTCAGAAGGCAACCAAGTTTCAGTGGACTGATACTTGTGAGTGGAGTTTCCAGGCATTGAAGGACAGATTGACTTCAACACCAGTTCTGACACTTCCAGAAGGGACCGATGGTTATGCTATCTATTATGACGCTTTGGGCGTTGGATTAGGTTGTGTATTAGTGCAGCATGGTAAGGTTGTCGCTTACGCTTCTAGACAACTAAGAAACCACGAGAAGAATTACCCGACCCACGATTTAGAGTTAGCCGCGGTGATTCATGCACTAAAGATGTGGAGGCACTATTTGTATGGCATTCATGCTGATATCTATACGGATCATAAGATCCTTCAATATATCTTCAAGCAAAAAGAATTGAATTTGCGCCAAAGGATATGGTTGGAGGTACTGAAAGACTATGACGTTGATATTTTATACCATCTGGGGAAGGCGAATATAGTAGCTGACGCCGTCAACTGTAGATCTATGGGTAGCCTGTCATATTTACAGTCAGAGAAGTGTGGGATAGCCCATGTGATTCATCATCTAGCTAGTCTTGGAGTTTGATTACTGGACTCAGGTGATACCAGAGTTACTATTCAGGACACGGCAACATCCTCTCTAGTAACTGAAGTGAAGGAATGCCAGTATGAAGATCCTGTGCTAGCTCACTACAGAGATGCAACCCCTCAAAAGGAGAAGACACCATTTGAGATTACAGGAGATGGAGTCCTCAAATATCGAGGTCGATTATGTGTTCCTGATGTGGCAGGGTTGGGCCAGCAGGTTATGGGATAAGCTCACTATTCTCATTATTCTATTCATCCAGGAGCGACGAAGATGTATCATGATATTAGGGGAATATACTGGTGGGACGGAATGAAGAAGGATATAGTAGAGTTTGTTGCTCAATGCCCTAATTGTCAGCAAGTTAAGATTGAGCATTAGAAATCCGGTGGATTATTGCAGGCTATAGAGATTCCGACTTGGAAATGGGAAATGATTAATATAGATTTCATCATAGGATTACCTCGTACCCAACATAAGTTCGATTCTATATGGGTTATTGTCGATAGACTTACAAAATCAACCCATTTTCTGCCTGTGAGGACTACGTATTCAGCAGAGAATTATGCAATGATTTACATTAGGGAGATAGTACAACTTAATGGTGTCCCTATATCTATTATTTCAGATAGAGGTGCTCAGTTTATAGCTAATTTCTGGAGGTCCTTCCAAAAAGGATTGGAAACTCAGATAAATCTTAGTACATCATTTCATCCCCAGACAGACGGTCAGACTGAACGTACTATTCAGACACTGGAGGATATGCTACAGGCTTATGTGATAGACTTCAGGGGTAGCTAGGATGATCATCTTCCACTTATTGAGTTCGCATATAATAATAGTTATCATTCCAGCATTCAGATGGCTCCATACGAAGCTCTTTACGAACGGAAGTGTAGGTCTCCTATAGGATGGTTCGAGATTGGGGAAACTAAGTTAGTAATACCAGAGTTGGTACAACAGGTAATTGAGAATATTAAGCTTATAAGGGAAAGGCTATTAGCAGCTCAAAGTCGTCAGAAGTCCTATACAGATAATCGACGCCGAGACTTGGAGTTTCAGGTAGACGACTGGGTATTCCTAAAGGTATCACCGATGAAAGGCATTATGAGATTCGGTAAGAAAGGAAAGATTAGCCATCGGTACATTGGACTTTATAAGATTATATGCAGAGTAGGCCAAGTAGCATATGAGTTAGACTTGCCTTCCAAATTAGAGTTTGTACATCTAGTTTTTCATATGTCTATGCTTCGCAAGTGTATTGGAGATCCTTCTAGAGTCGTTCCAATTAACGATGTTCAGGTCACAGAGCAACTATCATATGAGGAAGCTCCCATTGCTGTACTAGATAGACAAGTTCGGAGATTGAGAACTAAGGACGTAGTTTCAGTTAAAGTACTTTGGAGGAACAAGAATGTGGAGGAGATGACTTGGGAAGCTGAAGAAGACATGAAGTCTATGTATCCTCATTTGTTTCCGCTTTCAGAGGAGGATCGAACTGAGACATCACAGCCTTTAGGTACGTATATGGTACTTGATTCTTATGTTAGTTATTGTCATTGGTCATGTGAGGCCATTGGTGTTATTAATGATTGTGGCCTTATGCGGCTTTGTGTTGATGGGTTTTCTATCTAGCAGGTTGGTATTAGTACCGTTATAGAGGAGACTCTGCCAAAAATTTCTATAGATCTCTAGGAGTTTAACATTCAAGGACGAATGTTTCTAAGAGGGAAAATTGTTACACCATGTGCGTCCCAAGGTGACGTATAATAAATATGAGACTTGTTAATCATGATTTAAGTGATCTTAAAGGAATAATATGATTATATATGATGTTTGGATAGAAAATATAAAATTTGGGAAAAATCGGATTTAAGTTGCAGAAAAACCGACTAAGGATTTGCCTTGTAACAGAGCTTTTTGAGAAATAAATTTCGTGTGCTATATGAGGTCTTTTTGGGACATATTATATACAAAATTTAAGGTCTTGGAATGTAGTTTTCAACGCTCTTAACCGTTTATTCATACGACATCTGAATAAAAAGATATAAGCGTCGGAAGATGGGTGAATGAGAGGGTACCAAGCTAGCACCTCTTTGACTTTTCAAAAGTTGATATATATGTCTTAACTCGTCTCTCTCTTCATTTTTATAAAGAACCCAAGAACACCATAGAACCTGTCCTTTAGTTCTCTAATAGTGTTACAAAGAATACTAACATCCCGGGTACGAAATCGAGAAGCGATAACATCAGAACGATCCCTATGACGTAAGTATCACTATATCGCTTCTCTTTTTCTTTGTAGTTTGAGTTTTGGAATGTATTTAATAGTTAATAAAATGCCTAATTTCTGTATTTAAGTGTTTAAATATCAAGGAAGGTTGATAAATTCTTTTCCTAATAGTTAGAACTCACGGGACGGTGATCGGAAGCCGTAAGTTCGATTTATTTCACTTTTAGTGGACGGTTTTGAAGTCCACTCGTGTTGGCTTATTGTGCTGCTGATTTATGGAGTTTGGAAGGATGAATGACGTGTAGAAATGCCACATATAGTAGGGTAGTAGGTTGGTCACTCGTTGTTGCAATTTCAGGTTAATTGATAACTTATTGATTGGGTATGTTATGGTATATTTGGGGGTTTTGTTGTATTGAAGGTCCCGAATTGTAGTTGGGTTATTTTTGAGCTGTTGATTGTATTGTCTTTGTATCTCACCTATAGTAGGTTTGAGGGAGCAGTGAAATCAGGAGAAATGCTGCCCGTTTTATTTTAGAATCGAGTTATTATTTGAGATACGTGATATACCACCGCCATCTAAGTTGTACACGTATTTCTTTGTTATAGGGTTGGCGCGCTAGTTGTCGTAAGCTTGTTGTTGAGTTGCACTGACAACTTGAGGCATGTTAAGGCTATCCATTCTTTCTTTTTGGCATGATCCATATGATACAAACGAAACGAACAAATGTACAACTTTCATAAATGACTCTATTCATAGAAATACTAGGGGTGCCTATGTTCTGGATTCCCCATGTGTCCTATTATTATATATTCTATTCATGGGTCTCAGAAAAATACGTAAGTTGCTAAAGTTTATCCGAATGCATATTGATTTTATGACATTCCAAGAGATCTTATTGACTTACTTCCTTATGCATTGCATTCATTTATACATGTACATTGACCCATGACCAGATGACATTATATACGCATATATTATATATATATATATATATATATATATATATATATATATATATATATATATATATATATATATATATATATGGGACATGAGGAAAGATTATGGCGTTATATACGCACCACCACCACCTGATCAGCTGGTATACATTTATGATTTTGCCCAAAGAGGCTGACATGATATGATGGGATGCCCTCAGAGGCTTGATGATGTTATGTACGCATATATCTATACATGATATAATATTTATACGCATACGCATGACATTATAAATATTTTCATGATTCACAAAGCTATTCAGACTTGCAGGTTGAGTTCTTTACTCCATGTTTCTTTTATGCCTATTATATACTAATTTTTATGCCTTGCATATTCGGTACATTATTCATACTGACGCCCCTATTGACTGGGGGCTTGCGTTTCATGCCGTAGGTGCAGGTAGACATGCTGACGATCTCCATCTTAGGATCCTTGCTTAGCGAGAGTTGGTGTGCTCCATTTGATCCGGAGCTGCTATTGAGTTTTGGTACGATACTTTTGTATACATATGGGTATGATATGGCGCAGTCCCATCCTCTATACAGTTGTACACTCTGTTAGAGGTCTGTAGACAGTCATGTATAGTTGGATAGTTTGTGACATTTTCGGCTCGCCCTACCATATATATATGTATGTATGTCTTTTGGGCATAGTTTCCCACGTATGTTGTTCATATGAATCAATAGTTTATTTTCAGACGCTAGGCATGATCTACACTTATTTCATACTTATATCTTAGACATATGCTTAGGGGTGTTCGATAGGTAGCACTCGGGCACTCGTCACAGCCCATCGGCTTGGGTCGTGACATCTGGGTAGCAGTAGTCATACAAGTAGAGGTAGGTGATGCAACAAGCTTTGAAGGATTGAGGATGTAGAGTCCATCCTTGAGGCTACCAATCCCCCTCACCTTGCCACTGAAGAGGTCTTGAAAGAACCAAAAATCAGGATAAAAAAAGACTACACATTTTAACTTATTTGTATATCTGGACACAGATAACAAATTATATTGAAATTTAGGTAAGTAAAGTACATCATGTAGAGTTTAAGTGCTGGATAAAGTATAGGACCTCGTGTGTGTAATTTTAGTACTATCTCCATTTGGTAAGTGTACTGAGGTAGATTTGGAAGGAGGAACATGTTTAGCACAGGAAAATAGATCTAAGGAGGAAGCAATATGATTTGAGGCTCCCGTGTCAATGATCCACTTAACTTGGTCAGTAATTGAGTTACCCGTTATATTGGCCACATCTCCTAGTCCTTTCCTCTGTTGGTACTACTCAGGTGTGAAAATTGGAGTTGATGCATTGATCATCCCATTTATCATACCCAACTCTATCACTTCCTATGTGCTGAGCTTCATCTATTACACTCATATTATGTGCCACTGATGTGTGGTTGTCATTACCACCTCTTCTTTTGTTATTGAACTTAAAACTTGGTGGATACCCCATCAACTTATAGCATGTGTCCCTTTAATTTGCAATAATCACATAATAGATTTGCACCCTTCCTGTACTTCACATTCGAATTGTTTGCTGACACAAAAGAGCTACTCTCAGCACTCACAGGTCCACTTCCCGGAATTTTATTTTGTATACCATATCCACTACTTAACCTTTGGCTTTCCTCTTGAACTATCATCCAATATGCTTGGTCAATAAAAGGTATTGGCTGCATCGTCAGTATTTAACTACTTTAAGGTGCATAAGTGTCATTTAGTCCCATTAAAAATTTCATAAGTTTCTGTTGGCGAAGAAACTCAACAAAGGTTTTGGACTTTTCACAGTCACATGGTTGAGAAATTATCGACTCGAATTCATCCCAGAGGTCATTCAGATTAGAGAAGTAAACTGAAATACTAGAAATCCCCAGTGTCAAACAACTGATTTCCCTTTCATATGATACACTTTAGTGGCATTAACCTTGTTAAAATGACCCTTAAGTGCGTCCAAACCTTCTGTGCATTTGAGGAACACACAATTCCTTTTCTAAGTTCCTTGGCTATTATGTCTGAAATTGAAATTACGAGTCTGGTGTTTCAAATTTTAGACATTCAGATATGAAGTTAGGCTATATCGAAATCTAATTTCATACCTAAAGTTTGAAGTTCGAATGCAATTAGAGTTTAGGCGCTGAAGTGGAAAAGAAGCAGCATCATGAGCAATTTCAAACTTGCTAAAATTAACTAGATTTTAAATTAGATATGTTTTAAGAGGAAATAACGCATAATACCTATCAAGGCAAAAATAATTACTCGGTATTGCCCACTTGAAAATTAGTTACAATTCCCACCTATACAACACAAACTTATTACCGGACTATTCAATTTCCTATTTCCCCTTTAATTTGCTTTACCCCACATGAGGGGCATGTGGAAACTGCAAATCTATTCCCCTTTTTATTTTATTTTATGATTTGAATCACATTACTTTTGACAATCTTTCTATCTATGATATGTACTTTGACTGTAGAAACATATATTAATAATTATTTGAAAAATAAAAATAAAAATAAAATAGGATATTCGCAGTGAAAAAAATGGATAAGAGGAATAAGTTGATCGGAGAAACTCCCGGTTGTCGTGCATACCACAATTTCAAAAGGATTGTCCTGAATTTTTGTCCAATTGTTGTCCACATTTTTAATAAATAAATAATAATAATAATATTTATTAATATTAATAATATTTATTAACATTAATGGAATTCCATGGATGTATTATTCATTGCATTAGCTCTCATTGAGTTAATTAGATTATAAGTTAGTTGGAATATTTTTTGGTTGTATTAGCTACATTTAATTGGTACACTATTTGATTTTTCTTTAGTAATAGTAGAATAGTACAATATCTTGAATATTTTTAATTTTCCTTTATGCATGTGTATTATGTAATCATTTTAATTTTTTCTATATGCGTTTGTTTTATATAATAGTATTATAATACAATATCTTGAAATACATTCTTATATTAATATGTGGTACACTATTTTTTTATTTTTCTCTTTATGCGTGTGTATTATGTAATAATAGTATAGTCATATATAGTTTTCTGGAATTAATTAGTAGAACTGTATACCCTATTGGTATAATTATATGTCATATTGGTATCATATGGTAGTTGGAATATTTTTTGGTTGTTTTAGCTGCATTTTTAAGTGAATTCTATTCTGAAATGATTTATATGATCATATTTTGCTGTGTTGGATTTTCTTGTACCTATGGACATAGATTTTGTATATTATGTAATGGTTTTTATAATTTTATATGCAGCTGTTGGAATGACCCCATACAACTATATACCCTATTAGTATAGTTATATATTATATTGGTATCATATGCTAGTTGAATCATTTTTTGGTTGTATTAGCTGCATTTAATTGGTACACTATTTGATTTTCTTTTAATAATAGTAATATAGTACAATATCTTGAAATACTTTATTATATTAATATGCGGTACACTATTTTTTTATTTTTCTCTTTATGCATGTGTGCTATGTAATAGCAGTAAAATCATACAGTTGCCGGAAATTAACTAGTGAAGTTGTATACCATGTTGGTATAGTTATATGCCATATTGGTATCATATGTTAGTTTGAACATTTGTTTGGTTGTTTTAGCTGCATGTTTAAGTGATTACTATTCTGAAATTATTTATATGAACATGATTTGCAGTACTGAAATTTTTTTGTGCCGATGGACATAGATTATGTGTATTGTGTAATAGTTTTTATAGTTATAGGCAATTATTGGAAAGACCCCATACAACTATATACCATGTTAGTATACGAAATGAGCAAGCTGCTTTGCGAATATTTAGCTTACAATACGAGCATGTAATTTTCTCATACTTTTATTGCATCCTTTAATGTTTTGGTACAGTAGTATAATCGCAGATAGTTGTAGTAATATTCTAGAGAAATCATATACTCTATTGGTATACATATATATACCATATTAGTATCATATGGTTCTAGAAGTTTTTTTTGCTACTTATACTTTTATTGAATTTTTCAATATTTTAATATCATTTATATTCTAACTAGTATATATGGAGATTTGGTGGCCGTAGATTATATTTTCTTTCTCCATAATTGGTTATGTTACTGCTAATGGTAGAGTGTGTACTGATATTTATAGGGAAGGAGATCAAGGTATGCATGACAATCACTTGTTGATTCTTAGAATCTGATTATGTAATTTATGGTGTTCAGCAACAGTCAGTGTGATATTCAGTGAATTAGATCAAGTGACAACTGATATTATTTCAGTTTAATAATTGAATTTAAAAAAAAAGACAAAAGGTATATTATACTAGTTATATTTTTAAAAAAAGGTGAACAAATATTTACTATATCAGTTATTTTTTTTATTGTATAAAAAAAAAATGATAAAAAATAGTGAAAACAGTAAATGAAATTAGATTATGAAGAGAAAAAGAATATAAAAAAAAAGTTAAATGAAATTAGAAAAGGAAAAAAGAAAAAAAAAGGAAGAAAACAAGAAAAAAAGAAAAGGAGAAAAGAAAGAAAAAAGGAAAAAAAGAAAAGAAGCATAGAAATAAAAAAGAATTGGGAAAAAAAGAGAAAATTTCCCACAAAAATTACTATGGGTAGGAAATATAATTAGTTTGATGGGTAGAAAAATAAATGGGTAGGCAAGGGTAAATAATTTTATTTTTGTGGATAAGTGTGTCATTCTCCCATGTTTTAAATGAGAAAACATTGTAAAAATTGCACGGGGCGCCCTATTTGGTCACTCCCATTTAACCTATACCCACTTTTTAAAAAAGTTTTAACTTATACCCACTTTTTAAACAATTTCAGGCCTCTTTCTCCTCCTCCTTCTCCTTCTTCATTTTCTTTTTCTTCTCCTCCTTCTTCTTCTTCTTCGGGTGATATTAAACAACTTCAAGGAACTCATATTTCTGAACACAAGTAGGCACAAGTGCATCTTCTTCACATAAAGCGAAACTCTTGGATTCAGGAAACTTGGATTAATTGATGATTTGTCAGGAAAGTCACTATGGCAATTTTTTGATGAACCTACTGATATCTTCCTTCATGGTATGAGGATGGACGATGGAAAGTTCAAGTTGACTGCTTGAAATATTATCCAAAAGGACCCAAGCACTGAAGTGCATCCTCTAGGAGCTGAAATTCAGCAAATACTAAACAAATTTCAGCTCCTAAAATGCTGAAGTTCAGCATATACTAAACAAATTCAACTCTTAGAATGCTGAAGTTCAGCAATTACAAAACAAAAATTTCAGCCAAAATTGCTGAAGTTCAGCAATTATTGAACTGAAGTGCATCTTCTGGGAGGTGAAGTTCAGCAAATACTAAACAAACTTTAGCTCCTAAAATGCTGAAGCTCAGCGGATACTAAACAAACTTCAGTTCCTAGAATGCTGAAGTTCAGCAATTATAAAACAAAAACTTCAGCCAAAATTGCTGAAGTTCAGCAATTATTGAACTGAAGTGCATCTTCTAGGAGCTGAAGTTCAGCAGATACTAAACAAACTTCAGCTCCTAGAATGCTGAAGTTCAGCAATTACAAAACAAAAATTTCAGCCAAAATTGCTGAAATTCAGCAATTATTGAATTGAAGTTTTCCATTGCACTATGAACTGAAGTTTGCGTGATTGCCTTTGCAAGTCAGGCCAAACTTCAGGCAAAAATATCTGAAGTTTTGCTTTGATAAGACTACACTTTAGGCAAAACATTCTGAAGTTCAAACTTCAGACATAAATTTTTGCTACTTCAGGCCCGTATGTCTGAAGTTACCCGAAAAGTGGGTACGCTTGCAATTTTTTTGGTAAAGCAGATATAGGTTAAAAAGTGACCCAAAAATCGGGTATAGATGCAAATCCCCCGAAAACATTGGGGGTAAAACACGTCTTTAGGACCCAGCCCAAGTGCCTGTACAACTCTTGGGCTCCGCGCCAATTCACATTAGTCCAGGCCCATACTCGAAGTTGATTAACCCGACAAATGAGGTTAGAAATTGCCGTTTGTTTGTTGGAGAAAAACATTCAACTTATAAGTCTGTCTTAGTTAGTTAGAAATTCAGCCAACATTAAAGTTCATCAACAAGAGATCATATTTTTCTTTTTAAAACACTGTTTGATCTAGTCACATAACAAGCTTAAGTCTAGATTACTTTTAATATATATACACAGCTAGTGTTCGAATTTATGTGAGTTAAAAAATACTTACATTGAAGTTTGTTTGCGAACATAATGGTTCATTTACAACTTTACATGCTATAGCTGCTGGAAATGAAAGATAACAAAGGAAAATTAGAATGCTACGTGATCGGAAAAGTCAACAGCTTTTGGAACTTGGCCATGTTTTAAAATATAATAGTAATCCACGTAATGTTTTGCATTCCTAGCTATTAAATAAAAAAACAATTGTTGGTGATCCAGGGGCACAATGGGGACGCTAAACCACACGTGTGAAATGCTCCAATGGTAGATCTTTTGCTTGTTTTCAATACTTAAGGAACTTTTATAAATGAAAGCAACCGATTTATTTTTCCTTTAGAGACTGAAATTAAGCTTTATTCCTACAAAACACGTGAAACAAAACAAAAATATACCTATCACGCACGTCTTAGCTCAATCTCTAAAACATTTTAGGCGTGTCCTCATACTTGGTAAAACGAACACATATAATACTGTGACAGGCGTGTTGTGGGGTGGAGTGGCATGCTAGTTGCTACTTCTATAACCTAAATTCTAAAATAATGAGGTAGGAGACCACATTTCACGTGTTATCTGTTACTAAATCACGCGTCAAATGTCCTAACCGGTTCCTAATCCTTTCTATCTTATGCACATGCCAAGTCAACTGCTAAATATGCCAAGATTATAAAATGTTAGATTAATTGTATTATGTTTTTTTTGGTTTCTCATGTTAAATGTTCGATATCAATATTGAGCCCCTATCCAATTTGAATTTGCACCGCATAATATCTATTAAAGTAGAGAAGTATTTTATATTAAAACTTTTTTCATTCTCAAGACTCAAACTCAAAATTTTTAGGTAAAAATAAATACTCATATTCTAACTATTTCACCACAAACCTAATGATTAATTGTGTAATGGTACACCCACATGTTTATATATACATGCATCATTTTGATCCATCAAATCGAAGAATTTAACCTTGAGAGTTGCCAGCTAAAATGATGACGACAAACATATTATTACAATTAACTAGTACTAAAAATTATAAACAAGATATACGTGTTACATTCATAAATTGATTAAAAGATTTAGTCTCTGTTTGGACAATTTTGATTGAAGTTGAAATGAATATATTTGAAAATAAAGTAAAAAAAGTTTTTGGAAGTGTAAATAAATTTTCAAGTTCAAATTGAAATAATGAAATTATTTATGACCCTCAAATTTCTCATAATTATACAATCATCTTTTTTTTTTAATGGTCAAATAGACTAACGAGTGAAAGAAAGAGAGAATCTAAGCCACCACTGTCCTCTGCTACATTCCCAATAAACAAATCCTTTCCTTTTTCCTCGTGAGTATTCTCTCCCTTTCCCGATTTCTTCTTCTCCTCGTAAAAATGTCACTATCCGAAATTTTCACCTTCGGACCGTGATAACATCTAATATTTTACTTGCTAGGCAAGCCAACGTTAGAATAATATTATTTATTTTTAAAATAATTTTAAATTTATTAATAACAAGGAAACAAATGCGGAAGTAAGTTTGAAATATAATAAAATAATCCATAAAATAAAATAACGGTGTCTAAATACCATCCCAGAATTGGTGTCACAAATGCACGAGCTTTTAAAATAAATACAAATAAAGGTCTGAATAAAATAAAGTTGTTTGAAAATAAACACACAGCTAAAGTAAAATAGACGGGGACTTCAGAGCTGCGGACGCCATGCAGTTGTACCTCAAGTCTCCTCTGAATAGCTAAAATCCGAGCAAGTCTATGGTACGCCGCTGGGACCAACTCCAAACTCTGCACAAAAAGTGCAGATCTTGTGCAGAGTATAGTATCAGTACAACCGACCCCATATACTGTAAGTGTTGAGCCTAACCTCGACGAAGTAGTGACGAGGCTAAGGCGGGTTACTTACATTACATGTACGCAATATTAGTAACAACAACAATAATAGAAATGAATCAGGTAACTCATTTATAATAATTGAAGCCAACTCAGCAGTCATAACCAATTATCATTTTCATCAATTCTGTTGCAGCGTGCAACCCGCTCTCACAACATATTCACATTCAATTCTGTTGCAGCGCGCAACCCGCTCTCACAATATATTCACATTCAATTCTGTTGCAGCATGCAACCCGCTCTCACAATATATTCCTTTAATCAAATCTGTTGCGGCGTGCAACTCGATCCCCCAATATATATATATATATATGTATGTCGACTTTTTAATAAGTCTGTTGCGGCGTGCAACCCGATCCTCCAATATGGACTTTTCATAAGTCTGTTGCGGCGTGCAACCTGATCCTCCAATATTGACTTTTTAATAAGTCTGTTGCGGCGTGCAACCCGATCCTCCAATATATATCCTTTTCAATCAATTCTGTTGCAGCGTGCAACCCGCTCCTCCAACATATTCATTTACCAATTCTTATAGAAGAAATTTTTCCGATAAATATAATAATTAATATAAAACTATAAAATAACAATCATACAATAATTATCATTTAATTATGAAACAAAGAATGACAAATAGTAAATTATTATGGAAATCAGGGAGAAAATAGGCAGTTTAATATTTAATATGTTAAATGTCAAATAACAATTGAGACACATAATTCAAATAGCATGTAACAATTAATACAAGAATTCAAGGATTAATGTTTGACAAAGAATAAGAGAGAAATAATTATTATAATAATTAATTCATGATTTAAAACAATTTATGATTTTTTTAGTAAGTAAGCAAAAAGTCAATTTGACGACGTATAGACACTAGTTACCTCGCCTATACGTCGTTCACATGCATTTCACATAACAAATAATTTAAGAGTTCTATTCCCTCAAGTCAAGGTGAACCCTGACATTTATCTCGCTTTGCAAATTCCAATCATTTATTCAACCACAATTTTTCCTTTTAAATTTGCCTCCTAAAGTTTCAAATCTATCCACAAACAATTCAATACATTCAATACTAATCATAGGAATTAATTCCATATGAATTTACATATTTTTCGGATAAAAATCCAAAATTCAATAAAATATTCGACAGTGGAACCCACATCTCAAATCTCGAAAAAACTCACGAAATCCGAACACCCATTCCGAGACGAGTCCAACCATACAAAAATTATCCAATTCCGATGTCAAATGGACCTTCAAATCTTAAATTTTTGTTTTTGGAAGATTTTATAAAAATCTGATTTTTCCTCCATAAATTCACGGATTCATGATATGAGTATGAAATCATGAAATATAATCAATATAGGATAAGGAACACTTACCCCAATATTTTCCCGTGAAAATCGCCCAAAATCGCCTCTTGAGATTTTAGGTTTTGAAGATTTGGGAAATGAATCAAAAATCCTGTCCAAAAGTCATTTTGTTCAGCTGCAGGTGTCACAATTGCGATATGAGCTTCGCAAATGCGAAGAAACACTCGCAATTGTGATGCCCTTCACAATCCCGCTGCCTTCGCAAATGCGAAGATTATGTCGCATTTGCGACAATTGGACCTTGGCAATTGCGAAGATAAACTCGCAATTGCGAGAACTGCTGGCCTAGGCTTTCTTCGCAATTGCAATAAAAATCTCGCAATTGCCATACCTGCTTGGTTCGCATTTGCGATGCCTGATCTCGCAATTGCGAGATCAGAGGTCTGCAACAGGTTCAGTTATACCAGCAAAATGTTTAAGTTCAAAATAACCCGTGGCCTATCCGAAACTCACCCGAGCCCCTCGGGACCTTATCCAAATATCCTAACAAGTCCCGTAACATAATACGGACTTACTCGGGGTCTCAAATCACATCAAATAACATCGAAATTGCAATACGCACCTCGATTCGGACTTTGAGTTTTAAACTTTTCCATTTGCGAATCTCGTGCCAAAACATATTAAATGAATCCGGAATGACTTCAAATATATCACATAAGTCATAAATGACATAACGGAGCTATTCACTTTTCTAGAATCGGATTCCGGCTCCGATATCAAAAAGTCAACCCCGTGGTCAAACTTGGAAATCTTAGCCTTTAAATTACTAGTTTCCGTTAAATGGTCATAACTTGAGCTAGGGACCTCCAAATTAAATTCCGGGCATACGCCCAAGTCTCAAATCACGATACGGAGCTATTGGAACTATCAAAACACTAATCTGTGTCCGTTTGCTCAAAATATTGATCAAAGTCAACTCATTTGAGTTTTAAGGCTCTATTTCACATTTTAATCCATTTTTTACATGAAAACTTTACGAAAAATTGTACGGACTGTGCACGCAAGTCGAGAAATAATAAATGGTACTTTTTGAGGTCTTAGAATACAGAATTACTTATTAAATATAAAGATGATATTTTGAGTCATCACATTCTCCACCTCTAAAACAAACGTTCGTCCTTGAACGAAGTTAGTACCTGAGCTGGAGAAAAGGTGTGGATATTTACTCCGCATGTTCGACTCGGTTTCCCAGGTAGATGCCTCTACCGTCTAACCTCTCTATTGCACCCGAACTGAAGGATAACTCTTAGACCTCAACTGTCGGACCTACCGGGCTAGAATAACCACCGGCTCTTCCTCGTAAGTCAAATCTTTGTCCAATTGGACTGAGCTGAAATCTAACACATGGGACGGATCACCATGAGATTTCCGGAGCATAGACACATGGAACACCGGATGAACCGCTGATAAACGAGGTGGTAATGCAAGCCTGTAGTCTACTTCACCCATCCTTTCAAGAATTTCAAAGGGTCCGATATACCTAGGGCTCAACTTGCCCTTCTTTCCGAACCCCATTACACCTTTCATAGGTGAAACCCGAAGCAATATTCTTTCTCCAACCATGAATGTAATATCACGAACTTTACGGTCGGCATAACTCTTTTGCCTAGACTGAGCTGTGCGAAGTCGATCCTGAATAATCTTGACCTTATCCAAGGCATCCTGTACTAAATCGATACCCAATAACCGAGCCTCTTCCAGTTCAAACCAACCAACTAGCGATCAGCATCGCCTTCCGTATAATGCCTCATATAGAGCCATCTGAATGCTTGACTGGTAGCTATTATTATAAGCAAACTCCGCAAGTGTCTAGAAATGATCCCAAAAACCTCCAAAGTCTATAACAAAAGCACGAAGCATATCTTCCAATATCTGAATGGTGCGCTCTGACTGTCCGTCTGTCTGTGGATGAAATGCTGTAATCAACTCAACCCGCGTGCCTAACTCATGCTGTGCAACCCTCCAAAAATGTGAGGAAACTGCGTACCTCGATCTGAAATAATAGACACGGGCACACCGTGAAGGCGGACAATCTCACGAATGTAAATTTCAGCTAACCTCTCTGAAGAATAGGTAACTGCCACTGGAATGAAATGTGCTGACGTGGTCAACCTGTCCACAATGACCCAAACTGCGTCAAATTTACTCTGCGTCCGTGGGAACCCAACAACAAAATCCATAGTGATACGCTCCCACTTCCACTCAGAAATTTCTAACTTCTGAAGCAAACCACCAGGTCTCCGATGCTCGTACTTAACTTGCTGACAATTCAGACACCGAGCTACATATGCAACTATATCCTTTTTCATTCTCCTCCACCAATAATGTTGCCGCAAATCTTGGTACATTTTGGCAGTACCTGGATGAATAAAATACCTGAAAATGTGTGTTTCTTCAAGAATTAATTCACAAAGTCCATCCACATTAGGCACACAAATACGACCCTGCATTCGCAGAACCCCATCTTCCCCCACAACAACCTGTTTGGCATCACCGTGCCGCACCGTGTCCTTAAGGACAAGTAATGAGGATCATCATACTGCCTCTCTCTAATGCGCTCATATAAAGAAGACCGAGCGACTGTGCAAGCTAAAACCCGACTGGGTTCTGAAACATCTAACCTCACGAATAGATTAGCCAAAGTCTAAACATCTGCAGCTAATGGCCTCTCACCAATCGGAATATACGCAAGACTACCCATACTCACAGCCTTTCTACTTAAAGCATCGGCCACCACATTGGCCTTTCCGCGGTGATACAAAATGGTGATATCATAGTCTTTCAACAACTCCATCCATCTTCTCTGCCTCAAATTAAGATCCTTTTGTTTGAACAGATAATGAAGGCTACGATGATCAGTAAATACCTCACACGAGACACCGTAGAGGTAATGCCTCCAAATCTTCAGCGCATAAACAATGACTGCCAATTCTAAGTCATGAACATGATAATTTTTCTCGTGAACTTTCAACTGCCGCGACACATATGCAATTACCTTGCCATCTTGCATTAATACTGTACCAAGCCCAATGTGAGATGTGTCACAGTATACCGTATACGATCCTGAACCTGTGGGTAATACTAACACTGTCGCCGTAGTCAAAGCGGTCTTGAGCTTCTGATAGCTTATCTCACACTCGTCTGACCATCTGAATGGGACACCTTTCTGGGTCAATCTGGTCAATGGGCTTGCTATAGATGAAAACCCTTCCACGAACCAACGATAATAACCTACTAAACCCAAGAAACTCCGGATTTCTATAACTGAAGTAGGTCTAGGCCAATTCTGAACAGCCTCAATCTTCTTAGGATCCACCTTTATGCCTTTTGCCGATACAACATGCCCCAAAAAGGCAACTGAGTCTAACCAAAACTCATATTTTGAAAACTTGGCATATAACTGATTATTCTTCAAGGTGTGAAGCACACTTTGAATATAACATAATAAGGAGACAGCCAATCCATACCCAAGATGACATCAAAATTTACCATATCAAGAAGTAGAAGATCCACACTAGTCTCAAGTTTACCAATAGTAACCACACACGAACGACATACATGATCTACTACAACAGAGTCTCCCACCAGTGTAGATACACACACAGAAGCACTCAGAGAATTACAAGGCACAACCAAATATGAAGCAAAATAGAAGGACACATAGGAATAAGTAGATCCTGGATCAAATAGAACTGAAGCATCTCTATGGCAAACTGGAATAATACCTGTGATCACAGCATCAGATGACTCGGCCTCAGGCCTAGCTGGAAAAGCATAAAATCGGGGCTGGGCCCCACCACTCTGAATTGCATCTCTGGGACGGCCTCTAACTGGTTGGCCTCCACCTCTAACGGTCTGACCTCCACCTCTAATGGCCTGACCTCTACCTCTAGCTGTTGACCCCTACCTTTAGATGGCTGAGCAGGCAGTGAAGCAACCGGTGCCGGTATGATGGCACGAGAATCTTGCCGAGATCTGTTACTCGCCAATCTAGGGCAATACCTCCTGATGTGACCAATGTTTCCACATTCATAACACCCATCCTGATACCGTGGCTGCTGAAACTGAAGCTGACCCGAATGGGCCGGATAACCACTGTAGTAACTCTGGAGTTGTGGTGCACTGATAGGAGCTGAATGTGCACTTAATACTGGCTGCCCAGAGTAAGGTATAATAGGACTAAAACTCCCTGAAGCACCGGGAGATGCATGAAGTGCTGAATGAAACGATCTGGGAGGATGAACCCTACCAAAATTACCCCTGCCTCCAGACGAGGCACCACTGAAACCACCGAACTGACGAGACCTCTTCCCTCTCTCCTGTGCAAGAACCATCTTGATCCTCCTGGCGACATTAGCAGCCGCCTGAAAAGAAATCTCACTTTCGGTTTCCTTGGCCATCTGAAGTCTGATAGGGTGAGTGAGTCCCTCAATAAACCTCCTCACTCTCTCTCCCTCCGTAGGTAGTAAAAGGAGAGCATGAAGGGCCAAATCCACAAAACGGGACTCATACTGAGTAAGAGTCATACTGCCGTGCTGTAGATGCTCAAATTGCTTGCAGAATTCCTCTCTCAGTGTCATAGGGAGGAACTTCTCCAGAAATAGCTGAGAGAACTACTCCCAGGTAAGTGCAGGTGATCCGACTAGTCGGGTCAATGTGTAATATCTCCACCACCTCTTGGCAGAACCCGTCATCTGGAATACAGCAAAATCAACTTCATTAGTCTCAACTATACCCATGTTCCGCAGCACTTCATGGCAGCGTTCAAGATAATCCTGTGGGTCCTCAGAAGGTGTACCACTGAAGTGAACTGGAAAGAGCTTGGTAAACTTATCCAGTCTTAATAAGGCCTCAAAAGACATGGCAGGCCTATCACCGGTTTGTGCCGCAATAACTGGCTGAACTACCCCAACTGGCGGGGCTGCTGGAGCCTGATTCTGGGGAGTCATCTGCTCCGGAGCGGGAGTAGTGGTAGTTTGTGCTCCTCCCCAAGCCTGTGAGACGGCTGGTGCCACTGGAAATGTACCATTCTGGGCCACGCCCTCCATAAGACTTACCAAACGGACTAGAGCATCCTGAAGTACTGGAGTGGCTATGAATCCTTCCGGGACCTGAACTGGTCCAACTGGTACATTCTGAACTGGAACCTCCTCCTGAAGGTCCACCTTAGGTTCTACAACAGGTGCAGCTGCTTGAACTCTGGACTGAGCTCTACCTCGGCCTCTGCCTCGGCCTCTAGCACGACCTCGGCCTTAACCTCTACCCCTGGCCATAGTTTCCACCGAGGGTACTGGTCCCTGGCTATCGGTAGAGGTATTACGTGTGCTCACCATCTGCGAGAGAATAAGAGTATAATGGTTCAATCATCGATGATAGAATAAAATCGCACGACAGAATAAGAAAGAAGTGATATTTTTCCTAAACTTCATAACCTCTAAGGGATAAGTACAGACATCTCCGTACCGATCCTTCAGACTCTACTAAGCTTGCTCGTGACTCGTGAGACCTATGTAACCTAGTGCTCTGATACCAACTGTCACGACCCGAAATTCCAACCTTCGGACCGTGATGGCGCCTAACATTTCACTTGCTAGGCAAACCAACGTTAGAATAATATTATCTATTTTTAAAATAATTTTAAATTTATTAATAACAAGGAAGGAAATGCGGAAGCAAGTTTGAAATATAGTGAAATAATCCATAAAACAAAATAACGGTGTCTAGATACCATCCCAGAATTAGTGTCACAAGTGCACGAGCTTCTAAAATAAATACAAATAAAGGTCTGAATAAAATAAAGCAGTCTGAAAATAAACACACAGCTAAAGTAAAATAGTCTGAATAGCTGTAATCCGAGCAAGTCTATGGTACGCCGCTGGGACCAACTCCAAAATCTGCACAAGAAGTGCAGATCTTGTGCAGAGTATAGTATCAGTACAACCGACCCCGTGTACTGGTAAGTGCTGAGCCTAACCTCGACGAAGTAGTGATGAGGCTAAGGCGGGTCAATTATATTACCTGTACGCAATATTAATAACAACAACAATAATAGAAATGAATCAGGTAACTCATTTATAATAATTGAAGCCAACTCAGCAGTCATAACCAATTATCATTTCCATCAATTCTGTTGCAGCGTGCAACCCGCTCTCACAACATATTCACATTCAATTCTGTTGCAGTGTGCAACCCGCTCTCACAATATATTCACATTCAATTATGTTGTAGCGTGCAACCCGCTCTCAAAATATATTTCTTTAATCAAATCTGTTGCAGCGTGCAACCCTATCCCCCAATCGATCCCCCAATATATATATATATATATGTATGTCGACTTTTTAATAAGTCTGTTGCGGCGTGCAACCCGATCCTCCAATATGGACTTTTCATAAGTCTGTTGCGGCGTGTAACTCGATCCTCCGATATTGACTTTTTAATAAGTCTGTTGCGGCGTGCAACTCGATTCTCCAATATTGACTTTTTAATAAGTCTGTTGCGGCGTGCAACCCGATCCTCCAATATATATCCTTTTCAATCAATTCTGTTGGCGTGCAACCCGCTCCTCCAATATATTCATTTACCAATTCTTATAGAAGAAATTTTTCCGATAAATACAACAATTAATATAAAACTATAATACAACAAGCATACAATAATTATGATTTAATTATGAAACAAATAATGAAAAATAGCAAATTATTATGGAAATGAGGGAGAAAATAGGCAGTTTAATATTTAATATGCTAAATGTCAAATAACAATTAAGACACATAATTCAAATAGCATGTAACAATTAATGCAAGAATTCAAAGATTAATGTTTGACAAAGAATAGGAGAGAAATAATTATTATAATAATTAATTCATGATTTAAAATAATTTATAATTTTTCAAGTAAGTAGGCAAACAGTCAATTTGACGACGTATAGACACTCGTCACCTCGCCTATACGTCGTTCACATGCATTTCACATAACAAATAATTTAAGGGTTCTATTTCCTCAAGTCAAGGTTAACCCCGACACTTAACTCGCTTTGCAAATTCCAATCAATTATTCAACCACAGCTTTTCCTTTTAAATTTGCCTCTGAAAGCTTCAAATCTATTCACAAATAATTCAATACATTCAATACTAATCATAGAAATTAATTCCATATGAATTTACATATTTTTCGGATAAAAATCCGAAATTCAATAAAATATTTGACAGTGGGACCCACATCTCAAATCTCGAAAAAACTCACGAAATCCGAACACCCATTCCGAGACGAGTCCAACCATACAAAAATTATCCAATTCCGATGTCAAATGGACCTTCAAATCTTAAATTTTTGTTTTTGGAAGATTTTATAAAAATCTGATTTTTCCTCCATAAATTCACGGATTCATGATATGAGTATGAAATCATGAAATATAATCAATATAGGATAAGGAACACTTACCCCAATATTTTCCCGTGAAAATCGCCCAAAATCACCTCTTGAGGTTTTAGGTTTTGAAGATTTGGAAAATGAATCAAAAATTCCGCCCAAAAGTCATTTTGTTCAGCTGCAGGTGTCGCAATTGCGACCTGAGCTTTGCAAATGCGAAGAAACACTCGCAATTGCGATGCCCTTCACAATCTCGCAGCCTTCGCAAATGAGAAGATTATGTCGCATTTGCGACAATTGGACCTTCGCAATTGCGAAGATAAACTCGCAATTGCGAGAACTACTGGCCTAGGCTTTCTTCGCAATTGCGATAAAAATTTCGCAATTGCCATACCTGCTTGGTTCGCATTTGTGATGCCTGATCTCGCAATTGCGAGATCAGAGGCCTGCAACATGTTCAGTTATACCAGCCAAATTTTCTAAATTCAAAACATCTCGTGGCCTATCCGAAACTCACCCGAGCCCCTCGGGACCTTATCCAAATATCCAAACAAGTCCCGTAACATAATACGAACTTACTCGGGGTCTCAAATCACATCAAATAACATCGAAATTGCAATTCACACCTCGATTCGGACTTTGAGTTTTAAACTTTTCCATTTGCGAATCTCATGCCAATACATATTAAATGAATCCGGAATGACTTCAAATATAGCACATAAGTCATAAATGATATAACGGAGCTATTCACTTTTCCAGAATCGGATTCCGACTCCGAAATCAAAAAGTCAACCCCGTGGTCAAACTTAGAAATCTTTAGCCTTTAAATTACTAGTTTCCGTTAAATGGTCATAACTTGAACTAGGGACCTCCAAATTAAATTCCGGGCATACGCCCAAGTTCCAAATCACGTAACAGAGCTACCGGAACTATCAAAATACTGATCCGTATCCGTTTGCTCAAAATGTTTACCAAAGTCAACTCAGTTGAGTTTTAAGGCTCTATTTCACATTTTAATCCATTTTTTACATGAAAACTTTGTGAAAAATTATACGGACTACGCACGTAAGTCGAGGAATGATAAATGGTGCTTTTCGAGGTCTTAGAACACAGAATAACTTATTTAATGTAAAGATGACATTTTGAGTCATCACATTCTCCACCTCTAAAACAAACGTTCGTTCTCGAACGGAGTTAGTACCTGAGCTGGAGAAAAGGTGTGGATATTTACTCCGCATGTCCGACTCGGATTCCCAGGTAGATGCCTTTACCGGCTGACCTCTCTATTGCACCCAAACTGAAGGATAACTCTTAGACCTCAACTGTCGGACCTGCCGGGCTAGAATAGCCACCGGCTCCTCCTCGTAAGTCAAATCTTTGTCCAATTGGACTGAGCTGAAATCTAACACATGGGACGGATCACCATGATATTTCCGGAGCATAGACACATGGAACACTGGATGAACCGCTGATCAATGAGGTGGTAATGCAAGCCTGTAGGCCACTTCACCCACCCTTTCAAGAATTTCAAAGGGTCCGATATACCTAGGGTTCAACTTGCCCTTCTTTCCGAACCTCATTACACCTTTAATAGGTGAAACTCGGAGCAATATTCTTTCTCCAACCATGAATGCAATATCACGAACTTTATGGTCGGCATAACTCTTTTGCCTAGACTGAGCTGTGCGAAGTCGATCCTGAATAATCTTGACCTTATCCAAGGCATCCTGTACCAAATCGGTACCCAACAACCGAGCCTCTCCCGGTTCAAACCAACAAACTGGCGATCGGCATCGCCTTCCGTATAATGCCTCATATAGAGCCATCTGAATGCTCGACTGGTAGTTATTATTATAAGCAAACTCCGCAAGTGGCAAGAAATGATCCCAAGAACCTCCAAAGTCTATAACACAAGCGCGAATCATATCTTCCAATATCTGAATGGTGCGCTCTGACTGTCCGTCTATCTGTGGATGAAATGCTGTACTCAACTCAACCAGCGTGCCTAACTCACGTTGTACAACCCTCCAAAAATGTGAGGCAAACTGCGTACCTCGATCTGAAATAATAGACACGGGCACATCGTGAAGGCGGACAATCTCACGAATGTAAATTTCAGCTAACCTCTCTGAAGAATAGGTAACTGCCACTGGAATGAAATGTGCTGACGTGGTCAACCTGTCCACAATGACCCAAACTGCGTCAAATTTACTCTGCGTCCGTGGGAGCCCGACAACAAAATCCATAGTGATACGCTCCCACTTCCACTCAGGAATTTCTAACTTCTGAAGCAAACCACCAGGTCTCTGATGCTCGTACTTAACTTGCTGACAATTCAGACACCGAGCTACATATGCAACTATATCCTTTTTCATTCTCCTCCACCAATAATGTTGCCGCAAATCTTGATACATTTTGGCGGTACCTGGATGAATAGAATACCTGAAACTGTGTGCTTCTTCAAGAATTAATTCACAAAGTCCATCCACATTAGGCACACAAATACGACCCTGCATTCGCAGAACCCCATCTTCCCCCACAACAACCTGTTTGGCATCACCGTGCCGCACCGTGTCCTTAAGGACAAGTAAGTGAGGATCATCATACTGCCTCTGTCTAATGCGCTCATATAAAGAAGACCGAGCGACTTTGCAAGCTAAAACCCGACTGGGTTCTGAAACATCTAACCTCACGAACTGATTAGCCAAAGTCTGAACATTTGCAGCTAATGGCCTCTCACCAACCAGAATATACGCAAGACTGCCCATACTCACAACCTTTCTACTCAAAGCATCGGCCACCACATTAGCCTTTCCGGGGTGATACAAAATGAGGATATCATAGTATTTCAACAACTCCATCCATCTTCTCTGCCTCAAATTAAGATCCTTTTGTTTGAACAGATACTAAAGGCTATGATGATCAGTAAATACCTCACACGAGACACCGTAGAGGTAATGCCTCCAAATCTTTAGCGCATAAATAATGGCTGCCAATTCTAAGTCATGAACATGATACTTTTTCTCGTGAACTTTCAACTGCTGTGACATATATGCAATTACCTTGCCATCTTGCATTAATACTGCACCAAGCCCAATGTGAGATGCGTCACAATATACCGTATACGATCCTGAACCTGTGGGTAATACCAACATTGGCGCCGTAGTCAAAGCGGTCTTGAGCTTCTGAAAGCTCATCTCACACTTGTCTGACCATCTGAATGGGATACCTTTCTGGGTCAATCTGGTCAATGGGCTTGCTATAGATGAAAACCCTTCCACGAACCGACGATAATAACCTGCTAAACCCAGGAAACTCCGGATTTCTATAACTGAAGTAGGTCTAGGCCAATTCTGAACAGCCTCAATCTTCTTAGGATCCACCTTTATGCCTTTTGCTGATACAACATGCCCCAAAAAGGCAACTGAGTCTAACCAAAACTCACATTTTGAAAACTTGGCATATAACTGATTATTCTTCAAGGTGTGAAGCACACTTCGAAGATGTTGCTCATGTTCCTCTCGACTGCTGGAGTAAATTAAGATATCATCAATGAATACAACCACAAAAGAATCCAATTAAGGCTTGAACACCCGATTCATCAAATCCATAAATGCTGCTAGGGCATTTGTCAACCCAAATGACATCACTAGGAACTTGTAATGCCCATACCGAGTTCGAAAAGCTATTTTAGGGACATCAGATGCCCTAATCTTCAACTGATGGTAACCAGACCTCAAATCGATCTTCGAAAATATCTTGGCACCCTGAAGCTGATCAAATAAGTCATCAATTCTTGGCAGCAGATATTTGTTTTTGATAGTGGCCTTGTTCAATAGCCGATAATCTATACACATCCGCATAGAGTTATCTTTCTTCTTTACAAATAAAACTGGTGCACCTTAGGGCGAGACATTGGGTCTAATGAATCTCTGATCAAGCAAGTCTTATAACTGCTCTTTCAATTCTTTCAACTCTGGCAGGGCCATACGGTATGGGGGAATAGAAATGGGCTGAGTGCCCGGAGCCAAATCAATACAGAAGTCAATATCTCTGTCGGGTGGTATCCCCAGCAAATCTGCAGGAAATACTTCTGGAAATTCACGAACAACTGGTACTGAGTCCATAGAAGGGACATCCGCACTGGGATCGCGAATATAAGCCAAATAGGCTAGATATCCTTTATCTACCATACACCGAGCTTTCATATAAGAAATAACCCTACTGGCAGAATGGCCAGGAGTTCCTTTACACTCTAACCGAGGTAACCCCGACATAGCTAGGGTCACTGTCTTGGCATGACAGTCCAATATTGCATAATAAGGAGACAACCAATCCATACCCAAGATGACATCAAAATCTACCATATCAAGAAGTAGAAGATCCGCACTAGTCTCAAGTTTACCAATAGTAACCACATACGAACTATAGACATGATCTACTACAACAGAGTCTCCCACCGGTGTAGATACACACACAGAAGCACTCAGAGAATCATAAGGCACAACCAAATATGAAGCAAAATAGGAGGACATATAGGAATAAGTAGATCCTGGATCAAATAGAACTGAAGCATCTCTATGGCAAACTGGAATAATACCTGTGATCACAGCATCAGATGAATCGGCCTCAGGCCTAGCTGGAAAAGCATAAAATCGGGGCTGGGCTCCACCACTCTGAACTGCATCTCTGGGATGGCCTCTAACTGGCTGGCCTCCACCTCTAATGGCCTGACCTCTACCTCTAGCTGGCTGAGCAGGCGGTGAAGCAACTGGTGCTGGTATGATGACACGAGAATCTTGTCGAGATCTGTTACTCGCCAATCTAGGGCAATACCTCCTGATATGACCAATGTTTCCACATTCATAACACCCATCTGGATGCCGTGGCTGCTGAAACTGAGGCTGTCCCAAATAGGCCGGATAACCATTGTAGTAACTCTGGAGTGGTGGTGCACTGATAGGAGCTGAATGTGCACTGAATACTGGCTGCCCAGAGTAAGGTATAATAGGACTGTGACTCCCTGAAGCACCGGGAGATGCATGAAGTGCTGAATGAAACGGTCTGGGAGGATGACCCCTACCAAAATTACCCATGCCTCCAGACGAGGCATCACTGAAACCACCGAACTGACGAGACCTCTTATCAGACCTCTGCCCTCTCTCCTGTGCAAGAACCATCTCGATCCTCCTGGCGACATTAGCAGCTGCCTGAAAAGAAATCTCACTTTCGGTTTCCTTGGCCATCTGAAGTCTGATAGGGTGAGTGAGTCCCTCAATAAACCTCCTCACTCTCTCTCCCTCCGTAGGTAGTCAAAGGAGAGCATGACGGGCCAAATCTACAAAACGGGACTCATACTGAGTAAGAGTCATACTGCCCTGCTGTAGACGCTCAAATTGCTTGCGGAATTCCTCTCTCAGTGTGATAGGGAGGAACTTCTCCAGAAATAGCTGAGAGAACTGCTCCCAGGTAAGTGCAGGTGATCCGACTGGTCGTGTCAATGTGTAATCTCTCCACCACCTCTTGGCAGAACCCGTATTCTGGAATACAGCAAAATCAACTTCATTGGTCTCAACTATACCCATGTTCCGCAGCACCTCATGGCAGCATTCAAGATAATCCTGTGGGTCCTCAGAAGGTGTACCACTGAAGTGAACTGGAAAGAGCTTGGTAAACTTATCCAGTCTCAATAATGCCTCAAAAGACATGGCGGGCCTATCACCGGTCTGTGCCGCAACAACTGGCTGAACTACCCCAACTGGCGGGGCTGCTGGAGCCTGATTCTGGGGAGTCATCTGCTCCGGAGCGGGAGTAGTGGTAGTTTGTGCTCCTCCCCCAGCCTGTGAGACGGCTGGTGCCACTGAAAATGTACCATTCTGGGCCACGCCCTCCATAAGACTTACCAAATGGACTAGAGCATCCTGAAGTACTGGAGTGGCTATGAATCCTTCCGGGACCTGAACTGGTCCAACTGGTACATTCTGAACTGGAACCTCCTCCTGAAGGTCTACCTTAGGTTCGACAACAGGTGTAGCTGCTCGAGCTCTGGACTGAGCTCTACCTCGGCCTCTGCCTCGGCCTCTAGCATGACCTCGGCCTCGACCTCTACCCTTGGCCATAGTTGCCACCGAGGGTACTGGTCCCTGTCCATCGGTAGAGGTATTACGTGTTCTCACCATCTGCGAGAGAATAAGAGTAGAATGGTTCAATCATCGATGATAGAATAAAATCGCACGACAGAATAAGAAAGAAGTGATATTTTTTCTAAACTTCATAGCCTCTGAGGGATGAATACAGACGTCTCTGTACCGATCCTTCAGACTCTACTAAGCTTGCTCGTGACTCGTGAGACCTATGTCACCTAGTGTTCTGATACCAACTGTCACGACCCGAAATTCCCACCTTCGGACCGTGATGGGGCCTAATATTTCACTTGCTAGGCAAGCCAACGTTAGAATAATATTATCCATTTTTAAAATAATTTTAAATTTATTAATAACAAGGAAGCAAATGCGGAAGCAAGTTTAAAATATAGTGAAATAATCCATAAAAAAAAATAACGGTGTCTAGATACCATCCCAGAATTGGTGTCACGAGTGCACGAGCTTCTAAAATAAATACAAATAAAGGTCTGAATAAAATAAAGCAGTCTGAAAATAAACACACAGCTAAAGTAAAATAGACGGGGACTACAGAACTGCGGACGCCATGCAGTTATACCTCAAGTTTTCTCCGAATAGCTGAAATCCGAGCAAGTCTATGGTACGCCGTTGGGACCAACTCCAAACTCTGCACAAGAAGTGCAGATCTTGTGCAGAGTGTAGTATCAGTACAACCGACCCCATGTACTGGTAAGTGCTGAGCCTAACCTCGACGAAGTAGTGGCGAGACTAAGGCGGGTCACTTACATTACCTGTACGCAATATTAGTAACAACAACAAAAATAGAAATGAATCAGGTAACTCATTTATAATAATTGAAGCCAACTCAGCAGTCATAACCAATTATCATTTCCATCAATTCTGTTGCAGCGTGCAACCCGCTCTCACAACATATTCACATTCAATTCTGTTGCACTGTGCAACCCGCTCTCACAATATATTCCTTTAATCAGATCTGTTGCGGCGTGCAACTCAATCCCCCAATATATATATATATATATATATATATATATATATATGTATGTATGTCGACTTTTTAATAAGTCTGTTGCGGCGTGCAACCCGATCCTCCAATATGGACTTTTCATAAGTCTGTTGCGGCGTGCAACCCGATCCTCCAATATATATCCTTTTCAATCAATTCTGTTGCGGCGTGCAACCCGCTCCTCCAACATATTCATTTACCAATTCTTATAGAAGAAAGTTTTTCGATAAATGCAATAATTAATATAAAACTATAAGACAACAAGCATACAATAATTATGAAACAACCAACGACAAATAGCAAATTATTATGGAAATCATGGAGAAAATAGGCAGTTTAGTATTTAATATGCTAAATGTCAAATAACAATTAAGACACATAATTCAAATAGCATGTAACAGTTAATGCAAGAATTCAAAGATTAATGTTTGACAAAGAATAGGAGAGAAATAATTATTATAATAATTAATTCATGATTTAAAACAATTTATGATTTTTCAAGTAAGTAGGCAAACAGTTAATTTGACGATGTATAGACACTCGTCACCTCGCCTATACGTCGTTCATATGCATTTAACATAACAAATAATTTAAGGGTTCTATTCTCTCAAGTCAAGGTTAACTCCCGACACTTACCTCGCTTTGCAAATTTCAATCAATTATTCAACCACAGCTTTTCCTTTTAAATTTGCCTTCGAAAGCTTCAAATCTATTCACAAACAATTCAATACATTCAATACTAATCATACGAATTAATTCCATATGAATTTACGTATTTTTCGGATAAAAAACCGAAATTTAATAAAATATTCGACAGTGGGACCCACGTCTCAAATCTCGAAAAATTTCACGAAATCCGAACACCCATTCCGAGATGAGTCCAACCATACAAAAATTATCCAATTCCGATGTCAAATGGACCTTCAAATCTTAAATTTTCGTTTTTGGAAGATTTTATAAAAATCTGATTTTTCTTCCATAAATTCATGAATTCATGATATAAATGAGTATGAAATCATGAAATATAATCAATATATGATAAGGAACAGTTACCCCAATGTTTTCCCGTGAAAATCGCCCAAAATCGCCTCTTGAGCTTTTAGGTTTTGAAGATTTGGAAAATAAATCAAAATTCCCGTCCAAAAGTCATTTTGTTCAGCTGCAGGTGTCGCAATTGCGACCTGAGCTTCGCAAATGCGAAGCTCGCAAATGCGAAGAAACACTCGCAATTGCGATGCCTTTCACAATCTCACTGTCTTCGCAAATGCGAAGATTATGTCGCATTTGCGACAATTGGACCTTCGCAATTGCGAAGATAAACTCGCAATTGCGAGAACTGGTGGCCTAGGCTTTCTTCGCAATTGCGATAAAAATCTCGCAATTGCCATACTTGCTTGGTTCGCATAATTGCGAGATCAGAGGCCTGCAACAGGTTCAGTTATGCCAGCAAAATTTTCTAAATTCAAAACATCCCGTGGCCTATCCAAAACTCACTCGAGCCCTTCGGGACCTTATCCAAATATCCCAACAAGTCCCGTAACATAACACGGACTTACTCGGGGTCTCAAATCACATCAAATAACATCGAAATTGTAATTCACACCTCGATTCGGACTTTGAGTTTTAAACTTTTCTATTTGCGAATCTCGTGCCAAAACATATTAAATGAATCCGGAATGACTTCAAATATAGCACATAAGTCATAAATTACATAATGGAGCTATTCACTTTTCCAGAATCGGATTCCGACTCCGATATCAAAAAGTCAACCCCGTGGTCAAACTTGAAAATCTTTAGCCTTTAAATTATTAGTTTTCGTTAAATGGTCATAACTTAAGATAGGGACCTCCAAATTAAATTTCGGGCATACGCACAAGTCTCAAATCACGATATGGAGCTATCAGAACTGTCAAAATACTGATACGTGTCCGTTTGCTCAAAATGTGGGTAACGATTAAAAAAAAAAAGACTAGAGAAGAGCTGTCGCCGGTAAAAAATGACGGTCCCCGGTGGATCATCGGGTAGGTTACCGACGTGGAAGAGAGGGAAAATAATAAGAGGAGAGAGAGAAGAAGAAGAGCAATCACAGCTAAAATATTTTCTGGACTGCGATCTCAGGATAATTTTAAACTTCCCAAACACTGCGATAATAACGAGGTTTACAAAGCTCTATGTATACAAGTTGGTTGGGTTGTCGAAGAAGATGGCACCACTTATCGCAAGGTCAGACATTTAACTATTTTAGTGGTGGTCTTTAATTTTTTCATTCCCAATTTTACTAATTTTTGCCGGTTTACTTATGGGTTTGTTGGTTGATTTATAAAGGTGAAATAAAAAGTAGCATATCTTTAGATCAACTACGTGAAAAATTGAATCTTACTGAATAAAGTTTGGCAATCTGGTCTTAGATATTTTCTCCCGCACTGTTTGATTGAAAGTCTTAAAAATAAAAGTTCACGGATTGATCTTTTTTTATCTCTTCTGGGTGGTATTTCTTTGTTGGAAATTTGCAGTGTCTGTTCTTGGGCTATCTTTGCTTTTTATTTGTTGATTTGGTATATCTTTGAGTTTTGTAGTAGTTTAACAGGTCTTCTGAAATTTGTTCCCTATTTACCCTAGTATGGAGCTAGAAAAATGCATATTTTCCGTTAGTGCTGAAATTTCTGATCAAATCTCAAGTTTTATTTTTTTTACCAGCTTGAATAGATTTTTGCTATCCATCTATTCATCAAAGTTGCTGCTTTTCTAAAGATTACCATGTTCTAATTTTATGCTGTTTATAATGTTAATTGTGGACTGAAATATACTTAGACGAAAGAATGTAGTAATATAATTAGGGTTGTTCTAACCATTTATTCCCACTATATGCTAATTTTTTGTTAAATTATCTATAACTCAGGGCTGCAAGCCTCCACCGAATGAGATAACTGGTGCCTCGACGAATATCAGTACATGTTCTTCAGTTCAGCTTAGCCCCATGTCATCTTTCTTCCCCAGTCCTGCACCTTCTTATCATGCCAGTCCTACATCATCTTCATTTCCAGGTCCCTCTCGCTGTGAGGGAAATCCGCCACCATATATCCTCCCTTTTCTCCATAATTTAGCTGCCATTCCCTATTCTCTGCCTCATCCTCGTATATCTAGCAGTGCCCCTGTCACGCCACCTCTTTCTTCTCCTACTCGGAGATCAAAGCCCAAACCTGTATTGGAATCTCTATCAGCTAGTGCATTGCATTCTTTCTGTCATCCAATTTTCGCTGTTTCTGCACCGTCAAGTCCTAACCGTCGCCAACATTCTAAACCTGCTACTATTACAAAATGTGAAGAGTCTGATGCCTCCCCTGTTGAGTTTGCTCATTGGGTTAGCTCCCAGATAGTGGCACCTTCAGCAGCTCCAACTTCTCCTACTTTTAACCTTGTTAGACCTGCTTTTCAGCAGGATGTCCTCCTAGATGCCTTGAAAGGGCATGGGGAGTTTGGTTGTGGAGAAGCAGCTCAAAGGGGACGTGGCTCTGAATTTGATTTTGGAAGTGGAAAAGTTATGGCATGGTAAGGCGAGAGAATACATGGAATTGCGGTGGATGATCTAGAGCTCACTCTTGGGAGCAGAAAAGCACGTGCTTGAGCTATTGATAAGATTCAAGTTAGATGAAGGATTAGGAATATGTAAGAGCTCTTATGTATTCATATCCGCGAAGTTCCAAGTTATGGACCAGTCATCTCAATTGTGTAAGATAGTCCCCATTGTGCCCAATTATTTGGATGTCTTGTAAACTTTCCCACTACACATGAATTTGGGTCTTCTTGTAAATCCAGCTGCACAGTTCTCTGCTCAAGGAATCAATACATGAAGTTAAGTTATCGATCGAGTTGATTATTAAGAGCAGCTTGGAGCCAGATCGCTCCAGAGCATTGCTAAGTCAAAACTGATAGAACGGAAGCAAAAGAGTAATCCCTTGACCCTCTTTGTTTCAGGAGCTATTTCTTTCTGTATGTGACTTGGTCAGAGAAATAATTTATCCTATTCCCCCCCTCTCCCCCCCCCCCCCCGTATTTGGCTAGCTTAGCTAGATCCTCATATGAACATAGTATCATTGTGAAAATATGTGTCTTGCAGACAAGTTCGTACATCAACTTAATCGAGCTTATGGTCCATCACTTCCATAAACACAACTTAGAGCTTAGCTTATTGTTTCAGTACATCAACTTAATCGAGCTTATGGTCCATTACACTACAATGGAAGTGACTTTAAGACAGCTTGATGTGGAAGCGTGGTTGCAGATGCAGAGGCGGATTTCAACTTTATGGGTTCTGAATTTTAGAAGGATGAATTCAAGTACTAATAACTGGATTTTAAATTCAATATTTTTACATATTTAATGAATCTTTTAGCACATATACATCATTTGAGCAAAAGCTACTGGGGTTCGGCCGAACCCGTACTCGGGCTTCTAGCTCCGCAATGTGTCAACTTAGAGAAATCTAAGTATGAAAGGGACTTTCTTGTGTAAAGGCTGGTCCGGACTTTCTGTGCACTGAGGATCTAGTTGTTTTGGTCATCTTTAAGATACTATCCTACTCCTCATGTGCTCTATTTTGTTTGTTTCTTGGGTCAAACGAACGTCTGAAGCTAGCTAGCAACATAAGAGCCCCTTCCTCATGTGACATGTATGGCACACTTATCTCCTATAGTACCAACCAGTTTAACAGTTCCTGTGCTTCTTGTGACTCACTGCTGTCAGGTAGTACTCAAATTAGTTAAAACTCATAAATTCAAGCATTGAGATGTAATGTGCAGTTTGAAATACATACAATATATGTGCAGTTCATTGGGCCAAAGTTTCATTACTGCAAAATTGAATGAAAGCAACAGAAATTATTCGCAGTGTTATGTCTTTCATTCTCCCTTCGGTGATTGCCCATGTGACCATGTTATATTTTAAAGGGCGAAGTTCATTTGTAGCCACTAGGGCCAAACTTTTATCACCTGATAGCCACAAAATAACCCATACAAGTCATAGCCTAAAAACAATAACAAAGGCTAGCAACAACCCTACGCTCAACGCAAACCAAAAGGAAATTACTCCTAATCGATTTTGTATCCTAAATTCACGCCTTCAGTATGGAATCTTCAACCCCCAAGCAGTATAAAAGTCGCCCAATTATTCACATTGTCAAAAACAATCTAGGGTTTCTGAAGAGTAAACCCCGAGCAGAGCTCCAAAAAATTCACGCTGAAATTCTCAGTTTTTGCACAATTGCGGCTTACAATCAGCTTAATAGAGTTGAGATTTCGTTCTTAAATTTGAAATTGATACAAAATCGACAAACTCAACTAATGTATATTGAGATTGTGAATGTTGGAACTGTTGTTCCAATTTTGATTCCGATTTTACTTCAACACAGTTGTGAGTGGGTAAGTAAGAGTAATAGAGTTGAGATTTCATTCTTAAATTTGAAATTGATACAAAATCGACAAACTCAACTAATGTATATGGAGATTGTGAATGTTGGAACTACTGTTCCAATTTTGATTCCGATTTTACTTCAACACAGTGGTGAGTAGGTAAGTAAGAGTAAATTTGTAAATTTCCTTGTTAATGGCGTGCTGATCAATTCGGATTGTAGCTATGAGTATTTTGTTGATGAGATATACAAGCAATTGGGTAGAGATTCAATTACAAGTGCGATGGAGATAAAATACACAGTGAAGGATGGCTATGTAGCAATTCCAATATACAATGATATGAGTGTGCGCTTGTATATGGAGATGAAAAAGTAAAACCTGGATATCACTGAATATCTATTATGCATAACGTTGAAAACTGTGTGTTTAAGTGCTGAATGCTCATATTCAAGTTCATACCTGGGTGGTAACTTACTCGGAACAACTTCAGCTGGTTTACAATGTCAGAACGTAGAAGAAGTAGACGGAACTGATATTGTTGAGATGATGAATAACCATGGAAAAGAAGACAAAATTGAGATAATGAAGGAAAATTGTATAATAGACAATCCACAACATGAAGAAATTGTAGAAGGTCAGTTGTATTGGGACAAAGATACACTCATTAGTGTAATAAAGCACTACACAATACGAGAAAAATGTCAATTTATATTGGATAGATCATCTACAACAAGGTATGATTCCTACGTATGAGATTGCACTTCTCTGTAATTTTGTGTATACTGCTTGTATAAAGAATGTATAATTATTGTATAATGAGATTGCATATGTATAATGCTTGTTTATTTGAGACACAAGTATAAAAATCTGAAGAAGTGCATTATCATAACACTATATTTTAAATAGGTATTGTCTTACATGCGTGGATAAAAGTTGCAAATGGAGTCTTAGATCTTCAAGTCTACACAAATCAAATGTCTTCAAGGTTAGATGGTTCAATGATGTTCACACTTGCCTAGAGACGAGTAGACTGTTTTCACAATGTCATGCTACTTCATTAGCCATTACAAAAATAATTTTCAACAAATATGCCAATCCAAAAATAATATACACTCCGGCAGACATCATGAGCGACATGAAACAACAATATGTGATTAATATGAGTTGCGTAAAAGCTTATAGAACAAAAGAAAAGGCGCTTGAACTGCTAAGAGGGATACCACGCGAATTTTATAGTAAACTGCCGGGTCACTTATATATGATAAATATGACAAATCCTAGTTCTGTCACAATGTTACATAAATCAGAGGACGGGCGCTTCATGTATGTTTTTGTAGCACTAAATGCATCAATCATAGAATGAAAATACTGCTACCCTATTGTAGTGGTTGACAGGACATTCCTTAAATCATCACACATGAGGACAATGTTAACAGCTAGCGCACAAGATGCGGCAGGTGAATATGTCGCAGTCTCGTATAATAATTATATATGTTATAGATAGTTGTTATTCGTGTATAACAAAAATAGTAAAAATTTTTCACTAGCATATGCTGTTGTCGATTCTGAAAATGATGCTTCGTGGGAATGGTTTTTTGAAAGGTTTAGATAGGCTTTTGGGGAAAGGGAAAGGATGTGCATCGTATCTGGTCGTCATGCAAGCATATTGAGGGGTGCTTCGATTGTATATTGATGTTTGGCATATTTCGATATGTGTTGATGTTACTTTACCCATGTTTTAACCGCTTCTTGATGTTATTTGATCTTTAAAATGCCCAACATGGTTTAATTATTGGTTTTATGACTAATTGAGTTGTGTGTGGTGAATTAGGGTGTTTGGAGTGCAAAAATATGAAGAAAAGGTGCTCTAGGTAGAGGAAGAGAGATTGGATGCGTCGCATCCAATCTAGAAAAAGATCAGTTCGCGCACCCTTAGCAGTGAAGTCAGCCCATAGCATCCGCCATAGCATCCGCACCTGGGCAAAGCTGAGATGGAGGAACTAGGGGTGGATGCGTCGCATCCACCTTCGCATGCAAAGCTGAGAAATAGAGGACAAGGTGGATGCGTCGCATCCACCTTCGCAGGCAAAATTGAAATGGAGGACGAGGTGGATGCGTCGCATCCACCTTAGCATCAATCCCTGAAGCCGATTTGGACTAGGAATAGGAGAGCTTTGGCCCACGACTTTTGTACGCAATATATAAGCCAAAAACGTCTCCTTTAGGTTATCGAACATATTGGGGAGAGGGAAAAAGCCACGAAAAAGCTGTGAAGGCCGGAATTCATCAAGTTTCATCTTTCTCCCACCAAACTTAGTAATTTTTATGTTTCTTTGTATGATTTGTTGTTTGGCTACCATGTCTATGTGGAGCTAAACTTCACGTTCTAGGGTTGTGGTTCTTTCATGACTATTGTTATTCGGATATTGATTTTGACTTCTTGATTTATCATATTAGTTTATTTATTCAATCTTGCACTTAATTATTTAATTGCTTGATCACCAATTGAATATTATCTACGAATCTAGAATTGAACTCGAAAGTGGGAATTCTATATTGCATATAGGATTGAGTAGGGCAAGTTCTTGAACTCGGGCATCGGGGAACGGATTCGTGGTTAGGATAGACATATACCTAATTGCCTTGCGTGGTTGATTTACAGGAATTATACATGCGTTCTTGTTGATTCTAACTCCATAGACATATAGGCGTTAGGTTAGCTTGAATAGGCGAGTAAGAACTCGACAGATTCTTATGAGCAATATTATCCCTGTCAACCAATAAGCTAGATAAATTAGTCGGTCAATTCAATTGAAAAATACAATAGGATTGTTAGATAGCCCATAACCCTAGATCGTTTTCCTTACATTGATATCATAAAAATCTACTCTTTCTCTATTCAAAGTTCATTATTTATATTTTCTTATTTAATTAGTTTAGAATAAAATATTTTTAGGTTTAATTCTTGTTTAGATAATTAGGATAGTCTAATTTAGTTAATAGTTAATCACAAGTCCTCGTGGGTTCGACATCCGACTTTTAGTCACTTTATTACTTGACGACCGCGTATACTTGCGTGTGCGTTTGGCTGCAACAAGTTTTTGGCGCCGTTGCCGGGGACTTAGAAATTTGCTATTTTTCTAGATTAGACATTTTTTTTATCTATTCATGTTTTTTATTTTATTTTAGTTTAGTTAGTATTTTTTATTTATTTTAGCATGGCATCTTGGAATGAAAATTATTCGAATGATGGTTATTCTTATTTTGATGATCCTTGTCCATATTGTGGAGGACCCCACTTGTGGAAAAATTGTCAGAATATTTTCGGGACCGATTTGTGCGCACAATCTCAATCCTTTGAGTGGAATATTTGTAATATGTGTGGTGGTCAAGATGGCCATTGGGATGGTTGTCCTAATTTTGTTCATCCTTCTCTGAGCCCTTATTATGATCTTTCTAATGATGTTTCTGAGTTTGATAGGGGCAATGAAGTGCAGGATATGGAACCTGATGCATATATTAGGGATATTTTGAGGCAAGTAGCAGAGCAACAGGATGAACTCAAAAAAGATATGAAAAAAATGAGGGCAGCAATCACAAGAATGAAGGCCAATATGGAAGAATTGAATGAAGAGAGCGAGTACCAGCAAGAGAAAATTTTTGAAAAAGAGGAGATTTTGAGCCAAACTTGGCTGGCAGAACAGGCTGAAAAGTTAGAAATATATGAAGCTCAACGTGAGGAACTTACTGATGGGATGAGACACTTTATAGAGGGAAGATCTAAACTAGGACAAGGGATCGATAAATTTGTCACTACTATTCACGACTTGCAAGATAAATTAAATGCAAAGGTTGTTGCGTCTATCGCCCAACAAAATAGTAATGAGTTGTCAGAAGCTGAAAAGGAGCTTATACGCCAAATTGAGGAGCTAAAAGTGGAGAGCCAATCATTCGAGCATATTTCTGTTGATGATGCCCATGTTGAGAAAAGTACACTAGAGCAATACGAGGTAGCAGATAATGTTATATTTGAAGACTCTAATGTGTGCACATATGAGGATATAAATAGTAATACAATTCCAAAGTTAGGGCGTGTTGGTTCTCATTCTAAACATTTTTCGACATTGTATTTGGATGATGACATGGAAATCGAGTCATCTAAGCCTTTGGAGGAGTCAATGGAAGAGGAACAGGATGCTTACATTCTTGGATTTGTCGTGCCAGAGAGAAAAAATTATATTCCTCATATAAAGGCCGAGAAGTATAGAGTGAAAAATTTGTTACTTGGCCTATTTATTTTTGTATCCCCACCAAAGGAACATAGCCACAGACTGGATGCCATGTTAGGGGTACAATTCATAAGTTCGAGGTGGAGGCAGAAAGTGGTTCAAGTCGTGCCACTACGTTAAATCAGGCGCTTGTTGGGAGGCAACCCAGATTTACTGCTTTATTTTATTTTTGTTTACTTTTTATTTTATTTTATTTTTATTATTTTGTAGTATTTATTTTTGTTTTGTAGGATTATGAGCATAGGAAGCAAAGCCATTAGAAGAGTGCAAAAGCGAGCTAGATGGTGAGGACTAAGTGTGGGGTGCCCACACAAAGGACGATGCCTGGGGGAAGTCTGAGTACCTCGTGAGCCGCTATTGCTTCGGCCTTTGGCCTACCAGGGAGTCTCGTTTACCCTCTTATTATTTATAGTGTGCATTGAGGACATTGCAAAATTTTAAGTGTGGGGTGAGGAGATCGTTTGGATGAGTTTCTGTGCTATTTTAGCTTAGTTGTAGTACTCATTCTTAAGTGTAGTAGTTTTTGTGGAAAAAAAAAATGAAAAAAGTAGAAAAATTGGACTTTTCCCGACGATTAATCTCCTAGACAGTTTTCTTGAGGGATTAAAGTCTAAACTAAAAATCCAAAATTGTCTTTTAGCTTTCTTAGGTAGTAATAATTCCCTGTGGTTTTTCTTTGTGCCTCGGTTCTTTTCCATGGGATGTAGTTTGAACCGGGTAGCTTTTTTTCTGAGTAGATTAGGAATTTAGGGAATAAAAGGAGCAAGAATGATGAACCTAGGCGCCCTTGACTTGTTTGATAGTAACATATTTATACTTTGGCATGTGTAGTATCTTCTGTATGATTTGAATTTATTGATGATGCCTTGTTAAATTGGATAGCATGTTTTGTGGTGCCTATGTCTCGTTTACATGACTTATATTCACTTTGCGCTTAATGCTTAATATCTCGTGGCTCCGTGAATACTTGCATTGCTTGAGAGTCGGAATGTGACCGTCCTTAATGAGTCATGTGCCATGTGTGGTAAGGTTTTTGTGTTGTCCATGTAGTGTACTTGTGTCTAGAACTTGCCCGGTATGTGAGTTGAAGCGAAATTTTAGGTGATGCTCGGTTTGAAAAATGATTTTAGGCTTTCTTTGATCTTTTTGAGCTTATTGCTTATCCCAAATAAAATTGATCCTTAGTTAACCCTTTTGAGCCTATTGACTTTTGTTTGGTACCCACATTACAAGCCTATACCCTTTTTATTCTTAATTGACATTGTTTTGATCCTTTTACCTCTTAAAGCACTTTAATTGTTAGATGAGTGCTAAAAGAAGTAAGAAGGGACTAAGTGTGGGGTGACTTTTGAGTGGAACCAATGAAAGAAAGAAGGGTGCACTTATGTTGTAAAATAATACACCACTAGCGAAATTGAAAGAAAAAGAAAAAAAAAAGAAAGAAAAATATAGAGGAATAAATTGTTGTCTTGTTCTTGCTAGTGGGTATGAATTAAAGTAGTGCTTAAAGAAAGAGGAAATATTGTTGGGGTGATATTATTTGTGAAATTGAAGTGGTGTTGAAGAATTTGCGCTTAAGTTATTTGATGATGTGTTAAAGTGCTTAGGAGGTTGAGTCACTATTCCTAAAATATATCCTACCTTTCCCTTAGCCCATATTACAACCATGAAAAAGTCCTAATTGATTTTAGATCGAGCGAGCTTACATTAGTAGAGATTTACATTAAGGGCAAGCCTATGGTACCAATTGCATGCATGTGACTTCTCTGTGAGAGTGAGTGATTTTCTTTGATATATGTGAGTCATTAAAATATATTTGATCATGAGATTCGAATGTGTGGATTGATTTTACTCTCTCTGCGTTTGTTGTGAGGGCACATGGTTTCACGAGGGATAGGTAACGTTATTAGACTTCTCTATGATGTTGGGTGTTCAAGCCATGAGTGCATTGTGACATTGAGTCGGTTTTTGAGGTTAGGGTTGTTGTGAGCATGTTGTCTTTGTTCGAATATGTTTAAAGAAGGGCATAAGTAAAGGGAAGTGTGTGTGATGCATAGTCTAGAGCCTAATTGTTGCAAATAACCATGGTCATAGGTGCAGTGTGCTTTGAATGATAAGAGCTTAATTTTGTTTTGTCTACTATATGATGGTTTGTTCGAGGACGAACAAAGGTTTAAGTGTGGGGTACTGATGTTTGGCATATTTCGATATGTGTTGATGTTACTTTACCCATGTTTTAACCGCTTCTTGATGTTATTTGATCTTTAAAATGCCCAACATGGTTTAATTATTGGTTTTATGACTAATTGAGTTGTGTGTGGTGAATTAGGGTGTTTGGAGTGCAAAAATATGAAGAAAAGGTGCTCTAGGTAGAGGAAGAGAGATTGGATGCGTCGCATCCAATCTAGAAAAAGATCAGTTCGCGCACCCTTAGCAGTGAAGTCAGCCCATAGCATCCGCCATAGCATCCGCACCTGGGCAAAGCTGAGATGGAGGAACTAGGGGTGGATGCGTCGCATCCACCTTCGCATGCAAAGCTGAGAAATAGAGGACAAGGTGGATGCGTCGCATCCACCTTCGCAGGCAAAATTGAAATGGAGGACGAGGTGGATGCGTCGCATCCACCTTAGCATCAATCCCTGAAGCCGATTTGGACTAGGAATAGGAGAGCTTTGGCCCACGACTTTTGTACGCAATATATAAGCCAAAAACGTCTCCTTTAGGTTATCGAACATATTGGGGAGAGGGAAAAAGCCACGAAAAAGCTGTGGAGGCTGTTATTCATCAAGTTTCATCTTTCTTCCACCAAACTTAGTAATTTTTATGTTTCTTTGTATGATTTGTTGTTTGGCTACCATGTCTATGTAGAGCTAAACTTCACGTTCTAGGGTTGTGGTTCTTTCATGACTATTGTTATTCGGATATTGATTTTGACTTCTTGATTTATCATATTAGTTTATTTATTCAATCTTGCACTTAATTATTTAATTGCTTGATCACCAATTGAATATTATCTACGAATCTAGAATTGAACTCGAAAGTGGGAATTCTATATTGCATATAGGATTGAGTAGGGCAAGTTCTTGAACTCGGGCATCGGGGAACGGATTCGTGGTTAGGATAGACATATACCTAATTGCCTTGCGTGGTTGATTTACAGGAATTATACATGCGTTCTTGTTGATTCTAACTCCATAGACATATAGGCGTTAGGTTAGCTTGAATAGGCGAGTAAGAACTCGACAGATTCTTATGAGCAATATTATCCCTGTCAACCAATAAGCTAGATAAATTAGTCGGTCAATTCAATTGAAAAATACAATAGGATTGTTAGATAGCCCATAACCCTAGATCGTTTTCCTTACATTGATATCATAAAAATCTGCTCTTTCTCTATTCAAAGTTCATTATTTATATTTTCTTATTTAATTAGTTTAGAATAAAATATTTTTAGGTTTAATTCTTGTTTAGATAATTAGGATAGTCTAATTTAGTTAATAGTTAATCACAAGTCCTCGTGGGTTCGACATCCGACTTTTAGTCACTTTATTACTTGACGACCGCGTATACTTGCGTGTGCGTTTGGCTGCAACATATATCCTGAGGTATCTTACTGTGTATGCATCTTCCATCTTTGGAATAACATAAAGAAGCAGTTCAAGAAGAACCATGACCGACTGAGGGAAGTATTTTTTGCAATGGCCAGAGCATACAAAATTGAAGATTTTAATCGCCTTATCCAAGATATGGACATCATTGATAGGAGGGTAAGGGGTTACCTGTTCCAAGTTGGGTATGAAAAGTGGTCCATAGTGCATTCCACTGTTATTAGATCCATGGTGATGACTTCAAATATTGCCGAGTCACTCAATGCAAGAAACAGAGAGGCAAGAAAGCCACCAATCATGAGTTTTCTAGATTACATGATGAATTTGATTATGGAATGGAATAATACAAATAGAATGACTGCAATGAGTATATTTACTGGCCTAGGAAAACATATAACGAAGTACTGAAGGAAAATAGTAGTTTATTGCAGAAGATGACGGTAAATATTCCTTTAACATGTCTTACTTCATACGCCTAAATAACATACTTTGACAAAAGTGCATTAATACTTGTCATATCCTTGTTTTACTAATGATATATATTTAAATTTAGGTGAGGCCTTCAACCGATTATGTATATGTAGTAATGGATGTTGAACAAAGGCGGAACATAGTCTGTATGCAAAAAAGGGAATGCTCGTGCAAACGATTTCAAGTGGATGAGATTCCTTGTCCACATGCTATGGCAATATTGGACTACACACACATAGAAGCACCAAAATATTATTCTGCCTATTACACCAAGGAATACTTTAAGAAGATATATGAAGTGCCCGTTAATCCACTTCCAGATGAAACTACATGGGACCTTCCAATAGAGGTGTTAGATAATGTGGTCCTACCACCGATAGTGAAGGGCAAATAAGGAAGACCGACGAAGTCGCGACGCACGGGACTTTATGAATATTTGTATACTGAAACAGTTACGTGTGCACTGTGTGGAAAACAAAGACACAACAAAAGAATATGTAGGAATGCTCGAGACAACTAGTAGATGTTGCTACAATGATTTAGTAATTTGTAACTCTTTTCCTTGTGAATGTTACAATTAGAATATTGGAAAAATAATGAGATTTGCAATCAGATTCTCTCTGATGTATGAATAAAGATACTACTTTTTGTCGTAATGAAAGTATTGATAGAAGTTTTATTCCAAATACTATTATGGATGTCACTATATAGATGTCAATATACAAACTATATACAAAAAACGACTGTCACTATAAACTATACAAAATAGACTGTCACTATACAATTTATATACAAGACTGTCACTATACAAAAAATATACAAAATAGAATTTGTATATTTATACAAAAAAAAAGAAAAGAAAAAATAGACCGTCACTATTGTATATACAATTTACATACAAGAAGACTATTATGGATGCCACTATATATATGCCAATATACAAAATAGATGTCAATATACAAAATATATACAAAAAGACTGTCACTATACAAAAACTATACAAAATAAGCTATCACTATACAATTTATATACAATAGGCTGTCACTATACAAAATATATACAAAAAATATACAAAGTATATGTCACTATACAAAAAATATATAAAATAAAATTTGTATATTTATACAAAAAAAAAAAAAATAGATCGTCACTATTGTATATACAATTTACATACAATAGACTGAGCTATATAAAAAATATGCAAAATAGATATCACTATACAAAATATATACAAAAACGACTGTGACTATACAAACAGATGTCACTATACAAAATATATACAAAAAAGACTGTTACTATACAAAATATATATAAAAAAGACTGTTACTATATAAAAATTATACAAAAAAGACTGATACTATACAAAAATTATACAAAATAGACTCTTGCTATACAGTTTATATACAGTTTAGCTGCCCCCAAAACTTCCTATAACAACTTAGCAACACCAGCTAAATTTGCAAAACCTGTGAAATAGATTAAAATTGTATAAATTACAAAACTAAAACTGTAGAAAAGCCAAAATTACACAAAATCTGAAACTTTCAAAATTTCACTATTAACTGAAAACAAACAAGTTGCAATTAAAAGTAATATTCAACATTAGCATTTCAAATATATTGTTCAAAAATATTCCAAACAAAAAGCATAAAACGTGATATAGGTATGCAACTGTATCCAATCATAAGACAATATCAGAACCAAACTACTTCATCTTAAAACTACATGTCAATTTTCCGCTAAACTATCCCAGACTACTTCATCTTTCCCTACAACTTACCCTTTTTCTTGATATCCTTCAAAGTCTCGTCATCACCAACGACATGTGTCTTGCCCTTTTTCTTGTTATCCTTCAAATCCTTGTCATCACCAATGGCATGCGACTTGCCCTTTTTCTTGTTATCCTTTTATGTCAGATCCTTCAATCTACCAGTAGACTCGTTATCACTAACAACATGTGCTCTTTATTTCTTCACTCCATAATCCCATAACAATATACTATATCGGTTTCGCCCATCAATATCAATAGCTTTAGGAATATTGCTGCCTTGAATGATTTACTCAGCGAATGCAGTAACATAAATACTACAGTCACTACATACAAGGTCGCACATAAACGTTGAATAAGTTAGTATAATATCCAAATAGGAACTCATGTACAAAAATAAATTAAGAATCAGAAATATAATTTATGTGTTATCTTGCGTTGGCAACCCATCAACGACATGAATCTCAAAAGGATCAATGGCAAAAATTCCCATATGATTCTCCTTTGTGTCCCAAAAACCAATACTGAGTATGGCTCAATTGATCTCTGCACTGCACTATTTTGCCGCGCGCCACTCATGGAATCGTATACATAAATGCATAGATCTTTGAATGATAGTCTCGCCAATATCCAGTGCCACTTATCAGACAGATTTATAGGGAAAAGGACTTCATCAACAGTACACCAAGGAACAGTACATCTTAAAAAATACCTAAGTATATACTCAGTAATTGGATTTGTTTCAGTAATCAAATTCATGTCTCTATTTTTCTCCAAAATTTCCTTGTACAAATTCAAAATCAAGTAGTTAAATCAACAGTCGGTAGTTATGAATCTTACTGGAACATCAACACCGTACTTCCCTTTCTTTCTCAAATAGTAAAAAATAACATCAATATGCTAAAATATGAAGAATAAACATACATAGTCAGAAAATTACATTATGAGAAAACAACAATGTATATTTTATGTATAAACCGATTATATATTTTACAGAAGATACTGCAAATATACATAAAAGGTACTCTCCAAGTTGATACTATATTTTCTATTGCCATTATTGTTCTAGTCGTTTCTTCTGCCTACTATCCAAGGGTTGCCGAGTCCCATTTCTCATTTTATTATATATAAAATCTATATGTAATTACAATATGGATAAAAGAAAAGAAATGACATTTATGCTAACAAATTAACATCAATATGCTGAAAATATGAAGAACCATTATAGTGTTGACTTACTGAATCATACAGGGGTAGGCCGGGATATGCAAATGTGAAGAACTATTTTTTTTCCTCCAATATCATCAACTCCAAATTCAAAGATTTTATTTAGCTTATTGCTAATCTCTGTATAAACACCGCCCCTAATAAATCACGATAAAAAGATATGGTTCATAACACGAAAAATAAACAAGGAAAAAAGAAAAAGAAAAAACTGAAACATAAAACTTACGGAGCATTAGTCCTTAAGCCTCTATTGATGAAAATGTTCCACTTACACAATATTCTGAAATCAACAGGATTGTCAACATTTTTCTGAAAATGATACTTTATAGTGAAGATGGACTTATTTGGCTTCTTTGACTTAGTTGGCTTATTTTGAGCAACTTGGATGGTGCCACCAAAGTCAAATGTGTTCCTGAATGGTGACTTCATGACCCCTGCTGGTTTCCTTTCTCTAGGGATCAATTCAGGTGTGTCATGATCAACAACAACTATACGATCTTCCTGCATAGTAGCAACATTTTTCTCCACTCCTAAACAATCACCATGTACAATATTTTGATCGAAATTGTCACAACCCAAAACTAACCCCTGTCGTAATGGCGCCTATCGTGGAACTAGGCAAGCCGACTCATTTCCAAAACAAACCGATATTTTTATTTTAAAGAAAATTTCAAGGTTATTTAACATAAACTTTCATTTAAAGAGTTCAAATCAAAGAAAAACAGAAGTGCGAAAAAAAAAAGCCCGACATCGGGGTGTCACTAGTCATGAGCATATACTACAATCTGTCTAACAATATCAAGGCTAACTCAGCCCAGAAAATAGCTAAATACAACTAGAGGAAGATAAGAGGGAGAAGAGCAAGGGCTGCGTTCGCCAAACAACTACCTTGCTATCTCCAAGAAAATCTGCAACCAGAACACTCAATAACCGCTACCGTGTCCAGCTACACCTGGATCTGCACACAAGGTGCAGGGAGTAACGTGAGTACACCAACTCAGTAAGTAACAACAATAAATAAAGATTGAGCAGTAGTGACAAGCAATAAAGCATATAACGTTCATATTAGAAAATCTCAGTAAAATACCACATGCTCTAAAAAAATTAGGATTTGAATCAAACATCTCGTTTAAACCCAGTTCCAGTAAAAATCATTTTAAAGACATTTTTCCAACAGTTTTTCAAACAAAGGCTCAATGCAAAGGTGAGCAAAAATCATGAAATCATAAACAGCCCCTCGGGCAAACCTCACAGTCACTCTTGCCACTCGGGCATACCTCACAATCACTCTTGCCTCCCAGTCACTCAGCACCCGGCACTCGGCACTCGCACTCAGTAGGTACCTGCGCTCACTGGGGATGTGTACAGACTCTGGAGGGGCTCCTTCAGCCCAAACGCTATAATCTGCACGGACAACTCACGTGCCATAATAATAAAGTATGCTGCAGGCGGGCAGCCCCGATCCACACTCATCCTCACAAATCAAGCCACTCGGGCATTTCAGTAAAACAGGGCATTCGGCCCAAAACATTTATATGCATCAAAATAGAGTCATAAAACTGAGTTATGCGGTAAACAAGTATAAACATGACTGAGTATAGATTTTCAATCGAAATCAGTGAGAGGATGATAAGAAACAGCCCCTAAGGGTCCAAACAGCATTGGCGCAAGGCCCAAACATGGCATTCAGCCCAATTTACAGAAAATCTTTCTAAAACATATAAGTATCAATGGTTTAAACAAAGTATGCAACTTTACAGTTGCTACGGGACGGACCAAGTCGCAAATTCCCAACAGTGCACGCCCACACGCCCGTCACCTAGCATGTGTGTCACTTCAAAATAGTAGAATGATACGAAATTCGAGGTTTCTTACCCTCAAGACTAGATTTACAATCGTTATTTACCTCAAACCGGTCAAATCTCTACCCCGCATGCTCTTGCCTCTGGACTCGGCCTCCAAATGCTCCAAATCAATTCACAATCAGTATAATACCATCAATATACGCTAATGGAATGAAATCCACAAGAAAAGCTTCAAAATTAGACCAAAACCCGAAATTGGCTCAAACATCGCCTGTGGGGGCCACATCTCGGAACTCGATAAAAGTTACAAAATCTGAAAGCTCATTCAACCACGAGTCTACCCATACCAATTTTACCAAAATACGACCTCAACTCGACCCTCAAATCTACAAATCTTATTTCCAAATTTCTAAGTTCCAATCTCCGATTTACACCTCAAAATCATGTAATCTAGTCGGATTATTCGATGATAATTCAATATTATGGAGTAGAAATGATCACAAGGAACTTACCTCAAGTTTTCCTTGAAAATATATCAAAAATCGCCTCTCCTCAAGCTCCAATTTGTCAAAAACGGCAAATGGGACGAAGTTCCTATTTTTATAATTCTGCCGAGACATCCTCGGTTCTGCCTCGATCTTGGCCTTCGATCGAGGTCCTCGATCCTGGTTCTCGGTCCTGGCCCTTGATTATGTCTTCGACCCAGCCTTCGACCGTGACCCTCGACCCTGGGCTCGATCATGCCTTCGATCGTGGCCCTCGACTCTGGGCTCGATCATGCCTTCGATCGTGGCCCTCGACTCTGGGCTCGATCATGCCTTCGATCGTGGCCCTCGACTCTGGGATCGGTCATGGCTTTGATCGTGGCCCTCGACCCTGAGCTCGATCTGAACTTCGGTCGTGGCCCTCGACCCTGAGCTCGATCTGGGCTTACATCTGGGCAGAAGCAATTTCCAACAGAAGGAAATTGCAGCAGCTGTTCTAGTTCAATTTTTGATCCGTTAATCATCCGAAACTCACCCGAGGCCCACGGGACCTCAACCAAATATACCAACAAGTCCTAAACCATCATACGAACTTAGTCGAATCCTCAATTCACCTCAAACAACGCTAAAATCATGAATTACACCCCAATTCAAGCCTAATGAACTTTGAAATTTCTAATTTCTACAAACAACTCCGGAACCTATCAAATCACGTCCGATTGACCTCAAATTTTGCACACAAGTCCTAAATGACATAACATAGGTATTTCAATTTTCAGAATCGGATTCCGACCCCGATATCAAAAAGTCAACCTCCCGATCAAACTTCTCAAAAATAAAACTTTCGGCATTTCAAGCCTAATTCCTCTACGGACTTCCAAAAAATATTCCGGACACGCACCTAAGCCCAAAATCACCATACGGAGCTATTGGAATCATCAAAATTTAAATCCAAGGTCGTTTACACATAGGTCCATATCCGGTCCACTTTTCTAACTCAAATTTTCAATTATGAGACTAAGTGTCTCATTTCACTCCGAGTTCCTTCTGGACTCGAACCCACTAACCCGATATAACATAATATAGCTGAATAAAACAAAAAGAAGTAGAAATGGGGAAAACGGGGTTATAACTCTCGAAACGACCGACCGGGTCGTTACATCCTCCCTCTCTTAAATATCCGTTCGTCCTCGAACGGGTCTAGAAACATATCTGGAGTCTCGAATAGGCATGGATATCTACTCCGCATCTCCCGCTCGGTCTCCCAGGTGGCCTCCTCCACAGGCTGACCTCTCTATTGCACCTTCACTGAATCTATATCCTTTGACCTCAACCTTCGAACCTGCCGATCCAAAATAGCCACTGACTCCACATCATAAGTCATATCACCCTCCAACTAAACCGTGCTGAAATCCAAAACATGGGACGGATCTCCAATATACTTCCAGAGCATGGAAACATGAAACACTGGATGCACACTCGACAAGCTGGGTGGCAAGGCAAGCTTATAAGCCACCTCTCCTATCCTCTGAAGCACCTCAAAAGGCCCAATGAACCGGGGGCTCAACTTGCCCCTCTTCCCAAACCTCATAACACCCTTCATGGGTGATACCTTCAGCAAAACCTTCTCCCCAACCATAAAAGACACATCACAGACCTTCCTATCCGCGTAGCTCTTCTGCCTAGACTGCACCGTGCGAAGCCGCTCCTGAATCAATTTCACCTTATCTAATGCATCCTAGACCAAGTCTGTACCTAAGAGCCTAGCCTCACCCGGCTCAAACCATCCAACCGAAGATCTACACCTCCTCCCATACAAAGCCTCGTACGGAGCCATCTGAATGCTCGACTGATAACTGTTGTTATATGCAAACTCCGCGAGTGGCAGAAACTGGTCCCATGAATCCCCAAAGTCAATGATACAAGCACGCAACATGTCCTCCAATATCTGAATAGTGCGCTCGGACAACCCGTCCGTCTGAGGGTGAAAAGCTGTGCTTAACTTAACCTGAGTACCCAACTCTCGCTGCACGGCCCTCCAAAACTGCAATGTGAACTGAGTACCCCTATCTGAAATGATGGAAACTGGGACACCATGCAGGCGGACGATCTCTCGGATGTAAATTTCAGTCAACCGCTCTGAAGAGTAAGTAGTACCAAATGGAATAAAGTGCGCAGACTTGGTCAGCCGATCCACAATAACTAAAATAGCGTCGAACTTCCTCGAAGTCCGTGGGAGCCCAACTACAAAGTCCATAGTGATCCGCTCCCACTTTCACTCTGGGATCTCTAACCTCTGAAGCAAGCCACCCGGTCTCTGATGCTCATACTTAACCTGCTGATAGTTTAGACACCGAGCCACAAACCCAACTATATCCTTCTTCATCCGCCTCCACTAACAGTGCTGCCTCAAATCCTGGTACATATTCGCGGCACCCAGATGGATGGAATACCGCGAGCTGTGGGCCTCCTCAAGAATCAGATCTCGAAGCCCATCTACATTAGGCACACATATCCGGCCCTGCATACTCAGCACCCCGTCATCACCAATAGTCACATCCCTAGCATCACCTCTCCGAACCCTGCCCTGAAGAACGAGCAAGTGAGGGTCATCATACTGACGCCCCCTGATACGGTCATAAAGAGAAGACCTGGAGACCACACAAGCCAATACCCGACTAGGCTCCAAAATATCCAATCTGACAAGCTGGCCTGCTAAGGTCTGAACATCTAATGCCAAAGGTCTCCCTGCTGCTGGAAGATATGCTAAACTCCCCAAACTCTCTGCCCGGCGACTCAAAGCATCGGCCACCACATTGGCCTTCCCCGGATGGTATAAAATAGTGATATCATAGTCCTTAAGAAGCTCCAACCATCTCCGCTAACGCAAATTAAGATCCTTCTGCTTTAACAGATACTGCAGACTCCGGTGATCAGTATAGATCTCATAATGAACCCCATACAAATAATGACGCCAAATCTTCAAGGCGTGAACAATGGCTGCTAACTCAAGATCATGGATAGGATAGTTCTTCTCATGGGTCTTCAACTGGCACGAGGCATAGGCAATCACCCTACCCTCCTACATCATAACACAACCAATGCCTATCCTCGAGGCATCACAATACACGGTGTAAGAACCTGAAGCTGATGGCAGAACTAACACTGGAACTGTTGTCAAAGCAGTCTTAAGCTTCTGAAAGCTCTCCTCACATTCATCCGACCACCTGAATGGAGCACCCTTTTGGGTCAATTTGGTCAAGGGCGATGCAATAGATGAAAATCCCTCCACAAAGTGACGGTAGTAACCCTCCAAACCAAGAAAGCTCCTAATGTCCATGGCTAAGGACGGTCTGGGCCAACTCTGCACCGCCTTTATCTTCTTCGGATCCACCTGAATATCCTCACTGGACACCACGTGCCCCAAGAATGCTACTGAACTGAGCTAAAACTCACATTTAGAGAACTTTGCATAAAGTTTCTACTCCCTCAATCTCTGCAATACAACCCTCAAATGTTAAGCGTGCTCTTCCTGGCTACTAGAGTACACCAGGATGTCGTCAATGAATACAATGACGAATGAGTCCAAATTGGGCTGGAATACACTGTTCATCAGATGCGTGAACGCTGCTGGGGCATTGGTCAGCCCAAAAGATATCACCAAGAACTCATAATGGCCATATCGGGTTCTGAAAGCTGTCTTGAGAATATCTGAATCCCGAATCTTCAGCTGGTGATAACCGGACCTCAAATCAATCTTGGAGAACACCCTCTCTCCCTGAAGCTGGTCGAATAAATCATCAATACGAGGCAAAGGATATTTATTTTTGACTGTGACCTTGTTCAACTGCCTGTAATCAATACACTTTCTTATGGAACCATCCTTCTTTTTCACAAATAGAACTGGTGCACCCTAAGGTGAAACTTTAGGCCGAATAAACCCCTTATCAAGGAGTTCCTGAAGCTGTTCTGTCAATTCCTTCAACTCCGCCGATGCCATACGATACGGTGGAATAGAAATGGGCTGAGTGCCCGACACCAAATCAATACCAAAGTCAATATCCCTGTCAGGCGGCATGCCCGGTAGGTCTGCAGGAAACACATCCAAAAAATTACCATACGGAGCTATTGAAATCATCAAAATTCAAATCCGAGGTCGTTTACACATAGGTCCATATCCGGTCCACTTTTCTAACTCAATTTTTCAATTATGAGACTAAGTGTCTCATTTCACTCCGAGTTCCTTCCGGACTAGAACCCACTAACCCGATATAACATAATATAGCTGAATAACACAAAGAGAAGTAGAAATGGGGAAAACGGGGTTATAACTCTCGAAACGACCGACCGGGTCGTTACATCCTCCCTCTCTTAAATATCCATTCGTCCTCGAATGGGTCTAGAAACATACCTGGAGTCTCGAATAGGCATAGATATCTGCTCCGCATCTCCTGATCGGTCTCCCAGGTGGCCTCCTCCACAGGCTGACCTTTCCATTGCACCTTCACTGAATCTATATCCTTTGACCTCAACCTTCGAACCTGCCGATCCAAAATAGCCACCGACTCCACATTATAAGTCATATCACCCTCCAACTGAACCGTGCTGAAATCCAAAACATGGGACGGATCTCTAATATACTTCCAAAGCATGGAAACATGAAATACTTGATGCACACTCAACAATCTGGGTGGCAAGGCAAGCTTATAAGCCACCTCTCCTATCCTCTGAAGCACCTCAAAAGGCCTAATGAAGCGGGGGCTCAACTTGCCCCTCTTCCCAAACCTCATAACACCCTTCACGGGTGATACCTTCAGCAAAACCTTCTCCCCAACCATAAAATATACATCACAGACCTTCCTATCCGCGTAGCACTTCTGCCTAGACTGCGCCATGCGAAGCCGCTCCTGAATCAATTTCACGTTATCTAATGCATCCTGGATCAAGTCTGTACCTAAGAGCCTAGCCTCACCCGGCTCAAACCATCCAACCGGAGATCTACACCTCCTCCTATACAAACCCTCGTACGGAGCCATCTGAATGCTCGACTGATAACTGTTGTTATATGCAAACTCCGCGAGTGGCAGAAACTGGTCCCATGAACCCCCAAAGTCAATGACACAAGCACGCAACATGTACTCCAATATCTGAATAGTGCACTCGGACTGCCCGTCCGTCTGAGGGTGAAAAGTTGTGCTTAACTCAACCTTAGTACCCAACTCTCGCTGCACAGCCCTCTAGAACTAAGATGTGAACTGAGTACCCCTATCTGAAATGATGGAAACTGGGACACCATGCAGGCGGACGATCTATCGGATGTAAATTTCAGTCAACCGCTCTGAAGAGTAAGTAGTACCAAATGGAATGAAGTGCGCAGACTTGGTCAGTCGATCCACAATAACCTAAATAGTGTTGAACTTCCTCGAAGTCCGTAGGAGCCCAACTACAAAGTCCATAGTGATACGCTCCCACTTCCACTCTGGGATCTCTAACCTCCAAAACAAGCCACCCGGTCTCTGATGCTCATACTTAACCTGCTGACAGTTTAGACACCGAGCCACAAACCCAACTATATCCTTCTTCATCCGCCTCCACCAACAGTGCTGCCTCAAATCATGGTACATATTCGCGGCACCCCGATGGATGGAATACCGTGAGCTGTGGGCCTCCTCAAGAATCAGCTCTCGAAGCCCATCTACATTAGGCACACATATCCGGCCCTGCATACTCAGCACCCTGTCATCACCAATAGTCACATCCCTAGCATCACCTCTCCGAACCCTTTCCTGAAGAACGAGCAAGTGAGGGTAATCATACTGACGCCCCCTGATACGGTCATAAAGAGAAGACCTGGAGACCACACAAGCCAATACCCGACTAGGCTCCGAAATATCCAATCTGACAAGCTGGCCTGCTAAGGTCTGAACATCTAATGCCAAAGGTCTCCCTGCTGCTGGAAGATATGCTAAACTCCCCAAACTCTCTGCCAGACGACTCAAAGCATCGGCCACCACATTGGCCTTCCCCGGATGGTATAAAATAGTGATATCATAGTCCTTAAGAAGCTCCAACCATCTCCGCTGACGCAAATTAAGATCCTTATGCTTTAACAGATACTGCAGACTCCGGTGATCAGTATAGATCTCACAATGAACCCCATACAAATAATGACACCAAATCTTCAAGGCGTGAACAATGGCTGCTAACTCAAGATCATGGATAGGATAGTTCTTCCCATGGGTCTTCAACTGGCGTGAGGCATAGGCAATCACCCTACCCTCCTGCATCATAACACAACCAATGCCTATCCTCGAGGCATCATAATACATGGTGTAAGAACCTGAAGCTGATGGCAGAACTAACACTGGAGTTGTGGTCAAAGCAGTCTTGAGCTTCTGAAAGCTCTCCTCACATTCATCCGACCACCTGAATGGAGGACTCTTTTGGGTTAATTTTTTCAAGGGCGATGCAATAGATGAAAATCCCTCCACAAAGCGACGGTAGTAACCCGCCAAACCAAGAAAGCTACTAATCTCCGTGGCTGAAGACGGTCTGGGCCAACTCTGCACCGCCTTTATCTTCTTCGGATCCACCTGAATATCCTCACTGGACACCACGTGCCCCAAGAATGCTACTGAACTGAGCCAAAACTCACATTTAGAGAACTTTGCATAAAGTTTCTCCTCCCTCAATCTCTGCAATACAACCCTCAAATGCTAAGCGTGTTCTTCTTGGCTACGAGAGTACACCAAGATGTCGTCAATGAATATAACGATGAATGAGTCCAAATAGGGTTGGATTACACTGTTTATCAGATGCATGAACGCTGCTGGGGCATTGGTCAGCCCAAAAGACATCACCAAGAACTCATAATGGCCATATCGGGTTCTGAAAGCTGTCTTGAGAATATCTGAATCCCGAATCTTCAGCTGGTGATAACCGGACCTCAAATCAATCTTGGAGAACACCCTCTCTCCCTGAAGCTGGTCGAATAAATCATCAATACGAGGCAAAGGATACTTGTTCTTGACTGTGACCTTGTTCAACTGCCTGTAATCAATACACATTCTCATGGAACCATCCTTCTTTTTCACAAATAGAACCGGTGCACCCCAAGGTGACACACTAGGCCGAATAAACCCCTTATCAAGGAGTTTCTTGAAGCTGTTCTTTCAATTCCTTCAACTCCGCCGGTGCCATACGATATAGTGGAATAGAAATGGGCTGAGTGCCCGGCACCAAATCAATACCAAAGTTAATATCCCTGTCAGGAGGCATGACCGGTAGGTCTGCAGGAGACACATCCGGAAAATCACCATACATAGCTATTGGAATCATTAAAATTCAAATCCGAGGTCGTTTACACATAGATCCATATCCGGTCCACTTTCCTAACTCAAATTTTCAATTATGAGACTAAGTGTCTCATTTCACTCCGAGTTCCTTCCGGACTCAAACCCACTAACTGGATATAACATAATATAGCTAAATAATACAAAAAGAAGTAGAAATGGGGTAAACGAGGTTATAACTCTCGAAACGACCGACCGGGTCATTACATCCTCCCCCTCTTAAATATCCGTTCGTGCTCGAACGCGTCTAGAAACATACCTGGAGTCTCGAATAGGCGTGGATATCTGCTCCGCATCTCCCGCTCGGTCTCCCAGGTGGCCTCCTCCACAGGCTGACCTCTCCATTGCACCTTCACTGAAGCTATATCCTTTGACCTCAACCTTCGAACCTGCCGATCCAAAATAGCCACTGACTCCACATCATAAGTCATATCACCCTCCAACTGAACCGTGCTGAAATCCAAAACATGGGACGGATCTCCAGTATACTTCCGGAGCATGGAAATATGAAACACTGGATGCACACTCGACAAGCTGGGTGGCAAGGCAAGCTTATAAGCCACCTCTCCTATCCTCTGAAGCACCTCAAAAGGCCCAATAAAACGGGGGCTCAACTTGCCCCTCTTCCCAAACCTCATAACACCCTTCATGGGTGATACCTTCAGCAAAACCTTCTCCCCAACCATAAAAGGCACATCACGGACCTTCATATCCGCGTAGCTCTTCTGGCTAGACCGCACCGTGCGAAGCCGCTCCTGAATCAATTTCACCTTATCTAATGCATCCTGGACCAAGTCTGTACCTAAGAGCCTAGCCTCACCCGGCTCAAACTATCCAACCAGAGATCTACACCTCCTCCCATACAAAGCCTCGTACGGAGCCATCTGAATGCTCGACCGATAACTGTTGTTATATGCAAACTCCGCGAGTGGCAGAAACTGGTCCCATGAACCCCCAAAGTCAATGACACAAGCACGCAACATGTCCTCCAATATCTGAATAGTGCGCTCGGACTGCCCATCCGTCTGAGGGTGAAAAGCTGTGCTTAACTCAACCTGAGTACCCAACTCTCGCTGCACGGCCCTCTTAAACTGCAATGTGAACTAAGTACCCCTATCTGATATGATGAAAACTGGGACACCATGCAGGTAGACGATCTCTCAGATGTAAATTTCAGTCAACCGCTCGGAAGAGTAAGTAGTGCCAAATGGAATGAAGTGCGCGGACTTGGTCAACTGATCCACAATTACCCAAATAGCATCGAACTTCCTCGAAGTCCGTGGGAGTCCAACTACAAAGTCCATAGTGATCCGCTCCCACTTCCACTCTGGGATCTCTAACCTCTGAAGCAAGCCACCCGGTCTTTGATGCTCATACTTAACCTTGCTGACAGTTTAGACACCGAGCCACAAACCCAACTATATCCTTCTTCATCCGCCTCCACCAATAGTGCTGCCTCAAATCCTGGTACATATTCGTGACACCCGGATGGATGGAATACCGCGAGTTGTGGGCCTCCTCACGAATCAGCTCTCGAAGCCCATCTACATTAGGCACACATATCCGGCCCTGCATACTCAGCACCCCGTCATCACCAATAGTCACATCCCTAGCATCACCTCTCCGAACCCTGTCCTGAAGAATGAGCAAGTGAGGGTCATCATATGGACACCCCCTGATACGGTCATAAAGAGAAGACCTGGAGACTACACGAGCCAATACCCGACTAGGCTCTGAAATATCCAATCTGACAAGCTAGCCTGCTAAGGTCTGAACATCTAATGCCAAAGGTCTCTCTGCTGCTGGAAGATATGCTAAACTCCCCAAACTCTCTGCCCGGCGACTCAAAGCATCGGCCACCACATTGGCCTTCCCCGGATGGTATAAAATAGTGATATCATAGTCCTTAAGAAGCTCCAACCATCTCCGATGACGCAAATTAAGATCCTTCTGCTTTAACAGATACTGCAGACTCTGGTGATTAGTATAGATCTCACAATGAACCCCATACAAATAATGACGCCAAATCTTCAAGGCGTGAACAATGGCTGCTAACTCAAGATCATGTATAGGATAGTTCTTCTCATGGGTCTTCAACTAGCGCGAGGCATAGGCAATCACCCTACCTTCCTGCATCATAACACAACCAATGCCTATCCTCGAGGCATCACAATACATGGTGTAAGAACCTAAAGGTGATGGCAGAACTAACACTGGAGCTGTGGTCAAAGCAGTTTAGAGCTTCTGAAAGCTCTCCTCACATTCATCCGACCACCTGAATCGAGCACCCTTTTGGGTCAATTTGGTCAAGGGCGATGCAATAGATGAAAATCCCTCCACAAAGCGGCGGTAGTAACCCACCAAACCAAGAATGCTCCTAATCTCCGTGGCTGAGAATGGTCTGGGCCAACTCTGCACCGCCTTTATCTTCTTCGGATCCATCTGAATACCCTCAATGGACACCACGTGCCCCAAAAATGCTACTAAACTTAGCCAAAACTCACATTTAGAGAACTTTGCATAAAGTTTCTCCTCCCTTTATCTCTGCAATACAACCCTCAAATGCTAAGCGTGCTTTTCCTGGCTACGAGAGTACACCAGGATGTCGTCAATGAATACAACGATGAATGAGTCCAAATAGGGTTGGAATACACTGTTCATCATATGCATGAACGCTGCTAGGGCATTGGTTAGCCCAAAATACATCACCAAGAACTCATAATGGCCATATCGGGTTCTGAAAGCTATCTTGAGAATATCTGAATCCCGAATCTTTAGCTGGTGATAACCGGACCTCAAATCAATCTTGGAGAACACCCTCGCTCCCTGAAGCTGGTCGAATAAATCATTAATACGAGGCAAAGGATATTTATTTTTGACTGTGACCTTGTTCAACTGCTTGTAATCAATACACATTCTTATGGAACCATCCTTCTTTTTCACAAATAGAATTGGTGCACCCCAAGGTGAAACACTAGGCTGAATAAACCCCTTATCAAGGAGTTCCTGAAGCTGTTCTTTCAATTCCTTCAACTTCGCCGGTGCCATACGATACGGTGGAATAGAAATGGGCTGAGTGCCCGGCACCAAATCAATACCAAAGTCAATATCCCTATCAGGCGGCATGCCCGGTAGGTCTGCAGAAAACACATCCGGAAAATCACGTACCATCATAACAGAATAAATGATAGGAGTCTCTGCACTAACATCCCTCACAAAAGACAAATAAGATAGGCAACCCTTCTCAACCATGCGCTGAGCCTTCAAATATGAAATCACCCTACTTGGTACATAATCTACAGAACTGCTCCACTCAACCCTCGGAATTCCCGGTATAGCCAACATCACCGTCTTAGCGTGACAATCTAGAATAGCATGACATAGAGATAACCAATCCATACCCAATATCACATCAAAGTCAACCATACTGAGCAACAATAGATCTACTCGGGTCTCCAGACCCCCAATAGTCACCATACATGACCGATATACGCGGTCCACATTAATAGTATCGCCTACAGGAGTAGATACATGTACAGATGAAACTAAGGACTCACGGGGCATATCCAGAAAATGGGCAAAATACGAGAAAACATATGAATACTTGGAACCAGGGTCAAATAATAGTGAGGCATCTCTATGGAAAACTGAGACAATACCTGTAATCACAGAGTCTGAAGCAATAACATCTGGTCTGGCAGGGAGAGCATAGAAACGGGCCTGACCACCCCCTGATCTGCCTCCCCCTCTAGGGCGACCCCTAGCTGACTGACCTCCACCCCGAGCTGAATGGGCGGGTGGTGATGTAGCTGGTGCTATAGTCGAAGGCTGACTCCTCTGCTGAGATAGACCTCCATGACGACGAGGACACTGCCTCCACATATGCCCAAGCTCCCCACACTCAAAACAACTCCCTGGTGCTGGCGGCAGAAACTAAAGGGAACCCCTAGCACCGGGATGACTAGTAGAAGAAACTGGCATGGAAGAGCCCTGAACAGGTGGAGCACGGGACGAACTCTGAACTGGAAGGGAACTAAGTGATGAGTGGCCCTGATGAGAACTGTGAGAACCATGGCTAGATGATGTACCCCAATGAAATGGCCGAGCTGACTGAGCCTGTCTGAAATGACGACACCGCTGAATCCACCCTGACCACGAGTCCTCTTGGCCTCCCGCTCAACCCTCTCCTAACCATGAACCATCTCAATCTGCCAAGCAATATCGACAACCTCATCAAAGGTAGCACCCGAAACCCGCTCCCTGGTCATGAGCAACTGTAGCTGATAAGTGAGGCCATCAATAAACCTCATGATCCTCTCTCTGTCCGTGGGAACCAACTAGATAGCATGACAGGCCAACTCGGAGAACCGCATCTCATACTGCGTCACAGACATATCACTCTGGTGGAGCTACTCAAACTGTCTACACAGCTCCTCTCTGCGGGATCGAGGCACGAACTTCTCCAAAAAGACCACGAAGAACTGCTGCCAAGTCAGGGGTGCTGCGCCAACAGGCCTACGCCTCTCGTAAGTCTCCCACCATCTGAGTGCAGCCCCAAAAAACTGAAAGGTAGTGAATGAGACCCCATAAGTCTCCCAAATACCAGCAGTACGGAGTATCCTCTGACACCTGTCCAGAAAGTCCTGAGCATCCTCTCTCTCTGTGCCACTGAAAGGTGGTGGCTGAAGTCTCCCAAACCTCTCCAACCTGCGCTGATCATCCTCAGGCATAGCAGGAACCACATAATCCTGAGAAACAGCAACCGGCTGGGCTGGTGGTAGCTCTGGTGTCTGAAGTCCCTGAATAACCTGCTCGAATGTGCGAGCGACAGGAGTCTGAGTGCCTCCCCTGGCCTGAGAAGTGGTTGCGGCCGTCAAAATAGAGACCGCCTGAGCAAGGCCAGTACACGCTGTCAGAATCTGAGCTAGGGCCTCCTGAAGGCCTGGAATCACAATAGGCACAGGTGGTGCCTGAGCTGGTGCATCAACAACTGGAACTTGGTCCTGATCTGGGACAACCGGTGGATCTGTAAGTATTGCCCCAACTGTTGTACGGGCTGCACCTCTGCCCCTACCACCACCTATGCCGCGGCCTCGGCCTCTCGCGGCCCTGGCTTGTGGTACTGGTGGCTGGCCCTCCTGACCGGTAGTACGAGTCCTCACCATCTGTGAGAGAATGAAATAACAGATGTTTAATTACAAGAATTAACAAATTCGTAAGACAAAAATCCAAGAATGTGAAGTTTCCTAAAGGATCTGCAGCCTCCTGAAGATAAGTACAGATGTCTCCGTACCGATCCGCAAGACTCTACTAAATTCGCTCATGACTCGTGAGACCTATGTAACCTAGGCTCTGATACCAATCTGTCACGACCCAAAACTAACCCCTGTCGTGATGGCGCCTATCATGGAACTAGGCAAGCCGACTCATTTCCAAAACAAACCGATATTTTCATTTTAAAGAACATTTCAGGGTTATTTAACATAAACCTTCATTTAAAGAGTTCAAATAAAAAAAAAGCAGAAGTGCAGAAAAGAAAAGCCCGACATCGGGGTGTCACTACTCATGAGCATATACTACAATCTGTCTAACAATATCAAGGCTAACTCAGCCCGAAAAATAGCTAAATACAACTAGAGGAAGATAAGAGGGAGAAGAGCGGGGCTGCGATCGCCAAATAGCTACCTTGCTATCTCCAAGAAAATCTGCAACCAGAACACTCAATAACCACTACCGTGTCCAGCTACACCTGGATCTGCACACAAGGTGCAGGGAGTAACGTGAGTACACCAACTCAGTAAATAACAACAATAAATAAAGACTGAGCAGTAGTGACGAGCAATAAAGCATATAACGTTCATATCAGAAAATCTCAGTAAAATACCACATGCTCTAAAAAAATCAGGATTTGAATCAAACATCTCGTTTAAACCCAGTTCTAGTAAAAATCATTTTAAAGATATTTTTCCAACAGTTTTTCAAACAAAGGCTCAATGCAAAGGTGAGCAAAAATGATGAAATCATAAACAGCCCCTCGGGCAAACCTCACAGTCACTCTTGCCACTCGGGCATACCTCACAATTACTCTTGCCTCCCAGTCATTCAGCACTCGGCACTCGGCACTCGGCGCTCGTACTCAGTAGGTACCTGCGTTCACTGGGGGTGTGTACAGACTCCAGAGGGACTCCTTTAGCCCAAGCGCTATAATCTGCACGGACAACTCACGTGCCATAATAATAAAGTATGCTGCAGGCAGGTAGCCCCGATCAGCACTCATCCTCACAAATCAAGCCACTCGAGCATTTCTGTAAAACATGGCATTCGGCCCAAAATATTTATATGCATCAAAATAGAGTCATAAAACGGAGTTATGCGGTAAACAAGTATAAACATGACTGAGTATAGATTTTCAATCAAAAACAATGATAGGATGATAAAAAACAGCCCCTAAGGGTCCAAACAGCATTGGCGCAAGGCCCAAACATGGCATTCAGCCCAATTTACAGAAAATCTTTCTAAAATATATAAGTATCAATGGTTTCAAAAAAGTATGCAACTTTACAATTGCTACGGGACGGACCAAGTCGCAAATACCCAACAGTGCACGCCCACACGCCCGTCACCTAGCATGTTCGTCTCTTTAAAATAGTAGAATGATACGAAATCTGGGGTTTCATACCCTCAGGACTAGATTTACAATCGTTACTTACCTCAAACCGGTCAAATCTCTACCTCGCAATGCTCTTGCCTCTGGACTCGGCCTCCAAATGCTCCAAATCTATTCACAATCAGTATAATACCATCAATATACGTTAATGGAATGAATTCCACAAGAAAAGCTTCAAAATTAGACCAAAACCCGAAATTAGCTCAAAAAGTGCCTGTGGGGCCCACGTCTCGGAACTCGACAAAAGTTATAAAATCCGAAAGCCCATTCAATCACGAGTCTATCCATACCAATTTTACCAAAATCCGACCACAACTCGACCCTCAAATCTACAAATCTTATTTCCAAATTTCTAAGTTCCAATCTCCGATTTACACCTCAAAATCATGTAATCTAGTCGGATTATTCGATGATAATTCAATATTATGGAGTAGAAATGATCACAAGGGACTTATATCAAGTTTTCCTTGAAAATATATCAAAAATCGCCTCTCCTCAAGCTCCAATTTGTCAAAAATGGCAAATGGGACAAAGTCCCTGTTTTTATAATTCTGCCCAGACATCCTCGGTTCTGCCTCGATCTTGACCTTCGATCGAGGTCCTCGATCCTGGTTCTCGGTCCTGGACCTCGATTATATCTTCAACCCGGCCTTCGACCGTGACCCTCGACCCTGGGCTCGATCATGCCTTCGATCATGGCCCTCGACTCTGGGCTCGATCATGCCTTCGATCGTGGCCCTCAACTCTGGGCTCGATCATGCCTTCGATCGTGGCCCTAGACTCTGGGCTCGGTCATGGCTTCGATCATGGCCCTCGACACTGATCTCGATCTGGGCTTTGGTCGTGGCCCTCGACCCTGAGCTCGATCTGGGCTTACATCTGGGCAGAAGAAATTTCCAACAAAAGGAAATTGCAGCAGCTGTTCTAGTTTAATATTTGATCTGTTAACCATACGAAACTCACCCGAGGCCCTCGGGACCTCAACCAAATATACCAACAAGTCCTAAAATATCATACGAACTTAGTCGAATCCTCAATTCACCTCAAACAACGCTAAAACCATGAATTACACCCCAATTCAAGCCTAATGAACTTTGAAATTTCTAATTTCTACTAACAACTCCGGAACCTATCAAATCACGTCCGATTGACCTCAAATTTTGAACACAAGTCCTAAATGACATAACAGAGGTATTCCAATTTTCAGAATTGGATTCCGACCCCGATATCAAAAAGACAACCCCCGGTCAAACTTCTCAAAAATAAAACTTTCGGTATTTCAAGCCTAATTCCTCTACGGACTTCCAAAATATATTTCGGACATGCACCTAAGCCCAAAATCTCTATACGGAGCTGTTGGAATCATCAAAATTCAAATCTGAGGTCATTTATACATAGTTCCATATCCAGTCCACTTTTCTAACTCAATTTTTTAATTATGAGACTAAGTGTCTCATTTCACTCTGAGTTCCTTCCGGACTCGAATCCACTAACCCGATATGACATAATATAGCTGAATAACACAAAAGAAGTAGAAATGGGGAAAACGGAGTTATAACTCTCGAAACGACTGACCAGGTCGTTACAGAAATACTTTTGGGTGATTGTAGTTATTTGAGCCTCAGCATCACTAGTCCACCCAATGTCCTCACCAACTTCCTCACAACTATTTTTACCAACAACTTGTACAGAATCCTCCACCAAACTCCCCATATTAGCAGTATTTTTCTAAACTTCTGCAACATTAACTACACTATCACCATCTACATCATTTTTGTCACAAAATTTCTGGGTGATTGCAGTGATTTTAGGCTTGGCATCCTCAATCCTGGCTTCGTAATCACCAACTCCTTCACTACTTTTACTAGCTTTTATAGAATCCTTCACCACACCCTCCATAACATCAATAGTTTGCTCTAGACTTACCTCAGTGCCAAATTCTTTCTTTACAACTTCCTCACTGCCAATATTTTTCTCCATAACTTCCTCACTACCAAAATTATTCTCTGCAACTTCCTTATCGCCAAAATAATCATTATGAATATCACCAGTATCACGATGGCCATGACTATCATAATGGTCATCATCTTTTCTATCACCCTGATTAAGAAAAATATACAAAAAGTTGTAAAGCTTATAATAACAGGGAAAAATAACAAATAAGCATAGTCATAAGAATACCTTTGAAGCACCGCCTTCACCTAAAGCTTTAAAAACCTTTTCAAATGAGAAAATTATTAACTGCTCAAAATACGAAACCTTGTCATTTACCTATAAAAGAAAAAGTGAAACCGAATATAAATTAAGTTGTCAGAACTGCTCAAAGCCAAAATAGAACTGTACCTTGTTGATTTCACTTCTCAGAAGTTTCAACTCATTCTCGCTTGAACTCAAGTTACTGGGTTGTGGATCTGCATTCTCATTGTTTATAGGTTTTGATTCTAGCTTATTTTTGGGGTGCTTCTTAGCATTTTTTTACGTCGAGTGTTGAAATCAAGAACATCATCTCTTGGATTAACTTCAACTACGACTCCAGATTCGATATACATCTCATTTGTATCTTCATACACGGTGACAAAATCATGCAATTCAAGCCTTGTTTGTTCAATATTTGTTGGGTCAATGTTACCAAACACCAACTACAAATAAAAAAAATTAGCAATTATGAAACTTTTAAAAAAATAAAAGACAACCAATATATTACTTGTAGAAACTACACATCATACAATTAATTGATATTAAGTATATTAAATATATAAAATATGTATCATAAATGTATAATTTATGTATCAGAAATATATAATTTATGTATCATAAGTAAATTCATATGTATTGCTACAAAATATTGTAAACTAAACATAAATATTTTTTATCTGCTCCCGACTTAAAAGAAAAAAAATTCTTTCCTTAACCTCTTGAATGTCACCTTCTTCTTTACAGTCCAGTTTAGTATGTGTGGCACAAGATCTCCAATCCGGTAAGCGAGGTTTTTGCCAGTATATGGGCAGCATTCATAAAATCAACATTGAAATGCCAAAGGCAAACCACCATATCGGTACATCTCTCTCCTACTACGAACCTTATTTTTCATTGACTCCATCATAGCATTGAAAACTATTTTTCCCCAAGGGAAAGTCTCAAAATCACCAGATTCAACCAACAGAAAATCATTCTTTGTTATGAAATCATCATTCGTAATAGAAAATAGGAAACTATGAATGAAATATAATACTGCAATTTTTAATGTGTCCTCATCAGATTTCCACATCTTTTTTAATAAACAGGCAGTTAACAATTTCTTAGACACCTTTGACATGCTTGGAAAGTACAATTCCATCAACCGACTCTACTGGATAGATTCATAATCCTTATTGGGATCACCATTATATTTTAAACCTGTGATAATACAAAACTCTGCAAGTCCAAAGCGCAACTTGGTGTTATTCACTTTAATCCATAACTCATCATTTTTAGGTGACACCACTTCCCTAAGCAATAGTGAATGGATAAGTTGGTTTTGTATAAAAATATTCGGTCAAATCCACAAAATAACCAAAATATGTTTTTCTAAACATCTCGATCTGCTGATCATCCAAAGTATCTTTTAAATGTTTCACTATACTGCAGTTTGTATGCACACTGATACGAGTACTATAATGATCACCCAAAGAAACATAGTAATCCCAAAGCTACAGACAATATAAAAATATAAATATATATAAGCTTCATAACAACCACAAATATGCACTTTACAAAATTAAATATACACTATGTGGATAGATGATAAACTTTATATATAAATTGCACATTACTTTTTGACTTGATACAAATTGTATACATTATAAAAAAAAGATACATTTTATATATAAATCTGGAACATAACTGCTATATTGGATAAATTTTCTACATACTAAAATAAACTAAGCGCACACAAGTCAGATTTATATCATTAGAAAATACCTTCAAATCAGATGAGCTAGAACATTTTTGATCAACGTGAATTTTTTTTTTTTGATGGAATATCATCTCCATCTCTTTTAGCCTTCCTTTTAGAAGCTTTACCCTTATCCTTCACAACATCCTTTCCTACCAATTTAATCTTTCTTTTTGAACTTGTGCCTTTTTCAACAACTACATGCTGAGTAGTTTGTGACCTCGTTACTCTATTATTGGGAGTCCCGCTATGTGAACGAGTCCTTCTATCAACAAGGGTACTTTGCATTCCTTCAATAGGGGTATTTTGCATTGCTTCAATAGATTTAGGGGTTGTATGCCCCAAATCGCATCCAAATTCTGGTAAATCTTCAAAATCGTCATCATCATTCCTACTGAAACTAGGGTTATATTTCACTAATTTACCAGCTATTTTCATAGAATTTGGAGATGCCCTAAACAACAACAACAACAACCCAGTAAAATCCCACTAATGGGGTCTGGGGAGGGTAGTGTGTACGCAGACCTTACCCCTACCCCGAAGGAGTAGAGAGGCTGTTTCCGAAAGACCCTCGGCTAAAAAAAAAAAAAAAGACAAAATGACAAAATGACAAAAAGGAAACAATATTAGTATCACAACAACAATCATAGGATAAATAGGAACACCATGAAATCCAGAAGAAAGATGCAAAGCAAAGGGAGACAATATTAGTAAATATTAGTATCACCATAACAATCATAAGAAAAATAGGAACACCATGAAATCTAGAAGAAAGATGCAAAGCAAAAGCGATAGCTAGTAAATAGGACATGCACTGAAAAGCGAAATAGTAAGCCACAACATTTCCAATAGCTATCTTAGACAAAAACCATACATGGCTAGTCCCACAATGGTACGAAGTAAGGCACGACTCAACTACCTCCTAATCTACAACCCTAATACTCGACCTCCACATCTTCCTATCAAGTGTCATGTCCTCGGAAATCTGGAGCTTCGCCATATCCTGCCTGATCACCTCTCCCCAATACTTTTTAGGTCGCCCTCTACCTCTTCTCGTGCCATCCACAACCAGTTGCTCACACCTCCTTACCGGAGCATCTGGGCTTCTCCTCTGAACATGTCCGAACCATCTAAGCCTCGCTTCCCGCATCTTGTCATCAATGGGAGCCACATGCACTTTCTCCCGGATATCATCATTCCTAATCTTATCTATCCTAGTGTGCCCGCACATCCACCGCAACATCCTCATTTCTGCCACTTTTATCTTCTGGATATGTGAGTTCTTGACGGGCCACCACTCAGCCCCATACATCATGGCCGGTCTAACCACCGCTTTATAAAACTTACCTTTGAGTATCGGTGGCACTCTCTTGTCACACAGGACTCCAGATGCTAACCTCCACTTCATCCATCCTACCCTAATACGGTGTATGACATCCTCGTCGATCTCCCCTCCCCCCTAGATAACCGAACCAAGGTACTTGAAGCTGTCTCTACTCGGGATGACCTGCAAATCAAGCCTCACATCCACGCCCTCTTCCCCTGGCTCAGCGCTGAACTTACACTCCAGGTATTCCGTCTTCGTCCTACTCAGCTTGAAACCTTTAGACTCAAGAGCCTATCTCCAAACCTCCAGCCTCTCGTTAACACCGGCTCGCGACTCATCAATCAAAACTATGTCATCGGTGAATAGCATGCACCAGGGCACATCCCCTTGAATATGGTGTGTTAACGCGTCCATCACCAGGGCGAATAAGAATGGACTGAGCGCAGAACCTTGGTGTAACCCCATTACAACCAAAAAATGCTCAGAGTCGCCTCATACTGTCCTAACCCGAGTCTTAGCCCCATCATACATTTCCTTAATCACCATAATGTAGGGAACCGAAACACCTTTTGCCTCCAGGCATCTCCAGAGAATTTCTCTAGGAACCTTGTCATACGCTTTCTCTAGATCAATAAACACCATGTGCAGATCCTTCTTCCTCTCTCTGTATAGTTCCACCAAACTTCTAACAAGGTGTATAGCTTTTGTAGTCGAACGACCCGACATGAACCCGAACTGGTTGTCGGATACAGACACTGTCATCCTCACCCTCGCTTCAATCACCCTCTCCCACACTTTCATGGTATGACTCTGTAATTTGATACCCCTATAATTGTTACAACTCTGGATATCACCTTTGTTCTTATACAATGGAACCGCCGTACTCCACCTCCACTCATCCGGCATCCTCTTCCCCTTAAAAATGATATTAAACAACCTAGTCAACCACTCCAAACCTGCTCTCCCCACACACTTCCAAAATTCCACCGGAATCTCGTCTGGCCCGGTCGCTCTGCCCCTACTCATCTTACGCATAGCTCCCACGACCTCCTCAACCTCGATACGCCTGCAGTACCAAAAGTCACGGTGACTCTCGGAATTTTTTTCCTCCATTATAGACTTGATTATGAACAAAAATCGGGAAACCTATTGAAAGTTTGACTTACATTGAGAGCAAGACTAAAAATGGAGAAGCTGTGTTTGAAAAAAATGGAGAAGCTGTGTTAGAGAGAACTGAGTACAAAGAAGGGAATCGAGTACAATAGGAAAAAACATGAGTGAGTTAAAAGCGTGGGTGGGTTAGTGTATTATGGATTGGGCTATGAAATGTAATATGTTTGGGTCGGAGGGACATTTCGGGTCCATAGAGGAAATTATGAGCTATTAAAATTTTGGGGGATTTACAGCCGTACCCTATATTTGTGCCACCTTTTAACCTGTACCCTATTTTTTAAAATTATTGATTTGATAGCCATCTCAAAAAAAGTCCGTAATAATATGACAATTACACCCCTGACAAAAGATATAAAATGATCTCCTCCTCTCTCACAGCAACTTTATAAAAAAATCAGAAACTTATCCATATTCATCTTCAGAATCACACTTGCATGAAATTGTTTCACATTGAAGCTAAAACTTCATGCTAATGTAGCATGAAGTTATTTCATGTTAAAGCTAAAACTTCATGCTAATGTATGCTGAAGTTATTTATCCTGCAGTCTACAATTTTGTCATGAATTTTATCCGAAACTTCAGTCTAAACATGCTGAAGTTATTTAGTTCATTTGCTAAAAATCAGACTAAAATATGCTTAAGTTATTTAGTTCATTTGCTAAAACTGAACATGCTTAAGTTATTTAGTTCATTTGCTAAAACTTCAGACTAAACATGCTTAAGTTATTTAGTTCATTTAAACTTCAAACTAAATATGCTTAAGTTTTTTAGTTCATTTGCCAAACTTCAGACTAAACATGCTTAAGTTTTTGTCTTGTAGTATGTAATTTTCTAATGAGGTTTTGCTAATGCATACTGAAGTTATTTAGTTCATTTGCTAAAACTTCAGACAAAACATGCAGAAGTTATTTAGTTCATTTGCTAAAACTTCAGACTAAACATGCTGAAAGTTTTTTAGTTCATTTGCTAAAACTTCAGACTAAACATGCTGAAGTTTTTTAGTTCATTTGCTAAAACTTCAGACTAAATATGCTTAAGTTTTGTCTTGCAGTATGTTTCATTTGTTAAAACTTCATACCAAAACATGCTGAAGTTTTGTAATGCATTTTACAGTTTTGTCCTGAGCTTTATCCGAAACTTCAGTCTAAACAAGCTGAGGTTTTTTTTGTTTATTTGCTAAGTTTTGTTTTCTCTCACAGTCTAGGACTTAGATTATTTTCAGACTTGTAAATGAAAGCACTTACACAATTACGAGTAAAACACCCAATCTTTTATTATTCTTGCAGAATATACAAAGGACTCATGCTGGAGGGCTCACAATATGCTACTTCCCTTAGCCAACGAAATACACATACATAAAGGGTCTACCAATGGAAGTTACAGGGGCAGTTACATAGGGTGTGTCTGGCACATGCCAAGACCTACAAACAAGTAAAACATATAACCACTATCTGAAGATGATTCCCACGAAATTATCCCACTTTCAGCCTTCAAGTCAACTGAATGATGTGCACTGCACATGGCATAATTTCCACAGCACATGCATAACACACTTCCTTCCAGTCATGTGTTCACTTGTTCCAGCTTCGCCCATACTTTGTTTAGCCTGCCCTGCCTTATCTTTTGGACCATGCCTCGCATATAATCAGCTCATGACAATGCTCTTGTCATAGCCATGTCGTCCCACTGATCCACACACATGCCTTTGTCAAGTGTCATAAGCCTAATGTAATGACCCGACTTGTCGTTTTAAGAATTTAAGCCCCGTATGGCGGCATAAGGCCCTAAGCAGCTTCTTATTATGTGTATTGACTTGCGTGCATGGTTGAATTCAGTTACCAAATGATTTGGAACACTTGGTCCCCAAAACGAAAGCTTAAGCTTGAGTCAAAAATTATTGTGGTACAATTTTAGTTTCCAAACTTAACCACTATAAGATCTTAGTCTTCAGTTATTCTTTAGCAGGTCGATGAATTGTTCATAACTATAGTCGTAGTCTTTCATTATTTTTAGCAAGTTGATAAATTGTTCATAACCTCAACTTGCTTAGAATTTGAGATGATTAGTTGATGATAAATAAATTATCTTGTGAGCTCAAGTTAGTTTGTGGTAGTTATGGTAGTTAGTGTGCCAGCTAGTCAGTTAGTCGGTTAATACATACACTTAATGCCAGCTCACGTCCAGCTCATAAGTTAAATATTAGTTAGGCTCATTACTTGTATAAATACCCTATATCTTCAGAGAATGAATACAAAGAATCATTTTGCAATGCCTGCTTCTTCTTCATCTCTGTACTCTAGAAGCTTCTGCCATTAGAGCAGTACAAAGCTACTGCAAATCTGCTCAGTGTGAGAGTAGATTTTAGCATGGTATCAGAGCGGGTACAAATCAATTAGATTCTTAGTTATCGATCAATCATTCGACATCAATTTCCAATTTCTCTGAGATTGTTAAAGTGTGAGAATCAGTTATGGCAGAATCAACAAATTCGTACACACATCCATTGTATCTAGGTCCAGTAGATACTCCAGGCATTGTTCTGATCCCTGTGAAAGGATCTGAGAATTATGGGCTATGGAGTAGGACGATAAATATCGCACTACTTGGGAAGAGAAAGCTAGGGTTTGTGAATGGAACTTGTACAAAGGAATCATGTACTACTGAGCTACAAGAGCAATGGAAAACTTGTAATGCTATTGTCCTCTCATGGCTCATGAACACAGTATCCACAGAACTCTTGTATGGAATTGTATACGCATCAAATGCCCACCTTGTGTGGGAAGACTTGAGGGAGAGATTCGATAAGGTGAATCGCATGAGAATTTTTCGGCTGCATCGAGCCATTGCCACTCTCTCACAAGGTACGGATTTTGTTTCATGCTATTTCACAAAATTAAAGGATTTATGAATTGAGTATGATGTTATGGTACCTAAGGACAATTCAAGGGATTATGTTGATCATTTAGAGCAGCATAGATTGCTACAATTCCTCAGTGGATTAAACTACTCTTATGACCAAGCTAGAAGACAGATCCTCATGAAGTCGAATGTGTCCTCTATCAATCAAGCTTACGCCATGGTGATCGAAGATGAATCTAGACAGTGTCTTGGTATGGGTGCAGTAATTGATAAGAATAAACTAGTAGCTATGCAGGTTGGTCGTAACCAAAGCTATAAGGGAAAGAAACCTTTTGTGCAATGTGAACACTGTGGTTACAAAGGTCATAGTAAAGAAAATTTCTATAAGCTCATTGGATAACCTGAAGATTTTAAGGGAAAGAAAAGGTTCAATCAGCCAAATACTAGACAGTTTGTTCATGGAAGTGGTAGTGCAAATGGAAAATTTGGTCGAGGAACTCCACACTTTAATGTTGTTAATATTATTTTCTAGCAATGCAGGTAGTGAAAGTAATGCAAGTGCTCAATGCTCTTCTAGCTGTGACTTGTAGGATGCTTTTGCTGGAAAGGGACCATTCTTCACAGAGGAACAGTACAAGCAGATTTTAGCATTGTTGAATAAGGAACCAGCTGACAATCAAAATAACATGAATAATCAAAGCAATATGGTAGGTATTACATCTTGTTTCATGTCCAAAGATAATACTAGTGAGTGGATTGTGAACTCAGGTGCCACACATCACATAGCTGCATCTATGGATTTATTAACAAATGATAACCACTAGGAAAGAATCTAAGGACACAGTACACTTACCTACTGAAGATAAGATTCCTATTTCTCATACATGTCATGCATCTTTATTTGGTATTGAGGTTATAAAAGATGTCCTATGTGGAAGAGTCATGAGAGTCATGATGTGATGAAAGAAATTTTCCTTTTGGAAATTTGAAGGGAAAAATATTTTCCTTGAAGACAACATCTCGGCTGACAAAGATTTTTTTCAAAATTAAGGTCATATAGTTTATAATCTTTTTATGTAGAAGCATAGCCTAAAAGAACATCAGGGATGGACTTTGGTAGAAACTTATCACGAAAATAAGTTTTTGTAGCATAACAGAGGTACCCTATTGTCCTTAGGCGATCAAGTTTAGGAGGACAACCATGAAAAAGCTCATAAGGAGTCTTTTCATGTAAAACATTGTTGGGCAGCCTGTTAATGATATAAGTGGTTGCTAGAAAGCAGTCACCCCATAGTTTCAAAGGAAATGCAGCCTGAAACCTTAATGCTCTACCTATTTCAAGTATGTGTCTATGCTTCCTGTCCACAACTCCATTTTATTGGGGAGTATAGACACAACTACTTTGATGAATAATTCCTTTGGTTTGAAATAAAGTAGAGCAAAGAGAATTAAAAAACTCATAGCCATTATCAGACCTAAGAATCTTGACAGTAGAAGAGAATTAATTTTCTATTAAGTGAAAAAAATTGGATAAAAACCACATATACAATACTTTTCATTCTTAAGAGAAAGGTCCAAGTCATTCTTGAAAAATCATCAACAAGAGTGAGAAAGTATCTATAACCATTCTAGGTATTCAATCTATAAGGACCCCACACATCCATATGAACAAGCTCTAATAAATATTTTAATTTTGAGGTACTAGTAGGAAAAGGTAACGTAGTTTGTTTAGCTAATGGACAAATATGACAATTATAGGAATCTAAACTAGACAACATGGTCTTTATTGTAGGTATTTTCTAGAGGACTGAATGAGGAGCATGGCCAAGTCTTTAATGTCACAGCATAGTTGAGGAGGAAGTCTGGGTAGGAGTAGTCATACAAGTAGAGGTAGGTGATGCAATAGGCTTTGAAGGATTGAGGATGTAGAGTCCATCCTTGAGGCTACCAATCCCCGTTACCTTGCCACTGAAGAGGTCTTGAAAGAAACAAAAATCAGGATAAAAAGAGACTACACATTTTAATTCTTTTGTATATCTGGACACAGATAACAAATTATATTGAAATTTAGGTACATAAAGTACATCATGTAGAGTTTAAGTGTTGGATAAAGTATAGGACCCCATGTGTGTGATTTTATTACAATCTCCATTTGGTAAGTGTACTGAGGTAGATTTGGAAGGAGGAACAGGTTTAGCACAGGAAAACAGATCTAAGGAGGAAGCAATATGATTTGAGGCTCCAGTGTCAATGATCCACTTAACTTGGTCAGTAATCGAGTTACCCGCCATATTGGCCACATCTCCTAATCCTTTTTCCTCTGTTGGTACTGCTAAAATGTGAAAATTGGAGCTGCTGTATTGATCATCCCATTTATCATACCCAATTCCATCACTTCCTATGTGCTAAGCTTTATCTATTACACTCACATTATGTGCCACTGATGTGTGGTTTGTCATTACCACCTCTTCTTTTGTTGTTGAACTTAAAACCTAGTGGATACCCCACCAACTTATAGCGTGTGTCCCTTGCGTGTCCCTTTAATTTGCAATAATCACAGAATAGATTTGTACTCTTCTTGTACTTCACATTCGAATTGTTTGCTGACACAAAAGAGCTACTCTCAGCACTCACAGGTCCACTTCCCAGAATTCCATATTGTATACCATATCCACTACTTAACCTTTGGCTTTCCTCTTGAACTATCATCGAGTATGCTTGGTCAAGAGAAGGTGTTGGCTGCATAATCAGTATTTGACTACTTTGAGGTGCATAAGTGTCATTTAGTCCCATTAGAAATTTTATAAGTTTCTGTTGGCAAAGAAACTCAACAAAAGTTCTAGACTTTTCACAGTCACATGGTTGAGAAATTATCGACTCGAATTCATTCCAGAGGTCATTCAGATTAGAGAAGTAAACTGACACACTAGAAATCTCATGTGTCAAACAACTGATTTCCCTGTTTATATGATACACTTTAGTGGCATTAACCTTGTCAAAACGATCCTTAAGTGCTTCCAAACCTTCTGTGCATTTGAGGAACACATAATTCCTTTTCTAAGCTCCTTGGTTATTATGTCTGAAATTGAAATTACGAGTCTGGTGTTTCAAATTTTAGACATTCAGATATGAAGTTAGGCTATATCGAAATCTAATTTCATACCTAAAGTTTGAAGTTCGAATGCAATTAGAGTTTAGGCGCTGAAGTGGAAAGAAGAAGCAGCATGATGAGCAATTTCAAACTTGCTAAAATTAACTAGATTTTAAATTAGATATGTTTTAAATGAGAAAATATTGGCGTAAAACACGTCTTTGGGACCCAGCTCAAGTGCCTGTTCAACTCTTGGGCTTCACGCCCATTCACATTAGTCCAGGCCCATACTCGAAGTTGATTAACCCGACAAATTTCCGTTTGTTTGTTGGAGAAAAACATTCAACTGATAAGTCTTATTAGTTAGTTAGAAATTCAGCTAACATTGAAGTTCATCAACAAGAGATAATATTTTTCTTTTTAAAACACTGTTTGATCTAGTCACATAACAAGCTTAAGTCTAGATTACTTTTAATATATATACACAGCTAGTGTTCGAATTTATGTGAGTTAAAAAATACTTACATTGAAGTTTGTTTGCGAACATAATGATTCATTTACAACTTTACATGCTACAGCTGCTGGAAATGAAAGATAACAAAGGAAAATTAGAATGCTACGTGATCGGAAAAGTCAACAGCTTTTGGAACTTGGTCATGTTTAAAAATATAATAGTAATCCACGTAGTGTTTTGCATTCCTAGCTATTAAAGAAAAAAACAATTGTTGGTGATCCACGGGCACAATGGAGATGCTAAACCACACGTGTGAAATGCTCCAATAGTAGATCTTTTGCTTGTTTTCAATACTTCAGGAACTTTTATAAATGATTTGAAATATAGTGAAATGCTCCAACGTTAGAATAATATTATTCATTTTTAAAATAATTTTAAATTTATTAATAACAAGGAAGTAAATGCAGAAGCAAGTTTGAAATATAGTGAAATAATCCATAAAATAAAACAACGGTGTCTAAATACCATCCCAGAATTGGTATCACAAGTGCACGAGCTTCTAAAATAAATACAAATAAAGGTTTGAATAAAATAATATTATTTGGAAATAAACACACAGCTAAAGTAAAATAGACGGGGACTTCAGAACTGCGGACGCCATGGAGTTATACCTCAAGTCTCCTCCGAATAGCTGAAATCCGAGCAAGTCTATGGTACACCGCTGGGACCAACTCCAAAATCTACACAAAAAGTGCAGAGTGTAGTATCAGTACAACCGACCCCATGTACTGGTAAGTGCTGAGCCTAACCTCGACGAAGTAGTGACGAGGCTAAGACGGGTCACTTACATTACATGTACGCAATATTAATAACAACAACAATAATAGAAATGAATCAGGTAACTCATTTATAATAATTGAAGCCAACTCAGCAGTCATAACCAATTATCATTTCCATCAATTCTGTTGCAGCGTGCAACCCGCTCTCACAGTATATTCCTTTAATTAAAGCTGTTGCAGCGTGCAACCCGATCCCCCAATATATATATATATATATATATATATATATATATATATATATATATATATATATATATATATATATATGTCGACTTTTTAATAAGTCTGTTGCGGCGTGTAACCCGATCCTCCAATATGAACTTTTCATAAGTCTATTGCGGCGTGCAATCCGATCCTCCAATATTGACTTTTTAATAAGTCTGTTGCGGCGTGCAACCCTATCCTCCAATATATATCCTTTTCAATCAATTCTGTTGCGGCGTGCAACCCGCTCCTCCAACATATTCATTTACTAATTCTTATAGAAGAAATTTTTCCGATAAATGCAATAATTAATATAAAATAACAAGCATACAATAATTATGATTTAATTATGAAACAAACAATGACAAATAGCAAATTATTATGGAAATCAGGGAGAAAATAGGCAGTTTAATATTTAATATGTTAAATGTCAAATAACAATTAAGACACATAATTCAAATAGCATGTAACAATTAATGCAAGAATTCAAGAATTAATGTTTGACAAAGAATAGGAGAGAAATAATTATTATAATAATTAATTCATGATTTAAAACAATTTATGATTTTTCAAGTAAGTAGGCAAACAGTCAATTTGACGACGTATAGACACTCGTCACCTCGCATATACGTCGTTCACATGCATTTCACATAACAAATAATTTAAAGGTTCTATTCCCTCAAGTCAAGGTTAACCCTAACACTTACCTTGCTTTGCAAATTTCAATCAATTATTCAACCACAACTTTTTCTTTTAAATTTGCCTCCTAAAGTTTTAAATCTATTCACAAACAATTCAATTCATTCAATACTAATCATAGGAATTAATTCCATATGAATTTACATATTTTTCGGATAAAAATCCAAAATTCAATAAAATATTCGACAGTGGGATCCACGTCTCAAATCTCAGAAAAACTCACGAAATGCGAACACCTATTCCGAGACGAGTCCAACCATACAAAAATTATCCAATTCCGATGTCAAATGGACCTTCAAATTTTAAATTTTTTTTGGAAGATTTTATAAAAATCTGATTTTTCTTCCATAAATTCACGGATTCATGATATAAATGAGTATGAAATCATGAAATATAATCAATATAGGATAAGGAACACTTACCCCAATATTTTCCCGTAAAAATTGCCCAAAATCGCCTCTTGAGGTTTTAGGTTTTAAAGATTTGGGAAATGAATCAAAAATCCCATCCAAAAGTCATTTTGTTCAGCTGCAGGTGTCACAATTGCGACCTGAGCTTCGCAAATGCGAAAAAACACTCGCAATTGCGATGCCCTTCACAATCCCGCTGCCTTCGCAAATGCGAAGATTATGTCGCATTTGTGACAATTGGACCTTGGCAATTGCGAAGATAAACTCGCAATTGCGAGAACTGCTGACCTAGGCTTTCTTCGCAATTGCGATAAAAATCTCGCAATTGTCATACCTGCTTGGTTCGCATTTGCGATGCCTGATCTTGCAATTGCGAGATCAGATGCCTGCAACAGGTTCAGTTATACCAGCAAAATTTTTAAGTTCTAAACAACCCGTAGCCTATCCGAAATTATGGCTGTCCAACGGGACGGGACGGGACAAAATTAACGGGACGGGACGGGACGACATTTAGCCGGGACGGTGGCGGGATGGGACGAAATGGGACGGGACAAACGGGATGAAACGGTAGGCCCATCCCGTCCCGCTAACAAACGGGACGGGATGGGACGGACGGTAGGCCCATCCCATCCCGCTAACAAACAAGATGGGATGAGACGGGACGGAACGGGACGGGACGGGTTCGCGGGCCTTAAGTGCCATTTTAAAAAAAATTATTTAAGCATTGAGTTTGACAACGGATATTCTTTTGGCAATAACTAAGTTTTTAAAGTTTGCAACATCTAGTTTTTCGACTTATTCAATAAATTTAAAAATTAAACGAAAATTAGGAAACTAAGTAAAGAATTATAAAATATTAAAACAAAAGACTTGTAATAAAATATTCTAGCAATTATAAATATATAATAGAGTTATAATTTATTTAATATAATTTCGAGTGTAAGAGAATTCATAAAACAAATTCAACGCTTAGAGCCTTTTATTTTATTAATAGAACTTTCAAATCTCACATACAAATATAATTCTTTTGAAGAGCACCTAATCTATGCAGCCACCTTCTAGGAAGGGTTCTGTTTGAACTTTGAACTAGGCCTCTTAGTAGCCAATAAAAAATTATCATACTAATATTTGTAAGCTCCTATATAACTTCGTTGTAACTTATCTATAATTTCTCTCGGACATTGTTCTGGAATTGGCAATATTGATTGATGTTCCATGAGTTCCATGCCGTCATCGCTCCCAGTGCTAAGTATCTCATTGTATTCTTCTTCTTCCCTAGTGGTTAACTTTTCAAAACCAAGATTTCTTCTTTCTGAATTAATCCAATCTCTGAATAATACGGAAATCTCTAGGCTGTCCTCCGCTAATGAATGTTTATGATCTCCGATTTGAAATCTTGCCGCGCTAAAAGCACTCTCCGATGCTACTGATGATGCTTGAATAGCAAGGATATCTCGGGTCATTATGGAAAGTATTGAAAAAGCCTTGCCACGCTCCCTCCACCATGCCAAAAGTTGTTCGTTGCCTTCTTCGTCTTTAATACTTTCCAATCCTTGATTAAGATAAGAATCAAGTTCATCATTAATAGAGGAATCAAAACCTGTTATATCATCCATATCTTCTCATAGAACTTCTACTCTAGACTTAGAAGTAGAAGGAGCAGTTTCACCACCTGTTGTTTCCATAGATTTATATTTATCAAACATTGATCTAACATAAGAATATATGTTTGCTTGGCATTCTTCGAGAGATGGTTGTTCATTTTCTTGAATTGCTAAATTCTCATAAATTTTACGAACAAGTCCCTTAGCACCTCTTAATTTTAAAGATGGGTTAAGTATAGTAGAAATTAAATAAACTTGGGGAATAGGGAAAAAATACTTTTTAAATTTTGTAATCATTTCATTAATGGCCGGTGCATAAGTTGGATTAGTTTTATACTTACCAAATACAATAGAAATTCCACAAATATACCATAATATTTGTGTAATAGTAGGATAATATATACTAGAAAATTATTTTGTAGCATAATAAAATTTTTCTAAAAATTTAGTAAGCTCTTTGATCTGATCCCAATCAGAATCAACAATTTGATCAGCGGGAATACCATTATGCATATTAAATACCTTTTGTATAGGCACCCGATAATCATAAGCAACTTTAAGAATTTCATAAGTAGAATTCCACCTGGTACAAACATCTTTTGGAACTTTTCTATATGGAAGGTTAGCACTAGCACATTGTTGAGCAAATTCACGAATTCTACTCGCTTTATTAGCTCGAAAAATATAGCCGCAAGCATGTTGTACTTTACTACAAGCATCAGAAAATAAATTAATACCATCTTTTACAACCAAGTTAAAAATATGGCATGCACATCTAACATGAAAAATTGCCGGATTAATTGGACAAAATCTAATTCTTAAACTAGTTGCTGCAGTTGTGTTAGCAGAAGCATTATCTAAGGTGATAGTTAAAACTTTATCAATGAGTCCATAAAAATCAAGTATTTGTAGAACAGTAGTTGCAATATATGCTCCAGTGTGTTTTGAATCAACAAATTTATAACCAATAATACGTTTTTGCATGTTCAAGTGATGATCAACCCAATGACATGTAACAGTTAAATAATCACAACCATTAGGACTACGACCTATATCAGATGTGATGGACACTTTACAATCTAAGTGAAAAAATACACAACGAATATACTGAAGATATTCGGTTTGAAATTTAAAAACATCATTTCTAACTGTAGTCTTAGGAAAACCTTAAAAAGAAGGATTATAAGTTTCTTGTATATAATGAACAAAAGCAGGGTGAGAAGGAAAGGTAAAAGGTAAGCCACATACAGCTACCATTTTTGCTAAGTTCTCACGATCTCTATCTTTGTTATATGGGCGTAAAATCGTACCAGAAGCAGGGTCAAGCTGTTGTTGTAAAAAATTAGAACCCCCGCCAGATATACGAGGAGTGCTAGGATCCAGTATTTGTCCGGCTTCTATTTTAGCTTGTATCCATAAAGCTTTGTGGTCCCTACCTAAGTGCCTAGATAAGCCCCCCGTCCCACCACTTTTGGTGTGCACAAATCGTTGCTTACATATTTCACATGTAGCACGTTGATTGACTTTATCATGTTTAAAAAATTTCCATACAAGTGATGTTTTGAGACGTTCACCCTTAGGCTTACCCCTTACAGGAGGTACAGGGGTAAAGCTCCAGATCGAGATTGACTCTGAGTTGGAGCTTGTGTTACGGGACTAGTGGGTGTTTCATCTAATTCTTCTTCCTCATTTTCTTCATCCTCATTTTCTTCGTTCTCAATAAAAATATCCTTGCCAAATTGTCTTTGTAAAGTTTCATGATCTAGTTGTTCTTCGAAATTAATATTATAATATGCGGGGGGTTGGAAAAATGAAGTTTCATCAACATGAGTCATTTCATCTATATGTTTTCTAATTATAGGAGAAGGGCTAGGATTAGGACTAGGATTATGATTACTACTACTTTCACCTTTACTACTTTTTTTACTAGTTTTTTTAAATACGCCAAATACATTTTTAGGTGCCATAATTTAAATACGAAATTAAATTTAAAAAGTTAACACAAAAATTAAAAACACAAATGAAATACGAAAATAGAACACGTAAAGTAAACACAAAAATTAAGCACTAAAATAATGCGCAAAAAATATATATTAAAATTAGGAGATGGAACGAGTGCACCGTGATTAAATATTGAAACTTGAAGAAATTGCCCAAACTATTGCTCCAAATACTTGATAAATTAATTTGAAGCTTGAAAGTTGCTCCAAATATTTGTCCAAATACTTGAAACTTATCACTTGATTGCGAGAAAATTGAGAGAATAATATAGATAGAATGAAAGGGATTTGAGAGAGAATAATTTATTTTTGTGGGAAGAAATGAAGAAGGATTGGGGTATTTATAGTAGAAAATAGGGCCAAAGTGTAATTTAATAAACTTAGGAATTATATTAAAAGTTTGGGGGTAGGGGGTGTTTTGGTGGGAGTGGGGGCCAAATATGGCCGTTTTTTGCCGTTGGGAACGGCTATTTTTGCAATTATAGTCGTTGCCCAACGGCTATAATTTTAAAAAAAAGGGACGCGGGACGGGACGGGACGGGACAGGCGGGACGGGACAGACGGGATGGGACGGGACGGGACAGACGGGACGGGCGGGACGGGACGGGACGAAACGGGACGAAATGGGACGGGATAAACGGGACGAAATGGCCATCCCGTCCCATCCCGTGTCCCGTTTAACATGGGGCCATCCCGTTTAAAATTAAGTGGGACGGGACGGGACGTCCCGTCCCGTTGGATAGCCATATTCGAAACTCACCCGAACCCCTCGGGACCTTATCCAAATATCCTAACAAATCCCGTAACATAATACGGACTTACTCGGAGTCTCAAATCACATCAAATAACATCGAAATTGCAATTCATACCTCGATTCGGACTTTGAGTTTTAAACTTTTCCATTTGCGAATCTCGTGCCAAAACATATTAAATGAATCCAGAATGATTTCAAATATGGCACATAAGTCATAAATGACATAACGGAGCTATTCACTTTTCCAGAATCGGATTCCGGCTCCGATATCAAAAAGTCAACCCCGTGGTCAAACTTGAAAATCTTTAGCCTTTAAATTACTAGTTTCCGTTAAATGGTCATAACTTGAGTTAGGGACCTCCAAATTAAATTTCGGGCATACGCCCAAGTCCCAAATCACGATACGGAGCTACCGGAACTGTTAAAATACTAATTTGTATCCGTTTGCTCAAAAGGTTGACCAAAGTCAACTCACTTGAGTTTTAAGGCTCTATTTCACATTTTAATCCATTTTTCATATAAAAACTTTCCGGAAAATTGTACGGACTGCGCACGCAAGTCGAGAAATGATAAATGGTGCTTTTTGGAAAATTGTTAGACCTGCTTTTCAGCAGAGTGTCCTCCTAAATGCCTTGAAAGGGCATGGGGAGTTTGGTTGTGGAGAAGCAGCTCAAAGGGGACGCGGCTCTGAATTTGATTTTGGAAGTGGAAAAGTTATGGCATGGGAAGGCGAGAGAATACATGAAATTGTGGTGGATGATCTAGAGCTCACTCTTGGGAGCAGAAAAGCACGTGCTTGAGCTATTGATAAGATTCAAGTTAGATGAAGGATTAGGAATATGTAAGAGCTCTTATGTCTTCATATCCGCGAAGTTCCAAGTTATGGACCAGCCATCTCAATTGTGTAAGATAGTCCCCATTGTGCCCAATTATTTGGATGTCTTGTAAACTTTCCCACTATACATGAATTTGGGTCTTCTTGTAAATCCAGCTGCACAGTTCTCTGCTCAAGGAATCAATACATGAAGTTAAGTTATCGATCGAGTTGATTATTAAGAGCAGCTTGGAGCCAGATCGCTCCAGAGCATTGCTAAGTCAAAACTGATAGAACGGAAGCAAAAGAGTAATCCCTTGTTACCCTCTTTGTTTCAGGAGCTATTTCTTTCTGTATGTGACTTGGTCAGAGAAATAATTTATCCTATTCCCCCCCTCCCTCCCCCCGTATTTGGCTAGCTTAGCTAGATCCTCATATGAACATAGTATCATTGTGAAAATATGTGTGTTGCAGACAAGTTTGTACATCAACTTAATCGAGCTTATGGTCCATCACTTCCATAAACACAACTTAGAGCTTAGCTTATTGTTTTAGTACATCAACTTAATCGAGCTTATGGTCCATTACACTACAATGGAAGTGACTTTAAGACAGCTTGATGTGGAAGCGTGGTTGCAGATGCAGAGGCGGATTTCAACTTTTATGGGTTCTGAATTTCAGAAGGATGAATTCAAGTACTAATAACTGGATTTTAAATTCAATATTTTTACATATTTAATGAATCTTTTAACACATATACATCATTTGAGCAAAAGCTACTGGGGTTCGGCCGAACCCGTACTCGGACTTCTAGCTCCGCAATGTGTCAACTTAGAGAAATCTAAGTATGAAAGGGACTTTCTTGTGTAAAGGCTGGTCCGGACTTTCTGTGCACTGTAGATCTACTTGTTTTGGTCATCTTTAAGATACTATCCTACTCCTCATGCGCTCTATTTTGTTTGTTTCTTGGGTCAAACGAACATGTCTGAAGCTAGCTAGCAACATAAGAGCCCCTTTCTCATGTGACATGTATGGTACACTTATCTCCTATAGTACCAACCAGTTTAACAGTTCCTGTGCTTCTTGTGACTCTCACTGCTGTCAGGTAGTACTCAAATTAGTTAAAACTCATCAATTCAAGCATTGAGATGTAATGTGCAGTTTGAAGTACATACAATATATGTGCAGTTCATTGGGCCAAAGTTTCATTACTGCAAAATTGAATGAAAGCAACAGAAATTATTCGCGGGGTTTTGTCTTTCATTCTCCCTTCGGTGATTTAGTTGCCAATGTGGCCATGTTAAATTTTAAATGGGCGCTTCATAGGCATATTGGCCACGGTCTAATTCTGTCGCAAAAATATTTTGGTGCTAAAAACGGCTGTACGAGATCACCCTCTGCTGCAATTTACTCCTATCACACTTCTTGTCATTGCATATATGAGCTCAATTTTTCCTACAAGAAAGAGAGTTACTTAATCATTTTATACCAGTAATTATTCTTATTATGACTATATTCTTCATCATCATCATACTCTTGATAAAACAAGTCGTACCATACCTTAAAACATACACTTATTTATAAGTTGCATAATTTGGAAAATTATTGTTCCAACAAGTCTATTTCTACTCTTAACTCTTGTAAAGTTAGGATGTGATTGCAACTTGGATCTTCCAAACAGTTTCTCATTGTTATAATATTTATTTATACCAGCGAAAGATGAAGCAAGTATGACAATTGACAGCGTGGTAGTGGGATGCGGATTTAGTACTGCCTTACTGTCTATGGTATGTGGATTTTCGCACTTTACATTGTTGAATGATTTTTTTAAATTGCATATTTGATGTAAAAGATATTTACGCAATAAATATTTTTCAGATTAATTAAAAGGTTATTGTGTATAATTTTAGCCTTTGTTAGTAAAAAGGCAAATACAGCTTGAAAAAAACAAAAGAAAAAGAAGAAAAGCTTTAAGATTGTGGCACGGATATCTTATACTATAGTATTATTTAAGGAGATTCAATTAATCTATATCTTCTATATTATTATAAAAGCATGAATTCAATATCGGTTTACAAAAATAACCTTATAATATTAAACATAATAACTCATAATAAAATAAGATAACCGAAATTCTAGATATTAGCCTTATAATCCTATTAGTTTTAGGATATAATTGGATAAAATTGTCAGATTTCAGATAATAATACCCCTTAAGTTCGAATTTCTTAGCTATTTGCGATATTCTTTTCTGCTTGTATTGAAATTTTAAAGTCAGTCCAATCTCACAAGGACAAGAACTTTTACTTATGTTGAAATTCTTGAACCATTCCAATCTGACTAGGAGAAGAACAATTTGAAGCTTATGTTGTCTCTATATATAAAGGGTTTTCTTTATTTTGAACAAGCGAAAGTATTGTTGAAGAATCTTTAAATCAGTTCCTACCATGTTTAAAATTCCAAAGTTATACAAACTATGAACAAGCAGTACCTATGAATGTTGGAATGTTAGTCTTTCTATAGACTATAGGCAATTTAATTTCCCTCAACACGTGAATTTTCTTTCAAAGATTAGTCTTGTGCGGTATTTTCTTTGATGTTGTAACAATTATAGTGAATTTTGATTTATTCTCTATCCTCTATTATGAAGTTATTCAATATTTTTGTTCCTAATTTGCATAAAGGACCCACTATAATTACATATACTTTTAGGAGTTAATTGAGCCACTCCGCCGATATTTTTTGGATATCTGGAATCCAATCTTCAAAGCATATGTTAGGTAAGTTTCTACGTCTTTATGTTCTTTTTACCTTGTATTTTGTATTTACATTAATAACTATTCTGTGTGTAGTACTGCAAATGATTCTATATTTGCATTGTACATGTTTCCACATTTATAATCCAAACATACCCAGAACACATAGTTTTGTTGCATTAATTCAAAGTCATCCTGCTTGGTGCCTTTTATTTTTATTTTATTTTTTAATTCTTCATCTCTTATTAAGTTTTAATTTGGTATTCGTCTGACCCTTGTATGTGCCTGTTAGTCCGGCCAATATTGTTGTATTTGTAAATAATAATTCTGAAAAATATAAGTTATCGTCATGAAACAGTAATTAATTCGAGCCCACTGAATTCACAGTGTTTCCGTAAGGAATTTAATCCCCTCCTAGTACCCAAGGTTATGGATTATTTTCTCTCAGGATAGAACGAATCACACACTGGTGTAGCGGTACTTTAAACCCTAGTGTTTCAGCGAACACAAAGTTCGGTAGCAAATCACACTTACAGTTGCTTTGTTTGAAGTTAAAACAATGCAGAACAAATGAGTAGAAACTCAGAAAATCGTATAGAAATGCTGAGAGGAAGGAGTGCAATGTATAGCCAAAGTTGAGCGTTTTTAGTTTTGGTGTCTTTCTTCAACAGCTGCTGCACATATTTATAGCAGTCAGCTTTGAAGATGAACGACCCTCCACCCTCCATGGTGGAGCATGCACTAGCTTGTTTGTGGAGCAAGTACTTGGCCATGGTGGAAAGAGCATTAGGCGGCTGCTATTGCAGTTGGTGGTCAATACACGGATTGGAACATATCCGTTACAAATGCGGATAATCTTACGTTAATATTTACTATTAACAAATTAATTTGGTCCAAAAAATTAATCAATCAATCATTTGACCAAATCCGAATCCGAATCCGAAGCCGAATCCGAAGCCGAAGCCGAAGCCGAATCCGAAGCCGAAGCCGAGCCGAGCAGAGCGAGCGACGACGACGACGACGGCGCGAGGCTTGCTTTCTTCTTAACTCTTTAAGAGTTACAAGAAGAGCAATTATATATATACCCACCAAAAATCTTTTCCTCTTCCAATATGGGACAATGTCTCATTGTCAAGAGGGAAAAACTTAAAATTTTACTCAAAAATTTCATTTTTCCTCCATTTTTCATTCACCCTCATTTTAAGACTATTTCATCTTAAATAACAAAAACCTCAACAATCCCCCACATGAATGGGGAATGGCTATATCACGGAAGTATACATAGAAAAACTGTGTGATTTGCAAGCAAGGATTAATCGCATCTGGATAAGTAGGTTTCCCTTTGAACTTTCCGTAGTGAACTTATGTCGGATATACTCGATCAATCGGTAGATTTGATATCTTTGAACCGTCGATCTTTGGTGTATACCTAGACAACCATAAGTCACACAATCAACTCTTAACCGTCTTTGGTTCTCATTGTTGTGTTCGTTTCAGCCATGAACACCGCCTGGTTTCATAAGTGCGTAGAGAACTGGCCTTACAAAGTTCTCCTTGAAGCGGCTAACACTTCACACTTACATAAGTGATTCCTAAACGTGTCATCCTGTAGATACACTATTTGATATACCCCATATCAAATTTAAAAATCATTAAAAAGCCTTAATGTTTTATCCTTGGTACTGAACATTGTCTCATCACGAGAACGGACTAAAATTTTATTTGACAATGTTGAACCGTCATTAATGACTTTGTTTGATCTCTTTGAACCTAGATCTTGGGATCTCCAGTCTTCTAGGTAGAGTTGCCGCCACAATGACTTGTTCTCGGCCATAGTCCCATTCCCCTTGATGATTTCTCAACTACCTCTCTAGTTAGGCCTTTTGTAAGTGGATCCGACACATTATCACTTGACTTTACATAGTCAATCGTGATAATTCCTCTAGAGAGTAATTGCCTAACGGTTTTATGTCTTCGTCGTATATGACGAGATTTACCGTTATACATAACGCTCCCAGCCCTTCCAATTGCCGCTTGACTATCACAATGTATGCATATTGGTGCCAACGGTTTGGGCCAAAATGGAATGTCTTCCAAGAAATTCCGGAGCCATTCAGCTTCTTCACCGGCTTTATCTAAGGCTATGAATTCAGCCTCCATTATAGAGCGGGCAATACATGTTTGTTTGGACGACTTTCAAGATACCGCTCCTCCACCAATAGTGAATACATATCCACTCGTGGACTTAGAATCAGTTGAACCGGTGATCCAATTTGCATCACAGTATCCCTCAATCACCGCAGGAAATTTACTGTAGTGCAAGTCAAAGTTTTGGGTATGTTCTAAATATCCCAAAACTCGTTTCATTGCCATCCAATGAGATTGGCCTGGATTGCTCGTATATCGACTCAGTTTACTTATAGCACAATCTATATCTGGTCGTGTACAATTCATGATATACATTAAGCATCCCAACACACGAGCATAATCCAATTGTGATATGCTTTGGCCTTTATTCTTTGCTAATGCAAGATTCACGTCAATTGGAGTCTTTGCAACTTTAAAGCCCAAGTGCTTGAATTTTTCAAGTACTGTCTTAATATAATGAGATTGTGACAATGCCAGACCTTGAGGAGTCTTATGGATCTTAATTCCCAGAATTAAATCAGCAACTCCCAAGTCTTTCATATCAAACTTGCTATTGAGCATACGCTTAGTAGCATTTATGTTGGCAATGTCATTACTCATTATCAGCATATCATCCACATATAGGCAAACAATGACTATGTGATTTGGAACATTTTTAATGTACACATATTTATCACATTCATTTATCTTAAAACCATTTGACAATATTGTTTGGTCAAATTTCGCATGCCATTGTTTGAGTGCTTGTTTTAGTCCGTAAAGAGACTTAACAAGTTTACATACCTTCTTTTCTTTACCTGGAACCACAAACCCTTCAGGTTGTTTCATGTAAATTTCTTCCTCTAACTCTCCATTTAAGAAGGCCGTCTTAACATCCATTTGATGAATTTCAAGACCATACACTGCAGCTAATGCTACTAACATCCGTATGGACGTAATTCTTATAACTGGAGAGTATGTATCAAAGTAGTCTAGACCTTCTCGTTGTCTATACCCTTTGACTACGAGTCTTGCCTTGAATTTATCAATAGTGCCATCATCTTTGATTTTTCTTTTAAAAATCCATTTAGAACCCAAAGGTTTATTTCCAGGAGGAAGATCAACCAATTCCCATGTATGGTTGTTCAATATGGATTCTATTTCACTATTGACTGCCTCTTTCCAAAATAATGATTCGGAAGAAGTCATAGCTTCTTTAAATGTTTGAGACTCATTCTCCAATAAGAAAGTCACAAAATCTGGTCCAAATGAAGTAGACGTTCTTTGACGTTTACTACGTCTTGGATCCTCCTGATTACATATACTTTCTTTTGTTTCTTCCCGAGGTCATTTAGATCCTTCACCAAACGACTCACATTCCTTTTTATACGGATATATATTTTCAAAGAGCTCAACATTATCTGATTCTATAACTGTATTATTATGAATGTCGGGATTTTCTGATTTATGAACCAGAAATCGATATGCTTTACTATTTGTCGCATATCCTATGAAAACACAATCAACAGTTTTCGGTCATATCTTTACCCTTTTGGGTTTAGGAACTTGCACTTTTGCCAAACACCCCCACACTTTAAAATAATTCAAGTTGGGCTTTCTTTCTTTCCATTTTTCATATGGAATGGATTGTGTTTTGCTATGTGGCACTCGATTTAATATTCGATTAGCCGTAAGAATGGCTTCCCCCCACAAGTTCTGTGGCAAACCAGAACTTATCAACAACGCATTCATCATCTCCTTTAATGTGCGATTTTTTCTTTCCGTAATCCCATTAGATTGGGGCGTGTAAGGGGCTATTGTTTGATGAATAATTCCATATTCAAAACATATTTATTCAAAAGGAGATTCATATTCACCACCCCTATCACTTCTTATCATTTTTACTTTCTTGTTAAGTTGCGTTTCAACTTCATTTTTGTATTGCCTGAATGCGTCTATTGCTTCATCTTTACTATTTAGTAAGTAAACATAGCAATATCGAGTACCATCGTCAATAAAAGTTATGAAATACTTCTTTCCACCGCGAGATGGTATTGACTTCATGTCACAAATATCTGTGTGAATTAAGTCTAAAGGATTTGAATTCCTTTCAACTGACTTATAAGGATGTTTAACATACTTAGATTCCACACATGTTTGACATTTTGATTTTTCGCATTCAAACTTAGGCAGTACTTCCAAGTTAATCATTTTCCGCAAGGTTTTATAATTGACATGACCCAAACGTATATGCCATAAATCATTTGACTCAAGTAAGTAAGAAGAAGCTGAAATATTATTATTGTTTTTCACAACCATTACATTTAGATTGAAAAGGCCATCGGTGAGGTAACCTTTTCCTACAAATATTTCATTCTTACTTATGACAATCTTGTCAGACACAAAAACGCACTTAAAATCGTGCTTAACAAGAAGTCCAGTAGAGACTAAATTCTTTCTCATTTTGGGAACATGAAGGACATTGTTCAAAGTCATGACCTTGCCAGAAGTCATTTTCAGAAATATCTTCCCATATCCTTTTTGCTGTTGAAGCATTTCCCATATAAACTGTCTCTCCGGGTCCAGCAGGAGCATAAGTAGCAAAAGCTTCTCTAACTGCACAAACATGTCGAGTGGCTCCAGAATCAAACCACCACTGTTTAGGATTTTCCACCAAGTTACATTCAGAAAGCATGGCACACAAGTTATCAACATCATCATGCTTTACTACCATGTTTGCTTGACCCCTTTTCTTATTTTTCTTCGGAGCACGACACTCCGTAGATTTGTGTCCGATTTTCCCACAGTTATAGCAGTTTCCACTGAACCGCTTCTTGCTTGGGTTATATTTCGGAACAGAAGCCTTCTTCCTCTTTTTGTTATCTTCAACAATATTTGCTCCCATTATTGTTGAATTTCCACGGCCTCTCCTTTCAGCAGCTTTATTGTCCTCTTCGATTCTCAACCGAACAATGAGATCTTCAAGGGACATTTTCTTTCGTTTGTGTTTCAAATAATTTTTGAAGTCCTTCCACAACGGAGGCAACTTCTCAATCATTGCTGCTACTTGAAATGCTTCATTGATGACAAGACCTTCAGCAAGTAGATCATAAATAATCACTTGCAATTCCTGGACTTGGGTAATAACATACTTGCTATCTACCATTTTGTAGTCCAAAAATTTTGCGGCAACGAATTTCTTCATCCCGGCATCTTCAGTTTTATATTTCTTTTCAAGCGCATTCCATAATTCTTTTGACGTCTCCACGCCACTGTATATATTATAACAGATTATCATCCAATCCGCTAAGAATATAATTCTTGCATAAAAATCAGAATGCTTCCACGCTTCAATTACGATAAAGCGTTCATTCTCTGGAGTTTTTTCTGGCAGATCAGGAATATCTTCCTTGATGAACTTCTGTAGACATAACGTAGTTAAGTAGAAGAACATCTTCTGCTGCCAGCGCTTGAAATCAATCCCGGAAAATTTTTCGGGTTTTTCTGTCGGTGCCAACGCCGGTGTTCGGCTTGTCGATGCATTGGCAGTCACCGTCGGAACAGCTTAGTTTTCGCTTTCAGTCGTCATTTTTTCTGTAAAAGAATGACACAAACAAACGTTTTCAAACTGGAGTAAAAATCACGTAGATTTTAATCTCTAACAAAACGCCACGAAGGCTTTACTCTCCAAAACAGGAGTACACAAAACCACAAAGGTTTTATTATGCAGAATAATAAGAATAACACAAATACATAAATAAATATTAAATTCCTTAAGATTGTTAGTCCCGCCAATATTGCTGTATTTGTAAATAATAATTCTGGAAAATATAAGTTATCGTAATGAAACAGTAATTAATTCGAGCCCACTGAATTCACAGTGTTTCCTTAAGGAATTTAATCCCCTCCTAGTACCCAAGGTTATGGATTATTTCCTCCCAGGATAGAATGAATCACACACTGGTGTAGCTGTACTTCAAACCCCAGTGTTTCAGCGAACACAAAGTTCGGTAGCAAATCACACTTACAGTTGCTTTGTTTGAAGTTAAAACAATGCAGAACAAATGAGTAGAAACTCAAAAAATCGTATGAAAATGCCGAGAGGAAGGAGTGCAATGTATAGCCAAAGTTAAGCGTTTTCAGTTTTGGTGTCTTTCTTCAACAGCTGCTGCTCATATTTATAGCAGTCAGCTTTGAAGATGAACGACCCTCCACCCTCCATGGTGGAGCATGCACTAGCTTGTTTGTGGAGCAAGCACTTGGCCATGGTAGGAAGAGCATTAGGCGGCTGCTATTATAGCTGGTGGTCAATACACAGATTGGAACATATCCGTTACAAATACGGATAATTTTACGTTAATATTTACTATTAACAATCAATTAACCAAATCCGAAGCCGAAGCCGAAGCCGAAGCCGAAGCCGAAGCCGAAGCCGAAGCCGAGCAGAGCGAGCGACGACGACGACGGCGCGAGGCTTGCTTTCTTCTTAACTCTTTAAGAGCTACAAGAAGAGCAATTATATATATACCCACCAAAAATCTTTTTCTCTTCCAATATGGGACAATGTCTCATTGTCAAGAGGGGGAAACTTAAAATTTTACTCAAAAATTTTATTTTCCCTCCATTTCTCATTCACCCTCGTTTTAAGACTATTTTATCTTAAATAACAAAAACCACAACAGTGTCTTCCTCTTCTCACCTAATTTTAGGATGATCGGTTGTAAGTTTTAGAAACTAAACTTTTGGTTTTCTAGACCAGCGCTTCAAAACATATTTTGGCTAAGTTCTTATATTTTAATGGTGGCTATTTGCATTGGTTATTTATTTACAAACTTAAATTTACCTAAATTAGTTTGTTAATATACCTAAAATTTTACTTAGTGAATGAACAACAACTCATAATTTGCCCTATGTGGATATAAGGAGGTGGGGTTTAGGAAACGACAGTCCTTTTATAACGTTGTTGATGCATAGTGATGTAAGTGTGTGTCAAAATAACAAAAACAACAACGACTCAGCGTGTACGCTGACCTTATCCCTACCCCGTGTCAAAATAAAATAAACAAAAACAAGAACTTGGGGTCGCAACTGAAGGGAGAAAAAGGTAAACAATAATGCAAAAGAATTGATAAACCAAAGAAACAAACTAGAAAGCCTCGAGCAAAATCGGATGTGACTTGTGAGATTGACAAGATCACGGCTGCAAAGATCCGATCCCCACCGGAACTCGACCAATCTCTATAGCTGTTGCGACAAAACATCACTTTTCTTCCCCGTCAATCGTGAGTCCGGACTGTCGCCGCGAAGTTGAGTGAACTTAATCGTAAGTCTCTTAGTGCAACTCAACTTTAGATGGCGGATAAACCAGATAATAATCTTACTTGTCCCCAACGCTAAAGTAGATCTTTTCCGAATCATACTTCTCTTTAATAAATAAACATGCAAATATTTTTGTGAATAGTAATATATATAATTTTGACTTCATATATAAAAGTAATGATTTTCATAATTCAATTTAACAATATTTTATTGTAACCAATATATTACCCAAGAGAGCAATGGAATAAAAAGATTAAAAATTATAATCACGAAATGAAATGAAAAATTAAAGTAGTACATTGATCTCTATAAAACATATTAATAAAAGAAAAAAAGGAGTCTTAGGATTACTTTGATAGAGAAAACAAGTTAGAGAACAATCTCTTTCTTATAGAGCCACTAAAAAAGGTTATACGAGTCCGTATGAGAATTGATTTGAGTTGTTAATTAGAAGCGTATAAAACTTCACATAGACACAAAAACTTAGTTGTTTTCAAAATACTAGATAAGTAAATATTTGTGTAAAGTCTTAAATATTGGAGTACAATTTTATCCAACATATAATTATCTTATTTAATAAATTAGTTAACTTTTGAAGGTTATAAGAATCGACAAAAGTTTTAGAATTATTTTTGTGTAAATCATCAAGGAAAAAGACATAATTTATAAGTGCACTCAACATTAACAAAAATCGAATGAAATACAAATAAAATATATTTTCTTGAAAACTATAATAGTAATGAAATTTTGGAGGTTATTCCGGTAGTTCTTTCACAAAACAGACTAAAGATTTAAGTGCGAGACACGTACATAGAGACTAGTGCTATAAAATATAGTTACTTACAGTTATTTTTTAAGTAGCTTAATTGTTTAAATAATTTTGATATCATCAATGCATAGAACTTAGACTCGTTTGTGAAAAGGTTTATTCAGGTTTATATGAATGGTGAGACGACTAAGTGCAGGAAAGAATTAAAGAGTCACGTACCATTGTATTTGTTTTTCGTAATAAGCACAACAAGTTCTCGTCATTTTTGGATTATGTACATTGCACGACAAATTTTTCATTTTCAATGTTTCAAATTTAGTTTGTATCGTCACAAATGGTTATACGTCAATTTTCTTTATAACTGTAGCATTGGTCAGGTAACAAAAATTGGTTGTACGTCAATTTTCTTTATAACTGTAGAGCATTGGTCGGGTAACAAATGTTTGGTTGGCTACGCATAATTAGTCTATACGAACAATACTTCGGCCAAACTTTTGTTCTGCTTATCCCCCCTCGCTCCTACTCGTCCATAAAACTAGATTTAACTCTGGACACTAATCTTAACTTTCCAATTCAATATCTTTATTTGACTTCAAAATGCCTCCAAGGATTGATAAGAGTTTGGGATTAATGTCCATTTTCTTAACAGGCACTAGGCCACACTTATCCCTATTCGAATGTGTGGTTTGCCCAATATTTGATCTCATATTATATTGTTTATGCTCCAAATGTTCATTGCGAATGTACATGAGTGCCAAGGCAGACCTACGTTGAGGGTTGAGGGGTCACGCGACGTTAGCCTCGGCAAAAAGCCTATATATATATATATATATACATTATTTATATGGGACCCCTTAAATATTTTAAGTGTGCCCCCAGAAACAAAGAGTCAGATGGGAGAACTAGTTATTTTGGGCACTTAAATTCCCAACTTTGCTGGTGACTTAGGTTCGAAACCCACGTTCAGCTTTTTTTTTTCCCTCCTTTCTATTTTTATTCTTTGAGTACAATGTAATTTATATTTAATAGCAAATTGCTTTATCTTTTACTTTTATCTCTTTTTTTTGAATTCAATTATAATTTCGTACTAATATATAATAGTCAACTTAATTAATATTTTAGTTCTTTTAATACAATGTAATTTATATTTAATAGCAAATTGCTTTATTTTTTACTTTTAGCTTCTTTTTTTTAAATTTATTTATAGTTTAGTACTAATACACAATAGTCAACTTAATTAATTTTATTCCTTTTCTTCCCATAGCACCCATTTTGCGAAGAAATCTCTCTCTCTCTCTCTCTCTCTCTCTCTCTCTCTCTATATATATATATATATATATATATATATATATTTGTTGGTCCTTTTTTTTCTTTAGAACTTTTTTTTAATAATACTTGGATGATAAGTTATCATAATCGTTAAGTTTTCAAAGAGTTGCACGCTGAATTTTATCGCTAGTGATTAGCATACAGTGGTGACTCCGTCGTGCTCAAATCTTGGGTCCGCCTATGATGAGTGGGGTTGTTAAGTTGTCTTATCTAGATTGAAGGAATGAATCATTTTCTCTTTATTACATGATCTTAATGATTCATAAGCTACCTTTTAAGGTTGAATTAGATCAAGAATCAATTCTCTAGCATTTACATGTAAGCATTGAACTATCTAAACGTGAAACGTCTCCGATATAGGGTGGTTACATAAAATAGTGATGAAAAAATTTGATTAAACTTATTTAAATTTGAAAGCTCAAGAGAAAAGATCAAGAAGGAGTACTACTTGACCACCTTATCGATATAGGGTGGTTACATAAAATAGTGATGAAAAAAAAAGAGTTACATAAAATAGTCACATGCCTAAATTTGAGGAAGATAAAATGGCCCCCTTACCACATGTCGACGTAGTAGTATCCAATATGACAAGTAAAGGGCAAGATATATATGGTTTAAGGCGAACTATTTAGCGCTATATATTTTGGATATTGACTAAAAAAAGGTTTTAGTTAGACACTTAGAATTTATTGGTCAGACTAATTCAGATTCGCGCTAGGTAAGTCTACTAAGAAATAAATCATTCCCTATCCAGAAATTCTTAATTTTCAAGACTTCAACCTGGTTAAAGATGGAGGGATTCTAACCATCCCACTATACTAGTCTTCGATGATATTCAACGTGCTATATATGGACATCTTTTGTTTGTGGAACCATATTTTATTAGGAGTATAATCTAATTATACAACACTTTTCTAAATATGATACATTTAATTAACGCGGACTTTTCCTGCATCTGGGGAGTTATAAAATAGTGCATATGTGGTAATATGAAGAAGATTGATATTATTGTTTGATTCACTAAACGACATAGGGTAGAGTTAAACATCACTGTACCAAAATTATAATTCCCCCAAGTTAACCAATAACCACTACTTAATCTTAGTCTTCAATTACCTTTTTTATCAGGTCGATGAATTGTTCACAATCTGCTGCATTGAAATATATCCTCTGAGTATTTTGGTCTTTAGTCTTCAATTATTTTTGAGCAAGCCAGTGAATTCTTCATTATCTATATCCCCTGACTACTAAGTAGTAATCTTTCATTATTTATAGCAGATAGATGAATTATTCATGTTGGACTGAGATGCTTTTAAATTAAACAATATGAACAATAATTTATATAGTCAACTTTAACTTGTTTAGAATTGAGACTAATTAGTGTTTCTAATGATGAGTTGTTTACGTACTGCATTGGAATATATCCCCTATTCCCCACATCCAGGGGCGAATTTATTGCCCAAAATATGGTGCACGTGAACTCATAATCTCTCGGCTTATTTTTTTTTTTTAAATTGATCTAATATTATATGTTTATCCCCATGCTCCAAAAAAACTGAATGATGCACTTGGTTGAATGCCAAGTTATTTATCTAGAGAAACATGGATCAATTTCAATTAATACTTTTTTTTCTCATTTCATTAGTGGTGTACTATGTTCTAAAAATTCTAGATCCGCCTTTACCAATCTACCGGCAGATGTACACGTTAAGAAGTCACCAATAAACCGGCTCTATGACTATAAATATATCAATCGTTACAATCAACTTTTCTTGTGTTCCCATTTTCATTACCAGTATCTCATAAAAGTCCCACCATATCACCTCTTCCATTTCACAAATCTCAAAGTACTACTGTATACGGTCGAAATAGATTTCAGCCTTGGCATGTCCGATCGAGTTCGAAGGGTGATATATCGAAGTAAGATTCCGAAGGGGGGACGAACTAACCTCGAACCCGGGGAGGCCGGTCCGTGTCGAGATCGATATCATAATCAAACTTGAATAAGAATCGAACCATGATGCAGGGTAGACCTATCATGCTGATAATCCAGAGACCAACCAACATTGACCTGTAATCAATTCGAGGGCTCGAACCAAGATCACAAGTTCGAGCCGAAATCAAGCTCAAACCAAAATCGAGGATTCTAAGCAAGATCGAGCTCGCAGACAAAAGCCGTTGCAATCCCACTAGAGAGAATCTTGGCAGAAATTATGAAAAAGCTGACTTATCATGGGTCTCCCACTGAATATTTATTTTATTATGCTTGGAGCCGAATCCCTCCACTATAAAAGGGCTTGGTTATCATATCTGTAGGATAAGTTTTTTGAGACTTATATTATAATAAAAGTACTATATTCTTCTACAGTAGAGAATTGCACTTTCAGTTTCTTAGATTGATTCTATTTGTCGAATCCTAAGGTTCATTGTTCTTGATAACCTTATCTAGATTGCATTCTCTCCAATCTACATTTACATTTTTATTTATCCTTGCATTTTGTATCAAGTTACGCCACATATCCTCGGAACTGCGTATAAATTCAACTCTATCTATTTTTCGGATAAACAGTTTAGCACCCACCGTGGGGCCGAGGATAACAGTGGTTATTTGATACAAATCTGAAGAAAAAAAATATGCCATTGTGCTTTGCACTTATTTCCGAAAACATCTTGAATTTCGGGTCAGCTACGAATAACCACCGATCGAATGGCTTCACCGATCGATTACGAAGCAGGCCTTCAAGATGAAACCAACAACTTGGCACCCGAGGCTCGAATCGAAGTACCCGAAATTCGAGCCGAAATACCATTGGATGTCAATTCACAAATAGCTTTGGAGGCGAACCAGCGTTCCGAACCGGAAAGAAGCATTCAGGGCGGTACTCGATTCGTAGCCCGAGACACCCAAAACCCTGGGAAAATCGGGGCCAGCTTACGTATGATTTTTGAGATGCTGCAAGCCCAACAAGTAGCGATAGCTCAGCTACAGAGCCAAACCCGTGCACAAAGCAGGCCGGTTTCCAATCCACTTCGAGAAGTCACCCCCAGAACAGAGCCTGCCTAGTGAAATCTAACGAGCAAGAATCGGGGACTACTCCCGGAATTACTAAATTGCTCGAGGAACTCACAAAATGAGTCGAAGCCAATGACAAGAGGGTGGAAACGTACAATGCCAGGGTCGACCAAATCCCAGGGGCTTCACCAATGATAAAGGGGCTTGATTCGAAAAAATTCATACAAAAGCCTTTTCCGTCGAGTGCGGCACCGAAGCCAATCCCCAAAAAATTCTGTATGCCCGAAATTTCCAAATATAAAGGTACGACCGATCCTAACGAACATGTCACCTCTTACACATGTGCCATAAAAGGCAACGATTTGGAAGACGATGAGATCGAATCCGTGCTGTTGAAAAGGTTCGAGGAGACCCTCTCGAAAGGAGCTATGATCTGGTACCACAATTTACCGCCGAATTCCATCGATTCTTTTGCCATGTTAGCAGATTCATTCGTAAAGGCACATGTTGGTGCCATAAAGGTTGCAACGAGAAAATCAGACCTCTTCAAAGTAAAGTAAAGGCAGGGTGAAATGCTGAGGGAATTCGTATCCTGATTTCAAATGGAATGCATGGAATTACCCCCAGTCACAGACGACTGGGCCGTACAAGCCTTCACCTAAGGGTTGAACGAGCTAAGTTCGACAGCATCACATCGGCTGAAACAAAATTTGATCGAGTATCCAGCGGTAACTTGGGCGGATGTGCACAACCGATATCAATCGAAAATTAGGGTCGAGTATGATCAGTCGGGAGCCCCGTACGGACCCGTTCATCAGAACAGGACAGTTATTAATCAAAAGCAGATCGACAGAGAACAAAGGTCGAACATAGACCGATATCGACCATACGTCGCAGATCGGGTGAACAACGGTTCAGCACGTAACGCAGTTCGGAACAATCGAAGGATTGATCGAGGACAAAATTCTCAGGGGATTATGAGTAAGAGCGGCTTCGATAAATATGCCGATCCTATAGAAGCACCTCGATTATCAGAATATAACTTCAGTGTTGGTGCATCCGCTCTTGTGTCGGCCATCGGACGCATCAAAGACACTAAATGGCCTCGACCAATGCAGACCGATCCTGCCCGAAGAAATCCCAATCAAACGTGTGAATATCATGGTACCCATGGCCACATAACGGAAGATTGCAAGCAACTAAGAGAGGAAATAGCTCGCTTATTTAACAAAGGGCACCTTCAGGAGTTTCTGAGTGATAGGGCAAAGAGCCATTTTAAAAGTAGGGATTTCAGCAAGCAAAACGAGCAAGAAGAACCGCAGCACGTCATCCACATGATCATCGGCGGCATCGATACCCCTCAGGGACCAATGCTTAAACGCACTAAAACATCGATGGTGAGGGAAAAACAATCTCGGACTCAGGATTACGCACCCATGGGGACTCTGTCCTTTGATGATGAAGATGCAGAGGGGGTCATCCAACCTCACAACGACGCACTGGTAATATTTGTACTCGTGAATAAAACTAAAATTAAGCGTGTGTTAATCGATCCAGGTAGCTCGGCCAACATCATCTGATTAAAGGTAGTGGAGCATCTCGGCCTACAGGATCAGATCGTACCCGCAACTCTGGTCCTAAACGGGTTCAATATGGCATGCAAAACCACCGAAGGTGAGATAGTCCTACCAATAAACGTGGCCGGAACCATCCAGGAAATAAAGTTTCATGTGATCGAAGGCGATATGAGATATAATGCCTTTTTCAGAAGGCCATGGATCCACAACATGAGAGTTGTGCCGTCGGGAGGCGTCAAAACGGTGTACGGAGAACAACCAGCCACAAAAGAAATGTTCGCCGTCGACGAAGCTAAACCAGTGTCCTCACTTTCGCCGATAAAAGGATCGGGCACGGAAGGAGAACGGGACACCAAATAGCAATCACAGACATCGGCTTCAACCCAGCCAGACAACCAGAAAATCGAAGAGGATTGTGATCAAAGGGTCCCTCGATCTTTCATGATTCCCGTTGACTCCGACGCCACAAAATCGACGATCGAGGAGCTAGAGCAAGTCATATTAATTGAGCACTGGCCCGAGCAAAAGGTATACTTGGGAACGGGGTTGAGCCCTGAACTCAGGAAGAAACTCGTTCAATTTCTTATCGATAACATCGATTGTTTTACCTGGTCCCATTTAGATATAACAGGGATCCTACCGGACATAACGATGCATCAGCTAAGTTTGGACCCCAGGTTCAGACTGGTGAAGCAAAAGAGAAGACCCAGTCCGATAGAAAGTACGCATTCATAAAGGACGAGGTAACCAAGCTTCTCAAAGTAGGGTCCATTCGGGAGGTGAAATATCCCGAATGGTTAGCCAACATGGTTGTAGTCCCTAAAAAAGGGAACAAACTTAGAATGTGCGTGGACTATAAGGATTTGAACAAAGCATGCCCCAAAGATTCTTTTCCGCTGCCCAATATCGATCGCATGATCGATGCCATGGCCGGCCACGAGATCCTCACTTTTCTCGATGCCTATTCCGGGTATAATCAAATCCAGATGAACTCGGAGGACCAGGAAAAGACTTCATTTGTCACAAAGTATGGAACGTATTGTTATAATGTGATGCCTTTCGGGCTAAAAAACGCAGGGGCTACTTACCAACGCCTAGTAAATAAAATGTTCGAAGAACAAATAGGAAAAGCAATGGAAGTTTATATTGATGACATGTTAGTTAAGTCCCTGCGCGTAGAGAACTATTTAACTCATTTGCAGGAAACGTTCGAGATTTTAAGGAAATATAACATGAAGCTCAACCCCGAGAAATGTACTTTTGGAGTCGGTTCGGGCAAGTTCCTCGGTTTCATGGTGTCACATCGGGGAATAGAGATTAACCCCGATAAAATCAAGGCCATCGAAGACATCGTCGTTGTGGACCGCGTGAAGGCCGTACAAAGGCTAACGGGTCGGATTGCCGCCTTAAGCGGGTTCATCTCAAGATCATCTGATCGAAGTCATAAATTTTTCTTCCTACTAAAAAAGAAGAACGATTTTTCTTGGACCCCGGAGTGCCAACAAGCATTAGAAGAACTAAAGCGATATCTATCAAGCCCACCACTGCTTCACACTCCAAAAACAGACGAGAAACTTTATTTGTACTTGGCAGTATCGGAAGTCGCCGTAAGCGGTGTCCTAGTTTGAGAAGAGCAAGGTACGCAATTCCCCGTTTATTATACGAGTCGAACCTTAGGAGAGGCGGAAACTAGATATCTGCTCCTAGAAAAATTGACACTTGCACTGATAAGCGCCTCAAGAAAGTTAAGGCCGTACTTTCAATATCATCCCATATATGTATTGTCCACTTACTCGCTTCATAATATTTTGCACAAACCCGAGTTATCAGGCCGACTGGCCAAATGGGCCGTCGAACTTAGTGGGTACGATATCAAATATCAACCCCGCACGGCCATCAAGTCTCAAATTTTAGTAGACTTCGTGGCTGATTTCACACCAACCCTCGTACCCGAAGTCGAAAAAGAACTGTTGAAATCAGGTATATCATCAGGGGTATGGATCTTTTTTACGGACAGGGCTTCGAACGTTAAAGGGTCCGCACTGGGCATAGTTTTGAAACCACCCACGGGTAGCACTATTAGGAAATCTATTAAAACTATTAGGTTGACTAACAACGAGGCCGAGTATGAAGCCATGATTGCAGGTCTCGATCTAGCTAGAAACTTGGGAGCAGAAGTCATTGAAGCCAATTGTGAATCCTTACTGGTGGTAAGTCAAGTAAACAAAACCTTCGAAGTTCGAGAAAGTAGAATGCAAAGGTATTTAGATAAACTGCTTATCACTTTGCGCCATTTCAAACAATGGACTTTAGGGCATGTACCACGGGAATAGAATAATGAGGCTGATGCACTTGCGAATTTGGGGTCGTCGGTCGAGGTAGATGATATGGGCTCGGGGAATGTTGTTCTACTTTCGAGATCGGTAATCGAAGAAGGTCCCGCCTAAATAAATTCTACAAGCTTAACCTGGGATTGGAGAAACAAGTATATTGAATACTTGAAAAGCGGAAAACTCCCATCGGACCCTAAAATTCCAGAACCCTATGAACCAAAGCTGCTCGATTCACGTTGGATTCGGACGGAACGCTGTACCAAAGAATGTTAGATGGACCGTTGGCGGTATGCTTGGGTTCGGGGGATGTCGATTACGTCCAACGGGAAGTGCATGAGGGTACTTGCGGGAATCACTCTGGAGCCGATACATTAGTCCGAAAAATAATCAGAGCAGGGTATTATTGGATCGATATGGGCAAAGATGCGAAAGAATTTGTTCGTAAATATGACAAATGTCAAAGGTTCGCACCGATGATCCACCAGCCCGGAGAGCAACTCCACTCAGTCCTATCCCCGTGGCCATTCATGAAATGGGGAATGGATATCGTCGGCCCTCTGCCATCGACCCCAGGTAAAGCCAAATTTATTTTGTTTATGACTGGCTATTTTTCTAAATGGGTTGAAGCGCAGGCGTTCGAGAAAATAAGAGAGAAAGAAGTTATAGACTTTATTTGGGATCATATCATATGCCAATTCGGGATACCCGCCAAAATAGTATGTGACAATGGAAAATAATTCGTTGGCGGTAAAGTAACAAGATTCCTCGAAGACCACAAGATAAGAAGGATACTGTCGACGCCATACCACCCTAGTAGGAATGGGCAGGCCGAATCAACAAACAAAACTGTCATTCAAAACTTAAAGAAGAGGTTGAACGACGCTAAAGGGAGATGGAGAGAAATCCTGCCCGAAGTACTTTAGGCATATCGGACAACGTCAAAATTCAGTACGGGGGCTACCCCGTTCTCCTTAGTATATGGGTCCGAAGCATTGATACCAGTCGAAGTTGGTGAACCCAGTGCCAGATTTCGATTCGCGATGGAAGAATCAAATAACGAGGCTCTGAATACAAGCCTCGAACTATTGGACGAAAGACGAGAAGCTGCTCTCGTCCGAATGGCCGCCCAAAAGCAGCGAGTCGAAAGATATTATAATCGAAGAACCAAGCTCCGCCATTTCAAGCCAGGGGACTTAGTGTTGAGAAATATTACCATCAATACCCGAAATCCGAATGAAGGGAAGCTAGGACCGAATTAGGAAGGACCATATCAGGTACTCGAGAACATCGGAAAGGGGTCGTACATGATCGGCGTTATAAACGGCAAACAACTATCAAGCAACTGGAATGTATCATATCTAAAATGGTACTACTACTAAGGTACAACATTTCCATATTCGTTTATATCTCAAAATTGACCCCTGCAGAAGTCCGAACAAGGGACGGACCTCTCGCTAGAAAGCACGCGTTGCACTCTTTTTCCCTTAGACCGGTTTTATCCCAAATGGGATTTTCGACAAGGTTTTTAATGAGGCAACCATTGATCGTGCAGCATTTACGACAATATCCGAGGTCCCGCAAGAAAGTTATTTCACAGCAACAGGGTCCCAATAGGAAAAATTGTAAGAGCCAAATGGTCGAAGCGAACCATGCTCATATAGATTGGCCCGAACCCAGGCGTGTAATAACGTGCGAAGAAAGTTCTCTTCTTTATCGGCATCTTATATCCAATGAAAATTCCTCTATTTTGAGATTTATTGTGCAATCAGAATTAAGATTCACTCGACCAAGCCTACAGGCTATTTTTATTTCGAGTTAGAGAAAACACTCACTCGAGCATTAAGCCTACGGGCTACATTACTTCGAGTTCGATCATTCACTCGACCAAGCCTACGGGCTATTTTTATTTCGAGTTCGAACAAACACTCACTTGACCATTAAGCCTATGGGCTACATTATTTTGAGTTCGAACCATTCACTCGACTAAGCCTATGGGTTACATTACTTCGAGTTCGAATCATTCACTCGACCAAGCCTACGGGCTATTTTTATTTCGAGTTCGAGCAAATACTCACTCGACCATTAAGCCTGCGGGCTACATTATTTCGAGTTCGAACCATTCACTCGACTAAGCCTACGGGCTACATTACTTAAAGTTCGAATCATTCACTCGACCAAGCCTGCGGGCTATTTTTATTTCGAGTTCGAGCAAACACTCACTCGACCATTAAGCCTACGGGCTACATTACTTCGAGTTCGAATCATTCACTCAACCAAGCCTACGGGCTATTTTTATTTCGAGTTCGAGCAAACACTCACTCGACCATTAAGCCTGCGGGCTACATTATTTCGAGTTCGAACCATTCACTCGACTAAGCCTACGGGCTACATTACTTCGAGTTCAAATCATTCACTCGACCAAGCCTGCGGGCTATTTTTATTTCGAGTTCGAGCAAACACTCACTCGACCATTAAGCCTACGGGCTACATTACTTCGAGTTCGAATCATTCACTGGACCAAGCCTACGGGCTATTTTTATTTCGAGTTCGAGCAAACACTCACTCGACCATTAAGCCTGCGGGCTACATTATTTCGAGTTCGAACCATTCACTCGACTAAGCCTACGGGCTACATTACTTAAAGTTCGAATCATTCACTCAACCAAGCCTGCGGGCTATTTTTATTTCGAGTTCGAGCAAACACTCACTCGACCATTAAGCCTACGGGCTACATTACTTCGAGTTCGAATCATTCACTCAACCAAGCCTACGGGCTATTTTTATTTCGAGTTCGAGCAAACACTCACTCGACCATTAAGCTTGCGGGCTACATTATTTCGAGTTCGAACCATTCACTCGACTAAGCCTACGGGCTACATTACTTCGAGTTCAAATCATTCACTCGACCAAGCCTGCGGGCTATTTTTATTTCGAGTTCGAGCAAACACTCACTCGACCATTAAGCCTACGGGCTACATTACTTCGAGTTCGAATCATTCACTCGACCAAGCCTACGGGCTATTTTTATTTCGAGTTCGAGCAAACACTCACTCGACCATTAAGCCTGCGGGCTACATTATTTCGAGTTCGAACCATTCACTCGACTAACCCTACGGGCTACATTACTTAGAGTTTGAATCATTCACTCGACCAAGCCTGCGGGCTATTTTTATTTCGAGTTCGAGCAAACACTCACTCGACCATGCTTTGTATAGTCTTGTATGGCCATAGGTTGGGTTTAACTGCTTGCAAGTTTGGCTAGTGTCCATTTTATAAGGGAAACTCAGCCGGAAATCTCCGTCGGAATCCACGATGAGTTAGACACCCCATAAACCCTTACATTCGAGGACGAATGTTCCTAAGGGGGAGAGGATGTTACAACCCAAATTCGCATATCATAGATCACGCCGTAAGGTAGTCGACGTAAATCCAAGAAGAGATTATCTTTGAGATGATAATAAGTTAATCCTATTGGTCTTAAACGATACAAGGGTGTATAAGAGTGGTTAACAAGTATTTGAAGTTAAGCTAATCAAGGATGTTGTAACCCGTATTTTCGGATAACACTAGAGGTGATTAACTGTCCCAAGAGGTCTTGTTTTAATGTATTTGAATCATATAATATCCGCATCATAAGTCTTGAAGTCAAGCGAGTTATGAAATAAAAGTCGATAAAAGTTGTCGCAACTTAGGTTTATAATTTTACTTAAACTTTAGGTCAAATGTTACTGCATTTTACTCCCAATGTGCTTATAATTATGGGGTGATCTACCTATCAAATTGAAGATCTATGAGTCTAGTTTCCAACGCATTAAACCGTTCATCGATACGATCTCGGAATAGAGAGATATTCGCGTTTTCGCGAGAGTGCGCCAAGCTGCTCTCTATGGGGCCCACAAAGGCGGTTTAAGACATTTGGACATATATAAGATAACTCAACCCCGTTTTAAGTCATTATTTTTCAGTATATTCAGACCTTATAACCCTAAAAACATTCTCTCAAGGTTCTCTCATGATCCAAGACCCAAACAAAGGGCAAACAACACAAATCAAATGTCGGGAATCCCGTGGTGCTAGTAAGTTTCTTGTTCTTCTTGTTGTTGCTGATTTTTGTGTTGTTCCAGCTCGTGTGGGAGGTTGTTTTAAGTGCTTTATGTTCTGTAAATACACCTTCAAGTTTTTAATATCAACCCTAGGTGATTTCAAGTCTTCTAAAGTAATTCTAGTGCCGAAAAACCCGAATTAATTGCTAGTTTCGCTTCCTTGTTCTTGTGGCAGAATTGAAGGGATATTTCATGGAAAATTAAGGTCAAATTGGAGTTGTTCTTTCTGTTTAAAGGTAAGGAACCTCTTACTCTATATATATTTAAGATTATCCAAGTTGCAGCTAAGTCGTTGAAGCTAGAACTTGTGAAATATATATCGAAAAGCTTGGTAGTAATGTTGTTGGTTGGTGGACTGTTTTGGAGGCTCAATATGATTATTAATGATGTTGTTTGGGCTGTTTGGTGATTGTATTGACTTGTGGGAAGTCATATAAATAGGGGAGGTGCTGTCCGTTTCATCGTAAAATAGGTTGTGGTCGATACATAATAGTTACGACGCTTAAACGATAATGATAGTGTCATTTGTCTTATTGTAGACTAAGGAGTCGTGATATTTGCATAGCTTGAGGTTGGGCAGTATATACAAGGTATGTGAGTCTATCCCCTTCATTCTTTTGCACGACTCCAATTGTACATAATGTAATGAACGAGCTCCCAAAGATACTCTACTCTTAGAAGCTAGTAGTACTTACATTGCTGCCCTTCTTATGAAACGATTGATATTGATGTTACTTCTCTTATTCTTATATTATCAATGTTGTTGGTAGTTCCTGATTCTTATAAGTTTCTTGATGAAGAGTTAATCCTAATAACGTGTACGAAGGATACCGACCTTACGTCACTCTGAAAGGTTCAAAATGTGATTCCAATGAGTCCAGCATGCATCATATATATGTATCTATTTTACTCTACCGAGCCGCGCTATAGTTGGCCGGGTATGGCACCTATTGTGCAACCACTGATCAGTTGGGTTTTACCGAGCTCCACGTGGCCGGGTACGATTCTACCGAGCCCTATGATGGCCGGGTACGTTTTACCGAGCCTATTATGGCCGGGTACGATATGATGATGATGATGCCCACAAAGGCATATGTTTTAAACGTTTATGTATATATATATATGTATGTATCATGTATTTCATGTCAGTAGCCCTCAGAGGTACCCAGATGTCACAGGTTGTATATTCCCTATCACTGTTTACATTATTGTTCTTACTTATGCTATTCTGCCTTACATACTCAGTACTTTATTCGTACTGACGTCCTTTTTATTTGTGGACGCTGCATGTCGTGCTGCAGGTCCTGATAGACGGGTAGACGCAGCTCCCCCATCACAGTAGGCTATCCGGTTCAGCGTTATTGGCAAGATCCTTTCTCCGGACTTGCCGTGGTCTTGGTATGCATTTTTGTTATAGACCTTATGGGTATGTCGGGGCCCTGTTCCGGCAATGTTGTAGCACTTATGTTCTTTTAGAGGCTCATAGACAGGTGTCGACTCATGGTAGCTCGTACCTTATATATAGTTTCTTGACAGTCTTGTCGTCCCATGTTATGTATGTTCATGACATTATCTTTCATTGTTGGATGTTCATGATCCATGTCTACCATTTATATTGATCTTGTCGGCCCTTAAAGATAATAAGGAAGGTTAGATAAAATGTACGTTGGTGCTCGGCAAGTATGGCCCGGGTGCTAGTCATGACCCTCCAGTTGGGTCGTGACAAACTTGGTATCAGAGCCAGTCTGTCCTAGGGGTTGTCTATGAGCCGTGTCTAGTAGAGTTTTGATTATGGATGTGTAGCGCGCCACATTTATAATCAGGAGGCTACGTGACATCTAGGGTTGTTACCTTCTTCCTGAATCTAGATCGTGCGTAGAGTTGAGTCGTAAGTGTTCATATCTAATATTCACCTTGTTTTCTTTTAGCGATGCCTTCGACTAGGAAGCAAGCGATTAGTAAACGGCTTGATACAGCTGTAGGAGAGGGTAACATTCAGGTGCCTCCAGCCATAGCAGGCCAAAGTGAGCCTCAGAGTGAGATGCCGTCTCATACCTCTCTGTCTCCTCCAGAGGATATTAGGAGGCACCCAGTACATCCAGTTCCTCCGTCTGGCACTACAGACCACGATATGCGCAGTGCAGTGCAGTTGTTGAGTAGCTTAGTAGCTGCTCAGGCTCAGAGGCAGAATACCGGTGCTGCTGATAAACCGGTTAGTGCAGGAGTTCGTGATTTTATTAATCTAGACCCTCCAGTGTTTACCGGATCAAGCCCCAAGGAGGACCCGCAAACATTTATTGATCAGGTTCATTGTACATTGCGTGTTATGCATGCTAGTGATACAGAGGCAGTAGAGTTGGCTTCTTATCGGTTATGGGATTTAGCGATTTTATGGTATGATAGTTGGGAGAGATCTAGGGGTCCGAACGCTCCTCCAGCCGTGTGGAAGGAATTTTCTGAGGCCTTTCTTCATCACTACTTACCAGCTGAGATACGATGAGCTAGAGCTGATAAGTTCTTGAACCTTCGACAGGGTAATATGAGTGCATGAGAGTATAGTATATAGTTTGATTCTTTATCAAGGTATACTCCCCATATGGTGGCCGAGATGAGTGATAGGGTGACCACATCTGATAAATGAGTGCACAACAGCCTCCTTGGTAGAGGGCATGGATATTTCCCGTATTCAGGCTTATGCCCAGACCCTTCAGGATCATAAGTTATATGCTAAGCTCTCTAAATGTGAATTCTTGCTGAACTCAGTAGCATTCCTTGGCCATGTGATATCTGATGCGGGTATTAGTGTCGACACTCAGAAGATCGATGCAGTGAAGAATTGGCCGAGACCTACAACACCGTCAGAAGTCCGCAGCTTCCTGGGGCTAGCAGGATATTATAGGCGGTTTGTAGAAGGGTTTTCCTCTATATCAGCACCATTGACTAAGTTAACACAGAAAGCCACCAAGTTCCAGTGGTCTGATTCTTGTGAACATAGTTTTCAGGAGCTAAAGAATCGATTGACATCTGCGCCAGTGCTCACTCTCCCAGAAGGAACAGAAGGTTATGTGGTATATTGTGATGCCTCAGGTATAGGTTTGGGGTGCGTATTGATGCAACGTGGGAAGGTGATTGCTTATGCATCACGACAATTGAAGAAGCATGAAAAGAATTACCCGACTCATGATTTGGAATTGGCTGCAGTAATATATGCTTTGAAGATATGGCGGCACTACTTATACGGCGTCCATATTGACATCTACACAGATCACAAAAGTTTACAATACATCTTCAAGCAGAAGGAGTTGAATTTGAGGCAGCGTAGGTGGCTTGAATTACTGAAAGACTATGACGTCGAGATATTGTACCATCCTGGTAAAGCCAATGTTGTGGCAGACGCTCTCAGCCGTAAGTCAATGGGAAGCTTAATACATATTGAGGCAGGTAGACAAGGGTTGACCAAAGAGCTTCACCAGCTGGCCAATATGAGAATCAGATTGTTGGACTCTGATGACGGAGGTGTTACTGTACAGAATACAGCAGAATCATCTTTGGTAGCCGAGGTAAAAGCACGGCAATATGAAGATCCTACCTTAGTAAGATTGAGAGAGGGAATTCAGCAGTGTAAGATTACAGCTTTCAAGATCGGAGGAGATGGGACACTGAGATACCAGGGCCGATTATGTGTGCCTAGTGTGGCAGGGTTGCGAGAGAAGATTATGATTGAGATTCATCAGTCCCGATATTCTATCCATCCTGGCTCGACAAAGATGTATCATGACGTTAAGGAGCAGTATTGGTGGGACAACATGAAGAAGTCTATTGCAGAATTTGTAGCCCAGTGTCCTAATTGTCAACAAGTAAAGATCGAGCATCAGAAACCCAGTGGATTGATTCAGAATATAGAGATTCCGACCTGGAAATGGGAGGTGATTAATATGGACTTCATTATTGGATTACCTCGCTCTTATCATAAGTTTGACTCCATTTGGGTGATAGTTGATCGACTTACAAAATCTGCCCATTTTCTACCAGTTAAGACAACTTACACGGCTGAAGATTATGCGAAGTTGTATATCAAGGAGATTGTTAGGCTTCATGGTGTGCCGGTATCTATTATATCAGACCGAGGAGCTCAATTTACGGCTAACTTTTGGAGGTCTTTTCAGAAGGGTTTAGGCACACAAGTAAATCTCAGCACTGCATTCCATCCGCAGACTGACGGACAGGCTGAACGTACCATCCAGACGCTGGAAGATATGCTACGAGCATGTGTTCTAGATTTTAAGGGGAATTGGGATGACCATCTGGCACTTATAGAATTTGCCTACAATAATAGCTACCATTCCAGTATTAAAATGGCCCCGTATGAGGCACTGTACGGGAGGAGATGTAGATCACCAGTTGGATGGTTCGAAGTCGGTGAGACAGAATTATATGGGCCAGATTTGATTTACCAAGCCATTGAGAAGGTGAAACTGATACAAGAGCGGCTGAGGACGGCACAAAGCAGGCAAAAATCTTATTCCGATGTCCGACGTCGTGATCTGGAATTTGAGGTTGGTGATTGGGTTTTCCTGAAGATCTCGCCGATGAAGGGTGTTATGCGTTTTGGGAAGAAGGGTAAGTTGAGTCCACGGTATATTGGGCCGTACAAAATTCTTCGACGAATTGGACAGGTTGCTTACGAGTTAGAATTGCCATCTGAATTGGAATTTGTCCACCCGGTATTCCATGTATCTATGTTGAGGAAATGTATTGGAGACCCTTCTCGGGTCGTCCCTATCAAAGATGTACAAGTTACAAAGGATCTATCATATGATGAACTGCCAGTGGCTATATTAGATCGACAAGTCCGCAAGCTGAGAACAAAGGATGTAGCTTCCGTGAAAGTATTATGGAGGAACAAGAATATAGAAGAAATGACATGGGAAGCAGAAGAGGAGATGAAGTCTAAATACCCTTACCTATTCCAGAGTGAAAATAACGAGGATACCGGGGGAAAGAAGGACGCATTATAAGGTGAAACGGCTCTATGAGGTAAGCAATAGCTTGTGAATACTCTTTTTTTAATACAAAATGGTGATATGCAGATAATGTACATATCCATAATGCTTTGTATAGTCTTGTATGGCCATAGGTTGGGTTTAACTGCTTGCAAGTTTGGCTAGTGTCCATTTTATAAGGGAAACTCAGCCGGAAATCTCCGTCGGAATCCACGATGAGTTAGACACCCCATAAACCCTTACATTCGAGGACGAATGTTCCTAAGGGGGAGAGGATGTTACAACCCAAATTCGCATATCATAGATCACGCCGTAAGGTAGTCGACGTAAATCCAAGAAGAGATTATCTTTGAGATGATAATAAGTTAATCCTATTGGTCTTAAACGATACAAGGGTGTATAAGAGTGGTTAACAAGTATTTGAAGTTAAGCTAATCAAGGATATTGTAACCCGTATTTTCGGATAACACTAGAGGTGATTAACTGTCCCAAGAGGTCTTGTTTTAATGTATTTGAATCATATAATATCCGCATCATAAGTCTTGAAGTCAAGCGAGTTATGAAATAAAAGTCGATAAAAGTTGTCGCAACTTAGGTTTATAATTTTACTTAAACTTTAGGTCAAATGTTACTACATTTTACTCCCAATGTGCTTGGAATTATGGGGTGATCTACCTATCAAATTGAAGATCTATGAGTCTAGTTTCCAACGCATTAAACCGTTCGTCGATACGATCTCGGAATAGAGAGATATTCGCATTTTCGCGAGAGTGCGCCAAGCTGCTCTCTATGGGGCCCACAAAGGCGGTTTAAGACATTTGGACATATATAAGATAACTCAACCCCGTTTTAAGTCATTATTTTTCAGTATATTCAGACCTTATAACCCTAAAAACATTCTCTCAAGGTTCTCTCATGATCCAAGACCCAAACAAAGGGCAAACAACACAAATCAAATGTCGGGAATCCCGTGGTGCTAGTAAGTTTCTTGTTCTTCTTGTTGTTGCTGATTTTTGTGTTGTTCCAGCTCGTGTGGGAGGTTGTTTTAAGTGCTTTATGTTCTGTAAATACACCTTCAAGTTTTTAATATCAACCCTAGGTGATTTCAAGTCTTCTAAAGTAATTCTAGTGCCGAAAAACCCGAATTAATTGCTAGTTTCGCTTCCTTGTTCTTGTGGCAGAATTGAAGGGATATTTCATGGAAAATTAAGGTCAAATTGGAGTTGTTCTTTCTGTTTAAAGGTAAGGAACCTCTTACTCTATATATATTTAAGATTATCCAAGTTGCAGCTAAGTCGTTGAAGCTAGAACTTGTGAAATATATATCGAAAAGCTTGGTAGTAATGTTGTTGGTTGGTGGACTGTTTTGGAGGCTCAATATGATTATTAATGATGTTGTTTGGGCTGTTTGGTGATTGTATTGACTTGTGGGAAGTCATATAAATAGGGGAGGTGCTGTCCGTTTCATCGTAAAATAGGTTGTGGTCGATACATAATAGTTACGACGCTTAAACGATAATGATAGTGTCATTTGTCTTATTGTAGACTAAGGAGTCGTGATATTTGCATAGCTTGAGGTTGGGCAGTATATACAAGGTATGTGAGTCTATCCCCTTCATTCTTTTGCACGACTCCAATTGTACATAATGTAATGAACGAGCTCCCAAAGATACTCTACTCTTAGAAGCTAGCAGTACTTACATTGCTGCCCTTCTTATGAAACGATTGATATTGATGTTACTTCTCTTATTCTTATATTATCAATGTTGTTGGTAGTTCCTGATTCTTATAAGTTTCTTGATGAAGAGTTAATCCTAATAACGTGTACGAAGGATACCGACCTTACGTCACTCCGAAAGGTTCAAAATGTGATTCCAATGAGTCCAGCATGCATCATATATATGTATCTATTTTACTCTACCGAGCCGCGCTATAGTTGGCCGGGTATGGCACCTATTGTGCAACCACTGATCAGTTGGGTTTTACCGAGCTCCACGTGGCCGGGTACGATTCTACCGAGCCCTATGATGGCCGGGTACGTTTTACCGAGCCTATTATGGCCGGGTACGATATGATGATGATGATGCCCACAAAGGCATATGTTTTAAACGTTTATGTATATATATATGTATGTATCATGTATTTCATGTCAGTAGCCCTCAGAGGTACCCAGATGTCACAGGTTGTATATTCCCTATCACTGTTTACATTATTGTTCTTACTTATGCTATTCTGCCTTACATACTCAGTACTTTATTCGTACTGACGTCCTTTTTATTTGTGGACGCTGCATGTCGTGCTGCAGGTCCTGATAGACGGGTAGACGCAGCTCCCCCATCACAGTAGGCTATCCGGTTCAGCGTTATTGGCAAGATCCTTTCTCCGGACTTGCCGTGGTCTTGGTATGCATTTTTGTTATAGACATTATGGGTATGTCGGGGCCCTGTTCCGGCAATGTTGTAGCACTTATGTTCTTTTAGAGGCTCATAGACAGGTGTCGACTCATGGTAGCTCGTACCTTATATATAGTTTCTTGACAGTCTTGTCGTCCCATGTTATGTATGTTCATGACATTATCTTTCATTGTTGGATGTTCATGATCCATGTCTACCATTTATATTGATCTTGTCGGCCCTTAAAGATAATAAGGAAGGCTAGATAAAATGTACGTTGGTGCTCGGCAAGTATGGCCCGGGTGCTAGTCATGACCCTCCAGTTGGGTCGTGACACACTCACTCGACCATTAAGCCTACGGGCTACATTACTTCGAGTTCGAATCATTCACTCGACCAAGCCTACGGGCTATTTTTATTTCGAGTTCGAGCAAACACTCACTCGACTATTAAGCCTGCGGGCTACATTATTTCGAGTTCGAACCATTCACTCGACTAAGCCTACGGGCTTCATTACTTCGAGTTCGAATCATTCATTCGATTAAGCCTACGGGCTACATTAATTCGAGTTTGAATCATTCATTCGACTAAGCCTACGGGCTACATTAATTCGAGTTCGAATCATTCATTCGACTAAGCCTACGGGCTATATTAATTCGAGTTCGAATCATTCATTCGACTAAGCCTACAGGCTACATTAATTCGAGTTCGAATCATTCACTCGAATAAGCCTACGGGATACATTTTCGAGTTCGAGCAAACACTCGCTCGACCATTACGCCCACGGGCTATATTTCTTCAAGATCGAATCATTGACAACTAATAAGCCTAAAGGGCTACATTGCCCCAAGTTTGAGTAAATGCTCGCTCGGTTGCAGAGGCTACGAAGTCCAAATTTGATTAAGTTATTTAAAATATTGTGGAAACATTCATAAGGCGAATAAAGTCCTCGCGAGACGGGAAACAAAAACATAAGCAAGTCGACAAAAGGGGAGATATGTCTATACACAAATTTATTTGCATGGGTGATTACAACGTAAAAATGAAGAACTAAATTTCTCGACCGGGAGCGGTCTCTTCTTCATCAGGTTCCCCCCCCCCCATTTTCGGATTCGCTCTTGCTCCCGTCGTCGTCATCATCACCATCAGAAACCAGAGCTTCAGCATCAGCTTTGAGTTCTTTTGCCATTTTTATCTCTTCAGTGAGATCGAAGCCACGAGCATGAATCTCCTCGAGATTTTCCCTTCTGGATCGGCATTTAGCAAGTTCGACTACCCAATGCGCTCGACTATCGGTGGACTCGACTGCCTCTCTTGCCTGGACTTGGGCATCTTCAGCATCGGCCCGATAGACGGCCACGAGCGCATCCGCATCGGCCTTTCCTTTTTCAGCATCGGATTCGGCCTTGGCAAGTATAGAGGCCAACCGAGCCTCAAGCTCCTCAATTCTTCTTGCTTGAACCAGGCCTTTTTCCTTCATTTTCTGAAGTTGGGTTTCGGACGATGATAACTGGGCTCGAGTAGTCTCTTTTTCTGCAGCAAAGCGGTCCATACCTTCTTTCCACTGCAAGGACTCCATCCTTATCACGTCGACCTCCTCACGAAGCTTCCCGATCATCTCAATTTTTTGTTGCAGCTGCGAGACCGAAATGTTTGCTATCGTTCTGGTATCAAGCCCATAGGCTTTCAAAAGCATCATTACCTGCTCAGACAAATCATTCTGATCTCGATAATCCTTGGCCAGCTCAACTCAGAGGTCTTTTATTTCCTTCTCTCTCTGCCCTAAGGAAAATCTAAGGGAGTTCCTCTCGTCAGTAGGGCGGTGTAGGTCAGACGCGTATCGATGCAGCTCATTCTGGGAACGAGAACATTGTTCTCGATGGACTGCCGCTGCCTACAAAGAAACAAGAAGCGAAGTTAATGAAAAACGAACATAAAGATAATACCGAAAAAATAATTTTAAAGGCTCACCTGATTCAAAGCCTGCCGCAATCTGTGAAAAAGATCCGACTCATCATTGGCACCGGCAACGTCCTCAATACCAGTAAAAAGGTCACAAAACAGATCTTCTTCATCGTGAGGCATGTCTAGATCGAGGGCTCCTAGAGCTTGAGCTTCCCGAATCACCCCTGCAGAAAAAGCGGGAAAGGTAGGAGAATCCTCGATTGCTGCTGCCCCAAATGACTCGTTTGGAGTGTTCCCCTCGGCTCGGAGGGGTTTGAGGGGCTCTTCGATTGTATCCTCTGCCGGTTAACTCCGATGAGAGGCGTCTTCGACATCCGATAGTTCAGGGACTCTACCTAAATCTTTCTCCGGTATATCTTCAGTTCGAGGCGGAGCCTCATAGAACATCATCGATCCAGCCGGTGATGAGGCATCGGTGGCTCTCTTCGTTCGGACCGCCAGCGCAGACTCATTGTTCTCTTTTTCTTCTTCTTCATCTTCATCCCTTAGACGCAGAACGGATCCCACGGTCAAAGGAATGGCATTCTTGTTCGGCTTACGAGCCGTCCTCTTCTTCCATTTTGGATATTCGGGAACCGAGGCTCTCTTCCTTTTATTTTCCTTCACCGGCTTTGGGACAGAGGTCGAAACATCCTCCTCATTGGACAGGGGCCTCAAGACCGCGTCTTTACCTAAACCTACATATGGGAAACCTTATAAAAAATATTTTGAGAAACGCCTTGTTCGGATCATCAGAGTCCGAGAAATGAGCTTACCGTGATTTTTGGCCTCCCACCGACCCTTTGAAAAATCATGCCATGAGCGCTCGGCGTATGTGGAGGTTGAAACAAGAGCTTGTACCCAGTTCTTGAGATCAGGAACCGCTCCGGGCATCCAGGGAACCGCTACATCACAAAAGGAGGAATGTCGATAAGAGAATAAATGGAAGAACAAAATAGAAGCAACAGCAAGATCACACTTACGTTTCATATTCCACTCCTCGGGAAAGGGCATCTTTTCAGTCGGAATCAGGTCTGAAGTCCTTACTCGAACGAACCTGCCCATCCAACCCCGGTCCATATCCTCGTCAATACTCGAGAACAGAGCCTTGGTAGCCCGACGCTAGAGTTTTATTAACCCTCCTCAAAAAAGTTGGGGACGGTATAGCCGGATAAGATGATCGAGGTTGAACGACATCCCCTCGATTTTTCTCATAAAATATCGGATCAGGATAACGATCCGCCACAAAGAAGGATGGACCTGGCCTAGGGTTACCTGATATTGTTGACAGAAGTCAATAATGACGGAATCGAGGGGACCCAAAGTGAAAGGGTAAGTATATACAGTCAAAAACCCTTTCACGTAAGAAGTGATATCTTCGTCAGGGGTAGGTATTATTATTTCTTTTTCACCCCAATTGCAATCCTTCTTTAATAGATCGAGGTGCTTCTCGATTATCGAACACATGTACCTCGATACCGGCTCATACCGGCCAGGGACCGATGAATCTTTATCAACTTTAAAATCTGAAGTAAGGACACACGCCCCGGGAACACACTCCTCATGCCGTGATTCTGCCGGTGTCTCATCGGCAACACACTGTGAAGATGAAGCCTTCTCTTTCTGAGGAATGATTTGCAATGTTTTCGCCATTTTTGAATTCAAAAGTAAGGAATAGAAGAAAGTGACAGAGATTTGGTAGAATTGAAGAGGGGTTTTTGCGGAAAGAAATCACAGCTTTACTGGTAAGTTGGAGAGTACGAAGAAGAACTTGGGAAATTTTGGAAGATAGAAGATGTAAAAATGGTAAAAGATAAAAAGTAAGGGTTATTTATAGGTTCAAACGATGGCGGTTCAGTATCAGCAGTGGCCGACCACCGCCTGACATGCATTAAATGCCTTGAAAGACTAAACCGACGGGAAAGCTACCAGATGCATCATGGTCGAACCCGATGGAAATGACAAGATATAATCCGATCAAGCTATTGAAAATTATATCGTTTCTCGCCATATTCTTTCTGAGGAGGGGACTATCTATATACGGTCGAAATAGATTTCAGTCTTGGTATATCCGATCGAGTTCGAAGGGTGATGTATCGAAGTAAGATCCCGAAGGGGGGATGAACTAACCTCGAACCCGGGGAGGCCGGTCCGTGTCGAGATCGATATCATAATCAAACTCGAATAAGAATCGAACCATGATGCAGGGTAGACCTATTGTGCTGATAATCCAGAGACCAACCAACATTGACCTGGAATCAATTCGAGGGCTCGAACCAAGATCGGGCTCGAACCAAGATCACAAGTTCGAGCCAAAATCAAGCTCAAACCAAAATCGAGGATTCTAAGCAAGATCGAGCTCGCAGACAAAAGCCGTTGCAATCCCACTAGAGAGAATCTTGGCAGAAATTATGGAAAAGCTGACTTATCATAGGTCTCCCACTGAATGTTTATTTTATTATGCTTGAAGCCGAATCCCTCCACTATAAAAGGGCTTGGTTATCATTTCTGTAGGGCAAGTTTTTTGAGACTTACATTGTAATAAAAGTACTATATTCTTATACAGTAGAGAATCGCTCTTTCAGTTTCTTAGATTGATTCTATTTGTCGAATCCTAAGGTTCATTGTTCTTGATAACCTTATCTAGATTGCATTCTCTCCAATTTACATTTACATTTTTATTTATCCTTGCATTTTGTATCAAGTTACGCCACATATCCTCGAAACTGCGTATAAATTCAACTCTATCTATTTTTCGGATAAACAACTACTTTGTCACTATGGTTAAGGGCCAATTTTTCTCAAATAGTACTGCGAGCATCAACCTGACACTCAAGCCACTCATACTTATTTTCTCTCACAATTTAAGTCTTAGAATATTTTCAGATTTGTAAATGAAAGCGCGCACACACAATTACGGGTAAAACACCTAGGGACGGACGCACCTTGGTGTAAGCGATGTCATCTGACACCGCTTCGCCGAAAAAGTTCACTATATATGTATAAAATATATCTTATTAAATAAGAAGAAATGACACTACTTTACACATACATCTCGCTAGCTCTCCTGGTCAACCTTTTATTACTCTCGCCGAATATACAAAAGACTCACGTTGGAAGGCTCACAATATGCTACTTGCCTTGGCGAACGAAATACACATACATAAAGGGCTGCCAATGTCAGTTACAAGGGGAGCAGTTACAAAGGGCAGTTACATAGGGTGTGCCTGGCACATGCCAAGGCCTACAAATAAGTAAAATACTTAGCCACTATCTGAAGATGATTCTCATGAAATTATCTCACCTTCAGCCTTCAAGCGAACTGACTCATGTGCACTTCATATGGCATAAGTTCCATAGCACATGCACAACACACTTCCTTCCGGTCATGTGTTTTACAGACTTGTTCCAGCTTCACCCACTCTTTGTTCAGTCTGCCTTGCCTTGTCTTTTGGATCATGCCTCGCACATAACAATGCTCTTTTTCATAACCATGTCATCCCACTGATCCACATGCATGCCTTTGTCAAGTGCCATGCGTCTACCTGCCTTCATTTGCCATAGCTGTCACCCACAACCAAAGCTGCCTTGCCATCACTCATGGCGCCTTGTCAAGCTGACCTGCTTAAGTCAGTGCACCAACTTAGGCACACTCCCAACTCTGCATATTTCTTTCCAACATCCACATGAACCCATGTCAAGGGAAAATGTACAAACCATTGACATTGGTTCTGCCCGACATCCATCACGTTCCAATATTAGGGGCTAACAAACCACCCCCACTAGTTGAACTCAACATCCTCGTCTAGGCTGACTTCAAATAGTCCTCTATTTGTTGTTCATGTTGCCACAATGAAGCATCCTTTTCCCAAGTCGTATCGGCCTCAGGTTTTCCTTTCCATTGAATCAAAAATTCTATTTGCATGTTCTTCTTGTGCATCCCAAGAATCCAGTGGTCAAGAATCTTGTCAATTTCTTTCTCAAGTTGAGTGCGCATCTTAGGAGGAGCTCTGTTTATTTTATGTTTGTCCGGATCTTCAGGATCTTCAATGTAAGGCTTTAGAAAACTCACATGAAAAGTTGGATATATCTTCATTCTTTCTGGCAGTTTCAATCGGTAAGCAACTTCACCAACTTTTTCAGCAACTTCAAAATGACCATCGTGCCTTGCAACCAATGCTCTATGCCTCACCTAGACGTCAATCTTTTTCCAGCTCTGTGAAGTAAGATTTAACAACACCTTATCACTTACTTTAAACTCCAAGGGGCACCTGTTCTTGTCAGCATATTTCTTCATTCTTTTATGGGCCTTTGCCAAGCTATATCTCACCTCTTTGAACATAGCTTGTCTATCCCAACTATAGCGGTAAGAAGCTGGATATTTACCCCCAGTCTTTTGTTGTGCAATCTCAGCCGGTTGTGTAGGCTTCTTCCTCAAAATAATATCAAACGGACTCATCTCAGTTGCTAAAGACTTGTGCAAATTATAGAAAAATTATGCACAATCTAGCAAATCTGTCCAGTTGCGTTGACTAGCACTCACAAGTGCCTCAAGTATTCCTCCAACATATGGTTAATTCTCTCAGTTTGGTTATCAGTTTGGGGATGATTCTCCATCGAAAAATTCAAGTTCGTTCATATCAAATTGAACAAATATGTCCAGAACCAGCTAGTAAATCAAGCATCCCTGTCACTAATAACATCCTTTGGTATCCTGAAATATTTTATCACATTCTTGAAGAATAATTCAGCAGCAACCTTTGAAGGACATTTTGTAGGAGCTGCAATAAAAATAATATATTTTAAAAATCTATCAACCACAATCATGATCGACGACAAACCATTGACCTTAGGGAACCCGCTGATAAAGTCCATTGAAATAGATTTTCATAGTTCTTCTGGAATAGGCAGAGGTTGTAGCAATCTTGCCTCTTTCTTCCGTTTAGTTTTATCAAGCTAATACACAAGGCAACTCTTAAGATAAGCTTCCACATCATGCTCTATCTTGGTCCAAAAGTAGTATCGGGACACCAGGGCCATCATCCTTTCAATCCCAGAATGACCAGCCCATAGAGTATCATGCGTCTCCTTCAACAGTTCGCTACAGAACCCATCACCAAGTGGTACTACGATTCTCTCCCCTTTGAAATAGAGGAGCCCTCGATCCAGTACCGGCTTCCGTCCCTTCCCTCACATGATTCACTGTTTTTATATACAATGGATCGTTGGCAGCACACAACTTGATTTTATCAAGAAAATCAGATTCAAGTCGAGTAATAGAATAAACAGTAATAAATACCTCATTTTGACTCAACGCATCGGCTACTTGATTCCAAACAAAATCATATTCTGCCAAGAATTCTTGCCAACGTGCCTGATTCGGACTTAGCTTTTTTTGTGTCTTGAAAAATATATTAGCCACATTATCCATTCTCACGACGAACTTAGTACCTAGCAAGTACACACACCAAATCTGCAAGTAGTGGATTACATCAACCATTTCTTTTTCATGAGTCAAATATCTTTGCTATGCTTTATTCAACTTTCTGCTTTCAAGCGCCACTGGATGTCCTTCTTGTACCAACACATCTCCAACAGCCTTTTCGGAAGCATCTATATAAACTTCAAATGGCAGTTCAAAATTTGGAAGCCGCAAGATAGGTTCTAATTAAGGGAATAGCTTCTTTCAGTATGTCAAATGCACCACTGCATTTTTCAAACCACACCCACCTAATATTCTTCTTTAACAAATCATTTAAATGAGCAACTCTCATTGAATAACAAGCAATGAACTTCCGATAATAGTTAGCTAACTCAAGGAAAGATCTCAACTCTTTCACATAACTAGGCGCCTGCCACTCCACAATGACCTGTACCTTTTTCGGGTCCATACACACCTGGTTTTGCCTCACCAAGTGCCCTAGAAATTTGATTTCCTATTTTGCAAATTCACACTTCTCCATTTTCACATATAGTTAGTACTCCATCAAACGAGACAACATCTTGATTATGTGTAATATATGTTCATCCAAAGTCTGACTATAGATGAAGATGTCGTCCAAATAGACAACGACAAAGTCATCCAAGTATTCATACATTACATCATTCATCAAGTTACAAAGAGTAGCAGGGGAGTTTGTCAACCCAAACGGTATAACAAAGAATTCATATAAGCCATACTCCGTAACACATGTAGTTTTATGCTCATCACTTTCAGCTATCTGTACCTGCCAATAACCATGCTCAATTTGTCCATTAAGTATTGCACCAGCGGAACTGGATATTTGTTCTTCATAGTCACTTTGTTCAACGCTCGATATTCGACCCAAATCTGAAGCGTCCCGTCCTATTTCTTTTGGAATAAAACAGGTGCACCAAATGTAGCTTTTGATGGCTAGATCAGTCCCACATCAAGCAACTTATTCAACTTTTCCGCAACTCAACCAACTCTTCTGACGCCATACGATAAGGAGGTCGAGCAGGGGGCTTAGAACCAAACAACAACTTAATCTTATGATAAATAGCCCTCCGTGGTGGCAAGTTCTTAGGAAATTCAGGTGGCATCACATCAGCAAAGTCACTCAAAATTTGAGCAATACAGTCCTAAACTTCAACCTTCACATCAGGCTTCACCTCAACTATAGCAGCAAGAAAAGTATCATCTCTCATTTTTAGACCTTTTTCGATCATCATGGCAGAGACTAATGAAGCCCTCTGTTGAGTTTCTTCCTTCCCATAAGGATGAACAACTTTCACAAAACTAAGGGCCATTTCATACAGGATCATGACTCCATCCAAGCGAGGCATTGGGACAAAGCGATTTTTTCGCATAAAGTCGTTTCCAAGGATCACCTCGAAGTCCTCTAATGGAATCACCATCAGATTAACTTTTCCCTTTCAGTTCCCAACATGCATAGGAACGTTGTAAGCCATACCCATGATGGCTTACGCTTTTGCATTAATAGTCTTCATGTAAGAGGGATACTTGCTCATATTCAACCCATACTTATGCACCAATCTTACCGAGATAAAGGTGTGAGTAGCTCCAGTATCCATCCAGCATTGCTATCACACTTTTTTCCCCAATTTTCATTTCAATGTGCACCAGTAAATAATGAAGGTTGGTCTCGTCACTTGTAGCATTAAGAAACGATATAACATTTAACAATTGCAAAGGATTCACTAAGGCAACAACTTCATTACCTTCTCCTTCACGATTCTTTTTTGTTGCAAGCAATGCATTCACTCATTTCCTATTTGGGCAGTTCTTGTCAATAGGAGGTCCACCACAAGTCTAACAACCATCACCCTTCTTGTTAGCATTCCCTTTTTTCTAGCAGATCCATCAACAATTGCCATGCCTTTTTCCAAAGTTTCTTTTTCAGATATCTTTCTTCCATTCCCGTTTCTTCTCTGCCTTTTTCTTAGGATTTGAAGAAGAAGGAACATCATAAAGACTTCGTGTAGTGCGATAATCCACCAACGAGTCTACTGCAGCAATAACACTTAAGAGGTCTTTCACGTTCTGCCTCCTAAGCTTATTTTGTGCCTAATCTTGCATGGCAGAAATGAAGTTATGCAACTTATTGTCCTCATACGTGTTCTGAATATCTAACATTAAGGAAGTGATTTCCTTAATTTAATCATGAAAAGTTCCCGTTTGCCTCAAGCATTTCAAATGATCTCTAGCAAGCCAAGCTGTGTTGCTAGACAAGAATTGGTCTTTCATTTCCTTTCGAAGCTTTTCCTATGTATCAATTTTAGGTATGCCCACACTTTCATCATCAACCATACGGGTTCTCCACCATAACTTCGCATCTCCCGTTAGGTACATGCTTGTTAAGGTTACTTTCTCTCCATTAGCAATTTTGGCAGCAACAAAGTATTGTTCTATATCCCAAAGAAACTTTTCCAATTCTTTTGCACTTCGCGTCCCACCAAACGCTTTTGGTTCTGGGATCTTAACCTTGGAACGCTCTAGGTTAAGATTTTTGCTTTTCCTTTTTCAGATCTTCAACCTAAATGTTTGTAGCCTCACATGTTTGTTGAACAGTCTCACGAAACTAGTTCAAATCTTCCTTCAAATGATAGATCTAAGTTATGAGATCCACCAGATCTAAAGAATCGCCTGTCACACCGACTAGTGCTTCCAACTTCTGCACACGTGAATGCAAGTCTGCGTTGGAGTTTCCTCCAGCCATGGGTCCCAAATCACGAGCCACGCTCTGATACCAGTTGTTACATGATTAATTTTTCGCAAATGGCACTGCACGACAGCAACCTGACACTTAATCCACTCAGCCTTACTTGTTTTCTCTCACTGTCTAGGACTTAGATTATTTTCAGACTTGTAAACGAAAGCACTTACACAATTACGAGTAAAACACCCAATCTTTTATTATTCTTGCAGAATATACAAAGGACTCACGTTGGAAGGCTCACAATATGCTACTTCCCTTAGTCAACAAAATACACATACATAAAGGGTCTACCAATGGCAGTTACATGGGGCAGTTACATGGGATGTGTCTGGCACATGCCAAGGCCTACAAACAAGTAAAACATATAACCGCTATCTGAAGATGATTCCCATGAAATTATCCCACCTTTAGCCTTCAAGTCAACTGGCTGATGTGCACTGCACATGGCATAATTTCCACAGCACATGCACAACACACTTCCTTCCAGTCATGTGTTTTGCACACTTGTTCCAGCTTTTCCCATACTTTGTTTAGCCTTACCTGCCTTATATTTTGGACCATGCCTCGTACATAATCAGCTCATGATAATGCTCCTGTCATAGACATGTCGTCCCGCTGATCCACACGCATGCCTTTGTCAAGTTCCATGTGCCTGCCTGCCTTCATTTGCCATAGTCGTCGCCCACAACCAAGGTTGCCTTGCCATCACTCAAGGAAACTTTTCAAGCTGACCTGCCTAAGTCCATGCACCAACTTAGGCACACACGCAGCTCCACACATTACTTTCTTACATCCACACGAACCCATGTCAAGAGGCAATATACAAACCTTTGACATTGGTTCTGCACGACATCTGTCACGTTCCAACATTAGGGGCTAACAGGTAGCTCACAACATCTTCATGTTAGTATGCTCTCAAGTATAGGCTTGGGCCACATCATCCCCTTCCTTATCCTTGCCAACCGCCTCGCCACCCACCACTATGTCTCTGTCACCGTTTTCGTCATCACTTGCGGCATTTCTCTGGCGGAAACAGAGCTTGTCAAATCCACAGTAAATCCAAGCTGATTGATTTACTTGAAATACCAGCAGTAGATGTATTGAACCTTATTGATTCCAACACAAACTTTATTATGAAACTTTTTGTGCTTGTAGGTGAAAGTTTACTTGTTGTTAAGTCTGCAATATTTGCTAAGAAGCATATCCCAGAAGCTCTCATCGTTAATCTTTTCTGCACTGAAGCCTTGCTAGTTGCAAAAGAATTTGGATTACCCAGTTATATATATGTTCCAACAACTGCATGGTATACAACTTTGACTGTATACTGTCAATTTCTTGACAAAGATATGGGTTCAATATTTTGATCAGGACGAACCGCTGAAAATCTTGGGTTGCAAACCGGTTCGATCGGAAGACGTGGTTGATCCAATGCTGAACCGGAATGATTATCAATATAGTGAGTACATTAGACAATGGATGGAGTTCTATTTTTCTGATGGGATCTTGATGAACACATGGGAAGATGCTGAGACCGGTTCACTTAAAGAGATCAGAGAAAATGAAAAACTAAAAGCAATTGTGAAGTCACCGGTTTATCCGGTTGGACCGTTACAAAGACACAAAGAGAAAATAAGAGATGGCAGTAATGATAGGAACTTTCTCCTCAACCGGGGTGACTCGACATAATATGGGGACTAAGGCCAAAATTAAAAAGTGAGGCCTTAAATTCTTTTAATTATTTTCTTTAGGGAAACTACCAGCTATGTCCATTTATAAGTAGTTTATTACAAAAATTGACAAATTCATAAAATATTACTAATATTAGCCAATTAACTATTTATAGCTAAAAAATGTCAATATTTTACTTTCTTTTGAGTGGGTGTTATTAGAATAGATTGGTACATCTTAAGGAGCTTGAATCTTAGTTTTGGGATGATTTGATGGAGTTTTGAGGTGGTTTGAATTGAAAATTTGAAGTAAAAGATGTAACACGAAAACAATAATATAAGTATCACATATGTATCATATTTGTATCAAATGTGTATCACATGTATATCCATGTATACTTGTGTGTGAGATACATGCATAATACATGTTTGATACATATGTCGTAGAAAAATATTTGAACTCGATTTTAACTACGAATTTTAATACAAAATCAGTTCAAATCCCCTCCAATCTTCCTCAAAATTTTTACATTGACTCATCTATATGTTTTCAATGAATTTCAAACATACCTATTGAAAAGGATCCTTTTTTTCTTAGATTTTTAGAATCTTGTATATATATATATATTTTGTATTTCATCACCTTATATGCTACCTCATCCATGAAATTTTTTTTCCGTCTTGCTTCTAACGTTTCTAATAACACTTTAAAATATGGAAAGAGATCTTTGCGTGTGATTCTTGGAGAGAAAGAACCTTATTTATTTGGGTTTTCAAATTTTATATGTGCTTGGCTAGTTTTGGTAAATCTATGATTAATGGCTAGAGGTTGGTAAGTTGGGACTTATTTGGGGCATTTATGTAAGATTCCCAATTTTTACTCTTATAATTTATCAAATCTAAACAAGTTATAATCAATTTTAATTATTGCCAATATCTAACCAATTTGTTTAATCTCTCTTGTGTTATCATGGTGAAATTTATTAATTTATTTTTGAAATTTTTTTTCAACCGAGGCAACTGATATATAAATTATTAACGATAATTGAATTAACACTTTTTACCTGATTGAGTTTGTCCATTAGAATATTCTTCTACTTATACAGTTTCTCTTGGCACTTTTAATTCTAAATATAAGTTGAAACAAATAATATTTTAGTAATTACTATGTTTCAAAGTCATTCAATGTTAAGGACAAAATTTAATAGTTACTTATCAAAGTAGCTTGAAAAATGCCTACAAAGGCACTCAAAGAATTAAAAAATTTTATTCTAAACTAACATTGTAAGATCAATTTAAGTTGGGACAAATTAAAGACAGAAAAATAACTAGTAACTATACAATTTAAGATGTGTAAAGTTTTTAGCTATAACTATTTTAACCAATTGATTTAAAAATTCTATCAATAGTGCATAATTATTAAATATTATATATATTATTTATAGATTTTAGGGGCATAAGACCATTGTCTTAATGGCCTTAGGCTCCAGCCGGCCCTGGTCCTCAAATGGTTGGACAAACAAGCTCTCGAGTCGGTTAACTGAGCTAGCTTTTGGACTTGAGGTTGGTGCGAACAAGTCATTTTTTACGGTGGAGAAAGAGGGTGATGGCACTCCGGAATACTTGCCAGAAGTTTTTTTTAACTCGAACAAAAGATTTTGGGTTAGTAGTTCAAATGTGGACTGATCAAGTGGGAATTTTGAGTCACCCATCAGTAAGGGGATTTTTTTCACAATGAGGATGGAATTCTTGCATTGAGAGTATAACAAATGGTGTACCAATGACATGCTACTATGCTTACGGAGGAACTTGGAGTGGTTGTCAGGCCAAAAGTGTTGCCAATGAAGAAAGTGGTGGAAAGGAAGGGAATATAGAGAAATTGGTGAGAACGTTAATGCAATATAAAAAAGGAAAGGAATTGAGGTAAAATATGAAGAAAATAAAGATGAGTACTGCAGAAAAAGCTCTAAGTATGGGAGGCTCCTCTTACGATGCAATGTGTGAAGTTCTCAAAGACACATGAGAAATACATGTCTGTCTCAAAAGTGTAAGAAAGCATGGTTAAGCTACTTAAATTTATTAATTATGTTTTTTTTTCATTTTCTTTTGAATAGACAGGCAAGAGATGATTGGTGTAATAGCTAGCTAGAATATGCATGATGATCGTTAAGCTTTATATTTGATGTAACTTACTGATAGACTTCGAATAATTCTTGTAATAAACCAATCTCATTGTTTGGATTGATAATTGTCCCCTTTCACCCTTTGCAAGAAATCTTGATAAAATTAATGCACTAATGATCCTGTGACAATAACTTGCATAGCTAAAATCAGAAAAAAGATTAAAGAACTTTGACTGCTGATTACTTAGCATAATTTAGCACATATTCTGCAGCGATTTTATAAATCTTTAAATTAATACTCTAACCGATAAGCCCCAGCTTTATTATGACAATAATTAGATAAAATTGTATTACACTGACTACTTAAGTAATTAAAAGAGTTTAAGTTTTATGTGTTGATAGTATAAAAATAGTTAAACAATCATGTTTATTATAAGATTATATATATATATATATATATATATATATATATATATATATATATATATTTTATTTTAGCTATTTGCTATCCGTAACCCACTAGTCAGACTAATTTTGAACCCAGACTAGACTAACATGAAATTTAGTCATCTGGAAAAGAATATATCGGCAATAGCAAACAATAATCTTCATCGCTATATGTCGACGATGCAAGGCTCTATTTCTGTTAAAGAAAGTGAAGAGTGAAACCCCCAAAATAAATTTAGACAACAAATTAAAAACTAAAGTCTTAGCAGTCCCTAAAGCCAAATGCCCCCAAACCGATACATGCACCCAAATAAGTCTTAGTGGCAGTCCCTAATTTATTTCATCAATTTCTTCCATGAAATAAAAGAGAACAAACACTTCCTTTAAGCGCTAAGAAAGGGGAGAAAAAGAGAGAGTCAGTCTTGCCGTCGTCCGGTCGCCATCGATAGTCGGAAGTCGGAACACAGAGAAGAGACAGAGGATGCGAGCAGCAGTCTCTAAAAATAAACAGTAGTCTCGAAGTCGGAACACAGAGAAGAGACAGAGGATGCGAGCAGCAGTCTCTAAAAATGAATAGTAGTCTCGAAGTCGGAACACAGAGAAGAGAAGAGAAGAGAAAATGAAATAAGTTAATATTTATACTTGCCCTAATAATTTCGGATTTCAAATCGGATCGGGTTAAAATTATACCAATCCGAATCCGATCCGAATATCTTAAATTTTAATAAATAAAATTCGAATCCGATCCAAATATCCGAAATCCGAAATTGAGCGGATCGGTTCGAATTTCGAATATCCGATCCAAATGCACAATCCTAGTACAGAGCTACTGTAAATCTGCTCAGTGTGAGGAGATTTTAGCAAATTATTTATTTCGTACTGCATTCAAATATATCCCACCGTACCAAACTACCAAATCATATGTAGCCAGTCGAGCTCTATAAGAAGTCACCAATAAACGGGCTCTATAACTATAAATATATCAATCGCTACAGTGAACTTTTCTTGTGTTCCCATTTTCATTACCTGTATCTCATATAAGTCCCCAACATGTCACCTCTTTCCTTTCACAAAATCTCAAGTATTACTTAAAATATTTGTGTTCTTTTTATTTTGGTTGATTATCGTATCTCGGCACTATATTATTATTTTATTATTATTACCACGAATATTATTTTCTGTGGAGGTTTATTCCCAATAGTGAACTCATGGTCTCTCCACTTATATATTTTGTAAAATTGATTTAATATTATCTGCTGGTATTCATGCTCCAAAAAAGTTGAATGATGCACTTGATTGAATAACAAGTTATTTATGTAGAGGAATATGGATTAATTCCAATTACAATACTTATTTTTTTCATTATTCGCACCATATTCTAATTAAAAATTCTAGATCCATCTGCCATATCTGGAATCATATCTGGAAGATGTACACGTTAAGAAGTCACCAATAAACAGGCTCTATGACTATAAATATATCAATCGCTACAATCTTCTTTTCTTGTGTTCCCATTTTCATTACCTGTTATCTCGTATAAGTCCCACCATATCACCTCTTTCCTTTCACAAAATCTCAAGTACTACTTTGTAACTATGGGTAGCTCAGAACAACTTCATGTTGGTATTCTCTCAAGTCCAGGCTTAGGCCACATCATCCCCGTAATAGTCCTCGGCAGCCACCTCGCCACCCACCATAACGTCTCAGTCACCGTATTCGTCATCACCTCCGGCAGCTCTCTGGCGGAAAAAGAGCTTCTCAAATCCGCCAATAAATCAAAGCTGATTGATACAGTTGAAATACCAGCTGTAGATATCTCGAACCTTATTGATGCTAATACCAAAATGGTCACCCAACTTTGTGTACTTGTACGTGAAAGTTTACCTGTTGTTAAGTCTGTAATATTTGCTAAGAAGCATATTCTGGACGCTCTCATCGTTGATCTTTTCTGCACTGAAGCCTTGCCAATTGCCAAAGAATTTGGGTTACCAAACTATATTTATATTCCAACTAATGCGTGGTTTACAGCTTCGACTGTATACTGTCAAGTTCTTGACAAAGAAATTGAGGGTCAATATGTTGATCAGGACGAACCGTTGAAAATTCCGGGTTGCAAACCGGTTCGACCGGAAGATGTGGTTGATCCAATGCTGGAACGGAATGATCAGCAGTATAGCGAGTACTTGAGAGTACTAGGGATTGGTTTCTGTTTATCGGATGGGATATTGATGAACACTTGGGAAGATGCTGAACCCGGTTCACTGAAAGCGCTCAGAGAAAATGAAACATTGAAAGCAATCGTGAAGTCAACGGTTTATCCAATTGGACCGTTGAGTAGACAAATCATAGATGGGAATGATGATAGGAATTTTATCCTTAAGTGGTTGGATGAACAAACTCCCGAGTCAGTTTTGTATGTGTCTTTTGGAAGTGGTGGAACCCTTTCATCGAAACAATTAACTGAACTGGCTTTTGGGCTGGAGTTAAGTCAACAGAAATTTGTTTGGATAGTGAGGCCACCATCCGAGGTTGGTGCAGACAAGTCGTTTTTCACAACAGGGAAAGAGGGCGATGACACACCGGAATACTTACCTGAAGGTTTTTTAACACGAACACAAGATTTTGGGTTGGTGGTCCAGATGTGGGCTGATCAAGTTAGAATTTTGAGTCACCCATCAGTCGGTGGATTTTTGTCACATTGTGGATGGAATTCTAGCATTGAGAGTATAACAAATAATGTGCCAATGATTGCATGGCCGCTATACGCTGAACAAAGACAAAACGCCACTATACTTACGGAGGAACTTGGGGTGGCTGTTCGACCAAAGGTGTTACCAACGAAGAAAGTGGTGGAAAGAGAGGAAATAGAGAAACTGGTGAGAACGGTAATGCAATATAAAGAAGGAAAAGAATTGAGGGAAAATGTGAAGAAACTGAAGATGAGTGCTGAAAAAGCACCAAGTGTAGGAGGCTCCTCTTATAATTCAATGTGTGAAGTCCTCAAAGACATTGAGAAGAGAATCCATGCATGGTTACAAGAAAAACATGTGTGAGGAAACTGGCTAAAAAGGGTAAGCAAATGGTAAGGGCCACATATAATATATTACCCTAAAATGGTCTATGTTATGACTTATGCCTTTTATGTACTTACAATATGCTTCGAATACTATTTGTAATAATAACAGATCTCATAGTTAGTTGGATCGATATTTCTACCGTTTAATCCATAGCAAGCGATCTTGACAATTAAAGTTGCTACGTGTGGTGAAACAAAATTATTTAGAAGTATTATATGCACTAGTACAGGCCAAGTCAGATCACGTCAATACAAGTAAAATCATGAAAAGAAAAAAAAAAGGGAAACAATTAGCATGCCGATGATGTTCTTTTGTAAAATATCATTTTCAACTTTAGGTATTCAAGCATTATTTTGGATACCAATGTCACCTGGCTGACTCAGAAACAAGTCGCCAACTCGCGCGCTCTACATCTTGTTTTAAATGCTAAATATGAAAAGGAGAGAGGAATCTCATTATACAACTCCTATACGTTGTATCAATTAATAGGATTGATCAACGTTCACCTCAAGTGCATTATAGTATTAATCTTGTTTAATAGTACCTTTTTCTTGTTCCATTTATGTACAATATTTGACTGTAATGAAAATATGACTTATGAGATATAGTAATAATAATTGTAGAAAATATTTAAATATCCACTACTAAAAATCAGCTAAAAACTGATCAAATATTTCCGACCAACGTTGGTCGGTCAAAAAAAGCTGGAAACTGGACGAAAACTGGAAAATTATTTTTTTACATTTTTTTAAAACTAAATACCGACCAACGCGGTAAATTGGTCAATGAATTGACCCAACTAGTCAGACAAGAAAATTTTGGATTACCGACCAATGTTGGTCGGTAATCTGGACCCAATTTTTTAAATTTTAATAATTATTTTATTATTTAAAATATTTTATAATATTTAAGAATTTATATTTAAAATTACTGACCAACTTTGGTCGGTAATTGTTATTTTCTGCAAAATAACCGACCAAAGTTGGTCGGTTATTACGTCAACATTGGTCAAACTTTCGAATTACTTTTATATTTACTATTTAAATAATATAAATGTAATTCGTTAACACTTTTGTAATATAAATAATGAATACACTAACATATACTATATATAACATGCTATATATGTAGTTAAAGTAGTACAACGAAGTGTGTGTGTGTGTGTGTGTGTGTGTGTGTGTGTGTGTATATATGTATAGCCGTATATATATAAGAACACGAAGTGCTAGGACCACGGGGTCGGGTTCTTTTAGGGATAGACTTGTGAAGATCCTAATTAGTATATATAATTTATCATCAAATATATCTATTTATAAATTTATTCATCGACTTATATATAAGAACACGAAGTGCTAGGACCACAGGGTCGGGTTCTTTTAGGAATAGACTTAGGAAGATACTAATTAGTATATATACTTTATCATCAAATATATCTATTTGTAAATTGATTCATCGACTTATAACTCTTAGATGTATCGATGAATATTAATCGATGATTCATCAAAACGTCTCGACCTATATATCGATTCATCTATGTCATGCATTATTAGTGATGAACGAATGAAAAAAGAAGTTATTAGCATCAATTACAATATAGTGTATGTGTGTGTATGAGAAATTACTCACATACTTAATTATAACTTAGAAAATTTACTTAGATAGATGCTATTATAATTTATTAAAATTAAATAGTTAATATAATTATTTATAAAGATTATACTTATAGTTTATAATTATTTATAATAATTGTATAGTTAAATAAAATAAATTCTTGTAGTTTATAATATTATTTTTATAGTTTATAATATTTTAAGGAAAAAAAAAGAATTTAATTTTTTTTTAAAAAAAAAACCGATCAAAGTTGGTCGGTTTTTGGTCAAACGGTCAACACTTAATGTACCGACCAAAATTACCGACCAACTTTGATCGGTAATTCTGAAATCAGAATTGAAAAACGGGGGAACCCCCATTTCTCTCTTATCTTCCCCTCTCCTTCTCTATTTCCCTCACTCAAAACCTTCCCCTCTCCTTCTCTATTTCTCTATGGTCGTTGTCAAGGCGATGCATTATTTACCTCTTATACCTAGGTTAAAGAGGTTATATGCGTCGATGAGTTCTGCTCCTCATATGAGATGGTACTTTGAAAATAGAAGACCACCTGGTGTTATGTGTCATCCTTCAGATGGAGAAGCTTGGAAGCACTTTGATAGGACATATCCAGATTTTTCTAGTGAACCAAGGAATATTCGGTTAGGTCTGTGTGCGGATGGCTTCACGCCTTTTTCTATATCTGCGACACCATATTCATGTTGGCATGTCTTTCTTACACCTTATAATCTACCACCTGAGTTGTGTATGACTAGTCCATATATATTCTTAAATTGTATTATCCCCGGTCCATGTAATCTGAAAAGTTTGATTGATGTATATTTACAACCTTTGATTGATGAGCTAAAATAATTGTGGTATGATGGTGTTGAAACATATGACATATTAACCAAGCAGAATTTCAATTTGCGTGCTAATTTAATGTGGACTATTAACGATTTTCCTGCGTATGGAATGTTGTCTGGGTGGATGACTGCTGGGAAGCTAGCTTGTCCTTACTGCATGAAAAATAGTAAAGCGTTCACTTTGAAATATGGCCGAAAGCAATCATGGTTTGATTGTCACCGTCAATTCTTGTATGATGATCATGAGTTTAGAAGGATGAAAAATGCATTCAAAAAGTGGAATATGATTCTCCACCTTATAGATTCTCCGGATATGGTGTTAATCATAATTGGATGAAACAGAGTATATTTTGGGAGTTTCCTTATTGGAAGGATAATCTTCTCCGACACAACCTTGATGTCATGCATATTGAGAAAAATTATTTTGACAATTTGTTCAACACAATGATGGATGTTAAAGGTAAGACAAAAGATAACCCGAAAGCTAGAATGGACTTACAAGAATATTGCAGGCGGCATGAATTATACTTGCAGAGAGCAAATAATGGTAAGGTGTTCAAGCCCAAAGCAAGTTACACATTCACTTTGGAGGAAAGACGACAAATTTGTGATTGGGTTACGAAATTGAAGATGCCTGAGGGTTATGCGTTGAATCTTGGAAAAAAGTAGATATGGACGTAGGGAAGTTGAGCCATTTGAAAAGTCATGACTGCCATGTTTTCATGGAGACCTTAGTGCCTATTACATTTTGTGGTTTGCCTGAAAGAATCTGAAAACCCATCACAGAGATTAGTTTGTTTTTCAAAGACTTATGTTCTACCACATTAAGGGAAGAAAACCTACTTCGGATGGACCAGAATATTCGTGTAATTTCTATTAAGATGGAAAATATATTCCCATGTGGTTTCTTTGATGTGATGGAATACCTTCCAATATACCTTGTACACGAGGCACGACTTGGAGAGCCTGTTCAATGCAGATGGATGTATCCCTTTGAGAGGTAATATTATAAGTTTGATGTAATATTATTTGAATGTTCTTGGCTAATATGACATTATGTAGGACAATTGGCAAATGCAAATAATTTGTTAAGCAGAGGAATATGATTGAAGGATCTATATGCGAAACCTATCTTGCAAAGGAAACTGCACATTTTTGTTCTTATTATTTTGAGAGTAACGTGCCATGTTCTAGGAATAGGCCCAATAGGCACACGGTCGAATGTGTGAATGATCCATTATATCCACCAATGTCCATATTCAATCAACCAGGCCGATGTTCTAAGGATGTTAGAAAGAGAAGTTTGAGTGATATGGAGTACAAGTCAGCTACACTTCATGTGTTGCTAAATTGTTCCGAAGTTATACCATTTCTCAAGTAAGTATTGATTTATTAGTTATCAAAATGTAAAATTTACTGTGACTACATATTGATGCAACTACTAAAAATATTTGATATGTCACAGTCACTTTGTAGGTCAATTTGGCCATGATGCTGTATATACGAGATTTGATATGTGGTTCAAATAGTTTGTAAGTGTATATATATATATATATAGATTTTAAAGCACTCTTGTTTTATAGCTAGTTTCTTATATGTTTCAATCTAAATATGTATTATATTATGTAGATGGCAGGCAAGGGTCAAGGTAACAATGACCCTACTAGTTCTCGGGGTCGAGAAAAGGGTAGGAAGGGAAAGAGGAGGGTAGAAAATAATAGTCCCTCTTGTCCACCCTTTTCAGAGATGCCTATGTCTTATCCTCCACCACATGGCTATACTCAACTGCCACAGCATCACGAGCCGTACACCTTCATTCAGACACCAGGTCTTCCATCACAGGGCCATAGGACTATACATCCGACATACAGTCCAGCTGCCTCACAGCCATCTACATCGCATCCACATGGATCACATCCCTACATATCACAGCCACATGGATCGCATCCATCCATGTCACAGCCACTCGGGTCACAGCCATCTGCATCACAGCCATCTACATCACATCCACATGGATCACATCCACTTGGGTCGCATCCAGCTATGTCGCAGTCATAGGGATCGCAACCATCTTCATCATTGACTCCATCTATTGCAGGCCTTCGCCTGCGAGGCAGTAGCTCTGACCCGCCTACACCGTCTTCACATGCCTCTGATACACATGCTTCGGATGGTGATGACGAGGTAGTGCATTATGATCGATATGGCAGAATCATCATAGTCCCTAAGGGTGATGGGTAAGTGTTATTCATTATTTTTGCGTCTATTAATTTGTAATATTTTTACTAAGATATTAATGTGTTTTTATTGTTAAATTGCAGGTTCAGGCTGGGTAATAAGACTACGAAGATAATCACCAATGCCATCAGAAAGCTTTATGATGGCCCTTATGCGACTTGGACTGATTGCCCATTCTGACTTAAGGAGCAAATTTTCAATCAATTTAAGGTATAAATGTTCTTTTAAACAGTTTAATAATTTATTTATGATATTTCCATCTAATATTTAACTTTTAAAATACAGAGCAAGTGTATATGGGAAGACCGCTATAGCGCGGAAGTGGCTGTAAATTTTTATCATAAAGCTCGCAAGAGATTGGCAGATACTTTCTCGGATGCTAGAAAGAAGAACAAGAGGCCTGGCTGGTTACTTGAGAATTTGTGGAATGATTTGCAAAGGCAATGGCTTACCGCAGAGTTCTTAAAGAGGAGCGAAAAAGGAAAGAAAGCTCGCGCATCCGAGAAGGGAGGCTCCTTGCACACTGGAGGTGCGATCAGCCTAGGGACAATAAAAAGAAGATTGGTACGTAATTGCTTAAATTATTTTACTTTTCTAAGTATATCTATTATGTTTATTAACTAAATTAATTTATTTTCAGGAAAAGAAGTATGGGCGTCCAATGAGTCATGATGAGCTATTCAAGGAGACGCATATTGTGAAGAAGAAGAAAGAGGGGGATCAAGATAGGTGGGTCGAGAACCGGGCCTCGACTGCATATGTAAGCTTTCAATTTTCTTTAAGTATTATAATTTACTTTTATAAAAATTTTGAAATACTGATTTAATTTAAAATAATATAGGGTCGCTACCAAAGTAACGTGGAGGAATTCATCTGTAGTCATCCAGCTAGTAAATCGGGTGAGCCAACCCAACCTTCGGACGAGGATGCTGAAAGAATATGGTTGGAGTCTGTTGGCGGTCCAAAATGGGGGAAGGTATACGGGCTTCCTACTAAAAACTCACATCGCTATAAGTGTGGAATGCGAGGAATAGGGACTTCCTCGCAAGGCGAGCAACTTAATAGGGAGAGCCTCTCTGCTATGCGGGAGACAGTGACAAAGCTCACATCCGAGCTAGAAGCGGCCAAGGAAAGAGAAAGGCTTAGAGATGCTCAATTCCTTGGCATGCAAGCTCAGATCAGAACTCTCATATCTAGTGGAGCTTTTCTGTTGCCCCGATCTCGTGAGTCATCTCCAGAGGGTCGACCTCCACGTGATCGTTCCTCCCGTCCTGATCGTGATCGTTCCTCCCGTCCTCCCCGTGATCGTTCTTTCCGTCCTCCATAAGACCGTTCTCTATACCGTCTTGTAAATGAAAGTTCATCAGACGGTGATGATGATGTTGTAGAAAATACCCCTTGACTTTTATATACTTTGAACTAGACAAATAGAATCAGTTTTGAACTAGTTGTAATTAGTTTTAACTTGGATTTGGATTTTTATGTTCAATTGAACTTTAATTTGTTAGTTTTAAAGTATTTATTGAATGTTTTGGTTGTTGTTGTGTTGTTGTTGTTGTTGTTGTTATTGTTGTGTTGTTGTTGTTGTTATTAGGTGTATTGGTATGCTGGCAGGTGGTGTAGTTGCCAAAACAGGCATTTTATGCCAAAATTAAACCCAGAAAAACCGACCAAAGTTGGTCGGTTTTTAATTAAAAAAATTATTCCAAAATACCGACCAAAGTTGGTCGATTAATGAACATTGAATTCCCAGAATTCAACATTACCGGCCAACTTTGGTCGGTATTTTGCCTGCACTGTTGAAGTTACCGACCATAGTTGGTCGGTAATATTTAATTTTAATTATTTTTTTAAAAAAAAATATTTTTAATTACCGACCAAAGTTGGTCGTTTTTTTTAAATTTTAATAATTAATAAAAAAATATAATTTAGTTAAACCGACCAAATTTGATCGGTAAAATTAAATTAATAAAATATGTTTCCGACCAAAGTTGGTCGGTAAGTACTTAAACTTGTCAGATGGTCGTTTTAAGCTACTGACCATCAAAACACCGTCCACACCCTAATGATCGCGTTTTGATCGGTAATTGGCCATAACCGACCAACTTTGGTCGGTTTTTAGCAAATTTCTAGTAATGATCATATAAAAAGTTAATATGATCAGGAAAACAGAACTCTAAACTAATCTGATCGAGTTTTAATGAATCTGAATTCTTAAAACCTGTGAAAGATGGAAAGAAATGCAGTGGTTGAAACATTTTGAACTACTCAAAAGTAGAAAGAAAATCATATAAGTTTGAGTAAGTGTGTTCGTCACCTGCATGCGAAAGAGTAAAGTATGTGAAGTAACGAATGAGCATTGTTGATTTCCTTGTATGAGCTATATGGTATTAGTCGGTGATAAAAAGAGCATACCTTGATTGTATAATATTGTCCTAAAGTTATGATGCATGTCTCGAGGGGGTCTTCTCATCATTTTTGAACAAATAAATTAAGGAACAATACAATGAGACATAGAGGTTAATAAAATTGAAATGGATCATAAGAGTTTAGAATTTAAATTTCAGTAAAGCAAAAAAGGAAACATTAATTAGGGATTCGTTTGGTTTACAATTTAGTTATGTGGGAATTATCATGCGGAATTTAATACAGAAGTCAAACGAGATTATATTAATTAAGCGAAATTTTATATTGTATATGTAATAAAAAATCTTATGCAGAAATTAAAAGTTATACTTCAAAAGGGACGATTACCTATTGATACATGTACTGATGAGTGATGAGAAGATATCTTATGGAAAGAAAAAGTGAATGAAGGAACACTTGCATTGTTTTTAGTACATCAACTAATACAGATCTACTTCCTTGAGTTTGCCCTTTTTTTTAAGTAGTTCTTCATTTGGATTGTGGCGAGACTAATAATATAGATAGAACCAGCTCCAAATAATATTTAAATAAAAAATTTATTGTAACACCCACTTCGAATTAAATAATAAATTTTCAAGTTAAAATTTCAAATTCAAGAGTTTCAACTTCAACAAATGGTGGATCTTCAAAAATTGTGTCTCAAACGCCTCAAATAAGCTCCAAATGAGTCCCAAATTTAGCATTAACTTCTCAACGATAATATAACACATTGTATACAATTTAGGTATAGATTATATTATTTTAGTATACAGTATATTATTTTGGTGTATAATATATAATTTGCCCTATTTCCTAGTTCAACTCAATTTCTGCCTAAATGCCAAAGTTCTTCTCCAAATGCATTTTTTTGTGTCACCTAGGATTAATTATAGGAGTAGCATTTTCTCAACACAGCCTTGTTACTTTTTTCGTTTTAACATAGGATTTCTTGCTTATGTCCCAGAAAAGACCATATGCATCCAGTTGCTAATTACGATTCATCTCAGCTTTTCTTTTTCTTTTTCTTTTTCCTTTCAAATTTTTAAACTCTATTTATCTTATTGATGTCTATTGATTCTCCTACATGGGTATACATGTAACACTCCTCACGTCTGTAAATATTTCAACACACGCTAAATATAGAATTTAATTTTTTTTCTTTTAATCTTAAATTATACTTCTATTACGGATTTAAACCTTTGTGATTGACTTTTGAGTTACTTCTCTATTTATAAATAATTAGATATACAATTAGAGGAATATTAATAATTTTAATATTATTAATTTTTAATAATGGGTATAATTAAATACTAATTAAGTCAAAAAAAATAAATAAATAAAGAAAGCAATAAAACAAAAAAGGAGTCACGTGACGAAACCTCATAAAGTGGGTATTGGAAGGGGGAAAAAAAGGCTTAATGCCTTAAAAGAAAACAGAAAGCATTCTGTTTCTCACACAGACAAAAGGCATAAAGCCTTATACGAAACGGAGGCGTCAGAAATTGCTCGCGCACGAAAATTCTAGGATTCTTTACAACTTACTTATTCTTGAACTCACATATATAAAATTTTCTATTATCAATTATCCTACAGTGGTAATAGGTAAGAATTGAATAGTTAATTCCCTTCTTCCTCTGTATCAACAGTAAATTTCATGTTTAGGTGTGAAACTTTACAATTAATTAAAATACACTGGTTATTGTAGAATCAATTATTTGACGGGTATAAATTGGACTGAGGGCTCAAGGAATTTTGAGGTAAGTTAGATATAACTCTTTACTAAAGTGGTGTAACTCACAAAAGCACGCATATAAGGTGTTTGATGAATTGCTTGAAAGAGTTTATATATACTTAATTGGCGCAAGTGAGTACCTGTTAACTTAGAATTGTTCTAGCAAAAGTTTAGATGATTTATTATGATATATGTGCATAAATTTTCAGATTTTTGTGTTATTCTTATATGCCATTTTCATGTTGAAAATTTATGAAGAAGCAAGAATATTTAGAAATACTTTTGAATGTTTCTTTCATTCTTATGCCATGCTTTACATTTAAGGATAACAGTATGAGTATGTATAGGATGTTCCAGAAAGGATTTAGACTTGAAAAGTCAAAAGAAGAAGTTTTAGAAAGAAAAGATTTTTGGGAGTATCCTCTATTCTGAGAAGGGGTCATCGTCCAGGCCGAGGGTCCTGACCAAGACGTTGACTTCCTGAAACTACTTGTGCCAAAGTAGGGAGCACACGAGCCGAGGGTCTCGTTGCTGAGAATTTACTTAGCCAGGCTAAGGTATGATACATGAGCGCTCAGAACCATGAAGCGAGTGGCACCTCGTGGATTGGGCCTATTCGATCAGGTTGGGATCGAACCCGTGCCGATCACACGTTGACTAAGACATAAATAAGTCAGGATAGTTGGAACTCCCGAAGTATAACGTGAAGTAATTTTTCTTATAAGAAAGAAAAAGAAAAGAATTTCCTTTAGAATATTCATAAACTGCTATTATGCAATTATTTTAGAATTGTTCTTACAAGCTTTATGTTTTACATGCATTTAGAATCTTTGCTCGTAATGTATATTTTATTAAAGTTTCGTCCCCTGTCATTGAGACTCACTGAGTACAATGGATGGTACTGACGTTCTCTTTTGGGAACCTACGTTGATCTGCGGTACAATATATGAACCGGTTTTGTAGGCGAGCAGGCTACGGGTTAGGACTTCCCTCTCTTCCAGTGCTATTGGTGAGCTCCGCTTTTGTTCGTGGAGTATTCCTTGGAGTCATCTTAGTTTAGTTATTTCTTTGTTTACTTGGAGAACTAGCCAGGCAATCTCATTTCTTGAGCAGTGCGTCAGTAGAGGCTTCATAGACAAAACCGTTGGGTTAAGATTCAGATATTTTTTATAATAACTTAGCAGTATTTCAGTGGTTACTACGAATAAAATTTTAGAGTTGGTTTATTTTAGATATTTAAGTTAATTAAAAGTATTTGGTTAAAATATTACTTGATTGCATATAAAGTTTGAAGTTATAATAGATTTGAAAAGCGCAGATGGTTCGTTCGGTCATGTTTAGTGATCGGGTGCTGGTCACGGCTTATTAAGAAAATGGGTCGTGACAGTACATGTCTTACCTCAGCTGTTTCTGTTGGAAATCAGAAGGAAAGCTGTGAATGGGACACAAATCTCTTGCTTAACATTACCCCGTTAATTGTTATTTTTGTTCAATCGTAACTCATTTAGATACTAGTACACTCGAATAAGACTACGGTAAAAGCAAAGGACTTTGGACCAGTTCCAACGACACTGCTGAAAACGATATGTGCCCATTTTTTGTTGCTTGGGCTTTTATTACAGGTGGTGGTACCTATTAATGCAAGAAACTAATTATGGATTTGAAAGATATGGGAGCTGGAGGGAATATTACAATAATACAAAGCGAGGGGACGGAGAAGAGAGACAACAAAACGAGCCAGCAAAAATGAATTCTATTTATAATTAAGTCTGTTCCTGGTTATGGTACCAAACTGCGCAACCCTCGAAAGACTTGTGGCATCTCCTCAAGAGCACAACAGATCTGTCAATGTGCTGACCCCTTTGTGAAATCATCAGAAGCTAAATCTTTCATCTCCAAAAGGCGACAACAAATATGCGAAAAAAACCTGCAGATTTGTTGCTGCATTAGTGCAATGGTATTTGGAATTAACACCTACATATTATCAAGGGCATGAAGCTGGAAACAAGGAACAGTAGCCTTTGATTAACCGTAACTCCAATCCCATAAGAAAGGGGCGTGTCAAGCTGCAATGGGTTCGGTAGCCTTCTTCAGCCATTCCATCTCACATGTATTCATGTAAGGACCAAGAATTTCTCTACATTTAGCATGGTATTCGTTCAACCATTCAATCTCTTCACGCACCAGAATGCTCACATCAATTAGTTTCCTCTGATATGGTGCCTAGATTAAACAAAGAGAATTGTTACCTTCACGACACAAACATTTCCAGTCTGCGGAATTAGAAAATAAAATAGCATATCAATGGCAAGTGCAACTGAATATCAACGTTTAAAAAAAAAAACTAGAGAACGAAAACCCAAAAAATCTCACTTTCTCTTGGATTGCAAAAGTAAAATAGCACCACACACATTCATCTAGAACCATCCATATAGAAGCATTTCAGAATGTGTACAGAAATAAAACAGAGTGTTTACAAACTCACCCAAGTTATGTGCTCGAATGATAAGTAACCCTTATCGCCGAAGTTGAACTTCGTATTGCCCTCTTTGACAATTAGCACATTCTCTATTCTTATACCAAACTTCCCATCTTCATAATATCCAGGTTCTGGAAAATAACATACGAATACTAGGTTCTAAGAAGTTGAAACAAGAAAACCATAATGATGTGTGCAAAAAAGGTGATGTCAATTAGATTATTCAGGAAGCTGGCACAACTTGGCTTGACGTGGTTTACCCCAATTTTATTGGCAGGCCTTTTTACCAGTACAACTAAAAAAACATTTCCCCTGATCATATCAGTTCTCTAATTGTAGAATTCAAATAAGCAACTTCAGGACCGACTAAGTTAGGATAAGACATATTAATGACCGTCCTTCATAAAGTAGCATTCCAATTTCCAAACCTACTACTTCATGTTAAGAGTGAAAATTCGTCCAAGTATGCAGAGGCATAAATCATGACAAGGAAAACATTACTTTTAAGTCGTAATGTAGTAAGATGCTACTGACCATCTGTTACAGCCATTGAAACTTGTAGTGGCACATTCCTTGCAGATGGCCTGAAACTAATTTGATGAGGTCCTGCCAAAGGTAAATGAAAATGTAAATATAAATTGCTCCTTACAAGTACCTCTTCAGTCATAAGGGCGGCTTACCTTCATGGACATTTAAGTAAGACCCGATCCCATGTCCAGTACCATGCCTATAGTCAAGACCATCCTTCCACAAAGGAATTCGAACAAGAATGTCAAGAGCATGCCCTATAAAGAGTAGTCAAGCACACAATGATCTGATAAGCCAACTATCTTGAGGGCCATATCAGTTAAATGAAATGGAAGTGGTAAGCATACACCTTCCAAAAATAGCCTGTGGATTTAGGCATTAGTGCATCCAACCACTAAAGAAACTTTAGTAAATTATAGACATCGAGCATACTAAGAATGATTGTACATAATCATACCATTGGTTCCATTGGGAAACATGGCATTGCCCAAAGATATATGTCCTTTAAGCACCTACATAAAATAAAGTAATTTTTTAGCCATTAAAGCAGTATTTCGGTAAAACAAACAACAAGACTTTCCAGTATAAGATTCTACCGAATCAATCTCACAGTGAAAAACCAGCATATATAGAAGTAGTATAAGAAGTAAAACTAAAAGGAAAAGACAAAACCTGCATACATATATATTAACAGAAATTGGTTCAAAGTGTTGCAAGCATTATCCCTTCTCTCTCACTAACCCCTCAAGAAATAAACCAGAAAATAACTCATAAGAATAAAGACGAAAGCATTTCACAGAAAAGTATCGACTTACTGTTGCTTCTTACTTCATGCCTAGAGGAGGGGAAACTTTAAAAAGAAAAGGGGGAAGAGAGAGAGAGAGAGAGAGAGAGAGAGAGAGGGAGAGAGAGAGAGAGAGAGAGAGAGAGAGAGAGAGAGATTACAAGATACAAGCACAGGAATGATAGAGCTAGAGATCTCTAGGGTGATAATGCCTCCAATGGTTTCTCTGATCAAGGCTTAAAACGGATTAATGCTTCTAGGATGGTCTTAAGTAGGGTTGGCAAAAAGGCGGTCGGGTCCGGTATGGGCGGGTCGAAAACGGATAATGCAAAAACGGATTAATTATCCGACCCGACCCATATTCAATACGGATAAAAAAACAGGTTAACTGACGGATAATATGGATATCCATATAATCCATGGCTTCTTGAATATGATCGCTTTTGGAAGAATTCCTAGTCTCCCAAACTTGAGGAACCCCCAATTTGAGACTTTACAAATGTAAAAGTTAAACCCATTAGTTATCCATTGGTTATCCATTTTCTAAGCGGATAATAAAGTTTTTATCCATATTTGACCCGTTTTTAAAAAGTTCATTATCCAAACTATTTTTTAATGGATAATATGGGTGGATAACTGTTTTCTTTTAACCATTTTGCCACCACTAGTCTTAAGGTACTGTTGGCTAACCAAGTATGAAGGAGACTGAACATACATTAGATCAGCAACAGTAATGTGATTTTCAATCTGAAATCAGAATTCAAATTAAGAAATTTCACTCCATTGTGCATGGTCAGATTCAACAAGATTTGGCATCATATCAATGCAAAAAGAGATAATAGAATTTACATACCGCAGTGTAACAAGATTTCTCATGTGGAGTAGGTTTTCCAAAATGAACAGTCCGTGTAATATCAGTTGTTCCATCCAGATACTTCAGCAACACCACCATATATATGGGAAGATGACATGTTAAATATATAAGTATGTAAAGCAACTAGCCAATCCCGAATATATGTTCTCACATACCTGAGCTCCAGAATCAAATAGGTAAATGCAATCTGGATCGAGTTCAGCACATTTTTCTGCCTCAGGTTTATAGTGGATAATGGCCGCATTTGAACCAACAGAAGAGGTAGTTGGAAAACTCAGTCCTCTAAAGTGCTGCAGATGGGTAGGAACAACATTGTCCCAGTACATTAAGATAATGGAGATACTATGTTGAAACACAAGATTCTTAATAATTTGGCAAACTTCAAGCAAGATCACACCCATCAGAAAAGGAACCAAACTGCATTTGTTGGAAGAGCTCAAGGCAAAGGCTTCTTGTTGATTGAAGCAACTAAACATCAACCCAAAATTATCTTAAGTCCTCCTTATACATGTTATTAGCATTTTGATAATACATATTCGTACTTTCTACCTCCTTTTGTTTCGGCAACCCCCTTACTTTTCTACTTCTAAATTTAACTACACTCACTTGCAATGGGAACCCATTAGAAAAATGCTATAATTGCTCCAGTACGTTTTAAAGAATAAAGAAAGAGAAAATGTGCCAGTGTCTAACTGGACAGAGTTTGAGTCAAAATCAGAATGTCATGTGGTCCTGAATACAACAGCATTGCAGTAAAACAAAAGCAACAAACTGGAAAAAAACTCTAGAGTCGTCAGCTCAACTACCTAGATGATGATAACTTAATCATAGATAGAGACTAGAGAAACGAGACAACAATTTCAATAAATCTTTCATCAGAATACAATGATTTACCTCCTTTGATGAACGGAACTCCTCCAGCTTATCACTCGCAGAGACTTCTGTCAGCCTTTTAGTACCCCTAACATATTAATTAGTGGTAAGGTAAGGTAAAAACCATTGAACCACCACAAAGGGAAAAAAAATCATGCATCCCATGCTTCATGATAAGTTCCTCAATGAATCGCTTGACATATTGGCTGAAGCTCAGTTACTTGCAGAAGCTTCCTTCAGCAAATGGAAGTCAGCTAAGATTCTTAGCACTATCATCAACAAAGAAATCAAATGCTTACATGTTACAAGCTTTTCAAATACACACAAAAGCACACAAGATTCAAGAATAAACTTCTATACAGACAATAAACCAAGAAACCACTTTCTTGGATAATGTATCTCTCCGATCACCACAAGATGCTGACTCTAACAGATTATTCCCAGTTAAAAATGCTACCAATACTCCCTATATTGTTTTCTTGGATCCTGACTAGTGGACTTTCCTTCTTCTTCTTCTTCTTCTTCTTCTTCTTCTTCTTCTTCTTCTTCTTCTTCTTCTTTTTTTTTTTTTGGATAAGTCCTGAACTAGAAGACCATAACAGATCAATTCCAGGCAAAACATGTACCTACTCACCAAAACCATGAAGTAGTACAGGAAACAATAAAAAACTTACAGTTGTTTCTTCTGTTTGGTACTCTCAGCCTCCTTGAAATAACCGGATTCCCCATAAGTTTCCTGCATCTGGAAAATTGAAAATATTGATTTCATCAACAGCGCAACCACACGACAAGGTTAAAACTCATTCTGCCAAACTACTGAAACCAGGGATAACTTGTATCAAGTATGTCTGCACCTAAAAACAAAGAAGCCCCTGTTAAAATACAAAACCCAGACTATTTGCAAAAAGGCATTGCAAGTAGATCTAACGTCTTTTCCTGAGAGATACACTATCCTTCTACTCTTCTAGTTTAGGCTTTAGCAGAGACTGGAACTTCTAACCTCAAAATATTTGGCTTTTCCAGAATATAACAACAAAGACTAGTTTACATTCTTTACTCGTGTAAAGATTAAAAAGAACAGGTATACACACACACACACACACACACACACACACACACACATGCATGCCTACATATATATAAAATCAAAGGAAGATGCAAAAGCAGTAGGCGGCACTAACTCACAATATTACGAGAACAGCAAGACTAAGAATCTGACATACCTGCTTATCAAGCCAGACAAGATATTGCACAACAGCTGCCCCATCCCGAACATGGGCCTTCTTCAATCCTTCCATCTCAACGGGCTTCTAGAAATTAGTAATTTAGCAACCAAATGTAAGTTTGAGAGTAAAAGTAAGATTACAAACACAGATGACATTTTGAAAGCCTAATAACCTTGGAAAGTTGTAAAAAGTCACTGCTAAATCTTTGGTAATTTTGTTCCTCTCATTAATGTTTTATACTGAGTAACATTTTCCAGTTTAACTTTCACTTTTTTGATACCAACAAGAAAGAAATTATATGGAGGAAAAGCCATATTGCAGTGAACAGATCATAACCAATGCGGAAAAGACATAAGAAGACAAAGAGAGATTTGGTTTAATCACATAAACATGAAGAGAATAGTATGTTAGGAAGCCTGATAACTTCAGAAATAACTATAGTTGGGAGCAAATTTGGAACTGGAAGTAACTGTAAAGATGAAAGACCATCACAGAAGTTGGTGCATAGCGGAAAAAAAAATTCAAAGATGTCAAATTAGTCGATTAGAACTACCTCATACCAAAATCATTTTTCATAAAAAAAATAGTTCGACACCAATAAGACAAATATAACAATTATTGACAAGGAAAATTGAACTGCAATTCAAGCTTTGGCTAATCATACAAGTGCAAAAAATGGATGGTTATTATTGTCAAAATTATAATAGTTGATTAGTCTACAAAGCGGCGGTTAGACCGACTATGCTGTATGAGGCTGAGTGCTCCCATGTCCAGAAGAAAACGTAGCTGAAATGAGGATGTTGAGATGGATGTGCAAGCACACTAGGTTGGATAAAGTTAGGAATGAGTATATTCAGTCGAAGGTGGGCGTGGCCTCCATGGAGGACAAGATGCGAGAAGCGAGGCTTAAATGGTTCGGGAATGTGAAAAGGAGAAGCCTAGATGCCCCTGTTAGGAGGTTTGAACGGTTGACTTTGGCAGGTACGAGAAGAGGTAGAGGGCGGCCTAAAAAGTATTGGAGAGGGGTGATCAGGCAAGGCATGGCGCGAGTTCAGCTCACCGAGGACATGGCCCTTTATAGGAGGTCGAGAATTAGGGTGGAAGGGTAGCTTGTAGTCGGGCATTTTTCTAATCCTTACCGGGTTGTTTGGGGCTAGTCTGGTAGTATCTTGTCGTTGTTCCTAGATTGCTAGTATTACGGCTATTTCTTACTATCTTCCACTTCAGTTTTCTAGTATCCTGTCGTGGTTACTGCTTGTTGCTATTGCTAGTGCTATTGTTTTCCTCCATCTATTTTTTTTCTAGTTCTTACACTGTTGTTATCATTTTCTGGCTATGGTTGTTGATATTTGATTGTTTTTACTCATCCTCTCGAGCCGAGGGTCTTTCGAAAACAACCTCTCTACCTCTCAGGGTAGGGGTAAGGTTTGCGTACACACTACCCCTCCAGACCCCACTTGTGGGATTTCACTGGGTTTGTTGTTGTTGTTGTTGTTGTTGTTGTTGTTGTTGTTGATTAGCCATTTTACTCAAGAAATCTTAGAGGAGGTAAGGAGGGAAAAGATCACCAAGTCCATGTCATACTTCAGAAAATAAAAAACATGATGATTTGAATTACCACTAAATATAACAGGGAAATTAGAAATGTTAATCCTGGGAAAAATATAACGTCATGAGGTATACAATCCTAAACATCCATGCTTCCAAAGATAGATTCAGTTCAAAATGTAGAAAAGCATATGAAGGTCATGCATAATAATGGAACAAACAGTGGTCATCAAGCTCGCAGCCATCAATTGTCACAGCGACCTACTTTTAGCTCACAAAAATTGGAGTCATAGCAGATTGTGTACACATCAAACAAGCAACTTCAAGTACTTCTTTGCTATTATTTTGCTTCTGATGGGACAATTGATCTACTTGACCTCTAACCAACCAACCAAAAAAAGGCTGTGTGAATACCTACGAGACTTTCAACCAACCAAAAAAAGGCTGTGTGAATACCTACGAGACTTTCAACCAACCAAAAAAAGGTTGTGTGAATACCAACGAGACTTTCAACCACCTAAAATGCTCAGACAACAAACTTTACGGGCTAAGTATGTTCAGAGGTAGTATTAATCACCTTCAGAGCTTTTGCAAGAGCCAAAGGTGATTGCTGAAGGAGAACCCTATCAGCACTCAGTTTTGAATACAAAGCAAAGCAACATGCTCCTGGATCAACCCAAATGAGGTCATTTGCAAACTCAACAGCATGAGTTCCTAGGAAATTCCTTAGTGGAGGAAGGAGTGAGGTGATGAGATGCAAGAAGGACCACATCTGAGCTAACATCACCATAATCCCGCACTATAGTTCCATTTTCCTCCATGTAAGAGTTTGCCTGCATGGTATATACATGCTTACTTCAGAGTAGAAAAAGCTAAACAAAATGCAATTGTATTTAGTTAAAATGAACATGTTATGCAGTGTAAACGCAACCTCAGGAGACAATTTTCGTCTATCCACATAGAAGAAGGCAGAGTCTATTGTCACAATTGCAAATGCATGAACAACCGGGCAATATGATACATCACTACCACGGACATTATATAACCATGCAACCTGTAAATTGGCAATCATATTGGAGAAATGAATAATATCCAAGACCAGATTAGCCAAAGCTACAAGATGGAAAACATTTGGATCTAGGGTTACAGATTTACTTCATCAAGTGTTGTTATTATCATAGCACGAGCCTTTTCCTGTACAAGCTTCTCCCTCAAACCTTTCAACTTATCTGCAACAGACTGACCAGCATATTGCAATGGATGCACAATTACAGGATTTGTTTGGGCAGGTGGACGATATTTCCAAACTTCATCAACCAAGTTCCTACTCGTTTGGACCAACTTTTGTTGTTTCTGAGCAAAAGCACGCTCCCATTTCTGTGCAGTATCTACTGATACACACCACGTATCAACACCAATGGCTGCATCCTTTGGTAGATTCTGGTAAAGCACATCATAAAAATCAATTAACATATCAGCTGAACTTCAGGGTCACAATGTTTACACTCCTCTTAACATGCAATTTCAGATTAAAAAATTTACAACACTTTGTTGCATAGGATACAGTGACTAGAAGAAAAGGTCTGGACATGGGAGGGCAAATATTGAAATGGTACAGCACATCATAGTCACCAGGAGGTTAGACAAAAATCACAATAGATGGCATTATAATATTCTCATCCTGCTAAGTTCAGTTTGACATACTAACATCCTATATTATCATTCGGTTATGGGCTTATTGCTGACAAAGTTTTCAAACAAATTATATATCTACTGAAATAAATAAAGAGAAGAAAAAGTAAGACTGAAGTAAATAAAGATCTAAGAAATACAGTAGAAGCAAGCTGAAATACGATCCATGAGAACTGAGAAACAAAAATGGACTCAAACTCCTTTGCCTATTCTATATGACTTTGTGTGCTGGAATATACATGACCAGTCCACTGTAAAAGACTGAGATGTTGGCTTCAAAGCATTCACAGTTTAAAAAGTCAAAAGTGAGAAGATCTGAGATTTTTTTAAGACGGTAAGCTTATATTATGGCAAGACTAAATGTAGGATACTACATGCTCGTTCAACTTGCCGGCCAGTGGGAGATATATGAAGCTCTCTTCAGGAATACCAGTTACATGAATGAACTGAAGGACTGTCATTCCAAAAGGAGGTAGATGGAAAGACCACTTCCACATGGAAGTTTTAATGCACATATTGACAAGAGCAGAATCTTCAAGGAGATTAATATATCAACATTGAGATCAATAGACATTCTTTTGTTTACATACGTTAAAGATTATTAGACAACTTTACAGACAGGATTGGGAATTTGAATCAATTTCAAATTTTCCTATTTCCTTTTCATTTCCATAAAACTCACCTTAATTGGCTGGATCAATTGAGAGGTTTCCATCACAGTCGAGATACAAATGACAAAACATAATTACTGTAGGAGCTCTATCGAACTTGTGTCCTGATACATATACTGATTTCCTAATAGCCAAAACCAACTAGGCACCAATGACTGTATGCAATAACTGTTTTGATGCAGATTAAGCAACAAGTAAGACAGGAAAAGGTATATTCTTTGCAGTCAAGAATCGGCTAATGATTAACATAAATCTACAAAAAGCACAAACTAATGCAGGTAAACTGAATTTATAAGAAACAAGGAAGGAGTAGTCGCATCGGCCATCCAGATATCAATAGCAGGGTCTTCTCCCATACGCATGAGCTTCCACTGATCGCTGAGCTGCCTGTAAGAAATACCAGTCATCGGTCCACAGAAGTGCTTCATTCATTGTTATAAGCGCCAAGCCTATTCAAATAGGAACAATATTCTGCTTAATTTCACCAATTTCATACCAACCAATGCAAGCTAATATCCGCATACTAGATGCTTCTATAAACGTTATTAGCAGCAATCAGAAACTAAAAACTGATAAATACAACTAAATAAACATCAAGTGATTGAGAAAATAAAATAAAACTAACCAGAACTTCCGGTGAATCCAGACACAAATGCGCGCCTTTTGTCCCGGGCCGATACATATTCGCTCTGTCACATCATCCAATAACGTATAGAATCGTAAAACAGTTGCATATATCTAAGTCCTATGAAATTACATACACACACAAAAAAGAATGGGAACCTGATGATAATCTTCGGAAGGAACAATCAAAGCGTGAAAAGGAGGAGAGTGAGAGGACATTAAAGACCTCAGAGCAGCGAGTGTGTCCGCCATCGTCTCTTTCGATTTCCAAAATACCAAATTGGAGATGAGAGCAACTGAGCAAATTAAACAATGGATTTTTGGAAGAATGAAACTCTTTTTTGGGTAGTATTATTGCTCCAAACTCAAACTAAAGGTTTAATAAAAAGATTTAGCTTAATTTGTTGTAACGAAGGTGCTTGATATATTTTTAAGATAAGATAATCAGTTTCACTAATGAAAAATTTCTTTCTTATTGTCAATTTTGAAATTACATAGGCAGCCTTTTAAATTTGCCGGAAATTTTCATTTAAATAATTGAACTAATAATGTACGTAACATATTGATATTCTCACCCTACCTAACGGCTTAACAGTCGAGCAAAATATGAAATATACTACTCCGAACAGACTACAGTTGTGTCTTTCTTTGATTTTATTTTCCTGATTCTCCTCATTCCCTTTGGCTATTCATTAACTTCCAGATGGTAAATCTATTATAGATTAGCATATACATAATCAGGACTTAATTCTATAGTTAGCGCTACAGGAGACTTGAGATGGAACTAAAGCCTATTGGGATTTTGGGCCTTGTCTAAATAGTTCAAGTGATCTCGTAGATGGAGCCCAAATTCTATTGAAGTGCCTCGTCAAAGCATGTGATCCAAACAAGACTATTCTTACTAATATCGTATATGGAAAATAATAAGAAGAAGAGAGAAAGGACAGCATTCTATATAGTCTTGTAATGTGTCGGTTTTGTGTAAAAAGTGTATCACAGATTCAAAATTTAAATCATGTTATTGTTACATAAATTTTCCTTGACATATTGGACCTATTTCGATTTATGAGACTATATGCATGCAAAGATATATTATCAGTTAAGCAAAGAAAATAGAAATAGTCGTATAATTCATAGCATGGGGCTTTCTCAAATTGTTTTAATTTTTCTCCTTCTGTTTTCTTACAATTGAAAGTGCGAATTCCATGCTTACATCATCTAGAATTTCAAATTCGAACCGATTAAGGTGTACTTGCCCATGATTGAGCCCAACAATTGCTGTAAGAGGGCCCAAAATTTAAATCTTTCAACTTGTGATGAGCCCTCTTTAGTGATTTCGGCTTTACTACAAGCCTCGTAATTTCCAAAATTCTTTTTAGTCATTGAAATTAATTTTAAGCTATTAATAATGACTTAAAAAAGCATACCAAAAATTAGTAGTGTATACGGGTAAAACCGAACCCACTAAGCACCCCGGTTTCTCGGAGAGGCAAACAGAGCAAGGACTTGACTGTAAGGAATCAGAGTCAGAGCGAGGAGCCCCTCGTATTGGGGCTCGAGCAAAACACCAGCCCTCAGAGGCATCGGGACCACGTCCTCTAGGTCCGGTTCGAACCCCAAGACTTCGGAGAGCATTACCAAACAACCGCACACAACTAACAAAGGGTCATGATGTCCGTGCCTGAGCGGATATCATGGTGTGAATCTCGGCCCGTATCGACAGAAAATCAGTGATTAGCAAAACATGAGATTTTTACCTTTCTTAGTATTGTACTTAGTATAAAATCCCCCCACTATATAAAGGGAAAGCTTATTATTCATTAGACACATTGTAACTCGCATATCAAGGCAATTTACTTCTATTCTCTCTAAAAGTTATTCAAAGTTCTTATTTTTGTTTATAAGTTCTTCATAAGTGCAAGCTTGTATCCGAAGGCATGGTCCTCGTTAAGCCATTAACCGAGCTCGGGATCACTTTTATCATTAGTTTGGCTATTTATTACGTCTTTTATTTGCTTAATCTAATGTCATTGATCACTTGTATTGAATTAATCCACATATTTTTAAAATCGCATATAAATTCAACTATTATCCATTTTAAGGGTAAACAGGTAGAAGAAAGCATATAAACAGAACTAGAAGATACTTGATTTATCTCAATATTAAGTTTGAACATCTCATCACATGCATACCCTTTTCCCGTAAAAATATCCTCTTTTGCAGTATTACATTTTTTAAAAAGGAAAAATCTAACATGATCTGGATGAACCGCCCGAATATGCTAAAATCAGTAAATTATTATATTGTTTACATTTTTCTTAATTAAATGCAGTAGCAAAAAACAGATCAATGAACTCTTAGTTAGGACCACTAAGCCATTTCAAGAAAGATGCATTAGCTTTCCCCACACCATTTTCTTCGGATCTAGGACAACCTGAGACACTCATACACAACCCCTTTTTAATCTTAATCTGGAAATAAAACATAGATTATTATAGATATGTCCACGGTCATACATCAACATTCGACACCTATACAAATATTCAAAATGGGGTTGTGATTAAGAACAAAATTAGTAAGTGGAAGTGGGTGACCATGTGCTCAAATCTAGCATATTTGCTTAAAAGAAGACTGCAAGATTTGAAAGGACACGTAACTCATTTCTCAACCATGTATGTATCTCTTTTACTAAGTCGGATTAGTACTCTTAAATTACCTAGTATATAATTGATTATAGGCATTTTCTTAAGCATAGATTCCTTTGAGCTAACCATACACGTACGCAATTAGTTGTTTTGGAATAGATAAATCAGGGCTTACCATCCAATAGCAAAGAGCAGAGCATCAATTCTTTATCTTTTTCCTTTAAGATTTTAGGAGTCTTAGACTTTATCTAATACTATATAAATTTTTCTTCTTTTTATTTTGCTCGTTAATTAATATAGATCAAGTTCATCTGCCAAATAACCATACGCTTCATACATGTAACTAACCGAGTTTAACTTTTGTAAAGTTACGGTGTAGTATATTACACACTATCAGGCTAAATTATATACAATAACTTAGAAAATAAAGTAAATAACTTACTGTAGTTGATTAAGCCTTTGACCTAGTGAAATGGTTCGTCGCCACGTGGAATGTGAGGCCATTAATTAATAGCATGGACTGGTGGAGCTTAGGGCACTCAATAGTTAAAACCTTCCTATATTATGGCTTACTTTAAGGCGTAAATTAGGGAGTATGAATTCGAATGGCCTAATTTATAAGTAGAATATTAAATAGAGGATGCTCAATCCATAGGCGGATAAGAATTTGCAGAATGAAGCAAAACAGGCTCAAACTCAGAGGACAAAAGGCAAAAGACAAACTAAAAGCCAATAGTGGGAGGAATTAGCAAATAATAAATTATTAAGAGTTACAATGTGTTATTAATATGGTGTACATTCCGAACCGAAAAATCGTACCAAACCGAAAAATTAAATCAAATCGATTAAAAAACTCGACTAGGTTTGGTTTGATATTGATTAAAAAAATTCGAACCAAACCGATATATAAATATATAATTTTAGGACTTTATAGAGAATTTTATTTAAAAGATGTCTAGAAATATTTGAGATCCTCTCGTGAGATATAATATTTAATAGAACTATAAAGTGCATTCATTTTTATTTAATTTAAATAATGGATTGTATCACTTTCTTATTATGTGTTATTGAAATGCATCAATCATTTCTTTTTCTTTCATATTCATATGTCAAGATTTATTATATGTTTTGAAATGGTATTTCGATAATCTAAAATTACATAGCTAGAACATATCATTATTTAGGTATCATATTAATTTTTATGTTTAATTATTAAATTTGGTTAACCCTAAAAACGTACATCAACCAAAAATTATTGGTAGACGACCAAGAAAATAAACTATTATGCGTTACTAAAACAACTTCCCCAGTAATATCACTTTAATAGATCATCTGTTTGTTATTTTTTTTAAAATTTTTAGTAAACATATATACACTTATCAAAATTTTATAGATAACTTTAATAATGCAAAATTGAAATAATATTCATGTAACATTGGTTTGATAAAATTCAAACAAACCCGGTCCATGCACACCACTATTTATTAGGCCTAAGGGAAACATGGAAGGAGAGTGTGGGTGCCTGGGTGTCATATTTAAAAATACGAATTACAGCTTGTCTAGGTCATATCCTAATTAATTACTACGTACTACTATGCGATTTGGACATATGAGAAAGGGACAAGAATGATTAGCTGGTGTCAGCAAATAAAAAATGATCCCATGCACTATGAATGATTTTTGGATAATTGCATTCGAGCTTTAATTTTGGGAATTTAAACAATTCATCATCTTGTATAACTATAGAGGACAGTCAAATACCTATTCAACTTGATAAATTACGAGTTAGAAAAAATTTATTGTACAAAATAATTTACTTTGTTTAAACCACCATATATGCCTCTAAAATTTATTTCGAAGCGTTCGTTTAGATGGTTTCCACCCTATGTAATTAATTAGCTAGGAAGTGAAGAAAGTTAATTATATCGACAGAAGCACATCTCGAAATAGTACTTTTAAAGATTTGTTTAGCATCCCTTGGTTTTGGAAATGCTAAACGAACACTGTACAAGCATGTGTGTTGTAGTGGCGTAGTAGTTGTCATTTGTCAATACGACAAGACAATAAACGTGACAAAATGTACGGACTAATAAGATTAAACTATAACTTGATAAAATATCGTTGTGTTCTTGTTTATATTATGTTGCCTAAATCAAATTTCTGCCTAAAAATATTCTAAGTTCAAAGTTGTAGAATTTTGGTTAAGTATTGTTCGGAATGCTAGTTTTGGCGGACAAAAATCAGGCCGTGACAATATATATGAGATCTCTCTACCCTTCAATGTCTTAGGTTCGAAAGTCTTCGGAATGAAGAAACCTTTGTAAGGAGTATTTCACTTTTTAGTGGGTGTAACACAACGCGAATTTGCGCTAATTGAGCCAGTAAATTCCGAATACAAAATGGTTATACCAAAATTTCAAAGTTAGGACCACCAAAACATAATATTTGAATTAACAAAAAAGGAAGGGTAATATAAAGTTGGCCAGTTAAGATGATGCCCGCCACACATAATAATGCTACTTTTGAGGTCAATGTAATACTAACCTAAACATTAAACCGATGTTAACTGAAGATCATAATGAAGGGGGATGATTGTGATTAGACTTAAGGTAGGTGTACTTCAAATTCAATATAGTGTACAACAGTATAATTAATGTCAAGTTGAAAATGAGAAACATGAGCTAGACTTGTCGGGAACAACATGACACCAATTATAAGTTTATGCAAATTGAAACCGTATTTATACTAATAAAAGATTCATAAAAGCTTAAGAAAGGGAATCCTCCTCACGCCATGCGTATCTTTTCCAAAGCTCACTCTTTTGAATTTCTTTCCTTATTTTAAATTAAAGTTTAATTCTATGCATAAAATATATACAATCATGCTACTTAACTTATAAATTAATTACGAATAAATTTTTAAGTTAAGCATTGATTAGTAATTAACCTGATAAAAGTAGTACTAACTGACTTGCTATTACGTGTTAAATTATACTACACACTTTTAAAAACTATAATATCAATTTATATTAGTGAAAGCCTTTTAATATACTACCCCTAGTTAGAAGGAGTACTGAATCCCTAAGCTGCCAATTTATAGTAGTAAACTCCTATACATAACCTCTCTCTTAGCTTTCTCCCTCTCACTTTCGGCCTTGTCCTTATCCATTTGTACCATCTTCAAATTTAATTTAATCCTTGGTAATCTTAGCAGTAGGAATGGGAAAAGTAATACACTATCTTAACCCCAAGTGTAATATAGGAGTAATACTTCATGCTTAAGATAACACTAATAATTATTCTTGAATTCTTAATGAACTGCCATTTTATGGGATTGTCATGATTTTATAGGATGGTACTCGAGTCTTGAATTCGTTATAGACTTTAAAGATCTTAGTGGACAGTGCTACACTGTCAAGACGTTTGTCACAAAAAGCAAACGGAAAAGTATCTCAAATCACTTCATCGGATAGCCTCCGAATTTTGACACACACATCTCACAATCTGCATATAACCAACAACTTTCTACTGTCATGCTTTATACTTCAATGTCGCACGAGAGATGCATTGTGTGGTGTCCGATTTTCACGTGCAATAATTATAGAAGAATTTGATTCTTCTAAATATTCCTTATACGACTGTTAAGGAAATAGTAAATACAGAAAGTAAAGAACACAAGTATTTTACGTTAAAAACACTCGGCTCAAAAGGTGAAAAAACTACGATCTACTACTTAATAGAATTTTTTCCAACACTTCACTAAATCAATGAGCCAAAATAACATTTACAAAACTCTTTGTAAACCTAAGAATTAACTCTAATCCCGTTGTGGCAACCAGCCTCTAACTGTTGCGACAACTTCAAGTTAACTCAAACTTGAATACTCAGACTACCTAATATAATTGTTTCTAGATAAAGCTGAAAGGTACAATTTTAAAACACCTACTACAATTGAACTAGAATAAAAGACAGACTCTTGGAACTGGTTCTTCTATATGGTTCATGTAGCTTCAGGTTCGCACACTTGAATCACACACAAATTGTTTGCAAAATGCCTTGCTATTTTGTTCTCAACTCACGTTTAACTTCAGCTTTTGTTCGTACCTGTAGAATGAGAACTTCGTGCAATTTATAGAGTTAGTAGAATAAGAAATAACTAGAGTTCTAATGCTACTCTTCCTTGGTGGAAGAGTTCTAGTTATCCTCAACTTAAAACTCCTCCCTCATCTTGGATAGTGTTCTCTTTGAGTAAGAAGTCCTTTTCCTTATCAATTATGCAACCTTTTCGATCAAGAGATATAAGATATAACAAGTTAAGCTTATCTCCTTCACGTGCATCCCTTATGCTCGATTCTGCCCGTGTCTGTGTACACAGGAGATGGACCTAGTTCATGCCTGAGTTCCTTTGTCATTCTTCAAAACAAACTTCACTTGGGCCAAAAGATTTCCCTTTTTTTATGATGACAAACTCTGTGCTTTTCATAAGCGTAGGCCATTTTCGACTCAACTCAACATCAATACAGTGTTAGAACATTTTACCTTTTTAAAGTCACTTATCATCAAGGACCAGGTTCATTAGGTTATAAACATCACAGTCCAAAATAAAAGCATAACCTAATTCCCTCTTTTGGCATCATCGAAAAGTTGCATAATAATGTTAGATAACCAAATTTTAATAGAAATTACTCATGGCCACCGGGGCTGCTGCAAATGCAATCATGGAGTCAAATATCATCGATCAATCTAAGGATATTATCCATCTAAGAAATAACAACAAACAGTTAGAGCAAAAGAAGTGAATTTCATTGATTGCTAAGATCCTACTACAAAGCATAAAAAGAAATAAAGACACTGGATCATGAGCAAAAGAAGCAAAATAAAATCCCAAACTGGGTCACTCGTTGATCTACACTAGGCTAGGAAGGCTTAAGGCTGGGAAGGACCAGGTTCTTGATTTTTGGCTTGAAGCAGTTTCAACATATCCTAAAGAATGCCATCATTCTTCTCCTTTTCTTTTGCCAGCTCGGCTCTGAGTACATCTTTCTCAGTCTCCACTTCTACCAACCTCTTCTTTAGCCTATCAATTTCAGTATCCTTAGGCCCACTTTCTTGCACCAAGGCTCGCACTTTGCTATTCACAGGAACGTTTTTGAATGAACCAGGTTCTTTGGGAGTGGTTTGGAATTCATAGTCACAAGCAGTTAGAGTGTTTGCCCCAAAATGATCCTTGCTTGTACCAACTTCCCATTTCTTGATAGGTACCTTGAAGTGTGCAAGTACAGCCGTGAGAATAAATCCATAGGGTATGTCGTGAGTTTTGGTGCCATTCAGAACCCTATCAAGAAGTTGGATGATGAATTCAGGCCAATTGATTTGCCTCCCACTGTCCAAACATTTCATAAGGACCAGGTCCATGAATGTGGCAATGTTCCTCATTTCCTGCCTTGGCAACACACATTTGTTAACAAATTCGAACAACACTTTGTGGGGTGGCTTCATCTCACTTTTGTAAATAGCCGTGGGCTCAAGTTCTTCATCATTGTCACCAAACTTCCTAGTAATGGCAAGGGCAGTAGGGAGATTCTCTAGACTTGGCCATTTGAGCTTCTTATAATCATTATACCCTTTAGCAGGTACACCTAAGATCTCTTCCAGTTCTTTACCATCAAAAGTCACTGTCACCCCCTTTACCACACCGGTGACCCTACCATCTTTTATCTCACAGTTTACCATGAACTCCACAATCTCACTTCTGGCCAGCCTTCCATCTATCTGAAGGACCATGTCCTTCCAACCTTGCAATTGTAACTTCTCCAGCAGCAGTAACATACCATACTCCTCCAAGTCCCTGAGGAGTCTGCCTTTCAGGATGGTTCTCTTCCCAAACTTGACCATCTTGTCCTTCTCAGCATTAGATTCTTCTTCTTCTTCTTCTCCATTCCATTCCTCTTCCTCCATTATTTTCACGTTTCTTGGTTTCAATACAGACCTGGTTCTTTTAGCCAAAGTAGATGGCTCCGCAGACTTTATTTTTGAAACATACCTCTTTGAGGAAGTCTTGGATTTCTTTGCCTTTGGAGTCACAACCTCCATTTTCTCTATCTCCTCTTCATCCCGGAGGATCATGTCCATCTCATCAATTTCCATAGCCTCAACATTCTCAACCACCTTTTTTTTTTCCTTGAGCAGCAGTTTTTCTTTTACTTTCTTCTGATTCCTTGTAGCTCTTTCTCTTGTAGGAGGAATCTTTACAGGGATAGAAGAGGCAACATATCTCTTTTTGTTTGCCCTAGCAGTGCCAGGAACTTTGACTCCTGAACTCCTTTTCTTTTTGGGATTATAATTGCCAGTCACCCTTTTCAATAGGTCTGCGAAGGTTTCTTGCTTATATGGAACATGTTCTTGCGCTTCCTTCCCTAATCGAACCAACCCCTCAGCAGCTTTTCCAAACCCACTTCCCCCTTTTCTTTTACACTATATTCTTCTCCTGCAGATTCCTCACTCCACACTACCATTTTTCCTATTTTCTCAGTCAGACTAGCAGGAGTGGGTGAAACTTCAGTCACTCCTTTTCCCATACCCCTCACAACACCTTGAACACCCTCACTCTCCTTTTCTTTTCCCTTTTTATCTTTACCACCTATTCTCCTAGACTCAGTAGTCTCAACCCCATCCACAGTTCCCACCAGAATGAACCTATTCTCCAATTTAACAACAACATCAGAGATGATTTCAGTAGTAGTATTTGGGCCAGATATTACCTGTTCTGTATCAGATGAAATAGTTTCTTCCCCCCAGTAGCAGATTTAAATGATTCATCAGATTTCTGGGATTTTTCCTCTCGACTTACTTCCAATATTTCTGGGAATGGTTGAAGGTGTGATAGATAGTGTAGGTATGATTTCTTTGGATGGTGATGAGGGAATCCTCAGAACAGTTTTCCATTTCTGTGTTCGGGAATGTGTTTGAAAAGTAGGGTTGTGTGTGTTTTGGAAGATGAGAGAAGAGAGAAATTCTTGACGGCTTGAGAATTGAGAAGTGAGGAAGCAACTGAGGCCTAATAAATTTAAAGTGGAAGTGTTTGATTGGGCAACAACGGTCTTTGCAGAAGTCTAATCAAACTAGAATTCAGTATGAAAGGACGCTGAAGAGTGTCCCTAGAATCTAGGCACTTATTGTGGTTTGGACTCTGTTGAATGAAACCGGTTCATTTCGTAACTGATAAGACCGAAGGGTTTAGGATTGAATGAGACTCTCTTCTTGATCTTAATCCAAATATAATTATTTCAAAATATATAGAGTGGAGAGTACGTACAAAGTAATCTTGATGAACCATGTTCTTCAATAAGAAATCTCTTGTTTAAGTCTGAATTTTTAAAAAAAATAGAGATAATATCATTAGAGATTAATGAGTTATTTTAGCACATGGCACATGAGTATACTGATAAAAGTATGAGACTGATCAAAATCTAATCTAATTATATACAAAAATTTGCAATTTTCTAACCAATTTTTGAGTTAGAACTGGTTTCGTTTAGGTGATCTTAATCATCCCTAATTCTAACTTGTTCCTTTCAAAGTGATCTCTACTTAGAGCTTTTGTGAATATGTTAGCTATTTACTTGTCAGTAACACAAAATTCCATAGTGATCAAACCCTTCACATAGTTGTCCCTCAAATAATGATGCCTAACTTCTATGTGCTTAGTTCTGTTATGATGAACCGGGTTCTTGGTCATACTAATTGGACTAGTGTTATCATAGAATATGGGGATACAACCTACATCAATTCTAAAATCCATTAATTGTTGTTTGATCCACAACAATTGAGCACAACATGAGGCAACAACAACATACTCAGCTTTATGAGTAGATAAGACCACATAATTTTGCTTTTTGGTGGCCCAAAACACAAGACATGAGCCAAGAAAGTGTGCCATACCTGAAGTGCTCTTTTTATCCACAAAACAACCTGCATAATCAGTATCAACATATCCCACTAGATTGAAATTACTACCTTTTGGATACCATAGATAAAGGTCAGTAGTGCCTTTTAGGTATCTCAAGATCCTCTTGACAGCAGTCAAGTGAGACTCATTTGGATTTGCCTGAAATCTAGCATAAAGGCCTACACTGAAAACAATGTCAAGTCTGCTAGCAGTGAGATAAAAAAAAGATCCAATCATTCCCCTATACAACTTCTGATCAATAGATGAACCAGGTTCATCTACATCCAATTTTGTGGTTGTTGCAATATGAGTGTCAATTTCTTTGGAATCTTCTATTTTAAACCTTTTAAGCAACTCTTTCACATACTTCTACTGATAGATCATAGTTCCATTTGAGTTTTGTTTAATTTGTAAGCTTAAAAAGAAATTAAGCTCACCCATCATACTCATTTCAAATTCACTCCCCATTAGTTTAGCAAATTCTTTACTCAACTTATCAGTAGTTGCTCCAAAGATTATATCATCTACATATATCTGAACTACTAGGAGATCTTTACCTTTTTCTTTCAAGATTAAAGTATTGTCAATTTTACCTCTCTTGTAGCCATGCTCAAGCAAGAATTTTGATAATCTTTTATATCATACTCTTGGAGTCTCCTTGAGCCCATAAAGTGCCTTGTCAAGCTTGTACACATGATCAGGATATTCCTTGCTTTTAAATCCAAGAAGTTGCTTGACAAACACTTTTTCCTTTAGATAGCTATTGAGGAAGGCACTTTTGATATCCATCTGATGGAGAGTGAATTCCATATAAGCAACAAGGGCTATAAGGAGTCTAATTGCCTCTAATCTTGCAACTGGAGCAAAAGTCTCATTATAGTCTATGCTCTTCTCTTGACTATATCCTTAAACCATCAATCTTGCCTTGTTCCTTGTAACTGTTCCATCTTCATCAAGTTTGTTTCTGAAGACCCATTTTGTGCCAATCACTGATCTGTCCTTGGGACTTTGCACCAGATGTCAAACTTGACTTCTCTCAAATTGGTTTAGTTTATCTTGCATTGCATTCACCCAGTCTGCATCCTGCAAAGCTTCAACAACATTTTTAGGTTCAATAAGAGATAGAAAACCATCAAAAGCATAAAGATTCTTCAACGAAGATCTGATTTTGATTCCAGAAGTTGGATCAATAATTATGTTCTCAATGGGATGAGAACTATGATACTTGTAAGGTTTTACAACCAACTGATTTCCCCTAGATGTTCCTTCAATGTTTTGTTGCTGAGAAACAGGTTCATGGACATGTTCCCTTGAGGTTTGAGGATCACTTCCCCTTTGTTCAGTTCCCCCGTCAAGTTGCCCTGGGTGGAAGGACATGTTCTATCCCCTGTTCCTACTTCTGGTGCAGCTTCAGTCTGGGCTGTGGTTTCATGTGAGTTTCTCACCAGCCCAGTTGCTTCATCATCATGTTCCTGTATCACAAAAAAGAATGTTAGTTTCATCAAAAATCACATGTACACTTTCTTCTACACACATAGTTCTTTTGTTATAAATCTTATAAGCTTTACTATGTGAAGAATATCCCAAGAATACTCCCTCATCACTTATGGGATCAAACTTACCTAGGGAGTCTTTACCATTATTGTGCACAAAATATTTGCATCCAAATTCCCTAAGATGGGACATGTTTGGTTGTATCCCTTTAAGTAACTCATAGAGAGTCTTCTCTACAAGAGGTCTAGTCATGCACCTATTTATGATGTAACATGCAGTATTCATAGCTTCTGCCCAGAAACTATAGGGATATTTACTATAAAGAAGCATAGTCCTAGCCATATCTTCAAGTGTCATATCCTTTCTTTCAACTACTCCATTTTGTTGTGGATCCTAGGAGCAGAAAAATTATGATCTATGCCATGCTCATCACAAAATTCAACAAATTTAGCATTCTCAAATTCAGTGCCATGATCAGACCTAATTGATGTAAGTTGATTACCTAGTTGTTTCTGGGTTTTTCTAACAAACGAAATGAACCTGTCAAATGTTTCATCTTTAGATGTTAAAAATAATGTCCAAGTAAACCTAGAGTAATCATCAACAAGCACCATCACATATCTCCTACCACCTCTACTTAATGTTCTCATTGGTCCACAAATATCCATATGGACCAGTTCCATCGTCCTGGTGGTGCTTACCACTTTCTTGATTTTAAAAGAGGATCTTACCTGCTTTCCCCTTGCACAAGTTTCACAAACTTTATCTTCTTTGAACTTAATGTTAGGCAGTCCTATCACTAAGTCCTTGGAGACTGGTTTATTGAGTTGACTTAGACTGGCATGTCCAAGTCTCTTATGCCAAAGGAGAGGATCATTATCCAACACACTTAAGCAAATGAGTTCATTTTCTGAAATGGTAGACAGATCTATAACATATATGTTGTTCACTCTTTTTCCCTGCAAAACAATCTTATCAGTCGTAAGATTAATCACAAAGCATTTGTAGAGGTGAATGCTACCATGTTACCTCTATCACACAATTGTGATACACTTATTAGACTGTACTTCAGTCTATCTATCAAGTAGACATTCTCAATGGAGTGAGAATCAGTCTTACCTACCTTTCCAACCCTAATGATCTCACTTTTCTTCCCGTTTCCAAAGGAGTCATTTCCTCCTTTAAGGTCCTCAAGTGAAAGGAATTGGTTCTTGTTTCCTGTCATGTGCTTTGAGCATCCACTATCCATGTACCATATTTGACTGCTCCCCTTCACTTGGACCTACAAAAGGAAATTAGGCATTAGTCTTAGGAACCCAAACTAGTTTGGGTCTCTTTCTATAGGCAAAAGGATGAATCAAATTCTTTTCAGCCTAACTTGGTAGCCTATTCTTCCCTTGAACAAATTCTTTATTCTTTTGACTTGCCTTTTCTTTTGCAGTGCATTCACTTTTATAGTGACATGTTTTACCACAGTGTGTGCAAATATTGTTCTCAGGAAGTGTGAGGTACTTGCTTTTGGGATCCTATTTAGGTGTCAGATTCCCAAAGCCAAGTCCTCTTTTGTTGCTACTATGGTGTTCTTGTAGCCATGAAAATGCATCGGAGGACCTGTTCCATCTACAAGTTCTGTCTAGCTCATGTTTGACCTTGCTTAGATCCTCCTTTAGGATTCTCACCAGCTCATCCCTTTTATACAACTCATCTTTCATTTTTCTTACATTTTCTTCTAGAGTGAGTTGTGTGTGATCAGCTGTCTTTTTACATGTTCCTAATTTCAGTTTTAGATTTTCAGATATAAGTTCTAGAACAGTTGAGTCAAGTGCATGAACCTGGTTCTTCAATACAGTATTTTCACTTACAGTCTCATTAGCCTTAAGTTCCAGGTTTTTACACTTAGCCTTCAAAATCACACATTCTTTAGACAACTGTTCTTTTCCATTGTTTACAACCTCAGATTCATCAATTAGTTCTAGAAGTAACTCAGATAACCTTTCTTTAGACAATAATTTAATCTTATCTTTAAGATGAATTACACTTACCTCATTTTCTTTATCAGATTCTCTAATGGCCATAAGTGCTTGTTCATCCCCATCATCACCATCACCTGAGGTTTCTCCCCACTACAAAAAATAGCGTTTTGCGACAAGAGGTACTCCATAGCTAAATAACGACGAATTAGCGATGAATTTTGTACTTTGTCGCCAAATAAGCTACAAAATAATTCGTATCAAATATAGTGGCGGAGTAGCGACAAAAACTTATATTCGTCGCTAAAATATTAACGCCTTTATTTTACCTACAAAATTAGCGACGAAAGTTGGGCGACAAAAATTATTAAAACATAGCGACAGATTTAACGTCAAAAAATTCCGTCGCTGCATTCATTTTACTTATCAAGACATTCGAAAGTTAGCTGCGACAAAATATTCCGTCTCTAATTTCCTTAAAATAAAATTTCATTAATTATTATTAGCGACATAAATTAGGTCTGTCGCTATTTCCGTTGCTAAAATTGTCGTCCTAAAAATGAAATTACCCTAGTTAAAAGACATTCCAACAATTAGGGCACAAACACGCTCACTTTCTCTCCTCTCTATCAGACTCTCACTTTCACTCCTCTTCAACAATGTGAGTTTCTTTCTTTAAATACAAAAAAAATGGGCGCGAAGCTAGGGTTAATGTCTGAAAAATAGAAGAAAACTTTCGAAATTGCAAAATTTTTGCTGCAAAAATCTAAAATTCGAAGTCGTGTGTTTGCATAATTCTGAAATTCGTAGTCGTGCGTTGATTTTAGGGATTGTATGTCCTTGATAAGGTAAGCTTTTTTGTGATTTCATTTATGTATTGTAGATCTGGGCGAGAATCATGTCCATCCTGTCTTGTGCTTTATTTTGGTGTTTTCTTTTCAAAGTTTCTCCATATTTATTCCATATTTTCTCTACTCTTTGTTATTGTTTTTCCCCTCGGAATACTGTTTTTCTTATTAAAGAGAACTGTTGGTAATTTCATTTGCTTTCAATGAGCTTAACGTGCTTTCTCTTGGAATATGACTGGAACTCGTGGTGTTTTGTGTAAGAATTTTCATTCACCTCTTAACTTGATCATGTGTTGGATTAAAGTGAGGGTGGCTGGGTGTTAAGATATGTTGGTCATCTTCTTTCATGTCTTAAGATTGGAAATAAGTTAGATGTTCTTGATAAAAATGGTCACTTCCTGTCATGCCTGAAGTAAAATCGAATTGATTAAATTTTGTATGTATGTTGGTTCAATATCGTTGGGTGTCCTTGATTAGATCAATGGCTCTCTTTGAATTGTCGTTATAATTCTAGAATCACGGGGTATTAGACCATTTTTCACATGAGTTTCAATTTGCAGAAGGTTTGTTGGCCACTTAATCTTCATGACTTCTATGTTTAAATTAACTGTAAGCATCCTTAGTCATAATGTGAAATTATAGAGGAGCTCAATTGAAAGCGAATGAAATTACCAGGAGTTATCTTAGTGTTAATTGTTAAGTGTTAATTGAGTCTTATTAAATAAAGAACTCTAAGTTCTTATTTATTTTAATATTAAATAGGAACATGGACAATCTAGAGCGTGATTGGATGTACAAAAGGTTGGATGGCCGAGGGGGTATTAATTCAAGTTTCATAACTGGTGTGAACAAGTTTCTCCAGTTTGCTTGTTCTCAACGCAATCGCATGAGTGGTGACAATGTTAGATGTCCATGTAAAAAATGCCACAACATTAAATACATAGATGTTGAAACTGTTAAATTACACCTTTATCAGTATGGATTTGTTGAGAACTATTTTCTTCGGAAGTATCAAGGAGAAAAAAATGTGACTGGTGAGATGTCTTCTAGTAGTGATTTGCATGGTGGCGCTCAACCTGAATCAGGATATGAGAATCCATATCGACAAATGGTCTTGGATGCATCTGGACCCAATTTTGGTCATGGTTTGAGCTGGCAGTCTTATAATAATATTGAACCTGAGTCTTCTTATTCTTATGAACCTTCAATGGAGGCGGAGCCTAATCCTTCAATGGAGGCGGAGCCTAATCCTTCAATGGAGGAGGAGCCAAATCTTGAGTGCCAAAGGTTTTATGATTTGCTACAGGCCGCTGATGCAAAATTATACCCTGGTTCTTCCCTCTCTCAACTCGCATTAGTTTCCAGGATGCTAAATATTAAAACTGAGAATACTTTATCACAAAGAGGTTATAACCAAATGATACAATTGTTGAAAGAGGCTTTACCAGAAGATAACACATGCTTGATAACTAATATGAGACCAAGAAGCTAGTGCGTAGCTTGGATTTGCCAGTTGAAAAGATCGATTGTTGTAATTCTGGATGTATGTTGTATTGGGGTGTATATGAGGACCTCACATATTGCAAGTTTTGTGGCCACCAGAGGTACAAACGTCGTGTCGGTTCTCGTAAGAGGAAATTAATCCCTTACAAAAAAATGTATTATTTTCCTTTGATTCCTAGATTGCTGAGATTATATGCATCTCATGCTACAGTCGTTGATATGAGATGGCTTCATGAGCACATACAAGAGGAGGGCATAATGCGTCATCCATCAGACTCTAAGGCTTGGAAGCACTTCAACGAAACTCATCCCTTTGCCTGCTGAACCAAGAAATGTGAGGTTGGGATTATGTACTGATGATTTTCAGCGCTTTGGTCATTCAGGGAGGAAATACTCTTCATGGCCAGTGATTGTAATTCCATACAATTTGCCTCCAGGGATATGTATGAAAGAGGCATACATGTTCTTAACTATCATTGTTCCATGGCCAAACAACCTTAAATAAAAAATTGATGTTTATCTACAACCTTTAATAAAGGAATTGACCTTGTTGTGGGAGACGGGTGTAGAAGCATTTGACATCTCAAAAAAACAAAATTGTCAATTAAGGGCCGCTTTGATGTGGACAATCAATGACTTTCGAGCATATTCTATGTTATTTGGATGGAGTACTATCGGTAACTTAGCATGTCCTTATTGTATGGAGGAAGCACAATCCTTTAGATTACGTCATGGTGGGAAAACAACTTGGTTTGACAGTCATAGAATGTTTCTTGACCAAAATCATCCGTTTATGAGAGATCGTAAAAACTTTCGTAAAGGTCAGAAGGCTACCACCACCCCTTAGAACAGGAGAGGAAATCGTGAACCAAACTTGTGAGTTGGGAATGAGGAAAGTAACTGAGCTAGATACACAAAAAGTTAATGGGAGAATTTCTAGATCTTGTAGATGGAAAAAGAGAAGCATCTTTTGGGATTTGCTTTATTGAAGTTCTAACATGATCCGACATTTTTTATGTCATGCATATTGAGAAAAATGTCTTTGATAATATATTTAACACAGTTCTTAATATTGATGGCAAAATAAAAGACAATCCAAAGGCACGTGAAGATATGGTAAACTATTGCGATCGACCGTAATTGGCAAAGAATCATATTGATGGAAGCTATCCCGAAGCTGCATATACAATAGAGAAGAATCAAAAAATTGCCTTGTTCAATTGCTTGGAAAATGTGAAGTTTCCAGATGGGTATGTTTCGAATTTGAGTCGATGCCTAGACATAGACAAGTATAAATTATTTGGTATGAAAAGTCATGATTGTCATGTGTTCATGCAACGATCAATGCATATTGCCTTTCGTGAGCTACTTCCTAGTAACGTGTGGCAAGCACTTATAGAATTGAGCTTATTTTTTAAGGATCTCCCCTTGACTGTTCTTCGAGTGGTGGACATGGAGAGATTAGAGGCAGACATCCCACAGATCTTATGTAAGTTAGAGCGTATATTTCCTCCTGGATTCTTTAACTCAATGGAACATGTGCCTGCACACCTGCCATATGAAGCAAGGATTGCTGGACCTGTACAATATAGATGGATGTATCCTTTTGAGAGGTTATGAATTTTTTTGCTCTTACTATGACAAGTATGCTACACATGACTTTATGAATTTAATGGTCTTTCCATTTACTTGTATAGGTACCTTCGAACTCTTTAAAAAATGATAGGGAATAAAGCTAGTGTCGAGGGTTCAATTTGTGAAGCATACTTGATGATGGAATCAACACAATTATTTTTTCATTATTTTGAATCTCATGTCATGACACGTAATCATAATGTGGCTCGTAATGATGATGGTGGTGTTATGGAATATCTTGAAGGAAATTTATCAATATTCACCCATCGAGGCAGACTATGGAGAGAAGGAAAAAAGAGAAGTTTGTCCCTCGAAGAAATCAAGGCAGCCCAAACTTATATTCTACTAAATTGTATAGAGGTTGAGCCGTTTGTAAGGTATTATTTTTATAATAATAAATATAGCCATAAATTTTGAGTCTGTATTTAACTTATTTTGTTACAATGAAGTATGTACATACAACGGTTGCAAGAAGAATTCTCTAATCTATCTCAGTATCAAATAAATGAGAGTCTCGAAACATATTTTGCTATATGGTTCAGGGAATATGTAAGACTATAAAAATCATTAATAGTTTATATTTAACTTTTAAGCAATTATATACTTGAATTTGCTTGTTATATTTAACTAAGTCTTATAAATTTTTTGAAATAGGTTCGATGAAACCACATTGAGAACCAATTGTTGCGTAGTTTTGCTTATGGGCCATTAATAAGCGCAAAATACTATCCGGTGTATTTTATTAACGGATATAAATTTCACACGGAATGTCATGGTAGTGTAAGAACAATAATTAATAGTGGAGTTTGTATCTCGGATCCAAATATTGGTGACTATTATGGACGGATACAAGAGATTATACAAGTGGAATACCGCGAAGAACCTTCAAAGCAAACTGTATTATTCAAGTGTGAATGGTTTGATCCAACTGTGAATGTTGGTGTCAAGGAGTATAATCAATACAAATTAGTCGATGTGAACCATCGCCGTCGTTTTAGAAAGTACGAACATTTTATTCTTGCGATGCAATTAACTCAAGTGTATTATGTGCCTTATCCTAGCACGAAAAAGGACAATGATGATTGGGTAGATGTTTGGAAAGTTAAACCTCGGGATATTATTGAACTTCCTGATGAGGCAATAACATCAACTCCAGAACTGAATCTTCCATTCCAAGTTGAAGAAGTTGAAGTCCATTTGATAGATATGAATTTCACCACTGATGAGAATATAATCTTATACGATCCAAATGGGGATGTAATTGAAATGGTTGAACCCATTGATAATGTATTATTGATAGAACATCAAGAGTTCGAAGAAGAATCTTCAGAAGACGAGTATGAAACTGAGGATAAAAATGAGGAGGATGATGAGGAAGAGTTTGAAGAAGAAACATATGATGACTAGTGTGTTCATAAAAATACACTACTATATTTTTATTGAGTTTTGTTTTTCTAATAATCTGTGTGGTATATATGTTATAAGTCATGTATCTATTTTATAGTATAATCTATAGAGAATTAAATCGAATACCACGTTTGTAGTAATCTAAATGGTATAGTACTCTTCTAGCTTACATTGTGTTGTGCCTCTTTTTATATTAGTTTGACTCCTTTTTTGTAGTAGTAGAATAATATTTATTATCAACTTAATAGTGTTACCTGGTTAATCTGTCAAAATTCAGAATTAATTGGAGCCAAGATCGTTGTATTTTGGTGTAAAGAAGTTATCAAATTCAACAATTCAGTGAGTAGTTCAAGTATTGGATAGAGCAAGTATTTTTTATATTGTGTTTTGTCTCTTTGTATCAATTTAATAGTGTCTTTCTGATAGTCTTTAGCAGAACATTTTATTTTGAAGCTTCATATGCCATATATTATTTAGATATGCATTGTTTCATATCCTTCTTTTATTTATTTATTTTGTACATATGCCTCGAGGTAGAGGTAGAGGTAGTGCAGACCGTATAGGTAAATCTTTAGTTAGGGGTAATTTTGCTACTCATGAAAATATACCTACTATTCCCATTCCCACAATCAGTCCTCAACAAGGTGGTGCGAGTTCCTTAGGTGGACCAGATCACATCAATAAAGTTCAAACATTAGGTCTTAGTAGTACGCCACCTATTCAAACATCAGGCCATGATAGTACCCCAACTATTAATTTGGAACCATCTCCAAATACCCCTAATCAAAGCAACACAATAGGCGAGGGTACATCTTCTCAAAGTAACAGAATAGGCGAAACTGAGTGGCAGTACTCGCGGGCCGCGGGCGCTTCTTACTATTTCTCCTACAGGGTTAGTCCATACTTGTACTATTACTTTTGGTATATTTTTATTGATATATGGTATGCCTTTAAATAATGTCTTCTAATTTGTTCAGGTTAAAGCCTTCATATGAATGCTCTGAATGTATAACTAAGTCTTTCAAGCATGAACTTGATCCTAATAGAGTCAACTGGAAAAACGTTTCAGATGAGATAAAAAAAAAATTATTTTGGAGAATTCAAGGTATAATCCATCACAATTGGATTTAGAAAGTATATTAACTTTTATATGTAACTTATTAATGTTATTATTTTATAGAATTATTTCAAAAGGCATTCTACTGGGATTCTTTAATTGATAGTGTGGTGCGGATCCAATGGGAGCGTAGGGCAGCAAAAAGATATAATAATTTTTTTAGTAAACTAAAATTAAATGGGGTGCAACCGGACTCTATTCCAAATAATGTGTGAAAAAGTTGGTTGAGACTTTGGAAAGATCCTAAGTGTGTTAAAAAGTCAGAAATAAATGCAAAAAATCGTTGTGCTGGGAGCGGAGTTGCCACTGGGACTCACACAGGTGGCTTTGTCAGTGTTGGGGAGCATCGCAAGAGACTTGTAAGTGTATATAAAATATTTGAAATAAATATAAAAAATCGTTCTGCGTTTGAGTTATGTTTATTGAACTTTTTTACATTGGTAGGACTTGCATTTTCCTTATAAATTGACGCATGACTGTCCAGCGAGTCTACCTCATTCCCTTTTTCCTCACCTGCTTGATCTGCCCAGCTTTTTGATAGTTCCTTAGGATTCTTTGTTGCTATCAGTTCATTATATTAGTTTTTTGATTGTTCCTTAGGATCCAGAAAAATATCTCTTCCTTTTAGTATCTATAAATTACATAATGAAGTTGTCCACAGTAATTAATTTCTAAAGTTGATCAGTATGTCTTCAAAAAAGAGGGAAGTATTTGCAAGCATAGTGAATGTACCTTCAGTTAATGATCAACAAGTTAATGATCTGCCCAGATATTTAAATATTGAGCTGAAAGTGCCAAGATCAAATGTTCCAAGATCAAATGTTCCACAAAAGTGCCAAGATCAAATGTTCATCTCATTTTTATACGGAATACTAGTGAAAATTTCTAGTTGTTTATATTCTAGCAATATGTTATAGTACAAAATTTTGTAGGAATATGATCCCTTGTAATAAGAAAAAGAAAGTAATCCCATCTATTTTGAAAACGTGGAAAGAATGAGTAAACTATGTAATTAAAAATCTATGTTTATGAAGGTACTATTAAAAATCTGAACTCCCTTAGACTGCAATTCAGATGTAAAATAATAAAGGTAAAAACTCATCTGTTCATCTCATATAATTTGTGCTTTATTGGTAATTGAGATAGATGTAGATTTTGCCATTTTGCTTTGGCTATATTTATGGGGTTGACATGCTCCTAAAGAATAGGCTGCTCTTGGGTTTTGTGGACTGCAAGTTTCTCTTTGATTGTGAGGCTTTAATTCTCATATCCCACTGTAAGTTGGTCTCTTCTTTGTGGGTCTTGGTTTCTTTAACAGCTTACATTGAATTTTAATTGCATGCATTTCAATTCTACTGATCCTGTCTTGTTTTCACTTTGTTTTGCAAAGTGATAATATGGGGGATTTAGAAGGCATTTGCTTTTGTTGATCTAGAAAGATCTCTCTGTTAGTACCATTCTTGTAATTACTGATAATCCAACTCGATATGGTTAATGTTTCAAGCAATTTGAGTATCTCTATCAGATTATTTTGCTCATGGAAGATGTCATGTGTGTCTGTGTGTGTATGTGTGTATGTATTTGATTTCAAAGGACTATTCTGTTCGAAGGGATTGAAAATTTGCAAGATTGGGTGCTATCATTCTTTTAGCAGTTACTATGCTTTCTAGTAGGAGCTTAGACTAATATTCTGAATTGTAGACCAACTTCAGGGTATTTTTTTTCCTGTTGTTTTCTTTTTCTAGACTTATATTCAGCTACATTTGTAAAATCTTATGTGAAAGATTTGGCCATTGAGCGTAAGACCTTTAAACTTTCTAGCAAAAACTTAAATTCTGATATGAAAAGTTTGTATCAGGAGCATTCCATCTTTATACCTTTGTGAAGCAGATATAGTTTTTGATACAGCCATTACTTTAGGATCTTTATGTTGACACTTTATTGGATTACTGCGTCTCTTAAGGCTAGCTGTAATGGTGTGACTTGGAGATCCTTATAGGCGGACATATAAAGAGTTTAACTTGTATACACTAGCAGTGTATAATTATTTTTACACTATGTAGTTATGTTGAATTACAACTTCATAGTAAGCCTAATTTGGTTTCATATCTGTAGTAAACTAAATATATAAACCTACTATTATAGGTTAAAATGTAGTGATAAGGTTAAAATTATTTAAATCGAGGATATGTGGAAGGCATCCTTTCAAAGTTTAATAAAACTTGCAATACTATTTTCAACTAAATAGTGCCTGAGAAGTGAGGCTCTTTAGCTTCTAAATTCCCTGCTTTATAACCTGCTCTAAAGACAAAATCGATAACAGAACTTGATTCTTGACAGTCTTAAGGTCTATCTTATTAATTGAATAACTTTTGTATAAGCTGTTAAAAAAGGTCGAGATCCAACACCAAGTGAGTTGCATTTATACGTCCATACACATGGTAATGATGAAAAATCTTTTGTTGCTCAGAAATCCCAAATCGTACATGTAAGATAACGTTTTAAATAATTTTATTGACTTTACTTTCATATATTTTTTTATTTTGTAAATTGAATGCTCAATATTATTTAGTCTTTTTATTTCACTAATTATTAACTCTTCTACATGAAATATATCAGGAGATATTACAACAACAAACACAGACTCAATCGGATATTAATTAGTGTAAAGCATATTATCAAGTCGCGGGAGGAGAAAAGAAATAAGAGTATATGGTCTTGGATCTCAAGCAAAATGCTATTACGGGCCAAATCTTCATGACTCTTTTAGATCTGATGCTACATCGTCAGCAACACCTCCAAATGCTCAATCAACACCGACAGGGAATCTGGATGAGTTAGTGATGCGATTGATTCCTACACTGACAGATTATATAGTTCCTGTAATCGTTGAGCGGGTACGTGAATTAGTTTCCTTACACTCGCATCAGCCAAATACTGATCTTACCAACCACCCATTATATGTGGCACCTACAGTTCCTACATCTTCTACTGCTGCTAACATTGATGAGGTTCATGCATTGTGTTCTGATGATGACCGTAACTCTCCAACCTCGAATAGTTAGCCTATTTTGTTTGGACTTTATTGTTGGTCCTTGTGGATTTTTTGTACTTAATGATACCGTTATATGCATTATGCTATATATTTTGGACTTTGTTGAATATATTGTTAATTTATAATAATATCAGTGACTTTTTATTAAGTATATTTAATAGCTTTTATGTAATATGCTTGAACATAATACATTTAAAATAATAAATAAAAATAATTTAAAAAAATCAGCAATATATTAAAAATAAATTAGCGACAGATACTTTTCGTGGCTAAAATTATCGCGTAAAATTAAATCTTGCGACGAATTGGCGATAAAAGGTTTTTGTTGCAAAAAGCAGCGAGAATTAGCTATAACACGACTAGCGATGGACGATTTCGTCGCTATAAGAACAAACGACGAATTTTGTTATGTATTGTAGCGACAAAAGTCGTCAAAATAGCGACAGAAACAAGCAATATAGCAACGGTTATTTCCCTCGCTAAACTTTGGTACAGATATATTTCGTCGCTCATCCGTCACTAATTCTGCGACGGTTTGGTATTTTTCGTCGATGTGAGCCTATCTACGAGCATTTTAGAGACAAGCTTAAATTTGTCGCTAAACAACTGTAGCGACGGAAAATAGTGGTTTAGCGACGGAATACGGCCGTCGCTAAACACTGTTTTTTTTTTAGTGCCCCAAGTAGCTGCCATAGCCTTGGTTGATCCTTTGCTTTTCTTGGATTGAACTTGTTCCTTCTTCATGTTCCTTCGTTCAGCTCTTTCCTTCTTCCATTCAATTTCCCATTGAGGACAGTTCTTGATGTGGTTTTCAGTCTTTCTATACTTGTAGCATCCATCATTGGTTTACTTCTTAGGAACTTTTGACTTACTATAACTTCCACTTCTTGAAGGACCCTCTCCTATCCTCAGGTACTTCTTGAAGTTCTTCGTGATCATAGCCATTTCGTCATCTTCTAGATCAGAACCTTCAATGATTCTGAGTGCTAGACTTCTTTCCTTCTTAGGTATATCCATTTTCATTGTTTGTCTCCTAAGCTCATAGTCATTAAGATTTCCAATTAATTCATCTAGTGGATGAGGGGCAATGTTCTTTGATTCCTGAATGATAGTGATTTTGCTTTCCCAAGTAATAGGCAGAACCCTTGTCAATATCTTTTCGACTTTATCTTCTTCAGGAATAATCCTTCCAAGAGACTTTAGTTCATTTGTCAAAGTAGTGAACCTTGTGTACATCTCTTGAATGATTTCTCCATCTTTCATAGTAAAATTCTCATATTAAAAATACAATAGAGTTCCTCTAGATCTCTTCACCTGAGGTGTTCTTTCATGAGCCATTTGCAGAGTATCCCAGATTTTCTTAGAAGTGGTACAACTTTGGAGTCTGTCATACTCATCTGGACCAAGTCCACAAATAAGCCATTTCTTGGCTTTAGCGTTCTTCTCCCATTTCTTCAAGTCCTCAGCAGTGCAATCAGCTCTTGTCTTTGGCACATCTACTCCTTCAGCATTTTTCTTCAGGGTAGCCAGTGGACCATCAGTGACAAGGTCCCATAGCTCATAGTCCTCTCCTATAATGTGATGTCGTATCATGTTTTTCCACCAAGACTAGTATTGTCCGTTGAAGAGTGGTAGCCTAGCAGTGGATTGCCCTTCCCAGTTTCCAGGGGGTTCACTCATCTTGATATTCTCCTAAGGTGTTAACCTCTTCAAGGCTAACGTGCTCTGATACCAATTGATGTTTTATACTTCAATACCACACAAGAGGGGGGGATGATTTGTATGGTGTCTGATTTTCGCGTGCACTGATTATAGAAGGACCTGGTTCTTCTAAGTATTCCTTATACCACTTTTGCGGAAATAGTAAATGCGAAAAGTAAAGAACACAAGTATTTTACGTGAAAAATACCCGGCTGAAAAGGTGAAAAAACCACGACCTACTACTCAGTAAGATTTTCCCCAACACTTCACTAAATCAATGAGCCAAAACAGCATTTACAAAACTCTTTGTAAACCTAAGGATTAACTCTAATCCCGTTGTGGCAACCAGTCTCTAATTGTTGCGATAACTTCAAGTTAACTCTAACTTGAATACTCAGAGTACCTAATACAATTACTTCTAGATAAAGCTGAATGGTATAATTTGAAAACACCTACTATAATTGAACTAGAATAAAAGACATACGCTTGGAACTGGTTCTTCTATCTAGTTCATGTAGCTTCAGGTTCGCATACTTGAATCACACACGAATTGTTTGCAAAATGTCTTGCTATATTACTCTCAACTCACGTTTAACTTCATCTTTTGTGCGTACCTGTAGAACGAGAGCTTCCTGCAATTTATAGAGTTAGTAGAATAAGAAATAACTAGAGTTCTAATGCTACTCTTCCTTGGTGGAAGAGTTCTAACTCTTACCTTATCTTGGATAGTGTTCTCTTTGAGTAAGGAGTCTTTCTCCTTATCAATTATGCAACATTTTCGATCAGGAGATATCAGATATAACAAATTAAGCTTATCTTCTTCACGTGCATCCCTTATGCTCGAATCTGCTCGTGTTTGTGTACACAAGGGATTGACCTGGTTCATGCCTGAGTTCCTTTGTCAATCTTCAAAACAAACTTTACTTGGGCCAACATAAAGGCTAGTACTATCATTCTTTCTAAAAAGGGAAAACTTAATTCTCAACCTCGAAAATACTATTGAAAATGTGGGAATCTATAAATGTATAATGATGCATTGAATTAAGACCAGCCCATGAGATGCATGCAAGCAGTAGGTTAAAAGCTACATAATCTGAATTCTACGGCAAAAGGTTGAGAGCATGTGTGTGTCTTTGTGGGGGGGGGGGGGGGGGGGGGGGGGCACGTTTTGAAAAGATGGGAACAAATGGGAATCGAATCATATTGGACGGCGTAAACCAATGTTTTCATAGCAGTAGTTTCTGTTTTGGTCTACGTTATATATTTTTCACGGACAGAAATCAAACAATCTAGGTAAAATTAAAGTCACAAACCTGAGCTGTTCGTCATGTCGAAATATAAAATCATACGTCATTAGTGCTTCTATAATATCACTTATTGTTTGTACTCAAGGAAAATAAGAGTTTTTTGAAAAATTAACGCATACCTAATTCACCCATTTGTGTGTTTTAATTTTATCACTAAAGATATATAGCAGCAATATTTTGATTTTCATTCAACTCTTTCCTTCCCTTTTTTACCTACTCGGGGTGATTCCTACCAAAATATTAAAAAATATGTACTAGATCAATATCAGGATAGGCGGTCTATATTAGATCTCTTGAAATGCGATCTTTTCTCGAATCCTACGAACTTTTTTTTTTATATATTGGATCATAATCAACCTGAGTGAATAAAGAAGTGAGCCTGAGTGAAAAGAGACATCACCACCTAGAGTTGAATTCCCTATGATTCCCACGTTGATGGTATGATAAAATATTGGATCATAATCAAACTGATTGAATTCCCTATGATTCCCACGTTGATGGTATGATAAAATGTGTAATGCATGGCCTTCTTTATTTGTGTACCTAGCTGATTCTCTTAAGTTATAATAAATCGGCTTTGCTTAATCAAGACATGATCAAAATGAGGGTAAGCTTTAGGATTTTAATCTTGTAAATATAAATGATGTGATCTTATCTAAAAGTTTAAATTGTTCGAATTTAACTAATTATTATATTTTTTACATATATATATATGTGTGAGAGAGAGAGAATTAGAATAGTTAGATGCAAATACAATTGAACATGATCAGATAAAGATGGGATTAATGAGTGAGTCAAAAATACATACACAAAAACACTTAGAGAAATATCCAAGTTATATTCCATCTTGCTACTTGCTAGCTAGCTAGTCAAATATACTACTAACAGTAATAAACACACACAAGTCTAGGAAAAGCAAGGGAAAAAGATATATGTACATACATTTGTTTTAGTAGTGGGGTCACTATCTACAAATAGAATTGTGGGATCCTAAATTTAGAAATTAATTAATCACATGATCGATCATATCAAATATATAGGTTAACCCAATCTAATCCCTGAACATAAGTGTTATCTGGTGTATAGAACACATTATCCAATCCCTCCATTCCAAACTCCCCAAGAAATGGTGGTTCCATAGCAGCTTCCATTGAGAAAGATGAAGTACTTGGACTATTGTTGCTCGAAACCCCATCACAGCGCTCTAATAGTAACCTTTGTATCTCCTTCTCTGCTTCAGATAACTGGTCCTTCAACTTCAAGACCTGTAAGAGAGAAGTATTCGTTTTAATTTAATTATTGTTCATTAAAAGTACCGATTATAGTGAGTGGTTAATTTTAACAACTATAGTGTGTATTTGATAATATAAGATTCGTTTGAAAATCTAGAACATCAACGTGAGAAAGACAAGAAATTAAAGGCATGTGCAGCTCCACCAAGACGTTAAACGATGAGGATGTACGGGAGATTTGTAATTGGAAGATGTAGTTCCTTTTGCTGCTTATTGGGTGACAGTCTTCCCAGTTTCTCAGTTTCTTTGTCGATTTCTCATTTTTCACTCTTATCCAACCATACATGCAGAGCATATTATGGCCTCTTTTGAGCCACATGGTCACAAGGTGATCAAGGTGATGAACTGCCCGGTTGAAAAATTATACTGTATATATATATATAAAATATTACGTTTTAAAGTTATATAATATATATTAAATATTCTTCGTCGTGAATTTTTTTTACTTGTTTTAAATTTGAATACCATTAAAAAAATTCCTAGCTTTGTCATTGCTTGAGCCTAGACAGTACATGCATGTTTAAAACATGGCATTTTTCAAATAAATTTAATTTGTATACACTGATAGTTAAAAAAATAATTTTGAATTATTTTCACATTATTTGTCTTATTTTTCAGTTTACTAATTTCATCTATTATGAATAAGTACATATTTGTTTATATGAACGATTACATATAATTATCTTTTTAGATGAGTATTTATTAAAGTTAGTATCTTTGGGACTCATAATACGTAGTCATAGAGACCATTTTGCTTCTTAGCTTTCGCCTCTTAAACAAATCATGTAAACATCTTTAATATTAGGACCACATCAACATTCACTTATGCTCCCAGTTTTCGCTGGCAAATCCCAAGAAACGAAACTATAGAATGGAGGAGAGAAAGGAAAACGATAAAAATAAAAGAGGACCCTCTCCTAAATTTCCTTGAAAACTTAGGTTGCAAGATAACTAAATGAACTTCATGTTTTCCTATAAGTCGAGTGTGTATATCTGCGTAAATATATACAGAGAGAGAGAGATGGACCTCAGATTCAAGACGGCATTTCTCAACGACATTAGTATCATGATCAGACTTCAACTTGGAGTATTCCTCCTCAAGCTTCTTGCTCTTCCAACGAGCCCTCCGGTTCTGGAACCAAACCGCAACTTGGCGAGGGTCAAGCCCAAGCTCTGAGGCGAGCTTGTCCTTCCTCTCTGACTCCAGTTTGTGCTCGTTCCCAAAGCTTTGCTCAAGTAGATTCACTTGTTCATCACTCAGCTTCCTCTTCCTCATAACCCCACTCCCGCTCCCTTCTCCTTGCTTCTTCTTACGCCTACGCCGTGGTTTTGACTCTCCTGCATTAACATACAACTGTAGGCTAAATAACACAAATAATACAATCTTCAACCAGAGACATATTAATCGTTCTAAAAATTAGTCGAACCAGTAATTTTCAGGTACCATACAATATTAGAATTAAAGACAAAGTGATCGTCATATGTACTAACCTTGTTGTGGTACTAGTTGGGTGTAAATATCAGGATAGTACTGGGAAATGAGTACCATTTCATCAGCTGCAACCTGATGATTCATGCTGCTAATAAATGTCCTAATCTTTTTTCTCTATCAAACTTGTTCTTTGCTGCTTTTTTTTTTCTTTCTCTGGGGTAAAAGTGAAGGTAGAGAAATGCAGCAGCGAAGACTTTTCTTATAAAGCTGGAGTGAAGACTAAGGAGCTGTTGCCTTAAGACTTTGGTGAGTAGTGGCGTGACCTTATTTATAATGCCCACTCCTTTGAAATAAACCTTGCTTATATGTAGAATTATCCAGATTGCCATCTGTAAATGGTTTTGGGGTACAGTGTTTCTAGTGTGAGCTCAGTTGATAAAATTTGTTAAATTAAGAAATTGGACAGTGACATTGCAAGGCATAGCTTTAATTCTGTCTGATTTGGCGAAACGTGACTTAGGTAATAGGGTAACAAGCAAGCTATATAGTTAGCATTGGCTTTAGCGTTATTTTTGGGGTTTTCTTATCTTCGTTGAACACTCACTCACCAATTAAGTAGTCAGTAAACAAAATGGCAAGTGTGTGGGACCTTATTAAGATTTATAAGACGAGATAAGGATATGGATAAAATCAGATAGTAGTATATTTCTTGCTTTTGAATCATGGGATGAGGCATGGTAATTTGGATAATCATTTGAGTCTCTTCTCTTCCACAACCTCTTTGATTACGATGGTTTTAGGTGGTTTAAGGAATGTGACTGTCACACGCATCAACCCATATTATACCCTAATTGGCTGGATAAAGTTGGTTACATAAATGTTCAGGAAGGGGGTACAATGAGTGAAGCTATAATCATCAGATGTTAATTAATGCTACACGCTTACATATTATTCTAGTCAACTTCGTCACAAAATGAAGGGAAAAGTCATATTGGAGTATATGAGATGAGTTTAACTTTTATATGTGTAAATAATTTTTATATTATTAGTTCGCCTAAAAAATAATTATCTATAAATAAATTTTTGAAAAATAAGATAGACTACCACACAAAAAAGTTAAATATTACTGATGGTATAAGAATTCTTTAGCGAGTATAATGTACGGAGTATTACTACACCTTCTGTTCTTATTTGTGTAATAAAATTTGACTAGACATAAAGTTTATTAAAAATGTTACTATAATTTTTGACAATTATAATTTTAAATATATTATAATATTTATATGACTATAAAAATCTGCCATTCATTTTAAACAAATTAATAATCTAACAATATCACGTAAACTTAAACGGGCAGATAAGTTAAATCCATATGGGATTGGAAGATGAATGCCAAGGTCATTCTAGAACTTTACTTCCTTTTAATTTGGCCCGGGAGAGGGTGGGTGGGTGGGGGGTGTCGAGGGGCAGAGGAGAGAAGTGGAAATGAGTAAATACGAAGAGAAGATCAAAGAATAATGCATGTGGGATCACTGTGCAAGCCAATGGCCGAAGGGGGTAATGTGGCATGAAGTTAGCCAATGGTACATAATTTAATGATTTTGTCCAATATGTTAACTATTTATAGACTGGGTGATGACAGAAGGCTAGCTGGTAGGGGAAGCATGGTTGTATTTGGCTTTCCTGATTGGGTAATTAAGAAATAAAACGAGGGTCAATTTTGGTGTGAAGTAAAAAAAGTCACAAAAAAGAACCAGTAGTCATGTAGAAGAAACAACCAAATAAATAGTGTAACGTAAGGTTGTGAGTTTTCGGGGTTTGCGATCGTACCACCCCGAAAACAGTAGAAAAATTAGTAGGGGTAGGAAGATTATAGATTATTTGGAGTAATTAAGTCACTTTTGTTATCCAATTAAGTGGTAATCTTTTTTTAGCTGCGGCTTATGGTAGTATGTACAAGGAATTAGGGAAAAAAGGTGGGGAGAAGAAGTTATTCCGGCTGGCCAAGTTGAGAGAGAGGAAGGCTCGGGATTTGGACCAAGTGAGATGCATCAAGGACGAAGATGGTAGAGTATTGATGGAAGATGCCCAGATTAAGAGGAGATGGCAGACTTACTTTCATAAACTTCTGAATGAAGAAGGGGATCGGGATATTGTGCTAGGCGAATTGGAGCATTCCGAGAGTCACCGTGACTTTGGGTACTGCAGGCGTTTCGAGGTTGAGGAGGTCGTGGGAGCTATGCGTAAGATGAGTAGGGGCAGAGCGACCGGGCCAGACGAGATTCCGGTGGAATTTTAAAAGTGTGTGGGGAGAGCAGGTTTGGAGTAGTTGACTAGGTTGTTTAATATTATTTTTAAGGGGAAGAGGATGCCGGATGAGTGGAGGTGGAGTACGGTGGTTCCATTGTATAAGAACAAAGGTGATATTCAGAGTTGTAACAATTATAGGGGTATCAAATTACTGAGTCATACCATGAAAGTGTGGAAGAGGGTGGTTGAAGCGAGGGTGAGGATGACAGTGTCTGTATCCGACAACCAGTTCGGGTTCATGCCGGTTCGTTCGACTACAGAAGCTATACACCTTGTTAGAAGGTTGGTGGAACTATACAGAGAGAGGAAGAAGGATCTGCACATGGTGTTTATTGACCTAGAGAAAGCGTATGACAAGGTTCCTAGAGAAATTTTCTGGAGATGCCTGGAGGCAAAAGGTGTATCGATTCCCTACATTATGGCGATTAAGGACATGTATGATGGGGCTAAGACTCGGGTTAGGACAGTAGGAGGCGACTCTAAGCATTTTTCGATTATAATGGGGTTACACCAAGGTTCTGCGTTCAGTCCGTTCTTATTCGCCCTGGTGATGACGCGTTAACACACCATATTCAAGGGGATGTGCCATGGTCCATGCTATTCGCCGATGACATAGTTCTGATTGATGAGCCGCGAGCCGGTGTTAACGAGAGGCTGGAGGTTTGGAGACAGGCTCTTGAGTCTAAGGGTTTCAAGCTGAGCAGGACGAAGATGGAATACCTGGAGTGTAAGTTCAGCATTGAGCCAGGGGTAGAGGGCGTGGATGTGAGGCTTGATTCGCAGGTCATCCCGAGTAGAGGCAGCTTCAAGTACCTTGGTTCGGGGATGGGGGGAGGGGGGGGAGATCGACGAGGATGTCACACACCGTATTGGGATAGGATGGATGAAGTGGAGGTTAGCATTTGGAGTCCTATGTGACAAGAGAGTGCCACCGATACTCAAAGGTAAGTTTTATAAAGCGGCGGTTAGACCGGTCATGATGTATGGGGCTGAGTGTTGGCCTGTTAAGAACTCACATATCCAGAAGATGAAAGTAGCAGAAATGAGGATGTTGCGGTGGATGTGCGGGGCACACTAGGATAGATAAGATTAAGAATGATGATATCCGGGAGAATATGCATGTGGCTCCCATTGATGACAAGATGCGGGAAGCGAGGCTTAGATGGTTCAGACATGTTCAGAGGAGAAGCCCAGATGCTCCGATACGGAGGTGTGAGCAGCTGGTTGTGGATGGCACGAGAAGAGGTAGAGGGCGGCCTAAGAAGTATTGGGGAGAGATGATCAGGCAGGATATAGCGAGGCTCCAGATTTCCGAGGACATGACACTTGATAGGAAGATGTGGATGTCGAGTATTAGGGTTGTAGGTTAGGAGGTAGTTGAGTCGTGCCTTATTTCGTACCATTGTGGGACTAGCCATGTAGGATTTTTTGTCTAAGATAGCTAGTGGCAATGTTGTGGCTTACTATTTTGCTTTTCAGTGCATGTCGTATTTACTAGCTATCGCTTTTGCTTTGCATCTTTCTTCTAGATTTCATGGTGTTCCTATTTTTCTTATGATTGTTGTGGTGATACTAATATTTACTAATATTGTCTCCCTTTGCTTTGCATCTTTCTTGTGGATTTCATAGTGTTCCTATTTATCCTATGATTGTTGTTGTGATACTAATATTGTCTCCTTTTTGTCATTTTATCTTTTTGTTTTTTTTTAACCGAGGATCTTTCGGAAACAGCCTCTCTACTCCTTCGGGGTAGGGGTAAGGTCTGCGTACACACTACCCTCCCCAGACCCCATTAGTGAGATTTTACTGGGTTGTTGTAGTTGTTGTTGTTGTTGTAATTACACCAACCAAGCCGCCCCGGCCAAAACTTTAACTTACTCACCTTTAATAAACTTAAGCTAATAGGAGTACTAATTAGGCTGCTAATGATAACAGCTAGGAAACACACAAGATCTTTACCTAAGCTATTACGTTATTCTCTTTCTATATGAAAAGAAATCGAGCCCGAATCAAAACATTAATTTTTATACATTTAAAATTGTGTAAAATAAATAACTAACATATTTAAAATTAAACTAGCTACCCCAAACTAGGATTGCAAAACTGAGTCCATGTCGTAGCTGTGGAGTCTTCTTTATATGGTGTTGAACAATCTTCACCTCATGAGCTAATTTTTAGTGTTGAGTTACAATCAATGTTCATTTATCATGGTACAGTCCTTTTTCAATATTTAGCTACTCCTACTTTTCCTAAAAATATTTTAATTGGTTTGATAAAATAGAATTAAGTATAGCTCAAGTGTCGAAGACAATTTTTCTCAGAGTGAATTGCGCCCATTCAAACCGTGACACACTTTGTATGTCTGTGTCTGATAAGAAAATCCAGACGCTGAATTATCGACAAGTATGAGTTGATCAGCGACTTATAAAGCACTTCACAACTGCAATCTGAAAAGTTATGAATCATAAAGTTGTAGCAATTCAGTGCTGTGCGTTGATTTTCATAAAACAGGGGTGAGTGTACGTACGTAGAGTGGAGTGGATAACACAAATGGGGTCCGGCCACAAACAATATGACTATGAAAGGTATCTATCTTAGGCTAGTTTGTCTGTTAGTACGCCAATGAACATTTTTCTAATTTCTAGCTGAGTTACATGTTTTCAAAGTCTTGAACGTTCTCATCATTGTCTTTAAAGAGAAGGGCAGAAGTCACTATTCACATGGCCAAACCTTTTCGGACCCTCTATTAATCTATTTGGTTGTTCAGTTTTTGGACGGCAATACAATACAAGAGGATTATTGCATGTGAAGAGACAACATGAACAGTTAGTTAGTAAAACAAAGCGATAATACGTACACCATCCTGAGTACCTACTTGTCTGTGTCACAGGTTATATTATGAGTTTCACTGAATCAAATTCCTGAGACACAAAAAAATATAACTATAGATGTAAAAATATCACTAAAATCTTCAATAGAAGTATTAAATTTAGACTGCACAATTTATAACTGCAATATGTCCAGATTAAAAACCTCAAAATTAAATTATTTAATATTATGTGTCTTCCCCTTTTTTTGTTGTCTTTTCTCTAGCCGACTTAGAAACAGTAAAATTATTTCTGTATGACTTATACGAGTTCTAGTCATGAAATCAATTACTGACTTATATTAATTAGGGTAGTCTGCATATATTATACTTTCTCATATTTCAAAATATGTCTTTTTTCAAATCCTGCGTGAACACAAAATACTTTAGCCTTTGGCGGAGTCATGAAAAAGAAAGGGGGTTCGGCTTCAAATGGAAAGAAGAGTAGGGGAGAAGAAGACAGCTCCACAGTGCAAGGAATGGCACATGGGAGCAACCTACGAACCTTTACACGCGTCACTTCCCTAATGCTAATGCATGGGACCACACCTCACTTTATCCATCCACGTGTTGTGTTTCTAGTACATTTCAGTCTATCAAACCTGCCATTTACCACCTATCACCACGCACCCCCATACTAATTCGTTTAATTAACTAATCTACAGTTAAATGGGAGTAGATATTTTTCAGTCCTGGGTCTTTTAAAAGTCAAACTACATCTAATTGTTCATATTAAACATGAGTTCTAATCGGAAAAACGAAGCAACATACTCGCTGGTCCCATTTGTTTCGATACGCTTTCCCTTGTTAGTTTGCTAAAGAAAATGACATCTTCTCTATTTGAAAATTACTTACGAATATAATTTTTATTTTCTCTTTAATGATATTATTTGTTTGCACTAAAAGTTTATCATATACTAGCTTATTTGTAAAGAGTATTCTTTTATTTTCTTAAACGAGGGAATAACAAGTTATAACGGACTAAAGTACTCTTTACATGTTGAAGCAGTTCAAATTTTATCTAATTGTTTATCCCAAAAATAGGTAATAATAAAATTTATACGCGATTTTAAGGATACGCAGTTTAATTCAACACGAATAATTAAGAATATCAGATAAATGAATTAGAAATGAAATAAACGATCAAACCACTGCAACGTTATGACAAAGCCTGAATTTGGATTGAACAGTGACCTCGTCCTCGATTGGACCCTCGGTTCGAGCCCCGTCGTGAATGAAGAACATGACATATGAGCAAAGTCTTTAACAATAGCTAAAAGTCAGAAAATAGACTTTTATTGCTTAGATTTGCGTGTACAATGTGTCACACTAAAGTAAAACTTCCCCTTTTATATAGTACGAGAGTTTCAATCTTAGTATAAGTTTAGAAAGGTAAAAAATTTCTTTTCTCGGTAATTGTTGATCAATAATCGACACCGAGCGAGATTCGCGTCGTGATAACCGGTTGAAGGCGAGTATTACGATCCTCTATCCGTCATGCATAACCGTTCATCGTTTCTCTGGAGGTCTAGAACTTATACTCGGCGCGGGCGTGTCGTTTTACCACGTCCGATGCCGGATATAACGTCCACTCTTCCTGGACCTCGATACGAAGGGTATTTGACCTCGATTACAATCTTCCGATTTCGTGCTCCACCTTCGTTCTCTCATCGGGGAATCGGAGTAGTCATCTCCCCCGATTTTATCCGTACACAGATAGTCCCCTCGTTTTCTGTAGGGTAGATTTATCGAAACGACGCGAAACGAGAAGTGAACCCCGGTTCCTTCCTTTGTACGTTACGACCGAGTTGTTAGGTCAATCGAAACGTCCCATCAGTCGCGTTGTTCTGACTTCGGACACGTATCAGCCGCCGGTTGACTGTCATCGAATGCGAAACGTCGCGAATTGAGTGTTCTCCCCTATAAAAACTCTGCCCTTTTTTATTTCTCCACTTACCGATTCCAGAATTCTTACCCTCGAATTCCCTACTTGTCTTTAACTCTTTCAAATCTTCATACATTGCTCTTTATACCTTCATATCTCCATCCTCTATCTTCATACATTTTCTTTGAATCTTTAACCCAAGCCTTCATATCTTCATCTCATCTTCAAATCTTCATATTTTTTCTTCAAACCTTCATATTTCCCAGATCACGATGGAAAATACTTTCAAATTCGTGCCTCAACAAACCGCTCATTCGTCTTCCAACCCGGCCACAAACGTTGAGGTGGCCATTCCTGAGGTGGCCCAGGAGCCTCCCTTGAATAGCTTCGTACCCGGGGGATGCTATATCGGGAATGACCTCAACGTCGAGAAGGCCTCCAGTTAACAGGACCGAGGCGAAGAAGCATGAAGGTACATATGCTTTGTTACTGAGGAAACACCACCCACAGTCCGAGTAGATAGTAACTAGGAGGGCAATGAGGTTGTCGTCCCCGTGCCCAATGACGATATCACTACTCACGTGGATAGGTACTTAAGTGTTTACACTTACCCCTTTACAATTGCCCCAGTATACCCCATAGTCCTCGACTTCTGCAAAAGGTACGAGGTCTGTGTTGGGCAAATTCACCCGTCCTTTTGGAGGATCATAATCCTCCTCCGATATTTTGTGAACTACACCGAAGCACTTCGGTTCACCCTCGACCATCTGCCGAGCAAGCGAGGCTCCGTTCTCGAGCATCGGCGATGATCGAGATCGAGGCTGGCAAGGGAGGTTCGTTCGGGTGAAAACCGAAGACCTCATCCCCTCCGAATTTCTACCATTCCTGGAGAAGTGGAACATCTCCCGTAAGTCTTTTCCTTCTAGAGCATTTGGCATTCCCTTTTATTCTCTTTCTAATTACATGTTTTTTCGTTGTGCAGCGGTTGCCTATGTCCCTAATGCATTCCCCCGCTTCAAGGAGTGGATCGAGAGGATCTGCAAACAGATGCCATACTCTGAGCGCGCATAGAGCAAGCTCTCGAAGGGCAAGTGGGAGCCCTGTTCCCATAGTGAGGCTCTCTCCAAAATTATTACCTTCACACACTTAGCTTACACATTGCTAAGTCTTCTTTCTTCTTACAGGTTTTCCCAAGACCACTGAGCTCATGTCGTTGGATAAGGATGAGGATCCATCCTTGCTTGTCGAACTCTCTGATTTGTAACAGCCTGGGACTGCCGCAAAGGAGGAGAAAAAAAAAGAAGAAGAGGAAGTCGTCGGGCTTCCCGGATGACACGGCGAAGAAGAAGAATGTGACCATCCGGGTCCGAAAAATCAAAAAGAGCTCCAAGTCCAGGGCACTAGACCTTGATTCCCTTTACCGGCTCAGGGATTATCCCGAGGACAATGACCTTGAGTTCGTCACTCATGAGTTGACCCTCAATGAGGGGGAACAGGCGGCAACCGGGAAAGGCGACCATAAGGTCGATCCCCCTCTAGCTCGGGAACCAGAGAGAGAGACGGAGGCCGCGACCTCTCGAGAGGCCACTCTTATCCCAAAGGAGGTAGTTGGTGTTATGGACATAGTGGAGACATCGTCCTATACTGAGTCCATGCTCGAAGAGGCTCTAGCGGTCAAAGAGAAATAAAACGAGATGGCGTCGGTCCCCGATGATGCGCTTAATATGTTCTTTGATGGCATGGACATGGCCTTGTTGGAGGACATTTTCTCGGCTTGGTCACCTGGAAGTCCCAAAATCGGATGTGTCATCAGGAGCGGGCGAACCGAGTTTGAGCCAAACTAGTGAAGCACTTCCCTGCCCCGAGTATGGACCCCGACCATAAGAGAACGGTCATTTTTACTATTCCAGCGGACGCTTGGGCCCTTTGTGAATCTTGCTTAGTTTTAGACATGGTCTAATGACTTTATTATTTTTTCAGGCTTCAGTGTTTCATCATGAAATCTTCCTTCAGTCCCGCTTGGAGATCAGCCAGCTCGAGTTCGAGCTCAAAGAGCAAGTCCGGAAGAAGGACATTTACATGGCTCTTAGTGAACAACTAGACGAGGCCTTCAAAGACCTCCCGATTCTCAGAGTCGAGCTGGAAAAGGCCTAGAAGGAGGCCTCGACCTAGAACTGGGAGGACACTGACCTGGTCGAGAAGGTAAGGTTCTTTGAGGATAAAAAGGAGAAGCTACTCATGGTGACTAACAACGCAACTTCACAGGTCCAAGAGAAGATAAACCTAATCGACCAATTTCGGGCTGAGATAGATGAGGTCAAGGCCACGACCGAGGCGTGGAAGGGCAGGATGGACCTGTTGGCTTTGAAAAAAGAAGATGTAAAAGTGGAGCTGACATCGGACAAGGACCAACTCCGGGTGGAAAAGGACAAGGCCGACAAGTGGTCTCGGCTAAATGATGAACTTCGGGCACAACTGAACTCAGTCATCACGGAACGGGATGACCTCAGCCAAGAATATAATGTGCTGAGGTCTACGTTAGAGACAACTTCTATTGACTCCTCCAACGTTGAGGAAATGCTGGCCCAGTATAAGGCCAATGTGGAGATAGCCGAGGCTCGCTTAAAGACGAAGACCGACTACGTAAAGCGGTTATCCCAAAGGGAGACCCTCGAGGAGATCTATGCTCGAGGTTTTGACCTATCGGCCGAGATTGAGGAAGCCAAGATACTTGAGGTCAAGGCAAAGGAACTCTATGAGCCTGGGGGTCCCGAAAGTTTCGAGGGTTTCGACGGTTCTGTTGACGAGTCGAGCCCCGGTGAAGACCAGGCGTAAATGCCTTAGTTCTTTTCTAGTTTTCCCTTGTATATTTTCGTTTTTGTTTATTTTGAGGCCGTTTTATCGTGCCTTTGTAAATAGTTTTTGGAATATATAAAATTTCCCCTTTGGCAATACTGTATCTTTACTTTCCAGCATCTATTTGCAATTTTCTATTTGCGTATCGTTTTTAATGCCTTAGCATAAAATCAAATGTAGTATAGAGCATCCGTTCTTCGGAGGCCCGAATGGGGCCTAATTTCTATGGCAACTCCGGATTACTCGTGGCTTCGAATATTCGATAGAACCGAAGGCCTTTAACATTCGTAAGTGCCTTTAAGATCCTTAAGTCCTTAAGTATGGACTTCGAACGTCTCCGAGCTATTTTTAGGGTGGCCGTAGCCTTTAGTATTAGGGCATTGCCTTATAGGCTTGGTGACTTCAGGATTCGGTAGCCCGGGTCATCCTAATTTTTATCGGTCGATAGTCCCCGAGTAGGGTAGCCCGTGGGCTTTAGGATCCAAGACCGGAGGCGCATAAACATTGTGCTATGGCTAGAGTGGACTATGTGGGCACGATTCGTATGACCGTTTGACCCTTACAATGAATCATAACCACAAAGCCTTAGCTTTTGACACATAGAATTTTCTTTTCCCTTGTTAAAGATCTTAATCTAGGGGTAATAGCCCCCAGTATTCGAGGCCGAACTTGTGAGGGATCGGATACTGTTGATTTTATGCAAACGATCATCGATTCCAGTTTAAGGCTAGTCTTCAAAACTAAGGTAGCAAGTTTTACTGTTGCCTCATTAAAAACCTTGCCGAAAAACCCACTTCGGGTCAAAACCGGTTCAAGGAAAAAAGAGTACAACACGTGCTTTCAGACCTAATAGCCATATCTTCCCCTGGCCGAGTACCTGCATATGTTAGTCCGTAATGTAACAAAATTTAAAAGGAATTAATTTCGTACCTTAGTAGTAGTACCTCTTTAAATGTACCACATTATAGTTGTTCGGTAGTTGTATACCGTATTCTGCTTCGAGTTTATATGAGCCTTTGCCGATTATTCCGACGACTCGATACGATCATTCCTAATTTGGGCCCAATTTCCCTTCGATTGGGTTCCTAGTGTGTAGAGTTACCTTTCACAATACCCAATCCCTGACTTGAAAATGTCAAAGGTTGGCTTTTCGGTTGGAGTATCTTCCTACTTGCTGCTTCTGGGCGGCCAACCGGACCATGGCGGCCTCCCACCTTTCGTCCACCAGTTCCAGGCTCGTGGTCATGACCTCACTATTTGACATTTTGGTAGCATACTGGAACCTGAGACTCAGTTCCCCCACCTTGACTGGTATTAAGGCCTTAGACCCATAGACCAGAGAAAACGGGGTCGCCCCGGTGCTCGATTTTAAAGTCGTACGGTATGCCTATAAGACTTCATGCAAGATTTCCTTCCATTTTTCTTTCGAACCGGTCAACCTCTTTTTCAGGTTTTGGATTATAGTTTTGTTCGTTGATTCCGCTTGTCCATTCCCACTAGGGTGATAAGGTGTTGATAGTATCTTCTTGATCTTGTGATCTTCGAAAAACTTACTCACCTTCCTACCGATGAATTATTTTCCGTTGTCGCAAACGATCTCCGCCGGTATCCCAAATTGGCATATTATGTGATCCCAGATGACGTCGATGATTTCTTTCTCTCGGACCTTCTCGGACGCCTGATCCTCGATCTATTTGGAAAAATAATCGGTCATGAATAGTATGAATTGAGCTTTTCTCGGCGCCCATGGCAGGGGACCGACGATATCCATTCCCCACTTCATAAACGGCCACGGAGATAGGACCGAGTGGAGCATTTCTCCCGGTTGATGGATCAACAAGGCATGTATTTGGCACTCGTCGTATTTTCGTACGAAGCTTTTCGCATCCTTCTCCATTTTGGTCCAGTAGTAGCCGGTTCTGATTAGCTTTCGGACTAAGGATTCAAACCCCGAATTGTTCCTGCAAGTTCCCTCGTGAAATTCTCTCATGGCATATTCGGTCTCTCCCGATCCTAATTATCTGTCTAGTGGGCCGAAGAAAGATCTCCCGAACAATGCCCCTTCGACTAAGTTAATTCTGGCAGCTTTGGTGCATAGGGCTCTCGATACTTTGGGATCCCAAGGCAACTTTCCTGTTTTCAAGTAGTCTATGTATTTGTTTCTCCAATCCCAAGTCAAACTTGTTGAGTTTACTTCGGCGTGACCTTCTTCTATCACCAAGTTCATCAGTTGTACCACTACCCCCGAGCTGAATTCATCAGAGTCGACCGACGACCCTAAGTTAGCAGTGCATCGGCCTCACTATTTTGATCTCGAGGTACATGCTGGAGAGTCTATTCCTTGAATTGGTGCAGGGTTACCTGCAGTTTGTCCAAGTACCCCTGCATCCGTTCTTCTTTTACTTCAAACATTCTGTTTACTTGATTTACCACGAGGAGGGAGTCGCATTTGGCTTCGATCACTTTAGCCCCGAGGCTCTTAGCCAGTTCTAGACCTACAATCATGGCCTCATACTCGGCTTCATTGTTAGTCAATTTTACAGTTCTAATAGATTGCCTAATTTTACTTCTCGTGGGTGATTTTAACACGATACCGAGCCTAGACCCCTTTGGTTGGAGGCACCGTCCGTGAATAGGGTCCAGATTCTTGAATTAGCTTACGAGGCGAGCAATAATTCCTTTTCAACTTCGGGTATTAAGGCCGGTGTAAAGTCGGTCACGAAGTCTGCAAAAGTCTGATATTTTATGGTCGTTCGGGGTCGGTACTCAATATCCTACCCGCTAATCTCCACGACCCATTTGGCCAACCGTCCCGAGTGCTCGGGCTTATGCTTGATATTGCTCAGCGGGTAAGAGGTTACAACACATATTGGGTGGCATTGAAACTACATTTTTAGCTTCCTGGAAGCGCTTAGTAAAGCGAGTGCTAACTTTTCCAGGTGAGGATACCTAGATTCGGCATCGCCTAGAGTTCTACTGACATAGTAAATGGGAAATTGCGTACCTTCTTCCTCCCAGACTAAGACACCACTTATCGCCATCTCAGAAACCGCCAAGTAGAGGTACAACTGTTCATTTGCCTTCGAAATGTGCAGTAGAGGGGGGCTCGATAGGTACCGTTTGAGTTCTTCCAGAGCTTGATGGCACTCCGGAGTCCAGGAAAAGTTATTCTACTTCTTCAATAGTGAGAAAACTTGATAGCTCTTGTCCGATGACCTCGAGATGAACCGACCTAATGCGGCTATACGCCGGGTTAGTCTTTGAATTGCCTTGACGTTGTCAACTACGGTGATGTCCTCTATGGCCTTTATTTTGTCGGGGTTGATCTCTATCCCCCCGATTAGACACCATGAACCCGAGGAATTTGCCCGAACCGACCCCGAATGCGCACTTCTCCGAGTTTAGCTTCATGTTGTATTTCCTTAGTATGTCGAAGGTTTTCTGCAAATGTTTCAAATAGCCCCCTGCTCCCAGGGACTTGACCAATATATCGTCAATATAAACTTCCATTGATTTCCATATTTTTTCTTCGAACATCCGGTTAACTAGGTGTTGGTAGGTGGCACCGACGTACTTTGATCCAAACGGCATTACGTTATAGCAGTAGGTGTTGAATTTGATTATGAAAGAAGTCTTTTCGTGGTCGTACAGGTCCATTCGAATTTGGTTGTACCCAGAGTAGGCATCGAGAAAACTGAGTATCTCGTGCCCGGCCGTCACGTCGATCATTCGATCGATGTTAGGCAAAAGGAAAGAACCCTGAGGGTATGCTTTGTTTAGGTCTTTATAATCCACACACATCCTTAGTTTATTTTCTTTTATAGGTACTACTACTACGTTAGCTAGCCAATCCTGGTATTTAACTTCTCAGATAGATACTATTTTTAGAAGTTTGGATACCTCATCCTTGACGAACACATGTTTGATCTCGGATTGTGGTCTTCTCTTCTGCTTAACCGGATGGAACTGCGGGTCCAAACTCAGCTTGTGAGTGGTTACCTCCGGTGGGATCCCTCTCATGTCAAGATGGGACCAAGCGAAACAATCGGTGTTAGCTTTAAGAAAATCAATAAATTTTTTCCTAAGCTCGGGGGTTAACCCCCTGCCCAGGTATACCTTTCGATCCGATAGATGCTTGATTAATATGACTTGCTCCAACTCTTTAGCCGTTGATTTGTTGGCGTCGATGTCGTCAGAAGCTATGAATGATCTCGGGATGCCATAATCATGCTCCTCGTTCTTCATGTTTCTCTGGTTCGGTCGAGGCCGGTATCAGTGATTGCTATTTAATATCTTCCCTTTTGGTCGATCCTATGTTCCTTGATGTCGAAACCGAGAGCACCGGGATTACCTCGTCGACAGCAAACATCTCCCTTATGGCCGACTGCTCTCCGTAGACCATTTTGACCCGCCCTCCCCCCCCCGGTGTGGGAAATTTCAATGCCTGGAGCAAGGTATGGGTTACCTCCCTCATGTTGTGGACCTATGGTCTTCCAAATAGAGCATTGTACCTCATGTCCCCTTTGATCACGTAGAACTTCGTTTCTTGGATTGTCCCGGCGGTGTTTACTGGCAAGGTTATCTCTCCTTTCGTGGTCTCACATGCAATGCTAAATCCGTTCAATATCTGGACTGCTTGTATAATTTGGTCCTGTGACCCCAATTAATTTATGACCCTTGATCTGATGATGTTGGATGAGCTACCTTTATCAATCAGCACACGTTTAACTCGGGATTTATTGATAAGTACAGATATTACCAGTCCATCGTTCTGAGGTTGTACGATGCCCTCAGCATATTCGTTGATGAACGAAATAGCTCCCTCTGGAATATAATCCTGGGTGCATTTTTCCCTTGTGATAGATACTTTAGTGCGTTTTATCATTGGTCCTTGGGGAACATCGACTCCTCCGATGATCATGTTAATCACGTGTTGAGGCTCCTCTTGTTTGACTTATTTGTTAGCATCCCTGTTCATGAAGTGGTTTTTGGCTCGCTCACTTAGGAATTCTCGAAGGTCCGTTGTTGAATAACCGGACAACTTCTTCTCTTAACTGTCGGCAATCTTTGATCCTGTGACCGTGAGTGCCGTGATATTTACACATCAAATTAGGATCTCTCTGGGTAGGGTCGGACTGCAATAGTCGGGGCCACTTGGTCTTTTTGATGCACCCTTTGGCCGATACGATGCCGGAAATATCCACATTGAAGTTGTACTCTGATAATCTCGGTGCTTTCCTACTCTCGAGCAACCTATCGAACCCATTCTTGCCCATCAGACCTCGGCTATTGGGCCCTCAATCGCTTTTCTTCTCGTTCCTTGCGGGGTGATGCTCGGATCCATTTCCCCTTCTATTTGCGTTGTATGGTTTATACCGATCTCGGACTGGTCTTGGCTCTTAATCAATGTCTCTCTTAGATATATCATCGGCCTTGACGAGGTAAACAGATCCAGAAGGGGCGCCGAGTTGATCGTCCACGACCCTGATCTTCGGCTGGTACCTACTGTGGACGTCGGCCCCGGTTACCGCCGAGTACTCCACCATATTTTGTTTTAGCTATTGAGGGCCAAGGAACTTCGGGGGTTGAGACCCTGAGTGAATGTCTGAACGGCCTAATCCTCTGCAACCGGTGGTAGGTTCATCCGTTCTATCTGGAACCTTGACACGAACTCCTTGAGCATCTCGTTATCCCTTTGTTTGACCTTTAAAAGATCTATCTTTTTGTTCTCGACCTTGATGGCCCCTACATGGGCCTCCACAAAAGCATCTGCAAGCATAGCAAATGAGTCAATGGAATTTGGGGGCAAGTTGTGATACCATATCATTGCTCCCTTGGACGAGTCTCCCCAAACTTCTTCAGTAATACCGACTCGATCTCATCATCTTCCAGGTTGTTCCCCTTGATTGCTCATGTATAGGAGGTCACATGCTCATTTGGATTCGTGGTCCCATATATTTGGGACTGTCGGGCATACGAAAACTCTTTGGGATCAGCTTTGGCTATGCTCGGAGGAAAAGGCTTATGGATAAGTTATTTGGAGTCTGCTCCCTTCAATATTGGGGGTGCCCCCGGGATCTGATCGACCCTGGAGTTGTATGTTTCCACCTTCTTGTCATTAGCCTCAATCATTTTCTCACCCGACTCCACCCGTTTTGTCAATGCTTCGAGCATTTTCAACACCTCGGGTCGGCTTCACCCGGTCTCTCGATAATTTGTTCGTCTCTTCGGGTGCTTTCCCAGGATTGTTCGGGTTTGACCATGTTGGGAGCGTGGCTTTGATTCTGAAGATGTACTATTACCGCCTGTTGAGCCTGCAACATTTCAAAAATCAGCTGTAGGCTCACCCCATCACCTTCGTCTTTGGGTGCTTCTCGAGCCGTTGGTCGGGGTCCCCCGCGAACACTATTTTCGGGATGAGTCGGTAAATTGATGTTGATGGCCACCTATGAGTTAGCATCGACCGGCTCGGCAGCTGGGACGTCGTTGGGATCGGCATGAAGCATATCGTTTCTTGGCACCAAATTATTATTATTGGCCGTGATGGCCAGACTCAACGTCAACATTAAAGTGAGTAGACTAAGAGTTTGACATTTTTAGGCTGACCTGAAATTAAGATTTCAAAGAATAAGCGTAAAATAGGGTGTGTTATGGAGATTCATATCAAATCACCACTATTATCCTTAGCCACACGGTGGGCACCAAATTGTTTACCCCAAAATTAGGTAACAATTAAATTTGTATGCGGTTTTAAGGATACACAGTTTAATTCAACACGAATAATTAAGAATATCAGATAAATGAATTAGAAACGAAATAAATGATCAAACCAATTGCAAAGTTATAACCAAGTATGAACTTGGATTGAACAGTGGCCTCGTCCTCGATTGGACCCTCGGTTCGAGCCCAGTCGTGAATGAAGAACAAGACAGATGAACAAAGTCTTTAACAGTAGCTAAAAGGCAGAAAATAGACTTTTATTGCTTAGATTTAAGTGTTACAATGTGTGAGACTAAAGTAAAACTTTTCCTTTATATAGTAGGAGAGTTTCAATCTTAGTATAAGTCTAAAAAGGTAAAAAATTTCTTTTCTCGGTAATTGTTGATCCATAATCGACACCAAGCGAGATTCGCATCGTGATAATCGGTTGAGGGCGAGTATTACGTCCCTCTATCCGTCATGCATAACCGTTCACCATTTCTCCCGAGGTCTAGAACTTATACTCGGCCCGAGCGCGTCGCTTTACCACGTCCGATGCCGGATATACCGTTCACTCTTCTTGGGCCTCAATACGAAGGGTCTCTGACCTCGATTACAATCTTCCTGTTCTGTGCTCCCCTTCGTTCTCTCATCGGGGAATCGAGGTAGGCATTGCCCCCAATTTTACCCGCACACAGTAATAATTGTGTGTAAATTTCTTATATCATCTTAAGTTGAAATAAAACAATAGTTCATTCTTCAAACCAACTTAGGAACCTAAAAGATAAAGTAATAATCAGTTATAGTCAATTACTTAAATAATACTGATAATGTAATTTGTTGCTCTATTGTATCATATATATAACTTAATTCTATATAAGTTGAATCATATATAACTCAAATCTATATAAGCTGAATCCACGTTTAAATACCCATCCTTGGGTATACCTAGAAGTAGCCATCACGTTTTCTTCTCGAAAATTTAACACTAGCCGCCAACACAATTGTACAACATGTAAGTAGTAGTAACATTGTAGCTGAACAAAGAAGTTCCGTTCTTACAAGTTCGGCATAAACATTTTCGCGTAATTAACATCTTTTGGTTTCTCTTTCTGTACTAGAGAAAATGTGACAAATAACATATGTAAAAAGTCAGTGTTAATTCCTATAATAGAAATTGGGTCGTTCACACGCTGTCCAAACTCTACTTTTGCACAGTCAGACATGTGAGGGAGTGTTAAATATGAAGAGATGATTCCCCATTTGTTCATATCCTTCTTGTACCCCTACTCTTTTCTTGACACAGGATTATACGTTTTTCAGCTACTGCTTTCATTTTATGAGATAGCCAGGTTCAATTCATCATTCTACATTTATAGGTCCTCACACTGGCAAATGTACTTAGGGGCCGCTCAAGTTTTCCTTTTCTGGAAAGGCACTACATATTATTAGAGGCGGAGCTAGGGTTTTAAGTGTATATGTTCTGAATTTTAAGACAGGACAGTGATCTCAAGTTAATATACAATAATAACTAGACAAGAAACGAATACCAATAATTAATAATATATATATTCAATAATTAATGAACCATTTAAATACAATATATGACTATAAATATTATCATACAATTGCATTCGACGACTTATCATATTTTATAGAACGATAAATGATAGCAGCATTAGGCACTTTCAAGTTTCAATTCCTTCATTCTTTATATAACAAACTAAACAATCATTTAAAATATTATCATCACTGCGAATCATTTTTAATAAATTTCATCAAAAATAATCTTTTCATCGTTGAAACAGCGACACATAATATCAAACTTAAACAAATAACTAAGTCTCCATATCTTGTGAACATTTTTTTAATAATTCACTGCATATGATAGTAGATGCATAGAAAAGCTTTTTTGCTTTCCTTCACGTTTTTCTTATTGATATGAATAAGGTTCTTTTTTAGCTAATAAATAAAGAAGGTTATCAAATGATGCAAAGTTCACCAGCTTAATGCACACATCTTTTTCTGGCCCGAACAAATATTATTATACGAAACAACTTCTTTTATAAGAAAAACTATTTGTTGTCTACTAATTACAAATTGAATATCTCACTTTAGTTTGACTTGCACCATAAAACGAATAAAAATTAAAAAAAATTGAAAATTTAAATTGCTTAACATTTGTTCATTAAACTTGTGAAGCCATGTATAAAAAATTATTATAAAAATCAGAAATAAAAAGAATAAAGAAGAAGAAAGAATATTAGAGATGGACCTTGAACAAAAACTTGACCAGACACTCTCTCATTCACTTTTCTTTTGATTTTGATAGGCAGAGTGGGCCTTCTTGGAGATTTTGTCTTTTTCTTCTTTGCCTTAATTGGTTTGTCGTTCTTTTTCTTCAAAAAAAAAAGGAGATGGAAAGCTTCGTTAAAAGGAACAAAGTGACAACGGGTTTACCCAGAGCCCTTACCACTTAACCCAAGCCTCCTTGCTTCTGGGTTCGTCGTTATAATATTATATAGGTTCAGTGAAATTTTCAATATAATTCAGGGTCAAAGAAAAATCCACCGGATTCGCCGAACCCAATTCATTACTGTAGCTCCGCCCCTGCATATTACTCAATATATTATCACCACCAATGCGTGGTTGAAAACCCATGGTCATTAACCATTCACTCAATGTGCACCAATTAAGTATAAATTTTTTATTGTTGTTTAACCCTTAAAATGGATAACAATTAAATTTGTACGCGCTTTAAAGGATATGTGATTTAATTTAGCACAAATAATCAGAGAATAGTAAATAGTTAAATTGAAATGAGATAAAACGATCAAACCAAAGTGAAATAGTAATTAAGCCTCGTGTTTAGCTTAAATGACAACGGCTGGTCTCAATTGAGCCCCCGAGATAGAGCTCGGATCTGAATAAACGAGTGAACAACCGAAGAACACTTTAGACGATTGTTGAGAGCCAAAATAAATTTTATTGCCTTGCTATGCATGAAAGACGTGTTAAAAAATGAAGGGGTCCTCCTCTTTATATAGTAGAGGAGATTTATCCTTAGTGCAAGTCTAAATAAAGTACAAATCTTTTCCTTTCTTCTCTCCCACGAAAATGAGATCCGCAACCATTACCGAGCATGATCCATGCTGCAACACCTGGCTGATGACGGGTATTTCGGCTCCTCATTTGTCTCCTTAACCATCTTTCCGTTACTCTCGATTCTTCATCTCACTCGAGTCTGATTCCCTCCGGGTTCAGCCATGCTCGAGACCCGATATATTATTCGTCCGTTCCTGGTTCCGATATGTGGGTATCTTCGGTCTCACTCGAGCCAGTAACAAGTAACGTCGTTTCTTATTTCACAACGAGAAATCGGTGGTAACTCTATCCTCGATTTTACCTGTATACAGATAGTCCCCTCACTTCTCGAGAGTAGATTATAGGATCGATGAGAAGTGACTAATTGACCCCGGTTTCTTCATTCGTGAATCATGTGCAAGCTGACGAACCGAAATATCCCATCAGTCACATTGCTCTGACTTTGGACACTAGTGGCGGAGCCACATTGAAGCAAGGGTTGTCAAGCGACACCCCTTCATCGAAATATTACACTATTTTGCTAGATAATTTTTTATTTATTTTATGAATACTTACTGTACGTTGACTCCCCTTGACTTTTTGATGTATCTAATTCTTTATATTTTGACACCCCCTGATGAAAATTCTGGATCCTCCACTATTGGACACGAGTTAGTCATCGATTGAACACCCCGTAGTTACTAAATTCGAAAATGTCTCGCAATCATTACTCTTTCCCTATAAAATTTCCGGTTTCTCACTTTCACTTTTTTTACTTTCTGACTCCGAATTTCCTTAAGTTACCTTCGAGCTCTTCATATCTTCATCTGTTTGTCGATCCTTTAAACCTTCACAACTTGTTCTTCATACCTTCATATCTTCATCTGTTTGTCGATCCTTCAAACCTTCACAACTTGTTCTTCATACCTTCATATCTTTGTAGTTCATCTTCGAACCTCCATACCTTATCTTCAAATCTTCATATCAAATCTTCAAGACTTCGTATAATATACCTACATCTTCATATCGCAGATAGGGATAGTGAAGACTTCAAAATCGGTACCTCAAAATACCGCACCGATGACCTCTTCCTCGGCCACCGGCATCGAGGCAGTGCCTCCGGTAGTAGCCCGGGGACCTCATATTACAGATTTTATCCCCGACGGCTGCTCCATAGATAACGACTTCAAAGTCGAGAAATCCTCTACACAAGGAGATCCGGGTGAAGAGGTGTGAAGGTATGTTTGCTCCATTACAAAGGAAACACTCAAGGCTGCTCGAGATGACTGCAAATGGAAAGGCAAGGACGTAGTCGTTCCCATCCTGATGAGGATATCACAACACACGTAGAAGGATACTTGAGTGTTTAAACGTATCCTTTCACATTTGGTCCCGTTGATACGGTAGTCCTTGAGTTTTGCAAGAGATATGACATTTGCCTCGGGTGAGTTCACCCATACTTTTAGAGGATCGTGACTCGTTTCCTCCACTTTTCGAATAATATGAAGGAGCCATGGTTTATGGTTAATCACTTACTTTGAGTGTACTACCCCGAATCTTTCGAGGGGAATTAATCAAACTTGCCCGTCGAGCAAAGAAGGCTCCCTTCTCCTGTATATACGAAGATAGGGACCGAGGTTGGCAGGGGAGGTTCATTCGGATACAGACCGAGGACCTCATTCCTCCCGAATTCATGTTGTTCCCCTAGAAGTGGAACTCGAATCATAAGTTTACTTCCTCTTAGCCATCAAAGATGTTTCTTGTATTTACCTTTCCCACTCATGACATATCTCACCCGATGTGCAGCTGTCCACGGAGTCCCCAATGCGGTCCTGCATTGGAGGGAGTGGATCGAGAGTATATGCAAGGAACTCACCTACTCCGAGCATGAGTGGCGTAAGCTCTCCAAAGGCAAGTGGGAGGCTCGTTCCCATGTAGAGTGCCTTTTCCTAGTAGATATCTTTCTTGTCGCTCTTTATTTCGTTATTCACACAACTCATTCCTTCTTTCACAGGCTTTCCAAAGACCACCAAGCTTCGGAAAGTTGCTGATACGTTGGTATCGACCTTGTCTTCCAAACTCTCTACCTCTCTACAGCCCGTTACAGAGAAGGAGGAGAAAACAAGGAAGAAAAAGATATCTCCCAACTCCTCGAACGCTTCTGTCGAGGTCAAGAAAAGAAGGAGAATCGTGCTCAGGGTCAAGAAGAGCACTAAAAAGACGGTGGATGCCCGTGTCCTAGGTTTCGAAGCTCTTCGTCAGCTCAAGGATATTCCCGAGGATGACGAAGACATGGAATTCATCACCCACGAGCCGAATGACTCGAAAAAACATCGTTTAGGAGTTGGTGGCCCCTGAGGAGGATGCTCATAAGGCCGAATCCTTATTAACTCGGGGGCCTGAAGAGGAACATGCGATAGCTTCTTCAGAAGAAGCCCCTCCAGTCCCAGAAGGGTCGTTTCTGAAGGTGACACCATTATCCATATCCATGAGTCATCGCCCCGGATGGAGTCCACTTTAAATGAGAGTCGGGCCAACTGAGTCGTCCCGAGCCGTAGATGATGCCATTAACTCATCTTTTAGGGTGTAAACGTCGGCATGTTGGAAGCCTACTTTGGGTTTGTCCACATGGAGATCCCAAAAAAGGTCGTGCAATCGGAATTAGCTAGGTTGAATCTGAGCTCAAAGCTAGAAAAGCAGTTTTCTGCCCCGAGTGCGGACCCCGTGTGAAAGAGGACGGTCATGTTCTCAGTGCTGGCGGACACTAGCATATTGTCCAGGCCAGTCGGAGTGGCCAGCTATCTCCGTTCCCTGGTAACCAAGGAGGACCAAATGAAGATGAAAGAGGTAGGAGGACCAAGCCTTTTCAATGAGGCTCAGCAGGCACGGAATCGAGTATGTCTTCTTTCTTTTTAGCGAGTTCTCGTTTCTCTAGCTGTCTCTAACAATCTTCTTTTTTCGTATCTCAGGCCTCGATGAATCACCATGAGAGCTTCCACCGATCCACGATGGAGGTTAGTCATCTCGAGTTCTAGCTCACGGAACAAGTTCGACAAACAAAGATGTACAAAGCTCTCTGTGAGCAAAAGGACGAAGTCCTCAGGGACACGGCCGATTGATGGTAGGCTTGAAACTCGTGTTTTAGTCATAATTTGCACTCTAGTTACTGCATTTTACTTGAGTTCGTGAGTTAAGTTGGAATCAAGTTCGGTATTCAAGGACTAGATAGACATAGAAAATAGAAGAAAAAGCCAAAAGGGGATTAGAATCTTAAAATTTCAATCCTTGTGAAAAGTGGCACTAACACGTCATGTGTTAGGCCTTGGCAAGCAAAGGGATAACCCATTTTAATCTTCTGACGAGAAAAAACAAGGCATCAGGCATTATTTTGGTTAAGATTATGAAAAGTGCCACTAATGCAGCGTGCATTGCATCAAATTAGGTGGCGCACTAGTGTAATATTTTGCGAGTTATTCCAGTTCGGCTCAGAGAGGGTATTTTGGTCCAGGGTCGCCCATACTTGATATAAATACACGGTAAACACGTTTGCGAAAGGGGATTCGACCTAGGAGAGTTTTGGAGAGCTACCACGGCTTGAAGATAGATGATTTCATCAATTCTCTTGCCAAAAATCAGTGCAAAATGGGAATTTGTATCGTAAAGTTGTCTTTGATATTTTTTATGTTCTTAAACTTATTTTGTGATGACTTTATCCATATCTATGGAGTAGTTCTTCCCTAGGGTTTTGGCGGATATGGTATTTTGAGTGTTTTTTGTAGATTTAACTCTAGTTTAATTATTTGATTACGTTTATGGAGCTTTGAATTATTTGCAACTTTATTCACCGGTATATTTAATCAAAAAAGGAACATATTGGTGATTATCTTTGCATTATTTGGTTTGATTTAATTTAGTGATTCTTCTAAGTAATCGAGAGAGCTTTTTGAATTATTGATTAAACTAAGTTAGGAGAATATTCGAGAGACGTTTTCCTAAAGATTAGTCCATTCACATATCCTTGTATATCTTCACTGTGCTTTATATTAGTTTATTTTGTAGAGTTCAGATTTAATTGAGAGAGGAATATTAACCTTACATTTAAACTAATCATCGAGTGAATTCGTGAGAATCATTAGAACATTAGAAGTGAATGTAAACAGAGTTAGATCCTGAATAGCTATCTTACACATATTCTGTCGTGACCCTTGTTTCTCGTATTGCTTACAATCCATTTTAGTTTAACTCTCACTCTCTGTGATCAAGTCTAATTAGACGTAATATCAATTTAATAGTTAATTGCAGTTAGTAATCACTTCAAATCAAGTGTTGGTCATCCTGAATAGCAGTAAACCATAAGTTATGTGAACATTGTTTAAATTCAATCTCCGTGGAGACGATAATTTTAATATACTCTCTTTGGCTAGCGAGCAATAATTTCGTGTTGTATTTTGCGCTCGTCAAATTTTGGCGCAGTTGCCGGAGATTGGCAATCAGTCGTGTTCAAAATAATTTTTGGTACTAATTCGGGAATTAATTTATTTTATTTTTTTTTTATTTTTTTATTAGTTAACTTCTATTCAAGATTTCTTTTGTAGTACCTGACAAGTGCTAGGAAGAAAACTTGAAAAAAATATTCTTGATATTGAACTCTAAATGATGTGAAGATGGAGCACAACCAACCTAAGAAAACGGTTGCAGAGTTAGCAGCTAAATATTATCACGAGTATGCTATTTATTTTAAATGTGGTGAAAAACATCTATGGGTTGACTGTCAAGCAGGTAAGTATTCCTCTTATGGTTCATCTTTTGAAAAGTCTCACTCTGTTTCTAGTCCGTACAGGTATGACATTTCATGTGGGCACAATCTTAACTCCAGTTGGGATGAATACCCTTATTATAACTGGAATAAAAGCAAAGTGAGACAACCACCTCAAGAGGAGAATGGTAGCTTAGAAGAGCTTATGTATAATATAAATAGTGTCGAAGAATGATTTATACAAAATCAAGATGGAAATATACAAAATGTTGAAGCCATTAAGAACATAACAACCCAAATGAGTCAAATAATAAGTATACTTTTAGAAAGATCATTGCAATGTGTTGGTTAACATATGGAAGAGATACCCTGTGAGAATGAGCCTACCCAAGAGGATGAGCTACTACAAAAAAAAGTTATCACTTTGCAAGAATACTCTAATTCAATTGAGATAATTGAAGATGAGGCTTTGGTTGATTTTGACGCAATAGAGGAAGAGTTCAAACCCCCATCCACCTTTTCACATTTATAACCGTTAGTAGAAGAGAATGAGAAACAAATTGTCTTGGACATACTGCAGGAATATTCATATGACCTTTCTTCTTTGCTTTCTTATTCTAATCTTGATCATGTGAATTTTATTTTTGGAGATTTAAAGGAATATGCACGGATTGATCTTGTGAAAGAATGCAGAAACAAGTTGAGACTAATACTACAGGAACAATTCACCGCCCGAAATGAGGCCAAGAAAGAAAGAAAAGAGTGGGGCTTGCAGATATCATTAGAGTACTTTGGCCTAATGATCTCTATAAAGTATTCCAAATAGCATAATCGAGGAATGAATTCAGAATTAGGGGTTGATTTCATAAGTTCTCGAAAACGGAAAAACTTCAAGGGAGTTTCATTTACCTCTTGCTTTTTTTTTGTGTGTCATGGGGACATGCCACAATTTAAAGTGTAGGGTGGGGGATGTAAATATGTATATGTATGATTGTATTTTTTTTCTTTTTTCGTTAGTATTAGTTGGAAAAACAATTGACTTTTCCGACGATGGATTTGCTCGACTATCTTCTTGAAGGATTAAAGTCGAACAAAAATACAAAAAAATTATATAATTCTGATAATCCAAAAATAGGTCTTTTATTATTATTTTTTTTCTTAGGCAGTGTAACAATTCCCCCTTGGTTTTTCTTTGTATCGCGGTTCTTTTCTAAGGGTTTTTTCTTGAACCGGGTGTAGTTAGTTTTTTTTTATTTTGTTAGGAAGAGGGGAGTCTTGTGCTCTGGTAGTAAATGGGGATAACTTGTCTTAACTTTATTGTGCCTTGAGAGTAGTAAGCTCCTTAGTCGTGACGTCTAGGCTCAGTTCTTGACTCTTGGATAAGTGCCTGAAATTGTTTGATTTTGATGTTGCTTAACTGCTTTGACTAGAGAGTCGGGATATTTTCGGTCCTAAGTGAGTTATGTGTCAATGTGTGCATAAGGATTTTGTTGATATTTTGTGTATGTCAGTTTATGTTTAGAATTTGCCATGTGTATTTGGAAAGCGAAATAGAAGTCTTGTTTAGTTTAGAAAGTAATATAGGCATTTCTTTATTGAGCCAGATATATGCTTGTGACCCGCCTAGTTGTTGTGTATCCTAGTTAGTCCCGTAGAGCCTGTAATCCTATTTCATTTGCAATCACACTACAAGCCTAATCCCTTTGTTTGAATTGACTATCTGTTTGATCCTTATACCTCTCTTGAGCACTTGAATTTGGTACGAGCTTGTTAAAATCCAAGAGGAGGTATGGTCGGGTCTTGAGTGGAATTGAGAAAAATGGAGAAAGTTTCATTATTTGAAAAGTTGTGAGAGCCACTTGCAGGTAATTGAAAGAAAAAAAAAGTGAGTTTGCTTGAGAAAAAATCAAAACTTAGAAAAGAAATAAATTGATTCCTTGCTAGTGGTAGTTCTCATCTTTTTTATGCTTAAAGATATTGGGAGCTTGATGCTATTATATGAGAAGGTTGGGGTTTGGTTCAACATAAGTGTGTGGTTTAAATTATTAATGTATATGTATAAAAGTGCTTAGGGAGGTGTAGTCACTATATTCAAATGTATCCTATCCATCCCGCGGCCTACATTACAACTAAAATAAAGTCCTACTTGATCTTTAACTGAATGAGCTTAATTAGTAAAGTATTATACCACGGGCAAGCATATAGTGCGTTTTCTGTGGCACATGAATTTTAATTATGAGAGTTAGTGAATTCTTTCTATCTTGAGTTCCTATTTGTTCTTGAATTTTATTGTGTGTGGAAGTATTCTCTATCATTGGTGTGAGGACACATGATTTGCGAAGGAAAGGTAATGTCTTTGGCCTCTGAGTTAGAGTAAGTGAGTAGGTTTTTGAAATATGTGGCGCGTGTGAGTCGAGTCTTGAGGCTAAGATGTTATGATAGGGTGCTTAGTCTGTTTTAAATATTCTTGGCATGATTTGTTAGGGAAGTTGTCTGATAAGAAGGTCGTATCTATGTGAAGTGCAGTTTGATTGCTCGAGGACGAACAATGGTTTAAGTGTGGGTGTTGATGGTAGGCTAGAAACCCGTATTTTAGTCATAATTTGCACTCTAGTTACTGCATTTTACTTGAGTTTGAGCTTAAATGATAGTGAATTGCACTTATTACGTGCTTTATGCCTTGCAGGAAATGATTCCGAGTTAAAAAGATAATATGAAGCTAAATCAACAAGTTGTAGCTTTGAAGTCTAAGTAAAAGTTCGTGAGTTAAGTTGGAATCGAGTTCGGGGGTCAAGGACTGTTGATACCCAATTTTGCCCTCATATTTTTATAAACATCATATATGTTTAAAAATATCATTCCTACATCATCACCAATTCACGAGTGTCATACAAATATTTTCTATAATGTTTCATAATTTTTAAAAGCTTTAAAATTGATTTTCTTGCATTTAAATTACGTGAATATGTATTGATTACCCTCTAAATTATTTTATGGTGACTTAATCATCCGAATTTATTATTTACATCCACATATATGTCTCATAATATTTTAATTTATTTTTTATATAATTATATTTATATTTTTAAAGCTATTTTATACAATTTTACAATAATAGCCTATATTCTATACATAATTGTATTTATTATATTATTTATATCAAAATAGCTTTTCTTATATTTTTATAATGTTAAGTTATTATTTTACTGCACAAATAATATTTTTATTATTTATTAGTCATTTTTATAATTTATATTTTTAATAAATTTCGTGTATTTAAACTATGTCTCAATTTTTGAGTTAATTTCGGACCCAATACACCATCCCAAACCCCAAAAACTTAGCCCAATAACCCCAAGCCCGAACCAGACAACCCCTAACTCGGTCGCGACCCGCCTTACAATCAACCCTACTTCCCCTTTAATCATGGCTTTTGATCTTAGATGATCAACGACCCACAATATCCATTCCCCTTTCCTTATATCTCCATAATCTGAACCCTAGAGATATTTCCCCCACCCATATGCCTCTGCATTCTCTCATCTCCCCACACCTACACCAAACCCTAGCCGCCTCTTCCCAAATCCCCTCAAAACCCGGCTAAATCATGAAATTCTTTCACAATCTGCTTACCTTATTTACATTATTTGCACTATCTCATTATCATTCATACGCTCGTGGTATTACTTAGTACTTGCCCGATTTTGAAAAGTATTACCTCTCCGAATCAAGGGCAATCGTCCTCAACCTACAAGATTCAGACGAAAATCCGTCTGTATACATTCTCAACAAGGTCGCATGGGTCCGATTTACCGAGATTCTTGGCTAATTTTTTGACTACTCGTCAAACTAGGGTTTGTCCGATTTTTACCTATTCTGAATCGGAATAGGCTATGGTGCAATTTTCCTTTTCCTTGCTTGAGCTTGATTGATTTTCTTTCCTTATTTTGTGCTTAATTAACTGTCTTCTATGTTTATTCGTTCAACTTCTACCACTACATAAACCCCTTCCCCGTTCCCTTTTGAAGCAAAAAGGATTATTGCTGAATTACTGCATTATTCTCTCATTCTCACTCATTATACTCTGAAATTTGAGACCTTGGCCGGCTGAAAGCCAAGGCCATTTGAATTTGATTGTGTTCTTTCTCAGTGCGAGCACTACCCAGGGTTCATTCGAGACCCTTGGGAACTCTGACGCACTGGGATTTTGGGGATTCTGCTGCTCTTTGCTACTATTAATTGAATTACTTCTGGAAATTTCTCTTCTCATTTGCTTGTTCATTAATTGGTAACTGGTAAGTTCCTTCGGCCTTTGCAGTTTCATTCTCTGTTCGTGTGTATATATCTATGTCATTGAGATTTTTGTGAATCAATATGCTACTATGTCATCTCTGTTTGCTACCTATTTTGCTCTGAAGTTATTCTCGTGGTTCTGTATTTTTCTAGGATCTGAACTAGCCTAAATTCTAACTCTGATTCTAGCTTTCTTAAGCATGTCTAGCCTGGTGTGTTTGTGTGTGTCTGAATTCTTGTGATAAATCAATTTATGCCTAGAATATGTTCTAATTCCTGTTAAATCATCTATGTATAACTTAATTCTCGATCATGTTGATTAGCCAAACATGCTTTCTTTCTGCTTAACATGTGCTCCCTGATTTGTTCAATCCAGTGCTCTTTAATATTTTCTAAAGACCTTTAGAATGAGATGTAATATCTAGCCCCTTCTCCTATACGTTATCAAGACCTAGTGTTTGCATATCCTGTTAATCTTGAGTTGATATATTTTCACCTATCATGAGTTATGATATTGTTTCTGAACTTTGGTATTATGACTAATGTTCAGCATGTTAAAGTTTTTCTCATTCTCAACTAAGTGGTTGCTCGATCATGAACTTGTTCTGTTATGTTGCTTTTCACTAATCCTTCATGTTAAAACTTTCATGTGGAGGCTATGCTCTATTTGTTCTTCTCTATGAATCTATTAGATTTTCATGTTTAATTCTTGTGTCTAAAGTTCTTTTAGGCTAATTCTGAATTATTTTACTTTTGAAACTCTTTTGGAATAGTTCACTATCCTATGATGGTCAATTCTATCACTTTAGCTTTGTTTCTGAAAAAACACAAGCATGAACCTCCCTTGTGAACTTGTCAGTGTTTCATGTGATCTTGTATATGTGCTTTGGTTAGAACTGTTGTTAGTTACAGGTTTAGGAGTTAAGTGTGAAAAATTATTTAATTAATTGCATGAGCGGTTTGTCACCTGTATGGTTAAATTTGACATCCATTTGGCTAAGTAAGTTATTCATTGGGCCTAGTGTTGGATCATATGTGTTGTTGGATCTGGGCCTTGGATTCAGGAAGATTCTATTGCCCTTGTGAGCGTGAGATTTAGGTTTGTTGGTTGGTGAGGCTACTGAAGGTTCAGAAATTCACTCGGTTATTTTATAGTGGGCATGTACTTTTCGATGGGGCCCGCAGTTGTTTTAGTCTATATTTTGTCATATTTGTGTTTGTTTTATTGAATTTTGGTCCTGTAACTTGTAATAATGAATAATTGGGGTGTTAGTGAAATTGGGGAACGGGTGCGCTTTATTCTTGCATAAAGGGTAGAGAACATGCCTATGGGGTCCATGTGTTTTATTTGCTATTTTGTTTGACTTTCTCTACTTCTGCACGCTAATAGTAATCATGTCTCTAGGAACCGCACATATCTCACTAATTTGACTAATACTCGCTACTTTAAACATGTTAGTCGTTACTATACTTGATTTCTATGTTATTACTATGCGTTTAGACAGCATGCCTATAGGATGTATAACATATGCTTTGTCGATTTAGAAACCATGCCTATAGGAAATCACACACTTCACTCAACTTGCCTAATGCATGTACATTATTCAAAAGCATAATTGTTTGACTAAATATTTTACCTGCTCTCATGTCTACTTCTATATGATTATTAGATAGCATGCCTATAGGGTTGTAATCATACATACCTTTGTTAATGCTCATCTAGATACCATGACTATAAGTTCTTAACTAATTAACTAATCGGTTGCTTCTATTTTTTTATTATACTACCGCCTAGATAGCATGCCTATAGGATAAGTATGATAAAATCGAGTTAAATACCAACCATTAGAAACCTTGCCTATAGGATATTGTTACTTGCCTAGAGAGCATGTCTATAGAATCAAACGTTAGTAATTCCAAATTTTCTAATAGCTCTCACTGCCCGTTGTGCAAACAACTTAGAAATCATGTATATAGGTTTTATAACACCTGTAATCTGCAAATTAGTTAATTTGGAACAGCAGCATTGTCTGTACGACTTGAAATCATAATCATATAGAAACCATGCCCATAGGACTTAACGACTCTAATACGCCTTAATCTGAAAATTGTCTACTATGTATCCTGGAACTTGTTTGTGTGCTTTGTCGTTATGTGTGGAGGCTAGCATGAGCCACTCTTTGCTATTATGTGCAGTCCTACTTGTTTTGAATGCGCGATTAGTTTTATCATTTTGAGCAACCTAGGTAAAGTCTAGAACTACCCAAATAGAGATCCAAAGCCTCCTCGACCACAAGTATGGGAGGGGTAGCGCACGCATATGGTACAGTTTAGAATTGAATTAGAGCTCCTTTAGGTAACGACTTCAATATAGTAATTGGGTAGCAGGAGATGATAGTTTGTGCCCGCTGAATAATATGAGCAACTCCCTACCTTAAAGGAGTTGCGAAGTATTATTTATGTTGCACGGGGTGATCCTTTAGGCTAAAAAACTTAGGAACCCCTTTTTCTTTATCTACTTATTATTTACACTTAGTCATCTAACATAGACCAATGTAGTTGTATCCTTGTAATCATTAAGGATTTGTACCAATTCTCATGTGTTATGATAAGATTCCTTGACTTCTATACTTCCCTTTGTTTATTTGATCACCTAGCCTAATAAAATAATCCACATAGTTTAAAATTCGATCGGGACCCACAGTTGTGAACCTCGAGGAGTGCCTAATACCTTCTCTTTGAGATAATTTGAACCCTTACCCGATCTTTGGTGACGCCGACTAGTTAAAATAGAGTTATTTACAAATAGGTGCCGTGACGCTCCTTAAAAATCATTAGGTGGCGACTCTTCTCTTTTAATTACGTTCCTTTAAAAGCATTGACACACGTTAAAGCTCGCTTTTACGAGAAACCGGGGCATGACAAGGACCGCATGCACATAAAAAATAGAAGAAAAAGCGAAAAGTGGATTAGAAGCTTAAAATTTCAATCCTTGTGAAAAGTGGCACTAACACGTCATGTGTTAGGCCTTGGAAAACAAGGGGATAACCCATTTTAAGCTTCTGGCGAGAAGAAACAAGGAACCATGCATTATTTTGGTTAAGATTCTGAAAAGTGCCACTAATGTGGCGTGTAGTATATCGCATTTGGCGGCGCTCTAGTGCAATATTTTGCGAGTTATTCCAGTTCGGCTCAGAGAGGGTATTTTGGTCCAGGTTCGCCCATACTCGATATAAATACACGGTAAACACATATTTGAATGGGGATTCGGCATAGGAGAGTTTTGGAGAGTTACCACGGCTTGAAGATACAAGATTTTATCACTTCTCTTACCAACAATCGGTGCAAAATGGGAGTTTGTATCGTAAAGTTGTCTTTGATGTTTTCTATGTCCTTAAACTTATTTATGATGATTTTCTCCATATCTATGGAGTAGTTCTTACATAGGGTTTTGACAGATATGGTATTTTGAGTGTTGTTTATAGATTTAACACTAGTTTAATTGTTTGATTACGTTTATGGAACTTTGAATTATTTGCAACTTTATTCACCGATTTATTTAATCGAAAGAGGAATATTTTTGTGATTATCTTTGCATTATTTGATTTGGTTTAATTTAGTAATTCTTCTAAGTAATCATGAGAGTTTTTTGAATTATGGATTAAACTAAGTTAGGAGAATATTCTGTCGTGACCCTTGTTTCTCGTATTGCTTATAATCCATTTTAGTTCAAATCTCACTCTCTGTGATCAAGTCTAATTAGTCATAATCTCAATTTAATAGTTAATTGCAGTTAGTAATCACTTCAAATCAAGTGTTGATCATCCTAAATAGTAGTAAACCATAAGTTAATTGAACATTGTTTAAATTCAATCCCTGTGGAGACGATAATTTCACTATACTATCTTTGGCTAGCGAGCAATAATTTCATGTTGTGTTTTGCGCTCGTCACCAACCTCTCCACCCTTCAGGCTGAATTGAAAAAGGACCATAATGAGGCCTCGAAAACAAAACAGGACTAAGCCCTTCTAGTTGAGAAGGTGAGAGTGTTTGAGATTGATAATGAGAGGCTAAACGCCAATGCTAACGCCTCAACTTCCCAGGTCCAAGAAAAGATAACTCTGATCGACCAGCTCAGGTTCGAGATGAACGGGGTCAAGGCTATAGATGATGAGATGAGAGGCAGAATGGGAACAACTCCGAGTGATGAAAGACAAGGCCAAAAAATGGTCTTGACTGAACGAGGAGCTACGGGCACAACTCGTCTTGGCCGTGGCAGAGCGTGACACTCTTGGTCAATAGTACACTATGCTAAAGTCAAAATTCGAAGTGGCTTCGAGTAAGATCTCGATCGTCCACGATATGCTGGCCCAGTATAAGGCCGATGTTGAGATAGCTGAAGCCCGAATTATAAAGAAGACCGGGTATGTGAGGTAGCTCTCTCGGAGGGAGGCTTTCGAGAAGATACAAGCCGGAGGGGTCGACGTAGCGGCCAAGATCGAAGAGGCCAAGAGGTTCGAAGCTGAGGCCAAAGTGAAGTACCAGCCCGAGGGGTCAGATAGCGAGTTGAGCTCTGGTGAAGATTAGGTAGGGAATGCCTTATCTTATGTTATTTTTGTTTTTCTATACTCGTACAATTTATACTTTGGGGCCGCTTCCCGTGCCTCTGTAAATATCTTTTGGTAAATATATGAAATTACCTTTCGGCTATACATTGTGTCCTTTAATTTTTCTGCATTTGCCTTTTGCTTAGGACTTAGAATATATAACTTGTGTCTCGAATTCGGTATGACTAATATATAATCATTGCCTTGGCATAAATTTTGCCATCGCTCAAATTGTTAGACTTACAAAGCCCGAATAAGGTCTGGGTAAAATAACGGCTCCGAGTGGCTTTGACTTCGGAGGATCTGACAAAAATGAAATGAAGTCTTAATTTCGGGTATTCGAATGATTCATCCAGACATAGTTAAACTGTACCGAATGCGGCTTTTTCCTTGGCTAGAATTCAAAACCAATTGATTCGATCAACCCAGACATAGTCTTTGTAGACTTAAAATGTGTAAGGACCTTACTTTTTATATTACGGACTCAGATGTCTCAGTCGTTTATACATTGGGGTCGAGGCTCCAATGGATCCGATTTGCCTGGTCTTATTGTCAGATGGAAGTCCCCGGTTTGGGGTGACCCGTAGGATTAGGGATCTTTAAATGATCGGGCACAGTCCCGTGGAATTTTACTCCCTTTGGGGTTTCATGCCCCCGGTTAAAGATGGCTCGTAGGCTTAGAAGGTTTTGAACCCAATATTTATTCTAAGTTAAATAAGGTTTTGAAGCCAATATTTATTCTAAGTGATATAACAATAACATTGCTCGTGTAAGCGTGAACCATTGAAGTATACAATGTGAATTTCTCATTTTATTACTGCGAATATAGTGTAAATAGTCGAAGATACAAAAACTATGTGCCATGGCAAGAATGAACTATCTTGGCACGATTCATTTGATCATTTGACCTTTACAATAAATCATATTATTCAATCCTTGGCTTGTAATGTCGAATAAAATTATCTTTGAAATTTTCGAACTCAGATCTTCGAATCTTTATTCGGGGTGTGGTAGTCCCCTAGTACTTGAGGCCGAAATTCGAGGGCTCAAGTACTATTAAAAATAAAGTAGCACGCTTCATGTTGCCTCATTAAAAACCTTGCCGTAAAACTCACTTCGAGAAAAAACCGGCCGAAGGGGAAAAGAGTGCAATACGTGCTTTCAGACCTAATTATGTGATTCTTGGTCATGACTTCAATTGAGTACGTGCACGGGTTAGTTTCGGAGGATAATAAATCTTAAAGAAAAGTGAATATTCATATCTTAGCAGTAGTATCGCATTAAGTGTGCCACGTTCCGGTTGTTTGCAATTGTCTACCACTTTCGGACTCAAGCTGGTATAAACCTTTTTTCGGTTATACCACTGACTCAGTATGGTCCTTCCCAATTCGGGCCTAATTTTCCGTCATTCGGGTTCTTGGTATGCAGTGTGAAGTTTTTCAAGACCAAGTCTCCGGCTCGGAAGTGTCGAAGGTTTGCCCTTCGTTTGTAATATCTTCCCATCTGATGCTTTTGTGCTACTAATCGGACCAGGGCGACTTCTCGTTGTTCTTCCGCTAAATCTAACTTTGTGGCCATGGCCTCGTCGTTTAATGCTTCCATAGTATATTGGAACCTCAAGCTCGGTTGCCCTACTTATATTGGAATCAGTGCCTCTGCACCGTAGACTAGAGAAAATGGTGTTTCGCCAGTGTTCGACCTCGAGGTTGTTCGATATGCCAACAGGACCTGAGGCAGAATTTCCTTCCAGTTTCGTTTTGAATCAGCCAATCTTTTCTTCAGGTTCTATAGTATGATCTTCTTTGTATACTCTTCTTGACCATTCGCGCTCGGGTGATAAGGAGTCGATAAAATCATTTTGATTTTGTAATCTTTGAAGAACTTATTGACCTTGTTGCTGATGAATTGTCTCTTGTTATCACATGTAATTTAGGTTGGTATCCCAAACCGGTAGATTATACGATCCCAGATGAAGTCGATAACCTCCTTTTCTCTAACTTTCTCAAACGCATGTGCTTCAACCCACTTGGAGAAGTAATCAGTCATAAGCAAATGTACTGAGCCTTACCGGGTGCCCATGGTAAAGGACCTACTACATCCATTCCAACTTCATGAACAGCCAAGGAGAAAGGACCGGATGGAGTAGCTCCCTCGGCTGAAGGATCATCAGGGCATGCCTCTGACATTCGTCACACTTTTGAACGAAGTCTTTTGCATCCTTCTCTATTTTGTTCCAATAATACTCGGCCCTGTTTAGTTTTCGGACTAACGATTCTGCTCCCGAATGTTTTCCGTAAGTCCCCTCGTGGACTTCCATCATCATGTAATTGGTCTCCCCGGGCCCCAAACACCTTTGCTAATGGTCCGAAAAATGATCTTCGATACATTTGTCCATCAACCAAGCAAAACCTTGCAGCTTTAGTTCGAAGGGCCCTCAATTATTTAGGATCTGATGGTAGTTTCCCCTTTTGAAGGTAGTCTCCAATCCCAAGTCAAACTTATTGAGTTTATCTCGGCATGACCGGACTTTATTATCGAGCTCATAATTGCACCACCATTGTTGAATTCTTTGGAGTTTACTGACGATCCTAAATTAGCCAATCCATCGGCCTCACTGTTCTGATCTCGTGGCACGTGTTGTAGCGTCCATTCTTTGAATCGATGTAACACTACTTGTAATTTGTCTACGTACCTCCGCATTCGGTCTTCTTTGACTTTGAATGTTCCATTTACCTGGTAAACACTGAGGAGGGAATCGCACTTGGCTTCGATAACCTCAGCCCCCAAGCTTTTAACCAGTTCTAGACCTGCAATCATAGCCTCATATTCGACTTCATTGTTAGTCAATTTCACAATTCTAATTGATTGCATTATTATGTTACCGCTGGAGGGTTTTAGTACGATGCCCGACCCGGACCCTTTCGCGTTGGAGGCACTGTTCATGAATAGGGTCAAAATTCTCGAGCTAGTCCCCGAGGCGAGTAATAATTCTTTATTGACCTCGGGGATCATGGCCGGTGTGAAATCGGCCACGAAGTCTGCCAATATATGGGACTTTATAGTTATCTGTGGTTTGTATTCAATATCGTACCTGCTTGTCTCCACGGCCCACTTTGCTAGCTGGCCTAGGAGTTCGGGTTTATGCATAATATTCCTTAACGGGTACGAGGTCACGACACATATGGGATGACATTGAAAATATTGTTTTAGTTTCCTAGATGCACTTAGCAAAACAAGCACCAATTTTTCTAGGTGTGGATATCTCGTATCGACATCATCTAGAGTCATACTAACATAATATATAGGAAATTGCGTACCTTCTTCTTCCCAAACCAGGACACCACTTACTGCTATCTCGAACACTGCCAAGTAAAGGTATAGTTGCTTATTTGCCTTCGGGGTGTATAACAAGGGATGGCTTGATAAGTATTGTTTGAGTTCCTCCAAAGCTTTTTGGCACTCTGGGGTCCAGATGAAGTCACTCTTTTTCTTTAGTAACGAGAAAAATTGGTGGCTTTTATCCGACCATCTAGAAATGAATTGGCCCAATACGGCTATTCGCCCGGTCAGTCTTTGCACTGCTATGATGTCGTTAACCACGGTGATATCTTCTATGGCCTATATCTTATCCGAGTTGATCTCTATTCCCCAATTAGATACCATGAAATCGATTGACTTGCCCGAGCCGAATATGAAGGCACACTTTTCTGGGTTCAACTTCATATTGTATTCTCTTAGCATGTCGAAGGTTTCCTGCAAATGCCTCAAATGGTCCTCTGCTCACAGGGACTTAACTAACATGTCATCAATATAAACCTCCATTGATTTCCCTATGTGTTCCTCGAACATCCGGTTAACTAGGCGTTGGTATGTGGCACTGATATTTTTTAAATCAAAGGGCATCACATTATAACAATAAGTGCCGAACTTAGTTATAAAAGAAGTTTTATCTTGGTCCTCCGGGTCCATCCGTATTCGGTTGTACCCGGAATAGGCATCGAGAAATCTCAACATCTCGTGCCCTGCCGTTACATCGATCATTTGGTCGATGTTAGGAAAAGGAAATAAGTTCTTTGGGCATGTCTTTTTCAAATCCTTATAATCTACATACATTCTAAATTTATTTCCCTTTTTAGGTATGACGACCACGTTAGCTAACCAATCCGGGTATTTGACTTCCCGAATAGAACCTATTTTTAAAAGTTTAGATACCTCGTCCTTGATAAATGTGTGTTTGACCTAGGACAATGGCCTTTTCTTCTGTTTAATCGGATGGAAGCTCGGATCCAAACTCAATCTGTGAGTTGTTATCTCCGATGGAATTCTTGTCATGTCTAAGTGGGACCGGGCAAAACAATCGGCATTAGCTTTAAGAAAATAAAAGAGTTTTTTCCTGAGCTTGGGGGTTAGCCCCGTGCCCAGGTATACCTTTCTATTCGGCAGATGCTCGAATAGTATGACTTGTTCCAATTCCTCGATTGTTCACTTGGTTGCGTCGGCATCATTAGGTGCCACGAAGGATCTCGGGACCCCGAAGTCATCTTCCTCATATGTTGGATATTCCTCCCTTTTTTTGGCTCGATCGGGGTCGAGACCTGTGATTGCTATTTGGTATTTTTCTCTTTGATCGATCCATTTTCCTTTGATGCCGTGATCGTGAGCATTGGGATCACCTCCTCAACGATGAACATCTACTTTACGGCCGGTTATTCCCTGTAAACCATTTTGATTCCACCTAGAGTTGGAAATTTCAACACTTAGTGCAAGGTCGATGGTACTGACCTCATGCAATGAACCCATGGTAGGGTTATTTCTTCCTTTGTTGTCTCGCATGCCATATTGAATCTGTTCAGCACCCTGACTGCTGGCACGTTCTGGTCCAACAACCCCAGTTGCTCCACGACTCTCCATCGGATGATGTTGGCCGAGCTACCTAGATCAATAAACACGCACTCAACTCAAGATTTATTAATAAGTACAGATATTACCAGTGCATTATTGTGAGGTTGAATGATGCCCTCGGAATCCTCATCACTAAATGATATGAATCCTTTCGGAACACAATCTCGAGTTCGTTTTTCTCTTGTGATGGAGACTTTGGTGCATTTTATCATCGGCCCTTGGGGAATGTATACTCCACCGATAATCATATTAATCACATATTGGAGTTTTTTCTGCTCGACCTTCTTGTTGGCGTCCCTGTTCCTGAAATATATTTTGGCCCGCTCACTTAGGAATTTCCAAAGGTGCCCATTATTGAACAAACAAGTCATTTCTTCCCTTAACTGCCAATAATCCTCGGTTCTGTGCCCGTGAGTACCGTGATACTTGCATATCAAATTGTGATCCATTTGTGCCAGATCGAACGAAAGCGGCCTCGGCCATTTGATCTCCTTGATGCGACCGATGGGTGACACTAATATGTTGCATCTACGTTGAAGCTATACTCCGATAGTCTTGGGCCATCCCTGACTCCGGATGATCTGTCGAGCCCGTTTCAGTTCACCAACCCTCGATTGCTTGGAACCTAATCATTTCTTCTGTCGTTCCTGGTCGAATTGTGACTGTGTCCATTTCCCCTTCTATCTGAGTTGTAAGGCTGGTATCGGTCTCAGGGCGTCCTCGACTCCTGATCCACCACTCTTTTAGACTTATCGTTCACTTTACCGGGATAAACCAACCCCGAGAGGGTCCCTAATTAGTCATCCTCGACCCAAATCTTTGACTGATACATGTTGTGGACATCAGCCAAGGTAACTGCTCGATATTCTGCTAGATTTTGCTTCAGTTGTTTAGACGCAACCGAACTTCGGGGGTTGAGCCCCTGTGTAAATACCTAAACGGCCCAATCGTCTGCAATCGGTGGCAGGTCCATTCGTTTCATTTCGAACCATGACACGAATTCCCTGAGCATCTCGTTGTCCCTCTATTTGACTTTGAACAAGTCCGATTTCCTTGTCTCAACTTTAATGGTTCCGGCGTGAGCTTTAACAAAGGCATCTGCAATCGTAGCAAACGAATCAATAGAGTTTTGAGATTTATGATACCATATCATCGCTCCCTTGGACAGAGTTTCCCCGAACTTCGTTAGCAACACTGACTCGATATTTTCATCCTCAAGATCGTTGCCTTTTATAGCGCATGTGTAGGAGGTCACATGCTCGTTTAGATCTGTTGTCCCATTGTATTTGGGAATATCGGGCATTCGAAACCTTTTTAGAATCGGCTTTGGTGCCACGCTCGGGGGAAAAGACTTTGAATTAACTTCTTAGAATCTGGTCCCTTCACTATCGGAGGTGCCCCCGGGATCTGAACGACCCTCGAGTTGTAAGTCTCCACTTTCTTATCGTTTGCCTCTATCTTCTTTTCGTCGGATTCTACCCGTTTTGTCTGTGCCCCGAGCATTTTCATTACCTCGGAAGTTTCCCCGAATCCAGAACCGTTGTGCTTTGTGACAATCCGTTCTTTCGTTCGGGTGTCTTCTCCAACCCGTTCGGGTTCAACTATGTTGTGTGTGTGATTTTGATTCTGCAGCTGTGCTATGGCAAATTGTTGGGCTTGCAACATCTCAAAAATCAAACGTAGGCTAACTCCATCGCCTTCCCCTTCGAGCGCTTCACGTACTGATGGCCGAGGTGCCTCGTGAATACTGTTATTAAGATTAATCGGTAGGTTAGTATTGTTAGCAGCTTGTGAGTTGGCATCCACCGGATCAGTGATTGGTACTCCATTAGGGTCGACGGGGGGTACGTTATTGCTTGGCACCCTGTTGTTATTTTCACCGTGGTGGCCTGATTCGACGTCAAAACTTAAGTTAGCAGATTGAGAGTCTGACATGTTGAATAGTCTTGAAATCAAACTTCAAAGAACAAGTGTAAAATAGTGTACGTTATCAAGATTTGTATTAAATTACCACTATTATCCTTAGCCCCACAGGGCGCCAAACTATTTACCCCTTAAAATGGATAATAAATAAATTTGTACGCGGTTTAAAGAATATGTGGTTTAATTTAACACAAATGATCAGAGAATAATAAATAGCTGGATTGAAATGAGATAAAACGATCAAACCAAAGTGACATAGTAATTAAGCCTTGTGTTTAGCTTAAATGCCAACGGCTGGTCTCGATTGAGCCCCCGAGATAGAGCTCGGATCCGAATAAACGAGTGAACAACTGAAAAATACATAAACGATTGTTGAGAGCCAAAGTAAATTTTATTGCCTTGTTATACGTGAAAAAAATGTCAAAAAATGAAGGGGCCCTCCTCTTTATATAATAGAGGAGATTTAACCCTAGTACAAGTTTAAATAAAGTAAAAATCTTTTCCTTCCTTCTCTCCCATAAAAATGAGATCCGCAGCCAGTAGCGAGCGTGATCCGCGCCGCAATACCCGCTGATGGCGGATATTTCGGCTCCTCGTTTGTCTCCTTTATCCGCCTTTCCTTAACCCTTGATTCTTCATCTCACTCGAGCCTGATTTTCTCCGGGTTCGGCCATACTCGAGACCCGTTATATCATTCGTCAGTTCCTGGTTCCGATCTGTAGGTATCTTCGGTCTCACTCGAGCTAGTAACAAGTAACGTTGTTCCTCGTTTCACAACGGAAAATCGACGATAACTTTATACTCGATTTTACCCGTATACAACTGCATCAAGTGGATAATACCGGTTTAAGTTAGCTAATAGTGTAAAAAAATTATACACTAACTTTACATGTAACCTAAGTCTATTATAAATAAATTTATAAAAGAGTGACTATAGCAGTAGGGGTAGTAGGTTTTGGTTATCTTACAAGGATGGTAAAAGGTGTCAAATTTTAGAGAACATCGCATGTTGTGATTGGTTTTTGAGATTAATCTTGATATATTAACCCTGTTTCCACTAGATGGTCAAAGTTGATTAATTAATGTACTCATACGGTTTCAACTCAACCATCCTATAAAGTCATGACAATCCTTCAAAATGGCTTATTTCTTATTCGGTTCAAGTTTTCTTAAGCGAGAACGATAAGACTAATTGCGGTTAAGATAGTTTATACCATTCCTATTCCTATAAGGTTAACAAGGATTAAAGTAAACCTAGAATTAGTAACTAGTAAGAGGATAAGGACGAGGGGGGGGGGGGGGGGGGTTTATGCGTAGGAGATTCCTATTCACCTAGTAATTAGAGTTGATTGTGTCCTTGTATTAAGGGTAGTTTAATAAATTAAAATAAATAATGGAATTCAAAAGGTTGATTTTTGAAAAAGTTGCTCATGGCGTGTGAAGGATTCCCTTTCATATGCTTTTGACGAGTCTTATCGTATTTTAATATTAATAATATTGTGTTCACATTGCTTAAACTAATTGGTGCCATGTTTATCCCGACAAAGCAAGGTCCTGTTTCCCATCTTCCGACTTAGTATTATATTTGCTTAACACCTAATACCGATTGGATTTAAGCACATTATCTCTGGCTAATCAGAATAGTTCCTTGATTATGGTCTTTATCAACATTTGTTTATTGTTTTCATTAGTACTACATTGATCTCAAAGTTAGCTTTGTTATGTGTCATGGCCTTCATCTTAATTGGCCAATTTGTATTTTCCTCCACTTTAGTTTGAAAGAGAAATTGTATGCTTTTGTGGTCCTAATTTATAAGTAGCATATAGTAACATGCCTTAATTAAATTTGCAGTTTTTTTATTCCAGCTTCCTTAGTCCGCACATTTGCACATTCAACCATTTACTCAAATTATATTTCGTGCTATACGTTTTACAGGGTTCCACAAAAAAGAACTATATTTCTTTTGAAATATTGGTTTTCCTTGCACATATATCTCAAATTGAACAAAAAAGTTACTGTCGAGTTACAAACTGAAATACTTTGAATTTCGATAAAAAAACTTGAATACAACCTTCCATGTTTTCTTGCTTTATTCTAATATTGATTTATGATGCCATACAATTTAACGATACTGTGAAACCTATAACGGAGGGCGGACAGGCGAGGAAGGGGTCAAGCAAGACTGACAGACTTCTAGGCTTACAAGTTTCTGAAGAAGATGTGTACATGTGGCACCTTAGGTGAATCACACATCGGAATGAGAGAGAAAGCGAAGAGTTTTATAAGGCATAACACAAGTTTACATTAGGCGCGCTTTTGAGGCTTGATGTGGCATAACTCAAAAGTCCAGGTTTAGGCCCAAAGCGGACAATACGTACCATGAACTTGGATCGTGATAGATACTGAAACGGTTTCTGCTAGAGCTTCCAATTCCGAATTTACCGCAAGCGTTCATATAAACTTTTAACAAGCAATAACCCAAGAATCATTTGTAACTAGAGGCGGATCCAGTGTGAGAGTTACGGGTTCAATTGAACTCATAACTTTCGACGCAGAGTAAAAATTTATATGTAAAAATTCATTAAAATTACAAAAATAATATATTTAAACTCATAACTTTAAATATATAATGGGTTCAATATTAAAAATCTTAAAAACTGAACCCATGAAATTTAAATCTCGCATCCGCCTCTGTTTGTAACAACTTGCATAAGTAATTCATGAGAACTTCTTTTCTTTTGGCAGCGTGGGGTGTAGCCTTGTAGGTATCTCTGTGACAAATGTATTTGCAAACATAGGATAATCTTTGTGCAAGTTGCATAATTATTAGGAAACGACCTAGACAAGCTAGTCCTATACTATATTTCTATATGTCAACTATTTCTAAAAAGCAGCATGGTAGGGATCTGTGTGTCTTTAGATTCGTGAAAGATATATACATGATCACTGTTTAGATATAGGTCTCTCCTAGTGATAATCAATTTTGTTTTTGTGTTGTAATTTGGGACCCCCACTCTCCTTCCATGTTTCCCTCCACCCTTACACTTCGAACATATGTTAATTAATCCCTTCACTATTTGATTTTCTATCTTTTTGACTCTTTCGATCTCCTCTAAATTTGAGCTCGTTTTGCTTCATTCTGCAAATCCTTGTTCGCGCATGGATTGGAATAGTCTATTCTTGTAATTTAACTACGCCCATAGAATTTGACAATCCCTAATTTGCGCCTTAATTTGAGCCATACTATAGTTAGGTTATGACTTTTGAGTGCCCTAAGCTCCATTAGCTTATGTTAATGGCGTCATATTACACGTGCTGATGAGCCACTAACTCGATTAAAGGCTTAATCTAGAACAATCTTTTATTTTCGCTAATGAACCTAGCACATATTTTACCTATTGATAAAGTAGCAGAAAAAAGATTTGTACATAGTCAAATTCCTAAAGGGAAATCCATAAAGAAGGGAGGCTTTGCTTTGCCATTGGAAGGCAAGTTCTATAGTTTATTACTCTACTTTCATTGGAGATAAAGAAAAGAGAAATAGGAAAAGTTCCACGCACCACCAAAGCCACCTAAACAAAATATAAAGAAAGATTACTCGCTACATTTAAAAGCAAGAACATACAAGAAACAGCTAATTGGGTTTTGTGTACGCTTGATCAGAGAATCTATGCTTAAACAAATGGCTGCAATCCATTAAAGTAGTAGATAATTTGAGAGTAAATCAGACTTAGAACATCCTAGATGGTTAAGAAATGGGTTACGTGTCCTTTCAAATCTTGCAGTCTTCTTTTGAGAAAATTTGCTAGCTAACTTTGAGCACATGGTCACCCACTTACTAATTCAGTATCTATTGAGCCTTCATAAACAATATTGACCATATCTTTATAAATAATTTGTAACACGTATCGATCTATGACCATGGCCTTGTCTATAACATTGTATATTTTAGTTGCAGATTTATCAGATTAAAAGGAATTGTACACGAGTCCCTCAGGGTGTCCTAGATCCGACGACAATGGTGCGTGGAAACTACTGCATCTTCTTCTAATAATGGTTTTGTGGTCCTTTTAATTGCTCGTCGGGTGGCACTGAGATTTGAATTTAGAATATCTCACCTCATCTAAAACTTTAAGATGTTAGAAGAATTATCATTTTAATTAGTTAATCAAACTATGTCTCAACGTGTGTTGCATACATAAATAAAAACTATTTCTCTTTAACAATTATGCAATTTAAGATGGTAGTAGAGCAGCCAAAAGTATTGGGTTCAGGTCGGTATATCCTCAAAATCGGATAACAATTAAATTTGTAAGTGATTTTAAGGATACGTGATTTAACTTGATACAAAACGACAAATTAGATTGCAATTGAAATAAGTAATGGAAAAGTGAATACAAACCACTTAAGTTGAACAGTCTTAGCCTTAGAAGATTAGCCACCCTCGAGCCAAAAATGCTTTAATTGATGTTAGAACAGAACAACAGGAGAATAATAATATATTACTTTTGGATGCATGTTACAATGTGTTCAATGAATTATCAGACCCCCTTTATATAGTAGATGAGCCCTACTTTAGATAAAATTCTATAAAAGATAAAAAATCTCTTGATTTGCTCATTGCCGGTTTCTTATTGATACGTGCCGAGATTCTCGCCGCAATATCCGACCGGTCACGGATATTTCAGTCTTCTGTTAGTTATCTCAACAATGTCTCTCCGAGCTTGTTCGAGGCTAAGGTCGACACCGGACTCACCGCTAGTCAAAGGCAGGCGTTCCGACCTCGGGTCCTAACTCGGTGGGACTCGAGGTCGATCTTCATTCCTTGGCCGCCACGTTCCAAAACCTAATCTACCAAGTCGTAGGCAAGCTTGATTTCGACTGTATACAGATAGTTCCCTCATTTTTCGGAGAGTAGATGATGAGAAGCGACATGAACTTCCTATCTTGTCTTCGGTATTTTGTGACAAAAACGACAAAACAATCAAAACGTCTCGTCAGTCAAGTCTTAATGGCATTAAATGCTCGTCAGTTGCTGGTCGGTCATTCCCAGATGTGAACAGTCGATGGAAAGCTATAAATACCCATTCATTAGCTCATTCAAACTTTACTTTCAAACCTTCTGACCTCGTGCCTTTAGAAATTTCAACACTTCCAAGTATTAAATTTCAGGCTATTCTGAAATCATTTTATAAGAACTTCAGCTCTGTTTTTATCCCAAACCATCAAGCTTAATCTTTTAACTCCCTCTCTTTTCTTCATTTATCAAAGAATGGCGAAGATTTTAAAATTTGTTCCCCAAAAAGAAACTCTTTCTGCCTCGCGATCGGCTTTTGAGGAAAACGTTTTGTATGTTGCTACCGAAGAACCGGTACCGGAACCTCCTCTAAAAATGTTCATCCCCAGGGGTTGCCCGACCGGTGCTGATTTCAAGATCGAGAAACCCTCCTCGGTACCGGGTCGGTGTGAGCCGGTCTCGCGATATATTTGCTCGATCACCAAGGACGCCCTCTTCGAGGTCAAGAAAGATTACGACTGGGCTAATAAGCATGTAGCGGTCCCCGCGTGGAGGGATTTTTAAGTGCTTACACTTATCCCTTCACGCTGGGTCCCTTGGACCCGATCATTATTGCCTTCTGTAAGAGGTACGAGGTGATCCTTGGTCAAATTTACCCTTCTTTTTGGAGGATAGTAATTCTCCTCCGTTTTTTCGTAAGCAAGATCGAGGGGTATCCCTTCACCCTCGACCATCTCATGCACTTATATAGTCCCCGGCTTTATCGAGGGGGACTAATCAAGCTTGCCCGTCGGGCCAGTAAGGCCCCGTTCTCGAGCATCGACAAAGATCGGGATTGAGGCTGGTTAGGTTGCTTTGTCCGAGTGAAGACTTCGGATTTGATCCCAGCCAAGCATATGCCATTTCCTAAGAAGTGGAACATGACACGTAAGTATAATCTTGCTTTCAAGATTTTGTTCATCGCTCTTTCTTTTCCTCCCTTCTCATCGATGTTTTGTGGTGATGCAGATGTTGCTTGGATGCCGGATGTAGTTCCTCGACTTAAGGAATGGGTCAAGAGCATCGCAACACAAAGGCTCTATTTCGAGCATTCGTGGCGCAATTGTTTGAAGGGCCGATGGGAGGCCCGTTCCCATGGTGAGATTTTTCTTAAGTGGCATTTGATTTCCCTTCTGCGTTGTTTGAGTTCTTACTCGTATTATTTCTTTTGGAAGGTTTATCAAAAGATGTCACAATGAGGCCTCCATCCGGTGATGACGATATCCTTATCGAACCATCTGCTCTGAGGCAGGATAAAGAGAAGAAAAGAAAAAAGGCTCCGAGTTCTCCTAGCTCTGAGACGAAGAAGCCAAGGAAATGATTGGCGCGTAAACCCAAGGAAAGCACCAGTGCTCGAGCACTGTCTCCGGACTCACTCTATCGATTGATAGATGAGTCCGAGGGGGAAGGAGAAGCCTTCGATATGGTGGCCAGCGTACCTCCGCAACTCGAAGGGCAAGGGGCCTCTGAACCGTAGAGAGGCGAGGCCGATCTTTATCAAGTCGGGGAGGCCAAGGAAGAGGCAGGAAATGAAGCTTCCCGGGATGTGGTCAAGCCCCACAGGAAGAACTTGGCCCGATAGATATTGCCGAGTCACCCTCGTTCACAGAGTCGATGTTCAACGAGGCCCAAGGTGCAAATGAACACCCGATTGAGAGGGTGCGGTTTTTTCAACGGCGTGGATTCGGCGGCCATAGAGGACGCCAGCGGTTTTGGCAATTTAGAGATACCGAGGAAGAGCTCTCCTTCTGAAGCAAGCGGACCTTCCTCTAGCCCAAAATTGGTCGATTGATTCCGTGCCCCAAGTGCTAATCCCGAGTGGAAGCGATCCATTATTATCTCCCTTCTGGAGGATGCTCGAGTCCTCTCTGCCCCCGTAGGGGTGGCCTGTTATCTTCGGTGTCTGGTGACCGATGATGATCAAGCCAAGATGAACGAGGTAGATGCACCTTGCCTATTCAACGAAGCACAACAAGCGCTGAATCGGGTAACTTCATGTTTTCCTAAATGATTGTTTGATTTACCCTTAGATTATTTCGTAGATAACTTATTGTTTCTCTTCATGATTGTTGGCCTCGGTGCTTCATCACAAAACTTTTTTAAGGTACCGGGATGATTTGAAACAACTCTAAGATGAAGTTTGAGAGCTTACTAAGAAGAGAGACACCTTTAAGCTTCTTAGCGAGCAGTTCGAGGGGGAGGTTAAGAACCTTCGTGCCGTGCTGGAAGTTGCTCGGAAGGAACATGCTGATTTGGTCGAGCAGGTAAAAGTTTTTTAGGTTAGTGATGATGAATTTTATTCAGTGACTGATGGTCCAATTCCGCAGGTCCAGCAAAAACTCGGTCGGATTAACCAGCTCTGGGCTGAAATGGATATAGTCAAAACTGAGACTGATGAATGGAGAGGCAGAATGGATCGTCTGGACTCGGAAAAAGAGAGGGCCGAGGGGGAAACTTCGGCTGAAATCCAGCTTAGAGCGGCAAAGCAGAGGGCTTAGGTTTGGTTGTCTCGGATCGAGAAAGTTTGGCCAAGGAGCTTAAAACGGCCAAGTCAAAGGCCGTTGTGGTCAAAGCTGAAGTTGATGAAATGGTGGCCCAGTACAAAGTCGATGCCGAGGCGGCTCAGGACCTTGGAAAAACATAGTTGAGCATATAAAGTGGCAATCCTGAAGGGAGGCCCTCGAGGAAGTTCACGCTCGGGGTTTTGATTTATCGGCTGAGATCGAGAATTCCAAGGTGCTCGAAGTCGAGGCCAGGAAGCTGGCCTATCCCAAGGAGTACAATTCCGAGTACAAGCAGGTCCGAGGGTGGAGAAGACCCCGGGAATCCTGGTGATGAGTTGGGCTCCGGTCAATATCATGCTGCTTAAGTGCCTCTGTCTGATTTTGTTTCTTTTCTTTTTGTATTTAGTACTTTTTGTCAAGGCCGTTTGGCCATTGTAAAGATTATACTTCATAAATACAAATTTTCTTTTTCTCTTTGATAATTCTCAAGTTTTTCCTTTGCCTTTCTTTTTATATTTTGCAGAGATTGAAATGCCTTAGCATTAAATAGCCATGTTCATAGTTTCGAACAGGTTTTGCCTTTGATTTCATTTTTTTCTATGGCATCGTGGGAATCCGGTATGACCGAAAATTTTACCCAAAGTACTTATAATTCCTTAGATTTATAATTTGCCAATGGTACTTTTTGTAACGGGTTTCGGACATCTCCGAGCCATTTTAATATAGTCGTAGCTTTTTAGTTCGAGTGTTGCCCAATGGGTTTGTCACCTCGAGTTATCCGGACCTGCCTTAGATAACGATCCTCAAACGGGGTTAGCCGTAGCTTTATGGAGTTCGGACAATGCCAAATAAGCTTTGTGCCCTCGAGTTTCGATATCCCGGAATGGTCGTAGCCTTTTAATTCGGGGAACGCCAAATAAGCTTTATGCCCTCGGGTTTCGATATCTCGGAATAGCCGTAGCCTTTTAATTCGGGCAACGCCAAATAGGCTTTGTGCCTCGGACTTCAACAATCCGAGCCGTCCGAGTTTGTTTTCGAACGGCAGCCTCCGATTGGGAATGATCGTTTGAACCCGAATAAAGGCGGCCCCTGGTCTCGATACTTTTAGGGGATCGAATGTAAGAAATTCCTTAAAAGAAAAAAGAGAAATTCTTAAAGGACAAGATATTTATCCGCTAGGTAGAAACTTTTATTCTTGTGCGTGATAGTTACACATGTGTACAAGTTTTGTGCCAGGGCTCGAGTAGTCTATGAGGGCACGGTTCATGTGACCGTTTGGCCCTTACAGTAAATCCTATCGATGTCGTGACCGTTCAATCATAAAGTTTCCTTCCTTGATAAAGTCGTTAACCGAGGGTGATCCCCCCAGTGTTCGGGGCCTATCGAAGAGAGGCCTCGAATATTGTTGTGTTCTTTGATATCGTTTTGTAACCGGCCTTCAATTCTAAGTTAGCATGATTTACTTGTTGCCTCGTTAAAAACCTTGCTGAAAAATCCATTTTGGACAAAACCGGTTCAAGGGAAAAAGAGTGCAATGCGTGCTTTCAGGCCTAAAGGTTGTATCATTCTTTGATGATTCCCTGCAAGTGTTAGTTCGGAATGTAAATAAAAAAAATAAAAAAAATGGGATCGTACCTTAGCAATAGTATCGATTTAAATGAGCTATGTTCCAGTTGTTCGGTAGTTGCTCACTGTTCATCGTTCCGAGTTTGTACGATCCTTTACCGGTGATCTCGATAATTTGATAAGGGCCTTCCGAGTTCGGCCCCAACTTCCCTTCGTTCGGGTTTCGGGTGTTTATTGTAACCTTCCTTAGTACCAAGTCTCCGATATTGAAGAGTCGAAGGTTGGTCCTTCGATGGTAATATCTCTCGATATGTTGCTTTTGGGTGGCCAACCGGACAAGGGTTGTTTCGCGCCTTTCATTCAATAAATCTAGGCTCGTGTTCATAGCTTCGTCGTTTGATTCCTTTGTTGCATATCAGAACTTGAGACTTGGCTCTCCGACTTCGACCGGTATTAGAGCTTCGGCACCGTAGATTAGTGAGAATGGGGTAGCCCCGGTACTGGACTTCAAAGTAGTTCGGTATGCCCATAAGACTTCGGGCAGGATTTCCTTCCACCTTCCTTTGGCGTCGATTAACCTCTTTCTGAGGTTTGGAGTATGATTTTGTTGGTCGATTTTGCTTGCCCGTTCCCACTAGGGTGGTAGGTGTTGCTAAGATCCTTTTGATCTTATGATCTTCGAGAAACTTTCTTACCTTGCTGCCGATGAATTATTTCCCGTTGTCGCACACGATCTCGGCCGGCATTCTGAATCGGCATATGATATGATCCCAAATGAGGTCGATGACTTCTTTCTCCCTGACCTTTTCATATGCCTAGGCTTCCACCCACTTAGCAAAATAGTCAATCATAAACAATATAAATTGAGCCTTACCAAGTGCCCATGGAAGGGGGGCGACAATATTCATTCCCCACTTCATGAACGGCCATGGTGACAAGACCGAATGCAGTAGTTCCCCGGGCTGATGAATCATCGGAGCGTGTCTTTGATATTCATCACATTTTCGTACGAACTCTTTTGCGTCCTTTTCCATATCGATCCAGTAATAGCCGACTCTGATAACTTTTCAAACCAGTGACTCGACGCTTGAATGATTTCCCCAGGTGCCTTCGTGGATTGCCCTCAAAACGTATTCTGTGTCCCCTAGTCCTAGACATATTGCGAGTGGGCCATCAAATGCCCTTCTGAATAGGGTTCCATCTTTGGATAAGCTAAACCGGGCTACCTTTGTACGTAGGGGCCTCGATTCCTTTGGATCTGACGGCAATTTTACGGTCTTCAGGTATTCTATAAATTTATTTCCATGCTAGGCTCGTTGAGTTAATCTCGGCATGGCCTTCCTTCACTACCGATCTCATAAGTTGTACGATTGACCCCGAGTTGAATTCGTCGTCCTTAACCGATGACCCTAGGTTAGCGAGGGCATCGGCCGCACTATTTTGATCCCGAGGTACGTGTTGCAAAGTCCATTCTTTGAATCGATGTAATGTTACATGCAATTTATCGAGGTACCTTTGCATTCGTTCTTCTCTGACCTCAAACGTCCCATTAACTTGGTTTACCACAATGAGGGATTCGCACTTAGCTTCAATTATCTCTGCCCCTAAGCTTTTGGCTAGTTCGAGATGTGCAATTATAGCCTAATATTCGGCCTCATTGTTAGTCAATTTCACAGTCCTAATAGATTGTCTAACTACATTGTATGTTGGTGGCTTCAATACGATGCCAAGTCCGGATCCTTTTGGGTTCGAGACGTCGTCCGTAAAGAAGGTCCAGGTCCCCGAGGAGGTAGGGGTGTTCAAAACCGAACCGAAATCGAAAACCGAACCGAAATCGAAGCTTAATGGCTTATTGGTATCGGGTTAACGGTTTAACGGACGGGGAACAGATTGAAGTTTTTTTATTAACGGCTTATCGGTTTGGGGGCAGATTATTTAATTTTCTTAATGGATAATCCGTTAACCCGTTATGAATATATATATATATTAAATATCAAAAACCTTCCACTTCTTCCAGTACTTTATCTCTAAGTTCTAACGCCTAATTCCTAAATAATCAGAACCCTAATTCCTAAACTTCAACCAGCAGCCACCATCAGAATTATGGTTCTCTTTATTCGATCATAATTCAACTAGCTTCAGTAGAAATTCAACAGCACTCCAACAGCCACCCGCAGTACTCTATCTCGTCGACTTTCAGGCTTCCAGCACTCTATCTTAGTGCCCTAGTATGAAGAGCAAGCTCATATTTTTGCTTTTTAAAATTGTAAATATGGATCCATCATAGCCTTTGTGTTAATTATTAATATATTGTTAATGAACAAGAAACAAAGGGAAGGACCGCACGTTTATTGTAATTTTGCTTCGTTTGTGCTATGAATAAATTAATAAAAGCTTAGATACCATTATATTTAACGAGCTAAACTACTGAAATTGTTCCTTTGCATCTAAACCCAGGCAATCACATAGTTGTCTCAATGAAATTTGATATCCTTGTATGATCCATGTTATAGCTAGCAAGAGTTACAGTGACATATCCATTAGAACTACCTTTTCCTTAATCATCATATCATAGTCTGCTTTGGGATGTAATGTAGACTACAATGTGTTCTGCTTTTTTCACTCTACACCACATGACACACTACATCATTCTTATGTAGGCGTTAACAGATATGTATGTCTGGACTCAATGTGTAATTTTCTATTCTGAATTTGTATGCTAGGCGGTCAACAAACAATTAATGCACGCAATATAGATTGAATTAGGCCGATAAACCGCCCGATAACCGCCCGATAAGAGCTAAACCGATACCAATACGCCCGATATATTATCGGGTGGCCAGCAAATTAATACATTTAAAAGCCGATAACCGTTAAGCCAAACCGTTAAGAATAATTAACCGCCCAATCCGCCCGATAAGCAGCCCTATGAGGAGGTCCCTAAGTTGATTAATAACTCTCTTTCAACCTCGGGTATTAGGGCCGGCGTAAAGTCGGCTACAAAGTCCGCCAAAATTTGAGACTTAATGGCAGTCCGGGATCGATATTCAATATCGTACTCACTGATTTCCACGACCCATTTGGCCAACCGGACCGAGAGCTCCGGCTTATGCATAATGTTTCTCAACGGGTAAGTAGTTACGACACATATGGGATGACATTGAAAGTATGGTTTTCGTTTCCTAGAGGCGCTTAGCAAAGCGAACACCAGTTTTTCTAGGTGAGGATACCTAGTTTCGCCCTCACCTAGGGCCCTGCTAACATAGTAAACTGGAAATTGCGTACCTTGCTCTTCCTAGACCAGGACTCCACTTATCGCTATCTCTGATACTGCCGAGTACAAGAATAGTTGTTCGTCTGTCTTCAGCGTGTGAAGAAGCGGCGGGCTCGATAGATATATCTTGAATTCCTCCAGGACCTGTTGGCACTCTGGGGTCCATGAGAAGTTATTATTTTTGTTCAATAGTGTGAAAAAAGGGTGGCTCTTATCGGATGACCTCGAAATGAATCGCCCCAGGGAGGCTATGCGCCCGGTTAATCTTTGCAGGCCTTCACATTGTCCACAACTGTGATGTCTTCGATGGCTTTGATTTTGTCGAGGTTGATCTCGATTCCTCGGTTAGATACCATAAACCCGAGGAATTTACCTGATCCAACTCCAAACGCGCATTTCTCCGGGTTCAGCTTCATATTGTATTTCTTTAATATGCTGAAGGTTTCCTGGAAATGTTTTAAATGGTCCTCTGCTCGCAGGGACTTAACCAATATTTCGTCAATGTAAACCTCCATTGATTTTCCTATTTGTTCCTTGAACATCCTATTTACTAGGCGTTGGTAAGTGGCGTCGATGCTCTTTATACCGAATGGCATCATGTTATAGTAGTATGTGTCCTATTTAGTGATGAAGGAGGTTTTTTCCTCACCACTCGGGTTCATCCTATTTGGTTGTACCCGGAGTAGGCATATAGAAAACTGAGGATCTCGTGGCCGGCCGTGGCATCGATCATTCGATCGATGTTGGGCAAAGGGAAAGAATCCTTGGGGCATGCCTTATTCAAATCCTTATAGTTTACACACATTCTTAATTTGTTCCATTTTTAGGGACTACTACTACATTTTCTAACCAATCCGGGTATTTAACCTCCCGAATGGACCCTATTTTAAGGAGTTTAGATACCTCGTCCTTGATGAAAGCCTGTTTGACCTCGGACTGGGGTCTTCTCTTCTGCTTTCCCGGATGGAACTTCGGGTCTAGGCTCACCTTGTGAGTGGTTATATCCGGTGGGATACCTGTCATATCAAGGTGGGACCAAGCGAAATAATCTATGTTAGCTATAAGAAACTAAATGAGTTTTTTCCTGAGCTCGGGATTTAGCCCTGTGCCTAGGTATACCTGTCGATCGGGTAGATGCTCAACCAATATGACCTGTTCCAGCTCCTCGACCGTCGATTTAGTAGTATCGGAATCATCGGGGGGCTATAAATGACCTAGGTACCCCGTAATCACCGTCTTCATCAGTCCCATATTTTCCCGATTGGGTCGGAGCTAGTGTCGGTATTGCTATTTAGTTTCTGGATTTATGACCGAACTCGACCCCTTTGTCATTGTAAGTGCGGATATCGGAATCGCTTCTTCGATAGCAAACATCTCCTTTGTGGCTGGCTGTTCTCCGTAGACCGTTTTAATTCCATCTGGTGTTGGGAATTTTAACACTTGGTGCAGAGTTGAGGGTACTGCCCTCATATTGTGGATCCATGGCCTTCTGAACAAAGCATTGTACCTCATGTCTCCTTCGATTACATAAAACATAGCTTCGTGTATGGTCCCAGCGGTGTTCACCGGTAATATTATCCCACCCTCAATGGTTTCACATGCCATGTTGAATCCGTTTAGAACTCGGACTGCAGGCACTATTTGGTCGTGTATACCGAGCTGCTCCACGACCCTCGATTGGATGATGTTGGCCGAGCTACTTGGATCATTTAACACATGTTTAACTTGAATTTTATTTACGAGTACAGATATTACCAGTGCATCATTGTGGGACTGCACAATCCCTTCCACGTCCTCGTCATTGAAAGATAAAGTTCCTTCTTGTATGTAATCTCTAGTTCGTTTCTCCCTAGTGATGGATACTTTGGTGAGTTTCAACATCGGCCCCTAAGGGATATCGACCCCACCGATGATCTTGTTAATAACGTGTTTAGGTTCTTCTTGTTCTGCCTGTTTGTTAGAATCCTTGTTCCTGAAATGATTCTCAGCTCGGTCGCTTAGGAATTCTCAAAGATGCCCGTTATTAAATAGTCGGGCTACTTCCTCCCTCAACTGTCGGCAATCCTCCGTTCTGTGGCCGTGAGTGCCATGAGATTTGCACATCTGGTTAGGATCCCTTTAGGTTGGATCGGATTGTAGAGGTCGAGGCCATTTGGTATCTTTGATGCGCCCAATAGGTGATACAATGGCGGCAACATCGACATTAAAGTTGTACTCCGATAGCCTCGATACTTCTTTAGGCCTGATAGACCTGTCGAAGCTATTTTTGCTTATGAGTCCCCAGTTGCTCTGACCTCGGTCACTTCTCCTTTCGTTTCTCATGGAGTTCCACCCGAACCCAGTGCTTCTTTGGTCTCCGTTATATGGCTGATATCGATCCCTGTTTGGTCTCGGTTCACGATCGATGTCTCTTTTGACTCTGTCGATGGCTCTAATCGGATAAACAGACCCCGAAGGGGCCTCGAGTTAATCATCTTCCACTATGATCTTCGATTGATACCGGTTATGCACGTCGGCCCAAGTAACGGCTGGATATTCTATCAGGTTTTGTTTCAACTGTTGTGAAGCCACCGAGCTTCGAACATTGAGCCCTTAGGTGAAAGCCTGAACATCCCAATAAGCAGCAACCGGTGGCAGATCCATTCATTCCATTTGAAATAGGGAAACGAACTCTCTGAGCATCTCGTTATCCTTCTGTTTTACTTTGTAAAGGTCCGATTTCCTAGTCTCGACCTTGATGGCCTCGGCGTGTGCTTTCATGGAAGAATTAGCAAGCATAGCAAATGAATCAAAAGAATAAGGCTTCAGAGCCGTACTCAGAGGAAAAGGTTTTTGCACGAACTTCTTAGAATCTAGGCCTTTTAATATTGGCGGTGCTCTTGGGATTTGGTCTACCCTAGAATTATAGGTTTCCACCTTTTTGTCATTAGCTTCGATTTTCTTCTTCCTTGATTCTATCTATTTTTTTAGCTTTTCGAGCATCTTTATGATCTCGGGATTAGCCCCCATTTCATGTTCATTTGACCTTTCTGTGACCGGTTCATCCCTGCGGGTGACTTCCCGGGGTGGATTGGGTTCCACCCTACCCTGGATTGGGTTCAACCCTGCTCGGTGCACGGCTTTGGTTTTGTAACTGAGCTATCGCCGCCTGTTGAGCCTACAATATTTTGAAAATCACCCGCAAATTGATACCGTCTCCTCCAATGTTTTGTGTGTTTTGAGTTGCCGATCGAGCTCCACCATGGACGCTATTTTCGGGGTCGGTATGCAAGTTTGCGTCGATAGCCACATGTGAATTAGTGTCAATCGGATCTGCGATCGAATTCCGATGGGATCAACGGGCGGTACTACGTCATCGGGTGCTATGTTGTTATTTTCACCGTGATGACTGGACTCGTTGTCAACATGTAGGGGTGCTGATTGAGAGCTTGACATTTCGAATTTTAACCTGAAATTAGAGACACTTCAAAGAACAAGTATAAATTAGTGTGTGTTGGAGGTTTGTATCAAATAATCACTATTAGCCTTAGCCCCACGGTGGGCGTCAAACTATTTACCCTCAAAATCGGATAACAATTTGTAAGTGATTTTAAGGAAACATGATTTAACTTGATACAAAACGACAAATTAGATTGCAATTGAAATAAGTAATGGAAAAGTGAATGCAAACCACTTAAGTTGAACAGTCTTAACCTTGGAAGGTTAGCCACCCTCGAGCAAAAAATGCTTTAATTGATGTCAGAACAGAACAACAAGAGAATAATAAGAACTTCAAGAGAATAGTAATATATTGCTTTTGGATACATGTTACAATGTGCTTAATGAATTATTAGACCCCCTTTATATAGTAGAGGAGTCCTACTTTAGGTACAATTCTATAAAAGGTAAAAAAATCTCTTGATTTGTTGATTGCCGGTTCCTTATTGATACGTGCCGAGATTTCCACCGCAATATACGACCGGTCACAGATATTTCGGTCTTCTATTAGTTATCTCAACAATGTCTCTCCAAGTTCGTTCGAGGCTAAGGTCGACACCGGACTCACCGCTAGTCGAAGGCAGGCATTCCGACCTCGGGTCCTAGCTTGGTGGGAATCGAGGTCGATCTTCATTCCTTGGCTGTTAGGTTCCAAACCTAATCTACCAAGTCGTAGGTGAGCTCGATTTCGACCGTATACAAGGTCTCAAATAATTAAAAATGTCTTCTCTTATCGCTTAAGCTTTCATATACGATTGTCACATAGTTCAAAATATGTGACGACGAGTGTGTATACGGTTAAAACCGGGTCCACCCAATTTTACTATTTGGCCAAGATCGGGAGATTGCATTGAAGTACGGTCTCATAACGGAACAGACTAAATCACGAGGACTAGGTACAAAGTTCAGAACTGAGGTACCTGTCGAGATCGAGACTAGTAACGATCGAAGCCAAACAAGACAGGCATCGAGCAAGATCTAAGATAGCACAATAACCGAAAGGCGAGATATCCGTGACTGGTCGAGGATCATGGCGTAAACCTTGGTGACTAGTCAAGGATCATAGCATAAATCTCGGAACGGATCAAATCAGAAATGATTAATTAGCTAATCATGGGATTTTCTTCTGTAATTAGAGTTATACCATAAGTAGAACTCCTCTACTATATAAAGGGGAGTATTAACCATTTGTAAGGGACATTGTTCTCACATAAAAAAAGCCAATATAATGCTCTCTATTTAGCTTATACTCTCTTGTTCATCAGCTTACTTTATTTTTAACTATTTTGGTATCAATCAGTTCGAGGGCACCCTAGCTCGAGGGTTGAATTTCGTTTTAATACTGGTTCGCTTTATTCTATAGTTCATTTCTGTTATTAATCTTCATATTTGTCTATCGGTATTAAGTGAAATCGCGTATCCTTAGAACCTCATTATAAGTTTAATTGTTATCCAATTTTAAGGGTAAACAGTTTGGCGCCCACCGTAGGGCTAAGGATAACAGTGATTGCTTAATACGAATTTTGATAACACATACTGCTTTACACTTGTTCTCATAAGAATCTTTATTTTCAGGATAAACAGGTCAAACTCACAAGTAACACCTACACATGGTGACAACAACCTCGGATTTCACGGGGAAAATGACAACATAGCCGCCCCGGGAATCGAGGTGGCTCGGGATGACCTAGAGGGAGCACCAATCGCAAATCTCGTTGATGTCAGTTCACATGTCGCCCTAAATGCAAATTTGGGCGTTGAGTCCGAAGGTAGTATACACAGAGAAGTTCGATCAGGTGGTCGAGGTATGCAGGGCGGAGAAGATGGTGGAGTTAGCCTCCAATTTATATTCGAAATGTTACAGGATCAATAGGTCGCTATAGCACAACTGCAAAATCAACACCGAACACCGAGTAGGATTGAACCAGAAGTCGTTCAAAGGACCGAGCCTGTGCCAGAAAGGTCGAATGCCAATGAATCAGGGATTGACCCGGCCATTATGAAAATGTTCGAGGATCTCACTAAACGAATTGAATCGGGAGAAAAGAAAATCGAGGCAAATGACAAGAAAGTAGAGACGTACAACTCCCGGGTTGACCAAATACCGTGGGCACCGCCAATTCTAAAGGGTATAGATTCAAAGAAATTTGTACAGAAGCCTTTCCCTCCAAGTGAGGCACCGAAACCCATTTCAAAGAAATTCCGAATGCCATAAATTCCTAAGTGCAATGGGACCACTGACCGTAATGAGCATGTCACTTCTTATACATGCGCAATAAAAAGGAATGACTTGGAAGACGATGAGATTGAATCTGTTTTACTGAAGAAATTTGGAGAAACCTTGTCGAAAGGAGCAATGATATGGTACCACAATTTGCCGCCTAATTCAATCGATTCCTTCGCCATGCTTGCAGACTCCTTCGTAAAGGCACATGCCGGAGCGATAAAAGTTGCAACTAGGAAATCGGACCTCTTCAAGGTGAAACAAAAAGACAACGAAATGTTGAGGGAATTCATATCTCGGTTCCAGATAGAACGCATGGAACTACCACCGGTCACAGATTATTGGGTTGTTCAAGCCTTTACTCAAGGTTTAAACAAACGCATTTCGGTGGCATCACGACAACTAAAATAGAATTTAATTGAATATTTAGCGGTAACCTGGGCCGATGTACATAATCGGTACCAGTCAAAGATCAGGGTCGAGGATGATCAATTGGGGACCCCTTCCAGTTTTGTTTATCCAAACAGGCCCATCGGCATAAATTAAAGGGATACCGACAGAGAACCCCGGTCGAACAGAGATCGGTATCAACTATATAACGCAGATCGTAGAAACAGTGGCCCATGGCGCAATCCCATCTGAAATGATCGGAGTAATGATCGAGGACATAGATCTCGAGGGCTCATGAGCAAAAGTGGCTTCGATAAACATGTTGATCCCACAGAAGCACCACGAATATCAGAATACAATTTCAGCATCGACGCATCAGGTATTGTGTCAGTCATTAGGAGAATCAAAGATACTAGATGACCCAGACCCCTACAAACCGATCCATTACAAAGAAACCCCAATCAAATATGCAAATACCATGGTACACATGGTCATAAAACCGAAAACTGCAGACAACTAAGGGATGAGGTGGCCCGTCTATTCAATGAGGGTCATCTTCGAGAATTCTTGAGCGACCGAACTAAAAACCATTTTAGAGACAGGGATGCAAACAAGAAAAATGAGCAGGAAGAACCGCAGTATGTGATTCACATGATCATTGGTAGGGTCGATATTCCACAAAGGCCCGTGTTCAAACACACTAAAGTATCAATCACCGGGGAAAAACGAACTCGAGACTATGTGTCAGAGGGCACTTTATCATTCAATGATGAGGAAACATAAGGGATCTCGCAACCCCACAATGATGCTTTGGTAATTTCTATCCTTATGAACAAAATTCAGGTTAAACATATTTTAATTGATCCAGGCAGTTCGGCCAATATTATTCGATGGAGGGTCGTGGAGCAGCTCGGCCTACAAGATCAGATCGTACCCGCAGCTCGGGTTCTCAATGGCTTCAACATGGCGAGTGAGACAACTAAAGGTGAAATCATCCTACTAGTAAATATAGCCGGAACTGTTTAAGAAAAAAAGTTCCACGTGATCGAGGGCGATATGAGATACAGCACACTGCTCGGTCCCCTCAACCCTTCACCAAATAATGAAGTTCCCAACACCGGATGGGGTAAAAACGGTGCATGGGGAACAGCATGCTGCCAAAGAAATATTCACGGTGGACGAAGTAACACCGGTATCGGCGCTTTCATCAACAAAGGGATCGGAGTCCAAAGGAAAACATGAGGCTAAATAACAACCACAGCCACCAGCCTCGACTCGGTCGGAGAAGCAGGGAACGGATGAGGACGATGAATACGGGATCCCTCAATCTTTCATAATCCCCGAGGATTCCGACGCCACCAAATCGACAGTCGAAGAGCTGGAGTAGGTCATACTGATCGAGTATCTATCCGATCGAAGGGTATACCTGGGTACGGGGTTAATCCCCAAACTCAAGAAAAACTTCATTAAATTTCTTATTAATAATATGGATTGTTTTGCTTGGTCCCGCCTAGATATGACAGGAATCTCGCCGGAGATCACTACACATCGACTGATCTTGGACCCGAAGTTCCGCCCGGTAAAACAAATGAGAAGGCCTCAGTCCGAGGTAAAACATGCATTCATCAAGGACGAGGTAACCAAACTTCTCAAAATAGGATCCATTCAAGGAAGAAAAATATCCCGAATGGTTAGCAAACGTAGTCGTAGTCCCTAAAAAGTGAAATAAACTTAGAATGTGCATAGACTATAAAGATGTAAACAAAGCATGTCCTAACGACTCTTTTCCTTTGTCGAATATCGATCGCATGATCGATGCCACGGCCGGCCACGAGATCCTTAGTTTTCTCGATGCTTATTCCAGGTACAATCAAATACAAATGAACCCGGAGGATTAGGAAAAGACTCTGTTCATCACTAAGTACGGTACCTATTGTTATAATGTAATGTCGTTTGGATTAAAAAATGTTGGTGCCACTTATCAACGCTTAGTAAATCGAATGTTCAAAGAACAAATAGGTAAATCAATGGAGGTTTATATTGACGATATGCTAGTTAAGTCCCTGCGAGCAGAGGACCATTTGACACATTTGCAGGAGACCTTCGATATACTAAGAAAATACAACATGAAGCTCAACCCGGAGAAATGTGCAGGGGTCGGCTCGGGCAAGTTCCTCGGCTTATGGTATCAAATTGAGGGATAGAAATCAACCCCGATAAGATCAAGGCAATCGAAGATATCACAGTCGTGGACAATGTTAAGGCCATTCAAAGATTAACATGGCACATAACTGCCCTAGGACGATTCATCTCGAGGTACTCAGATAGAAGTCACAGGTTCTTCTCACTGCTCAGAAAAAAGAACAGTTTTGCATTGACCACGAATGCCAACGAGCATTGGAAGAGTTAAAGCGGTACCTCTCGAACCCGCCACTACTTCATACTCCAAAAGTGGACGAGCGACTCTACTTGTACTTAGCAGTCTCGGAAATCGCAGTAAGTGGGGTCCTAGTTCGAGAAGAACAAGGTACGCAATTTCCTGTTTACTATGTTAGTCGAACTCTAGGTGAGGTCGAAACCCGGTACCCACACTTAGAAAAATTAGCGCTTGCCCTAATAAGCGCCTCTAGGAAATTAAAATCATATTTTCGGTGTCACCCGATCTGTGTGGTGACTACTTATCCCCTTCGCAATATTTTGCATAATCCCGAACTTTCGGGCCGATTGGCCAAATGGGCCATCGAGATCAGTGGATACGATATCGAGTATCGACACCGAACGGCCATCAAGTCTCAAATCTTAGCGGACTTCTTGGCCGAATTTATGCCAGCCCTCGTACCCGAGGTCAAAAAGGAACTATTATTAAAGTCGGGTACATCATCGGGGGTGTGGACCCTCTTCACAGATGACTTTTCGAACGTGAAGGGGTCCGATCTAGGCATCGTTTTGAAGCCGCCCACGGGTAATTCAATTAAACAAGCTGTCAAAATTTCCAAGTTAACTAACAATGAGGCCGAGTATGAGGCCATGATTATAGGTCTCGAGCTAGCTAAAGGTTTGGGAGCAGAAGTCATTGAGGCCAAATATGACTCTCTGCTTGTGGTAAACCAAGTCAACAGAACTTTCGAAGTTCGAGAAGATCGAATACAGAGGTAGTTGGACAAATTACCGGTGACTCTATAGCGGTTTAAAGAATGAACCTTACATCATGTGCCTCGAGAACAAAACAACGAGGCCGATGCCCTTGCAAATTCGGGGTCATCAATCGAAGACGGCGAGATTAGCTCGGGGATTGTTGTACAACTTTCAAGGTCAGTAATCGAAGAAGGCCACGCCGAAATCAACTCCACAAGTCTGACCTGGGATTGAAGGAACAAATATATCGAGTACCTAAAGAACGAGAAGCTTCCATCAGATTCTAAATAATCGAGGACTCTACGTATGAAGGTTGCATAATTCACACTGGCCGAAGATGGAACACTATATAGAAGGATGTTCGATGGACCATTGGCAATATGTTTGGGACCAGGAAATTTCGACTACGTCCTACGAGAAATCCACGAGGGCACTTGCGAAAATCATTCTGGTGCCGAATCATTGGTTCACAAAGTCATCAGAGCAGGATATTATTGGGCCGATATGGAAAAAGATACAAAAGAGTTTGTTCGAAAGTACGACAAATGTCAAAGGTATGCGCCGATGATTCATCAGTCCGGAGAGCAACTCCACTCGGTCTTATCCCCATGGCCATTCATGAAATGGGAAATGGACATTGTCGGCCTTCTATCATCGGCCCTAGGTAAAGCTAAATTTATTTTGTTTATGACTGACTATTTCTCTAAGTGGGTTGAAGCGCATCCTTTCAAGAAAATTAGAGATAAAGAAGTCATAGACTTCGTCTGCGACCACATTATATGCTGATTCGGGATTCCTGCCGAGATCACATACGACAATGGAAAGCAGTTTGTCGGCAGCAAGGTGATAAAATTTCTCTATGATCACAAAATAAAGAGGATCCTATCGACGCCATATCATCCTAGTGGGAACGGACATGCTGAATCGACAAACAAGGCCATCATTCAAAATCTGAAGAAAAGATTGAGCGACGCTAAGGGAAAATGGAGAGAAATATTGCGCGAAGTCATTTGGGCATATCGAACAACGTCAAAATCCATTACGGGGGCAACACCGTTCTGTTTAGTATATAGCGCCGAAGCTCTGATCCCAGTTGAAGTCGAGGAACCCAGCGTCATGTTTCGATGTGCAACAGAAGAGTGAAATCATGAGGCTATGATTACAAACCTCGAATTGTTAGATAAAAAATGGGAAGCCGCCCTCGTTCGAACAGCCGCACAGAAACAACAGATCGAAAGGTACTACAATCAAATAGCCAATCTTTGACACTTCAAAATCGGGGACTTGATTCTGAGGAAGGTCACCCTCAATACTTGAGACCCAAACGAAGAAAATCTTGGCCCGAACTGGGAGGGACCGTACCAGGTCCTCAATATTGTCGGAAAAGGATCCTACAAACTTGGCACGATGAACGGCGAACAATTACCAAACAATTGGAACATATCACTCCTCAAATGATATTACTGCTAAGGTATGACCTTCTCTATTTTCGTTTATAGTTTTGACTAACAATTTGCAGGTGTTTGATCGAAGACATCAAAGGATTCTTCAAACACAAAGTCCTTTGGTCTGAAAGCACGCATTACACACTTTTTCCCTTAGACCATGTTTTGTCCCAAATGGGTTTTTCCGGCGAGGTTTTTAATGAGGCAACCATTGTTCGTGCTAACTTAGAGCAATTCAACAGTATCCGGGGGCCCTTTATTAACCTCAAATACTAGGAGGCATCACCTTCGAATAGTTACAAGAAAAATACTTCGTACCGACAGGGTCTAGATAGGTAAATTTTGTAAGGGTCAAACGGTCGAACGAACCTTGCCCATGTAGATTACTCGAGCCCTAATGACAAACATGTAAACATGTTAATCTGTTGAAAAAAGTATTTTTCCTTGCCATATATTTCATGCCTTGGAGAAATTTTTACTTTACAATGTCGTGCTTGTGATCTATTGTGGAAACTCGCTTAAGGGCCGATCCCGATCACAACTAAAGTTCGAACAATTGACCCCACACTCAGGGACTGCCATCCAAAAAATCGACATGATCGAATTACTAAACCCTCGAGATCGTAAGACCTTAAAAAGGCAACCCTCGATTTTATAAGCCATGGTCACCCCACTCGTGGACTGATACTTTGAACAAGTTCGAAATATAACAGGGGAAAAAGCCCAAAAGGTGAATCCCAAGTTAAAGGCTTTGGCCAAATTAACACGGTTCGGAGACGTCCGATTTCCGTTGTAAAACAGGCCTTCGAATATTTTCATAAACCGGTTAAAAAGGCTACCCTCGACTGAATTACTAAGGGACTCGATAATATCGACCCTCGAAAACCCTAATGGGTACAAAATCGTTCGAACTCTCGAACAAATTCTTTATTTTATACTAAGGTATTACGAAACAAAGGGTCTCGATAATATCGACCCTTGAAAACCTTAATGGGTACGGAACCGTTCGAACTCTCGAGCAAATCCCTTATTTCATGCTAAGGCACAACATACTTTATATGATTAAACAAATAAACTTTTCAAGTCGAAAAGGGGGAGAAAGCCATTCTTTTTACTATGGCTGTATCGGCCTAATTCAAGAGCCTAAAAGGCCATTTTATTTTTGAGTTCGAGAAATCATCCTCACTCAATTAAAACCTAAGGGTCACCATACTCCGAGTTCGAGCAAGTACTCACTCGATTATAAAACTATAGTAGTCCAACTTCGATCAAATTGCCTAAGCCTCGAACTTATGAACAAAATTTTCATAAGGCATGAATGAAACAAAATTTTCACAAGGCAAAAAATGAAATAAAGACAAGTTGGAAAGGAAAGAGATCTTTATATATATGAGAATATTTACAACGTCCGATCAGGATCCTACACAAAAGATCAAAAGTAAAAAATCCTTAAGGTTCCTAATTTTCTCCGGGGGTGGTTTCTTCTCCATCGAGGTCCTCCCCGCTCTCGGACCCGATCTTGCTCTCGGCGTCATCATCATCATCGGAGAAGGCCAGCGCTCCAGCATCAGCTTCATTCTCTCTAGCCTTTATTAACTTGTTGGTAAGATCGAAACCTCGAGCGTGGATCTCCTCGAGGGTTTCCCTTCGAGATTGGCATTTGACGAGTTCAGCAATCCAATATGCTCGAGTTTGAGCGGTCTCGGTTGCCTCTCTCGCTTGGACTTGAGCGGCTTCAACATCGGCCCGGTAGATAGCCACGATCGCATCTGTCTCGGCTTTAGCCTTTTCGGCTTCATATTTGGCCTTTGAAAGTTCGGAAGCCAACCGAGCTTCGAGCTCCCCTATTTTCTTTCCTGAACCGAGCTTTTCTCCTTCATGCCTCGAAGCTGACTTTCGGCCGATGACAATTTGGGATAAAGCAGTCTCTTTTCCTGCAGCAAAGCGGTCCATGCCTTCTTTCCACCCCCAAGGTCTCCGCCTTCATCATATCGACCTCCTCAAGGAGCTGCTCGATCCTCTCGACCTTCTGCTACAGCTGTGAGATTGAAATGTTAGCCACTGTTCCTGAATCGAGCCCATGAACTTTTAAGATTTTCATTACCTGCTCGATCAGGTCGGTCTGATCTTGGTGAGCCTTGGCCAACTCGACTCAGAGGTCCTTGGTCTCCTCTTCTTTTTGCCCACAGAGAAGTCTAATGGCATTTCTCTCCTCCGTGAGCCCTTGAAGGTCGGCCTCATACCGACTCAGGTCAGCTCGAGACCGAGAAAATAATTCCCGATGAAGCGCTGAGGCCTACGCAGAAAGAAGAAACGAAGTTAGACAGGAAGAGAAAAATGAACACAAGGATAATTCCAACAAGGGGAGTTAAGGCTTACCCGATTCAGAGCTTGCTGCGCTTCGTTGAAAAGGCTCGATGCCTCGCCCGAGTCCTTCCTCAAGACCTCCAAGTCGCTCAAGCCGGTAGCATCTTCGACTCCACTAAAATAATCATGGAAGGGATCTTCCCTTCCGTGGGCTCCTTCGATGGAGAGGGTCTTCAAGGCTTGAACCTCTTGAATCATCTCCTCGGAAAACGAAGGGAGCAGTGGGGAGCTTCCAATTTCTATTGCCCCAAGACCAGCCGCTATAGTCGTACCCACCGATGGCTCATTATGGTGGGAGGCAACTTCAATCCTCGATGACTCGGGGACTTCGCCCAAGTCTTTTCCCGAGACCCTCTCATCTCGAGATGGAGTTTCTGCAGTCTTCACCGATTCAGTGGCTTTTGGGGCCTCGGTGCTCATTCCCACTCAGGCCACCAGCCCGGAGTTGTCTTCTTCCTCTTCATCCTTTAGACACCAAACAGATTCTTCTGTCAGGAGGATGATGTTCTTCCTCGGCTTACGAGTCGTCTTCTTATTAGGTTCTGGATCCTTGGAGGTTGATATATTTTTCCTCTTTTTGTCCTTCGCCGATTTCAGTGCCGGGATCAAAGTCTCCTCCTCACCAGATAAGGGCCTCATGATAGCATCTTTGCCAAGGCCTGCATGAAAAGAAATTAAGTAAGAAACGCTTTAACAAAATCATCAAAGACGTGGAAAATGGGCTTACCATGAGTTTTGGCCTCCCATCGGCCCTTTGATAATCGCGCCATGAGCGCTCGGCATACGTAGAGGTCGAGGCCAGGTCCCAAACCCAGCTCTTGAGGTCAGGAATTGCACTGGGCATCCAAGCGACCGCTACATCACGGAAAAGGATATCGATGAGAAGAAGAAAAGGAGCAAAACAATAAATAGGAGCTAATAGTAGGATTGTACTTACGCTTCATATTCCATTTCTCGGAAAATTACATCTTCCTGGCCGGGATTAGGTCGGAAGTCCCCACTCGAACAAACTGACCCATCCAGCCTCGGTCATTGTCCTCGTCTATGCTCAAGAATAGCACTTTGGTGGCCCGGCATTGGAGTTATATTAACCCGCCTCGATAGAGGCGGGGGCTGTACAACCTGATGAGGTGGTCGAGGGTGAAAGGCATCCCCTCGACTTTGCTCACAAAGAATCGGAGCAGAATAACAATTCGCCAAAAGGAAGGATGGACTTGGCCTAGAGTTATTTGGCATTAATGGAAAAAATCAACGACAACGGGGTCGAGGGGGCCCAGCGTGAAAGGGTAAGTGTAAACACTTAGAAACCCTTCCGCGTGGGTGATAATGTCCTCTTCGGGGGGTCGGGATCACCATCTCTTTGCACTCCCAGTTGCAGTTTTTATTTACCTGCTTAAGGTATCCTTCGGTTATCGAGCATATATACCTCGACACCGGTTCGGATCAACCAGGAATTGACGAGGCTTTATCAGTTTTAAAGTCGGAAGTGAGAACGCACCCCTAGAGAACACACTCTTCGGGGCGCGGCTCCACCGGTGTTTTATCACCGGCCGGCCGCGATGAAGAAGCGTTTTCCTTTTGAGGAACAGATTTTGACATTTTCGCCATTTGGATTTGAAGTTAAAAATAGATGGAGATAATAAGATTTGGTATTCTAAGAAGAGGTTAGCAGTAAAAATTATAGATTTGCGGATGAAGAACTTAGAAGATGTAAAAAGCTTTGGAGATTGAAAATTTGGAAGTAAAAGTTTGAAATGATGAAGAAAAGAGCTATTTATAGATTTTACAACGACGGTTCAAAATTGGTGATGGCCGACCATCGACTGACGCGCATTTAATGCCTTGGTCACTGTACAGACGGGACATTTCGGTCACTTCCGTAGCTTACGTCACGAGGATGACGTCATGACAGGTCGAGGTAGAAAAATTGAATGCTCAATTCGTTTCTTGTCATTTTATTCGAAAAAAAATGAGGGGACTATCTGTATACGGTTAAAATCGGGCCCACCTGATTTTACTATTTGACCGAGACCGGGAGATTGCATCGAAGGATGGCCTCGTAATGGAACAGACTAAATCACGAGGACTAGGTACCAAGTTCAAAACTGAGGTACCTTTCGAGATTGAGGCTAGTAGCGATCGAAGCCAAACAAGACAGACATCGAGCAAGATCGAAGATAGCATAATAACCGAAAAGCGAGATATCCGTGACTGGTCGAGGATCACGGTGTAAACCTCGGTTACTGTTCGAGGATCATGGCGTAAATCTCGGAACGGATCAAATCAGAAACAGTTAATTAGCTAATAATGGGATTTTCTTCTGTAATTAGAGTTATACCATAAGTAGAACTCATCTACTATAAAAAGGGGAGTATTAACCATTTGTAAGGGACATTGTTCTCACATAAAAAGGCCAATATAACGCTCTCTCTCTTTAGCTTATACTCTCTTGTTCATCAGCTTACTTTATTTTTAACTATTTTGGTATCAATCAGTTCGAGGACACCCTAACTCGAGGGTTGAATTCCGTTTCAATACTGGTTCTCTTTATTTTATAGTTCATTTTTGTTATTAATCTTTATATTTGTCTATCAGTATTAAGTGAAATCGCGTATCCTTAAAACCTCATTGTAAGTTTAATTGTTATCCAATTTTAAGGGTAAACATAGTGCTTCTCTGTTAGTTGTCAATTCTGAAAAATATATATTACTCATATTTTGTTGCCACGGCAGAATACTTTCCTCCCGATTCAAATGTTTCTGTGAAAGGATGCGACTAAGGTCTAATATAATGTTAAGTTGTGATTTAGCAAGCCTTTTAAATACTTCTCTTTGCCAATCATCAGAAGCAAGAGCGTTTTCGGGGGAAAAAATATCTCACGACTTAGCTAGCGTTTGGATTTAGATTTGGTTGAAACTTGAAAAAATAAGTTTTTGAAGATGAGATAAAAATAATTTTTGAAAGTTGAAATTATGTTTGGACATGAATTTTATTTGAAAAGAATTTGAAATTTTCACAAATATTTGAAAATAAAATTTGAACAAAAAAAACTCCCGAATTTATGGCCGGCCAAACGAGAGCCTAAATTATCCAAAGAAGAATAGATACCTAGTAACGTTCGTGAATGAATACTATTCCATTTGACAGGCATAAAGTCAGTAAAGAAAATCTCTAATGGTGTGAAAATGATAACTTCATGTACTAACTGACAATAAATGACTGCAAAAGGCAAAAGGTTCATAGCATCGATACCAATCTTTGGGGGACAAATTCTCTCCGTCCTCACAATTCCACTAAGTATATACAGTTCAGTTGCCATAAATACTTTTTGAACCTACTCTTTGAAACTGGGTGTTATAAGGAGGAGCGGATACATAGTAAGTTATGTGCTCGGTTGAACCAATGGCTAAATCTTATATATATATATATATATATGATAAAAAGTTCATTAAATATATATAAATTAAATTATGAAGTCAGTTATTAGTACTTGAGTGCCTCTAGCTATCGTATAACTTACTATAATGAACACACTCTTTCTCTCTGTGTCCAATAATAAAACTACCTTTAGCATATAATGGCATTCATATAAGCATCAATCGATTCCTACTTAATTCCAATCGTTGGAGTCGTTATATGAATCATTATATCCATTTAAATATTTTTAAGGGAAAATAATTCATCAGGAAGTTTTAAAGGTAGGTGATAAAGTAGTCTCAGAACAGAGTTTAGTTACTCTTTGACTCAAAATCTATATATTGACAATTGGAGTAAATATGGGTGTGTTTAGTTCATCAAAACATTTCTCTTTTCTATTATTCAAGGAAGTTCCTTTTTTATAGTAGACCTTGTCTTTAGCCAAGTTTTACTTGGAAACCTTATCTATGGATCAAATTTTTGAAAGTGTAATCTAGCCTTATTTGCTTCCTTGGTGTAATCCAGCTTGGAAATATTTTATCTCTGAAATTGACAAACAAAAAATAGTCATTTACTCAATGGCACGACTTCCCATTGATGATTTTTAGAGGCCAACCAAAGGAAGAAAAAAGTACAAAGTTAAAAAGTTGGTCAGTCACCAAAAAAAAAAAAATTACATCTGCTAGTCAAATATTCAAAATATAAAAATTATATATTTTATCTGCGGTTATTGTTTGGAAGCAAGCTGTGTAATTTTCCCAATAAAATACATATAGACCAAAGTGGGGCAGGCAGGTGGGCTTGGTAGATTGGTGGTCCATTAGAAAGGCTGTGTTGGTTTTTTTTTGGGAGGAGGTCCTAAAGAGGGTGCCCAAATAAACAGTGGGCTGGGTCTATCAATTTACACAAAACCAAGACCTTTCTGTCCCTCTTTTGCAGGGAAAAAAATAAAAAATAGCCAGATTTATAATTGGTAATTGAAAAATAGTCACAATTTCAAAAGTATTCAAAATTTAGCCATTTTTTATAAAAATAAAATCTAAACAAAAACATCCTTAAAAATCCAGAAAATTCCAGCATAATATGTTGTAGTTCTAATATTTTACATATGAGATTCCAGCATAATGTGCTGAAATTTCATAATTTGCTGGAGTTCCAACATAATATGCTGGAAGTTTATACACAGGAGCTTCATAATCCCGCATATTATGCTGAAACTTTTCGTGTACTGAAGTTCCAACATAATATGCTAGAAGTTTGTACGCAAGAGCTTCATAATCACGCATATTATGCTGGAACTTTACGTGTTTAAGCAAAATAATGGCTATTTTTTAATGAGTTTGCAAATGCTGGATTTTTTCGATTGTCAATCCGAAAAATGGCTATTTTCATTCTTTTGCGGTCTATCTCTTTAGCAGCTTGCCTTTGGGCTCAAAAGTTCAGACAATGCCCAATTTCAATAGATCAATTGTCAAGCCTCCTAGGTTTGCCTGTTGCTTCAATTGGGCCCTTAAGGTCATGGGCCTAAAAGTTGGGAATTGGAAGAAACAAGTGTTATTTTTGTCACTAAGGAGGCTTATAGCCTAGTGTACAAGTGGATTCACTCACACAATAGGTGTGGATTTGATTTCCATAATCTCATTTCCTTTTCTTTTTTTTTTTTACAGTGTAAAGAATTTCTTACACTACTATTGCATTTTGACCTTTCGCTTTCTATTTCTTAAGGTTATCAATTAATTTGTGTAGTCAGCTACCTTTAAGTACGATTATCTTTTGTAAATTATCAACGTATAGAACTTTTATTTACTCATTTCTTTTGAACTTTCTTGAATTTTCATGTTAATTGTTGTCGATGCCATCAAGTGTCATATAATTAACTTGCTTCTAATTTGTTTGGTCAAACTTTTAAAATATTCGAAATAGTTTTTAAAAAATGCTTATTTTAGAGAACTAAAATGTTTCACAAGTTTTTGAAAAGATAAATGATTTTGAGTTGTAATAGTAACAATTTTTATGTTGTATGGAGAATTTATTATCTTGTCCTTAGAATTAGAAACAAAAGTAGAAGCAAAAATTTGATTTTATCGTAAGATGTTTTATTTGTATTTCCTTTGTTTTTGTTTTCTTTATATATGTTTATATTTTTGTTTACCCGGAAAGTCGGATATGGTTGAATTTATAAGTAGTTCTAAGGATATGTGATATAGCTTGACATAAATCGTACGTAGAAGTGAAAATGTTTAGATTCTCGGCTATAAAAATGGGATATAAATTATTGAACAAGAAGAGTGAGTATGCCAAGTAAAACAAGCTCAAGAGATTTATTTTTCAATAAATAGAAGTAGTCTTTTCTTACAATGTGTGAATATTTTTTTGTGCTTACAAGGATTCCCCCATTTATAGTAGAGGTATCTTACTTTATTTATAATAATAAAAAATATATAGTGGAGAACCCATGATGAATTGTCTCTTCCTCGATTCCCGCCAAGATTCTCTCCCCTAGTGCGGCTGCAACGGCTCTTGTCTCCGAGCTCGATACCGGCTCGAGCTCGGTATTGGGTAGAGCCCTCGACTTGGTTCGAGTTCGACATTCGGGATGAGTGTCAATCAGCCTGTGCGTCTCCGACAACCTTCATGTTGCTTTGCGGTTCGATTGGTCATGGGCTCAATAATGATACCGAGTTGATTCATCGATCGGTCTTGGAGCTCGAAGCTTGTTTGTACTATCTTCGGAACTCGTCTCGAAGTCTCACTTTGGTCGCTTACCATTCGAACTCTATCAAACGTACGACGGTCGAAATCTATTTCGACCGTATACAGATAGTCCCCTCGTTTCTTAGGAAGAATGTGGTGAGAAGCGATATGATTTTCAACGGCTCGATCGGATTATAAGCTGACGTTTTCACTAGGCTCGATCATGACGTATGTGATAGCTATCCCATCGATTTAGTCTTTCAAGGTATTTAATGCACGTCAGATGGTGGTCGGCCAGCGCTGATACTGAACCGCCACGGTATAAACCTATAAATAACCCTTCCATTTATCATTTACCACTTTTACATCTTCAATCTCCCAAATTTTCTTACTCTTTCTCCCTCTATTTCACCGTTTGTAGAGCCACCTTCATCAGCGTTTGGCACCATCAACCTTTCATCTTCTTTTGCTTTTCTTTCTTTTATATCAATGGCAAAAATTTCAAAAACCGTACCTCAGAAGGAGAAAGCTTCCTTTTCATGGCCGTCCGGCGACAAGGCGCCGGTGGAGCCTCCTCCCCACGAGTATGTTCCTAGCCCGTGTACTCTAAAGATCGATTTTAAGGTTGAAAATCCTTCGTCGGTTCCGGGTCGATGTGAGCATGTGTCGATGTACATGTGCTCGATAACCGAGGGCCATCTCGAGGCTGTGGGACTGCAACTGGGGTCACGAGGTTGTGTTGCAAATTTTCTCTCCTGAAGAGAGCGTCATCACTAATGTGGAGAGTTTTTTAAGTGTTTATACTTACCTCTTCACGTTGGGTCTCATCGACCCAGTGATCATTGATTTTTGCAAAAGATATTGGGTCATCCTCGGTCAAATTCATCCTTCTCTATGGTACATAGTAACCTTACTTCGCTTCTTCTCCAACAAGGCCGGGGGGCTGGATTTTACCCTAAATCACCTCATACGATTGTATCGGCCTCAAATCTTTCGAGGACTAATCAGGCTCCATCGTCGGGCAATGAAAGCTTTAATGTCGAGCATCAACGAAGACAAGGATCGGGGTTGGATGGGCTGTTATATTCGGGTGAGGACCCGTGACCTTATCCCGGAAGAGAAGATGTCGTTCCCCGAGAAATGGAATTTCGACCGTAAGTGATTTTCATAAGGCGTTGCTTTTCGTATCTTTCTCTGATTCTATCTGATATCTCCCTCTGATATACAGCTACCCCTTGGATGCCACAAGCGGTACCCGACCTCGAGGATTGGGTTCGCAAGTTAGCCTCGACTTCCTCTTATGTCGAACGCGCTTGGCGTGATTTGGCGAAGGGTAGGTGGGAGGCCAAGAATCACGGTAAGGGTCACTTATCATGTTTTCCGAAACGTTTTTTATGTTCCATTCGTTATTGAATTCCTTTCATACAAGCGTAACCAAGGATGCCGTTTTGAGGCCTTCGATTGGTGAGGAAGGAACCAAGTCCCCGGTCCCGAAACTGGGGAAAGATAAAAAGCAAAAAGATGTCTCTCGGTCAGAGGACATCAAGTCCAAAACTCGAAGGGTGAGGAGGAAGGCAATCGCTCTTCCGATGGACTCAGTCCAGCGACTGAGAGAAGAAGAAGAAGAAGAAGAAGAAGAAGAAGAAGAAGAAGAAGAAGAAGAAGAAGAAAAAGAAGAAGAAGAAGATGATGATAATGATAATGTTTTGGCTTTGGTGGTCCGATCCGCGAAAGCTATCGAGGTCGCCAGACCTCCTGATCTAATGACGGCTACACCGGTTGGGGCCGGTTCCGATACTCCGAGTCTTGATCAGAATGTCCCGAGCAATTCACTCGGGACCATAATAGTGGGTCATTCGCCTTCTTTTCTGACCTTTTCTGAGGAGGCGTTAAAGGAGGCTCGAGAATTGAAGACGCCTGATATGGGCGGAGGCTCTAGTGTAGGGGATCCTGTTCGGGATTGCTTTACTAGAGTCGGTGATGCCTCCGATATTAGTAACGCTTCTCTTCTCCTAGAAGAGGCCCAACGTTTTCATTTCTCGGGTAATGATTTTTCTGCGCGTGGTTTCTTCGTTCTTTTCTAAACCTGACTTTTTTTTTTCCTTCTGTGTAGGCCATTAGAAAGTTTCGAGCCAACCTCATCCAGTGTGAGGTCGAGCTTCAGAAGGTCTCGGGGGAGAGAGATGCTTTGCGGCTTCTTTGCGGCCAAAAGGACGAGGTTATAAGGGACCTCCAAGCAGATTTGGCTAAGGCTCGTGAAGAAGAGGCCGAACTAGATAAGCAGGTGTGCCTCGTTCTGTTAGAGTATGGGTTTGACCCAATTGTGGAAGCTAACCCTTCGTTATCTCAGCTGCAGCAAAAGGTTGAAAAGATCGGGTTGCTTCGGGAAGAAGTCGAACAAATAAAGGCCGAATGTGATCGGTGAAAGGAGACTATCGATCGCCTGGCTGCAGAAAAAGAAACAATCTTGGCTAAATTATCATCGGTCGATGTTCAGCTTCGAAGCGTCAAGCAAAAAGGTTCGGCTCAGGCCAAGAGGATCGAGGAGCTTGAAACAAGGCTTGTTGAGGCCAAGGCGGAGATTGAGTTATCGAAAGTCATGGCGGACAAGTCTATTGCTGTGTATGAGGTTGCTCAAATGGAGGCAAGAGAGGCAGCGGATACTGCCAACACTCAAGCAAATTGGGTTGCCGAACTTGCTAAGTGTCGATCTCGGAGGGAGAACCTCGAGAAGATACACGCTCGAGGCTTCGACCTTGGTGAGGAGATAAAAAGGGCCAAAGAACTCGAAGCTGATGTTGAAGCCTTGGCTTCTGATGGCAACGACGACGATGATGATGATGATGATGATGATGGTAGCGAGAGCGGGTCTGATAATGGAGGGGGAGCCCGGTGGAGAAGAGACCACTCTCGATGAAAACCCAGAAGCTTAGCCCTTAGCTTTTATGTTGTATTTATTAATGTAAACAATCTTTGTATACTTATACTAATATCTTTTTCTTTTACTGACTCGTTTCTGCTTTCTTGCCTTGTGAAGATTTTATTCATGCCTTGCGAATGTTTTCATAAGGATTTAGGCGATTTCATCGAATTCGGCCTTCGTAGACCTTATGGCCGAGTGAGTGTTTGCTCGAACTCGAAACAAAAGTAGCCCACAGGCTTAGTAGTCTAGTGAATGATTCGAACTCGAACTTAAAGTATCATAACCCGTAGGCTTTTTATGATTGAGTGAGTGATTGCTCGAACTCGAAGTAAGATAGCCCTTAGGATTTAATAGTTGAGTGAGTGATTGTTTCGAACTCGAACTCGAAATATCTTAGCCCGTAGGCCTTTATGATCGAGTGAGTGATCGCTCGAACTCAAAGTAAGATATCCCTTAGGCTTTAATAATTGAGTGAGTGATTGCTTCGAACTCGAACTCAGAGTATCGTAGCCCGTAGGCCTTTTATGATCGAGTGAGTGATTGTTCGAACTCGAAATAAGATAGCCCTTAGGCTTTAATAGTTGAGTGAGTGATTGTTTCGAACTCAAACTCGAAATATCTTAGCCCGTAGGCCTTTATGATCGAGTGAGTGATCGCTCGAACTCGAAGTAAGATAGCCCTTAGGCTTTAATAATTGAGTGAGTGATTGTTTCGAACTCGAACTCAGAGTATCGTAGCTCGTAGGCCTTTTATGATCGAGTGAGTAATTGCTCGAACTCGAAGTAAGATAGCCCTTAGGCTTTAATAATTGAGTGAGTGATTGTTTCGAACACGAACTCAAAATATCTTAGCCCGTAGGCCTTTATGATCGAGTGAGTGATTTCTCGAACTCGAAGTAAGATATCCCTTAGGCTTTAATAATTGAGTGAGTGATTGTTTCGAACTCGAACTCAAAATATCTTAGCCCGTAGGCTTTTTATGATCGTTTGTATCAAATATCCCTTTGATGGTGGTTGGCCTTTAAGCCTGTTTGAATCATGAAGCACGAAAATCTTTTCAAAGTGTGAGATATCTGAAAAAGAAGTTCTCCTTTATAAGTCATTACATATGTGTTTGTATCTTGTGCCAGAGTTCGAGCAAAACTACGTGGGCATGGTTCGTTTTGACCATTTGGCCCTTACACTTTTCTCTATCGAGACCATGTTCGACATGAATTTGATATGGAGCAACTTTCTTGTGCCGAACTTGATTTATTCAATTGGTAGCCCCCCAGTATTCGAGGTTGATTACGAATGAGCCTCGGATACTATTGATTTGTTCCCGTGTAGCACATAGTTGTTGTCTCGTTAAAAACCTTGCCGGAAAAACCCATTTGGGATAAAAGCCGAACTTAAGGGAAAAAGAGTAAAACGCGTGCTTTGAAACCAGAGGTCTTGATGTTTTTCGTCGAATTCCTGCAATGAGTTAGTGTCGAATATACGTATATAGACGATAGATAATAGAAAATCATACCTTAACAGTAATATCGTTTGAGAAGCGATATGTTCTAATTGTTTGGTAATGGTTTTCCATCCATTGCTCCAAGTTTATAAGACCATTTTCCGACTATATCGAGGACTTGATAGGGTCCTTCCCAATTTAGGCCGAGCTTCCCTTCATTAGGATATCGAGTGTTGACGGTGACCTTCCTTAGGACCAAGTCCCCGGTCTTGAAATGGCTGAGGTTGGTTCTTCTGTTGTAGTACCTTTCGATTCGTTATTTTTGTGCAGCCATTTGAACCAGTGTCGCTTTTCGTTTTTCATCTAATAATTAGAGGCTAGTATTCATTGCCTCGTAGTTCGATTCTTCTTATATATGTAGGAACCTTGCGCTCGGTTCCCCGACTTCAACCTGAATTAAAGCTTCAGAGCCATACACTAAGAAATATGGGGTCGCTCATGTACTGGATTTAGATGTTGTCCGATATGCCCAAAGGACTTCATGCAAAATTTCTCTCCACTTTCCTTTAGCTTCGTTCAATATTTTCTTTATGTTTTGGATGATAATCTTGTTCGTTGATTCGGCATGTCCGTTCCTGCTAGGATGATATGGTGTAGATAGTATTCTTTTTATTTTATGGTCTTCGAGGAATTTTGTCACTTTACCGTCGATAAAATGTCTACCATTGTCGCATGTTATTTCTGCTGGTATCGCAAATCGACACACGATGTGGTCCCGGATAAAATCTATAACCTCTTTTTCTCTCACTTTTTCGAACGCCTGTGCTTCAACCCATTTAGAGAAATAGTCAGTCATTAACAAAATGAATTTAGCTTTACTTGGGGCCAATGGTAGAGGTCCGACGATATCCATTCCCCATTTGATGAATGGCTATGTAGAAATGACCGAATGAAGCTGCTCTCCGGGTTGATGGATCATCGGTGCAAACCTTTGACATTTACCACATTTCCGAACGAACTCCTTAGTGTCCTTCTCCATGCTATCCCAGTAGTACCCTGCTCTGATGATTTTGCTAATTAATGGTTCGGTGCCGGAGTGGTTTCCATAAGTGCCTTCATGGACCTCTCGTAAAACATAATCGGTGTCTCCTGGTCCCAAACATACCGCCAGTAGTCCGTCGAACGTCCTTCTGTATAATGTTCCATCTTCAACCAGCGTGAATCGAGCAGCCTTGGTTTGTATTACCCTCGATTCTTTAGGGTTCGATGGGAGTTTTCTGTTCTTTAAGTATTCAATATACTTATTCCTCCAATCTCGAGTTAAGCTCGTGAAATTTATTTCGGCATGTCCCTCCTCGATTACAGATCTCGAGAGTTGAACGACAGTCCCCGAGTTGATCTTATCTTCCTCGATCGATGACCCCAAATTTGCGAGTGCGTCGACCTCACAGTTTTGTTCTCGAGGAACATGTTGTAGGGTCCATTCTTTGAAACGGTGTAGAGTTACCTGTAATTTGTCTAAATACCTTTGCATCCTATCTTCTCAAACCTCGAAAGTTTTGTTTACTTGGTTCACCACTAGTAAAGAGTCACATTTGGCTTCAATGACTTCTGCTCCCAGGCTTTTAGCTAGCTCGAGACCTGCAATCATAGCCTCGTACTCGGCCTCATTGTTAGTTAATCTAGTGGTTTTGACCGGTTGCCTAATAATGCTACCTGTGGGAGGTTTCAGTACGATGCCAAGCCTGGACCCCTTCACATTTGAAGCACCATCTGTGTTGAGGGTCCAAACCCCCGACGACGTACCCGATTTTAACAAGACTTCCTTTTCAATTTTGGGTACGAGGGTTGGCGTGAAATCGGCCACGAAGTCCGCTAAATTTTGGGACTTGATGGTCGTGCGGGGTTGATATTCGATATCATACCCACTGAGTTCTATGTCCCATTTAGCCAATCGACTCAATAATTCGGGCTTGTGCAAAATATTACGAAGTAGGTAAGTGGTTAAAACGCATATGGGGTGACATTGAAAGTATGGTCTTAACTTTCTAGAGGCGCTTATTAGTGCAAGTGCTAATTTCTCTAAGTGAGGGTATCTAGTCCCTGCTTCTCCTAAGGTCTGACTTACATAATAAACATGAAACTGTGTACCTTGCTCTTCTCAAATTAGGACACCACTTAGCGCGATTTCCGATACCGCCAAGTATAAGTAAAGATTCTCATCTGCCCTCAGAGTGTGAAGTAGTGGTGGGCTCGATAGGTACTGCTTCAATTGTTCTAGTTCTTGTTGGCATTCCGGGGTCCAAGCGAAATCGTTCTTCCTTTTGAGTAGAGAGAAGAATTTGTGGCTTCGATATGATGACCTCAAAATAAATCGGCCTAAGGTAACTATACATCCGGTTAGCCTTTGCACTGCTTTCACACTATCCACGACGGTAATGTCTTCGATGGCCTTAATTTTGTCACGGTTGATCTCGATTCCCCGATTCGATACCATAAAACCAAGGAACTTGCCCGATCCAACCCCAAAAGCACATTTCTCGGGGGTGAGCTTCATGTTGTATTTCCTTAAGATCTTGAATGTTTTCTGCAAATGAGTCAAATAGTCCTTTGCGCGCAGGGACTTAACTAGCATGTCATCAATGTAAACTTCCATCGAGTTACCTATTTTTTCTTCGAACATTTTATTCACTAGGCGTTGGTAAGTAGCTCCTGCATTTTTTAGCCCGAATGTCATTACATTATAGCAATAGGTTCCGTAATTGGTAATAAATGAAGTCTTTTCCTGGTCCTCCGGGTTCATTCGAATTTGATTGTACCCAGAGTAGGCGTCGAGAAAAGTAAGGAACTCGTGGCCGACTGTGGCATCGATCATGCGATCGATGCTAGGCAGTGGAAAAGAATCTTTGGGGCATGCTTTGTTTAGATCCTTATAATCTATGCACATTCTAAGTTTGTTCCCCTTTTTAGGGACTACAACTACGTTGGCTAACCACTCGAGATTTTTTACTTCCCGAATTGACCATATTTTGAGAAGTTTAGTTACCTCATCCTTTACAAATGTGTGTTTTACCTCGGACTGAGGTCTTTTTTTTTTGCTTCACCGGTTTGAACCTATGGTCCAAGCTCAGCTGGTGTGTTGTTATCGACGGTGGGATCCCTGTTATGTCTAAATGGGACCAAGCAAAACAATCTATGTTATCGATAAGAAATTGAATAAGTTTTTTCCTGAGTTCGGGGGTCAATCCCGTTCCCAGGTATACCTTTCTCTCGGGCAGATATTCGATTAATATAACCTGCTCCGGTTCTTCAATCATAGATTTGGTGGCGTCGGAGTCGTCGGGGACGATGAAAGCTCGAGGTGTCAGAAACTCTTCCTCGTCATCCTATATTTCCTGTTCCACCGATTCGGTCGAGACTGTGGTTGTGATTGCTATTTCGTTTCTCGTCTATCTTTAGTGCTCGATCTTTTCGAGGCCGATAGCGTTAGTATCAGTGTTACCTCATCGACCGCAAACATTTTCTTTACAGCATGTTGCTCCCCGTATACTATTTTCACGCCGTCCGACGTAGGGGATTTTATTACTTGGTGAGGGTCGAAGGCACTGCCTTCATATTGGATCCAAGGCCTTCCGAGTAGGGCATTGTACCTCATATCTCCTTCGATTACGTGGAATTTGGTATTTTGGATGGTTCCAACTACATTCACTGGTAGAGTAATCTCCCCTTTAGTCGTTTCACTTTCCATATTGAAGTCGTTCAAGACCCGAGAGGGCACGACTTGATTCTGCAAACCGAGCTACTCTACTACCCAAGATCGGATGATATTCACAGAGCTACCTGGATCCACCAAGACACGCTTAACTTGAACTTTATTTAATAGGATAGAAATTATTAAAGCATCATTGTGAGTTTGAGAGATGCCTCGACTTATTCAATTCTGAATGATAAAGTGCCCTCGGGTACATAGCCTCGGGTTCTTTTTTCCCCTGTGGCCGGTCTCTTGCCATATTTGAGAACGGGTCCCTGTGGAGTATCGACCCCACTGATGATCATATGAATGATATGCAGAGGTTCCTCTTGTTTATCTTTTTTGCCGGTGTCCCTTCCTCTGAAGTGATTCTTGGCTCGGTCACTGAGGAACTCTTGAAGGTGGCCCTCATTGAATAGACGGGCTACCTCTTCTATTAATTGTCTGCAATCCTCGGTCTTGTGTCCATGCGTACCATGATACTTGTACATCGAATTCGGGTTCCTTTGGGAAGGGTCGGTTTGCATGGGTCTGGGCCACCTAGTATCTTTGATTCTTTTGATTGCCGATACAATGCTCGATGCGTCAACGCTAAAATTGTACTCCGATAGCCGAGGTGCCTATATAGGATCGACATATTTATCAAAGCCACTCTTTCTCATAAGCCCCCGAGAATTTTGTCCTCGATTACTCATTCGATTGTTCCGAACGACATTGCGCGTTGAACCGTTATTCATTCGATCTGCGACATACAGTTGATATCGGTCTCTGTTCGGCATTTGCTCTCTGTCGATGTCCCTCTGGTTTTTAATAGTTGTACTATTCTGATGTATGGATCCGGAAGGAGCTCCCAACTGGTCATCATCGACCCTAATTTTTGACTGATATCGGTTGTGTACATCTGCCCAAGTTATTGCTGGATACTCGATCAAATTTTGCTTCAGCCGACGTGATGCTATTGAACTTTGCTCGTTCAACCCTTGGGTGAAAGCTTGGACGGCCCAGTCGTCTGTGACCGGTGGCAATTCCACGCGTTCCATTCGAAATAGGGACACGAACTCCCTTAGCATTTCATTACCCCTTTCCTTTACTTTGAAGAGGTCCGATTTACTTGTTGCAACCTTTATGGCACCAATATGTGCCCTTACAAACGAATCTGCTAACATGGCAAAAGAATCGATGGAATTTGGTGGCAACTTATGATACCAAATCATTGCTCCCTTCGAGAGGGTCTCTCCGAATATTTTCAATAACACATATTCGATCTCATCGTCTTCCAAATCGTTACCCTTAATGGCACACGTGTAAGAGGTGACGTGTTCATTGGGATCAGTCGTACTATTATATTTGAGAATTTCGGGCATACGAAATTGTTTGGGGATTGGTTTTGGGGATGCACTCGAGGGAAAAGGCTTTTGAATGAATTTCTTTGAATCCAACCCTTTTATCATTAGTAGAGCTCCCGGGATCTGATCGATCCTGGAATTATATGTTTCTACTTTTTTATCGTTGGCTTCGACTCGTTTTGTGAGTTCCTCAAGCAATTTAGTAATTTCGGGAGTAGTCCCCGATTCTTGCTCGTTTGACTTCACTATGGCTGGCTCCGTTCTGTGAGTGATTTCTCGAAGTGGATCGGGCTCCGACCTGCTTTGTACCTGAGTTTGGCTCTGCAACTGAGCTATCGCTATTTTCTGGACTTATAACATCTCGAAGATCATCCGTAAGCTGACTCTGATCTCCTCCACATTATGGGCGTCTCGAGCTACGGATCGAGTACCACCCTGAATGCTTTTTTCCGGTTCAGAACATTGGTTCGCCTCAAGAGCCACTTGGGAATTGACATCTAGTGGTACTTCGACTCGGATTTCAGGTACTTCGACTCGAGCTTCAGTGACATCGTTAAGTGGTCTTCCGGCCCTGGGTATCAAATTGTTGGTTTCATCTTGAAGGTCGGCTTCATGGTCGATAGGTAAAGCCAAGAATCGAGGGTTTTCCATTGCTGATTCGGAGTTGTAAACTGGTGTGTATTGCGGATTTGTATCAAACAACCACTATTATCCTTAGCCCCACTGTAGGCGCCAAACTGTTTACCCGAAAAGTCGAATATAGTTAAATTTATAAGTAGTTCTAAGGATATGTGATATAGCTTGACATAAATCATACGTAAAAGTGAAAATGTTTAGATTCTCGGCTATAAAAACGGGATATAAATTATTGAACAAGAAGAGTGAGTATGCCGAGTAAAACAAGCTCAAGAGATTTATTCTTCAATAAATAGAAGTAGTCTTTTCTTACAATGTGTGAACATTTTTTGTGCTTACAAGGATTCCCCCGTTTATAGTAGAGGGATCTTACTTTATTTATAATAATAAAAAATATATAGTGGAGAACTCATGATGAATTGTCTCTTCCTCGATTCCCGCCAAGATTCTCTCCCCTAGTGCGGTTACAACGGTTCTTGTCTTCCGAGCTCGATACTGGCTCGAGCTCGGTATTGGGTCGAGCCCTCGGCCTTGGTTCGAGTTCGACATTTGGGGTGAGTGTCAATCGGTCTGTGCGTCTCCGACAACCTTCATGTTGCTTTGCGGTTCGATTGGTCATGGGCTCGATAATGATACCGAGCCGATTCCTCGATCGGTCCTGGAGCTCGAAGCTTGTTTGTACTATTTTCGGAACTCGCCTCGAAGTCTCACTTCGGTCGCTTACCATTCGAACTCGATCAAATGTACGAAGGCCCAAATCTATTTTGACCGTATATAATTTTTAAGGTCATTAACTTGATCGAAGGGCATTGATCCCGTGTTCTTTGCAATTCTCTTCCCACATATTTTCGTTCTTTGTTTCAAATGAAAATGCGCTTGAGCGTCGGTCATTTTTTGTCCTAAATGAGTGAACTTTTATTTAGGTAAATGGGTGTATATGAACCGGGTTGGTTCGATTTTTATTAAAACTAAACCAAACCAACTATATCGGTTTGGATTGGTTCGATTTTGTCAGATTTTTCGGGTTTATTTTGTTACATGAATAATATGTCAATCTTTGTTAAATTTTTGATAAGTAAATATATGTTTAATAAATAAAAAAAATGACAAACATATGATCTATTAAAATATTCTTATTGGAGAATTTTCTTAGTAGCACATGATGGTTATTTTTTTAGTTGTCTGACAATAACTTTTCGTTGATGTACACTTTCAAGGTTAACCGAATTTAATAATTAAATATAAAAATCAATATGATACCTAAATAATGATATGTTTTATTTAATTTTTATTTATCGAAATAACACTTCAAATTCGAAAAAGATATAAGAATTTAATATATCGTGACATATGAATATGGAAGAACAAAGAGATTGACGCATTTCAATAGCATTTGATAATAAAGTGATCATACAACACATTATTTAAAGTTAATAAAAATGGAGCACTTTATATTCCATCAAATATTACATCCCATAAGAGAATCTCAAATATTTCTGGATATTTATTAAAGAAAATTTTATATAAAGTCTTAAAAATATATATAGAAATTATATATTTATATGGTTCGAATTTTTTTACTCAATACCAAATCAAACCTCATGGATTTTTTAATCGATTTGATTTGACTTTTTGATTTGGTGCGATTTTTCGATTCGGCTTATACATCCTAGTTAACTGAGTAAAAAGTCAAAGAAAAGGAAAGGAAGTCTACAACTGAAATTTGAGACGACAATATTCTTAATTAAAACTACTTGAAATGAGTGATCTTCACATTGAAATTAGATAAAAACACTCATTACCACGTCACAAGTTTATGAAGCACTCACAGCAAAACGGATAGAGAGAAAACTCAAAAAAGGAGTTGTAATGTGAATTCACAATGATCAATAAATGAATCCACGATGGTTTTTACACGTCAAGATCTTATCATCTTTGAAAATCATAATTGTTATGACTTGTTAGAGCTTCTTCCCTTTACCTCTAAATAAATTCTTCCTATTTTCTCATCTTCCTTTGTCCATTTTTAGGAAAGGAATAATGCCTTGTGCTAGAAGAGAAAGGGAGATATACATTGGGATTAAATCCCAAAACATGACTTCTCCTTTTTTCTTAACTAACGCATGTATTTTGGATGCATACTTGCGCGCTACAACTTCAATTATAAGTAGGGGCGGCAAACGGGCGGGTTAAAATGAGTAATTTTAAAAACGAATAATTTTTTTGACCCAATCCGTATTTGAAACGGATAAAAAATGGGTTATTCGGCGGATAATATAGATATTCATATTATCCATGGCTTCTTGAATATGATAACTTTTGAGAGAATTCCTAGTCTCCCAAACTTAAGGAACCCCTAATTTGAGGCTTTACAAATGTAAAAGTTAAATACATTAGTTATCCATTGACTATCCATTTGGTTAACCATTTTTTAAATGGATAATATGGTTCTTATCCATATTCTGACCCGTTTTTAAAAAGTTCATTATCCAACCCATTTTTAATGGATAATATGAGTGGATAATTATTTTCTTTTAACCATTTTGCCACCTCTAATCATAAGTATTACAAATTTGAATCCACAATTGCTTTATCGTGATTATTTAGTCGAAATTCACTTTCAAAATTAACTGAAAAAATAAAGATAAATAATGTATCCACATTCAAATTAAGAGTCCATTTGGACATAAGAATTTTATTATTTTTTTCGAAAAAATTTCACTTTTTTCGAAATTAGTGTTTTGCCATAAAATTTTTAATTTTCACTTGAAGATGAATTTTGGAATTTTTCGAAAATTTGAAAAACTCCAAAAAGCTAATTTTCAAAATTTTCACTCAGATCACTCACAAAAATTCAAAAACAACCCAAAATTATATTCATGTCCAAAACAACTCTAATTTTCAAATACCACTTTCACTTGAAAAAAAAAATTCAGTTTTTTTTAAAAATTTTACAATTCTTATGTCCAGACCCCCACTAAATTTTGATAGAAAAAAATGAATGGAGTCTAATTCAACCCAAATGATATTAGGTTTAACTCAACTACGAAAGCTGGCTCATGAGATGGAGATTTTAACTAAGACCATATAAAGAGACAATCAACAAAGCCTTTTATCTTATAGTGCAAATAATTTTTACACTTCCAAGTTCTAGTGATTTGTAGGTTATCGGTTTGAGTCGTGAGCAGCCACTAACACTTACGTTAAAGTAAGTTGTCTACGTCAGACCCCTTAGGATGCAATCTTTCCCTAAATTTTATATGAATACAAAATTTTTTATGCACCGAGCTACAACTTCAATCATAAGTGTTACGAATTTGAATTCGCAATTTCTTTATCTTGATTATTTAGTTGAAATTTTCTCTTTCAAAAGTAACTTAAAAATGACATTCAAATTAAACTCTGATAGAAAACAATAAATTTGGCCTAATTCAAGCCCAAAAATATTGAGTCTAACTCAACCTTAAAAGTTAGCTCATGAAATGAGAATTAACCAAGATCATACAAAGAAACCAAGTATATCTCACTGAAGTGGGACTCAACAAACTCTTCATTTTATAGTGCAAATAACTTTACACTTTCAATTTCTAGTAATTTATAGGTTACGAGTTCGGCATAAGTAATCATTATCGCTTATACTAGGATAGAATATTACATCACAATCTTTCGAATGCAGCCTTTCAATGGACCTGCGTGAATGCGGAATACTGTGCATCAGGTCGTCCAATCTAATCTTAAACTAAAATTCGGATGAAAAGGAACTCTTTATCTATGCATGTGGCGTCCATGCAGGTCGCGAGCACCGTTTCTACCCTAAGACGTAACGCAGCGGATTACAACCACTTGTTTTGCTGTTTTATTATTACCTTTTATGTCCAACGTTAGTAGTAGTTAGTACAACAGAATATATACACAAGGATTACCCAAAATAAATAAATTGCTAAATATAAGAGATTTTTCCCTCTTATTTCCATCGCTGTAACTCTTTTCAAATGCCACCCCTCCCCTTATACTCCGCACTCCTAGTAGTCCTAGTCCTACACTCCACATACACAGGGTTCTCATACGTACACATACACACACACTTCTTTTTTTCTCTTTATCTGTGCTGTAATGCAACAGCTGCTGCTTAACAGCTATGGTGGATACAAAAGATTTTCTCAATCTTGAACCTTCTCTCTCTAACCCATTTGGGAAATTTTCTGACATTGATGATTTTTGTGCTCAAAATGTTGTCCACATTGACAAGAAGCTATTCATCGATCTACACCAGCTTTCTATTGGTCCTTTGCTCAGTGAAGGTCCCTATTCACTCGTTTATGAAGGATTGTGAGTCCCCTTTGAATTGTTTTCCATTTCTTCGTAGCCCCATTTTCCTTTTCCTTGGTTTACGTTTCTTGAATTAATTGCATTTCTCTTAAATATTGCATTTTGGAGTTTTCTTGATTTCTGGGGTGTCGGTCTGTCATTTTGTTCGGTGGAGTGGAAACCCCTTCTTCCGTTTTAGAGACTAAGAATTGCGTCATTGTTTGTTATTTGTTCTTACAAAGAACAAAAATTCATATCGACCCGTGTTGTTCTGGGTCATTGCGTGGCACTGGGCGTGGCTTTGGTGCAATTTATCTAAGAATTCACTTACTATCACAATAAGGAGAGATATTTCTGTCTTTGCGATAAGAGAATTTTACTTTTACTTTACGGTGTTCAAATTGAAGGGGACCGGTAAAGTTGCTCCCATGTGATGGAAGGTCATGGGTGTAAAGCTGTGTACAATAGACCCTCGTGGTCCGGCCCTTCCCGTACCCCGCGCATTAGTGCACTGGGCTGTTTTTTTTTTTTTACGGTGTTCAAATTACCAGCATTTTACTTTTACATCAAAATTGGAATATATGCAATCAGAAAGAATTGCCTAGTACTTGTGGGAGTGATTGAGTTCAGTAGTTCCTCGTATATATTATTGACTCTAAGGATGTAATATGTAGAAGATAAAATTGTTTCAAATGCCAACAGAAGCAGAAGCAGCCCTTCTTTCAAAGAGAGGAACATGACCCTCGTGGTCCGGCCCTTCCCGTACCCCGCGCATTAGTGCACTGGGCTGTTTTTTTTTTACGGTGTTCAAATTACCAGCATTTTACTTTTACATCAAAATTGGAATATATGCAATCAGAAAGAATTGCCTAGTACTTGTGGGAGTGATTGAGTTCAGTAGTTCCTCGTATATATTATTGACTCTAAGGATGTAATATGTAGAAGATAAAATTGTTTCAAATGCCAACAGAAGCAGAAGCAGCCCTTCTTTCAAAGAGAGGAACATCTGTCAATCACATTTCTTTTGATAGGCGAAGGTGAATTCAAAGCTAAGAAGCTGGAATTCTAAAGAAAGAAAAAGGGAAAGCACTTTATCTAGATTAAGCTTACTCACTCCCAAAGTTCCAATTGTGCATCGATTAGGTTGTCGGTGGTCAAAAGCAGAAAAGTTTTTTTTAGATAAGCTCACATTTCTTGGATATTTCTGTAGTCCCGTGTTTTAGTATTTTTCAGTTAGAAAAGTTATAATGAGCTTATGGTTCTCGAGGCTCCGCTAAAACATTCAATGTGACTCAATTGAAGACTAGGAAGGAGCAAAAAGTCTACTTCATTAATGTATAAATCTGTGTTCAGCATATGCTTACGATTTGCTGACTACCGAAGATGGTCTGACCAATTCATTTGGCATTGAGTTCAGTCCTAAATCTTATCTTTTTTCTTATTTGTCCTAGTCTGTCATTGGGAGTGAACTTTGTTGAGATATAGTTTCTGTGTTACCTTATTGACTAAAAGGACTTACTTTTATATAAGTGAGGATTAAGGAAATAAGTTCCAACGCTCTTATTGAGCTTAGACATTAAATGAATTTTCAACCTAAATCTAACATAATCCATTTAAGGACATTGTAGGGAGAAAGACCAAGGGTTTTGAGGTATTAGAAGTAGGAAGGTAAGCAATAAATTGGTGAAGCAATGCTAGTTGCTTCGTATCGCAATCTTATCAATTTTGGAGAGGGTTGAAAAATTAGAAAACTAAAACAACAAAATGCATTCTCTTCGCAATGAAGTAATGAACATATTTAGTTTACATAATAAAGTAGAAGTTGTAAGTTAAAATACATTTCCTGCTTCCCTTGCTAGCGGAAGTAGGTCTCTTTCTCAATCTTACATCTATTCAGGAGCAAGGTAGGGAATTTTTTTTCCTGGAACTTTGATCCTTTTCTTAACTCATCTTTCTATCCTCTTGAAAGGTAGACATACGAACAACTATAGTTAAGAGGAAGATTATAAATGTAAAGAAATTAAATGCATTCGAGAAAGCTGTCCATAGTGTGGATATCTCACTGGTAGTAAGATTTCTTAATATCAACTTTGTTCCTCATTCAAATCTAGTAAGTTTTAATACCAATGGTTAAATAATTAGTAAGATAATTGCGTTCAGATTTTCTTAAATATATCTTTTAGAATAGCAAATGGTTCAATATCCTACTTATAACATTGTCAGTTATGATGAAGTGATATCAGGGCCCATTTGGACAGAGAGATTTGGCCCAATATATTTCACATCTATTATCCCAAATCTTTTGCATCCATTTTAAATACAAACCCCATTATGGTTTACATGAGTTGTTGTGACTTCATTTCAAATGAAACTCGAGAATGTGTAGTTCTGGAGTATATAAATTTGAGTTCCACTTCAATTCTAAATGTCTTCATTGAAGTGTCCCTAAGCGTATTTCAACCATTATCTGTAGTTTCACCTTGCCTAACCATTGAAAACTTAGTTTCCTGCTCCCTTCATTGGTTCACTGTTACGAACGTGAAGATAACCAGATTTATGTTGTACTAGATGTTTTTAGAATAATATCTCATTGTGGGTCAAACAATTATTGATAATAACTGCTTAGTCCCATCTCAGAAGAATTTGATTCTTAGAGAATCTACTTTAGTTCTATATGGTGTACACCCAAAACATCTACCTAAGATCTTTAAATTTACTGTTACCTCTCATTCACGTTAGTTAACACAAACTTTCTGGTTACTATCATTTGCACTCCCAAAATGTGATCCTGCATTTCAGTTCTTTTTATTAAGGGTCCTGCGTTTCTGAAGCACCTTTTGTAATACTTGTTCCAGATATAAATCCATGCCTGTTGCAATAAAAATAATACAGCCAGACAGATCGGCAAATGTGAGTCCCGAGCGGAAAGAAAAATTTCAGAGGGAGGTCCTTTTGCTATCTAAAGTGAAGCATGACAATATTGTGAAGGTATGTGGTGTTCAATAAGAAATAGTGCTACTGGTTAAATTTCATTCGCTTTGTCCACCTTGCTAATAGAGTCAAAATCAGGAAACAATGATTGGTTACTGGCTTTGAAGTCCAATATAGAAAGAGAATAAAACCTATAGCTTGTGGACTATGTAACCGTTTACAGTAATAACATTGGATATTTGGTGCTACTCTTTAAAAATTATATAAGAGGTCCTGTTGTATTTACTATATTTAGACATTAAGGGAAAAGAATTCCTCTCTATTTCATAACATTTCCTTGTGGAAATGATTTATTTATAAATCTAATATGCTCCTGTCTCGTCTTGGTATTTTGTTAAGCGTTCTTGTATAAATATCCAAGGTTAAATTTCCTATAAAATCTATTTGTTATTCGGATTTACTTCTATTTTTGCCAAGTACAAGGACAGCTTGGAACTCAAAACTGTTTTCTATTAAGCATATATGGTGTGCTTTGCTGTGATGTTCAAGGAAAGATCTTAATAAGCTCCTGGTCGGTTAGCGTGTAGTACAGATTATATGGTGTATAATATCCGCAATTATATACTGGATGCTTTTGAACTATTTTATCGATTCTTGCTAAAAAGTTGCTTCATCTGTAACTTGACCATGTTGTTTTAATCATGAAAGAGTTAGCTAAACTGGATAATTGCATGTTGCCTTAATATGTATTGCATGCTTAATCCTAATTGGATTCAGTATCTGATAAACCAAGCTGACCTCAACTAGTTTGAGATTGGGGCATAAGTGTTGTTGGCCTCAAACAGATGGCTAATGGACTAGCAGGGTAACAGAAAAAGAGTTTAAGAGTTTGCCTTTCATGGCCCTCTGTCCTATGTAGTATTTTACCAACTTTTGATTTACTCTTTCGAATGTTATTTCATAGGTTGAATAAATGCAGAATTATGCCTGATCCAACTTTCAAGCTTCTTAGCTGTTTGATAGTTGAGTTTAAATAGCTAACTGTATGTAGCTATACTTAATCCAATAGTGTAAGTGTCTTCCAACAGATCAAGACAGTTAATTATATTGTAAAATGTCTGTAAAAGGATTCAAGCATCAGACATTAGTCTTCGTACATTTCCTCAATATCTTGTCCTGTTTATCTCATTTCACATTATTGTTCAGAGACTGCCTTAAACGCATCCTTCTGTATGGTGATTGATTCTCTTTTCATTGGTTGCTAATATGCTGTAAATTGTTGAAACAGTTTATTGGTGCCTCCATGGAACCGGCAATGATGTTAGTTACAGAGCTAATGAGAGGCGGCACGCTTCAGAAGTACTTGTGGAGCATCAGACCACATTGTCCGGATCTGAAACTTTCTCTAAGTTTTGCGTTGGGAATCTCTCGAGCAATGGAGTATTTGCATGCAATTGGAATTATTCACCGTGATTTGAAGCCAAGTAATTCTCTGCCTATCTTGTAGTTCGCTATTGCACTTTCAAGTTTTAGGTTTAGGTGGCTACAGAGTAGGTAGTGTTATCACACACTGATCAGGATTGCTACTTGCTTGAGTTGCGTGACTTTTTTTTAATTTTTTTTTATGATTTTGTATGAACATAAGAAAACAACTCCACTTCAAAGCCAGACTTGCTGGAATAGTCTATATGAGTCCTTGTATCCATTTTGCTCCATTTGGGAGGTTTTCATTCAACTACTTGATAATTTGTTTTCCAGGACAAATTAGGGATTCTAAAAAACTAGGAATTCTCCAAATCTCACACCCATCTCAACTTCATGTCAAATACGGACTTATAGCAAGTGCTCCTATAACGATTAACCTTAGGGTATCACCTATACAGATATTTTACTTATATCTCTATCCTTTGCTAAGTCCGAATGGGTTCCAAGAAATTCTGGGTGTTTTCAGACAACTTTCTTTGTTGATATTTGGTCTATCTCGATCATGGTTTTCACATTACGGGTTGGTAAATTTGGAGGTCTACATAGGACATGACCAAACGTCTCGCGTGGCCTTCTCTTTTTTCATCTATACATGCTACTTGCACCTTCTGGTGAATGTGATACATTTAATCTTGTATGACTGTGCATCCTTCCTAACATCTGCATTTCTATGACACTCATTTTGTGGAATGGCCTAATATTCACTCCTATGCAGCATTATTGGTTTTATAACTGTTCAATGGGCTTGCTTTGTATTTGGTAGGTCATATCATCTGACACTCTTGTAGCGCTTCTCGCCGTGCTATTTTGATTCTATGTAATGTTTTCATCTGTTATACCGTTGTATTGAAATACTAAGCCTAAAAATATAGATTGCCTGCATGAGACATCACAGTCTTATCTCATCTCATCTCAAATTTATTCTTTATATGCTAGCTAAACATATGGTTGATATATTCTGTTTTATTTCTACTTATCTTTAAATCTTTACGCCCTTGATTGCTTCTCCATAGTTCAAACTTTTGGTTGACACCATTACTAGTTTCGTCAGTTAACTCAGTATTGACTACAAATAACATGCACCAAGCCACACCCTATCTTGTATATTTTTAGTTGACTCATAATTATGGTAAATAAATATGGCCTAAAGGTAGATCCCCGGTGTAAACCTACTATTACGGGAAACTTCTTAGTATCTCTTCTCACTATTCTCACACTTGTGAATGGCCTTTTTTCATACATATCCTGTATGGTATTTATATATGTTATAGGAGCTCCTTTTTTCTCCAGTATACACCAAAGAACTTCTCTTGGCACTCTATCATACGTTTCTCTAGGTCAACTAATTTCATGTGGCGATCTTCCTTCCACTCCAATAAATCTCCATAAGCCTTTTAGTGAAAATATAGCCTTTATTGTAGATCTATCTGGCACAAATTTGGTTTCCAGTCACTTTGTAGTGGACCTAAATTGATGCACCAATTTCATTCTGTGTACCGTAAGTTTAAATACCGTGATAGTTTGACAGCCTTTACTGTGAAGGTAGATTAATGATTAAACATACTCATTATCTAATCATTTTTTTTAAGATAAATAAATATTATTAAGACAAGTACCAAGATGGTACTGCAAAATACAAATTACAACAGTACAGAGATCGCCATATAGCAGTTAAGCACACTCATCTCAATGAATCTAAAAAGTCTCATTATCTAATCATGAAACAAAGAAAAATCTAATGCACATGCATTATGAAAATACTAGAGCTCCCAGTAGTTGGCTAATGTCTTACTTACAGTAAAAGTCCCTGTATGTATCTGTTTGGCTCCTTCTCCATAAAAAATCTTTTAATCAAATTCTTCAACTTGATTCTGATTTAGTAAAACTAGGCAAAGTGCTGAGAAATAAAAGAGAAGTGCTTTTGTGGCAGCCGTAAGAAAGAGTGGATAGGAGTGAAGAAAGCCTAATTTCTGAAAAGGATTATCAGACCATTAAGATGGTTGAAACTGGAATTTCATTGTTTGATTCTGTTATTCATTGCCATTTTGCCATATTTGCAGGTAACTTACTCCTCACAGAAGACAAGACAAAAGTTAAACTAGCTGACTTTGGGTTAGCTAGGGAGGAGGCAGACTCTGAAATGACAACAGAAGCTGGTACATACCGCTGGATGGCTCCGGAGGTATAACATTGGACGAAAATGTTTACACCCTGCTTAATAATAGCGTGTATGCCTTACCCTTTACAAATGCCAGATGTTCAGCATTGACCCAATTAAAATTGGAGTGAAGAAATACTACAATCATAAAGTGGATGTCTACAGTTTCTCAATGGTTCTGTGGGAGCTTCTCACCAACAGCACTCCGTTTAAGGGACGAAGCAACATTATGGTGGCATATGCTACAGCTACGGTATGTGTTTTCTATTGATAATAGTTTACTCGTCTAACAAGTTTCCAGTGACCGGTAAATATGATATTTTCATTTCTTTAATAAATTCCAGAAATTGCGTCCTAGCATGGATAACATTCCGAGGGAGATAGAACCCCTTCTTAGCTCTTGCTGGGCAGAGGATCCAGCAGACCGACCAGAATTTGAGCAAATATCAGATTTCATCGCGAATATTCTTCGCAATGTGTGCACCTCGGAGACGACTTCTCCAAATCTGTTTGAGATGGAGAATCCCACAAGCAAAGAGTTGGTCAATTCTCCTGGCACAAATTATTTGATGGACAGGGATGCAGAAACTAGCAAGAAAAAAACAAGGAGTTCATGTTGTTGCTTCATGACTGCCTATGATGATTCTCTCTGATAGGTGGAGAGACTTTTTCTTAGGATATGGTTAGGTGTAAATAATTGATTGACTTCCCGTCTTTTTTCGCCAGTTTTATGATATATAGAACAGACTTCATTGTTCTCCAAATACACCATCATTGTAGACATTGTACAGAAAGCAAATAGAATGTTTAGAATAGAACAGAAATATGAAAGGAGCATGACTCAGGTCAAAGTTCATCAATCCACCATCTTTTGGTACAGATTTCCTTTGCATTTCTGCAATTCTATAAACCAGATATAGACATGTGCCAAGCAGGGGCGAAGCTATACTCTAGTAAGGGTGGTCAATTGACCAGCCTTCATCAGAAAATTATATTGCATATATAGGTACAAAATTAAGTTTAAAGGTATATAACAAGTATTGAAACACCTTTGGAAAAATTTCTGGCTTTGTCACGGTGACAAGTAATGTGTAATGTGTTGTGCCAAGTCAAATTTAAGGTCGACAAATGATGTCAAGTGACTGGGTGTGCCAAATCAGCTTCAAGTTTGAATTCTATGTTAAGGTGACGTGACACGCAAGTCAATTTAATATTTTTGCACGAAACTCTTCAAACTGTTAAGTTTCAGACCAAATATAACTGACTTTTGCCTGATGAAATTACTAATTGCCGAAGCAAATTTTGTCTCAGAAACATTGGCAAATGTAGTACGTTATATATATGAAAATAAAATAACAACCATTCCCTCCCCTACTCCAGTACGCAACAATTTTCCAATATTCTGGCGATCATTACTCTGTCCTCTAATCTTGTAGTTCTCTCGGTTGTCTCCTATTTCCACCAAATGGGGTATTCTTTTAGGATTTGTCTTATATCATACTTAATAGTATAAATTAGCATTTTTACAAATTAGTATAATTTAATTTGTTGTAAAATGGTACTGCCTCGGGTTATAACTCACTGAATATGGATAGTTATCTTTAATTATACATGACAGCGTGCAAAAATTATATACTATCAGTATATAAAAATTTAATTTATTAAGTACTACTTTTTACTTAATGAGGGGTAGACTTACCACTTGTGTGTTGCCCTCATTTTCTTAATCACGTTTGTGAACACAAACCCATAATTTCGTGTGAGCTGATTCAACTAAATTGCGGCACAACCGTGGCTGCAAAGTCACGTTCAATAGAGCACTGAGCACAGTTTGCCGCTCCTTTTGGACAAAGACCGTACCTAATTTGGATTTAAGTTTTTTATTAAAAACAATTGCTCCCAAATTACATAAGTCCAAGCACATCATCTGGATTAGATTAGTTGAACTTTGCAAAATGAGTCAAATTTAAGCTCAATAGAGTTAAACTATATGCCAAGTGAGCTGGTGTGCCAAATCAAAATAAAAGCAAACTCTTTTTAAAAGAAAAGGTAAAGAGCGTGGAAATATTGTGATTAAGGCTTGAACAACAAATAATATGTCAAATCACGTGACATGCGAAGGCAAAGTAATAGACATGAAAGCTTGAACACCAAGGCCTTTCATATCGTTAAAAAAAGTTAGAGTGGAAATATTGTGATAATAAATTTGTTCATAAAAACTCCCTTGACCCCTATACAACAATGTTCTATTGCTGAATCTTCATAATTAATATACACATATTTAACTTTCCTACGGTAATTGAAATATATAACTAGTATTAATAACTTTTTAGATAAAATTGGTTCAACTGAATGCATAAGACTGTGAAAAAAATTGCTCAAACACAAATTAGTTCTCTTTTAACAAGGCTAATATGAAGATTAATTGAGGAAGTGAGACAAAGTAAATTCTTTAGAAATAAAACCTAATCAAACTTTTAATTAAGTTGAAACATGAATGCCTATTGGTACAATTCACATGTTAAGACACCCAAACGGCGCCGCCTCTACATGACCCAAAGACTTGAAGGGGAAAGCAAAAGGAAAAAGGGGGACACAAACTTAAAAAGACCCGTTTGGCCATAGGTTTTGCCAAAATAAACTTGAGTTTTATTTGACAAACACAGATTTGGGCATAGATTTTATTTATATTTTGGCCAAATTTCAAATCCCAAAACCAGCTCAATAGCTGGTTTTGGGCCAAACCCCTAATAATACACATGTTTTTCCAAAATAAATTTAGAAAATATATTTTGAAAACGTATGTCCAAACACATTTTCATCTCCAAGCCAAACTTCACCTAAAACAGATTTTTCAAAATAAATTTGTGAATCTATGACCAAACGCTAGCTTAGCTGACTTACAGTTGGGAAAATTAATAAGTTAAGTTATCCAAAAATTTTGTTGCCCTGTCATTCCTATCCACTCTTCTATTGCCAACTGTACACTCTCTTTTCCCCTCACGTGTCACCTTTCTCCCCAAACCCTACTACTTCCCTCCTTTTATCACATTGGTCCAGCCCCCGGTAATTAAACCCAAGACTTCTTATATCCCATTTTATTATACTCCTTCGTTTCAATTTATCTGAACCTATTTTTTTTTAATTCGTACAAAAAAAATAACTTCTTTCCTTATTTAAAAATAATTTACTATTATATAATAATTTATAGCCACATAAAATATATATACCTTATTTTAGGACACAAATTCAAAAATTTAAGTAAAATATATAGGAGTAACACACTAGCAAGTCTTTGTTTAAAAAGGAAAATAGTTAAGACAAAAACTGACTTCCTTGTTCCTGTTTCCCCCCTGTATGAAACTGCAACTACTTTCTTCTTCTTCTTCTTCTTCTTTTTGTCACAGTGTTCTGTTCAGACCCAAGAACCAAGATTATTAGGACAACCTTAACCCTACTAAAGTTTCTTTAATCTCCTGAGGGAGCACTTGTTTACCAACAAGCAGAAGAAGAAAATTTGAAACCAAAAAAGTAAAGTTAAAAAATCAAAACTTTAGCCGACTTGGAACCTCCTTGTTCCACCTCACATCCCCCTCTTCCAATACGGCCCAGGTCAGCTCCCCCCACCACCTCTTCTTTCTTTGTTTTGTTTCTTACTTCCTAATTTGGTATGGATTATTTGCCTTTGTGTTTGCACGCGCCTTAACATGCTAATACTCCACACACACACACACACACACACACAGACAGACAACTACAAGAGAATTAACTAAGACATGATTTGTTTGTTGTTATTTTTTTAATCCTGTTTTAAAATTTTGAACTTTGGGATCTCTCTTTTAGTCTTTAGCGGTTTCCTTTTGGTTTGTGTACTCGGTCTCTGTCATGTTTGAAATTGAGCTTTACTTCTGTCTTTTGAGCTTAATAATCAATCTAGCAAGTCCCAAAAGGTTTCTTGGAAGACAAATTCTTGCAACTAAGTTGTTCAATTGACAAAAGAAAAACCCAATTCTTTGCCCAGTTTTGTATTAGTATGAATTAATTGCCTTTGATTTAAATCTTTTCTTGCTTTCTGGTAGTGGAATTATTCTATCTGGTTTTAAGTGAACTTTCCAAATTTCTCTCTTTCTCCCTTATTTTCTTTGGTACATGTTAGTATGTTACAGATGAGAATTATTTCTAATTAGGGGTGGGCGGTCTCCGACTTCTTTGTTCTATTAACCCTAGAGCTCTATAGTCCTATAGAGAGGACACTTCAACCTGAAATATTGTGCCTAAAGATGGTGTACATAGATGTTGGCAATATTCTTTAAGTAAAAACACCAACTATATATTTTATTGTAAGATTTAACATTAACAAATATTTATGGTGCAATTTGGCCTTCATGGTAAACCATTGTATTTGGTGCAATTGGTCTTCATGGAAGTGATGTTGAACCCAAGAAAAGTATGGACTAGAGACCATTAAGAAAGACTTGACCTTTTGGATTAATGGATGACATTATTTATATTTTGAAATTTAATTATATAGGAACTAGAATTTGAAGTTCATGGTTTCTGAACATACCTCTGAACTCATAGCACCTTTTAGCTATGGTGTTCGCAATTAAATATTTATACACATATAATGATTTTCCTAATACAAGTATGTGGTCGAAGCAAAAGCTACTGGGTTTTCAGAACCTGTAGCTAATATTATAGCTCCGCCCTTGTATATAGTCATGGAAAGGATTTTCCTTTTCTTGATAATCTATTAGTCTACAATGTTTTCTTTGGAAACGTACCAGATAGCAATTTCTTTAAGAAAATACATTAATATTTTTTGGTAAGATTTATTTGTTTGAAATGAGTACTTGCCTTATGTACATCCCTCTAGAATTGTGCTTCAATTTCTCTATATTCAGCGTAACACAGATTGCACCGTAAATTTAAAAGATTGCTTTGCATGAATTTGTAAATTATTTAATCTTTGATGGCTTTACAGCTTCTTTCATCCTTTTGATGATACAGTTCAATGGTTTTTGTGTAAACCAAAAAAGAGGAAATATGACATTTGTTTCTCATTGTTATATTATGCATGGTAAGATGATTTGTTCTTAGGCAGGAGGTTTTATGACCTAGTTTACACCGATATATTTACAAGTACAATTTTTTAAGCCCTCTATTTACATCAACTCAACCGTAACTAATGTGGATTTGAGGCACAGTGATCTCTATGCTTATCAGAAAAGCAACAAATTGTATACTTGTTCCTATGACAGTGACCGCATAATCTCTATAGGTGGAAAATGGTAGGAGTTCTAACTTCTACTTATCCAAAAAAAAGAAAGTGGAAGAGTTCTAATTTCTTTTCCCTATTTATGATCTATCTAGCGTTTATTCGAGTACACCATTTCTGAACTATTCACGTGGATACCCGAGTATACAATCAATTGACCCAATGGGAGCTGGGGAAGAGAGCACCCCTACAAAGCCTTCAAAACCGGCTTCAACTCAGGTCCCTTTCCTTCTCTTTCTTTTCTTTTGTACATTTATGGCTAATAAGTCATTAAACATGTGCTGTTCTCTCTCTTCCTCTCTCTCTCTCTCTGTATGTGTATGTGTGTGTGCACAGATGTGTTAATGTATGTATTGGCTCACTGCTAACAAGTTTTCTAATGTTTGATCAGGAGACACAAACTACACCCTCATATCCTGATTGGTCAAGCTCTATGCAGGTTGATATTAAGTTCCATAATGATTAAGCCAATAACATGAATGCTGATGAATAATTGTTCTAGTTTTCTAGTCTATCAAGTACTAATTCTCTTTTCCTGGTTAGGCTTATTATAGCGCTGGAGCTACTCCTCCCTTCTTTGCCTCACCTGTTGCTTCTCCTGCTCCCCACCCATACTTATGGGGAGGCCAGGTAATTGATTTTCCATTCTTAATTTATTTAGTTTCCTGCTTTACGATTTTTCTATCACATGATCTCAGAACCTATCTATAGTACTTTCTCTGATCACCTTGTGATATTTCAGCATCCTCTTATGCCTCCTTATGGGACTCCAGTCCCATATCCAGCTTTATATCCTCCTGCCGGAGTTTATGCTCATCCTAACATGGCCGCGGTAATCAAGCTTGTCGGTACTTTGTTCTTATGAATTTGAAAGCTGTGAAAGGAAGTTACCTCTTCTTCAAAAAATAAAAAATACAAAAAAGAAACTTTTGTTAATACCTTTGTTCATGTTTTTTCAGCAGACTCCAAACACAGTGCAGGCAAACCTTGAATCAAACGGGAAGGATCCTGAAGGAAAGGATCGGAGTACAAACAAAAAGTTAAAGGCCAGTTCTGGTGGCAAGGCGGGCGACGGCGGGAAAGTTGCTTCAGGTTCTGGAAATGATGGTGCCACACAAAGGTCTGATTTTGTATCACATTTTTCCATAAATTCTTCTTTTTTGATCAGTCATGCATCTAAGTGGAATATATTTTCTTGAACAGTGATGACAGCAGAAGTGAAGGTACATCAGATACAAATGATGAAAATGATAACCACGTGAGTATTCAGATCAATCTAACCACCTTTTTTCTTTATTTACATACTATGGAGATCGCGAGTCCTATGATTGCTAGTTGATTTTTTTTTTTGATAATATGTAATCTCAGGAATTTGCTGCAAGCAAGAAGGGAAGCTTTGATCAAATGCTTGCCGATGGTAACTTCTGTGACCTTTCTTCTCGGTTCTGACATTCTTACTTTCAATAACCGAGTTTCTAAATCTGGCGATTATCAGGAGCCAGTGCGCAGAATAATCCCACAACAGCGAATTACCAGACCTCTATGCATGCAAATCCTGTCACTGTGCATGCAACTAACCTAAATATTGGAATGGATGTGTGGAATGCATCATCTGCCGGTCCTGGAGCGATCATAATACAGCCAAATGTGAATGGTCCAGTTATAGGACATGAAGGAAGGATGAATGATCAATGGGTTCAGGTACATTTTCTTTTCTTTAGCTTTTTTCACTCACTGAAATCAGTACTGTCATTTTTGACCAGATTAGTTTGTGTACTCTGTACTTCAAATTCTCCAGTCTAACTGCTTGTCTGTAAAAAGCTGCATATATTCCACCCATCTGGTAGCAGATGGTATCACTTAAGGTGGAATATTTTCTCTCATAACCCTAATTGTCGGTGTATCTTGAGTCTTAACATAGAGAGTTCCATGAATAGATGTAAAATAAGTGGCTAAAAAGACTAATTTGTGAATTTTTTAGTTTCACAATTGTGAGCGAAGAAAGATCACAACCTGGAGAACTCTTAAAAGCACTCAACACTCTGATTTTACAAGGCTTCAGGTGTTTTAATTTGGTGGGTCCAGAAACAGCTCCAACTTAAAATAAGCCAGAAAACTCCTGAAGCTATGCTGGTTTCATTCTTTATGGGTTAAAATTACCTGTTTGTAGGATTCGATTTTCTTATCAAGTTTTTTGCATTAAAATTATTTAAACCTTCATATAGTTTGAAAGGGATTATAAAACTGAACTTCCTTGTATCATTAGTTCTTGAACATGGTTCCATCTCATTTTTTCTGTATCTCTGGATATAGCAGCATCTTGTGCTTGTTTGAAGTTCATGGTTCTACTTTATAACACTGCCGCTGCCACCCCCCAAAAAACTTTCATGGATCTTTCAGGTAGAGCAGTAAATTATGTAAGACACAAAAGGCACTTTTCCATATTCCATAGGTCGATAGTTCCCGTTCGTTTTTTATGTGCCAGAGCAAGTACACAATCAATGATGGGGTTATAGCCCTGTTATCATCGTTTTTCTGTTTCTTTTTGTTGATAGATTTCGTTGTAACCCTCGCTTTGACAGGACGAACGTGAACTTAAAAGACAAAAGAGAAAGCAATCTAATAGGGAGTCAGCTAGGAGGTCAAGGCTACGCAAGCAGGTATGAGTTACTCTTTGTAGATAATGTTACTCTTTCCGTCTTTTACCAGTCAGAATTGAGTATATGTCTTCTATTATATGAGCCATATAGATTCTTCTCCACATGGCTTTAGACTCAGACATCTGGTTTCAAGCAGAGGTCCCCAAATTTATTTCTAATAATAAATAAAAGCAGCTCTTAAAGACAATGATGGGGTCTATAGTCTCTACACCAATATAAAGCCTTAAGATTATTCTGTTTTACGCATCCAAGAGTGACCTAGTGGTCAATAAAGTGGGGTGAGAACATGAGGTCTCAGGTTCAAAACCTAGCGGATGCACAAATACAAGGTAATTTCATCCCATCTATCCAAACCTTGGTGGATGGAGTTACCTGGTACCTGTTGCTGGTGGGAGGTGACAGGTATCCCGTGGAATTAGTCGAGGTTCGCACAAGTTGGCCCTGACATCACGGTTATTTAAAAAAAAAGATCATTCTGTTTTACGCCATCATATGGCACACTGATCTTTTTGCATTTTCGTCTAGCCACATTAACTTAGACTGATGCTTCAAGTTCCTTGTTTCAACCAAATCATTAATATCTTATGATGATGAATTTTTCTAGTTGATTGAAACACATTGTGTCACCTTTATGAAATGGTCTCCGGTATAAATAAGAATCGGGAATGCAATTCGATGTGATATCGGCATATCATGCTCTAATCTGCAGATAGTGTTTTAAGGCCCTAGTAACTGTAACGTTCTTTAGTGTTTTCTCTTTTCCTCTGAAAGAACAAAATCTGGTGTCTCTATTATTTCAATTCGTGAAGACAATGTAAAGCACAGCAACAACAACAACAACAACAACAACCCAGTATAATCCCATTAGTGGGGTTTGGGGAGGGTAGTGTGTACGCAGACCTTGGTTTGGGGAGGGTAGTGTGAACGCAGACCTTACCCCTACCCTGAGGTAGGGAGGCTGTTTCCGATAGACCCTCGGCTCCCTCCCTCCAAGAACTCCCCACCTTGCTCTTGGGGTGACTCGAACTCACAACCTCTTGATTGGAAGTGGAAGGTGCTCACCACTAGAGCGACCCACTCTTGTCGAAGACAATGTAAAGCACATGTGAGAAAATTTCTTCGAGTTGTAGAAGACAAATTAACGGATGGTATGTACCAAAAATGGAATATAATGTGAAAAAGCAACAGGAGATGCATTCATATCAAATGTCACGTAATACAAACCACTTATAGACGGTCTCCCTTAAATCACCATCCTCTTGAAGGCTGATTACCTGTTCTCAAAAGTAAGTCTGTCCCAACTATGTCTAACCCTTTCCAAAGAGAATCTTATATCAAATCCTACTACAATCTCTTTTATGGACCCTTAGTCAATACTTGGGGGTCGTTTGGTACGCGGGATAAGGTGGAATAAAGTATTGTACTAAATTTATACCATATTTGGTTGATGGTATAAATTTATTCCGGGATAAAATTATACCGTAAACGAAACATGGTATAAACTTAGTCCCAGACTTAATCCTGGATATCCCATCTTATCCCACCTTATCCCATCAAATTTGGTATTATTTTAGCCCACCTCCCAGGTAGGATAAATTAGTCTAGGGATTATAGTCCCAGGATTATAATCCCGGAATAAGTTAGTCCGCGTACCAAACGATCCCTTAATATTCTTGTCCTCTCACCTTATAGACTTAATTGTTAATTATAACTACTGACCCTTTTGTGAAACTGTTCCGTAATCTTCCTAGCTAAGACATATTATGTCAACGTAGGGAGTAATAAATACTCGTATATTTGAGAGACATGGTTGGGTAAATGTAGCCACTAATGTAAAATATACTCTCCTTTACCTATCAGTTACGCTCTTGAAAATACCTTTTAGCCCTTGAGCTCCTGGAAAGGCAATTGTTCTAGGCAAAACAGCTCGAACCAGAAAACTATTTAGTGACAAATAAAAACATATATGACCATGAATCTTGATGGGCTTAATTGAATAGGAAGTGGATAACTGGATAGAAGTGTAAATACCCATTATTATTTCTCATGTCATTGGGGATCGATGCATAACCTAAGTGTATCCACTCAAAAGGAGAAAGATAAAGAAGAAAAAATTCACCCAGATGCAGTAGTCAGCTACTGTTCTCCTAATGATAGTTATTAGTTAAATTAAATGGTGACATGAAGCGATGGGAAGCGTCATCAAATTAATGCCAAGAAACGAAGGAATTGGCTGCTTTCCATTTTAGGAGTTCATCTTACTGCATGTGGACTTTTTCTGTCCTTGTATATGACGTCAGTTTAGAAAGGAGTTACAACTGGTGACTAAGTGTAAAAATTCTTCCCGTGCACATCAAGCTTGTACCTCAGCCGACACAAAAACATGATACTCTTTTCCATTCATGTCACAACAGCAACCAGAATTCCAGCAGGATAGCAAACAAGCTGATTTTAGTTCTTAATAATGTTCATGGGCGGTTTGATTGTTTGCTTGCTCCAATTTCTGGAATCCAAAATGTACTCAAAATTTCCTTTAGATTTTCTGGCAGTCATGTTGTTTTCTGTTTCTTATTTTTGCAGGCTGAGTGTGAAGAGCTGCAGCGTAGGGTAGAAGCTTTGAGCAGCGAGAATCATTCACTCAAAGATGAGCTCCAACGGCTCTCCGAGGAATGTGAGAAGCTTACCTCAGAGAATAGTTTGATAAAGGTACTTAATACCTTGTTAAGTGTTCCTCTAATTGCTTATCCTCCTTGATATTTGGTAATATTCTCAAGTACCCTCTTCATGTCATCCCCTTTTTCCTTTCCCTCATTTACCTTTGCACTTTATAGGGATAGTGTGATGCTGCTTCACGAATAGCATTTTGTTATAACTAATGTGAGGCAATTAGTATCGTAGAATCTTGTTTTGTAGTGCTACTTTTTTTTCCCTTGCAAAGGATTTCTTTTTAACCTGACGAAGCAGTTGTGAAGGAGAAAGATGAAATTAAAGTACTGATATTTGCTGGAATATGGTGGTAAAACAGGAAGAGTTAACGCGTTTATGTGGGCCAGATGCTGTGTCTAAGCTAGAGAGCAACGGCAATGCCACTCATGAGGAAGCTAGTTAAGGAAAAGCCAGACACTGAGTAGTAGGTGATTTAAGTGCTCACAAATATTTCAGGAGCCAAAAGAATTCATTGCTTCTAGGTGCAGAAATGTTTGTTGTCCTACTAACCTATACCTTTAACCCTTTTTGAGTGTGACTAAAACATTTATTTTCTAATTGTAACCCCAGTGTTCTGTGCTCTTGTTAAATTACCTGGAAGAAGTCAGTGCACCATTGAGTACTGTTTCGTTTCATTTTCATTGGATATTTTTAAAGTTTCTTGCATTGAATGTGGATGAGATTTTGGCAGGGAATATCTTTGAAATATGAGAAAAATAGCAAATTATTTTTTAATTCTAAACTAACTAGAGTTGGTTATATAAATTTTATATTGTCATTTTCTTCAACTCGGAGTCTATTTACATGAGATAAGAATACTTTTGGTATATTTTTTTTTTTGGGGGGGGGGGGGGGGGGGTATACGGCAAGCAGTACTCCCTCCGTCTTAAATTACCTGTCATGATTTCTAAAAATAATTGTCTAAAATTATTATTTGTCATTTTCAAAGTTTAAGATAAAATAAATTATATTTTTTTCATTTTACCCTTAACATTAATTGTTATTGAAGATGTAGATAGTACTTAAATAGAGTAAATATTCAATGAAGAGAGATTATGTTTTAAAATATAAATAAGGGTAAAATAGTCCAAGCTCGTTCTAATTAATTTTTTCTTAAGGAGCGTGTAAAAGAGAAACACAACAATAATCTGAGGCAGAGGGAGTAATTGGTCATTACTTGTTATAATGGTTAAATTAATAGTGTAAATTATTTTCATATCGGTACATATTTAACTTAAACCTTCTGGTAATACTTTAAAATACTGTTTACGACTTTATGTAATTGTCTGCAATATTTTTTAGATGACTAAGCTCCCGTTTAGCCATATATTTTGTCTTTATTTTTTTTTAAAAATTGAAAATATTGTTTGTTTATGAAATATGATCATGTTTTGAGACAAGAAATTTCAAAAATTCCCAAGTTCCCAAAAACGGTTTTTGGGTGAAAATTTTTCTTCCACTCATAAAACTTAACTTTTCTTCAAATAAAATGTATGTCCAAACAATTTCAACTTTCAAAAATTATTTTTCAACACAACTTCAAAAACTCTTTTTTCAAGTTACAATCAAATCTATGTCCAAACGCTAACTTATTATGTTGTAATACCATACTGCTTCAGTGCTTCTCCTAGACTTAATTATTCCTTCGCTAGAACTCATCCGGTCAAAGTAACTAAAAATTTCGGATTGAAGTAATAAAATTATTGAATTATTAAAACTATTTTGATATTTTTATTTTTATTTTTTAGCCAGAGAGTATTTGTGAACTCATACGACTTTCATTTTTTCATTTTTTGGTTTGAATTGTTTGTTGATTGAATTATTACTAGTCGGCAGCTAGTTTATCGAATCTACCCGATTTGACTATACATAGGTTTAACTTTATCTTTTAATGAAATTTCTCGGAATAATTCACAAGTCACAATCCTATTACTCCTAATTGAACATGACGATGTTTTTTTCATGGAAAAGAACAAACATGGTGATGCGCAGGGAGATTTCTTTGAAATTAACAGCGAAAAAGTTACACATTGCATTTATCCACTAATTAGAGAGACCAACCTGACACTCGAAATTAAGCTACAAAATTACAAAAAAAGATAGTACCAACACAATTGAAAAAAACAAAAAAGCAAAAAAAAAAAAACATGCTTCTTAAAGTTTCTTTTGAGTTTTATCTGTTGTTATGCTACCCCCACCCCTAAAACTAAAACCATATAGGCTAAAGATTGAAATCACTGCTATTATTACAACTAGTTTAGGGTTAGTAGTTTTTATTATTAACACCTCCAAGCTGACGTGGCTACTAGGGCCCTATCATGCCAGCACAGCAACATCTCCGCTTGTCTCTTCGCCACGTGGAATCCCCTAACCTGTACTCTCCCCAACAAACAATCCGCTTGAAAATCCGCAAACTGGCTTAATCCCACCGGCCGGAATCCGGCAGCCACCATCGCATCCTTCCACGAGCCACCTCCTCGCCGCCCTACTGCCGCCACCATATCCACTATCTTCGGAAACAGCACGAAATTCTCAATTTTCCTCATCCAATCCCCACAATTCCCGCCACCGATATTTGCTGCTTCTAGTGATTCCAGCAACGTAGAGTAAAATTCCAACCCATCAATCACCGTCTGACGAAACGACGCGGTTCCGTAACCCATCAGCCCTTCGCTGTCCACGTGTACCACCATGTTAGGGGAAATACGACGGAGGTCGTTAACAAACCCTGACCCGATCCGCCGGAAGATAGCGGGGGATAAAAGCACCGCTGTCTTCTCTCCGTCCATGAACTTTATTGCTTTGAAGGATAACAACTCGAAAGTTCGAATTAGAACAAAATCTATTTCGAAACCGATATTGAGTTCACGAGCAAATTGTGTTAAATTTTCTCTGATTAACCTCGATTCCACAGCGTACTCTTCAGGGACTAGAGCCGTAATTCGAAGAACCGGCGCGTTGGCTTTACGACACTCGGCTTTATCGGCTAACTCTTTCATGAAGGAAGCCCAGTGGCCTCCGAGTCCGATGTCGAAGTCGATGACGTGGACTAGCATCGAGCCGTCGACTGCCTCGAGTACGGCTTGGTTCGCCGTGAAGCTGGAGAACATAGGGATTGGAGATATGTTTGAGAAAATTTTGTAGGATTTGATGGTCTGAATCACGTCGGATGAGCTGGCAGGGCGAGTCTGTCGAGTTGACCCGGCGAGTTGGGCTTGAAGTGCTTCCTTGAAGTAAAAGGCAGCTCGTTGAAGAGGTTTTCCGGCGGCGGATCTGAGCCGTTGATTGAGCCGTGCCAGTATCACATGTGCGAGCTGGAAAGCGTTGGTTTCGAAACATTCAGTGAAACGAATGAGCTCATCCACGTAATCAAATCCTACGTTCCAATTATTCTGGTGGATATCACCGGAGAGATCAAGGGCGTTAATGTAATTTCCCTGATTCACCGATTGAAATTGCTGAGGGAAATTCTCGGAGAAAGAAAAATCAGATGTAGGGAACTGAGTCGAGTCAGCTGAGAATTCGGAGAGGTTATGGAACTGAGTCAGCGACTCGCTTTGTGTAAGGCTGAGTTGAGGGTTAGATTTTGAAAGTGAAGCAGAATCGTCTTGTAACCCAAGTTCTCTCATCAAAGAATCCCAATCTTCGAAGTTGCTCAGAACATGATCTCCTAGCTGGAGAGGATCGTCGCCGCCGCAAAGGGCGGAGAAATCGGGATTTGTTATCACCTGCTTCTCGACGATAGGGCTGGGGCTGCGGCGGAGTTCGAGGACTGATTTGGGCTCGTAGCACAAGTTAGGGCCGTTGGTGGCGGCCGGAAAAGTAGCGTTCTGGAGATTGTTGTTGTTATTGCTAATCAATGGTTTTGAACTCACGTTGTCATTAGAGGAAAAGGGCACTTTCATTTCTCTGAAAAAAGAGAGAAGATTATTGGTAACCGTAGCCAAAGTCTCTAAAGACTATGTAACTAACAGGTGAGTGAATTATTTTTTGCGCGAGTGTTTGTAGTGCGTATGGTTTGTAGTTGCTTTAATAGAAGAAGACTTTGTGTGGGGTGTGTTCTTTTTAGCTTTCCCTTCTACTTTCTTCAATGGCTCTGAAAACTTTGAGAGAAAATGGAGGCTTTTTGGGAGGATGATGATTGCTGCCTTTTTATCTTTGCGTGCGTGCGTGCGGGCCTAATTGCATGCATGGGATTCAAGTTGCCTTTAATAGTGGCCGATCAAAAATTTTTACTAAGAGGTATTAAAATATAAACAGGTAAAAAGGGCCGAGACAAAATATACTACTAATATATAATTTTAATATTTTTTATTTAATTATATAGTGTAATTTTCTGAACGAAAGGGTCTCATTTGGCACATCTTTTGATAAGGCCAGTGATCAAGGGATGGGTATGATTTAATGCATAGCATGCATGTATGTGTTGTAGGGATAGGAACATGCAGGACACGAGTCTGAAGTGATTGATTTATCTTTTTGTAAGATTAGAGGTGTGTATGTGAAGTCTTTATTTTTGTACTTGAAAGAAAGAAAGGGAAAAAGAAGGCTTTTCTATACTTTTCCAAACACTTTATTAGTATTTCTTACGTTCAATTTTCCCATACCAATCTAATTACTGGTTAGCATGTCTTCAGATTTAATGTGTTGTCCTTCCTTTAACTAATTCAAAGTACGTAGTTATTCTTTTTTATTTATTTATTTATATATGTGTAAGTGTGCAAGTTAATTAAGTAAAGAGGTCAAACAAGAAAAACGAATACAATGCATAGTTGTTGAAACAAGATAGCAGCTCTTTCTCAGTAAAGTTATAGTATTATTTTTCACTTCTTAGTTAACTAATCCATTTCAAAGTTATTACAAGTCTTCCTAAAGTTATTACTCGACTATATATTCAAAGTTAATTATATTACAACAATCTGTTCAAAAGTATTGCGCTGCTTTCTGCTCTTCCTTTCTTAAAGCCAATAGCACGGAAATTCGATTGATGCGAAATAGTTAATATACAAACCTTCTCAGAAGAAAATAGTTGAGTAATTAAGCTAAGGTAGCATTAAGTGATGATTAATTAACTTCCGGTTTTTATTTGAGCTGCATTTTTTATCTAGCGGTAGGTTAAATCAATTCAGTTATTACCACGGAACTTAAAGCTACAAAATTATTGTCACATTAAAGTAATTAAATTATATGTGAATTGTTCAAGATATACAATAATCAGAAGGTCCTATTTTTCGCACTAGGTTATGACACGAATAAACGCCACGCTAACCTTTGTTACTCTAAAATTCCACCTAAAATAATAAAAAATAAAAGGTTGTCTACCATATATACTTTAAACAAAAAAACATTTATAAACAAAAAATGAAAATCGAATATAGTTTAGAGGTAGGGTTTCGAGAACATATATATTAAGCTTTGATAAGAGCTCCTACCATACTGGAAAATCGAATATTCAAGGAACGAAGGCAGTATATGTGTAGTGCATATTGACAAATTAACATGATGCTTCGTTACACTTTTGTATCTTGTGGTAGTATTTTTCAAAGTTCAGTCGTATTTTTCTTGACGCTCTGATCATGTTTATAAATGAACCTAGAAACAAAAAAAAAAGGTAGTTGTTGTAAATAATATATGGATGGATTTCCATGATGTAAATAGTGTGAGGATGGATTTTCCTACGACATATCTATCTTTGCACTATTCAAGATAGATTTTAAGTTACCCTTTCTTGCCTATAAAATTAAAGCATGACAATTTACATCGGTAGAGACCACCCAAGAAAGAGAAAAAAAAGAGTTCTACTACATCTCTTCTTAATTTTACTTCTCTTATTGTTTTTTTATTTTGTTAAATTATTTTATCTCATAACACGTTATCAACACGATTGCCACATTCAATTTCACAATCACATCCTAGTTGTATTCGATTCTCCTTCAGGTATATCACTATATATTCATTTTGGTTTATGGTAATATATATGCACCAGTATACTTGTTATTAATAAATTCATATATTGTTAAGCATTTATTATAGTTGGCCATGTTACTGAAGTTCTCTTGCCTTGCTTATTGTTAAAGAAAATATAATATATAGAATTTAAGTGTGTTAAACTAACAAAAATAATTTAATAAATATGTGTGAACTTGTGTAGAGCAAAATTTATCTTCAAGTCATTTTACAAAAAAATAGTGATAACCAAGGTGACAAAGTGATAATTGTACGTACTAGCTAGTTTAAATTACTTTACAATTGGTGGAAAGTAATATTTGAATGTATTCACTCTTATTAACATATATAGTTATTCCTCACATCCTCGCTTATAATAAAAAGCTTTTCTTTTACCATACTGAATATATCTCTTTGTGTTTATTCATATGCTCCATAATAATTCATGCTTATTTGACATATACATTATATGTTACTTACACCTCTCCTTTTTTGTTTTAATGGTACATGTTTAAAATGATCAATTTCTTAATTAGCAGTCTGGATTTGTTTTTACAAGTTAATTTTCATTGAATTTTTTTTTATTATTTCTAACCCATTTACTTTTATGATTAGTTTCAATATGTCAAACCTATCAAAGCTTGAATTCTTGGCACTAGGCATTACTTTATCATGAGTCTTTGATGCTGAAATTCACCTTGATGCTAAAGGTCTTAGGAATACTATTATAGAAGGAAATGAAACATCAAATCAAGATAAAGCAAAGGCCATGATTTTCCTTCGTCATCATCTACATGAAGGATTAAAAACTGAATATCTAACTGTAAAAGATCCACTTGAATTATGGATTAATTTGAAGGATCGATATGACCACCTAAAACTTACGGTATTACTGAAAGCTCGGTATGAGTGGATACATTTAAGGTTGCAAGACTTTAAAATCGTAAGTGAGTATAATTCTGCTATTTTTAAAGTAAGTTCTCTATTAAAATTATGTGGAGACACTGTCACAGATGATGACTTATTGAAAAAAATATTTTCCACTTTTCACGCTTAAATGTGGTGCTACAACAACAATACCGTGAAAAAAGTTTTAAGAAATATTCTGAGTTAATCACATGCCTACTTGTTGCAGAGCAGAATAATACTCTATTAATGAAAAATCATGAAACCCGTTCCACTGGGTCAGCTCTATTCCCGGAAGTGAATGTTGTAGCAGCATATGATAAGTCTCAAAGAAAATAAAATATTTATCATGGTCGTAGACGTAGACGTGGCAGGGAGCGAGACAATTATCGTTATTATGGTAGAAATAAACAGGAGAATAATAAGGCTTCTCAAACTAATCCTTCAAAAGGTAAAATTAATATGTGCCACCGATATGGTATGAAAGGTCACTGGGCACGTATTTGTCGTACGCCAGATCATTTTGTCAAACTTTATCAAACCTCCCTCAAAAAGAAAGAAAATAATATGGAGGCACACTTAACCTTTCAAAATAATGATGAAGCAGGTCCCTTAAACAAATATGATTCTAAGGCACATATAACATATAAAGATGATGATTTTGGAGGCCTTGCAAACATTACTCATTTACCCTCAAACAAATATGATTATGAGGCACATATTGCATATAAAGATGATGATTTTGGAGGCCTTGCAAACATTACTCATTTAGAAGTTGGAGACTTCTTTGAGGATATTGACTGAAGAACTAATAATCATACTGAGAAATGAAGCTATAATAAAAGTTGTTATTTTTTATTTTATATTTGCAACTAGTTTATGTGTATTTTTCTAATGCATCATGTGTTACTAGTTTCTACATTCCTAATGTAGTTCTTAATGTTTCTTTTCTGTTAGTCTTTCATATTTCTTATGATGTACTTTTTGTATTTTTATGAAGAATATGAAATTCCCAAGTCTTCAAGATTAATAAAGATGATATATGCCCTTTGGATAGTGTTATAACACACTATTTTAAGAGATAAGAGATATTTCTCTTATTTGGTAATGAAAGAAGTCAGTGTTAATACAATATCTGATAGCACAAGATTAATTGAAGGTTCTGGAAGAGCCAGTTTATTACTACCAGGAGGTACAAATTTGGTTATTGATGAAGCACTATATTGTTGTAAATCTCAAAGAAACTTACTCCCTCCGTTTTAATTTATGTGAACCTATTTCCTTTTTAGTCCGTACAAAAAAGAATGACCTCTTTCCTTATTTAGAAATAATTTACCTTTGTGCAATGATTTATAGCCACACAAAATATATGTGCCTCATTTTACACCACAAGTTCAAAAGTCTTCTCTCTTTTCTTAAACTCCGTACCCAATCAAATGGGTTCACATAAATTGAGACGGAGGGAGTATTAAGTTTCAAAGATTTTCACAAAAATGGCTACCATATTGAGATTATAAATTGTGAAAAGACTGAATATCTTTATATCACCACATTAATGTCTGGTAAGAAATATGTGCCTGAAATGTTATCTGCTCTTTCCTCCGGCTTATACTACACAAGTATTAGCAGGACCGAAACATATTTCATAGTAAAGGAGAAGTTTACTGATCAAGATAATTTTAATATTTGGCATGGCCGGTTGGGCCATCCTGGTTCTACTACGATGCGTAAAATAGTTAAAAATTCGCATGGACATTCAATAAAGAACCAGAAGATTCTTCAAAATAAGGAATTCTCTTGTGCTGCATATTCTCAAGGCAGATTAATTATTAGACCATCGATTAAAGTTATGATGGAATCCCCTGCATTTCTGGAACGTATACAGGGTGATATATGTGGGCTCATTCACCCTTCATGTGGACCATTCAGATATTATATATTTTTGGTAGATGTATCTACAAGATGGGCACATGTGTGCTTATTATCAACTCACAATATGGCATTTGCGAGATTGTTGGCTCAAATAATAAAGTTAAGAGCACAAATTTCAGATTATGCAATTAAGACAACTTGTCTTCATAATGCTAGTGAGTTTAAATCTTAGGCCTTTAATGATTATTATATATCAACTGAGATAACATTTGAGCATCTGATTGCTCATGTTCATACTCAAAATGTTCTAGCGGAATCATTGATCAAACGCCTCCAATTAATTGCTATGAGAACAAAACTTTCCATTTCAGTATAGGGTCATACTATTTTGCATGCAGCAACACTTGTGCAGATAAGGCCCACACGTTATCATAAACTCTCCTAATTACAATTGTCTTTTGGTCAGGAGCCAAATATTTCCCATCTTAGAATCTTTGGTTGTGCGATATATGTTCCAATTGCTCCACCACAATGCACAAAGATAAGTCTCCAAAGAAGGTTGGGGATATATATTGGGTGTGAATCTCCTTCTATTACAAAATATTTGGAATATATGATTGGAGATTTATTTATGGCAAGATTTTCTGATTGCCATTTTGATGATTCAATATACCCAACATTAGGGGGAGAAAATAAGCAGCTGATAGGAGATAGATTGGAATGCATTTTCATTATCTCATTTAGATCCTCGAACAAATTAATAGGATAAAGAGGTTCAAAAGATAATTTATTTGCAAAATATTACAAATCAACTGCACGATGCATTCACTGACCTACCAAGGGTGACTAAGTCACATATTTCAGCTGCTAGTGCTTCAATTCGAGTTGAAACCCCGACATGACAATCAATTAAAACAGATGAGTCTAAGACACGCTTGCAACGTGTTAGACCAATCAATTCTAAAGATAAAAATCCTCGAGGAAGAAAATGAGCAAATGATCAAAGTGATCATAATATGGAGGTTGTGGCTGGAAGGAGGGCCTTCTTGTGTACTCGTTCCCCTTGATATACTGCTTTATCCTTCACAATAGCGTTTCTGAAATTTGTAGAGCAGACCTCCTCAATGGATGACATCCCATCAGTGGGCACGCCCAAAATGGCTCCCAATACACTAGTGTCCATCACAAAATCAACACCGTTCACTTTCAGACAAATGTTATCATCCTCAACTATGAAGAAGTCAGCATAGAAGCTACGCACTTCTTCCTCATATACCTTGGGATTGTCAGTTGTGAACAGATGTGTCCACTATTGGAATTCATATATCTCCACCAATTGGCGCATTCCTGACATATCCAGAATATCGGGGGCAAATGTACGGACCTATAGTGCTTTTTGGATTCTTAGTTTTTCCCTTCCAGTATCCTGGGTTGCACCAACCTTGGCCCTCTTGGAGGAACCGGGTTCTTCACTAGCACTGGCTTTCCTTTTCAATGATTGTCTTGCACTTTTTCTTTTCTCACCAGATTTTTCAAACACTTTTTTCTCAGACACCTGTTCAACCAACTCTACACTAGATTTCTCAACTACTTTCTCACAAGATTTTTCACCCTCAACCTTGCTCAAGTCCATTTCACTCACATATGACTCACTTTTGGACTTTGGAACAGTAAGTTTCTTTGAGGACTTACGAACTAAGGAACCAGGTTCCTTTTCTACCTCATCATCAACATCAACGACTAGTGCAGGAGGCACTACCTTCTCATTTTCAACCTTTTCATCTTTCACCAATCTCCTCTTCTTCTTCTTTTTCTTTTTGCTTTTCCTTAAAACTGACTCAAGTTCTTCCTTCTTCTGTAACCTAGTAATAGGTCTCTTGGAAGTTGACTCTTGGGGAGTTTCTTGACTACTCCTTTCCCTGATGAAGCTCGCAAGAGCCACATTGTCATAGTCATCTTCACTCCTTTTGTTTTCCTCCTTAGACAAAGATCTCATCTTGGGAGGAACAATGGCCTATGGCTCAGCATAGAAATGAGAAGAGGGAGCGAGATCAGTACTGACCTAGTTCTTTAGAAGAACAGGGAGTTTCATCCCAAGTAGGATCATAGTGCTCCTCTTGTGTGGAGGGATCAGGTCCCTCAGGAAGTTCCCCAGTAGTACTGTCGGGTGCCAAATTTTTCATAGGCACCAGTTCCCTTTCCTCTACCAGTACACTATCACCTTCCCCCTTAGACCCATTTATTTCAGACACGCCTTCATACTCACCAACTACACAGCCTTTAACAGCGATTGATAACATATTCTCTATGGCCTCTTGTTCTTGCAAACCCAAAGTAAATTCAGAAGACATAAGAAGAGCATTACCTGTAGACTCGGCGACATTCAAATCAAAACTTGGGTTAGTCTTTGACGATTCATCATTGTTACAACCCACTCCTTGCATCTCAGAAGATTCTTCCACTGGTCGACTAAAAATTTACTGATTGTCTTTTTCCGCCACTGTATCTGTTTTTACCATTTTTTCCGACGAGACAAGGAGAGGTTGCTGTCACAAATTTTTTGGGAGTCGAGGTTTTGCGACTCCTATGAGAGCCAGTGCTTAACTGAGTTGGAGAGGAACCAGTAGGTAGTTGTGACTCTAGCTTAGAGTTTGGACTAGATGGTGTAGGGATTGTAGGTTCTAGCACTGGGGTTTCAATAGGTGATGACACAATGGGGACAATGCTTGGAACAATTTGAGTTTCTAGATTTTCTGACATGGTGGAGGATAGTGAGTGTTTGATGGAGGAAGAGAGTATTTGGTTTGAAGGAAAGGGGAATTTTTGGCTTTGATGTGAACAATTATGATAGTGACCGTGAGAGAGGTTATTTAAGAGGGGTGAGGGACTGGTCAGGAACATGGTATCAAGTCGGGTAGATGGGTCATTTCATAACGAGTAGGACGCTTGAGTTCCCAAAAAAAAGAAAGGAAAGATTGACATTTTAATGACGTGGCACCATTTCAGCCGTTAAAAAGATGTGGATGAGAGTACATAGAAACTACTAACATGTGTCAAAGGAACCAGGTTCCCTGACAGATTTTGTAAATATGGACTTCATCCTTTTGACTGAAATGCGATATCACCGGCTACTTGTTTGCTCTATAATCGTCATGCGTGTCTACCTGCAATGGTATAGAGATGAGTTAGACTTTGCTAGAAAACACTTTTTTAGCTAATTTACCTATAAATTTCTTTCATAGCCAATCATCGATGGACAAGGTCCTCAGCTTGGTTTTATCAACCCTAGCGCTAAGCGATTCCTCTCAAAGTGTTCTCCGCTTAGTGCTTTGGTGAATATGTTTGCAATCTGATCCTCTGTGCTGCAAAATTTCATACAGATGAGCCCTTTTTTAACATTGTTTCTGAGAAAATGGTGTCGCACATCGATGTGCTTTGTTCTTTTATATTGAACTGGATTCTTGGCCATGTTGAGTGCACTTGTATTGTCACACAGTAAGGGCACACAATCAGAAAATACACCGAAATCTTTTAGCTGCTGCTTGATCTACAGGAGTTGTGCACAGCAAGAGACAACTGCCACATACTTAGCTTCAGCAGTTGAAAGGGCCACTGAGTTTTGTTTTCTTGTCCCCCATGAGATTAGGCACGAACCCAAAAAATGTGTCATACCAGAAGTGCTTTTCCTATCCACCAGATAACCAGCATAGTCAGCATCAGCATACACTATCAAGTCAAAGTTATCTCCTGAGGAATAGTAGAGAACCAGGTCCTGCTTTCCTTTGAGATACCTCAGAATTCTCTTTGCAGCCTTCAGATGAAACTCCTTTGGATTGGATTGAAACTTGGCACAGAGTCCCACACTGAAAATAATGTCTGGTCTACTTGCTGTGAGATACATAATTGACCCAATAATGCCTCTATACATAGTCTCGTTTATAGGAGAACCAGGTTCATCCATATCCAGGCGAGTGGCAGTGGCAGTGGAAATAGGTGTATCAATGATGTACTTTTGCTGACTTATCATTGTGCCCCGAGGAGTTTGCCTGACTTATAGACCCAAGAAGAAATTCAATTCCCCCATCATGCTCATCTCGAACTCACTTCCCATAAGTTTTGCAAATTCCTCACATAATGAATCATTTGTTGCTCCGAAGATGATGTCATCAACATAGACTTGCACAATGAGCAGGTTGCTCCCTTGTTTCTTAAGAAATAAGGTGTTGTCAATTTTTCCTCTTGTAAAGTCATTTTCTAGAAGAATTTTGGACAACCTTTCATACCAAGCACGAGGAGCCTGCTTTAGCCCATATAGTGCCTTGTCAAGTTTGAAAACATGCTCAGGATGTTCAAGATTCTCAAATCCAGGAGGTTGCTTGATAAAGACTTCTTCTCTTAGAAAGCTATTCAGAAATGCACTTTTGACATCCATTTGGAACAATTTGAGTTCCATATGAGACGCAAAGGCAATGAGGATTCTGATTGCCTCAATTCGAGAAACCGGAGCAAATGTTTCATCCTTGGACCTGAGAAACAGAGTCCAGGTGAATCTGGAATAGTCATCCACATTAACAAAGATGTACTTCTTTCCTCCTCTACTTGGCACTCTCATAGGTTCACCTAGATCCATATGAAGGAGATCAAGTGGCCTTGAGGTACTGACTTCCTTTTGGGGCTTGAAAGAAGATCTGACTTGCTTTCCTTTTACACATGCATCGCACACCTTGTGATCCTTGAAGCTTGAGTTGGGCAGGCCGCGAACCAGGTCCTTCTTGACCAACTTGTTTAGCACCATAAAGCTTGCATGACCCAATCTTCAGTGCCATTGTTCAGGATCATCATCTACAACACTGAGACAACTGAGATCTCCATTTGCAGAGATTCAAAGTCAACAACATAGATGTTTTTGTATCTTTTGGCCACCAAAACCACCTCTTCAGTCACAAGGTTTGTGACCGTGCATATTTTTGACACAAATTCTAGCTTGTTTCCCTTGTCACAAATTAACCTCTTAATCCATCACTAACTTATAATAACTCTATTACAAGCCACTTTGTAATAACTCTATTACAAAGACTTACAACTCGACTAACTCTAGCCAAGACTTTAACACAAAGGTTTATGATTTACAAAGGTTTCCTACACAATGCTTCTAACTAAGGTAAGTAGGAATTACAAGTAAAGAACTTTAACAAAGGTGCAACACAACTAGGGACATGCAATGACTCAATACATGAAACTGGTCCTTCGTTATGTTGTTCTTTATTCTTGATGCCCTTGAGAATCACTTGCAAGATTGGCACAGACTTGAGAGGAAATGCCTGATCGATTCTTGCATGTGCAAGCATTTTATTTTACCTTTGCTTGATGTTAATAACTCATTTGTGACATCACTTGAATGATGTGAGCAAGTTAGGTAAAGGGCATTCCCCATAAAGTTGACTGCTGCATTATTTTTTTACTGTTGCGTGTGCAGGCAATAACTTTACAGCTGTGGGGAGTTGACTGGGTACGGTCACCATGGAAACTGATGTTCATCTGTTCCCCTTGTTGTTTCTTTGTCGTCTGAAGAGTTGATTTACATCTCCAGCTTAAGACTTGTTATTCCCACGTACTTGAAGGTGTGTATCAGGTTCCTTATACGATTCTTGTCATTAAGTTTGTTAGATCATCAAAACATTACAAGGTACATATAACCTATCACATAACAAATGATAAGACCTCAAGGGAGGTTTATATACCTGAAAATAATGAGAATGAAGAGATCTCAATAAGTTATGTCTCAACAGGAAAAAAGATGGAACCGAAATAATATTGTTATCGATAACGTTTTTGCTTATAATGTTGATGTTAAAATAATGCAACAAGATGAGGATCTTGAACCAAAATCTGTCGATGAAGGTAGACAGAGAAATGATTGGTCAAAATAAAAAGATGATATCTAGGCATAATTAAATTCACTTGAAAATCGTGATGTCTTCGGACATATAGTTCAAGCACCTGAAGGAATGAAGGCAGTAGGGTACAAATGGATTTTTGTGCGAAAACGAAATGATAAAAATAAAGTCGTTAGATATAAAGCGCGACTTGTGGCACAAGAATTTTCACAAAGACCTGGCATTGATTATATAGAGACATATTCTCCTGTGATGGATACTATCACGTTCATGTATCTTATAAATCTGGCAGTGCATGAAAAACTTGATATGCGTCTAATGGATGTTGTCACAACCTATTTGTAAGGCTTATTAGACAACAATTGTTTTTTTGAAAATTTCAGAAGGATTTAAAGTGCCTGAAGCATATAAAAGTTTTCGAGAAACTTGTTTAATAAAGCTTCAGAAATCCTTATACGGATTGAAATAATTAGGGCGCATGTGGTATAATCGCCTAAGTGAGTACCTATTGAAATAAGGATATAAGAATGATTCAATTTGTCCCTGTGTCTTTATAAAAAGGTCTGGATCTGAATTTGTTATAATCGCCATGTATGTTGATGATTTAAATATCATTGGAACTCCTGGGGAGCTTCCTAAAGCAGTAGACTATTTAAAGAAAAAGTTTGAAATGAAAGATCTTGGAAAGACAAAATTTTGTCTTGGTCTACAAATTGAGTATATGAAAGATGAAATTCTTGTCCATCAATCAGCATAGACCGAAAAGATTTTAAAGCGATTCTATATGGATAAAGCACATCTATTGAATACCTCAGTGGTTGTGAGATCACTTGATATAAATAAAGATCCATTTCGACCGCATAAAATGATGAAGAACTTCTGTAACATCTTAGTGCAATTGAGGCATTAATGTATCTTGCCAATAATTTTCGACCAAATATAGCTTTCTCTGTAAGCTTATTAGCAAGATTTAGTTCTTCCCCAACACAAAGACACTGAAATGACATTAAGCATATATTCAGATACCTCAGAGAAACCATTGATATGGGTGTGTTTTATTCAAATGAATCCAAGTTAACATTAACTGGTTATGCAGATGTAGGATATTTATGCGATCCACATAAAGTTCGATCTTAGACAGGCTATTTATTTATATGTGGAGGTACAACCATATCATGGCGTTCAACGAAAAAAATTATGGTTGCTACTTCTTCAAATCATGCAGAGATAATAGCTATTCATGAAACAAGTCGAGAATGCATTTGGTTAAGGTCAATAACTTAACACATTCAGGAAACATGTGGTATTTGTTTGACAAGAAATATGCCAATAATATTGTATGAAGACAATGTTGCGTGCATAGCTCAACTGAAAGAAGGATATATTAAAAGAGACATAACAAAATATATTTCACCAAAAAAAAAAAAAATTCACTCACGATCTTCAAAAAAACGGTGAAATAGATGTTCAACAAGTTCGTTCAAGTGATAATTTAGCGGATCTGTTCACTAAGGCATTGTCAACTTCAACATTTGAGAAGTTGATATACAAGATTGGAATGTGTCATCTCCGTGACATTAGGTGATGTTTTCATCAGGGGAAGTAAAATATGCGCTGCACTCTTTTTTCCTTAGCCAAGGTTTTATCCCACTAAGTTTTCCTGATAAGGTTTTTAATGAGGCAGCAAGTAATGCATATTGAAAATAACTATATACTCTTTTCTTTTACTAGAATTTTTTCTCAATGGGTTTTTTCTTAGTGGGGTCTATGAGTCATTTTTTCGTTTTACATGAAAATCCAAGGGGAGGTGTTGTAAATAGTGTATGGATGAATTTTCATGATGTAAATAGTGTGAGGATGGATTTTTCTACAACATATCTATCTTTGCACTATTCAAGATAGATTTTAAGTTATCTTTTCTTGCCTATAAAAGCATGTCAATTTACATTGGTGGAGACCATCCCAAGAAAGAGAAAAGAAAGAGTTCCACTACATCTGTTCTTAATTTTACTTCTCTTATTGTTATTTTATTTTGTTAAATTGATTTATTTCATAACAGAAGTGCTATTATTAAAATTTTCGACCTCGTCTAAAAAGGATGAATACTCTTGTTTTGAAAGGAAGACTTGGAGCAACAGTAAAGTTATCTTTGTGTGATCTATAAGTCACGTGTTCGAACCGTGAAATTAGCCGTTGCCTACATATCTCACCTTTTTGGGTGCGGCCGTTACCCCCACCCTACGTGAATGCGGGATACTTCGTGTACATGCTGTCATTCTTTTTGATGAATACTCTTGTTTGTAAGAAAAACTGAATTGGGTTGAAGTGCATCTAATCGGACGTGAACGAGAAGATCAAACATTGCAACAGGTCAATTATCACATCACCATATTCTTAGTGAAAATGAATATAAGAAGAGCAAATTCGAGAAAAGACATCATATCGACTTACTTTTTGAAATAGTTTTAAAAGACATTGTAGTTTGATCAGTTCAAGCCGGTAAAACTCGTAATAAATGTAAATATGTATATTCACGGGCTCAGAAGTGTATCCAGAATTTCAAGTACATGGGTGTACCATAAGTGCCATAAATCCAAATTTTCGAGAGGATGTATGAGAAGATGTACATTTTGTTTAGGAATTTTAAAAGTCAAAACAATGACTAAAGAAAGAGTTGGAAAAAAAAACATATAGCCAATAAAAAAAGGAAAAAAAGGGTAAGCAATAAAAAAAAAGGGAAAAATGTGTTTAATTAGAATAAGTAATTAGTTAAAATTTGATTTAAAAGGAGAAAGAATACGAGGATTGAACCCCTTACGAAAAGGTAGAAAGTGCACCTCCCTACTAGTTCACTAAAGTACTCACTTGAGTTTAGGTTCACTCATGTTAATTTAAGTACTCCGGCTGAAATTCACTTATGGGTATAATTTAGGAAGAGGAGGATGATTCACGTAAACCCACCCCTCCCATGTGCATTTTCCCCTGCACTGGCTTGTACATTTTTTTTTTTTGCTATCAAGTTGTCTTAAAAGTGCAGGAAAGAAAAAACAAAAAAAGTCATCTTAAAAGTAACTACATAACCTTAATAAGTAAAACTAATAATATGAAAAATAAGGTAATTAGTTGAATAGCCTCTGCAACATGTTAAATTACATTTATTATACCAAAATTGCACTGATGTACAAAAATTCAGCCACACTATCAATGAAGCATTAACATATACTCCATGTTATATGTATTGATGTTGTAAAAAATAATCTGCGTATAATCAGGTAAATTATAAAGTAATAACAGGTAAATCATATGATAAATATCTTGGTAACACGACAAAAATAATAACTAAGTTATTATTACAAATTAAACTAAGCTAATAAATAATTTAAGAAATTGTGAATTGCTTTGGTTGTATAACTTAAATCCTAAATGATTTTCTATATATACTATATTAAAAGCACGAAGGCCCTTAGCGAAATGTCGTTCGCCTTTTTTACCCTTTAAAATATGATTTTACATAGAATAATCTTGTCATTTAGCGCCTTTCCAAATATTTAGGACACTAAAATCAAATGAAATTTAGTTTATTAAATTTTTCCTTATTTAAATTAGGCCTTTAAATCAATTAAAAGATTTTCTTATTCTAACAAAAAGAGAAATAGAAAACTTAAAAAACTTACCTAACGTTAATTAGGTAAACATGGAAATTTGAACAATTCTAATTTACTGCAACATAAATAACGATAAAAGTGAATAGAGTTTCTTTAATTAACTATAAAATTCTAACAATTTATGAAGATTAAAGTGGCCGATCTCTTATTTAATTTAAATAAGGTCAAATTGGTTCTCTAATATCAGTAAACCAATATCTTCCCATTGCAAATAACAATAGTAAAGCATGTACAAGTTTAGGACTAAAATAATACATATATATATATATATATATATATATATATATATATATATATATATATATATACATATATATTATATAAAATTATATACCACTTAATTTAGATATGATTTTGAGCATCCATTGTTTTGATTAAATTACTGTTGTTCTTCTTTAGTTTTATCATATTTCTTAATTCATGAAAATTGAAAAGTATATGTTATTCTATAGATTACTGTCAGTATCTGTCCGTTATTTTGTACATATTTATTCAAGGTCACAAAAAGATGGTTCTTGCTAGGAAAGGATGCCCAATCAAGTGCCATAAAAATTTGATTTTGGTAGCAAAAGATATGACCATCAAAATCAGTTTGTCACGGGTGATTTTTTAAATTTTTATTTGTCTTTTGTATTCCTAAAAGGAGTGGGCTTGTTCTACTTATGTTCTGATTTTAACTTGATATTAGTTTCTAGAGTAATTTTCTTCTCATTTGGAAAGGTGAAATTAGAATCTCAATGCCATAAGTTTACTCTCTTTTGGGGATGGCAGATAGAATTGATAAAAAATTAGAAGAAAAAAAATTAAAAACTTGTCACTTGCATGTTTCTTTGTAAAAGTCTAGGTGAGGATTGTTCAGTTAATGTGTTTCTATATTGATTTTTTAAATAATTTATTTATATTTGGCGTAGACCAAATCTAAAGTCAGTGGGCAAATAAGATTAAATTGTCATTACAATTAATTTTCTTAGTATTTTTGATTTGTTTATACGTGTATGTTTATTTTTGATTTGTTTTACAGTAATTTGTTTAGGTTTTTCTTATTTAATTTATAATTTATTTTATAATTTGTCTAGGTTTAGTTTAGAATGATTACCAAAGTCATTGAGGAGTCCAAACCTTGTGGTTATAAGAAATTCATTAACTTTAATTTGTTAAAATTGAAATAACAATGTATTATATAGAAGCTCACGGAGCAAACTTTAAATAACAATAAATCATACGAGAAAAGAGAAATATATAAAAAGAGATACAATATTATAATTTTGTCACCTACCTATATACGAGCAATTCACTAAAAAAATAGTACACAAATATTTTCCTCCAAAAAAGGAATAGCCAAATAAAGAATAGATTTATATTTTTCTTTTAAGAAAGTAACAAGATAATTGTGGCAAATATTTGCTCATGCTTCAAAGGAAAATTAAAACTTAAATATAATAAATTAGGACAAAAGCAATAACATAACATATCATTATTTTATACAATAAAATATGTATAATTATAATTACTACTAAATAACTAACTCATTTAGTACGTGAAGATTTAGAAAATATTCAATTACTTTGAATTCATCTTGTCTTAACGTAAAGTATTGATTTTTTATTCAAAAAATTATTGCATATATCTCACTATTATTTCACATAATTCATTCTTATTCTATATTATATATGACTTTTTAATAATAAACGCAAAACACACGTATATTATCCGTAGTGCATAAAAATGACAAAAAGGGGTCAACTTTTGGGCTGTTAAAGTTCCACAAGAGTGATGAAGACCAAAAGAAGAGGGCCCACTCAAAGAAAGTCCACTAAAGGAAGCAAAAGACAATAGAAACTGAGCAATGAAGCAAAGTGTATTGGCATATTAATTAACCCTGCCCACTAACAATTAACCCAAATAATTAGTCAAAAATTTATTCGAATCCAGGAGACTCTACAAGGATTCTGGAGATCGCATGTGGATCGTCCGATGATCCTTCTGGACAGTAAGCATCTTGGAATTTCCATCTAAAAGTCACCGTTGGATCTGATCGGATCAGATCAGCCTCAAATCGGGCCTAACTAAAGAAAAGGAGACCCCCCTTATAAAGTTAAAAAAAGCTTTATAAAAGCTTATGGACTCACCACTGGCCCACATATATATGGGCCCTACAAGTGACCCTATTGGACATGGAGGAGCCCATCATTGGGCCCACTACACTCCTTTTTGTCTGCAATGCATTTGCGTGTGCCATAGGTGGAGCTACAATACTTCTTGACAGAATTTAATAATTTTGGTCTAAATTTTGTATTTATATCTAAAAATTTACTTAATATGTATTAGTAATGTCAAAACACAGTAAGCTATTCTTTTAGAATCTTCAACTTATAAACTCAAAATCGTATCTCTTGCCTAGAAGACGCGTTGGATAGAAAGAAGAGGAGAATATGTTCTTCTGTTGGTTAATGGGTGATAGTGCACTCATAATTGACCAATCAATCCCATCCTTTCATTGCGTATTAGACTATTAAAGTAATGAACAAAGAAAAAGGACATTTTTTTATTGAATAGTAAAAAGGAAAAATAGACTCAGACCATGATCAAAAGATCACATGAGTAACACTTTATGTTTTTAGTTACAAGTTAGTTGCTCTTGAACCACTGTTACTAAGTTAAGTTTCCATTATATGTTGTTTACTATGCACACAATTTTTTTTTTTTAAAAAAAGGAAGAAAGAAGTAATTACACCCTGCAGTACTATTTAAATGCAACAATTCTAATCTCATCAAATGTTCTTCCCTTTCCTTCTTTTAAAAAAAAATTAAAAAGTAGAAAAAAACTAAATATGGAAAAGCTTCTTTTTTAACTTTTGCCATGACTTTTCTACTGTTTCCTATAATTAAAAACTTGACATGATATTAAATTAAGGATTACAAAGCACTCATGTCTTCGTCAAGCTAATAGTCTTGCATTTTAATAATACTATAGAAAGTTGTCATGTCTTAATCATGCTTTATTTTAGTCACTAATAAATTTGTTTTGCTCTCTGGTCATGGGTTTTATTAATTTTTAACGATGACATAGTCTGAACGGTTATTTTAAAAGGATCCAAACAAAAGTGGTGTAATCATTCAAGGATTTTTATGCTTAAGCTTTTGGTACAAATCAGTATCGCTTTACAACAATGATAACATAGTAAAGTTCATTTTATAGCAAAGCTGCAGTTCGCTTTCTTTACTTTGTGATTTTTAAAGGTCAAGGGGGGCATAACCTTATAGTTGAATTGAAAAAAATTGAAGAAACAAAAATCAAGCATATATATATATATATATATATCGTACTGAAATATGTACACTCACTCTCTTTTTTTCCATAGGATTTTGGTTTTTTCTCCAGAAATAATTTAATTTGGAGCCATATGGTGTAGAGTTTGTTTTTCTGTTCGTCTTATGTTCTCTGTTTTCAAGTGCGGACCTAGAATGTTGGGGAGATACCACTTTCAGTATAGATCATAATTCATACATACATACATACATATACATATATATATATATATATATATATATATATATATATATATATATATATGTATATGTATGTATATGTATATCGAACGGAAAAGGGCTAAATATACCCATGTACTATAAGAAAAGATTTAAATCTAACCTTCGTTATAATTTGAGTCCAAATATACCCCTGATGCTATACTATTGGTTCAAATATATTCTTTTCCATTAAGTTTGTCCAAAGTGGACATCCAATCCTACGTTGCACTGACATTTGATGATGTGGGTGTCACATGGCTTGCCACCTCAGCGCCCCAAATCCATATATTAGAGACTAAAATTTGAAATACAATAATTTTTCGTAATGGTGGCAATAGTGGTGGAAGGGAAGAAAATTTTAGTGGTGGAAAAAAAAAATAGAAGGGAGGGGTAAAATAGGTTATGAGCGCTGAGGTGGCATGCCACCTCATCAAACGTCAGTTCTTCGTAGGATTGGATGTCCACCTTGGACAAACTTAACAGAAGATGGGTATATTTGAACCAATAGTATTACGGCAATGATATATTTTGACCCAAAGTATAACGAAAGATATTTACTCATAGTACAACGATACATTTCGTCATTTACCGAATTTCGAATTTACATTCTCAAAGAACTCATAACTTTGATGTTAACTAATTAAGTTTAAACTTTAGATCACCCTACAATTGTTGGGAGACATATCAAACCCATACCCTTGATATATATAAGAACTTTGTAAAACTCTTTTTAATATGTTAGGGTATGTACTAGCTAGCACCATGGATAGTGCGTGTCACCATTTTACAGCAAATAATATGCCTCATGAATTGGTAGGGAAAGGGTCTTTAAAGTTGAAGTGTTTTTTTCTTTTTCTTGGTAGGTAGTGGGGGAGGGGAAAATAAGGGGACAAAACACAAAATCAATTTGAGTACAATTTACACAAGTCTCCATATATTGATATAGTGCTGAAAAGAAATATAATGTTCTAAGGCAAAGGGGATAACACTTAGAAATTAGCCAACCTCATGTTTCTTACAAGTGGATGAGGGTTCGACTTTGCATTTAGCATCACCTTATTCTCTCTAATTTTCAACAGGACATGTTAATAAAAGGATGACAATCCAGATTGACAAAGTTATGAAAGTGAAAGCACTGTAACATTTCATTCAATCATGCAAAGCATCTCCCGTTAATTTTTCTATCTTTTGGAATATTACGAAAATCAAACCAACCTTTTTACGTATAAGTTTCTAATGACATCAGGGGACTCCTGAGAAATATTCTCACTCAAGGTCGAAAAGGACCCTTTAATAATGATCAATATAATTTTTTTTTATAATGGTCCTTTAATATTCGAATCAGCTCGTACACATCTCAATTTTTGTAATGAGTACATATTATCCCCGACAATATATATATATAAGATAACTTTGCCCTCAAGAATTTATATCGACAGATAAGAGATCACATAATATTTTTGTCTTTGTTGGAATGTAAACTCTACTTTTATGAAATTTTATTAACTGGTAGGTCACATCCTATAGAGCTTTTAGTCAATATTACTATTATTAAGAAGGAAAAAAAGAAGAAGCAAAAGGAAGATATTAACAATAGTATAACAACATTCATAAACGTGATTTAGGAAATAAAGTATGGAAAAATGAATAGTGAAAAAAAGTCAAGTACTTAGGAGTTAAGGTTCGTAAGTTGATGGGACAGATCACGGTGGAAAAGGAAGATAAGCTTCAAAGATACAAAAGCAAAGGGGGGTTGGGTTGAGATTCTGAGTTGTGATTAATACCACTCATGAAGAAAAAGTTATGTCATGGCACCATTCATGAGATTAAGACAACGGTGGAATTAAGATTTTTATTAAAGGGAGTCAAATTTTAAATATATAAATTCATCAAAAAGTCAAAAAGTATCAATATATAGTATATATATTAAATTATCTAATTACACAATATAATTTTTAACGAAAGGATGTCGATCGACACCCTTGAATGCATGTGGCCCCGCCACTGCATTCAGAGCCAACTCTCCCCCAAAAGAAAAGGCGCAAAACAAAAGGATTTGAAACAGTAGTTGTGGAGGTGATTCAGCCATGCTTTCATGACTCATCAATACCTACTTTTTATGTTTTTCTTTTTCCTTTTTATTTTCAGGATATAAATTTTGTTGTAAACTGATATAAAGAAATAAATTTACTCTCTTCAACCTATTAAGCTTTTAGGTGAAATTAGTAAGTCGTACAATTTAACATGGTGTAGAATTGATAGAAGTCGTAGACACCCATAGGTGCACTTTGTAGTGAAAATTAGGAGAAATTAGGGTTCAAAATCCAACTAAGATAAAAGATGTTTGGTAATTTCTTCACATCTGCTTAGAAATAATCTGCTTAAATTTGGATGAGCAAAGTTATCCAATACAAGTGTTGCTGAGAAATAATCGGTATCTAATAGAATAGTCGAGATGCACGCAAATAAGTTTTGACTCTACTTTAACAAACAAAAAAACAATAGGCAGATGTATCCAAAATTCATATCTTATGGTCACTCGTCAACAAAAATATTCCTTATGTTTAGTCCAAGAAAAATAACCATACCCAAATATAAGGGTTTGTTGAAGACGGAAATATATAAACAAATAAACAAATATCATCATATCTCCGATAGTTTAAAATTTTAGATTGGATATTTCACACAATTTATCAAAATTTTCAAAAAAAAATTCTACTTTTTCTTGCTTGGAACTTGGAAGGGGAAGGGGTGGTGGTGGAGATAGGGCGGGGCATCTTCTATCTAGTCTATGTGATTAATATAACAAAACAAAAAGGGCGAGGCAAAAACATGGATGAATGGTGGTCCTTTTCTATATTTATATGGATTGTTACGATACGTCGATTTCACTTTGCAAAATACCAATTAGATTCATTTAGTTATCTTTTTGATCACTCTGCTTTTACTATCATATATATATAGGAGTCCTTCCACGTTTCGCATGTGTCATTGTTTATATTTTCCATGGTCTTCCTTCCAAATGGCTAAAAAAATTTGACACAGTGGTCCCAAAAGTTTATAGAAATAGAATTCAACAGTGAGGCATATACCTATGAATTCTATTTTACATCTTCATCGTATAAAATAGAATGTGTTATAAACTTTACCTCGTGATGCTTACAAGGGGTGAAAATATAAAAGCACTTTATAGATTTACAAGAGTCACACCTTGATTTATCCTAAGATTTTATTTTTTTACATGCCAAACAATGAAGTATGGGAGATCCAATTGGAATAACATCAAATTTAATAAAATTCGAAATAGTCAGAGAGCTGTCTACTGAGGTATATTGAAACTTATTTTTTTTTAATAGAAAATATCAAATACTTAGCAATATATTAAAATGTTTCATAAATTACATTGTTTAAACCAAGCGTTGAAACATATGCTGATACGAGGTAGGCTTATTGATGAATTTATAAGGGCCTCATTGGAAAAGACGATCCAAAGCAATGGGCTAAAAATTGGCCCATTTTCTGCCACCCAGTGTATGGTTATTACTAGTTTCACCCACACAGATTTGCACTTCATTAGTGGACAATGTTGCTGAATTTGAAACATAAGTCCATTTATCTCCACTGTACAGTCCTTCCTGGAGTCCAATCCTGACCATATCTTCATGATTTTATGTAATGTGGTGAATAAGCAAAGTTTCATGTTATGCTTTGTCTCATTTCATAGCAAATTCATTTCCTCATAAAATTTACTTCAAAAAAGTTTCGTTTGATTTTCAGAAATCAAAATATGCTTTTCGGTAACCAAATGGTTTTCAATTTTGTTTACGAAGAACTTAAAACTTTCCAACACCCTACATCTATGATTGCAAGTTAAAATTGCAGAAATATGACACTTTTTGGAGCGGTCTTTATCGTTTAACTTCACTTGCACTTTAAGGGCAAAAGTTAAAAGTGTTTTTCATGAAGCAAGCGAGGGACAACACTCGTTAAATTTAAAATTTAGCAAAACAAGGACAAAAATTCAAGACTATCTATGTGGGTAAACGTACGAAAATTGGGCTTCTCCAGATTAGAGCCGGACCTTGGGGAAAGACAAAGAAATTCGAGGTCCACTTCCAGTTTCTAAGGAGATTAAGCCTAACAAACGATGGTCCTGAACGAAATATGTCTTTCTTTATTCTCTACTATATAGCTGACTCAGAATCGTTAGAATTTGCAATTTCCTCATAATAAAATGTGACGCAGTATAGATTCGAAAACCTTTGTTGAAGATTATTGACTCAGCTACGCGAAACAAACTGTAGTATCCAATGTACCGATTAACAAGCGACTGGTTAACTATGAATTTGTTAGCTCGACAAAATCACCGGTTGATAATGAGTTTGTGAGTTCGATAAAATCTAATTCTCTGATAGAAATTTTATATATTATGCAGAAATTTAATAAAAGTAGACTTAACTTATATATTTTAGCATTGACTCTTTTGAAGCAAAATCCATTCCATCTAAATTATGACTTCCCTTCATCGAGTAAGTAAGTTGCGTCTGTATCCTCATTTTACCTACTTTTCGCTATGCAATTATTCTAAGGGATCTTTATACAAATAGCCGGTTAATATTAATTATTATTTTTTTTTAATCATATACATAAATTATATATATATTATATAGTATTTTTAATTTAAGTGATAAATTGGACGTCTATTTGGATTAATTCTTCGTTATTCAAGATAATAGATGTCTCTAATACAAGAGCTAGAAGATAATAAGGATTATTAGGCCGAAAGGCTGATGGAAATGAACAAGAAGATAAGCTCCTAAATGGAAACAGTACGGAAAAAGTCAAAGAGCAGTGCATGGGAGGAATCATCAGTCAGAAAAGGAAGCCACGTGTGAAGTAGAAACAAGCACGTGTCCATGCAAAAGCCACGTAACTCCCTTCCATCACATCTTCCTTCTTCAAAACCTCGTGTTTTACTCTCTCTTTTCTCACTGCCAGTGATCGTCAGGACTGTGCATGTTTGTTTAAAAACTAAAGGCAATGTCGGATAAAAAATCTGTCTCGACGCCATTTGAATGTTGCAGAATCTTGTTTAAGTTTCTGCTGTTTATGGTTATTATCAGTAATGTGGCGATCCATGTAACAGCTTTGAGTGGGCGAGAAGGAATAACCCCAAGTACGGAATGGGGTTTGGGGCCTCTGGTGAAGAGAGGAGAAAGAAAACTAGTAGTTTCAACTGAAAATGGGGAGGTCTCTTCAGTCAGAGTAGCTGATGGAATCACCGGTTCCTATCATCTTCAGTTCATCACATTGGAGCCCAATTCCCTCTTCCTTCCTGTTGTTCTACATGCAGATATGGTCTTCTATGTCCACACTGGTATTGATTTTACATTTCTGTCCTCTTTTCTTCACTTGATCTGTCTCATTTTATTTGTTTTATTGATAAAATCTCAACTATTTGTTTTTTGATATTTCGGTGGAATGATGATTGAAGGGTCGGGAAGGCTGACTTGGATGGATGAAACTGAACAAAAGTCAGTGGATTTAAGAATTGGAGATGTTTTCAGGTTGCCCTTTGGAACTATTTTCTTCATAGAGAGCAACTTAGAGCCTGCGCGACAGAAACTTAGAGTTTATTCCATCTTTACCAATTCAGGGGATGATTTGAGAGTAATATTCTTTGTTCTCGTCCATTTTTTATGTTAATACTTAATTTTGCATTTTTCTTGATCAAAAATGAATTTCCTCGTATATATGCAGGAGCCGTTGTCCGGACCATACTCTAGCATCCGTGATATGGTTCTTGGATTCGATAGGAAAGTTCTCCAGGCGGCATTTCATGTAACTCCCCTCTATTTAGTTTAAACATATAATTGATAGTATTAAATTTTGTGCACTATTAATATATAATTTAACTCTTCATAAAAAGTCTAATATATTTGGGAAGTAGGTTAAATTGCAATGTTAGTATAAATTTGTTATACTGTTAGAGTATAACTTAAATTCATTTTGAGTTTTTTCTGTTTTTTTTGGGGATAATTTAATAAAAAGAGTCATGTTAAGGGGTAAATTGTGACTATGTATGCAAAACTTTCTTTGTGAAGGTACCAGAGGATGTGATAGATGAAGTGTTGAATGGGACAGAAGTACCAGCCATCATACATGGTGTGCCCAAGACAACAAAAAAGACCCTGTGGGAAATGGAGGCTCAATTCATGAAAAGTCTTCTAGGAAAGGGTGGTCACGGTTTCTTTGACTCCCAAAGCAATAAAAAGAAGACTGAATTGTTCAATATTTTCAAAGAGAAACCAGATTTTGAGAATTGCAATGGCTGGAGCACTGTAATTACACGGAAAAAATTACCCGCATTAAAGGGTTCCCACATTGGTATTTATGTAGTGAACTTAACCAAGGGATCAATGATGGCGCCACACTGGAATCCAACGGCAACTGAAATAGGAATAGCATTGCAAGGAGAAGGAATGGTAAGGGTAGTTTGCTCAAGCACGGGAACAAAGCAAGGATGCCAAAACATGAGGTTTAAGGTGGAAGAAGGAGATGTATTTGCAGTGCCAAGGTTTCGTCCTATGGCTCAAATGGCTTTCAACAACAACTCATTTGTCTTTGTTGGTTTTAGTACAACTACAAAGAGACATCATCCTCAGTACCTAACAGGGAAGGCTTCAGTCCTCCGAACACTGGATAGGCAAATCTTGGCAGCTTCCTTTAATGTGACTAACACAACAATCGATCGGATTCTGGAGGCACAGGGTGAGTCAGTCATACTGGAGTGTACTTCTTGTGCTGAAGAAGAAGTGAGATTAATGGAGGAAGAAAGGAGGAGGGCAGAGGAGGAAGAAAGGAGAAGGGAAGAAGAGGAGGCAAGGCAGAGGGAGGAAGAAAGGAGGAGGGAAGAAGAGGAAGCTAGAAGGAAGGAAGAGGAAGAAGCAAGGAAGGCTGAAGAAGAAAGAAGAAAGAGAGAGGCAGAAGAAGCAAGAAGACGAGAAGAGGAGGCAACAAGGGAGAAAGAGGAACAAAGGAGGAGACAAGAAGAAGAAGCCAGGAGAAGGGAAGAGGAGGAAGCCAGAAGGCAAGAAGAAGAAATCAGAAGGAGACAAGAAGAAGAGGAAGCTAGGAAGAGAGAAGAGGAAGAAGCAGCTAGAAGGCAACAGGAAGAAGAAGCTGAGAGAGAGGCAGAAGAAGCGAGGACAAGAGAAGAGGAAGAGGCAGCTAGGCAGCAGGGGGAAGAAGCACAAAGGGAGGCAGAGGAAGCAAGAAGGAGAGAGGAAGAAGCAGCAAGGAGGAGGGAGGAACAAGCGCAGAGAGAGGCGGAGGAAGCAAGTAGGAGAGAGGAGGAAGCAGCAGCTAGAAGGAGACAGGAACGAGAGGAAGCAGAAAGGGAAAGACAAGCAGAGGAAGCCAGGAGGGAGGGAGAGGAAACAAGGAGACATGAAGAAGAAGAAGAAGAGGAGGAAACAAGGAGAGGAGAGAGGGGAGAGGAGGAGGAGGAGGAAGGAGGAAGAAAAGAAGAGGAGGCGGCAAGAGAGGCTGAGAAAAGAAGGCAAGAAGAAGCCCAGAGACAACAAGAAGCAGCTAGGAGACAGGAAGAAGAAATGGAAAGAAGGCATCAAGAAGAAGAAACCGAGGAAGAGGAGCAGGGTCCTTACGCACGGAGGAAAAGAACATTCCTTAAAACAGCATGAACATGACCCGGTTGTCTCCTTTGTGGTGTCTTTCAGAACATCGCCAGTAGTTCGTTGATGTGGTGTGGAGTGAATACTTTTTCAATATATAAGCAATTTCGTGCCTTTTTTGGTTCATTTTGAGGCTTATGTAATATATTTGATCATGTAATCGTGAATACTTCAATAAAAGGTAACTCTTCCTCAGATAATGTAACCAAGAATAATTTCATTGAAGGGAAGCGGTATAAGCATAAAGGTAACTTTCCCTGTGATGAAGAATGATGATATCAAGTAGGCGTTGTTGATCAACTTTCCAAATGGGTGGAGGGTAAGCTACTTCACTGCCTTACTTCCTCTAAGTTCAAGTTGGGGGAGGTATGATCGGGGATTCTCTATCTTCTTGTTGAACAAGAAAACAGTACTACTACTTAGCATATATAGTTTCAATCAATAAATAGGAACTGTACTAACAATCAGAGCCCTTATTTTCACTTAGCATAGTTGTATACCAGTTAGAACTCATACTGTGGAAACAGAGACTCGTGGACTAGCAATGCCCTTATTAAAAACTATCATGGATGCTCTACTCATTGTCTCTCCAAACAACAGCACTCTTTCATAAAAAGGTACTTCATGCGACATCCATTAATACAAGAAGTTCAAGATACATAACATGCAGTAACAGAACTCGACTCAACTTAGACTTATCCCACATCTAGCTTGATTTTCCATCAAACCAGTGTGCGTAAAAGTAAAACATAACTATAGAATTGATCCCATGGTTAATCACATTCACATAACAAGCGGTTGGGATAAAAAGATGGTCAGTTCTAACGCTTCAAAATTAATATAGCCAATTAGTCGAACGGACGGTGTGCAATCCTAGATGACTTCTATGAAAGTGAGACGAATCAATCTCCCAAAAGTTTAGTACAAAGAAATAACAGCAACCGTTCAAACAATCTAATACGGCTACACATATTAATCTTCACAAATTAAACATTACAACAAAAGCATACTAAATTCTGAACTCAGTAAAGATTCAAATCAACAGCACCATATTATAGACATAACAACACTAGTGAATTGGTCATCAAAGCAACGAAGAGCACAGAAAAGTTCGAAATTTAACCAATCACGAACCTGATCGAAGCTCTTGTGGAACATCTACACGCTTCCTGACTTGTGGAGACAGAGTCTCGAGTAGATTCGGAAACTGCCCAGTCTAATTTTGATACGTATTCTACAATTTCCTTACTAAAGAGAAAAAGAGAGAGTGTGTGAGAATATAAAATTGGCGCCTCTTTCTTTTGGCGCTATTTATCTAGTTTTAGCGACCAGTTATCATGATTTTTAAAGATATTTTTAGATTGCCAATTTTCGCTGAGAAAAAAAGGAGGTAAAAGGTGTGGTAGTTAAAAGTGATAATCAACTTTATATAAGACTAGTCTTAACATACGTGCATTGCGCGTGTCATAAAAAATATTTTAAAAAATATATTTGCGTTATAATATAAAAATTAATACAAATTTGCAAGCTTCAAAATAATGAATTAATCATATTTAGGAGTTTGATCCACTCTAGTGGTTTTTGGTTCGACTAGCTTCATTGTACAAAAAATTTGAGTATACTTCCAATTCTAGAGAAAACTACCCTCTATAGCCCCACAAAATTTTAATAGCTCATGTCTTTTCTCACTTACACGAAATGGCCCTTTGGCCCAAACATAATAGACCGAAATGTCTATTTTGTATATTTTTTGTATAGTGACAGTCTATTTTGAATATTTTTTATATAATGACAGTATATTTTGTATATATATTGTATAGTGACGGTGGGAAGTGGGTTGCTCTAGTGGTAAGCACCCTCCACTTCCAACCAAGAGATTGTGAGTTCGAGTCACCCCAAGAGCAAAGTGGGGAGGTCTTGGAGGGAGGGAGCCGAGGGTCTATCAGAAATAGCCTCTCTACCCCAGGGTAGAGGTAAGGTCTGCGTACACACTACCCTCCCCAGACCCTACTAGTGGGATTATACTGGATCGTTGTTGTGGTTTTTGTTGTTGTATTGTATAGTGACGGTCTATTTAGTATATATTTGTATAGTGTTTGTATATTTTTTGTATAGTGACAGTCTATTGTATATAAATTGTACAGTGACAGACTATTTTGTATATTTTTTGTATACTGACGGTCTATTTTGTATATATGTTGTATAGTGACAATCTATTTATTACTCTCTCCGTTCCAATTTATGTGAACATGTTTGACTGGGTACGAAATTTAAGAAAAAATGAAGACTTTTGGAATTTGTGGTCCTAAACAAGTCAAAAAGGGGTCCAGAGTATTTGTGGGGTTATAAAAGCTTATCATTAAGGGTACAATTGTAAGTTTAAGCTAAATTATTATCAAATTTAGAAAAGGGTCATTCTTTTTGGAACAGACCAAAAAGAAAATAGGTTCACATAAACTGGAATAAATTGAGTATATTTTTTGTATAGTGAGAGTCTATTTTCCATACTTCTATGCTAAGTATTGACTTTAAACACTGTTCAAACTTAAACGTGTCTCTTTCGCGTGAAATTACTCTATATTGAACTACTACAACTATTTGTGCCGGATTTTGTCAAAAAACTCAATTTTCCGGCCATGTTAGTTCTGCTTCCTCCTCCCATCCTTCCATTCTTATTCTTTCTGCCACTTTTCAGCAATAGTGATACAACTAAGATATGTTTTAAGGTTTTGAACTATTTGTGTGGAAGAGTTTTATGGCGTATGCTTTTTCTTTGGTCGTTGAGGAGAGAGGTCGACGTCGCTCATGAAGACAATCTGCCGCCGACGAAACAGATCTTGTGGCTAGCCGCTAGAATTATTTTAGGTTATAAAATGTATATTATAATTTTGGACTACTGAATGATATATGTTTGGGCCGATGGGCTATAAATGAATTTTGCTCATTTTTTTAACGTGTTCTTTATTAGCATAAAAATTGCAGGATGAGTTTGTTACTTTAATTTCATTAATTTACTCTTTTTTTGCAGAATATACATACATGAAAAGTAACATGTAGTAAATATTATTATGTTACATATATAGTTTAAATAAAGGAAAAAGTTAATGTAAGGTAGAATTTTAATTGACTTTAAATTCCTAAATTTTAGGACTTCTCACCTAGTTCAAATAAGTAAATATTTAATAATCAGCATCTTAGTTAATTTCAAAGTACTAAATATTATGATAATAATTAAATGACTATTTTGTCTAGTCGAAATCTATTTTTTAAGGGTAAAAAAAGCGAATGATATTTCGCTAAGAACCTTCGTGCTTTTAATATAATACTAGTTTCTATGTACGTGCGTTGCACGTAAATCTTTAGTTTATCATTTATATGAAAGAACAATACATTAAATTTACTGGAAAATCATATACAAAAAGACCGAATAAAGCCACTAATGTGGGAACAATGCAATAGTATCGTCAATGGGAACATGCATTGCACATATATTCTTTATCAATAGTTATCTTTGTGAAATAAAAAATGATACATGTAATTTTTTACTCTCATTCATACTATGAATACACTTGTTTGATTTTTAAAATAGAAAATAATAAAGAGCACGAAAAGTTACTGCTAGTCATTAAAATTTGTTATGAACATTGACTCTATTATAGAATAACTCATCAAGAAGAATTTTAAGTGCAATATTGAAGGATTTGCTTTAGTTTCTAATAGTATAAATCGATGTCTCTTATCGGATCATAAAACCAAAAGAACTATAATGTCCATACAACTCCCTATGTATGTTTACAATTTGCTTTGTGTGTGTAAACATTAGAACTTTTCACCTAAATATCTCATACCTCTTAAGAAAGAATCCTTGCTGGATACTTTTTTTTTGAAGCTTCACAATTATAAGTTACTAATTAACTAATCTCTCCAAGCCTCTATTTAACATGTACACGTTTATCTCTGGACGAACAAACAATAGATGGCGTCGAAGATCCACTCTTCATCTTCCTGATTTTCATCAACTTCCTTATGCCTATTTATTTCTTGTTTTCAGTTAATTCGACAAATTAAATTAGAACAAAATCCATTACTGCTGGTTATCAGACAAAGAAAAACTAAAGTAACTCCTTTTGCCAACACCAATGTAGAACATAAATAAGCTTAAAGGTAATTTCTTTTAAATTTTAGGCAAAACCTTTATGTAAACGAACATTTAAGCCGTGGCTTTGCCATTGGAGTTCTAATACAAATAGGACCTTTAGTTTTCAATGACTTGAATTCTACAACTAATGAACTGTTTTTACGTTTTTGGATATTAATGTTGAAGACATGATTTAAATATGAAGGGTAAAAAAGTCGGTCAATATTTCAGGGACATTTTTGTCGTTCAATATTTAGCGTGTAACATTCGTGTTTTTATAATAATATAGATATAGATATAGATTTCTCTCCCCAACCCCGAGATTTTTTAAAAGTATTTTAAAATAGGGTTACTGTGCACATATAAGAATCAGAAATTTCCAGGACCATAGCAATGAGCATTATTGAACAGTAGTAGTACGTATGTCCTTTCTGGTATAGGATATGTAGCTTCATTAAAAGATAGAAAATGAAAAGCGTATAAAGTTTGTGATACATTTACTAATAAATCCAACGAATAAAAGAAATACTCGTATATAAAAGTAGAAAAGTAAGTGTTTGTACTTTTTATAAAAACACAATAGGTGGAGTTGAGAGGGATTTGGAAATTGCCTTGGATATTATGTAGGCATCATGAACCAATTAATGGGACCTACAAGATTAATGTTTTGGCTATCCTTATCTTTTATTGACAGGCCCTTCAATTTAAATCGTTGCTGCCCAAAAATGATTCCACTGTCAACCCATTACTTTTTTCAAAACGTTTATTGCACCATTGCTCCACTAACTTCTCATACAAGAGAGTAGAAAAGTTTCCATCTTTAACACTGCTAAACGTCAGAAACTATTTGTATTTGATAGCCAAAAAATATATATATATAAATAAAAAAATATATATTTTTGGATTATTATTTTGAGAGCGGTTATGCATAGTTATTTTCCCATTTTGAAACTATAAGTCTTTGGATTATTAATCCCATGTGGTTCAAGCTGAAGTTAAGAGGTTCCTCGTTTAGTGTCTATAAGCCTAATTAGGTGAAAATGATACTGGGACAATAACAACAACCCAGTATAATTTCACTAGTGGGGTTTGGGGAGGATAGTGCGTACGCAGACCTTACCCCTACTCTCGAGTAGAGAAGCTGTTTCCGATAGACCCTCGGCTCCTTCTCTTCACTTGCTCTTGGGGTGACTCGAACTCACAACATCTTAGTTGGAAGTAGAGGGTGTTCACCACAAGAGCAACCCACACTTGTGAAAATGATGCTGGGAATTTTTTTTATTTGGTTACAAGGGTCGACCACATAAATTAAATTACTGGTCCCATTCTACAAAGTTTGAATTCAAATCTTCCTACAATTCAGTATTCTATTTGGTACAAAAAACATGGCATTTATAGCCTCACAGTGAGGAAAAACTTGCATATAGCTTGAATGCCCTCGTTACATCCACGGATCCACCCTCCTTAATAACCCCCCCCCCCCCCCCCAAACCGGGGCCCTGGGCTTTACTCTCCAAATGCGTCAAGTCAACATCTCCACATTTAGTTAAAAAAAAATTGCATTCAGTTCATCAACAGGCACCAAAAGGTCCAAAAGTGTCCAGACATAAACTTGAATCAGTTTTATTTCTACTCTCTTTATTGTAGGTAATTGTTGTTGTCATCATATAATATTATTTAGGAAGAAAATAAGTAAAAATCATGAGTTGTGATAGGTCTTGAACAGAGAGGAAGCAAACCTATATAATGTCGCATATTAAAAAAAAGGAAGATTAGGTGAGAGACCATGGTTAATGACCTCATCCAAAGATAAATCATAACATAATTCATTATTCCAGGTTACTACTACCAGACAAAAATAAACGACAAGAATAAGGCGTAAACTTCAACAGTAGCTCATTATTATTTTATCAGTATATAGCAGTAGTACTATTAAAGAAATGATATTAATTAGAAGACAATTGAGTTGCAACTTAAACTGATGCTAACCTGACGCGTTTTCGTTTCCAGAGGATAGTTCTCCAAGATGAGATGTCCCAATTGGAGTTCCAAGTCAAAGTGGAATTGGAAAATGGTAAGAAAACTCTCAGCCCTTAGCTGTGACAGAGACGTCAATAAAGTATTTAAAAATTATAAACATTCAATGTTTAAACTCTACGCGACACAAAAATCACTAAATAATTTTCTTTTTTCCTGATTAAGTCTCGGTGAGCATAAATATTCATCACTTACGATTTTGTGATGATAGAAGATAGCAAATACTCTTGGAATAGTTAAGGCGCGATTGAGAAATTGATGTTAATAAAGAAAATCCTTGCATCAGATTCCTTCAGTTTGAGGTCAAAAGCACAATTATGAAAAGCCCTCAGCACATTCACTTGATCTATTCTATTTTATGTCTTTTCTCTAACTACGACTTAAGTTCTTCTAACTTTTAATCATTACCACACTTTTAAAACTTATCTAAAGACTATTTATCTCTGCTTTTTCTCCAAATTTACCTCAACGTCTCCTACCATATCCAAGCTTTGGTACTTTTTGTCCCTGTGGTATGATTCAGGCATGGTCCCTTCTCCAATCTTATCAATTAAACATATACTAATAAAGTATGTAATGTCACCGACTTTGATGTCTACTAGGACTTCGGCAGCTTGTGAAATATGGTGGTATTCAGCCAATTTCTTTTTAATAAAGTTGACAATTAGGAACCAACTTGCCGGCTTCGTGTTAAAGTATATAGTTGAAATGGTTCAGAAATATTAAATTCAATTCTATAAATTACTTGGATTCGGTCCACCCTAGAGGTGGTCACTTCTAGGATCAAGCCTCATTGTTGGCTAAATTTTGTCTTTAAATGGATTAATTAGCTTGGAGTTGAACAGCAAGCATTAACACTTTTAAGTTACCAGGTCTATGATTTAGTTATGCATGAATTATAATATGAAGATTATTTATGCAATGATTAATATCAAAATATATATTTATGCAATAAATAGTAATGTGAGTATTGTTATATTATAAATAATAATGCAAAAAACACTATGTACAAATTACCTACCTAGCGTAAAAGCACTTTTTAGATACTCTTATTCAGATATTACTATTACTCGTATTCTAATTCCAAACGTTGCATTACTAAAACGTTAAATTATACTAGTAATGCATAATTGTACACCGAATCAGTGAGACTGAATTCTATACCGGAAGTAAACATCCTTAACCTTCAAAGGCTCAAACCAAACAACTTCTCAATGCCTTAATGAGACATTTGATAACAATTCCACCAGATTTGATGTAACCTTGCTTAAAAGTATTACTTATATTTAATCACATAACAGCTACATTTGTAATAAACAGCAAAGGAGTTTATGATAGACAATCAGCTTCTACTGTACAACAACAAAAGACCTTTTTCTTTTCCTACACAAAGGAGGCAGTAGAACAATCTTAAAAAGTGTCAACTGCCTCAGAGCTTTCCTCCTGCCAGTCTATGCTCAATTCTTGGGGCTGAGGGCACTATACTTGGGCTTGCCATTTTGTTTTGCTCCATCAACTAAAATTCCATGGTCCTGTACAGTATAAACCTGACCCTTCTCAACTAGACCAAGTATAGTTATATTTTTCCATTGAGCATTAATGAAGTCAATATCATGAATTTCTTCCTAAATCTTTCCCACTGAAATCTCCACTACCAAAAGATCCTGCTGCAGTCGCCATGTCTAGATTACTACCCATGGATGTTAGGAGAGCTGACAATCCAGGCGATGGACCGCCACTAGCAGCCATTCCCAATCCAAGAAGGTCAAGAGTAGGATGCTTGGGACCAAAAACAGAGGGAGTTCCCAACATTAATTCCTTTAAACCAGAACCGGCATCACAGGGTAGTCCAAGCCCAAGGCCTGCAGCCAATGACGCACCATTGGTTTCAATTGGTCTCCCGCTCCATTCTTGCTGTCCATTAGAAGGCAATGAGGAGGACATAACCCCAAGGCCCCTCAACAATGATGAGCTGGTTGCTGCTGCACCCATCTGAGCTGCCTTCTGCAGTAATGCTGTTGCAGACATGGCCGGTTGTGGTACTGGAGCATATTGTCTCCGGTCTTGTCCAGCTGGTCTAAATATTGACGAACCATGATTCATCGCTAGGCAGAGAGATATTGGTTCCGTAGACGAAGGTGGCGCCATTTCAGGTACGCGGTCAGGAGCCACGGCTCGAAACAAGTCAGTGAATCCAGGAGCTTGAGATGGCAAACTTCCCGAAGCTGTTGATGAAGCAAACAAGCTTCCAAATACATTACTGCTAGTACTTCCATTACTACAAGAGCTACTACTGCTGCTACAACTTCCAGTCAAGCTTACTAAAGCTGCTGTTTCCTCCATAAACTGTTTGTTAGCAGCTCCTGCAGAATTTGGGTTCGAATTCTCCCTTAACTCTGCAGAAATTAGACAATTATAGAAAGACAAAAAGTCATAGCATACTTGTTTAAAGAAGCACAGAAAGTTAAAAACTTTTCATATAAAAGAATGTTATCTGTAGCAAAAGTAGAATCAACAACAGTATCTGCATTAATTTAAGTATACCACTTATTTCTTTCTTTAGCCAATAGTATCTCAGACTGAATCTTCATTTTTAATTATTTTACTTGATTTCTTTTTGTTTTTCTATTTCAGACCCTACTTCTATCTATAGGATTTGGATTGATTTATACGAAAGATTTCCTTTGTATAACGAGTAATAATACAAGGAAAAAACAAAGGATCAATAAATGACAAAATTAACTAGACTCCAAGATAAAGAAAGAACAAAGCTCTTTTGTTTGGTATGTAACAACCACACAACCGACAAACTAAAAATCCACAAAATTTAAAATTTCAAACATCAACTCAAAAAGGTACCTGGATTCTGAACAGAGGAAACAAATGATATCACGGTTGTTGACGGAGGAATAGCAGCAGGGGGTAAAGTCTTTGGAGCTGCCGGCGGAGGAAGAGATGGTGGTGGTGATGGTCGTGGTTGAGACTCGGCGGCAGGTGGAGGCGCCGACGGTGTAGGTGGTGGTGATGATGAAGCAGCAACTTGTGTCTTAGGTTCTTCATTAGTAACATTAGGAGGTTTCTCTGGTACTGCTTTTGCACTCTCTTGAGCTAATACATCACAAAAAGCCCTATGTGTGATAAAGCTATCCCTCCTATATAGTATTATTAGCAAACAAAGTTCTCAACTTTAGAAACCAAAGAAATTAAATTGTCATCACAAAAAGTCTTAAGAGCAATAACAGGGACAATTAAAAGGAGCATGAAGAATTCACCTTGAAAATAAAGTGCCACAATCACATTTATACTCTCTAGTACCACAAATCTTAGAATGAGCCTTTAAATCAGACTGAACTGCATATTTCTTGGAACATTTATCACATTTCCACTTCTTCTCACCATGTTTACGGCAGAAATGTTTCTTAATTCCGGTCAAATCGCCCAATGCCCGTGAAGGATCGTGGTGAACACAAGTGGTTTCAGGGCAAACATATACTCTCTTCTTCACCTCTTGCCCAGATCTCTGCCTTAACTTCCATGGCAAATTATGACCCCTTCTATGCAGCTGCAAATTCTGGTCTCTTTGAAACCCTTTACTGCAAATTTCACAAACAAATCTGTTCGTCGCCAGTAGAGTTTTAGGTGACAAAGCAATAACCTCTGCATCGGGATCTAATCAAAACAAGAACAAAACAGAAGGCCAAAAAATCAAATCTTTACTGAATTTTGTAATTAGGGTTCATCAAAAACTGTAGTTAAGACTAAATTTTACCTGGCATCCCAGGAAGATTTCGTTTTTTCTTAGCTGATTCTTTCTGAGGAGGAACTTGATTACCTGAAGAAGAAACACTTACTTCACCTGAGCCTGTTGAATCGTTCATGGCGGATGAGTTATCTGGGTCGGCCGGCATGATTAATTACTTCTTAGGGTTTTTTGGGGGGTAGCTAAAAAGGGAAATCTATAGAACTTTTTGATATCAAACTTTTCACGGTTCTTGATTTTGCTTCCCTTTTGCCGTATCTACCAGTCAATCTTTGCTCTCTTTTTTTCCTTTCTTTTTTATACCCAACTACCAGTTCTGATCAAACCAAGCTAAATTAGCAAATACCCATGATTTAGAATTAGCTCAAAACAAAGTAAACGAACAAAACCCAGATGCCAAAATCACCGGCGAAAGTCGCAAACTTTACGCAAATGGGGTTGCTTAAAAGGAAAGCTGATGGAGATAAGTACCGGACCGGAAATGAGAAGTGGACCGGTGAGCAAGTCGGCGGCTCGGAAATCTAGAGAGAGAAAGAGAGGAAATTTAATGTGAGAATAGAGACTGCAAAAAGTCTACTGAGTCTTGGGTCTTTCACTCTTACTTTTCAAGAACATGAAGAAAAATATACCCCGAGTAAAATAATAAGAATAGGAAATGATTATGAATGGAAATATTGGAAATCATAGTAGGAGTAGTTAAGTACTTGTCGTTTACAGTGAAGTAAATAAATGTGTCTGAACTCTGGAGTAGGATAAGGACGTCTGCTGTATTATTATTGTTAGTAGTTGTTGTTCAAATCTTTAATGCACGATAGTTTTTTCCCCGTTAAGTCCTTAAATGAAAGGCACATTTTGACCATAGTCATCTACGATTAAAAAAAATGTGAGAAAAGGGATAATAAATTTTCGATAAAACGTAAAATTATTTAGCGTAGTACTTAATTAGATTTTTATTTTGAGTATAATATATTCTTATTTAGTTATACTATAATTTTATATTATTTTTAACTTGGGATAACAATTTTGGAATAGTTAATTATGGGATAAACAATCAAAGATCGAAGTACTTTTTTCAAAGTTCTTCGTTTTTAAGAAGATTAAGATTAAATTAAAAATAAAATAAAAAATTATGTAATAATATTGAAAAGTTTATTTTCCAGCATTATAAAGAGGTTCTTGAAGAGTGGCCTTGGAATAATGGTAAAGTTACTTTCGCGTGGCCTATAGGTCACAAGTTCAAGTCATGTAATCAGTCTTTGGAGTGCGATCCTTTCCAAACCCTGCCTGAATGTGAGATGCTTCGTGTACTGAAGTGCTATTTTAAAGAGGTTTTTGAGCTTTATAACCTGTTTGGCCAAGCTTCTCAGCATGCCAAAAGTGCTTTTTTTCAAAAAGTATTTTTTTCCTCAATTTGAGGTGTTTAGCCAAACTTTTTTTTGAAAAAAAAAGTGCTTTTAACTAGAAGCAGAAGCATTTTTGAAAAAGCAGAAAAAAATAGCTTCTCTCCAGAAGCAGAAGCAGAAGCAGTTTTGACTTTTCTTCCCACCAAAAATACCCTTTGCAAAATATTATATATACCAAAAATAACCTTACTTAGTTTAAACTATTAAGTAATATAAAATGACTTTTGGGATGAACTTTCATATTTATTGGATGATTTTTGATATATTTAAATTATCTTGAAAGAATAAAGTACTTTTTAATTTTATTTTTATATTTTAATTAAATAAAATAAAAAACTTAATTATTATCTTTAATAATAAAAATTTATAATTATTTAACTACTTGTATAATATTAACTATTAAGCAAATCTCTTCGTGTCCTTATTTGTAATTTGACACATAAAAGTACTTTTTGAAAAGTTTGGCCAAACATAAATTATTGTTCAAAAGTGATTTTCAAATTGATTAGCCAAACACAAACTGTTTTTCTCCAAAAATACTTTTTTGAAAAGCATTTTTAAAAAAAGCACTTCTCAAAATAAGCTGATTTTTCCAACTTGGCCAAACAGGCTATTATTAGTCCTCACCTTAAATCCAACCCTAAAAGCAACAATCTAAATAGTTTAAAAAAATATTTCAACTTCATATTTTTCACATAAATTAAACGACTACAATATTTATTTTTGAGCTATGTGTTCTCGCTTAATTTTTACTTTCTATTAAGATTAAATTAAATTATTTGATTTAATATAAATATCAAGTACCAGTAAACATTAACCATAGTATATATTTTTGCTTTTTTTAGCTCAGAACTAGAGCAGTCGTATAATTTTTCAAGAGACTGTCATGAGTCTGTTACCAAATTAAATGGAGTGGAGAAAATTTAGAATACTTGATTTGGCTCGGCATTACTATCACATCTTCATTTGTCCTCCATTCAATTTTCAATCATCAGTCAATTTTCATCTCCCTCTTTCTTTGCATTTACAATTAGCCCCTCTTCCACATACATCAACATTCAACATTTTTTATTCTCCCAAACAAGAAAAAGTGGAAAAATGCTAAAATTTGAAACTGATTGAACTTGCTTCTGATTTGGTAAGTTTGGCAAAACAAACTTTATTAAATGTTTTCTCATAAACAAGAACTGACTCAATCTAATCACAAACATTCCTAGCCCCACGGCTTGGGGAGTTGAAATAACAATGGTCAATTTGTCAACAACTTAGGCCAAAGTTTCTACAAGTGAAGGGAGTAGCTGGTCTTTGGAGGTGTAAATTTGTTTTCTTTTTTCACTTTTTACACACAAAAAAATGGAAAGTTTTTCAGCCAAATGCGTAATAAGAGAGTTTATACACTAAAAAAATATTACTTGTGTTTGGTTGACAAAATTGTTCAAAAAAAAATTCTAACACTTTTGAAAGCATACGCCATCTAAAGTGTGTTGGCTGATTAATGAGAAAATAATGGTGCTTTGTTGAATTAAGGTTAAAAAATAAGTGTGTTGCCTAGAGTGAAAAAGTCAAGCCAACTTTCTTTATAATTAAGCTTTCTTCCAAATATGAAAATTCAACGTGCTGTTACTTCCGGGAATTGAACATTTGTTACTTATTATCCCAATCCTAAATTCGTTGTTAGCCTTTTTATTAGGATTACAATAATCATATAAGCCAAGTTTTGAGGTAAAGAGTCCATTTCCTCCATTAAGCAATTAAACAACACAATTTATCTAAGGATACAATTATTTTTTATGTTCCATTTTATGATACTGTATGATCTTACTGTGATAATTGAAGAATATATTTAAAAGAAATGATCGAAAAATTAATTTGATGGAGGACGCACCACATTAGCGTTTAAAATATTAATACTTGAATTTGAAATTTTTAATGGAAATAGCTCAAATATACCATTAATAAATGGCCTATTTATGCCATCCACTAAAAATTAGACATATTCATTATGCCACTAATGTTACACTATTGGCTCATATATGTCATTATCTACTAACGAAACCTACTACTACCAGATTTTGCCACGGGGCCTTATCTAAATGTTTCATCCCTTACCAGCCCCAGCCGCTCTCACTCCTATTTATGAGTGGTACATATGAGCCATTTCATTAAGTTTAGTGGCATATTTAAACCTTTTTCCTATTCCTTATATTACATAACTCTCTTGGGTTATAAATTTTATCTATCATTCGATGCATGACATTCAACCTTTTAAAATCGTATTCCTGTATAAAACCTCCATTTTTCTAATTTTATGTAGCAAACTTATAAGAACAAGTTTGTCCCTTATACAATAATATTATTATTTTACATAAATAACTATACTCTCTTATTTAATTTAATTGGACTATGAATCTAATTCTATTTTACCTCATTCAAGAATTTCTCGTATATTAGCTCTTAAAAAGATTTTAAAAAGGAAAAATGGTCAAATATGTCCTTATACTATTGAAAAAGGTCTAATATTACCCTCCGTTATACTATCAATCCAAATATACTCCTAACATCATACTATCGATCCAAATATACCCCTAACATCATAAAAATTGTACAAACCTATCCTTTCTCCGTTAACTGCCTCCCTATGACCACATTTTATTGTTACCTCACCATTTCACCCCGTTTGCAGCTACCAAGTTCAATGACTTGGACGTTCTATCATTATTTTGAAGACTTCACTGCCTCAACTTCCTCTTACTTTTCAAAATACCTATTGCTTCTCAGGTTGACCCTGGAATTATACGTACCTTTCACTTGACCTTACAATTTTGTGTTTCATTTTGTATTTTATTGTGTTGCCGCTGAATTTGTAAGACCTATTAAAGAAAATTTTAGTAGCACTTTTATATTAACAAAAAACGTAAAGATAGAAAAAAATGGCAACCTTCCAGAAATGTGGTTGAAGAGAAAGAAACAAAAAAAAAAATAACTCTCATGCCTAGATTGTTTTTCTTTCTCACCATGGAATTCAATTTTGAAACCTTAAACTAGTTTGCACTTAGTTTTTTATATAAAACAAAATATATTTTCATTCGTACAAGCATGGATTGTGTATAAAAAAATAAGAATTTTCTCGGTTCACATTGTTTCATATTATTTTTAGTTGTTGCATTTCTTTTGGTACAGTTTGTTTGTATATCTATGATCTATAATTTTTCTTCAAATGAAAGGGGAATAAAGGTTGTAGAGAAGGGATGAAAATGAGAGTAGAATAGTGAGGTGGCAATGAATGTGGTCATAGGGAGGAAGTTAAAAGAGGAATGGCAGGTTTGTACTAATTTTATGATGTCAGGGGTAAATTCAAATCGATAGTATGATGCTAGGGGTATATTTACACTGATGATATAACGGAGGGTAATATTAGATCTTTTTCAATAGTATAAGAGCATATTTGACCCTTTTCCCTTTAAAAAACACATAAAATTTATTTAAGGAAAAAAAAAAGAGATGATTTTAAAATAGAGTACATTAATGAGGTGTATTTGGATATGGAAAGTACATTTTAGTGTGTAAATTAAAGAATGTATATATTTCATGGTGGAATTTGGACTATTGTTGTCACGATCCGAAATTTCCCACCGACGGGACCGTGATGGCGCCTCACTTGCTAGGCAAGCCAACGTTAGAGAATCATTAACCAATATCTTATTTCTATTCAGTAATAAAAAAATAATTAACTAAGATAAAATATAATAAGTGCGAAATATCATAAAATTGTATTAACTACTACCACCTGGATTTGGTATCACCATTCACGAGCATTCTAGAATTTACGACAAGTAATATTCTGAAAGAAATACAACTGTCTGAATGAAAGAAAACAGTAGGACATAAAAGATAGACGGAGACTTCAAGATGTGAACGCCCACAGATCTACCTTGAGTCTCCGTACAGCGAACCAGTAACAAATCTCGATCAACTTGAGCTGGTATCAAAATCTGCACAGAAAGTGTAGAGTGCAGCATCAGTACAACTGACTTCACATACTGGTAAGTGTCGAGCCTAACCTCGGCGAAGTAGTGACGAGGCTAGGACAAGACACCCACATATAACCTGAACAGTATAATCATGCTAGAGGCAACAACAATAAGTAAAACAATAATGCAAAAATAATAGGAGGGGAACAACAGTGGGGTAATACAACGTAAAGAGTGAGAATAATGAAAGGACATAATTAAATCGGAAATCCTTAAACGAATTGAGCAATCAAGACAGCAAGAAAAACTGCACTGCATCACCCTTCGTGCTTTTACTCTCAACCTCACCAAATAACAAATAAGATTGCACGACATCACCCTTCGTGCTTTTACTCTCTTCCTCACAATATAAAGAAATTATGCACGACATCACCCTTCGTGCTTTACACTCTTACTCACAATATAATTAAATTATACACGGCATCACTCTTCGTGCTTTTACTCTCTTTCTCAAATTCACAGAATCAATAACAACGGATAGAGAGTAGTTTCACAAGAAATCAATATTTCATAAATGATTACTTTCACAATTTAACATCTCAACCTCGAATCAATATTCATATTTTTATCGACCTTGTGGAACCGGATACAATCCTTCCAACATTTCAACAACAACAATAAGCATGGATAGCCAGATTTAAGACGACAAATTTGCAAGAAATAAAATTTCACTCGCATGATGTGACTCGACCACAACGTATAGATGCTCGCCATCTCAACTATACGTTGTATTCAACAACAAAACACGTAGCAAATACTCATACAATACCTATTCCCTCAAGCCAAAGTTAGACACAACACTTACCTCGCTCCGAATGCCATTTAATTCTCAATCACAGCTTTTCCTTTGGAATTCTCCTCCAACTCACTTGTATCTATTCCAAAATGACTCAATAGTATCAAATATTGTTAAAGGAATCAATTACATTGTATAAATCTAGATTTCCTAAATTTTTCCCTAAAAAGTCAAAAATCGACCCAGGGTCCGCTTAGTCAGAACCCGAGGTTCGTATCAAAATTCATTCACCCATTCACCCCCGAGCCCGAATATATAATTGGTTATGGAATCCGACCTCAAATCGAGGTCTAAATTCCCAAATTTCTGAAATCCCTAGTTTCTACCCCTAACCCCTAATTCTACCTTGAAAACTCTAGATTTTTGGTTAAAAATTTAAGAAATGTAATGAGTAATTGAAAGAAAATAGTTTAGAATCACTTACCAACACTTTGGGGAAGAAAATGACTCTTGAAAATCGCCTCTACCCGTTTGGTTCTTGAAAATGTTGAAGAAATGGCTCAAACCCGTGTTTGGAGTCTGTTTTAAGCCACTCGACACGCCTTCATCGCGTTCGCGAGAGGCCTGTCGCGATCGCGATGCACAGCTGCCTAAGGCCTTAGCGTTCGCGAGTCTTCCTACGCGTTCGCGTAAGGCAACTCTCCCCAGCCTTCGCGTTTGCGACCCAGTGGATGCGTTCGCGTAGAAAAACATGACCAACCCTCCCCCATGTTCCCAAGTGCTTCGCGTTCGCGATGGTCAGGTCGCGTTCGCGAAGGGTAAATCCCCCATCACTTCGCGTTCGCGACCAGGCCTTCGCGTTCGCGAAAAAGAAGTCTCAGCCTCACCAGTTTACTCTTCGCGTTCGCGAGAGGACCTTCGCGAACGCGAAGAAGGATATGCTAGACACCAGAATCTGCAGAAACCAGATTTTTCCCAAGTCCAAAACATCTCGCGGCCTATCCGAAACTCGCCCGAGCCCTCGGGGCTCCAAACTAAACATGCACACAAATCTAAAAACATCATACGAACTTACTCGTGCGATCAAATCGCCAAAATAATACCTAGAACTACGAATTTAGCACCAAATCAAATGAAATTCTCAAGAACACTTTAAAATCCATATCTTCTCAATTGGACGTCCGAATCACGTCAAATCAACTCCGTTTCTCACCAAATTTTACAGACAAGTCTTAAATATCATAATGAAACTGTATCGGGCTCCGGAACTAAAATACGGACCCGATACTGACAATGCCAAACATCGATCAATTCTTAAAAATAATTAATTTTCAGACTTTTAATTTTTATCAAAAATTCATAACTCAAGCTAGAGACCTCCAAATTCGATTTCGGGCATATGCACACGTCCCATAACTCGATACGGACCTACCGGGACAGTCAAAATACGGATCCGGGCCCGTTTACCAAAAATATTGACCAAAGTCAACTAAAATCAACTTTTAAGGCAAAAAATCTTATTTTCATTAGTTTTTAACATAAAAGCTTTCCGAAAACCTGCCCGGGCTGTGCACGCAAATCGAGGAGGGTAAAAATGAGATTTTTAAGCCTTAAGAGAGAATATTTGAATTCTAAAACATAAGATGACCTTTTGGGTCATCACATTCTCCGTCTCTAAAATAATCGTTTGTCCTCGAACGGACATAGAAAAGTACCTGGACTGGTGAAAAGGTGGGGATATCTACTCCGCATATCGGACTCGGACTCCCAAGTAACTGCCTTAATAGGCTGACCTCTTCATTGCACTCGAACTGAAGGGTAACTCTTTGACCTCAACTGACGAACTTGCCGGTCTAGAATGGCTACCGGCTCCTCCTCGTAAGTCAAATCCTTGTCCAACTGGACAGCTGAAATCTAACACATGGGACGGGTCACCATGATATTTCTGGAGCATAGACACATGGAATGCCGGATGAACTGAGGATAACCCTGGAGGCAGTGCAAGTCTATAAGCTACCTCCCCCACTCTCTCGAGGATCTCAAATGGCCCGATATACCTAGGGCTCAACTTGCCATTCTTTCCAAATCTCATAACACCCTTCATGGGCGATACCCGAAGCAATATTCTTTCTCTAACCATGAATGCAATATCACGAACTTTACGGTCAGCATAACTCTTTTGCCTGGACTGAGTTGTACGAAGTCGATCCTGTATAATCTTGACCTTGTCCAAGGCCTCCTGAACTAAATCTGTACCCAATAACCGAGCCTCCCCCGGCTCGAAACACCCAACTGGCGACCTATACCGTCTACCATATAATGCCTCATAGGGAGCCATCTAAATGCTCGATTGGTAGCTGTTATTATAGGCAAACTCCGCTAACAGCAAAAACTGATCCCAAGAACCTCCAAAGTCAATAACACAGGCGCGAAGCATATCCTCCAAGATCTGAATAGTATGCTCGGACTGCCCGTCCGTCTGAGGATGAAATGTTATGCTCAACTCAAACCGTGTACCCAACTCACGCTGAACTGCCCTCCAAAAGTGCGAGGTAAACTGCATACCTGGATCAGAAATGATAGACACGGGCACACCGTGAAGACGGACGATCTCCCAAATATAAATCTCTGCCAACCGCTCTGAGGAATAGGTAACTGCCACATGAATGAAATTCGCTGACTTAGTCAGCCTGTCCACAATGACCCAAACTGCATCAAACTTCCTCTAAGTCCGTGGGAGTCTAGCAACAAAGTCCGTAGTGATACGCTCCCACTTTCACTTAGGAATATCTAACCTCTGGAGTAAACCACCAGGTCTCTGATGCTCACACTTTACCTGCTGGTAATTTAGACACCGAGCTACATAGGCAACTATGTCCTTCTTCATTCGCCTCCACCAATAATATTGTCTCAAGTCCTGATACATCTTGGCGGCGCCCGGATGAATAGAATACCAGGAACTGTGGGACTTCTCAAGGATCAACTCACGAAGTCCATCCACATTAGGCACACAAATACGACCCTGCATCCTCAAAACTCTGTCATCCCCAATAGTAACCGGCTTGGCACCACCGTGCCGCACTGTGTCTATAAGGACAAGTAAATGAGGATCGTCATCCTGTCGATCTCTGATGCGCTCAAATAAAGAAGACCGAGCAACTGTACAAGCTAGAACACGACTGGGCTCAAAAACATCTAACCTCACGAACTGGTTGGCCAAGGCCTGAACATCCAATGCAAGCGGTCTCTCACCAACTGGAATATATGCGAGACTACCCATACTGACTGAATTTCTACTCAAAGCATCGGCCACCACATTGGCCTTCCCGGGATGATACAATATAGTGATATCATAGTCTTTCAATAGCTCCAGCCACCTCTTCTGCCTCAAATTGAGTTCCTTCTGCTTGAACAAATACTGCAAGCTCCGATGATCAGTGAATACCTTACATGGCACACCGTAAAGATAGTGCCTCCAAATCTTCAGCGCGTGAACAATGGCTGCCAGCTCTAGATCATGAACATGGTAATTCTTCTCGTGAACCTTCAGCTGCCGTGAAGCATATATAATAACTTTGCCACCCTGCATCAATACCGTACCCATACCAATACGAGATGCGTCATAATATACTGTATAAGATCCTGAACCTGTGGGTAACACCAATACCGGCGTCGTAGTCAAAGCAGTCTTGAGCTTCTGAAAGCTCGCTTCACACTCGTCTGACCACCTGAACGGGGCACCTTTCTGGGTCAGTCTGGTCAACGGGGCTGCTATGGATGAAAACCCCTCTACAAATCGACGGTAATAGCCCGTCAAACCCAGGAAACTACGGATCTTTGTAGCTGATGTGGGTCTAGGCCTGTCCTGAATTGCCTCAATCTTCTTAGGATCCACCTGAATACCCTATGTTGATACAACGTGACCTAAGAAAGCAACTGAACTCAACCAAAACTCGCATTTTGAGAACTTAGCATATAACCGGCTGTCTTTCAGAGTCTGAAGAACGATCCGAAGGTGCTGCTCATGCTCCTCTCGACTGTGGGAGTAGATCAACATATCATCAATAAACACAACTACAAAGGAATCCAGGTAGGGTTTGAACACCCGGTTCATCAAATCCATGAATGTTATTGGGCCATTTGTCAGCCCAAATGACATCACTAGAAACTCATAATGCCCATACCGAGTCCGAAAAGATGTCTTAGGAACATCGGATGCCCTAATCCTCAACTGATGGTAGCCAGATCTCAAATCAATCTTTGAAAACACCTTGGCACCCTGAAACCGATCAAATGAATCATCAATCCTCGGCAATGGATATTTGTTCTTGATGGTGGCTTTGTTCAACTGCCGATAATCTATACACATCTTCATTGATCCATATTTCTTCTTCACAAACAACACAAGTGCACCCCAGGACGAGACACTAGGTCTAATGAAGCCCTTATCAAGTAAATCTTGCAACTGCTCTTTCAATTCTTCCAACTCTGGCGGGGCCATGTGATATGGCGGAATGGAAATAGACTGAGTGCCCGAAGCCAAATTAATGCAGAAATCAATATCCCTGTCGGGTGGCATCCCCGGCAGGTCTGTAGGAAACACCTCTGGAAACTCACGAACAACCGGCACTGAATCTATGTAAGGAACCTCCGCACTAGAATCGCGGACATAAGCCAAATAAGCTAGACACCGCTTCTCGACCATATGCCGAGCCTCCACATAAGAGATAACCATGCTGGCAGAATGGACAAGATTTCCTCTCCACTCTAATCGAGGTAACCCCTGCAAGGCTAAGGTCATTATCTTGGCATGACAATTTAATATAGCATGATAATGTGACAGCTAATCCATACCCAGTATGACATCAAAATTAACCATGTTGAGAAGTAGAAGATCTACACGAGTCTCAAGACTCCCAATGGTGACCACACACGAACGATAAACATGATCTACAATAATAGCATCTTCCACTGGTATGGACACATACACAGGAGCACTCAAAAAATCACGGGGCACAACCAAATAGGAAGCAAAATAGGATGACACATAGGAGTAAGTAGATCCCAGATCAAATAGAACTGAAGCACCTCTATTTCAAACTAAAACGGTACCTGTGATAACAACATCAGATGACTCAGCCTCAGACCTGGTTGGGAAAGCATAACACCGGGGCTGGGCCCCACCACCCTGAACTACATCCCTGGGACGACCTCTAGCTGGATGATCTCCACCTCTAACGGCATGACCTCTACCTCTAACAGTCCGGGCCTCTACCTCTGGCTGCCTGACCCCTGCCTCTGGCCGGCTGAGTAGGTGGTGCAGCAATTGGTGCTGGAACTATGGCATGAGAACTCTGATGCTGTGAGTTGCCCGTTGCCCGAGGGCAAAATCTAGCAATGTGCCTCGAATCACCACAAGTATAACATAATTTTGGCTGTTGTGACTGCTGACCCTGAAACTGACCTTGTCGACCTGAATAACCACCCTGATGACTCTGGAATGGAGATGCACTAACAGGAGCTGGTGGTGCACTGTAGGCTAGCTGGTCGGAATAATGCATCTGAGGGCCACGACCACCTGAGGCACTGTGAGATTCCTGAAGCGCTGAATGAAACGACCTGGGAGGATGGCCTCTACCAAAAGTACTCCTGCCTCTAGGTGAGGCACCGCTGAATTCACCGGAATGACGAGGTCTCTTGTCAGACCCCTGACCTCCCTGAGTAAGAACCAGTTCGACTCGTCTGGCGACATTAGCAGCCGCCAGAAAAGAAATGTCACTCCCCGTCTCCTTAGCCATCTACAATCTGATAGGCTGAGCTAGTCCATCAATAAACCTCCTCACTCTCTCTCTCTCTCTCTCTCTCTCGGTGGGAAGCAGGAGAATAACATGACGGGCCAAATCCACAAAACAGTCATACTGCCCTGCTGGAGACGCTCAAACTGACGGCGACACTCCTCTCTCAATGTGATAGGCAGAAACTTCTCTATGAAGAGCTGAAGAACTGGTCCCAAGTAAGAGCAGGCGACCCAACTGGTCTGGTCAACAAGTAATCTCTCCACCATTTCTTGGTGGAACCAGACAGCTGAAATGCAGCGAAATCGACCCCATTGGTCTCCACTATACTCATGTTCCGTAAAACCTCGTGACAGCTGTCAAGATACTCCTGGGGATCCTCTGAAGGAGCACCGCTGAAGTGAACAGGAAAGGGCTTGATAAACCTGTCTAATCTCCATAAGGCCTCAGAAGACATAGCTGGCCCATCTTTGACCGGTGACGCAATAACCGGCTGAACTAATCCGATTGGCTGAGCTGCTGGAGCATGATACTGGGGAGCTAAAATGGGAGTGGTAGGAGTCTGGGCACGGACAGCGGACTAGTAGCAAATCTCGATCAACCTGAGTCGGTATCAAAATCTGCATAGAAAGTACAGAGTGCAGCATCAGTACAACCGACCCCATATACTGGTAAGTGTCGAGCCTAACCTCGGCGAAGTAGTGACGAGGCTAGGACAAGACACCCACATATAACCTAAATAGTATAATCATGCTAGAGGCAACAACAATAAGTAAAATAATAATGCAAAAATAATGGGAGGGGAACATACAGTGGGGGAATACAACATAAAGAGTGAGAATAATGAAAGGACATAATTAAATCAGAAATCCTTAAACGAATTGAGCAATCAAGACAACAATAAAAACTGCACGGCATCACCCTTCGTACTTTTACTCTCAACCTCACCAAATAACAAATAAGACTGCACGACATCACCCGTCGTGCTTTTACTCTCTTCCTCACAATATAAAAAAATTATGCACGACATCACCCTTCGTGCTTTACACTCTTCCTCATAATATAATTAAATTATGCATGGCATCACCCTTCGTGCTTTACACTCTTCCTCACAATATAATTAAATTATGCACGGCATCACCCTTCGTGCTTTTACTCTCTTCCTCACAATTCGTAGAATCAATAACAACGGATAGAGAGTAGTTTCACAAGAAATCAATATTTCATAAATGATTACTTTCACAATTTAACATCTCAACCTCGAATCAACATTCATAATTTTATCGACCTTGTGGAACCGGATACAATCCTTCCAACATTTCAACAACAACAATAAGCATGGATAGCCAGATTTAAGACTACAAATTTGCAAGAAATGAAATTTCACTCGCATGCTATGACTCGACCACAACGTATAGATGCTCGTCACCTCAACTATACGTCGTATTCAATAACAAAACACGTAGTAAATACTCACACAATACCTATTCCCTCAAGCCAAAGTTAGACACAACACTTACCTCGCTCCGAAGGCCATTTAATTCTCAATCCCAGCTTTTCCTTTGGAATTCTCCTCCAACCCACTCGTATCTATTCCAAAATGACTCAATAGTATCAAATATTATTAAAGAAATCAATTACATTGCATAAATCTGGATTTTCTAAATTTTCCCCCAAAAAGTCAAAAATCGACCTCGGGTCCGCTTAGTCAAAACCTGAGGTTCGGACCAAAATCCATTCACCCATTTACCCCCGAGCCCGAATATATAATTGGTTGTGGAATCCGACCTCAAATCGAGGTCTAAATTCCCAAATTCCCGAAATCCCTAATTTCTACCCTAACCCCTAATTCTACCCTTAAAACTCTAGATTTTTGGTTAAAAATTCAAGAAATGTAATGGGTAATTGAAAGAAAATGGTTTAGAATCACTTACCAACACTTTGGGAAAGAAAATGACTCTTGAAAATCGCCTCTACCCGTTTGGTTCTTGAAAATGTTGAAGAAATGGCTCAAACCCGTGTTTGGAGTCTGTTTTAAGCCACTGGACACGCCTTCATCGCGTTCGCGAGAGGCCTGTCGCGATCGCGATGCACAGCGGCCTAAGGCCTTTGCGTTCGCGAGTCTTCCTACGCATTCGCATAAGGCAACTCCCCCTAGCCTTCACGTTTGCGACCCAGTGGACGCGTTCGCGTAGAAGAACATGACCAACCCTCCCCCAGGTCCCCAAGTGCTTCGCGTTCGTTATGGTCAGGTCGCGTTCGCGAAGGGTAAATCCCCATCACTTCGCGTTCGCGACCAGGCCTTCGCGTTCGCGACCAGGCCTTCGCGAAGAAGAAGTCTCAGCCTCACTAGTTTACTCTTCGCGTTCGCGAGAGGACCTTCGCGAACGCGAAGAAGGATATGCTAGACACTAGAATCTGTAGAAACCAGATTTTTCCCAAGTCCAAAACATCTCGTGTCCTATCCGAAACTCACCCAAGCCCTCAGGGCTCTAAACCAAACATACACACAAGTCTAAAAATATCACACGAACTTGGTCGCGCGATCAAATCGCCAAAATAACACCTAGAACTAAGAATTTAGCACAAAATCAAATGAAATTCTAAAGAACACTTTAAATCCATATCTTCTCAACTGGACGTCCGAATCACGTCAAATCAACTCCGTTTCTCACCAAATTTCACAGACAAGTCTTAAATATCATAATGAAACTGTACCGGGCTCCGAAACCAAAATACAGGCCCGATACTGACAATACCAAACATCGATCAATTCTTAAAAATAATTAATTTTCAGACTTTTAATTTTCATCAAAAATTCATAACTCAAGCTAGGGATCTCCAAATTCGATTCCGGGCATACGCCCAGGTCCCATAACTCGATACGGACCTACCGGGACTGTCAAAATACAGATCCGGGCCCGTTTACCAAAAATATTGACCAAAGTCAACTTTTAAGGCAAAAATTCTTATTTTCATTAGTTTTCAACATAAAAGCTTTCCGGAAACCTGCTCGGACTGCGCACGTAAATCGAGGAGGGTAAAAATGAGATTTTTAGGGTTTAAGAGAGCAAATTCGAATTCTAAAACATAAGATGACCTTTTGAGTCATCACAATTGTGGTGCTTGGGACATGGTGATGGCTTGGGAAAATGATATAAAAATTGTTTAGGGAAAAAAAAAAGCGGTGGGTTTAAAAGACTAATGAGGTGTAGCTGCGTATGAAAAGTACATATAAGTGTGTGAATTAAGAGTATATATATGTTTTTATGGTAAAATTTGGGGTGTTACAACGGTTTGGACGTAGTTTTGGCTTGGGAAAAGGCTCAAAATATACCACTGAACTTAATAAAAAAGCTCAAATATGCCACTAAATTTAATGAAAATGCACATATATGCCACTCGTAAAGGGGGCTGAGAGTGAAGGGAGATGGTAAGCAATGAAGGGTTTAGATGATGCCCGTGGCAAAATTTGATAATAGTAAGGTTTGTTAGTAAAAATGGCATATATGAGCCAATAATGTAAGTTAGTAGCATGAACATATTCAACTTTTAACGAATACATAAATAGGCCATTTTTTAAAGTTCGATGGCGTATCTAAACCTTCTCTGAATTTTTAGAGGTGTATGAAAATGAGGCGGTGTCTAATATTTAGAGATAGCTGAAAATAAGAATCATATAGACAAGGTCGAGAGAGTATGACTTTTGGGAAAATTATCTAATTTCTGTCTCTACTGTCGTTGGAAAATATCAACTATATACCTTCGATTTAATTTGTTTGCCTTGAACTGAAAAAAACAACTATTGAGCCAACATATTTTTCACTAGCAGATTACTTAAAATTCTCTGTTGATAGCAAAGGCCGTCAACAATCTTTTACAGCGAATAAATCCAGTGCAATCTTATAGGTAGGATATGAGGAAGATAGTGTGTATGCAAACCTTACGCCTATCTTGAGAAGATAGATGAGCTGTTTTCGATAGACCTTCAGCTCAAGGAAAGATGAAAAAAGAAGCAGTAACAATAACAAGATAGTAAGAAAATCAAAAGCGAAAGAAAAAGCAAATAGTAATAGAAATCTAAGAATAAGAAAATACAAGAGTAATACTAATACTATTAGTAAGGAAAAGAGAAACACTCGACTACCTACGAATCTTCTACCGTAATTCTAGGCCTAAACAATCTTTTCTTTATTCTTTTTATTTTCCTAAATGTTGGAGACACAGCTATTTGCCAGTGGACATGTTACTTGTAATACTAGTCCAAGAATGGACTAGTCCGTTTCATACTTCAAATTAAGAGGCTCAGCTGACTCAAAAGATAAAAGATCTAGGAAAGTGTCGAGTAGCACAGCACTTTTATTGAGGAGAAGCATAGGAATGCAATAAATTTCATTTGAAATTTCATCTTAATCCCACAATTTCTCCTCTCTCTTTTTTTCATTTTCAAGTCACTTATTTCCTGTTTAAGTCTATTAATTTTTTGGAGGCTTCTTCCTTGTATTAATCTTTATTAAACTTGAAATTTCAAAAATATTAGATATTTAAAGGAATTTGTTATATATAGGTAAAAATGCTAAGTTTATTGTTGAATAACCTTTACATTTTACAACTAATCCCAATTAGTGAAGATGAAATGTCATATGATATGATGGGTTGCCCTAAACAGCATAGTGAATCTAAAATGCAGTACACCCTTTTATCAACATTGAGTTGTATACGAAGTTGCACGTGAGCTTCCTTTGATTTGTATATTAATCACTTTACCTTATGATTATATTGTTAATTAACCTAAAAAGTATATGCCCAGTAAACATATACAAAGTTGAAAAGATCTAAACATACAACCACAAAGCCAGCATATCTTTTCTCCAACACTTTATTAATGTTTTCATTGACTTGAATGCATCTACTTTTTTTTAGTTTCTAACTCTTTATTATGCCGGGAAGTGGTATGGACCACCCCACAATTTTATTTCCATTTTCCTTTTTATATTCTTTATTTACGTGGATAAGATCTTTTTTCTTCTCAAACTGCTAATGCCTAACAGTGGGTCATCCCAAAAAAATCTTTTCACTTTGAGAATTATCTTAAATTGATGGTTTACAGTAATGCTGCTTACAAATTACACAAGCAAAGAGTCAATATGACTTTATCTCAGGAGAGGGGTAGGAGAACACTTCACAAAATGCCTCACTGAGATGAAGTCTATCCCTTAGCCTAGTCTATATTCATAGCTGACGCAACTCCGCACTAACACCTCACTATTACTTTCATTGAAAAGATAAAGTGGGCAACTTCACTAGCCCCAATTTTAGGCCTAAAAGCTCATAAACAAATTGTAGTGAAAAGTTTCATTTTTCATGCCGTCGCATGATGGATGTGAACTCCACTCTTCGTTATAAAGCTCTACTGATGCAAAGAAAATCAAAGTTAGAGTAATCAATTTGTCGAGAACATGTTCTGCTGCAATTACAGTTATACTTCTTCTACCTCTGGATCAGATATGCATTCTATGATGTTTTTGTGATAAATTCAGTTTGCCAAAGGAGTTATGAAACTCATTTATGTCATCTCCTCTACTTCCGTTCCAAACCCTACTACCACGCAAACACATCTAAGGCTCTAAATAGTCTTCAGCACACACATTTAAGGCCCCATTATGAAGTCTTCAAGAATAAATTAACTCAAAAGGTATTGAAACCTATTAGCATTGCATCCCCAAAGAAATCAGGACAAGGAGATTAAAACTTGCATTTGAAGCAATACATGACTGGATATTACCATCTGTCTAAACTCATTTTACTTTGAAAAATACAAGTACAAGAAATCTGCTAACCCCTACATCGGTTCCAAAGAAGCTTTCCACTAACCCCTACCCCAAATTGAATGACTAATTTCAAAGCATTCCTCAATCTGTATGTATCACCACTGCTTCTTCATATACATGTTGGTACACATACAAAAGGAAGAAACTATTTGAAGAGGATATTCATCATTCATGTCCACAGACAGCAAACATTCTCTAGTAACAATTAAGAACAAACTTGTGAAGCTCATGAATTTCACCACATCTGCCTGAGAACAACAAAACCACCAAAAGAATCGGATTACTGTTAAGAATAATTGGTAAATGGTACAAGAGCTTGACTAAATTTTAAGAACTAATACAATGACCGTGTAACAAAAACAGACAATCTCACCTCAATAACATATTTGTGGTCTTAATTCAACCAGGCAAAGAGCATAAACAGAAAAACAGAAACTGGATCACGTTTCATGTATTAGACAAGGAATCCAAGAGAGAATACGCATCAAAATTTGAATAAAATCTTTTTGACCCATTTGAGTCACCAAAGGCAGCGAATAGCCTGTGGCGGTTATAGTTATTTGTGGTCGTAATTCAGATTAACCTAAAAACATACATATCCTAACCAGATCATATAAATCAGTTCGGTATGACATTCAAGTATTTTATGTGAGCTGGTATTGTAACCAAATTAAGCTTCAGCACGACAAACAGTAAGGTATCCAGGTAGGACAAGTTGACGGAGATGACTTCATTGTGATGTGAATATACCTTTGTTGACAAAACCAATGGTCAGTCTTTCAGTGCACACACTCACTAGATGCCCACAGTCAGAGATCGCTCATTAGACTAACAACAGAATAGACGCTTGATTTATTTTTCTTCTACATCCACAAGTTGTAGGCTCGCTGTAGTATCTTTTCTTTACCTTTAAATCTCACTTTTTCTCTTCAATTCTTTCCTTACTCACTCTGACTCACAATCAAATGGTTCTGAAAGGTAACTGGAACTCTGTACTCACAAAATATATAAATCAATGTTTGATTGAATATATACAACGAATGGCTCAAAAAAGTTTTAGGAGAAAAGGAAAATAAAGCGAGGGTTGAGCTGCTTGTATATGCAAATTCAAGTAGTAACATAAACTATATCTATCTTAAGACTTGACAACCAAAAATGATGGTCTGAAAAATATCAACAGCCAGTTTATCTTGTATAAACAATTGAAGAATTCTGACAACAGCACCAATAAAATTATCAACCTTCTTGGGTCATCGAATGTTTCCTCCTCCAACTCTCATTTTTACAACAAAAATTCTTCAATCACGTTTATGAAATACAACTGCATATGATTTTATTACACCTTTAGACATCCATTTTCCAGACCGAACATATAGGTACTAGATTTGCATCAAATTTGTGACATTTAAAATAATGCAAATAGCTGAATTAGAGAGCGTAAGAAACAATATCATCAAGGAGAAAAAAAAATACAAAGGCGGCTTACCGTTTGAAGAACTCGGAAGCACATCGAAACCCGTTATAGGTAATAAACCACAATAATACAAGGACCAATGTATCTAAGATTGATTATGAAAATCCAAATCGAATAAATCTGATCCATTAAACACTCAGCAGTTCGAGGAATCAATAGGTTGACAAAATGAATAACAGAAACTGATAGAAAGCAAAAGGAGAATCAGATCTAAATTGAAAATGTAAGGATACTGAAGAGACAACGTTCCCACAAGTCAAGCATGTACAGACCAAAAGTGACATTGTACAGATACACTTTCCGCTGAACCCAATTCATCTCCTCTCTCAGCTCCGTTTTCTATACAGAGATTCAAACAAAATAATTGGTGATTTTTGGTTTTATACTTTTTTGGAGTCGGACTCAAATTCGCTGTAATGGTTGAATCTTCCTTCCTGCCGCCATTTAACACTGGGTGGTGTGTAAATTTGTAATTCACCAAATTGACCTCGTCGCAAATGCTATGGGTACGTCCGTACGTAGGTAGAAAAACACAAAAAGAAAAGCTCTACTAACATAATGTTTAATATCAACGAATTAAACTTTTCTGATTGCTAAACTTTAAGTATTTTCTTTCAGTGTTGTATAAAATGAGATTAAAAGACAAAGTTTTCCCGACAATCCGAACCTAACGCCTTGCTCTAATAATAAGTAAAAACGCCGCCCATAAAACAGTGGCGGGAACAGGCCAGTACATGACAATTTATAAGCATTAATAGAAGATATAGTCAACTTTAAATTTTCCCTAGAGTGGGGAATCATTACCCTGAATCGACAATTTGTTAATGCTCTCTCATTTATCATCACAACAATTTCAAATTGTAAAATCCATATAGCATATCATCCAAATAGAACAATGTTATTTAAGCGGCACTAGAAGAAGTAAAAACAATACATTACACTAACAAACAAAATTGTTCTTCTTGGCTAGGGAACAATGAAGTACATGACAACCTGGGTCTATACTAACATAATTATAAAAAAATACAAACAAGCCAATAAATATTCCTGTTTGATATTTTACACCAGCTTTGATGACACGAACAAACTTCAAAACCAGAAAAACGTAGCCCAAAAAGGAAAAAGAAAAAGGAAAGGTAACAGGGCGACTATAATCCCTCATTCCAAGAGGAGATAATTTCTAAAGCCATGCAATAGCTCCCCATATAGTAACACTCTGAAGGTTATCTATCATAACTATAGTGGTTAGAGCTAAGCCTCATAGTCTCCCTCAGAGAACTTGTTCTCCGGGTAGAAGACAGCTACAACTTGGTTACCACCGAATTTTCTTCCATTCAGTCCTTGCCGAGCTTTGCTGGAACTGTCAACATCTGCATACTCCAAAAATACCTGAAAAAACAACCCGGAAACTAGTTTAGCAATTATACATTCACAAGTACAAACCACCAACACCAAGAGAAAAAAACAGTACAAATGTATTGAAGCCCTTTTGCAATGTTCCAAGTCAGGCAACACTTAAGGAAGCAATAATAAATAACAGAAGTGAAAAACACCAAATAACAGTCATTTTTCGGCAGGTCGCTATAATGAAAATAAGATACAAGCTGAATCTCCTTATTTCCAACATATACAGGACAATAATCAGATTATAAACATAATTAACCTTGATGATGGTTTAAGAGATCAGCAGACAGGTACCTTTCCTAGTCCAGGTGTAGGCACACCATTAGGATTTGGACGTGGAATGACAACATTCACTAGAGCTCCTGCAAAGTAGCCGTACAAAAAAGCATATACAAGTTAAGATTCCAAACTCAAATTCCAGCCATAAGCTATGCTGAATATAGGAAACAGAAGACTTGATATTACCACTCACCGAATTTCTCACATTCAGTCCTCATATCTTCCAAAATATCTTGATAGTCATCATCATCATTGAGCTCATCCACAGTGACCACTTCAGTCAAGCACAAGACCTTCGTTGCTAATGCACCAGGTTGTAACATGAATCTCTATTAAAGAACATGACACTGAGAGTGAGCTACGCAGTCCCTGTATCAGCATATAGCCTAAGAACCTGAAAACTGAATGAAAGAGCACAGAAATATCTCACCTGCAAAGCTATCTGCTGTTGTGCATGCAACAATACACTCTCTTGCTCAGGGTTGGGTTGGGTTGTGCCCTGGTTAGCACGCCTAACAGTAAGAGTTTTATCGCCCATCTTAATTCCATTAAGCGCTGCACAAGCAATATCAGTAACAGACACATCCTGGTACACACAAAAAGCATAGCCTTTTGAGTTCCCAGTTTCTCTATCTTTGACAAGATCAAATCCTCGAAGTTGACCAAAAGACTCTAAAAGTTCCCTGATTTGTGATTCTGTAAAATAGTAGGGTAAACCACCAACAAATATGCGATCAGGACCTTCAAGCCCTCCCGAAGAACCTGGTGTTAATCCGACAGCTGCAAGGTTGAGGTTAGGGCACGGTTGGCTAGGACCAAGAGTAGCAGCCAGCGAAGGATTGTAATCACTGGGTCTTCTAACCTTAACTGGTCCGCCCTGAGCAAAACATACAGTGCAAACAGAGCAAATAGCAATCAGAGTTGGAATACATTTAAGGACATTTGCTTGACACAAAAAGACATGATGCTTTGGTTATATGTTATCGAACACCCGAAACCCCCCTTAAGTAATACATAAATAGTAACCAACAAAAAGAACAGGGTTTGCAGATTCCAGCTTATATAATGGGACGGGGCGAAGGGATGTTAGTTCGAAACTTCTCCTTGTGCTGAACAAGACTGGGAGGATCAGAGAGTTGGTTAGAATCCTGTGAAAACTAAAATCTTTCCTTTCTTTGCTTTCTCTTCAATAAACTATAAGTAGTAGAAAGCTAACATACAACACCTATTCAAGTCATATGACATTTAATACCTCAAAAATGACACCATCCAAAGCCATCGCGTTACTAGCCTCCTCTACAGATCTCATTTCAACAAAAGCAAACTTCTTCTCGTGGTTTATATAAACATTGACAACAGCATCCCCTGAAAATCTCAAATAATACTCTGAGCATCAAAATGGCAAATTTAGTGATAATAGCGAGGGAAAGCACATTAATCCTCGAACCAACCTGGACCAGCAGTGTTTCCTCCAATTGCATACATGACATGACTAAAGAAGGTAGCAACAGACTGCATGTAGATCAACAGTGAGCCAACATAAAAAGTACTCAAAGATACGCCACAAACAGAGTAATAAATTACCTAAAACCATAAAGTTAGTAAGTTCAACCCTATGATAATCCGTAATCTTGGAGGGCGAAAACTTGATTGTTACTTACATATACTGATATACACACATAAAAAAGCCTAATTTGTCCATCATAGTACGAAATAATTGCTATCAGTGAACAATGAAATGTCACCCGTTAATCACAGATATCAGAAAAGATCTACATCTCACTCTAATAGGACAAGCAAATTTCCTTTTTTTTTTCTCTTTATCAAGTTAATGCAAGAGAGGTTCTCTCTAAGGATTGTAAACTGAAGGGATATTCTCCCAAAAATTTATATTTATTTGCATTAGAGTTGTTGCTAGTTACTACATCTACATAAGAATAACAATCTAGCCAAAAAATGATAACTACGGAAGGTTCCCATTCTGCAGACATCAGAAGTCAATGTAAAGTGCCAGTGTTGATGTCAAAAAGTAATTGCAACGTACTGGAGAAGATGTGCAATGTCACAAAAATATGTATAACTACCAGCCCCCACAGCAGGAGGAAGTCTAATACCTGTTCATTTGCAGTAGGAGGAAGTCCACCAACATAAACTCGCCGAGCATGTCTGGTAGCCTGATAAAACATCATTCGAGGATATACTCAGGGTAAAAGAAGATGCCATTAGAGAGAGAGAGAGAGAGAGAGAGAGAGAGAGAGAGAGAGAGAGAGAGAGAGAGAGAGAGAGAGAGACAATAGGAAGTGCCCAACAAATTATAAACCTGCTGTGTCATTGCCTGGACTGGCATCATCGGGAGAGCTCCAAACTGAGAGAAGCCACAAAACAAATAAATGAGAATCACAATAAATCATTGGACATTTATTAAAAAGGGTCCATGACTATACCTGGCTTGATGCTAAAGGAAATATGTTAGAAAACAGTCCAGGAATTGCTGGGTTAGTCCCAGGAACTTGACCTGCACAGATGAATGAAATAGCATCTTATAAAATGAAAATAAGTATATACTTCAAATTCTAAGAGCAAGTGAATATTTATACACAATATTTTTCTTCTTTCAATGTTGTTGAAAAAATAAAAGACTTTGTAATCAAATCGAAATAAAACAATTGAAGGGATGGAGATTTTTACAGTGTATTCATTACTAGGGAATATAATTGTAAACTACCAAGATAGCAATTCCTTGTTGAAGATGAACAAGACCTGTATCGATTCTTCCTTGTACATATAAGCTACAGAAGTCGGCTCACGCCCATTGTCAGCACAGTGGGGCAAGTAGCCCAACATTGCCTTCTTAGAACATAAGACAATACAAAACAAACAAACAAACACCAAACACAACAAGAAACCAAAACGCTCTCAGTCTCGGAATTATTTCACCAAGTAAAAAGTAAAGAAAACCAAAAGAGCTAATCTATACCAGAACTCTCTACCGATATAGGTGGAAGTCAAAGAACCAAAAAGCTTACCAAAATGTAACCATGCATTTTGATACGAACTTCCACACTATGTCCAAGAAAAAACATGACAGATTTCAAGATACTTTTAATTGTAAGAAAACTGATGGGACGTGTACCTGCAACATCAGTAGCGCCTGGTAACAACGCATTGGTAGGAGGCGCCATATCAAAACCACTGATCCTTTTGCTGAAAAGACACATCGTTAGTACCAGTAGCAAAGTCATAAATTGTAGCAAATTTTAACTTTCGATGATCTATATGGATGTTAGCAGCTCACTGGGACATATGTAACACTAGAAAGGTTTCAACCAGATAAACATATGAAATAGAAGGGCATGACTAAAAATCAAAAGGAGAAAAAGACGCTCATAAAAGAAATACAATACAAGGGGCAAGACCGAGAAATCACAAACATTAAAAAGGACAAACAGTCAGTATCGAATACATTTTCAGTAAAAAGAGTGAGGATATCAAAGTCATCATAGCAGCTTTAACCTTTTGCAATAACAAAGATTTTCTGTAGCCAAATACCAAATCACCAACTCACAAGGCCAAATAACAAAATTTTCAAGTACTGTTTTAATCCAATTCCATCTATAACTCTAGCACTCATTATTCCCTTTCCAATTTGACAGATCAAAGAATACAATGACCAGTCTCACCAGCATTCCTGCAAATAACTATTTACTTCATGTAAAGGAAAAGCCTAACGTAACTAAAATGTCAAGACAGAAAACATTCATAAAGGAGCATTAGGACTTCAAAATTAACAAAAATATAATATCTCAATGCTCCGATAAGAAGATATAGGAGCAGCCGTAAACCTCTTGGATGGCGACCGTGATCGAGATTTTGATCTATGCTCAGATCTACCCCTTGAGCTAGGCCTGTGTCTACGTCGATCCTCTCTATCTTTGTCATTGTCTCTTCGCCTGCAAGGACGAATGAACAATCACATCAAGATACAGGAAAACTCGGAAATTTGGTAGAATATTAAATCAAAAAGCACCAAATCACATGAATCTCATATGAAGATCAGGCTAAAGTATATAGAGTAGAGCAAACAATGACATGAAAACCAACAGAATTTGAAGTTAATAATCAAAGGAAATGGTTCTCAAAATATAAATATCACTAATACCATCACAAAAAAACTGAAAGGAAGTACACAATATTAATCCAACTAACAGAACTTACCTATCATAATCTCGACTTCGATGAAGATCATCTTCATCTCTATCTCTGGTCCTCTCCCTCTCCCTCCTATCACTCCGATCCCTATGACGATCTCTGTGATGACGATCACGGTCCTTCTCCCCATCTCTGTCTCTATGCCTATCTTTGTCCCTTTCCTTCACTTTGTCCCTGTCTCTATCTCTATTCCTATCCCTGTCCCTGTCCTTATCACGCCCTTTGTCCCTCTCCTTATCCCTGCTTCTTGATGAGTCCCTTTCATTCTCATGGTCACGAGAAATATGCTGGAAGAGGCAAATTGGTAGCAGAAAAAGTTAGTGTGTGATGAAAATTACAAATTTTACATATTGAACCAAAATCTTAGATTATTATGACATAAATAACAAATCTAAGGATGGGAAACCATAATAATCTAATACTTGAAACTGTGCAAATTGAAAATTTTAGAGCACTAGAAGCCCCTATTAATAATTTGAGACAAAAAAAATAAAATAATTAAAGAGCGTGAATCAGGAAAAATATTTCAGATACCCGACATCCAACATGTTACTTACAGTATAACTACTCTCGTATCCCTGTTAAATAACACTATCACTATTCAAAGTGCCGTTTTTCAAACATTTCCAAATACTTTAGATCATATAAATGGTGACTTACATTACTTTTGTGTAATTCCTAAGGATGTAATTTCAGTTCAAAACATTAAGGAATGAATAACAAGTCTAATTGGAAATATTGAGTGATATCATAAAGCTTTGGTATTGGCTAAGTCACAACTTGGGGATTATAAGGACCGCCATAGAGTGTAATTCTCTAACGATGTAATTTAATTCCAAAAAAACTCTGATTTTACACCAAAAAGTTGATGTTTTTATAGTCATGTTTTCAAAGTTATCGACCATCAAACAATCAAAAAATATATTAGTAGCCCTAAACATCTCTGTGGATTAATTCATCACCATTACAAGTTCAAATCCAATTTAAAAAATAAAAGCTTTAAATTGATCCAATAGAAATAGAGAGAGTACCTGACTGTAAGGAGAGGCGCCATTATTGTCTATATCTACTCCATTGCCTTCATAGTCCTGCATCGTTCCCCCTGTGTTACACTCTAATTTTTACTTCCTTTTTCTTCTTCGCCTTGAGAAAAAGCAACACAAAACTAGGGCTAGAAAAAGGTTTCACCCGTTCACCGTTTCTGTAATTGGGAATAGTCGTCCAACTGGGATTTTCGTAAAGGGTACAATTGTATATCCACTTTACCAAATTGTGATTTTGAGTATGATTTGATTTTTGCTTAAAAGAAATTTGATGTCCGAATTCAATAAAGAAGAAGAAGAATAAGATTAATGGAAATGTTTGTTATAAAATAAAGACCGTAAAGTAAAGACAAGTATATAGAGAAACTGATATATTATTCAACTTCAAATTCATGTACATAATGAACTGAAAACTTCTCTATTTATAGAAGAAAGGAAGTAGCTGCGAGGCTTTTCAGGAAGTAGTTGCAAGGCTTTTCTTTAACTGTTTGTAAGTTGTCTGCATGAGCTGCTTGCGACCTGCCTGTTTAATAAGAACCTGCTGTAAATCATTTCATTGAGCTGCTTGCAACCTGCCTACATCAGCTGCTTGTAGATAAACTTCAACAGAGTACTAAATGGATAATCTTCTTCAGGAAGATTATCTATAGCGGAGTAATAAATGAACATCCACAATATAATTATTTTCATAACACTCCCCCTTGGATGTTCATTAAAAGGTATTGTGCCTCGTTAAAACCTTACTAGGAAAAATCCAGTGAAAAATATCCTAGTGAAGGAAAAAGAGTATACATATTTAGTAATACGCATTTCTAGATGCCTCATTAAAAACCTTATAAGGAAAACCCTGTGGGAAAAAAACCTTAGTAAGGAAAAAAGAGTACATCGCGTATTTTACTCCCCCTGATGAAAACCTTGTTTTAAATATTTGAGTCTCCGCATTCCAATCTTGTATACCATCTTCTCAAAAGTTGAAGTTGGCAAAGATTTAGTGAATAAATCTGCTGGATTGTCACTTGAACGGATTTGCCGCACATCAATGTCACCATTTTTTTGAAGATCGTGTGTGTAGAATAATTTTGGTGAAATGTGCTTCGTTCTATCTCCTTTTATAAATCCTCCCTTCAATTGGGCTATGCATGCAGTATTGTCTTCGTATAAAATTGTGGATCTTTTATCACACTCCAAACCACATTTTTCTTGAATAAAATGAATCATTGATCTCAACCATACGCATTCCCTACCTGCTTCATGAATAGCTATTATCTCAGCATGATTTGAAGAAGTAGCAACAATTGACTGCTTTGTGGAGCGCCATGATATGACAGTACCTCCACATGTAAACACGTACCCGGTTTGAGATCGAGCTTTATAGGGATCAGATAAATAACCTACATCTGCATAACCAACAAGATCTGCACTATCTTTGTTAGCATAAAACAAACTCATATCAAGAGTTCCCTTTAAATATCGCAATATATGCTTAATCCCGTTCCAATGTCTCCGTGTAGGAGAAGAGCTATATCTTGCTAGTAAATTAACAGAAAATGCTATGTCAGGCCTTGTAGCATTAGCAAGATACATAAGTGCACCAATTGCACTGAGATAGGGTGTTTCAGGACCCAGGAGTTCCTCATCCTCTTCTGGAGGTCGGAACGGGTCCTTATTCACTTCAAGTGATCGAACAACCATTGGTGTACTCAATGGGTGCGCTTTGTCCATGTAAAAGCGTTTTAAGACCCTTTCTGTATAGGCAGATTGATGCATAAAGATCCCATTTGCTAAATATTCAATTTGCAGTCCAAGACAAAGTTTTGTCTTTCCAAGATCTTTCATCTCAAATTCTTTCTTAAGATATTCAATTGCCTTTTGGAGCTCTTCTGGAGTTCCAACAAGATTCATGTCATCAACATAAACAGCAAGTATAACAAATTCTAATGCCATTTTCTTTATAAGAATACATGGACAAATAACATCATTTATGTAACCCTCTTTTAACAAATATTCACTGAGGCGATTATACCACATGCGTCCAGATTGTTTTAAATCGTACAAAGATCTTTGTAATCTGATTGAGTACATTTCCCGAGATTTTGAATATGCTTCAGGAATTTTAAATCCTTCAGGGATTTTCATGTAAATCTCATTATCAAGTGACCCGTACAGATAAGCTGTAACCACATCCATCATATGTATTTCAAGCCTTTCACGTAAGGCTAAACTGATGAGATATCGAAATGTTATGGCATCCATAACGGGTGAATATGTTTCTTCATAATCGACTCCAGGTCGTTGTGAGAATCCTTGTGCGACAAGGCGAGCCTTGTATCTTTCAACTTCATTTTGCTCATTCCTTTTTCGCATAAAAACTCATTTATGACCAACTGGTTTTATACTAGCAGGTGTTTGGACTACTGGTCCAAAGACCTCTCTTTTAGCAAGTGCGTTCTATTCTGATTGAATTGCCCCTTGCCATTTTGGCCAATCAGATCTTTATTGACATTCTTCGACAGATCGGGGTTCAAAATCCTCACTATCTTGCATAATGTTAAGTGCAACATTATATGCAAAAATATTATCCATCACTATTTCAGATCGATTTAAATTAATTCCATCACCAGTAGAACTTATTAAAAGTTCCTCGCTCACTTGAGCCTGGGGTTTATTGATTTCTTTAGGAATCTTATAACTAATCAGATATTGGGTCTCTTCAGGAGATCCCTTCATAATATCATTTTGATCATTTGTCGATTTTCTTTTTCTATGATTTCGATCCTTAGAACCCATAGGCCTACCACACTTCAGGCGTGCTTTAGGTTCACTAGCTCTCATGCTAATAGATGGTCCTGCTGGGATATCAATTCGGATAGGCACATTCTCTGCAGGGATATGTGACTTAGTTATCCTTTTCAAATCAGTAAATGCGTCTGGCATTTGATTTGCTATATTCTGTAAGTGGATGATCTTCTGGACCTCCTGATTACATATAGGGGTACGTGGATCAAAGTGATATAATGATGAAACTTTCCACACAATTTCTCTTTTGATTTCCTTTTTCTCTCCCCCTAATTGTGGGAAATTTGTTTTATCAAATCGACAATTTGCAAATCGAGCAGTAAATAAATCTCTCGTCAATGGTTCAAGATAGCGAATAATAGAGAGTGATTCAAACCCAATATATATTCCTAACCTTCTTTGGGGGCCCATCTTACTGCGTTGTGGTGGTGCTACTGGCACATATACAGCACATCCAAAAATTCGTAGATGGGCAATATTTGGTTCATGACCAAAAACTAATTATGACGGAGAATATTTATTATAATGTGTTGGTCTGAGACGGATAAGTGATGCTGCGTGCAAGATAGCATGGCCCCAAACAGTAGTGGGCAATTTTGTTTTCATATGTAGTGGTCTTGCTATCAATTGCAGTCGTTTAATAAATGACTCTGCAAGGCCATTTTGAGTATGAACATAAGCTACCGGATGTTTAACTTTTATCCCAACTGATAGACAGTAATCATCAAAAGCTTGAGATGAGAATTCTCCAGCATTATCAAGGCGAATAGCCTTTATAGGATAATATGGGAATTGTGCCCTTAATCGAATTATTTGGGCTAATAACTTTGCAAACGCCAGGTTGCGAGATGATAATAGGCACACATGAGACCATCTTGAAGATGCATCTATAGGACCATAAAATATCTAAACAACCCACTTGGTGGGTGAATAGGTCCACATATATCCCCATGTATACGTTCTAAGAAGGTAGGGGACTCAATGCCAACCTTCATTGGTGATGGTCTAGTGATCATTTTGCCTTGATAACAAGCATCATAAGAAAATTCATTATTTGTAAGAATCTTCAGGTTCTTTAATGGATGCCCACTCGAATTTTCAGTAATTCGTCTCATCATTATTGATCCAGGATGGCCCAAATGGCCATGCCAAAGCACAAAAGTATTTGAATCAGTAAACTTCTGGTTTACGATAGAGTGTGATTCAACTGTACTAATCTTTGAATAATATAAGCCAGAAGATAAAGTTGGTAACTTTTCTACAATGCATTTCTGGCCAGAAATATTCTTTGTAATACAAAGATATTCCACATTCATTTCATCTATTGTCTCAACATGATACCCATTTCGGCGGATATCTATAAAACTCAACAAGTTTCTTCGGGACTTGGAGGAGTACAATGCATTGTCGATAATAAGTTTTGTTCCCTTAGACAGAAATACAATAGCTCTTCCGAAGCCTTCAATCAAACTTATATTACCAGAAATTGTAGAAACATTTGCTTTTTCCTTATGCAAATAAGAAAAGTATTTCTGATCTTTGAATATGGCATGAGTTGTTCCACTATCAACTACACAAATATCTTCATGATTGGTCTTTGATCCAAACATAATTTGAGGATTATCCATATTCTTCAAAATGACATAAACAAAATAAATATTATAGTAAACATTATAACTTTTATTTATGTACAACAATTACATAACTATACTATCTACTATAAATAACAAAAATTAAAATATTTACATATCTACAGATTCACTACCGATCACATGACTTGTTTCTCCTTCTGGGAGTGCAAAGTAATCAGTTACATCCAAATGCATGAAGTCTAAATTATCTTCAGAAATAAAATTTGCTTCAGCATTTTTCTCTGTCTTCTTCAGGGAAGCTTGATATAGCTCAACCAGGTGCTTTGGCGTACGGCATGTACGTGACCAGTGCCCTTTTCCTCCACATCTATAGCATGCATTTTCTGGCTTTGCTGCTTGCACCGCTTCATACTTTTGTTCCTTTCTTTTCTACTGCTGGTGGTGAGGAGGGTTCTTTGGTACATTATTATTACCACGATTAGAGTTTCCTCTCCGATCACGGCCATGACCACGACTGGGGTCACGTCCTCTTCCACGTTTAGCTTGGTGGAAGTTCGTCTCATTCACTTCTGAGAATGGACAAGAACCAGTAGGTCGACTTTCATGGTTTTTCATTAATAGCCCATTATGTTGCTCGTCTACAAGAAGATGTGAGATAAGTTCAGAATACTTTTTGAATCCCATCTCTCGATATTGCTGCTGCAGGAGCATATTCGAGGCATGAAAAGTGGTGAAAGTTTTCTCCAACATATCATGATCAGTAATATTATCACCACATAGTTTCAATTGGGAAATAATTCTGAACATAGCAGAATTATACTCACTGATAGATTTAAAATCTTGTAGCCTTAGATGAGTCCAATCTTAACGTGCCTGTGGAAGAACGACCATCTTCAGGTGGTCATATCTATCTTTTAAATTACTCCACAGTATGACTGGATCTTTAACAGTAAGATATTCCATTTTCAGGCCCTCATCAAGGTGATGGCGTAGGAATATCATTGCTTTGGCACGGTCTTGGTTTGATGCCTGATTTTTATCTTTGATGGTGTCTGCCAGACCCATCGCATCAAGATGAATTTCGGCATCAAGCACCCAAGACAGGTAGCTTTTGCCCGATATATCCAGGGCTACAAACTCAAGTTTAGAAAGATTTGACATTATTTAGAAAAAGAAAGTTCATACCTCTGATACTTTCAAAGTATTTTCTCGAGATGGTAGAGTCTCGTGCTGATAACGTGTTATAAAATAAAGACTGTAAAGTAAAGACAAGTGTAGAGAGAAACTGATATATTATTCAACTTCAAATTCATGTACATAATGAACTGAAAACTCCTCTATTTATAGAAGAAAGGAAGCATCTGCGAGGCTTTTCAGGAAGCAGCTGCAAGACTTTTCTTTAGCTACTTGTAAGCTGTCTGCATGAGCTGCTTGCAACCTGCCTGTTTAATAAGAAGCTGCTGCAAATCATTTCATTGAGCTGCTTCCAACCTGCCTGCATCAGCTGCTTGTAGATAAACTTCAACAGAGTACTAAATGGATAATCCTCTTCAGGAAGATTATCTATAGCGGAGTAATAAATGAACATCCACAATATAATTATTTTCATAACAATGTTAATGAATATTACTTCTTTTGTATTGTATTTCCTTACCACTTTCTTCATTTTCAAATATTATACAGTTTTAAATGTTTACTGCTAGAAACTTTAATCTTAAAAACACTTTTAGTGCAAAGAAGAAATTTTTGGAGATAGTGAACAGTTGAACCATTGGGTAATCAAGTTAATGGGTACTTATTAAGTTATAAAATATGTATTTTGATTTTGTCGGTTTGGTTCTAATATTTTTTCCCAATTTTTTTTTTTTTAAAACCAAAACAAACAAAATATTATTATGTTCTAATAATTTAATATCAAGTCAATCCAAACCAAAAAGAAAGATCGATGTATATATAATAAATATGTAAGTGTGTAAGAAAAACTGATGTTTACGACACAAATCATTAATCCTTTTTAGAAGTTTTAGTAATGATTGTACAATAAAATTAAGGAGGTTTTAAAAATATATTATATACTGAAATAAAAATAAACGTTACGCCTACTTGGAATAATTTTGAATTAGAGTTTTGAATTTCTACACCAAGCGAAATGGTTGTAAATGCAAAGGGTATTATTATTTTTAGCCCACACCAGAAACTATTTACATTTGGTAGCCGAAAAAGTGTATAATTTTTATATATCTATATCTATCTATTTCTATATCTATATTATTATAAAAGCATGAATACAATGTCGGTTTACAAAAATAACCTTATAATATTAAGCATAATAACTCATAATAAAAGGACATAACCGGAATTCTAGATATTAGCCTTATAATCCTATTAGTTTTAGGACATAATACTACACGTTAGGAATCCTACGTGATTACCTTTAGGAATCCTATTAGTATAATTATTTTCGAATTGTCTAATTCATATAAAATTGAACAAGTAAATATATGTAATCATATTACTTTTAATATAATTTCATTTGCGGATAAAATTGTAACATTGAAAACTTTTACTAATTAATACTAATTCGCATGGGGTTCATATAAAAAGCAAGATTCCTACCCATTGTTATGTTCCATAGTCATATACTATAAATTTCACATGGACTGGAATAGATAATTCCCACCGCCGCCTCACACTACCTACGTAAAGGAGTGCATTGCCTCATTCATTGGAGCACGCACGAATTTGGTAAAATTAAAAAAGACTTCCAAGAAATTGATACTTGCAATTTAACTGGGATCGATTACATGAGAATTTAATGTAAGAAGTGCGTGAATGAATTTGAGTTTGCATGTTCTCATCTTCAAGAAGATTTCGGTTAATGTCAGAAATAATGTCATTAGATTTGTATATCTTGGTATTCAGAAGTATAATCTATCGTGTTCTTCTCTTTTTCTTTGATTTCTTTCTTCTCTTTAGGTCAATTATGTATAGGTCCAGGGAGTAATTCAAGATTTATTGTTGTAGCATAAAGTGGTAGATTTGTTTTGACCAAAGTATGAACTTGAAAGTTATGATGATAAGTTGGTAACTAATAAGGGTGATACATTTTAAAGTTTGAATTTTTTGTGCCTTATAAACATTAAAAAAAATATTTAAAAAGAGGCAATTAAAATTAAACAAGTAAATATCTTTAGTCATGTAATCATATTACTTTTAGGATATACTTCTTAAAAATTTCTATTACTAATTTAATTTGAAAACCTATTATAATGGCCTATTAATAATTTAATTTGAGAATGTATTATATTGTCCAAATTCATTTAGAAAAAGGAGATCCTATATTATTATAAAATCATAAATATAATATTAATATACCAAAATAGCCATAAAATATTAAACGGAAGAACTCATAGGGAAAAGACATAACTGCAATTACCTAATTTTTGGACTACAATACCTTATGTGCTAAACTTTAATATTTTAAATTTTAAAATTAATAAAATTTTATCTCTTAAATTCTGATTATAAATATGTAAGAAGGTTTAATAAAATTAATTTTATAAGAATCCTCCGCATTGGCAATACATTATCACTCCATAATGTCCAATACCAAGAAAAATAAAAGTAATATTAAATGGACTGCATACAGAGTTGAAATTGAGTAAGAAAACCCACGATAATATATTTTTATATTATATTTGAACTATTTTCCTACTCAAATAATATTTTTTTATCAATTTTTCGTGTAATATTAAAAACTACCCAATTATTAAACAACAACTAAGAAAATATTTAAGAATATAAATGTGTAAGAAAGAGAAAAAAAAATGGTTGGTAAGAGTCAATACCACTAATGATTCTACAGATATAAAGATCTAAAAGTGAAATGTCATATCAATCTTTTACTCTTTGAAAATAAAATTTATGGTGGATAAAATTATAATTAAGATTTAATACTCAAAACAAGAGATGAACTAATATTAATATCTGAATCAACATAGAATAAATTATTTTTTATGTTAAAACCAAATTATTAAATTTTTAATTAATTATTTAGCAAGAGAATCCAATTCAATTATTTTTTAAATTCATCATATGAGTAAAATTCTTATTCAAGTTAAAAAACATCTTAGGGTACATAAATTTATTCCATAAAAAAAAGTGTTAGAACACAAAGTAAAAAGGTTAGTATATTATTAAGAATCAAAATGTTATACACGTGTCTGAGAAAACACAGTCAAAACTAAATCCTAAACAAGAACAAGCTTTCAAGACTATATTATAAAGAGTCGCTCTGATATAACGGGATTATATATTCTTTGTAGATGCCTCCGGCTGAATCGAAATAATATTTCTATGTCATGCATTATTTGCAAATATCATATCAAGAAGCATGACAATGTTAGGAATAATAGCAAGTGGTGTACCAACAACGATTTTATTGTGAGGCCACCCACTTTAGATTTGATATATTTCTTCAAACAACTTAAATAACCATCACAAATATATCAAACTATCAAAGTAGAGCAATGGTGCTAATTTTATAATGAAATCAAAGTTGATAATATGGGATGAAGCACTTATGGCTAAGTGTCAAACGATCGAAATAATTGCCCGGAGTTCTAGAGATATATTGGATATTAATGAACCGTTTGGTGAAAATTAATGATTTTGGGGGTAATTTATGTCAAGTACTACCAATAGTTCCAAAATCGAGAAAAGCAGAGACTGTAAAAGCTAGCTTGCCAAAGTTATACTTTTGGCCTCGAATAAAAAGATTCAACTAACAAGAAATATAAAGTAAGAACATATACAGTATTCAGTATCTTCTTGCTTCGTGTCGGAAACAAAGAAGAGCATCCAATAAAAGATGATTTGGTTCTTCCTGAACACTTGGTTATCAATCTCAATGGTAATAGTAGTGCATTTAATTAGAGAAATATTTCTATCATTATATTAAAACACAATTTGTGCAAATCGCATGATAGAATTTAAAAGATATTTTAGCTAGCAGAAATGAATATGCTGATCAACTAAATAAAATGTTGATTGCAAAATTTTAGAGTAAAAACAAAATGCTTTTCTGTTTTTGACTCAGCAGAAAATGATACCAATAATTATTACCAAGAAGAATACTTAAAAACCAGATGGCCTTCTACCATACATGTTTGTTGTCAAGTTTATTATTTCCTACCTATGTTAGTGTCACCGTATATATAATAGACTAATGTAAAATTGATTTTTCATTGTATATAAGTTGATTTTAAAGAAAAATATGCTTGTCATGCCACTGAAAAACTTACATACGCCGAATAATTTATGTAATAGCACACATATGGTATATAGAAATTTTGACAATAACGTCATACATGCAAAAATTATAATACTGGTCAATGTGCTTCTAAGTATATTCTTATCCTTGAATTCAACTTTCGTCTTTCGAAACTAAAGAATATCCTTTTAAATTTGTGTGAAAATAATTTTTAGTATGTTTATGTTTTGCAAATATAATAAATAAAGCACAAGGACAAACATCATAAATATTGGACTATAATTACCGCAATATGTTTTCTTGTACGAACAACCGTTTATTGCACTTTCAAGAGGGATATCAAGATCGACAACAAGAGTTTTGGATAAGGTAGAGCAACCAAAGCATTAGGAGGAGACATACACAAAAAAATATTGTCCACAAAGAAATGTTCGTTAAGATACAATCATATTAAATATTTTTAAACTATAATACATAATTATCTAACTAACATGACAAAATTGATCATTTGTGTAAGTTTTGATAATGTTATTTAATTTTAAATTCATGTATTATGCTAATGTAATAGTAATATTTTTCGGCATTTAGATGATTGTTATATTATTATACATAAAATTTATCTCATTAATTAAATTTTATTGTTCCTTCACATAAATAAATGTTTAAATCATCATCTGTCATTATTAACATGCATAGATACTAGTTATTATAAATGTATGAATACAATGTTGATGTACCAAAATAGTCCTAAAATATTAAATACAATTACTACCAAGAAAAGGACACAATTGGAATAGTACACATTAGGATTAAATCTAATTCTTTTTGGACATACTTCTTAAATCAAAATCCTAAAAAAACGCTTGGTCCACCACATAATCCAATTTCTTGAAATTGGTCAACGACAACATAATGTCCTACTTTGTTTTGAAGTTCTAAAGGCATGCCCACCTTTAAACTCCATATATTAAATCTAAAAATTGATAAACCTTGCTCCTTTTTCCACCGAAACTATATCCAAGAAAATATATATTTTTAAAAGGATTAGGACTATCATCAATCAATTGAGAAGGAACTAGAAATTGTCCGTCCTAAAACTCTCTTTATAGTAGTTCCCAGCACTACCTTTAAATCATATATTAGAAGCACTACCTTTAAATCTTATATTAGAAGCATTTCCCCTAATATAAATTATAGGAATATTAATTCCTAGAATATTATGGGTGTAAATAAAATATTCTTACGGTTACCATATACCACTATAAGTAACTGCCAAATCTTCTCATATGCCAAGTTTTTCTAACTCAACACACGCCTATAAACAAGTTCTTATAACTCAACAATCAACACACTGATAGAAACAAGTGTGTTAGCACACTAAATTGCAAAAAATAGCTATATATCTATTTATATTTATATCTATATTATTATTAATATAAATTTGTAGGTTATCTTGGTAAAAGAATAAATATTACTTCCAATGAATTGACTTCTTATTGAAAACTTTAGGTTAGCCGTGAGTTCGGTCTTTTGGGGAGTGTTTTCTTTAGTTTATTTTAGTTTACTTTTATTTATTGTTTTTTCTTATTGATAAAACAAAGAATAATCTAATAGCTAAAATAACAAAATATCAAAGAAAAATATAGTGAAGTAAAATAAGTTATTATTCCTATCAAGGTCAAAATTGCAACCAATTAATTTTATATTTTTTAAAAGTTAAATTTTTTTATATAAATAAATTTGTGTTGGATAAAATTGTAAATATTTAAAACTTTAAAGTAAACTAATAATAGAGTTTTTAAAAACTTATAATGAAATTTATAGTAGATTTTATTTCATTGAAGTGCAATTCCATATTGAATAAAAGTATAATATTTCAGCTTTTACTCAATACCTAAAACTTTTAGTTCAACTAATAATCAGCTATTTGACTATAATTATGACTTTTAAGAATAAAATACTATTTTTTCCCCTAGACCAATACCGTTCAAGTCAAGAATAGAGGCCATTAAGGATGTACTTGCTTTTCCTTTAACTCGAAACATGGTAGTGTCGTGTTAGATTCAAACACTAATTTTTTATTTTTAAATATTAGGTAAATTTTTTTAGGTAAACTCTACTAGATTTATCTTACTTTTCTAGGGATGTTATAGCGTCCGAAGATATTTAAATAACAATCGAGGAATTTTAAAGCATGAGCCTATTAGTTAGCACATCGCAAAGTAAAATGGGGAAACATGAATAAATGGGAAAGTGATGTTTATCAATCATCCAAAACCTTTTTAGCTATTGATTTGAGGAAAGAAAGGGAAAAATTAAACTTTCAAAATGACAAATCCTTTCCTAGATTAACCAAGACCGTTCAGATAGGGTGAATATTTTAATATTATTTTTTCATTATAAATTTTGAAAGATTATTTTGATTTATTCATAAAACATTTAACATTTTGAGATTGGATCAACAAACCTGAAAAAAATATTTATATTTAATGTACTACTAGAAAAGAAAAAATTAATAAATTATTGTGCCATCAAACAATATAAATCTAATCATGTTCACTAAGTATATTGGAATGCGCCTCAACCGAGGATATGGACTAATAATTTATATTTGGTTAACCTGTTAGTCAGACACATTAAATATTTGTACTCAATTGTTTTTTTTTTAAAATTTAACTTATTACTGAACTATGTCAGAGTTTCCTTTTCATTCAAAGACTTTTTTTACTATTAATGGAAGATAGTTTTAAAATAATCAAAAAGTTACAAAAAAAAAAAAAACGTATAGGATTAATAGAATCGGATAATAGCATTTCAGAATGTTTAGGTGAGAATGTTCTTCCGAAATATATTTGCAACTATGAGGGTGTTTGGCTAAGCTTATAAGCTGGTCAAACTAGCTTATAAGCGCTTTTCGGTTTATCTACGCGTTTGGTAAAGTTAAAAGTGTTTATAAGCCAATTGCTTATAAGTCAAAAATAAGCCAAAAACCATAAGTTTGTCACCCCCAGCTTATGAATTTTTAGCTTATAAGCACTTTAAGTTTGACCAAGATTTTTATTATTTTATCCTTAAAATATTCTTTTTTAGAACAAAACTCCTACATCGATAATCATTGTCTCAAGTATTTTTTCAACCTAACCCTCCCCCCGCCTCTTCAAGTTTGCAATTCTCACTGACTATTTAAGATAAGCGAATCCTTTATTCCTTTGCATATTTATATCAATGTAATTATGTATTAATTTTTTAACTGAATATAATAAATGAGGACATATCAATTTTTTGGTGTATTGCTTTCTAAGTGTTGTGGTGATGAAAACAATGTTTGTTTCTCTTCAAATATTTTGTCCTATTTAGGTTCATTTTTTACTGAGAAACTTTTGTCAATTTATTAAGTATTATAACTTATGATTATATGCTTATCGTAAAATAAATTATATTTATCATAAAAATTATCTTATTTAAGCACAATTGTATTTAAAATAAAATCACAAATAGAATATTTTGTATTTGAATCGATCTAAAATCTAAAATTTTGAAGAAATTACGTCTTTATAAGTGTAAACAATTATAAGGTTATTTAAGTCATTTTAACAGAAAAAGAACTTATCAGCACTTTTTTATCAAATACTGCAGCAACTTATTATCAATTTCAGCACTTGTATCCAAACACGTAACTGCTTATTTATTAAATCAGTTTCAGCACTTAAAAGTGCTTTTCAGCACCTAATGCTTATCAGCTACTTCAAATCAGCTAATCCAAACAGGCTCTATATTGGTGCAGCACAATACAATTGATGTTATAAAGTTGTGGGAAACATATTATAAAGACATATTAGACAAATTTAGAAGAATACATGACAATTCATCTAATAATTAACTAGAATACGTGATGAAAAGCATTAATTATTCTTAAAGAGTGCGAGCAGGAGTGTAAAAAAAAATATGATACACTTAAACTTGATCCGAAACTAGATGATACTGTTTCATTAGAATGTAAAGAAATAATTGAGAAAGTCCATAAAAGTACATGTGGAAATAAAATACCCAATCAAAACTAAATCCTGATCAACAACAAGTTTTCAAGACTATATTACAAAAAGTTGACTCTGACAGAATAGTGCTATTCTTTATAGATAAACTTGAAGGAACTAAAATATATTTCTATATAGTGCTTTACTTGCAAAGTCAAGAGGCATGACAAGAAAAGCAAAATTGACGATCTTGAATGAAGCACCTATGGCAAAGTCTCAGACAATCGAAATATTTGTCATAAGTTTTAGAGATATGTCAAAAAATACAATTTCTTAAGATGATTATGTCAAGTACTACAAATAGTTTTAAAACTAATAAAAATATAATTTGTAAACACCAGCTTGGTAAAAATCACATTTATAGCATCAAATGAATGGCTAACAAAAAATAGGCCGGCAAGAACAAATTCAATATTTAATGAGTCAATCAGCTTGCTTCAAACGAAAATGAGCATACAATTAAAGATGATTTGGTCTTTCTCGAAATCAATTTGTTTTCAAGACCAAGATGGTAATAGTAGTGTTGAAGATTGCTTAATAAGAGATACATTTTCATTATTAAATGAATGCAAGTGTGCAAAATAGATGACTTAAAGAAAAGAATTGAAGCTACATGTTAAGGTCTTGAAGCTAATTGACTCATATTGTAGGAGCTATACTTGGTATAGGACTAATATGATTACAAAAAAAATATTAGTAGCTTGGGATAAAATTTGTACTCCCAAGTTCATTGGTGGTTTGAATTTGATTAATCTACAACTTTGAAATAAACCTGCTATTGCCAAAACCTGCTGGGATTTAGCTCACAAATTAAAGAGGATAAATTATGGGTTAGATGGATCCATACTTATTACATCAAAAGCAAACAATTGAATGAAGCAGAGTATGATGAGAAATACTTTTAACTATTACCTGACTGTCCAAGAGTCCTATGTAAGTGCTTGGTATTCAAAAATGATGCCCGACCTAAGGCCAAATTTACCATGTGGCTACATTTTCAAGGTAAATTATTGACAACTGACAAGTTGATAAAATGGGCACTACCTGTTAATCCAACCTATATCCTGTGGCAAGCCCAGGATGAATCCAAAGACCACATAATATATCATGTAACAGAAATGAATATATCGATCAACTAAATTAGATGTTGATTGTGAAGTTTTCTGGTGAAAGAAAAATATTATTTAGATTTGACTTGATAAAAAATAATACCAATTACAACTATTATCAGGAAGAATATTTAAACTACTATAACACCAAATAATCTTTTGCTACACATATTTGTTGTCAAGCTAAAAACATATTTTATATACCTTTAGAATTTAACGTTCGCCTCTAGACATGAAGGATATCCTTTAAAATTCGTCTAATTTTTTTTTTTAAAACTATATTTATTATATTTTTCATAAATAATTAACTAAAAATCTACGTGCAACACACGTACATAAAAACTAGTAACATACAAAATGTATATATATACAAAAAATATATATTTTTCGACTTTATTTTGAGAGCGGCTATACAATATCATTTTCCCTAAATGCAACTTGCAAAGTCTCAATAACGTCTCAATAATTGTAAATAGAGAAGTTTAATAACTTCAGGTTAGTAATAACTTTGAAAATGTTGCTTCTCTTTGAATATTTATTTTACCACAAAGTTCTTGTAGGACGGAAAATGGATTTTAACAAATTAAACCAACTCTTTAGCATATTGTAAAACTTTATGGAATTGCGAAACTCATAATATCCAGCTCAAACAGTGTCTGCTATGTGAAGAGAGTAGAAAAGTTGGACTAATATTTTAGTAAGCAATTGTAACACGCACCATATCAACGAGAACCAATGGTATGAAAATGAAAATTCAGTGGATTCTGCAAAAAATAAATAAGTTACAACATCTAATACATAATAAGTCGATAGATCGGACCATTTAGTCGTCCTAATTCTGTATCTTTGTATGCTTTTATTGAACACTCTCCTTATCATCATTAGCATAATTAATTTTACCCACATTATTTGAGTCGAGACTGAAATTGCAGAACCGTAACAAAGACAAATATAATACAAAGCTTTTCTTTGTTCCCACCCCAATACCCATTTTAGGCCCCGATTAAATCCGGATAAAAGATCCTACATTGGGGGTAAAGCGCTCTCTAACAAAGACGACTCTATACCAAGACTTGCAACGAAAACTTCTAGTTAAGGATAAAAAAACACTTACCAATCCATCACAACCTTGGTAATCTAATACAAAAGTTAACATAACAAATGCCCTTTAATTTTCAATTGGACAAGTGCCCATTAATTTCTCCAGGGCACGGATAGGACAAATGCCCTAGAGAAATTTTCCATTGGCTATGCAGTTGCAAAAGCAAACCCGTAATTTTCGTTTGCATGCGCTTGCTATTCCATATTATAGGTTCTAAAATAACCCTGATCTTTATCACGCACAAAATTAGTAGTCAGGATAAATTGGCAGTCTTACTATTCAAAATAAGTGACTCTTCATATTTTGTTTTTCATGAGTTACCCCTTAAGAGAAGCTCATGTAACATACAAACATGGATGCTCATAGATCTACTTGCATCTCTTTTATCTACTAGCCCTGGTAGTGGTGAGTGATAAGAAAACAAGTAGAAACATCTGAAGCAGGCATGATGAAAGATCCTATTCTCAACACAAAAGCGCCACAAATGCCCTGTAGCGTAATTGCTATGTATCATTGTATAAATGCGGCAGGCGATCATAAAACTAGTACCAACTTGGACTACAGTGAGAAAGAGTTTGATTAAATGGAAGATCTACATCCTGGCCAACACCTTTCTGACATGGTGATATCTCCTAAACCTTCTCGAAGAGGAGCAACATATAGCTGCAATGCAAAGCGCTTCCCGCCAACAGCTCAATCATATACTCTGAGACATCGTATAACACAAAACTAAACAATTATACTTCTTAAGGAGTCGTTTGGCATAGGGTATAAGGTGGGATAAGATGTAGGATTAAATTTATACTTCGTTTGGTTGAGACTTAATCCAGGATATCCCACCTTATCTCATCAAATGTGGGATTATTTTATCCCATCTCTCATGTGGTATAAATTAGTCCTGGGATTATAATTCCGGGATAATTTAGTCCGCGTACCAAATGACCCCTAAGAGTAAAGGGAAACGTCCCATTTTCAGCTTCTCATCATTGAGAATTACCAACAACTAACATGTATTTCGGATGACCTGTACAACTTGAATTAAAAACCGCAGACTATGATGAACTGCCATCACCACTTCTCAAAACCCATGCTGAATTTTTTGATTCACATAATTCCTGCATAACCTGCAGAGGCATAGAAAAATATTTAGCATCCCGGAAAGTCAACAAAAGCTTTTCTATAATCTAACACGGATAGGACAGAAGCTTGTATTGCAATCTGACGGGCTGACAACATTTTTCACACCACCATCGAAGTAGCTCATTCACAATACAAAATTCAAAGCAACTTGAAGGATCCTAGAGCACAGCAATGCAGTATCTCGATAGTATCACTTAACATGGAATTTAGTAACTGTTACATTTTATATCCTATCACTGATGTTGATTGTTAAGACTAAGAAAAGGAGGAGAAATACCAAAAGGAGAAAAAATGGAAAGAAATGGGGTAAGAGGATCAGAAACAGGATACTGTAAACATCTTTCGTACATCTGCTTGTGCTGGAATACATTGACTTCGTGAAATAGCATGTAGGTTCAAGCTCATTTAAAGCCCAATAACCATCATAGATCACGTCGGTCAGCACATACGCAGCATTACCACAGTATTGCTAAGATCCAAATTACATAAAAGAAGTGCAAAATAAGAACCCTGACAGCAGTCCAGTAGAAAAACCTAAAGCCCAAGATACAAACTTTCCCACGTCATAGAAGAGAACAAAAATGGATCCTGCCAAATGTTAATGTTAGCTTTGCAGTTTTTGTTTCTTCTGCACTAATATTTCTTTTGTTGTTTTTGTTTCTTCTGTATGGATAACTGTGAAATTTACATAACTACTACTTTTAGAGAACCCTTAATTCACCTTTGGAGTGAAACATTTAAATGATTCATACAAACAACCCAGACTAGTTTGGGTTTAGGCGCATTTGATTGATAGTGTTGGTATATAAGGGCGAACTCTTGATTATATCACAAAGCATAAAGAGGATGGAAGAGGGAGATACACATGAAACACAATAGTAATATTCTCAAAGACTCCACTCTTACATAACAACGTTACAAGGGATGCTTTTATTGGTGTCGAGACATTCTAAGACTCATACCTAATAAATGATTTCACAAACACTATGAACTTAACCACAATAACGTAAAGTCATACCTAGATAATTTTAAAGGTCATGCACCTAGGATAACCAAAAACACATGAATCTAGAGCTTAAACATTTAAGTTTACTATTTTCAACGTCCTCTTAAACTTAAATGTCTTTTCCTATTCTTCATTTACTCTTGATAATTTCAGCATCATTTTCAACATCCTCTTTGTTTATGCCTTCTAAATTTGCCTTCAAACATTATCCTTGCACGCATCTAGGTAGGTCATCTGGATAAAACTTTTCTCATAATTTCAAATTTTCCATCAATACCTTCAGAATTGATTTAAGCAGAGAAGTTTCAACTATAGGGAATTCATTCAATCTCCTTCTAACTTTTGGCTATTGCAAATACACTCATGGAAGACTTTTCTCGTCTTTTTTTCCCGTCTTGTTAAGTCCTTCAAGACTTGCACCTTCTCGATGGGCTGCTTTATTCTTCAAAAACCCGAAGTATTCACTTTTCTCTTTGAAAATTGTCGGCCTCTCAACAGGTCCTCAAATATGGAGAAGCACCTTCTGTTGAATTGCCGAATTTCGCCTTTACACCTACCAGGATCGAACCACCGTTCTGATACTACTTGTTGGAATATAAAGATGGGCCCTTGATAATATCACAAGGCACAAAGAGGAAGGAAAAGGGAGATACAAGGGGTGCTTTTATAGGTGACAAGGGAAACTTCTAGACTCATACCTAATAAATGATTTCACACACTATGAACTTAACCACAATAACATAAAGCCATACTCAGATAATATAAACGATCATGCACCTAGGGTAACTAAAAAGACATATAAACCTAGACACTTGCACATCTTACTATTTTCAATAGGTTGACTAATTGACACTACATCAACTATGATAATACATGTTCTGATATTGACTTCAGCCGCCATGTGAAACTCCACACAATAAAGTCAAAGAAGACATTCCTTAATTCTCTTGACGAGTAAGAAAAGAACTACTCACCTTTTTAAACTCAATATCGGTAATATCCCTATTCAATTGCAACTTGGCAGCTTCAACTATAGAGGCTTTCTTTAGCTTTGCACTCGGCCCTTCAGCCATAAGAAGGTCAATTACAACTTTCCTAAGAACCAAAACTATGTATTAGCCGCGGGCCTAGGTATTTATCAAGTAGTTTTAGTTATAATAGCAATACTTACTAACCTCAATGCGTCATATTGTGGATTATCTGGTGATGACTTCAAAACATAGACACCATGGATGTTTACAGCAACCTGATTAATCACTGCCTGTATCTCCTCGGGAGGTGCATCATTCACAGAATTGGCTGCAGTTATAGCCTTCTTTGCATCTCCCTTTTGAGACTCAGAAACTGCCACATCTCGCAGACGTTGGCGGATTTGCTGGAAACTGGCAAAATTAAACAATGGATTTCTGATCTGTCAGGGGTCACAAATTTAGATGGAGGAAATCGGCTTTTTTTTTTTTAATTTTAAGAAAGTCATGTACACTTTTTCCTTGAACAGCAAACAACTCTATTAAATCTAAATATCACACAGGCGAGGTGCACTGGAGAAAAGACAATGGAAAATACGAGTTTTCTTCTATGTTATGATCTATTACCATTCTAGAAAAGTATAGTAGTATAACATAACAGGAAGACAGCATAAATTTTGTGATGGACAATTTCGACCTAAGTATTTGCACAACTCACCTCAATTAACAAGTCAACATAAACAGGACTCTGAGGGATAATGGATTACCACTACTCAAAGTAAGGTTCTGAGATGATGCCAAAGCAAAGAAAAATGTCCTATAACCTAGACCATCTCATCCTTTTAGAAGTCATATTCAGGATGAAACAATCACCTATTTACACAATCCTTAAGATCCGAAAGATAATATCAAATGCCATAAAAGGTGCAACGGCTAGTGGAACAAGATTATGAGAGAGAGAGAGAGAGAGAAAGAGAGAGAAAGGGAGAGACCGAGAAAGGGAGTTCTTGAACCAAACACAAAGGAACTCCAACAGGTGGCAGAAGTTGGAGCAAGGAGCATCAAGCAGTTCAAAAAAGCCAAGCACGGACATGATTGTAAAGTTGCAGAGCAATCAAACCAAGGTCAACAAACCACCTATTAACAAAGGTTTCTGCATTTTTTTCTCAGGCTGTAACAATTTGTGTGACTAAGATGAATACCCAAAATCAATGAATGGTAAACAACAAAGGGCAGAAAAGTTCACAAATCTCAGATATCTCACCTGCAAGCCTTATAGATTCTAAAAACTTTTTGAAGCGCCTTTGGTAAAGCTTCTCGAGTTTTTTCTGACATAGATGTTCGCAAAAGTGACCCAGGGGCAGGTTTACCACCACCTGGCAGTGCAGGAATGTTGGCATTTGGATTTAAAGGATTCTTCATAGCAGGCCTGTTTCTTCCTCCGGACAAAATACCATTGATCTGTTTCCCCATGCATTCCCAGGTAGCTTGCTGCTCTTTCACAACATCACCATAAAGAACTTCAAATTTCTTGTCAGGATGCTCTTTGAGCTTCCAATCATTCAGGTCAGGCCTCTCAACAGCTAATGATTTTAGTGTTGGTTTCGCAGCTTTAAGGAAATCCAACCTCCTGGCAAAAACTTTCTGCTTAATAATGGTACTCTTGCTAAACTCAAAGAGAATAAAATTCCTTGCTAAAACTTCAAGTCCATCATTCTTTCCATAGATTAATGAACTTTTTGGAACCCATAATCCTTGAACTAATTGTGCGTATCTTTGGAGAACTCTCAAAATTTCATCAACAGGATCATCCAGCGCCAGGTGCTTTAGAGCATCAAAACGATGAATTGGAGGCCCCTGTTGCCAAAAGAACCCAGATTTAGAAATATGCTGCCTTTATGAGTTACAAGGATCATGAGACCTTGTAAACAAACTTTGTTGCAGGCATAAAAGTATACAAGTAGCGCATAATTCAAATAGCGGGTATAAACCTCAAGAAGCCAAGTTCTAATGCGTTCTTCAAGAGGTAATTGAGACAACCTGAAAACCAAACATTTGACAATTTAGAAGTTAGGAAGCATTAAATGACTGGGGAAAATATTTAATTTAAGATAGTTGAGAAATATGGCATTTCAAGAACAGCTATCTACTATTCACATGGCTGGGTATTGATAAAAAGAAATAGCAAATATCCGGCTAGAGAAAGATAATAGAAGAATCACAAATGGAAGCAATTCAAGTCATGAGCTGCATATTTATGTCAAACTACATTGTCAAGCCCCCAACGAGGTGATTAATTTGCAATTCCAACCTCAGGTATTTGCTAAAGAATGGAGTGGCCATACTAGAGAAGACAATAACACCTCACAGCAAAGAAGACAGCTCTATGATCATAAATGCAAATAAAAACTTTGTTGTTGTCCTAAGCAGCACCTCCAAAACCTTTCGATGTCAGAATAATCGACGAGGAGAAGGATCAATTAGAGAAGCTGCAGTACCTTGTTCGAAGAATTTTTAATCTGTCAGTGTCAGTTGGTCTGCCAGGACACACAGCGTTCAGATAATCAACCCTGTGTATTAAATTAACAGAATAGAAAACTGGTATAAGAATAAGAAAGACAGTGGATGAATGTATGCTTTGAGAAAAAATGCTTCTTATTAGTTGTCCTGAACAGAAGCAGTTTCTCAAGCGGAAAAAATCAACCATATTAGGAGACACATACGGGCTCATTGAAAATGATACTGGAGAGCCTTCCGCCATGGCTATTTCCTGTAGATATCTGGCTGAAATGTCACTCCTAGCTCCATGGTATTTTAGATGTACCCAATGCTAAAACAGGAAATGAAGAAGATACCAATAACCTCTCACAAGGATCTGAATTAACGTAACTTTTTGAATTGATATTTGCGACTGGATGGAAAAAGCTAAGTGCTCTTGAACAGATTATAAATAGAAACATTAAGAACAGAAATGTCAATCCAAATCATAGTAGATGCAAAATCAGCAGCCACTCAAGCTAAAGAACTATGGAGAGTTAGTAGCTAATATTGAAAACTGGAAATTTTGTCAGTACATGGTCACAGGTGTTTATCATACCTCTTCAATATCCTTGTCATTCCCAGGTGGTTTGTTCTGCACAAAAGGTATATGTTATAAGAATAAATCGAAGAATGGTAAAGCTTTAAGCAGCATTAAGGGAGGGATAGCCTAGTGGCAAAAATCCTCCACCTCCAACAATAAGGTTGGGGTTGACTTGAGTCACCAAGTGAGCAAAATGGAAAAGCAGGTATTGGGCTCCAGGGTAAGGGGTTTGGGTGTGGAGCTCACAATACTAGGAAAAGATTAGTCTTGAAAGTAGCAGAATGGTTAACAAAAGAAGATCAATCTTTAGGCATTGCCTTGTCATATTTACCCGAAAATGTGGCAAACCTAGTCCGGAACCAAATAGTCCTCCACATAAAATATCTTAAGTGTTAGCCACTAATTTGTACAATAATATCACATGAAGATTAGTCATAAACAAGGTCCATTCAAATTGCTTAGGAGCTGGGCATCAAAAAGCAAATCATGAAATGAACCTGCTTCTTTGATGGACCCGCAGGCTTTTTTTCCTCGACTTCTTTGTTTTCAACAGTTTTTCCATCACTGCTGGTGGCAATGTTCTTCTTCAACTCACTTTCCTTAAGATGCTGCTGTGATGGTCGGAGCTGTACAACTGCATGAATAGGATTGAGGTGTAACTGCATAACAAACAGGAAGCAAGAGCGTAACTATGGAGAACATTAATAAGCGTTAATTTTTTTCCATTCAACACAGAAATGAGCTTCAAATTGCTATCAGCAAATTAAGAAATTTTAGTAGAAGTTTCTCATGCTGACGTGTATAAGAAACGGAAGAATATAACTAAAAGGACTTGACAATTTTCTGATACTAGTCTTAGGGTACGCGCTTTGCGCGTGTACCCTATTTTAATGAGTAAAAATTTATGTGAATTTATCTATGAGTTATAAAAAAAAAGTATAAGTTCCTAAAAATAATAAATGTTGATAGTGTATAATTAACTCTATAATGAAAGAAATTGTCCAATATAAATATTTAATTATCAGTCAATAATTCAACTTAAAATTTATTTTAATGGCTGAAATTAGAATCGGAAGTGTGTATTTGACTTTGAAGTGTCATTATTCAAGTGAGATGAGTACTTCAATAGTATTAGCTAATACCAAATTTTAAATATTTAGCTGTAGTTATATTCTTATTCATGAGAATTTGTTTTTCAAATAGTAAAAAATCGATTAGGTAAAAAATCATCCATGAATGACCTGTTCCCAAAAAAATGCAATAAAAATACTTTGTAATCTCAAATAATTAAGAATCACTTTATACAATAAATAAATTCTAAATCAAATGCAAAGCCATAATTGTAGTCGGGAGGCTCAGTTCTTCAACTGAGATATATATATATATATATATAAATTCTAAAAATGTTATATAAATTTTTAAAAATATCTTATAAATTATCTTTTTGGAATAACTAACAAGTGTTTCATAAATATCTTATAATTGTTTCATATAAATCAGAATGTACAAAAGTTTATAAAAAGACTTTGACCACTTCTGTTATTATTCAAAACCTCATACTTTCCCCTTTCTTTGATCTTTTTAATTATTTCCTTTATTCATTTTGTTTATCATTTATATATTTATATATAGTTTAAATGCATGATTTTTATAAGGTAAAATTTTCATGATTTTAAAGTTTTAAATATAAGAACTTTCAATAGTTCAAATAAGAAAAGATTTAATATGTAAAATTTTAATTGATTTTAAACTCCTAAATATGAGGAAATTAATTAATGATTGTTCCTAAATATTAAAAAAATCAAATTACTATTTTTCTCAGTGCGAACTGTATTTTTAAAGGGTAAAAAATGCAAAGGACATTTCGCTAATGGACTTGGTACTTTTAATATAGTATAGAGTATTTGATAATAAATGTTTAAAAATAACATAAATAATATTCAAAGTTGTATTTATATTATAAAGTAAAGATTAACAGACAATTATATGCTCCTAAAACTAATAAATACTAATCATAGATAGGAATTTGTTGTACCCATTTTAGAAGATACAAAGAAGATCACCTAACTGAGAAAAGACATCTTCTTTTATTTTTCTCGTAACGAAAATGCAAATTGTTCAATTTCTTTAATCAATAGAAAATAATATAGAAATTATTTTCAAGAGATTAGAAAAGAAGAAATCACTATTTCTTTGTTTTGGAGAAAGTTTCTTTTCTCTGTCCATTTATGTAACCGTGTGTTTATTTGGATGCATCCAAATGTTGTCTTTTCACAGAGTAAGAGTCAATAGCTAAAATTGAATTGCTTGCAATTGACGGGTTCTGAAAGAACTATGTTAATACTATCCTAGAAGGAGTAAAAATATGAAATTCATGTTAAAATCGGAATTACAATTTATTCTTTCAACCAAATCTCATGAATTTAATTTTTAGTTTTCTTGTGTTTGTATAATCAGTTCTCATTTAAATTGGAACTTTTTAAAAGCAAGTCTGATTTAATTAAAAGAATATTTAAAAATTTTTATATTATTTCAAAACATTTTATGAGAAATAATTTTCAAAACACTTGCCTCGACTGCCAGGCGCTTTACCCAGTGGTGAGTCACCAACACAGAGGTGTCTGAAACTATATTCTCTTTGGCCTTTGATGTGTCTTTTCCAGGCAGTGCCAATCACATGATTTGAATAAAAATTGCTTAAAATATTAATAAAGAGGTTTATGCGCTGGGCGAGAATATTTAGTATGATAATGTAGTTTTTACATGAATCCTCTGAGAATTAGATGCGGTTTAATCGGCGGACTATTTACTAATTGAGGTCCTTTCGTCTTCTGTGTCCGAAGTTTTTTCGTAATGTAATTGGAGTATTTCTGGTGTATCAGGTGGATGAAATTCGCAAAAATCATAAAAACGGGATACAAAATATAAGAGTTTTATTTAAGCGAGAGCAACGCGATGGAATATAAAATACACAGATAACCGCAATAAACACACTGTCGCAGGTCGAGAGATGACATCGGGGCACTTAATGAGCCAAGGGGTGAGATGCATAGATTAGGTCCGCCTTAGCGCGGCTTTCCTAGTACCCGCAATTCAGGCGTAAGGGTTTGCCCAACGGTGACAGCTCCTTCTGCGCCGCTGGAAAGACTGGTGATTGAAAAAGGCTGACCGCTCAAATTTCCCAGTCTGGAGACTGGCCCGTTTGGCTGGTGACAATTATAGTAGTCAAACTTTCCCATATGTAGTAGCGGGTCTTGCATGGTTTTCCCCGTGGCCTCCGCCAGGGCCGTTGCCCAAGGCTTCAAAAAGGCTTCGCAGATCATTGGTCCGACAACCTTTCCAATCCGCGGATCAATGCCTGATATATCAAGGCCCTCTGTCTTTATAACCTGAAAGCTTATCTCGCCCTCTTTGAATTGGTTTTCGAAGAAGGTCTTAACGTCCAACATTTGAGGCCTGCTGGCGTCATCGGGGATAACTAGAACATAGTGACTCCGCTTGTCCGGGCGGACAGTCTCAACAAAACTGTGGAAGAAGTCGGCACCATCAACTGTATGGATTTCCAACCCAAACCTCTCCTGTAGGATGCACAGCCCGAACGCATGAGAAACGATCCCTGCGCACCCCGAGGCGATGAAATAGAGGGGATGATCCTCGGCGAATCTTGCAGCAAACGCTATTCCAGGCTGGACGCCCTTTTCGGCGGCCTTGAACAAGGCAGCTGGAAGTGCCTGCAGAGATGAAACAAGAGCCGGAAGCAGTGCCCAGTGCTCTCTTGCGTTCAGAATGCCACCAATAAAAGACAGCATCAGCATATGGATAGCTTGGAAAGCCTGAGTTGTTTTCCCCGTGCAGAATGTCTGATGACCGAAGGAGGCGAGTTTTGAGTTTGCAGATGCTGTGAAGACGACCGACTTGCAAGCCTTGTCCTTCAAGAGCGCAGCTGCTTCGACCGTTTCCGGCGTCATCCCGGACTTCGAAGACAACACCACAAGTGTCGTCGTGTCATTCACCGTCTGCGCGTTGACGTGCATGAGATTCACAAAAGTTGCAGAGGCATATGCCTCATACCTGAGGTTTCGCCCGATCTCGTCAGTATATCGTTTCAAACTCCTCGCGATTGCTAGACCGGCCCCGGCAGAGACAAATAGGACGCGCTCGATTCCCGCTGACGTGGTGCGTCCAGATTCGGCGACGGCTTCGAGCTGTTGGAGCGTCGTGCGCAGCTGTTCAGATATCGCAATCGCGCTTGTTGACGACGGTTCATACAGCAAATCCATTGTCCGATATCCAGTCGGCGTTCTAGCTAAAGTGGGGTGGAACTGTGGTTTCTTTCAGAATTTGTATGCTGACTGTCTGTGTCAGTTCGAGGCGAGCGGAATGCAATTTATGCCATTCAGCGAGATGGCTCACGCGTAATTGGTTGCGGTAGGTGCACCAACCTTGCTGAGGTGTGGGTTGCCGTGTTGGACTGCCTTTAAATATATGGAATTGCGACGTGAATGCACGTCAGGCTACGTCAGTGCTTACGCATTGTCAGGTGGCAGGGAATAAGAGACAGGACAGAGCTGGTGCCATTTAGCAGCATGAATCAGAAGTCATTGAATTGCGGTTGGTGTACCAATCCTTCTTAATGTTGCTGACGGTGTCGGGCCCAATTGAGACGTGATTGGCACCTCAGGTTGCGTCAGCTCAGTAGTGCACTGCGCCAACGAGTAAAAGGTAACGTGGGACCATGTCAGTTGGCCAGCCGGCCATGCGTCTCGATCAGTGCGGAATATTGCATCGCCTCACGCACTTGGGGATGTCTCGAGCTCTCATGCGCTGACCCATATTAAACGGTGCTAGTCAGGTCATCTCTATCTCAAAAAACTCTCTCTACGATCTCTCATTCTACAATGCCGATTTCTCTCGAGTACCTTGGCACTGCCCAGCCACCAGCCAGTGTCAGGGACTTTTATTTCGTCCACCATGGCGCCACCGATCTGAATGAGAAAGAAATATACTTGCAAGGTGAGAAACATTGGGGTGTGCAGGGCGCCGGCACGAACATCGGTCTCAATGCAACTGGCAAACGCCAAGCGGTTCTCGCCGACAGCGTTCTGCGCAAACTTCCCATCGGCAGCGTCGTCTGCTCGCCACTTCTTCGCGCAATACAGACGGCCTTGATCGCCAATATTGGATGCCTCTGCTTTGAAATTGACGAGAACCTCAAAGAGCGGGGCTTTGGCAAGCATGAGGGAGGGTATGGACCACTGAAGATGTTCGAGGACAATTATCCCGATTGTGAAGACACTGAAAGGTTCTCTGTCCGCGTGGCAAAGGCCCTCAATCATGCCAATAATGAAAACACGCTTTTCATCTCCCATGGAGGCGTGCTCAGGGTTATCGCTGCACTTCTCGGCGTGGACCTTAATAAGGAACATACGGAGAACGGACGTGTTCTTCATTTCAGACGGGGCGTTTCACTTTGGACTGTAGAAATTCATCAAAGCGCGGTGATCTTGATCAGCGGTCCGAACCGCGGCATCGGCAAAGCGATCGCCGAAAACCTTATCGCGCACGGCTACCGCATGAGCCTCGGCGCCCGGAGAGTCAAAGACCTTGAAGTCGCTTTCGGACCGCAGGACGAATGGCTGCATTATGCCCGTTTTGATGCTGAGGATCACGATACAATGGCGGCATGGGTGACCGATGCCGTCGAGAGATTTGGAAGGATCGACGGTCTCGTTAACAGTGCGAGTCCCGACGAATCTGTCAGTCTCGGGAAAGATATAGATTTCAGTCAGCCCCAACAGCAGTGGAACATCAACTGCATAGGTCCGCTCGATATGATAGAGCTGTGCCTAACTTATTTAATTGAAGCAGGATCTGGCCGGGCCATCAAAGTTAGCTCCATGTCTTGGCAGAATGTGTCAACCCCCTTCTTCGGTTTCAACATGGCCAAGCATGCGCTAGAAGGCCTCCTTCCCAAAGCAATTTACATGGCTGGGACCGGCGTGCAGGTTACCGACCCATGTCCGGTCTCTGTTGCCATTGGTGAGAGCGGTTGCGCGGACGAAATTGAGAACAAGGGACATGGTTCAGCTCAAGAACCATAGCCAAACTGCGCGTTCACATTCGATGTGATGCGCTGGAAAGGATCCACCCACTATCGATATAAATAGTTATACTATAAAGTTGATTTTGTTTGGATATGTATATTTTACCTCCGCTGAATATGGTGTAAGTTTGTGTTTTTATAGAGTTTAACTTATAAAGTTAATACAAGGGAAATGAGATATCATTAATATTAAAAGCAAATTACGTTACAATAAGACGAATAATTTGAACTGATGGATGCAATGAGAAATATGAGCAATACATTAATTGTATCCGATCCCGGCAATGACCTAACCAAATTAGATGTCCCTACCCAACTCAAACGGTGTGAGCATTTCGTACCCGGTTGCCACCACGCGACCCGTATCGCCATAGCGTGCTCCTCCTACGCCATATTTGTAAACACCCGGCTCGATGCCAATAACGTCATTTTCTTTAAGGACAGTGGCGTCGCCGTCCATGATCCGATAACCGACACCGCCACAACCAATAGAGCGTCCGGTACCATGCTGCATCCCCGCCTCATATCCGTAATATCTAATCACATTTGCTGCGGCAGCGTGCACCTCGCCGGCCGTTACACCCGGGCGAACCATCGCCCATGCCGCTGCCGAGGCCGCGCGCGCGACGTTCACGATCGCTTGGACATCCGGCGACAATTTCGCCGATCCCGCCACGATGGGCCTGTCAAAACATGTCATGCCCAAACAGCGGCGGGGTGCAGCAGCAGATCTGCACGAGATCACCATTCTCTATGATGCGGCCCGCGGCTACGGAGTGGGCATTTGCTGAGCGGACCGGGCCGCTACCCATGACAGTGAAACTAGAACCAAGTGGTGAGTGATCCTCATCTCCGTTCAAATGTTTGGCCGCGCTCTCCGTTGCCGCTAAGTAGCCCTAAAGCGCAGCTTGCCATTCGGCGACACCTGGCGCGATCGCTTCCCGGATGCCTAGAAATTTGTGAGCGGCGATATCGGCACAGGCAGTTAGGAGATTGACCGTTGCTTCATCGTTGGCCCGACGCACATCGCCGATCATGGTCGAAACATCCAGGGTGCGTGCGGGCGAAATCTTATCTATGAGACGATCAAGATTGAGAGCCGTTACTGCGTCATAGTCAACGCCGATCTTGCTGGCGTGAGGGGCTATCCTTCGGATGTGGTCGGCGAGCGCGTCCCATGGATTTTCCGAATCGCCCCATTCTGCAGCTACCAAATCGTGGCACTTACTGCGTATGATTGGGGCTTCGATGCAGGGCGACAGAAAAACGGGTTCAGCGTCCGAAAGCAGGACGAGGAAGATCGGTCTGACGTTGGGAAGGCCATCTAGTCCGGCGAAGAAACGATGATTAGCTGGGCCGTGCAGGACAAGAATGTCGAATCCCTCCTTCTGCATCGCATCTCGCACGCGTGCTACGCGCTTCCGGTATACCGCTTTCGAATGAAATATGGATTCAGCGCTTGCTACTGATGCTTGGTCGGCTGACGAAACCTTCGTGGCAAGATCCATGATGTGCTCTTCTCTAGTGATGTGAACAGAGGTAATGGACATGGGATGCATATTTATTCTGTAGAATGTGCTGAGTTGCGTATTCAAGGCGAACACGATTTGAGCTGTCCAATGAGCAAGCGAAGCGCGTCAGTCAACCTAACCACGATTTCCGCTCCAGTGTCGGCCATGTTCCGAAATTAGCCATGTCAGCTCTTGCATCGCTTAAACCAGGTTGCCAGTTCAAATGCAGTCTAGGAGAATTTAGAGGTTTCTCCGCAAAATATCTTTAATGGAAAGAACGTTCCCGCAATTCAATTTGCTTGTGAATTCAATAAGATGGACCTTGTACCAACTGGCCTTCCAGCACAGCAAACAGTAGGTCTGAAGGCAGGCGGCTCGTTAGGTAAATTGGTACGTTGTCGGCTGAATAATTTAGAGCATTGCGGGCCCCTCTTAAAATTCGCTTTTTGAATTTCGTCAAAGCTGGCATGCGGGACCTCTTGCCCAAGCAGCCCTTATATTCTCAACCTCCAAAGCCCCCAGTCTTCAAGTGAACTCGACCTTAAAGAACAATCCGCAACTCTACGTTCTTCAAATGTCTCGCTCTACCAACATCGAAATCGAGGTCGCTGGACGCACCATACGTGCGAGGTTGATGAGGGAAAGAAATCCCCAGGTCGTGGAACTTGTTTGCTCTCATCTGCCGTTGACCAGCTTCGCGCTTCATCCAAACGTTTCTGGCGCGGGCTTCTTATTGCCTACCATGATCACACATACAGGAGAGAGCTATATGGTTGATCGCCACCCAGGGGCGGTCTATTTGTACGCCCCAGGGCAGTCAATCGTCTTCACATACGGCGATACAAACAAGAGCGCTCCCGTCAACAAATTCGCCGAGGTTCTCGAGGAAGACATGTCGGAACTTCTGACGATCGGAAAAACTTGTTTATGACCACGCTCTTGCAACTGTTGAACATAAGGTAATAGGCGCTACCGCCCGCCTGGACGGTGCCCACGACTTACCTTCGAGAGAACTGCCCCCTCCTGATGCCTTGCGGGTTATAGGCAGATGGAGAAAAGCTGAAGCTCTTTTCTTGGCCGAAGCTAGGCGCGCGCTCTCCGGAGAGCCTGATGAAATCTCTGCTAGCTTTTCGGGAGTTATCCCCAGTGGGATGGGAACCGGGGGAAACATTCTTCCAGTTTGGATGCATCAATGGAGCTACTTGATGACAGATGGGCCAAACACGCTTTATCGATTTGTTACCGACACGGAAATCCCCCATATGACACTCCCAATCATGGTTGACCTCTCCCGCAACCATCTACTGAGGCCTTTTAACCATTTCGACTTTCTGGGGGACCTCGGCCTCACTAAATTCAAAACATGGGGTGCGATCTATTCTGCTGCACTTGATGACCTGAATTCCCTTGAAGAGTTCAAGAGACTGACAATCGCGCTCTTGATGCTAGTGAATCTTTATCATCGAAGGGTTCAATCGCGCTTTTCGTTCTATCTTGGACAAGTTTTTTCGCGCGGCGGCAAAGATAGGAACACTCGCCTCGACCAGAATCTTGGCTTTTGAGAGGGTACTCCAAAACGATAGCTTGAATCCACTTAATATATGCTTTCCGTTTCACCTCGATCGGCAATAAGGTTGTATAGAGTGCCTAGCGTTTCCGGACTACAAGAGGAAACAGCGCGGGCACCAAACCACTATCATCTTTGTACCTCTATTTTAATTTAATGCATTAAAGTTCGACATATTCCCGCTATCTTGTTGTATGGTCTTATTAGTTCTGATACACTCGCGGAAACACATAGTCCACACTCATTTGTACTTCACATTCTTGCTGGCGGTCCGACAAGTATACCGAAAAAATCACACTTTTCTTCGTGTCTGACATTTTTTACCATCATTATTTTTACGATTTTTTGTTATTGGTTTTGTGCCAAAGAAAGCAATAAAAGGCGGATAAAAACGTACATGTAGTAGAGATTTATTCGATACAAATGCAGCATACAGAAAAACACTGTATTAGGAAACGCCAAAATACAACAATAACATTTAATAATACTATTAATTCAAAATATGCTTTTCCCAGCACATACAATTTCTTCATATTTAAAAACTTTTTCACTCGGATCCTGTGGCTGATGCTGCCTGGTGAAGACATCGAAGGGCATACACTCGCCGTCAACTGTGCGGACCGATAACTCACCGGTCTTCTCGAAACAATTGCCGGGCAGGAACGCCACAAAATAGTTGTAACAAGCAGGCTCAAGAGATCCGGGTGCAGCACCCCCATCAACAATGGAGTTGAGTTTCTCAAACGCCTCGGCGCTTGTCACGCCTACCAGGTATGGTGGCAACGAGGTTACTTTTGCGGCTGAATTGCTACTGTTGCAAACGAGGCAGCGTCTCCACATACACCAGTCTGCTGTTGATCGATCCATATAAAGAAGCTTGTCGACCGTCACAGTCTGATCGAGGTCCAGCACCGGGTAACCGCAGCTTTTCCAGAGGTCGAGATCACCGCGGTAGTCAAGTAGCGCCGCCTTCACATCCGGACCCAGGACTGTGACGAGAGAAAGAGCTTCGAATTGATGATTCAACTCATCTTCCATGGTTATGCTTTAGCGGGCCTGTATTTTGTGCGTCCCAAGCTGTAAAGTTTCTTCTGAGCATTTAGAGCACGACTGGAACGTATTTAAGGAACGTGGCCTCCCCATTTTTTATTGCTACGTGACTTTCTGAGGTATTCGAAATAAATAAAAAATGTAATCGGATCTCGATTGAGCGTATCCGAATCTGCCATCGTGCATGTAGTGGGAAGGGAACTTATCGCAGAGCATCATAATCGAAGCAGCCCCACTTCCGGTATTAGTGGCAGTCAATTGTGGTCCTGCAGATCAGCCAATCACGACAACATATAGTGAAATGGTGAATTCGATGCGCTAGCAAACAGGAACTTTCCACTAGCGATCGAGTTGTATCCTCGTGCCTGGACCGAATTCGATGCTTTTCAGATATTATTAATGATCCTAGTGGATTCTGACTTTAAAAAGCTGCCCTTCAGCCACGCGATTATATTCTATGTCCATTTCAATCAAGAGCACTGGAAAATCGACACGCTATAAAGCCAGGTTTTAAGAATTTGGAAAACGTGTTCAGAATGGCGAGCCGATCGGCCGTTGTGCGGATCACCGATGGTCAAGACGGCATGCTCATCGTTCGCAACATCTCAGTGACTCCTTTTAGACAAGGCGTCCTCTTCGCCGTCTGCCGACGGGGAAATCTGCGCTTCCACCTCGCTCGCTTGCAAAAGGTGCTTTACCGTTGTTCTGAAACCGCCCCAACGGCTATGCTCAATCATCGATATGCATCATATTAAGGGGCACTGAGCCAGTTGATGGCAATGTGAAGAAGGATTCAACCATTTTATGCGGTTGAAAGAGTATCCGCAATTTAGAGCTATTAGGCTAACCCTTTAAATTGCGGATACTCTTTCAACCAGCTCTAAATTGCGGATACTCAATTTAGTGGATTCTGCAATTTGAGTATCCGCAATTTAGAGCTGGTTGAAAGAGTATCCGCAATTTAAAGGGTTAGCCTAATAGCTCTAAATTGCGGATACTCTTTCAACCGCATAAAATGGCTGAATCCTTCTTCACATTGCCATCAACTGGCTCAGTGCCCCTTAATATGATGCATATCGATGATTGAGCATAGCCGTTGGGGCGGTTTCAGAACAACGGTAAAGCACCTTTTGCAAGCGAGCGAGGTGGAAGCGCAGATTTCCCCGTCGGCAGACGGCGAAGAGGACGCCTTGTCTAAAAGGAGTCACTGAGATGTTGCGAACGATGAGCATGCCGTCTTAACCATCGGTGATCCGCACAACGGCCGATCGGCTCGCCATTCTGAACACGTTTTCCAAATTCTTAAAACCTGGCTTTATAGCGTGTCGATTTTCCAGTGCTCTTGATTGAAATGGACATAGAATATAATCGCGTGGCTGAAGGGCAGCTTTTTAAAGTCAGAATCCACTAGGATCATTAATAATATCTGAAAAGCATCGAATTCGGTCCAGGCACGAGGATACAACTCGATCGCTAGTGGAAAGTTCCTGTTTGCTAGCGCATCGAATTCACCATTTCACTATATGTTGTCGTGATTGGCTGATCTGCAGGACCACAATTGACTGCCACTAATACCGGAAGTGGGGCTGCTTCGATTATGATGCTCTGCGATAAGTTCCCTTCCCACTACATGCACGATGGCAGATTCGGATACGCTCAATCGAGATCCGATTACATTTTTTATTTATTTCGAATACCTCAGAAAGTCACGTAGCAATAAAAAATGGGGAGGCCACGTTCCTTAAATACGTTCCAGTCGTGCTCTAAATGCTCAGAAGAAACTTTACAGCTTGGGACGCACAAAATACAGGCCCGCTAAAGCATAACCATGGAAGATGAGTTGAATCATCAATTCGAAGCTCTTTCTCTCGTCACAGTCCTGGGTCCGGATGTGAAGGCGGCGCTACTTGACTACCGCGGTGATCTCGACCTCTGGAAAAGCTGCGGTTACCCGGTGCTGGACCTCGATCAGACTGTGACGGTCGACAAGCTTCTTTATATGGATCGATCAACAGCAGACTGGTGTATGTGGAGACGCTGCCTCGTTTGCAACAGTAGCAATTCAGCCGCAAAAGTAACCTCGCTGCCACCATACCTGGCAGGCGTGACAAGCACCGAGGCGTTTGAGAAACTCAACTCCATTGTTGATGGGGGTGCTGCACCCGGATCTCTTGAGCCTACTTGTTACAACTATTTTGTGGCGTTCCTGCCCGGCAATTGTTTCGAGAAGACCGGTGAGTTATCGGTCCGCACAGTTGACGGCGAGTGTATGCCCTTCGATGTCTTCACCAGGCAGCATCAGCCACAGGATCCGAGTGAAAAAGTTTTTAAATATGAAGAAATTGTATGTGCTGGGAAAAGCATATTTTGAATTAATAGTATTATTAAATGTTATTGTTGTATTTTGGCGTTTCCTAATACAGTGTTTTTCTGTATGCTGCATTTGTATCGAATAAATCTCTACTACATGTACGTTTTTATCCGCCTTTTATTGCTTTCTTTGGCACAAAACCAATAACAAAAAATCGTAAAAATAATGATGGTAAAAAATGTCAGACACGAAGAAAAGTGTGATTTTTTCGGTATACTTGCCGGACCGCCAGCAAGAATGTGAAGTACAAATGAGTGTGGACTATGTGTTTCCGCGAGTGTATCAGAACTAATAAGACCATACAACAAGATAGCGGGAATATGTCGAACTTTAATGCATTAAATTAAAATAGAGGTACAAAGATGATAGTGGTTTGGTGCCCGCGCTGTTTCCTCTTGTAGTCCGGAAACGCTAGGCACTCTATACAACCTTATTGCCGATCGAGGTGAAACGGAAAGCATATATTAAGTGGATTCAAGCTATCGTTTTGGAGTACCCGCTCAAAAGCCAAGATTCTGGTCGAGGCGAGTGTTCCTATCTTTGCCGCCGCGCGAAAAAACTTGTCCAAGATAGAACGAAAAGCGCGATTGAACCCTTCGATGATAAAGATTCACTAGCATCAAGAGCGCGATTGTCAGTCTCTTGAACTCTTCAAGGGAATTCAGGTCATCAAGTGCAGCAGAATAGATCGCACCCCATGTTTTGAATTTAGTGAGGCCGAGGTCCCCCAGAAAGTCGAAATGGTTAAAAGGCCTCAGTAGATGGTTGCGGGAGAGGTCAACCATGATTGGGAGTGTCATATGGGGGATTTCCGTGTCGGTAACAAATCGATAAAGCGTGTTTGGCCCATCTGTCATCAAGTAGCTCCATTGATGCATCCAAACTGGAAGAATGTTTCCCCCGGTTCCCATCCCACTGGGGATAACTCCCGAAAAGCTAGCAGAGATTTCATCAGGCTCCCCGGAGAGCGCGCGCCTAGCTTCGGCCAAGAAAAGAGCTTCAGCTTTTCTCCATCTGCCTATAACCCGCAAGACATCAGGAGGGGGCAGTTCTCTCGAAGGTAAGTCGTGGGCACCGTCCAGGCGGGCGGTAGCGCCTATTACCTTATGCTCAACAGTTGCAAGAGCGTGGTCATAAACAAGTTTTCCGATCGTCAGAAGTTCCGACATGTCTTCCTCGAGAACCTCGGCGAATTTGTTGACGGGAGCGCTCTCGTTTGTATCGCCGTATGTGAAGACGATTGACTGCCCTGGGGCGTACAAATAGACCGCCCCTGGGTGGCGATCAACCATATAGCTCTCCTGTATGTGTGATCATGGTAGGCAATAAGAAGCCCGCGCCAGAAACGTTTGGATGAAGCGCGAAGCTGGTCAACGGCAGATGAGAGCAAACAAGTTCCACGACCTGGGGATTTCTTTCCCTCATCAACCTCGCACGTATGGTGCGTCCAGCGACCTCGATTTCGATGTTGGTAGAGCGAGACATTTGAAGAACGTAGAGTTGCGGATTGTTCTTTAAGGTCGAGTTCACTTGAAGACTGGGGGCTTTGGAGGTTGAGAATATAAGGGCTGCTTGGGCAAGAGGTCCCGCATGCCAGTTTTGACGAAATTCAAAAAGCGAATTTTAAGAGGGGCCCGCAATGCTCTAAATTATTCAGCCGACAACGTACCAATATGCCAATTTACCTAACGAGCCGCCTGCCTTCAGACCTACTGTTTGTTGTGCTGGAAGGCCAGTTGGTACAAGGTCCATCTTATTAACGAAAAGGGTTGAAATAAGTGACCAATATGCCTTTTTATTTTAGTCCAAAATAAATGTCCATTTATATAATCAAGAAAAAATTCAATTTGTTTTTCCAAAATTACCCTTATGTACGTATCCCTAAAAGTCTTTTACTCCTCACATTAAATTACTAAAATTAAATAGCAACAACTGAAAAGTCATTCAAAAACTCGAGAACAACTACTCCAGTTTGTTTTTTCAATGACGTTCTTAAAATTTTAGCAAAAGTTTCAAATTTTATTTTGAATAATGTAGTGATTTAAGAAGAGAAGTGCTACTATAACTATGATGCAACATTTAATTAAGGGTAGTTTAGTCACACTAACTAATTTTGCCTAGAATTTAGTATTTCCTTAATGGATGTGCCGAAGGCAAATTGGTCACTTATTGTGGACCGGAGGAAGTAGAATGTCTAACCATTTTTTTTTTGTCAAGGAATGCAATGATCCGAATAACCTATACAAAATTTGTAAATATGTCATTTTAAACTAATAATCATACATGAGATATCGTAAACAAAAATCATAACTGACATCCTTTTAATTTGCAATTGTCTATAAAAAAGCCACATTATTAATTTGCTTATACTTTATTTAAACATATAAAATATTTCCAGGATTACCTACATATCAATAGTATTTTTTTTTGTAATGTAAAATTATAATATAAACATAATACATCAAATACATTAATATGGACATAGTCACCAAAAGTATATTGTAACTCTATATTTTCAAGGAGTGGCATATCAGATAAAAGGAGCTATATTGAAAACGGGAACGCAAAAGTAGCTGAAAAAAAGTAACATAAAAAAGTAATTTTTTTCTCCTACTGGAAAAAGAAAGGAGAGGAGCATTCAAAGATTGTGATTTAAAGTATACAAATATGACGTCTTCATGTTCATGCTGTATATTATTTGGAATCCCACGTCTCAAATTTAATTATATGATTAATTAATAATTATTTATGGCAAGGAAATAACATAGTATGCATATCTCTTGCATTTAGATAGCTAGTACATGGGAGAATTTTTTTTCATGCTAAAATAAAAAGGGGGGGGGAGGGGGGAGGGAGGACTCCTAAATCTTAAAAAAAGTTGTAAGTGGGCAGGTAATCCGTTAAAATTTAATACGTAACAAAAAGGAATGCGTTAAACTATGAGGAAAGAGAGGACTTCAAAACCCAAAAGGAATGGAAAGAAATCCTAAATATTAGGAAAGTAATTAATTATCTATTTCTAAATATATAAAAAATAATTAAATATTTATTCTTAGATATTAGGAAATATTAAATGACTATTTTGTCTAATGTGAAATTATTTTAAAGGGTAAAACATGCGAACGACATTTTGCTAAAGGCTTTCGTGCTTTTAATATAGTACAGACTAAGTAGCAGAGCTTGGGTAAATATGAGAGCCAGAAGCATTACAGCAGTTCCCCACTGCATACGTAAGGTAGTGTCAGATTTGACAGCGGATAAATTGCTTCAACTTGAAGCTGACACAGAATTAACTCGATTAAACTTGAAGTTGAAAGAGTAACATTGTTATTGTCCAAATTAGTTTTTGAAAAAGAAAAGGGCAAAAGCTAGAGATGTATAAGCACATACACAACCTGCGGAAAACTAATTTTCTGTCAATCAGAACTCTATAAAACTAGAAGTTGGAGATGCACATCAACAACAAATGGTTTACCTTATCACCAATGAGGACCCCAACAGCATATCCAGAGGTGCAAGTTGATAATGGCATCCATGATGTAGAAAGAGTCTGAAAAATGAGAAACAATCAGATTATTGGTAAAACAATTAGAACTGTAATACTACTTATATAGAGGAGAAAAGAAGCAGCTCTCCGTCGACATCCCTGCTTGCCGACAGAGGGCAATTTGGTATTTGCAGTGCTCCTATATTAGGTAAAATTACTGCTGTGTCCCTGCACTAGCTGATTTGTTCAGGGAAAGACTATTTACGTAATTTTGCTCTACTTTACCATAATACCGTAATTTTGCTCTGCTTCACCCTCTTGCTTTCTGCAAAATTCGCCCATCTTCTCCTCCTTTGTCGCTTAACCCTCGTGATTTTTACGGTGCTTTTTGCTTTCATAAACTAAATATCAATTTCTGGAATATAAAGTGATATTTTAACAGGAAATTGAGTTTTTTGCTGAGTTTTTCGCAGATTCACATTTGCTCCACTAAGATAATCACATGGTTGAAAGGTTAGTTATACTGTTCTATTTCTTCTCCTTCATATGGGTGACTCTAATTATTTTGTTTCAGGGTATTTGTTGGTTTGTTGTTCAGAGTTTTTGTTGTTTGTGAAACTCAAAGAAAAGCTTGAAAAGAAACTAGGGTTTGCGCCGATTATCTGACAATTTTCCATCTTTGTTTGTATTTGAATGTTTTGTCATTTTTTAAATTGGAGATATCAGAATGGATGAGCCTCTAATTTTCTCGTATTTGAGCCACATTCTAATCTGCTTCTGATTTATTTCAATTTGTTTCTCTGCATTTACATGGATAGAAGGGAAGGTGTTTTCTTCAGCTCACTTCATCTTAATAATGTCTAAGGGGTCGTTTTGGTTGAAGTATTGGAATAATTAATCGTAACAGAATGATGCAATGTTTTGTTTGTGTTATTAAATAATAAACATATCAAGTTTTGTGGGAATCTATGTATTATTTTATGCGGAATTGAATGTAAAATAATAAACTACATTTGGTGACTAATTGGATACTTTTTTCTGGCAGAATCTTGTTCACATTGTGGACTTTTGAGCCATAATTGCTTAAAGAAGTGAGATGGAGGAGAAACGAGCGACGCGTAAGCTATATCAGACACCACTGATGGTACAACAATTATTAAAAAGGCGATACCGTATCAACAAAGGATTCGACCTTGGTAGATGCACTGCCGCTTTTTTAACAATGGTTATATGCTATAAAAAATAAAACTCTAGAAGCATCTGTTCATCTTTATTATCTTGAAAACAGAAAAAGAAAAAGACGATCAACTCTCTTTCTTTTCATCTCTTCATCTTCTTATCCAGGCATGCTTTCCTTTCAATTTTTGCTCAATTCTCTTCTTGTTGTCTTAGGTATTTTTTGGTCTACTTCCACGGGCAGGAAAGCAGTCAAAGCCTGCCAAGGTGTCAGGTAGTATGTATTTTGTTTTATATATATGTTGGTCTATTCACATGCTTTCGGGTTTTTTACTGTGCTTGTGCACATGTTTTATTTGTATTATTTAACCTCTGGTTGTCTTGATATCGATTTTGCTGAGAAATCTTTTAGACAGCACAAATAATATGTACCAGATTATAAATAACTCGACCACAATTGGAAAAGGGGACTGAGTTTTCTGTCAAAGGAAAAAGTTAATGAAAAAGTAGATGAAGTTTAAATTATAATGCACAGTACACCAATGCTCTTTTCAACTGAAATAAAGGAATGAATTCCCTTTAGTGATTGTTGTAGAGGTTGGGGATGCTTGCTCTCGGTCAGATTCTATAGGTAAGCAGAAATAGAGCTATATAGTACTTAAGCCCATCCTGGGGCAGCTGCAACTATCAGGAAATTTTGGGGCTCGTATAGAGAGAGACATTTATAAATCTCACTAATTATTAGAAAAGAAACATGTCTAATTTTTTTTTATTATGTGGTCCTGAATGACCAAGTTTTGCTGCCTACATTTCTCTGTCGGCCACTCTCCTCTTTATGCTTATCAATTTAACTAAAGTTTTACTAAATGTGACCATATCTTCAATATTATCTTCTAGCTAAAAAAACTTGAAATGGCACACACATTTGTTTTTTTTTTTGCTTTATTTTTTAATGTTATTTCATAATTTCAATGTAATCATCCTTCTTTTTTCCAATTTCCATGCTTTTTCCTTCTCACATCATTCTTCTTTTTCTTTGAATAAGAATCAGAAATAGTTAGATCGTCAAAGATTAAGGATCATTCTAGGATTTTGATGTTGTCTTGACTCCGGAAAAAATGATTCAATGCGAGATGTGCCAAGATGAGGAATTGGATTCCAATTTGGAGACTTCATGAAATGGGGATCCGAGTAGATTAGCTAAGGCAAATGTGAGTTCAACAATTTCTCATTGAGATCTTTGTATCAATCATGCCACGAAAGTTTGTTGTATTCCTGAAGCCAAAATAGTATTAGCCAAAATAGAATTAACCTCTGAGGCCTACATCCATATATATTATATTAACTGATAATTTTGTCCTCAAAACAACTAGAACCACTCATTATTCATTAGATTATAGTTTATAATGTTGAAAGTTCATTTTAACTTAACTGATCAAACCATTCTATGTAAATACAGGTGTGTCAACTAACAATAAGCATTCTTTCATGAGAGTTCTCTGTTTAGGTCAGTCAGTACCAACTTTCAGTCAACTCTACGTCATTTAGTTGTTGTCTAATAGCTCATCTGAATAACGTGATGGCACTTGGTGTTTACTTGCATTGTCATCTTTGTTTTATTGAAAAGCTTGAATCTTTTAATTACGCCTACGTTTGAAATTATAATTTTATTGCAACACCATTATTTAGATGGGATTCTTAATCATATCTTTACCTCATGAGGAAATCATCAGGGTAAGAAAACACCTGAGTAAATTTAGGCTTTTACAGTGAAATCAGAATTTCAAATAGGTTATATTTTAACAGCGATCTTTAAAAAACTTTAGCAATCTTTTTTGTCAGACTACATAGTCTCATATATTTCTTTATGTTATCAGTAGTAAAGCTTCAACAGCACTGCTCAGTGTTATCTAAGCCATCTTCTATTACCATGTAGCATCAATATTCCGGTCTATTCTTACATTCTTCTTTGATTTGTTCTCCCTTAGCTGATACATTAAGACATCGTACAACTTTTAACTTTTGGTGCATGTATTCTCTTATAGTTTTGTTGTTCAAGGAAAATTATCTTGGTGATGCAGTTTCCCTGGCATCCAATTTCCCGCCACCTCTTTTGTTTTCCTCTCCGTTTTTATGGAGATCTCTTGTTGTTATTAGGCACTTGAACGTCTTTAACATGTACAATCAAATAGTACGTCTATCAATTAGATCATACACAAGGGACTACAAAGAAAAGAACACGCCAAGGAGTATGAGTGTATGTTTATTGTGCTAATGGTGTCAACATTATGGTTTCAGCTAACGACAGGCAATTAATTTTTTTTTCCCATTTATAACTTCTGATAAATGCTTGGAATTTTTAGTTTCTAATATACTTTAGAAGTTTGAGTGTAACTCTTTGTAAGGTATCAGGCTGTGCTTAGAAGGTGTTTTGTTGTGGCTTGGGATGGGCATACATAACATAGAGGTAAATCGGTTGAGGCGCAGGATGGCTAGAGCAGCTATATGGAAGATAGGCAGAGCATTTGTACAGGCAGCACGTGCAGCTGTGGTATATCACATATGGAAGGCCAAATGAAGCTCTATGGTTGCAAAAAGTGCCAAGACCACAGAAGACATTGGAACAGATCAAGTACGAGTGTAAATATGGATGCGTTGATGTTATAAAGAGAGGAAAACATAGCAATGGGACAAGCTGGATAGAAGTCTTGTACAAATAGGCAAAGTGTAGTAGTATAGATTCAAAATGTATAGATGAATGAAGGGGAGGGGACATACAGATTTATAGGATGGGATTGACTGGCTGGGTTCTGTTAATGGAGTTTTGATGACTGTTTGATGGCTGTAAATGTATTTGTTTGGTGGTGATTAATAAAACTTTTTATTTCCACAAAAAAAAAGTCTATGCTCTCTGTATATGCTTTTTAATGTTAGTTGATAACAATGTATTCTCTCATGTATCAGTTGTGCTTATAAAAAGTGAGACCTCTCTCATGAATTAGTGATAATTTTATTTTCCCAGAAAAGAAAGTTAAAACAGGCGTGGCACTCATTTGGATAAGAATTATTCATCAATTCTCAAATGCTGGCAGCCTGAGTATGGATTTATTGGCTGCCCACTATCTTTGGAAAAATCAGGAATTACAACTTCCTGCTCCTACAATCCCACTAATTACAGTACTTGTGTTTTATGAAAGATTTGCACACAGTAATAAACCAGACACATAATCTGATCCACAACCATTACATTAAATGAGATTAAAGAAGATCATAACAGCGTGTACATAAACACCACTGGCAAATTTTAGTAAAAAAACGTCTCAGTATATATAATTTTCCCTTATGCTTGGGTTTTGACATTCATATAGTATTTTGCCAAAATAAAATACAGTATAATACAAAATGTAGGGCCCGTGCTTGCAGGGGCCTATCCCATCTAGTTCCTGCTAAGGGAACAAATATCAAGTGCAGAGTTTCCAGAATCTAAATGTCAACCTCCTTATCCTACACCTAACAGCAGAGATACAACCATGAAGCTGGAAGATATATAATACATGTCCATGAATAGCAAGGAGAATGTCCAAAACAAATGGTATTAAACGGAATATAAGGTGGAGCAATGGATAGACACATAATAAGGAAGATCAGATATTAGAGGAAGTCAAGCAGTTTCATCAACATGGAAAGCAAAAAATATATAGAGACCAACATTGAAGTTTAACAGATGCAACAACAACAGCAACAACATATCCATTACAATCCCACAAGTAGGGTCTGGGGAGGGTAGTGTGTACGAAGACCTTACCCCTACCTTGTGCAGGTAGAGACGTTGTTTCCGATAGACCCTCGGCTCAAGGTTAACATATGCATGGAAGCAAATAACGCAGGAAATTAGCTCAAAGATTTACTCTTTTAATTTAGAGGATAAATCGAACGAACCTGCTTTTCCATCTTTACTGCATGAACAGAGTCTCGGTCAAAGTTTTTAGAATCTAAATCTACTGCCAAATCAACCTCCATTTGTGCAGTTGAAGGTCTCAATCTCACCTGCAAATATATAAAATCTGATTCAGACGTCCAAACTGGTCATTTAAAACCAGCATTTTCTATCTAATGATTGATACTACTGATTTATTTTGCGTAAGAAACACCAAAAGCAATTTCTGTAACTCACCTCTTGACATCTTTCCTCCAACTCATAGGGACGCCATACGGGCCTCAACGGATATTGGAACACATACAGCTGACGAAAAAAGAGAAATTAATACTTAGCAAATAGAAAATTTAGCAAATTCAACAAATAAATCAGCTAATTAAATAAAAGATAAATATACCTGAGAGTTAGGATCCGAGGAAGGGGTAAAAAACACATCAATTTCACGAACAACTTCATCGTCAACGCTATCAGTATCCATGGCGACTTGTTCTTCTTCTGACACGTCGTCTCCCGTAGTGTTTTCATCCAATGGAACGTCATCTTTACCCACTGCGGCTCCGTTTTCGGCTGGATGATCTTTTACTGAGGGTTTTGAAAATAATTCTTCCTTTTTAGTCGGAATAGGAGGATCAGAAGATGATAACGGTGTTTCAGGTTTGGGTTTGGTTACTGGTTGGGGTTGGGGCTTCAATTTAGAGCTTTTGGGAGCAAAACGGGATGGCCTAGTTGAAGCTTTACTTGGGCCGTCGAAGTCCAAGTCCATCTCCGCCATCTTCTCTGCCGGAAATGTTAACGCAAGTACGGCAAGTAATCAAAGGCGAGGGAAGGGTTTTAGGGTTTATTAATTGGAGCTGCGGGACCTCTTTTTATTGTTCGATCAGAATCTTCTTTTCCTGGTTTTTTGCCATTGTACCTTTTGTAAAATATTTTTGGATTGTCAAATATTTATTTTATGAATTTAAATTATATATACCAAAAAGTTTACATTATCAAACCACTTAAACAATAATTACACTTGACTATTCATAAATCAGTGAATTTAGTAAATAAAAATATAAGGCAAAGTGCATACTATAACCGGTTAAGAATAACATATATTGATTTGATAGTATAAAAGTTCTTATAATTATTAATAAATTAGTGGATTAGTAAAATAAAATATAGGGCAATTACATAGATAACATATTAACATACACTATTAATAGGGCATATCCAATATTTCAAAAGCATGGGTGCAACATAGCGTCACAGACCCGAGTTTTGGAGAGGGTGTCTGAGAGATGTATTTTTGACGTAGCAATTTTAAACGTATCTGAGAGATGTATTTTTGACGTAGCAATTTTAAACGTCAAAATAAAGAGTAAAAAAAGAAGGAAAATAAAAAATATGTAACAAATAAAAAAGGAGAAAAAAGAAACAAAAAGTGTTTTTAATTAGAAAAAGCGGCAAAGCATGGGGATTTAACCATATTTATTAGTTAAAATATAATTTAAAAGAAAAAAGAATACGGAGATTGAACCACTGTTTAGAGAATGTTCAACTCCTTACCAATGTACTAAAGTATTCATTTGAACTTGGGTTCACCCATATTAATTTAAGTATTTGACCTGAAATTTACTAGTGATATATATGATTTAGGGGGAGGAGGATGAGTTCACGTGAACCCGCCCCTGACACTAGTAATGTAAAAGTTCTTACAATAATTAGCGTATATCTATGTTAAATATTTATTTTATTAATTTATTTATTGTTGCATTAATATAAGATGTTTTTAATTTATTATATATAGTTATTGTTTTATATCTCGAGGGATCAGGCCTTTGATATTTTATAAGAAAATACAACAATTGTCTTCAGGGTATGTACAAATCCGTTTGCTTAACATCTTCATATGTCGTTACTCTTTTGTAGCACTATATTATCCATGTTTTCAATCATTCGATATAACCTATACATTATTTGCTATAGTACAAGTGATGGTACAACAAATGCTAATTGTGATATATATTGCCTTTGTTTCAAAATTGAGTGTTTTGTAATTTAGTACAATTGTTCTTGTGCAGTTTATGTTGTTATTGCTATTATTATTACTAGTCTTATAATATGCGCTCTGCGCGTGTACCTACCTGTCACGATCCAAAATTCATTAAAAGTCGTGATGGCGCCAGACACCGCTGTTAGGCAAGCCAACAATAAATACTCAATTTGATTCTCGTTTTAATATTTTAAAAATCATATTTTTCCTTCCACAAAATAGTAGGAGATGGAATTTACAGAGTAAAAGATAATATTTTACAACAATTTCCATACAGTGCAACCCATAACCGCTCCAAAACCCGGTGTCACAAGTTCATGAGCATCAACTAGGAATATAAAATAAAATACAGCGTCCGTCCGGAATACAAATTGGACAGGAAAAATATAAATACTCTGAGGGAGACTCTGTTGGTTGCGAGTCGTACTATGAAATGCAGCTCACATAAGTCCCTGCATGCATACACGCCTCTGCTCTCACAAGGCCACTAGTCATATATGTACCTGCACAAAAATGTGCAGCAAGTGTAGCATCAGTACGTAAGCAATGTGTACCCAATAAGTATCTAGCCTAACCCTAGAGAAAGTAGTGACGAGGGGTCGACATCGACACTTACTAGTGGTCCAACAACATAAGATACAATAAAGAGGTAGCAAGTATGATGCAGAGTAAATAAATGAAATAAACAAGTATAAAACACATGATACAAATTCGGTATCGTGTAATTATTATTATTAAGCACGATTTCTGCAGAGGTCGTACGGCCCGATCTAGAGTGTCGTGTACACTGCCGAGGGATGTGCGACACGATCCATAGATGCATCTATACTGCCGAGGCGTTCGACCCAATCCACAAGAAAGGATGACATTTTCTTATGAATCTCCGGAATGAGAAGTTATTACAATAGGGTTAATACATAAGGATGTACAATTTCTATTAACAATTAAATAATTTACACAAAAATTCAAGTATATGAAATTTCGATCTTTTAATTTCCTCTAACAATTTCCAATATAATTCTAGTACTTTAGTTAAATAAAGAATGCAATTATTACATAAGTCATGCTTTGAGTCCTAAACTACCTGGACATAGCATAATTAGTAGCTAGGCACGGACTCTCGTCACCTCATGCGTAGGTAGCCCCCACAATTAACAACAATTATTAATTTAAATCACATATGGGATAAATTTCCTCTTACAAGGTTAGACAAGAGACTTACCTTGTCTCAAAGCCCACTTTTCGATCACAGTGTCGCGTAAAAATCTCAGTTCGATGCCGAAATATCCGGAACTATCCAAAAGTTATATGAAATAATTAATACATGCTCAATAATTCGAAATTATACTATCAAATAAATTACCCGACCCAAAATGGTAAAAATCCTAAAATTCACCCCAGACCCACGTGCCCGAATTCCTAAAATTTTTGGAGGAAAACGTTACCCATAATCTCAAGAACTCAAAAATATAATTTCCATCTAATTCCATGTCTAATTTCGTAGTCAAAATCTAAAAATACCAATTTCTAGGTTTTTCTTCAAAATCCCAAATTTCTACAAATTTTCATGTCTAAATCCATGTATAAACGTTGTATTTAACTCACGACTAGTAGAAATCACTTACCTCATGATTGATAATGAAGATGGTGCTCCAAAATCGCTCCTAGGTCGGCTCCCATGGAGGAAAATGAGATGAAATGAGCCAAAAACGGATTTGGCTAACTTATATATTCTGCCGAGGCGACCTTCGCACCTGCGCTCATTGGACCGCTTCTGCGGTTCCGCAGGTGCGCAACAATTTCCGCTTCTGTGGAGGTCCCCCAACTGCCCAGCCCGCTTCTGCGCCAATTCCACCGCAGGTGCGCATGCGCTACTGCGCTAAATGACCCGCACCTATGGACTTCGCTTCAGTGCCACTGGTCCGCGCCTGCGGGTTTCGCTTCTATGACCCTCTGGCCGCTTTTGCGGCTCCGCACCTGCGGCCAAAACTTCGCAGGTGCGGTTACACAAGATGACAGCAGCTCCAGCATTCCTCCAAGTTCAAATTCAATCCGTTTACCATCCGGAATCCACTCGAGGCCCTCGGGACTTCAACCAAATATACCAACACGTCCCAAAACATGACAAGAACTTGCTCGGGGGGCTCAAATCACATCAAACAACATCGAAACTACGAATCACCCTCCAAATTCAAGCTTAATAAACTTTGAAATTTCAACTTCTACAATCGATACCGAAACCTATCAAATTACGTCCGATTGACCTCAAATTTTGCACACAAGTCATAATTGACATTATTGACCTACTCCAACTTTCGGAATCGGAATCCGACCCCGATATCAAAAATTTCTCTCCCGGTCAAACTTCTCAAAATCATCCAAATTTTCAACTTTCGCCAATTGATGCCGAAATGACCCACGGACCTCCAAATCAACGTTCGGACATGCTCATAAGATTAGAATCACCATACGAAACTATTCCGAGTCTCGGAATCCCAAACGGACATCGATAACATAAAAATCCATTCCAATCCAAACTTAGGAAATTATTAAGCCTTCAAAATACTAACTTTTCGTGATAAGTGCCGAAATACTCCCGGGCCACCCGATACTCGACCCGAATTTACGTCCAAGTCCGAAATCACCATACGAACCTATTGGAACCTTCAAATCCCGATTCCGAGGTTGTTTACTATAAATCCAAACCTTAGTCAATTCTTCAAACTTAAAGCTTCTGAATTTAGAAGTTTCTTCCCGAATCAACTCCAACCACCCCGAAATTCGATTCCGACCATACGTACAAGTCATAATACCTAAAGTGAAGATACTCAAGGCCTCAAACTACCAAATGACACGCTAGAGCTCAAAACGACCGGTCGGGTCGTTACATTCTCCCCCCACTTAAATATACGTTCGTCCTCGAACGTGCTAAGAACTACTCTAGAGTTATCCAAAATTACTGTTTAACACCTTGTACACCTACCCGTGCCATCACCATCCAGTTTGGCACCTCAGCTCGAGCCGGACGGAAGGTCCTCTCTTTTTATTCAATTAATAAGCCTTAGAACCAAATTCCAATCTTCGAATTTCTTTATAATACCTTATTCTAACATACAAACATCGTATCATTCACTGCACACTGTGCTAAAACACGATTGTGCATTTATGCAGAAATCACACCATGCACCACATAACTCATTTGCCCAAGACAATATCCTCCGACCATAATAACTGGAATTTCACGAACCCGATGCTCGCAATACACCTCATAATACAAATAAGCCCGATTTCAATCCTCACAATACTTCCATGACAGAGAATATGCGTAGAAATTCATAACCACCTACCGAATCAATCAAATCATGGAGTCGCTTCTCTTGACAAGGACCATTACCTCATTCTGAACAGAATAGCGATATTTGTTCCTTATTATACCTTATATAAATATGATTGCACTGATTTCAGGTCCAATAGTCTTGTCTCACCTAGTATAAGCTACACAGGCAATAAGCCACCTCAAACACTGAATAAGATCTCGTATAATGCCAACAATGCGCCAATAGGATACAAACTTGAATGCGATACATAAGGAAAAACGAACTCTGGAATGGAACTTCCCAGTCCACGTAACAAATAAAACGGTCGACCAAATGCTATGAACTCTCCTCAGTGAATATATATACCGGAGCCATGCCATAAGAGAAGGAATATTATCTGATGGCTAATCGTGAACCCGTGAAGTCTCTACCATAGCAAGTCTAGTCTCAAATAGAATGTAAAACAGGGGAATCAATAGGCGAGAGACTACTCAAATAATACAGTTATTGCATGATGTGAACCTAAGTCTACCTGGACAATAACATGAATGTAGCTACGTACGGGCTCTCGTCACCTCATGCGTACGTAGTCCCCACAACAAGTAGCACACATCAAACATATCACCTAGGGGTAATTTCCCCCTCACAGAGTTAGACATGAAACTTACCTCGCTCCGAAATTCCATAACCGGCTCCAAAACCTCTCTAACACCTCAAACTGATGCTCGTCGCTCCAAACTAGTCAATTAATATGCAACCCAATCAAAATGTACTCTAATACTCATAATTAATCAATTTATAACAATTTCCAACTCCGCTCGAAAAATCAATAAAGCAACCCTTGGGCCCACATATCCGGATTGCGAAAACTTTCGAAGATAAACATTACCCATAGCATCACGAACCCAAATATATAATTTATTCCCAATTCCATGTCCAAATTTCGTGGTAAAAATCCAAAATACCAAGTTCTAGGTCTTTCTTCAAAATCTCAAATTTTTACTAGTTTTCATATCTAAATCCGTATATAAACCTTGTATTTAGCTTGCAATAGGTGACAATCACTTACCTTGATGTAGATGATAAAGATGGAGCTCCAAAATCGCTTCAATACCGGCTCCCATGGAGGAAATGAAGTGCAAATGAGCCAAAACCTCGATTTTAAGAGAACACTGCCAAGGTCTTTCCCCTTCGCGATCGCGGAAATCCACTCGCGATCGCGAAGGCTAATCAACAGCTGCCTAAAAGCTTCCCTTTCGCGAACACGATGCCCAGAACGCGATCGCATTGCTTATCCCCTTCCACTTTCGCGATCGCGAACACCGCTATGCGATCGCATAGAGCAACCTTCACCAAACGGGCCAGCCCCATTAACACAACGCGTTCGCGATAGCCCCTCCGCGAACACGAATAACCTCCCGCTCGACCCTCCGCGAACGCGAACCATTATACGCGATCGCGTAGAGTAAAAATCCCACCAGTCCACTTAACCTTTCGCGATCGCGGACCTTTCTTCGCGATCACGGAAGAGGAAACCAGATGCACAGAAACCAACAATTCCTCAAAGTCTAATATCCGTCTGAACTCGATCCGAGACAAACCCGAGGCCCTCAGGACCTCAACCAATTATACCGACACGCCCCAAAATACATTACGAACTTAGTCGAGCCCTCAAATCATGTCAAATAGCATCGAAATAATGGATCGCAACTCAATTCAAGCTTTATGAACTTTAAAATTTCAAACTTCTACATTCGATGCCGAAATCTATCAAATCACGTCCGATTGACCTCAAATTTTGAACACAAGTCACATTTGACAGTACGGACCTACTCCTACTTTCGGAATCGGAATCCGACCCCGATATCAAAAAGTCCACTTCTGGTCAAACTTCTCAAAAACCTTCAAATTTCTAACTTTCGCCAAATGGCCCCATAATGACCTACAGACCTCCGAATCCACTTATGGACGCGCTCCCAATACCAGAATCACTATACGGACCTATTCCTAGACTCGGAATCCTAAACGGACACCGATAACATTGAAATGCACTTCAACCCAAATTTATGAAATTCTTCCAAAATGCCGACTTCCATAATAGGCGCCGAAACGCGCTCCCGGGTCATCCAAAACCCAATCCGGACACACGCCCAAATCCAAAATCATCATACAAACCCGTTGGAACCTTCAAATCTCGATTCCGAGGTCGTTTACTCAAAATTACACTTTAGTCAATTCCTCCAACTTAAGGCTTCTGAATTTAGAATTTTCTTTCCAAATCAACTCCAAACTTCCCGAAATTCAATTCCGACCACGTGTACAAGTCATAATACCTGAAGTGAAGCTGCTTATGGCCTTAAACCGTCGATCGACGTGCTAGAGCTCAAAACGACCGATCGAGTCGTTACATTCTCTCTCACTTAAACATACGTTCGTCCTCGAACGTGTTAAGAACTGCTCTGGAGTTGTCCGAAATCATTTTTTAACACCTCGTGCACCTACCCGTGCTACCACAAACCCAGCTGAGCACATTTGCTCAAGCAAACCTAGAAATCCTCCATTTTATCTAGTCAAATAAGCCTTAGAGCCAAATTCCAACATCTGAAATTCTCTACCAGGTATGTTTCCAACATACGAACACCGTATCCATCACTACATGATGTACCAAAACATGATTGTATACCCTTACTGAATTCTTACCATGAATCGCGCAACTCATTTGCCTAAGGCAATCCTTCCAAGGCACAACAGCTAAAATTCCCACTAACCTGAAGCTTGTGGTGTACCTCATGACCAATTAAGCATTGCTTTAACTCTCACAATACTGCCACGACAGAGAATATGTGTAAAACTCATAACCACCTACCGAATCACAATTTATGGAGTCTCTCCTCCCGACAAGAACCATTACCTCATTCTGGACCGAATAACAATATTTATTCTTCAATATGCTTCATATAAATCCGATCGCGCTGATCCCAGGTCCAAAAATCTTGTCTCACCCAGTACAAGCTGCTCAGGCAATAAGCCACCTTAGACACTGCCGAAAATCTCGTATGAGGCCACAATGTGCCAACAAGCTTCAAACTCGAATGTGATACATAAGGAAAAACGAACTCTGGAAAGAACTACTCAACCCACATAACTAATTAAACAACCGAAAGGATGTTATGAATCTTCCTTAGGAAATGAGATGCAAAACACACAATAATAGATATAGGAAACTGTACTCAATAACACACTATTGCGGCGTGCAACCCGATCCACACATGATACTGTTACGGCGTACAACCCGATACAACCATGATACCCGTGGCGGCGTGCCACCCGATCCAACTATAATAATCTAAAGAAAACACACATCGAGCCGTAACGCTTATACTCACGAAATGCCCGAATATCAACCATAAGCATGCTAAGTGCATAATACAAATCCTGGGGAGAAGGGTAGCGTCACGCGCTACAAAATTCAAGCACAACTAATGTGTGATATATGATCTGCATCTCGAGAGCCATCCTGCTCACATAATCCCACAAACCATACGGGATCTCAATACGAGTGCGAATAATCAAACCACCTCACAACCCACCTGGTATAATATAGATTACACAGAATAACTGACGATAGAAATAACATCCAAGGCCCGAAGACCCTTCCGAAAACAACGCTATGCTGAGATGAGCACATCCGGCCTGATATAGAGCCCACATTCACATTTAGATCCATCCACAGACCTCAAACCGATTCTGATCATACCATGCTTGGCTAAATAGCTTCTCAAGGACCCATAATGACCTATTCACGACACATAAGAGCAACCGTTAAATCGGGAACAAACTTTCACATTCCACCACCAAATAAATCGAGCGCCCTTTGGGCATAAATTCTCAAATTAGCGATAGTACCAAATCTCCATACTTGGTTCCAACCTTTAATCAATCAGGTAACTACATGTCACACTTATGCAATCTTCCCGTGGGGTACGCTCCCACGACCTTCCGCACCAGGTAACAAGTTTGCACATCCATACCATCGGCCACACTAATGTTGTAAAGCAAATCAAGAAGCTGCAAATCAGTACACAAAGCCTCTTACACAGGACAACGATCTCAGGTGACGTTAAAGACAATACCAGCTGATTCTAACCATCTGAATTCTTCCCTGACCATCCAAGCTCGTGACATTCTTGTCAACACCTAACCGCAACCTTGATCCTCAACTTTCAATTCCCCATGCCGCTCACTACACATATCATGCTAATACGTGAGAGTGCCAGAATTCCATAATAACCCCCGATCTCCTAATAGGATAAACACTTCATCATATAGAAACCTTTTACTTAGCTCATTTCAGAAGAACCAATGCAACACACAACTAAATTCCCAAACCGCAGAAAATACAACCTCATGTCGTAATCTAAACTGCCATAACTCTTCCGAAAATCCCTCTACACAACAAAGCCATAAGAGTCGAATACCTCCTAAATCAACCAAGTTGTGGTGGCGCTCAAGCCCAAGAGTACAACCACAAACTACATGTATAACTTCACGCTGGAGAAACTGGTCGCTGCCATAACTGTCCTGATTCAACCATTACCAACCGAGCCACTTTTTCTAATTTACTCGGGACTTGCCCTAGAAATAATAACAGCTCCATTCAAAACATCATGAACCCAAATCCGCACTCATCCCGAGTGACCTTATTTCACGAGACCACGTTATCTCCAAAACCCATGAACCATCTCATACCCTCCTTATGCGCATATTCGTATCTTCAACTGGTACACCCATCCTGAAAATCCCTCTATTAATCCGAAGTTATTTCCTCCCATTCCTCCAATGCCACACCGCAGACCGAAGATAACGTAGAACATTCCAAGCCACTTTTCATAATCCACTGCAAAAACTCAATACTTAACCATACTACTGGCTCGAAATTCTTAGGCACCACACTAGAACCATTGTTAAGAGTCGCCCACTCTAACTTGACCCCGAATATAATCAAACTCAAAGGCTCTGCTAGCACATGAACACCCTCTCGAAGAAGAAACCGGTTGAATTCCTTTCCTTATGCATCACATCCACACAAAGCATAGACTCTGAGTCTACCCAAGACGTGAACATGAACCAATAAGGCCAAAGATAGTACACATTCCTCAAATCCTTTGCTCAAGTTACCACTGATGTTTTCTTTTCTTAGTCGTAATAACCCATCAATACACCGATAACCAGAAACCGCACAAGTTGACAACTACGCAATCCAATCATAGACGGCGAGGCTCTCCCACTTACTTGAAGCTACAATTACATAACCCTGGGACCCGCCAAGGTTCCTCCTTCCCCATTGACATCAGCTAAAAGTCTAACAACGCATTCTAAACTCGAAGTCATGTTGCATCGAAATAAAATCCATGGTCCTAGTCACTGCCCATCATGGTTCCCAAATTGCTCTAAACTTCCCTCAAGGCATGTGGCTATCCTACCACAGAACCCATATGCTACTCTGCCACTCTACCACTTTGGTCAAACCCTCTCCTATAAGCAACTACTTGACTTCTACTTTTCACACATGACCTCCTAACAATTCAACCACCACAAGACACTTCCCATATGTCTTTCCTCGTCCTTCGCTGCCCAATTATTGCTCCAAACCCGAATCCATTTCTGTAACATTCGATCACATGAGTCACTACCAACTCTAAACCTCTTAGAAGATCATCTTTCTCGAGCCATCAATACTAGAAGTACCAGTTCGATTCCAAAATCGCTACACTCTGTTATCTCTGACAACCACATCCCATGCACCATTTCACAACACCCTGCCTCGAAGGCAAATTGAAGAAGACCATAATATCGGCGAACCTTAACGCATTTAACAAGGCGATGACACCACATCACAATTGAGAACTCTATCACACTCGAAAATATCAAGCCTCATTACTCCATCAACCCCAAACCTGAACATTCATAGTGCGATTACCTTTCCTCTGCCGAAAATAAAATACTGAATCTCTGAATCATGTACGGAGTGAACCTCCTTCCAAGTCATTCACTACTTCAACGCATAGGCAAGCACCCTACCATTACACATACACTGCGCAACAGCAACACACGAATTCGTCATAATAATCAATGCCAAATCTCAAAACCTTAGGTAATACTAATACTGAGCAAAAATGACAGAGCGACATTCCACAAGGTGAAGACAATAGCTCAAAGCAAATACGTAGGGAGAAACATCCCGCACCACATCTATAGTATCATTTAAATTCCTCGATTCCCAAATTATAACAAGTGTTTCACGCCGCGTAAGATTGAATAGGAAGGAAATGAAGGCACAAGCCTAACAGGAAATCAAATCGCACGATAAGGAATCAAGAAGGTAAGTGCTCCTAACAGCCTTGTAACCTCTCGAAGATAAGTACAAACGTCTCCGTACCGTTCCGCAAGACTTTATTAGACTCGCTCATGACTCGTGAGACCTATGTGAACCTAGGGCTCTGATACCATATTATCACGAACCAAAATTCATTAAAGGCTGTGATGGCGCCGGACACCGCTGTCAGGCAAGCCAACAATAAATACTCAATTTGGTTCTCGTTTTAATATTTTAAAAATCATATTTTTCCTTCCAATATATAGTGGGAGATGGAATTTACAGAGTAAATGATAATATTTTACAACAATTTCCATACAGTGCAACTCATAACCGCTCCAAAACCCGGCGTCACAAGTTCATGAGCATCAACTAGGAATATAAAATAAAATACAGCGTCCGTCCGGAATATAAATTGGACAGGAAAAATATAAATACTCTGAGGGAGACTCTGCTGGCTGCGGGTCGTACTATGGAATGTAGCTCACCAAAGTCCCCGCATGCATACACGCCTCTGCTCTTACAAGGCCACTAGTCATATATGTACCTGCACAAAAATGTGCAGCAAGTGTAGCATGAGTACGTAAGTAACGTGTACCCAGTAAGTATCTAGCCTAACCCCAGAGAAAGTAGTGACGAGGGGTCGACATCGACACTCACTAGTGGTCCAACAACATAAGGTACAATAAAGAGGTAGCAAGTATGATGCATAGTAAATAAATGAAATAAACAAGTATAAAACACGTGATACAAATCCGATATCGTGTAATTATTATTATTAAGCACGATTTCTTCCGAGGTCATACGAACCGATCTAGAGTGTCGTGTACACTGCCGAGGGATATGCGACACGATCCATAGATGCATCTATACTGCCGATTCTGAGCTGAAATGACAGAACCTCCTTTCATAAGAAGACGATAATACTTGTATGAGTGCGCAGGGAGAAATATTATGCTCCACGTCTGTAGTACCACTGAAACTCCTCGATGCCTAATTGATACAAGCGCTCAACATCGTATAAGAATGAGTAAGAAGGAAATAAAGGCACAAGCCTTAATGGAATCAAACCGCACGATAAAAGAATCAAGAAGGGAAATGCTCCTAACAGCCCTGTAGCCTCTCGAAGATAAGTACAGATATCTCCGTACCGATCCACAAGACTCTACTAGACTCGCTCATAACTCGTGAGACCTAAGTGAACCTAGAGCTCTGATACCATATTGTCACGACCCAATTTTACTTATACGTCGTGATGGCACCCAACATCACAGCTAGGCAAGCCAACTAGTGAATTAAACATATATTATTCCTTCAAAATTTTTCGAGTAATTAGACTCTTGTTACTTGCAATATATAAGAAAAATACAAAGGTTCTGAATAAATAAAAATCAAGAAAAATACTTAAGACCACAACTCTATTAATGTGTATGCCAAGATCTGGTGTCACAAGTGCACGAGCCTCAACTAGGAAATTAGATAAATGCAACATCTGTATGGGATACAAGTTAGATAGGAGTACATAAATAATATTTATGGAGACTTTGTATGCTGCAGATTCGTAACATGGAAATGCAGCTCACCATAAGTTCCAGCAATAGCTGCGCCGCTGCGCCCAATATATCGCTAAACATATATGTACCTGCACAAAAATGTGCAGCAAATGTAGCATGAGTACGTAAACAACTTGTACCCAGTAAGTGTCAAGCCTAATCTCGAAGAAGTAGTGACGAGAGGTCAACTCTGACACTCACTATAGGTCAATAATATCAAAAATATAAATCTTTAAATAAACATGATTTATGTGATCAACAATGATTTCCTTAACAAATAGGAATAATTATTTCCCTCAATTTCAATAAATTTTAAATTTATCAATTAGCTTAACAAGCTTCAATAATTGTCAAGGTATCGTGTAATTATTATTATTAAGCACGATTTCTGTCGAGGTCGTACGACCCAATCCAGAGTGTCGTGTACACTGCCGAGGGACGTGCGGCACGATCCATAGATGCATCTATACTGCCGAGGCGTTTGGCCCGCTCCACAAGAAAGGAGGACATTTTCTTATGAACCTCCGAAATGAGAAGTTATTATAATAGGGCTAATACATAAGGATGTACAATTTCTATTAACAATTAAATAATTTACACAAAAATTCAAGTATATGAAATTTCGATCTTTTAATATTTCCTCTAACAATTTCCAATATAATTCCAGTACTATAGTTAAATAAAGAATGCAATTATTACAAGTAAGTCATGCTTTGAGTCCTAAACTACTCGGACATAGCATAATTAGTAGCTACGCACGGACTCTCGTCACCTCGTGCGTCCGTAGCCCCCACAATTACCAACAATTATTAATTTAAATCACATATGGGGTAAATTTCCTCTTACAAGGTTAGACAAGAGACTTACCTTATCTCAAAGCCCACTTCTCGATCACAGTGTCGTGTAAAAATCTTAGTTCGATGTCGAAATATCCGAAACTATCCAAAAGTTATATGAAATAATTAATACATGCTCAATAATTCAAAATTATACTATCAAATAAATTACCTGACCCAAAATGGTAAAAATCCTAAAATTCACCCCGGACCCATGTGCTCGGATTCCGAAAATTTTTGGAGGAAAACGTTACCCATAATCTCAAGAACTCAAATATATAATTTCCATCCAATTCCATGTCCAATTTCGTAGTCAAAATCCAAAAATATCAATTTCTAGATTTTTCTTCAAAATCCCAAATTTCTATAAATTTTCATGTCTAAATCCATGTATAAACCTTGTATTTAACTCACGACTAGTAGAAATCACTTACCTCATGATTGATCATGAAGATGGTGCTCCAAAATCGCTCCTAGGTCGGCTCCCATGCAGGAAAATGAGATGAAATGAGCCAAAATCCGATTTGGCTAACTTATATATTCTGCCGAGGCGACCTTCGCACCTGCGCTTATTGGACCGCTTCTGCGGTTCCGCAGGTGCGCAACAATTTCTGCTTCTGTGGAGGTCCCCCAACTGCCCAGCCCGCTTCTGCGCCAATTCCACCACAGGTGCGCATGCGCTTCTGCGCCAAATGGCCCGCACCTGCGGACTTCGCTTCTGCGCCACTGCTCCGCGCCTGCGGTTTTCGCTTCTGTGACCCTCTGACCGCTTTTGTGGCTCCGCACCTGCGGCCAAAACTTTGCAAGTGCGGTTACACAAGATGACAACAGCTCCAGCATTCCTCCAAGTTCAAACTCAATCCGTTTACCATCCGGAATCCACCCGAGGCCCTCAGGACTTCAACCAAATATACCAACACGTCCCAAAACATGACAAGAACTTGCTCGAGGCCTCAAATTACATCAAACAACATCTAAACTATGAATCACCCTCCAAATTCAAGCTCTATGAACTTTGAAATTTCAACTTCTACAATCGATGCCGAAACCTATCAAATCACGTCCGATTGACCTCAAATTTTGCACACAAGTCATAATTGACATTACTGACCCACTCCAACTTCCGGAATCGGAATCCGACCCCGATATCAAAAAGTTCTCTTCCGGTCAAACTTCTCAAAATCATCCAAATTTCCTACTTTCGCCAATTGACGCCGAAATGACCTACGGACCTTCAAATCAACGTCCGGACATGCTCATAAGATCAGAATCACCATATGAAACTATTCCCAGGCTCGGAATCCCAAACGGACATTGATAACATAAAAATCGATTCCAACCCAAACTTAGGAAATTATTAAGCCTTCAAAATACTAACTTTTTTGTGATAAGTGCCGAAATACTCCCGGGCCACCCGATACTCGACCCGAACATACGCCCAAGTCCGAAATTATCATACGAACCTATTGGAACCTTTAAATCCCGATTCTGAGGTCGTTTACTATAAATCCAAACCTTAGTCAATTCTTCGAACTTGAAGCTTCTGAATTTAGAATTTGCTTCCTGAATCAACTCCAACCATTTCGAAATTCGATTCCGACCATACGTACAAGTCATAATACCTGAAGTGAAGATACTCAAGGCCTCAAACCGCCGAACGACGCGCTAGAGCTCAAAATGACCGATCGGGTCATTATATTCTCCCTTACTTAAACATACGTTCGTCCTCGAACATGCTAAGAGGTGCTCCGTAGTTGTCCAAAATTACTGTTTAACACTTGTACACTTACCCGTGCCATCACCATCCCAGTTTGGCACCTCAACTCGAGCCGGACGGAAGGTCCTCCCTTTTTATTCAATTAATAAGCCTTAGAACCAAATTCCAACCTTCGAATTTCTTTATAATACCTTATTCTAACATACAAACACTGTATCATTCACTGCACACTGTGCTAAAACACGATTGTGCATTTATGCAGAAATCACACCACGCACCACATAACTCATTTGCCCAAGACAACATCCTCCGACCACAATAACTGGAATTTCACGAACCCGATGCTCGCAATATACCTCATAATGCAAATAAGCCCGATTTCAATCCTCACAATACTTCCATGACAGAGAATATGCGTAGAAATTCAACACCACTTGTCGAATCAATCAAATCATGGAGTCGCTTCTCTTGACAAGGACCATTACCTCATTCTGAACAGAATAGCGATATTTGTTCCTTATTATACCTTATATAAATATGATTGCACTGATTTCAGGTCCAATATTCCCGTCTCACCCAGTATAAGCTACACAGGCAATAAGCCACCTCAAACACTGAACGAGATCTCGTATAATGCCAACAATGCGCCAATAGGCTACAAACTTGAATGCGATATATAAGGAAAACTGAACTCTGGAATGGAACTTCCCAGTCCGCGTAACAAATAGAATGGTCGACCAGACACTATGAACTCTCCTCAGTGAATGAGAAACAAAATACACAGAAATAAATATATGGAAACCGTACCTAATATCTCACTGTTGCGGCGTGCAACACGATTCATCACGTCACTGTTGCGGCGTGCAACCTGATCCAAACATTATATACACGTGGCAACGTGCCACCCGATCCTCACATAACAATCAAGAAGAAAACACACATCAAGTCGCAACGCTTACACTTACGAAATATCTGAATATCGATTATAAGCACGCCAATGCATAATACAAATCCTGAGAAGGCGAATAGCGCCACACGCTACGAAACCCAAGCACAACTAAGGTGCAATAAATGACCTGCATCTCGAGAGCTATCCTGCTCATATAACACCGTAAGCTACACGAGCCTCAACACACATGCGAATGATCAAGCCATCTCACAACCCATGTGGCACAATATAGGCTACACGGAATAATTGAAGGCGGAAATAACATCCAATGCCCGACGACGCCTTAGTAAGGAATGTTATGACGAATGGATATATCCGACCTTACGCAGAGCACATACTCACATTAGTCCCACCAACGAACCTCAAACTGATTCTGATAATACCACACTTGGCTAATAACCTTTCAAGGATTCACAATGGCCCTATTCACAGCACACACGAGCAACTGTCCCAATCCGGAACAAATTCTCACATTAACGATTGTACCCAAAAATCTTCATACTTGGTTTTTAAATCTTTAGTACTCAAGTGATCAACATATCACACATACAAATTTCCCCAGTGGAATACACTCCCGCAACCTTCCGCAGCATGCAGTCAAATCTGCACATCAATGGCCATCAACCATGCTATTTCTACATAACTAGCCATGCATCCACATTTCAATACCCCAACACTACTAACGCAACATATACCATCCTCTGACTGCCTGACAATAGTGCCACCATACACTGGACATCTAAAATCCTCCCCCGCTCCTCCCAGCTTGTGCACCATAACCCTTGAACTACTAGTAGAATTAAACACTTCACTGGCTAGAAACCTTCCACTTAGCATCATTCCAGAAGGGACAATGCAACACGCAACCGAATTTCCCCAAATAGTAGAAAAAACACAACCTCAAACCGTGATTTAAACCGTCGTAACTCTTCCGGAATCCATTTACACAATAAAGCCATTTGAATCAACTACCCCCCAAATCAATCTGGTCACGATGGCTGTCAAGACCGCACGTACAACCGCAAACCACATGTTATAACTTCACACACCGAATGAACCGACCACTGCCACGATCATGCTGATTCAGCCATTATAACCGACCCAACTTCTTTAAATTTACCCTTGACATGCCTTAGAAATAACTTTATCTCCATTCACAACATAACAAACTCAATTCGTACTCATCCCGAGTGACCCGAATCGCGAGATCACATCGTCTCAATACCCATGAATCACCTCATACCTTTCTCCAGCGTACAATAGCATCTCTAACTGATATACCCATTATGTGGAACCTCCCGCAAATCCGAAGCCCTTTCTTCCTTTCCTCCAATACTGCACCGCTTACCCGATAATAGCATAGAACACTCCAAGTCCCGTTCGCAATCTACTGCATGACTGGATCCTTAACCATACAATGGACCCAAATCTTTAAGTACCAGACTTAAATTCCTGAACTCACTAAACCATTGTTAAGAGTCACCCACTCTGACCTAGTCTCGAATATAACCAAACTACATTGCCCTGCTAGTACATGAATACCCTCACAAAGAAGCAACCGGCTAAATCCTTGCACATTACTTCCACAAGAAATATAACTCTGAGTCTTCCCAAAACCTGGACCTGAATCGATAAGATGAAATATAGCACACATTTATCAATTTCTCTGCTCGAATTACCCTTGATGTTTCCTTTTTATTAGTCGCAAATAATTTCACCATTGCGCCGATAACTGGAAGCTGCACAAGCCGATGACCACGCATTTTAATCGTAGACGGTGGGGCTCCCCCACTTAGCTTTAAGATACCATCACATAATATCGAGCCCACAACTATTCCTTCTCCTCATTTACCATGATCCCGCGCTGTTAATCGCCAAATTCTCGAAATCCTTTTGTTAAGCTTTCCCCGAACATTTTGAACCATCAGCCACAATCGCCTATTCGACCTCTTACCAGGTAGTAAGTAAAATTCTTCGTAGAAGCTTCATCATCATCACACAACTGTTATCCTACTCACAGGAGATAACCCACCTGTGAACTTCCATGCCGACATCTTCCAACGACGTTGCACTGGGTGCAACTACCATGCATTCAGTAAACCTCCTGAGCCTATGCTTGTCCACCAGCGGTACAAGTCCGTTCATTCCCTATTGACATCAACTGAGAGTTCAACCGTATCATCCAACTCAAGTCATATTGCATCTGAAACGATAATCAAATCTTCACACCCCTCCTCATTTCAAGCAAAATTCTTCCTGCAATATTAAATCTCTCTCCATACAATGACCATTATTCCAAATAGAATACATAGACCAAATCACCTTTCATCACAATCCCCAAGCCGTTCAGCACTTTCTCAAGGCACGTGGTTATTCTACCACCGAATCCATATGTTATTCTGCCTCTCCCACTTTGGTCAAATCATCTCCTTTAAACAACTTCTCAACTTTTGCTTCTCATACTTGACTCGCTAGTAATTCAACCACCGCAAGATACCTCCCACCTGTCCTTCCTCATTCCTCGTTACCTAATTGTTGTATCAAATTGAAATCCATCTTTGTAGCACCCGAACTAACAAATTACTACCAATTCTAAGTCTCCTATTAGATCATCTTCTCTAGCCATCAACATTAGAATAACCCATTCGATCCCGAACCACTGCACACTGCTATTTCTGACAACCGCCCCTCATGCACCATTTCACAACAACCTGTCCCGGCGGCAAAATTAAGAAGACCATAGCACTGGCGAACCTTAATACATTCAAGCAAGGACAACGACACCACATCCCAAATAAAACTTCCACCACACTCGAAAATACCAAATCTCGTTACTCCATAAACCCAAACCTGAATATTCATAGTTCGATCGCTTTTCCTTTATTGGTATTAATTACTAAACCTCTAAATCATGTACTGAGGAACCCTCTTTCCGAGCCATTCACTGGCTTGACACATAGACAGACACCCAACCATAACACCGGCACTGTGCATAGCCTCAAAACCATAGGAATTATCGATTCTGAGCTGAAATGACAGAACCTCCTTTCGCAAGAAGACGATAATACTTGTTTGAGTGCGCAAGGAGAAATATTATGCTCCACGTCTGTAGTACCACTGAAACTCCTCGATGCCTAATTGACACGAGCGCTCAACATCGTATAAAAATGAGTAAGAAGGAAATAAAGGCACAAGCCTTAATGGAATCAAACCGCACGATAAAAGAATCAAGAAGGGAAATGCTCCTAACAACCCTGTACCCTCTCGAAGATAAGTACAGACATCTCCGTACCGATCCATAAGACTCTACTAGACTCGCTCATGACTCGTGAGACCTAAGTGAACCTAAAGCTCTGATACCATGTTGTCATGACCCAATTTTACTTATACGTCATGATGGCGCCCAACATCACAGCTAGGCAAGCCAACTAGTGAATTAAACATATATTATTCCTTCAAAATTTTCCGAGTAATTAGACTCTTGTTACTTGCAATATATAAGAAAAATACAAAGGTTCTGAATAAATAAAAATCAAGAAAAATACTTAAGACCACAACTCTATTAATGTGTATGCCAAGATCTGGTGTCACAAGTGCACGAGCCTCAACTAGGAAATTAGATAAATGCAACATCTGTATGGGATACAAGTTAGATAGGAGTACATAAATAATATTTATGGAGACTTTGTATGCTGCAGATTCGTAACATGGAAATGCAGCTCACCATAAGTTCCAGCAATAGCTGCGCCGCTGCGCCCAATATATCGCTAAACATATATGTACCTGCACAAAAATGTGCAGCAAGCGTAGCTTGAGTACGTAAACAACTTGTACCCAGTAAGTATCAAGCCTAATCTCGAAGAAGTAGTGACGAGAGGTCGACTCTGACACTCATAACAGGTCAATAATATTAAAAATATAAATCTTTAAATAAACATGATTTATGTGATCAACAATGATTTCCTTAACAAGCAGGAAGAATTATTTCCCTCAATTTCAATAAATTTCAAATTTATCAATTCACAAGCTTCAATAATTGTCAAGGTATCGTGTAATTATTATTATTAAGCATGATTTCTGCCGAGGTCGTACGACCCGATCCAGAGTATCGTGTACACTGCCGAGGGACATGCAACACGATCCATAGATGCATGTATACTGCCGAGGCGTTCGGCCCGCTTCACAAGAAAAGAGGACATTTTCTTATGAACCTCCGAAATGAGAAGTTATTATAATAGGGCTAATACATAAGGATGTACAATTTATATTAACAATTAAATAATTTACACAAAAATTCAAGTATATGAAATTTCGATATTTTAATATTTCCTCTAACAATTTCCTATATAATTCCAGTACTTTAGTTAAATAAAGAATGCAATTATTACAAGTAAGTCATACTTTAAGTCCTAAACTACCCGGACATAGCATAATTAGTAGTTACGCAAGGACTCTCGTCACCTCGTGCGTACATAGCCCCCACAATTACCAACAATTATTAGTTTAAATCACCTATGGGGTAAATTCCCTCTTACAAGGTTAGACAAGAGACTTACCTTGTCTCAAAGCCCACTTCCCGATCACAGTGTCGCGTAAAAATCTCAGTTCAATGCCGAAATATCCGAAACTATCCAAAAGTTATATGAAACAATTAATACATGCTCAATAATTCGAAATTATACTATCAAATAAATTACCCGACCCAAAATGGAAAAATCCTAAAATTCACCCCGGGCCCACGTGCCGGATTCCGAAAATGTTTGGTGGAAAACGTTACCCATAATCTCAAGAACTCAAATATATAATTTTCATCCAATTTCATATCCAATTTCGTGGTCAAAATCCAAAAATACCAATTTCTAGGTTTTTCTTTAAAATCCCAAATTTCTACAAATTTTCATGTCTAAATCCATGTATAAACCTTGTATTTAACTCACGACTAGTAGAAATCACTTACCTCATGATTGATGGAAAACATGGTGCTCCAAAATCGCTCCTAGGTCGGCTCCCATGGAGGAAAATGAGATGAAATGAGCTAAATCCCGATTTTGCTAACTTATGTATTCTGCCCAGGCGACCTTCGCACCTGCGCTTATTGGACCGCTTCTGCGGTTCCGCAGGTGCGCAACAATTTCCGCTTCTGCGGAGGTCCCCCAACTGCCCAGCCCGCTTCTGCGCCAATTCCACCGCAGGTGAGCATGCGCTTCTGCGCCAAATGGCCTGCATCTGCAGACTTCGCTTCTGCGCCACTGGTCCGCGCCTGCGATTTTCGCTTCTGTGACCCTCTGGTCGCTTTTGCGACTCCGCACTTGCGGCTAAAACTTCGCAGGTGCGGTTACACCAGATGGAAACAGCTCCAGCATTCCTCCAAGTCCAAACTCGATCCGTTTACCATTCGGAATCCACCCGAGGTCCTCGGGACTTCAACCAAATATACCAACACGTCCCAAAATATGACAAGAACTTGCTCGAGGCCTCAAATCACATCAAACAACATCGAAACTATGAATCACCCTCCAAATTCAAACTTAATGAACTTTGAAATTTCTACTTCTACAATCGATGCCGAAACCTATCAAATCACGTCCGATTGACCTCAAATTTTGCACACAAGTCAAAATTGACATTACTGATCTACTCCAACTTTCGGAATCGGAATCCGACCCCGATATCAAAATGTCCTCTCCCGGTCAAACTTCTTAAAATCATCCAAATTTCCAACTTTTTCCAATTGATGCCGAAATGACCTACGGACCTCCAAATCAACGTCCGAACACGCTCATAAGATCAGAATCACCATACGAAACTATTCCCAGGCTCGAAATCCGAAACGGACATCGATAACATAAAAATCCATTCCAACCCAAACTTAGGAAATTATTAAGCCTTCAAAATACTAACTTTTTGTGATAAGTGCCGAAATACTCCCGGGCCACCCGATACTCGACCCGAACATACGCCCAAGTCCGAAATTATCATACGAACCTATTGGAACCTTCAAATTCCGATTCTGAGGTCGTTTACTATAAATCCAAACCTTAGTCAATTCTTCCAACTTAAAGCTTCTGAATTTAGAATTTGCTTCCCGAATCAACTCTAACCATTCCGAAATTCGATTCCGACCATACGTACAAGTCATAATACCTGAAGTGAAGATACTCAACGCCTCAAACCGCCGAACGACGAGCTAGAGCTCAAAACGACCGGTCGGGTTATTACAAAATCCCCAACGGACCTCGATAACATCAAAACCTACATCAAACCAAGTTTTTAAGAACTTTAAAACCTTCAATGCGCCAACTTTCAACTTTAGGCACCGAAATGCTCCCGGATCATCCAAAACCCGATCCGAATACACAGCCAAGTCCAAAAGCATCATATGAATCTTTTGGGACTGTCAAATCCCGGTTCCGAGCTCGTTTAGTAAAAATATTGACCCAAGTCAAATGTAACCCTTTTAAGCCAATATTAAGGAACTAAGTGTTCCGATTTCAACCTGAACCCTTACAAACCCGAACTAACCATCATCACAAGTCATAAAATAATAAAAGCACATACGGGGAGTCTTATTTAGGGGAGCGAAGATCTAAAAAGCAAAATGACTGGTCGGGTCATTGCATTCTCCACCTCTTAAACAAACGTTTGTCCTCGAACGGGTCTTGAATCGTACTTGAAGTGCCGAAAAAGTGTGGATATCTGCTCTGCATGTCCTCCTCGGTATCCCAAATTGCTTCATCGACTGGTTGACCCCTCCACTGAACCTTTATCACAAAAATCTCCTTGGACCTCAACTGGCGAATCTGCCTGTCAATAATGGCAACTGGCTCCTCCTCATAACTCAGGCTCTCATCTAACTGAACCGTGTTATAGTCTAACACATGCAACCTATCGGCATGATACTTCCGGAGCATAGACACGTGGAAGACTAGATGAACTCCCGATAGACTGGGAGGCAAAGCAAGTTCATAAGCAACCTCACCAACTCGTCTCAACAACTCAAATGGACCTATAAACCTTGGGCTCAACTTTTCCATCTTCCCGAACCTCATGATTCCCTTCATCGGCAAGACTTTCAAGAGAACCTTCTCGCCCACCATAAATGATAAATCATGTGCCTTCTGATCCGTGTAACTCTTCTGTCTACACTGTGCTGTGCGAAGTCGCTCCTGAATTAACTTTACCTTTTCCAAGGCATCCTTCACCAGATCAATACCATATAACTTAGCCTCGCCGGGCTCAAACCACTCGATGGGCGAACATCATCACCATAATATAAAGCCTCAAATGGAGCCATCTCGATGTTGGACTGATAAGTGTTGTTGTAAGCAAACTCGGCCAATGGCAAGAATCGATCCCACTGCCCTCCGAAGTCAATCACACATGTTCTGAGCATATCCTCCAAGATCTAAACCGTCCGCTCCGACTGCCCGTCGGTCTGCGAATGAAAGGTTGTGCTGAGCTCTACCCGAGTCCCCAACTCACTCTGTACTGCCCTCCAGAAATACGAAGTAAACTAAGGGCCTCTATCTAATATGATGGAAACAGGCACACCATGCAACCGAACAATCTCCCAAATGTAAATATGGTTCAATCTCTTTGAAGAATATGTGGTCATAACAAGAATGAAGTGTATTGAGGCAACCCAAATACGAAGGTCCGAGGCAACCCAACTACGAAGTCCATAGTGATATGCTCCCATTTCCACTCCGGTATAACCATATGCTGGAGTAGGCCACCTGGCCTCTGACGCTCATACTTAATCTGCTGGCAATTTAGGCACCTCACTACATACTCAACTATATCCTTCTTCATCCGCCACCACCAATAATGCTGCCTCAGGTCGCGATACATCTTTGTAGCACCTGGATGAATAGAATATCGAGAACTGTATGCCTCCTCTAGAATCTTCTCCCTCAACCCATCGACATTAGGGACACATAGACAACCCTAGAGTCACAGAACACCATCTTCGCCGATAGTAATCTCTTTGTCACCACCCTGTAGTACTGTCTCTCTAAGAACCAATAAGTGTGAATCGTCGTACTAGTGAGCCTTGGTCTGCTCGAATAGTGAAGACTGGGCGACGTCGCATGCAAGAACTCGGCTGGGCTATGAAATATCCAACCTCACAAGTCTATTAGCCAAGGACTGAGTGTAAAGCTAGTGGCCTTTTCTCTGCTGAAATGAATGCCAAACTACCCATACTCTCCGCCTTTCTGCTCAAGGCTTCCGCAACCACATTCACCTTGCCCGGATGATAAAGGATAGTAATATCATAATCGTTTAGTAACTCAAGCCACCTGCGCTGCCTCAAATTGAGACCCCCCTGCTTGAACAAATATTGTAAGCTGCGATGATCGGTGTAGGCCTCACGGAACACTCCATAAAGATAATGCCTCTAGATCTTAAGAGCATGAACAATCGCGGCCAACTCCAAATCATGTACGGGGTAATTCTTCTCATGGGGCTTCAACTTACGTGAAGCATATACAATAACTTGCCCCTCCTGCATCAATACACAACTCAGGCCAATGCGTGAAACGTCGCAATAAACAGTATACATCCCTGAACTAGAAGGCAAAACTAACACCGGTGTTGAAGTCAAGGTGGTTTTGAGCTTCTGAAAGCTCGCCTCACAATCATCGGACCATCGGAACTATGGGTGTTAATCGGACGGGCTGGTCCGGGCTGGACATGAAAAAATAGCCCGTCCGATTAGTGGTTCGGGCTGGATAATGGGCTGGCTAACCGGGATGGTAACGGGTTGGGAAAATCCGGGTTAATTAGGGCCCGTCCGGGTTCGGGCTTAACGGGTCCGGACCGGGCCGGGTTACTTTCTTTGTTTTTAGTATATTATGTTTTTCTTATTCAATGTTATTTATACTTAAGTGTTTGCAAACTTTTAAGGCTTAGAATTAAACTTTAAACTTTAAAGTTTTAAATTTGAAATTTAAAATTGAAAGTAAGTGGCTACAAAAAATTATTTAATAAGCCCAATATGTAAGGATCAAACTCCGAAGGCTTTCGTTTTATATTTTCATTGAATAATAAATAATACTTCAAATTAATTTTCAAGATCTATTTTGATTTTTTGATTTTTGAACTTGCAAATTAAAAGTTTACAACAATTATAAAAAATAAGAAAGTACATCACACGCTTTGCATCATTTTTGTAAGTTCATACATGTCAACATGATATTCTTGGTTTCAGGCATTGCTTGAATCAGAATCATAAACCATTATATCTCTAATTTCTTGGTCCTCCGCTTCATCTACCTCTTCACGCCCTTGATTTTGCCGTTCTGATCTTATCCAATCTCTGAAGCACACTAGAATTTTCAAAGCGTTGCTGCCCAATGAATGACGAGTTTCTCCTAGTTGCTGCCTTGCTTGGCTAAATACGCTCTCTGATGCGACTGTTGAAATCGGCGCATTTAGCACGTCTCAAGCCATGGCCGAAAGAACAGAAAATTGATTTGAGTTGCTCCTCCACCAACCCAGCGGTAGAAATTCCTTTATGCGGGGCTCTGGTGTCTTTTTCAAGTAGAATTGGAGTTCATCAATATTCCTACTATTGGTTTGTTGATGCTCTCCTTGTGTGACCAAATCAAATAATCTTCAACACCATCATTATCCTCCAAAGCACCGGATGCAGATGTTGAAACTGAACTTGAATGAATATTTGCATCTACATCAGCATAAGCATCAACAATGTTAGCATAATAATTATATAAAGTTTGTAAGTGTTTGTGTAGATCAGAAATACAAGTTTCAACATCAGGGGTTTCAGTTGGTCCAATATCCATATAAACATATAAAGCAGTGATTAATTGACAACAAGTGGCCATTTTGATAAAAAGGGTTTAAAATAGCACCAATTAGGTAAATAAGGGGAATTTGGTAGAAATATTTCTAAAATTTATCTAGCATAGATTCAGCAACAGAAGAACATCCTTCTTTCTTCTTCAAATTATGGAGTAAAAGAGAAATTTCAACAATATGCACTAAATCATTTGCAATAGTAGGATAATTCCACCTAGTAACTATTTCTTCAGGCATGAGTCTTGGTTTTAGTCCATACTGTACACATTTTTCCTTAAATGCATTTAATCTGGCACTTCTATTATTTCCTTGAATTACACCAACAACTCTTCTAATTAAAGTGATCTCATCTCTAAATAATTCAAGGCCACTCTTCACAATTAACTTATAAATATGATATGCACACCTAACATAGAATATTTCAGAAAGTGGTGGGTGTAGATGCAATTTTAATAGTGTAATAGCAGAATTGTTGTTAGAAGCATTATCAAATGACATACACAAAACTTTTTCTGAAAGATTGTAAAATATAGCAACTTCATGGATAGTATTACTTATAAATGCACCAGTATGACTTTGATCTTCATCATATTTAAAAGCAATAGTACGTTTTTGCATACAAAAATTATCATATATCCAATGGCATGTAACATTCAAATAATCATTTCCATTAACAACACGACCCATATTAGAAGTAAGAGAAACTCTACAAGAAAGACTGGCGAACAAATAACGGATATATGTCTGATATTGTCTAAAATGCCGAAAGATATAAGCTCTACAAGTATTTCTAGGAATACCTTTAAACAAAGGGTTATAAATTCTTTGAATATAAGTAACAAGATATGGTGAAGCAGCGAAACTAAAAGGTAAACAACCTAAAACAATCATTTTAGCTAATTCTTCCCGATCTTTCGCTATATCATATTTACTCATTAAACCGCCAGTACCCGAGTTAAGTTTTTTTTGCCCACCTTCCTCATCAGCACCCCATGCAATAGGGTGGTTATCTACCATGTGCCTACGAAGTTGACCTGTTCCCCCTTGCTTACCTCCGATCTCATGTTTATAAACTTTCTTACAAATTTGACATTTTACATAATTTTTATTTTCTTCTAGTCTTTCAAAAAAATTCCAACACTTACTTTTTAATCTTTGATTCCTCTTAATAGAGAGGGGAGGCCTACCTATATTACCACGATGTTCGCCCCTAATATTTTGAATTTGACTAGCATTACCAGGTGTATCTGGTGGTGTTTCAAGATTATCAGGTGGTTGAATATCATCTAAATTATCATCTATACCATAATTTTCTTGAAGTTGCTCATAATCTACATTTAAATTTTCAAGTGAACTTTCAAAAATATGTGTAAAGCTACTAGAAGAACCAACACCACCTCTTGATTTTTAGAAGTTTTACTCTTACTACTACCACCCCTACTAGTACACACATTTTTGGCTGCCTAAATATATCCATTATATAAATTAAATTAAGAAATTAAATTAATAATTCTAAATAATAAAATAAAAATATACATTTTGAAAAGAAAGAGATGGAACGAGTGTACCGTGATTCCGGATGCCGCACTAAATTTGCTATCAAACTTCAGCTAATATACTGATACTTGATATTTGATGATATTGAATATTGATATCACACTTCACTTGAATACTTGATATTTGATAATTATAATTTTGTAGTGACTAAAGTAAATATTTGATGAAACTTGAAATAATAAGTAATTGAGAATTTAAGAGCAATAAGTAATATTATCAAGAGAGAATTGAAAGAAAATTAGAGTAGTAAGAGAGCAAATTATGAGAAAAAAATGAAGAACAAGGGGGGTTATTTATAATTTTTAAAAGGTTAAAATTGTAATTTATCAATTTTTAGGGGTGGGGGCTATTTCCTTAAGGGGTAGGCCGAAATGGTCATTTTTGTAAAAAATAGCCGTTGCCCAACGATCATTTTTGAATTTGACCATTGGCAACAGTCAAAAAATTAATTTTGTTTTTACAACGGTAACCGGACTGGACCGGGTTATAGCCCGATAAAAATCCGGTAAAGTGGAACCGGGCTAACCGGGTTCCGGGGTACCGGTTACCAAAAATTGTTCGTTTCCGCCCGGCTCCCCCGCCCAACCCTCCCCAAACCATCCCACTCCCTACTGTACCGGGCTGAACTGAGTCGAACCTGGCTGTTATTGTGCTGGCCCGACCCGATTAACAGGTATAATCAGAACGGAGCACCCTTCTGGGTCAATCTATTCAAAGGTGCTACAATAGATGAGAAGCCTTCCACAAACCGAAGATAATAACCTGCTAACCCCAAGAAGCTCATGATCTCGGTTGCTGTGGTAGGAAGAGGCCACTCTGAACTGCCTCGATCTTCTTGGGATCTACCTTAATACCCCCGCGTGATACAACATGCTCCAAGAATGCTACATAATCTAACCGAAACTCACACTTGGAGAACTTAGCATATAACTTCTGTTACCGCAAGGTCTGAAGCACCACTCCCAAATGCTGCTCGTGCTCTTCCATGCTACGCGAGTAGATCAAAATGTCATCAATGAAGATAATGACAAACGAGTTAATATATGGCCTGAACACTTGGTTCATCAAATCCATAAATGTCGCCAGGGCGTCAGTCAAACCGAAGGACATCACTAGAAACTCATAGTGGCCATATCTAGTCCGAAAAGTCATCTTTGGAACATTCGAATCACGAATCTTCAATTGATGGTACCCCGATCTCAAGCCAATCTTAGAGAATACCCTGACACCCTGTAACTGGTCAAACAAATCATCAATACGCGGCAACGGGTACTTGTTCTTAATGGTAACTTTGTTCAAATGGCGGTAATCAATGCACATCTGCATAGTCCCATCTTTCTTCTTCACGAATAACACCGGTGCACCCCAAGGTGAGTCACTCTGTCTGACGAACCCCTTTGCTAACAACTCCTCAAGCTGTTCTTTCAACTCCTTCAACTCCTTCGAAGCCATACGGTACGGTGGAATGGAGATAGGCTGGGTACCTGGAGCCAAATTAATACAAAAATCGATATCATGATCCGGTGGCATGCCTGGAAGATCAGAAGGAAACACATCAGAGAACTCTCAAACCACGGGCACTGAATCAATCGCCGGAGTCTTTGCAGTAGTATCCCAAACATAAGCTAGATAAGCCAAACAACCCTTCTCGACCATGTGTCGAGCCTTCAGAAAAGAGATAACCCGACTAAATGTACTGACAGACGAACTCTTCTACTCCAATCTAGGCAACTATTACATCGCCAAGGTAACAGTCTTGGCATGGCAATCAAGGATGGCGTGATATGGGGACAACCAATCCATCCCTAGGATGATTTCAAAGTCGTTCATATCAAGTAACAGAAGATCCGCTCTAGTCTCATAACCACAGAAAGTCACGATACAGGACCGATAGACCCAGTCCACAACAACAGAATCACCCACTGGAGTGGACACATAAACAAGAGTACCCAAGGACTCACGAGGAACACCTAGGAAATGACCAAACAGAGATGAAACATACAAACATGTAGACCTTGGATCGAATAGTATTGAAGCATCCCTACCGTAGACAGAAATAATACCTGTGATCACGGTATCTGAGGCCACTACATCTGGTCTAGCCGAAAAAGCATAGAACCTAGCTAGGGCACCACCTGACTAGCCTTCACATCTAAGACGACCCCTACCCACCTGCCCTCCGCCTCTGGGCGGCCGGAATAATCATAGGCTGTTGACCTAGCTGCACTTCCTTGCCTCGAAGCTTGAGGTAAGACCTCCTCACATGACCAAGATCCCCTCACTCGAAATAACCTCTCGGTACGGTGGACTACTGACCTGAAGTCTGACCCTGATGGCCTGAAGGCCCACTGGAGGAACCCTGAATAGCTGGTGGATGGTAGGAGCTCTCTGGAATGGCACTGAAATAAGTCCACATTGGAGCACCCCGAGGAGGCGGCAGTGTTGGATATGTGGGCCTGCTAGACTGACCCCTCACAAACTGACTCCTGCCCCACCCGAGGTACCACTGAACTTTCCAAAATATCGAAATCGCTTATCCCTCATCGCCTGCTCTTGGCTCCGCTGACGGACACCCTCGATCCTCCGAGCTATCTCCACAACTAGCTCGTAAGAAGTCCCCATCTCAACCTCTAGGGCCATAGTGGCCTGGATACCAGAGTGCAAACCAGCAACAAACCTCTACCCCCTCTCTGCATCGGTAGGAAGTATCATAAGTGCATGGTGAAAAAACTCAGAGAATCTCGCCTCATAGTCGGTCACCGATATCTAGCCCTGCTGAAGCCACTCGAACTAAAATTACAACTTTACCCTCTGAGAGGGTGGAATGTATCTGTCCAAGAAAAGGCGTGTGAATTGGTCCCAAGTCATGGGAGGAGAACCTGCTAGTCTGCTGAGAAGATAGGACTACCACTATCTACAGGCCCTGCCCTCTAGCTAAAAGGTGGTAAAGTCCACCTTGTGGGACTCTAATATCCTCATGTTGTGTAATATATCCCTATACCAATCAATACAGTCCTAGGGGTCCTCATGTCGCTCACCTCCAAAGACAGGAGGATGTAGCCTGGTCCATCTATCCAATAGCTTCTGTGGCTCACCGGTTGCAGCTGGTCTGAGCTCAGGTATGGCTGCTGCAACTGGATGGGCTTCGCCAACGGGTATTGCGCCCGGGGTCTAATATACAGCAGCTGCATGCCCTGGAGCCTGAGCGGTATGGGTCTGTGCCCCCTCTCCCGCCTGAGATGTGGCTGGGTCTGCTGGAAATAAACCAGCCCGAGTCATAGAAACCATAAACCGCAACATACGGCCCATGACCTCCTGGAATCCTGGCGCGGACATGAAATCATCTGGGGCTGGCTTTGCTGCAGGCACCTTGCCCTGCTTCTCAATAATAGTATCCTCTATTGGATCCACTGATGGCACAATTGGGGCAACTCTGGGACGTCCTCTTCATCTACCATGAGCTAGATCCCTCCCTTGGCCTCTAGCAATAGGGGGAGCAACTCCTTTATGATCGGGTACATCTGTCACACGTGTTCTCACCATTTGTGAAAGAATAAGAGAAAGATACTTAGCACAATATCAACTGCACGATAGGATATGTAGAAAGAGTAGTTTCCTAACACCCTATAGCCTCTCGAAGATAGGTACAAATGTCTCTGCACCGACCCGCAAGACTCTATTAGGCCTGATCATAACTTGTGAGACCTATGTGAATCTAGTGCTCTGATACCATGTTGTCATGACCCAGTTTCTCATATAGGCTGTGATGATGCTCAACATCGTCGCTAGGCAAGCCAACAGTGAACTAATCATATAATTGCTCTTTTAAATAAAATTTCCAAGTAGTTGAATTCCATTTATTAATAAAATGAGTAGTAGAAAAATTTACTAAAGTAAAATGAAGGCTAATGAGTGAGCAAATACAGTGACATAAATACTCCAAAAACCACAGAGTCTACTAGTATGTGTTCCAAGACCTGGTGTCACAAGTGTATGGGCAACTAGTAGAATATACAAACTTCAACTACTGTCTGAAATAAAAGTAGACAGAAAATAGATGCAAAAGAGAGACTTTAGGTGCTGCAGAAAGGTTCAGGAAGCAGCTCACCACTAGGCCTCGGGGTAACGGGGGTGCGCGGCGATATGACCGCCAGATGCACCTGTCTCAGATCCTGCACGATTAGTGCAAAAGTATAGCGTGAGTACATAAACAACATGTACCCAGTAAGTATCTAGTCTAACCTCGAAGAAGTAGTGACTAGGGGTCGACATCGATACTTACTATGGGCTAACAATCAAATACAAAAATTCTAAATAAGCATGGGTTATGTAAATAATAATAATAACTCAATAACAAGCAGTGAATAAATAATTCTTTCACTAATAGTAAATCCCAAGTCAATTTCTATCATTAAATAATTATAACCTCTCAAGACATAAAATAATATCAAGTATAATTAGGCTCAAAGTATTATCACGCATGATTTATGCCAAGTCATATGACCCGATCCAGAATAATGTGTACACTACCAAGGGTCGAGTGACGCGAACCATAGATGCATCTATTCTACTGTCGAGGCATTCGGCCCTCTCCACAAGAAGAGAGGATACTTTATGAACATCCAATTTAAAAGCTATTACAAGCCTAATACACAAAGAAGCACAATTTCTATTAACGTCAAGTAACCCACCAAAACTCAAGTAAGTGAAATTTGGTCTTTTAAAATTCCTCTATCAAGTTCCAATATAATTTAGACACTTTAATTAACAAGTAGGGTGTAAACATTATAAATATTTCATGATTTAGGTCCTAAACTACCCAGACATAAGCATACTTAGTAGCTACGCACAGACTCTCGTCACCTCGTGCATATGTAGCCCCCACAATTAGAAGCAAATAGTAATTTAAATCGCCTATGGGGTAAATTCCCTCTCACAAGGTTAGGCAAGAGACTTACCTTGTCTCAAAGCTCACTTTCCGGCACACAATTCATTCTAAAGCCTCCTCGGTGCCGAACAATCCGAAACTAGTCAAATGTTATATAAATTAATCAATACATGTTCAAAAGTTCATAATTTAACTATTAGAGTAATTACCCAACCCAAATTGGAATATTCATAAAATTCACCCCCGAGCCCATGTGCTCGGATTCCAGAAATTTCGAAGATAAATGTTGCCCATAACCTCACGAACTCAAATATATAATTTTCACCCAATTCCATAATCATTTTCGTGGTTAAATCTTATTTTTATCAAAATCTAGGTTTTTCAACTAAACCCATAATTTTCAAAAATTTTCATGTTAAAATCCACCCATAATTTATATATTTAACTTACATTGGATAGAAATTACTTACCTTCAATAGCTAGGTGAAAACCCCTCCCTAAGCAGCTCCAAATATCGCCCAAGAAGTCAAATAAATGAGCCAAAATGGTTTAAGTCCCATCTTAAATGAACCTCACTGCCCTAGCGATTTTTGCTTCTGCGGAACATCGGTTGTTTCTGCGGTTCCGCTTTTACGGAAAAAGCCTCGTAGATATGGATCATGCGCATGTCTTCCCTTCCCGCTTCTGCGGGCGAAGTATCGCTTCTGCGAGCCCGCTTCTGCGGAACAAGCGCTGCACCTGCGCACCCTTCCGCTTACGCGATCAACTTCCTCGCATCTGCGCCTTCGCAGATGTGGTACCTTCCTCGCTTTTTCAATCACTGGGAAATCCACTCCATTTCGCTTCTACGGTCTTTGGCTTGCTTCTGCGACCTCGCACATGTGGCTAGTTCCTCGCAAGTGCGATTGTACCAGAAGCTCTGCTGTTTCAGATATTTTCTCCTTGTCCAAACGAGTTCCGCGCATTGTCTGAATGACATTTGGGCCCCCCGAGGTCTCGCCCAAACATACCAACAAGTTCATAACCACAATAGGGACCTACTTGACCTCTCAAAACACAGAAAACAATACCAAAACTAAAAATCACACTCCAAACCAAATTGAATCAACTTATGAACTTCAAGTTCTTCAAACTTACTCCGAATGCCACGAATCATACTTAACTACTCGAAATGACACCAAATTTTGTGTGCAAGTCTTAAATCACTATACGGAACTATTTCAGGGCTCGTAATCCCAAACGAACCTCGATAACACTAAAATCTACTTCAAACCAAATTTCAAGAACTTTAAAACCTTCAATGCGCCAACTTTCAACTTTAGTTGCCGAAATGCTCCCGGGTCATCCAAAACCCTATCTGAATACACGACCAAGTCCAAAATCATTATACGAACCTATTGGAACTGTCAAATCCTGGTTCTGAGATTGTTTACTAAAATATATTGACCCAAGTCAAACTTAACCCTTTAAGCCAATATTAAGGAACTAAGTGTTTCGATTTCAACCCGAACCCTTCCAAACCCAAACTAACCATCCCCGCAAGTCATAAAATAATAAAATCACACACGGAGAGTCTTATTTAGGAAACAAAGATCTAGAAAGTAAAACAACTGATCGGGTCATTACAATATAGTATATTAATTAGGTCATATTATGAAAATGGATCACCAGAAATGGCAATGGAAAGACTTAAGGAGACTGAAGAGAAAGACATTGAGATTACTATTGTTACTTTCACTACTATATTGCACTCATTTGTTATAAGAAGGGAAGAGCGATGAGGGTGAAAGGGTTTGGAATGAGATGGTGAACAAAGGGTGTGGACCAGATGTTGGTGCATACAATGTAAAGATTATGAACATTCAGGGTGGTGATCCGGAGGGTGTGAAAGCGTTAATTAAGGAAATGTGTGATGAAGGGTTAAAACCCGACACGATTAGATACAGTTACTTGATGACTTCTTATTGTAAGAATGGCTTGATGGATGATGCGCATAAGGTTTATGAGGATTTGTAATCAAATGGGTGCAATCCAAACGCTGCAACCGTTAGGACTTTCATCTTTTATTTGTGTAAGAAGGGACTTTCATCAGTACACTCAAGAATTTGGTGGAAGGTTTGGTGCTGAAATCAAAGTTGAAAGATGCAAAAGGGATGAGAAGGACAGTGAATAAGAAGTTCCCTCCTAACTTGGTAAAAGCTTGGACCAAGCTGGAAGAGGAGCTTGGTCTGGCTAAACTTGAAGCTGGTGATAATAAGGCGAATCATACTAGTTAGGCTTAGTAGTTGGATGTTGATGGATGATAGTGTTCCATAATTTATGAAGGCTTTTAGATAATTGAATTTCTCTTGTTTATCATAAAGATGTGAGTTCAAAATTTGGGAGTTGGGACCTACCATATTATTATGATCTTTATACAAAGTTTATATGGAGCTCTACATAAAGTTTGTAAGCGTACTTTTGAACATCTGTAAATGCTCTATGAGCTGAATGTCCTGTTGATCTGTTGCTTTGTTCCTCTCTTTCCCTCAAGATTCCCTTCTCTGACGTCTTAATCATAACAGTAACTGGTGGTTAATATGAAGGTTTTGGGGGCATTAATCAAATGTGTTGCAACAACTTTGACATAGCTTTACACAGATGGTGGTTCAATGTTAAGGTTCTTTCTTTAGTATGTCATTTACTGATCAACTGATGACTCAGAAAGGGATTTGTAGACATTTTAATGTACACTTTATATCATTGTTTATGACAAGGTGCAATCTGCTTCCTTCAGAGAAAAAGTGATTGTTAAATTATAGAGCAATTGGGACATTCTGCTGCTCCGCTGCAAGAAGAGAAGCCTCTTTAAGACACTTTTTTGGAGATAAAGTTGTGGAAGTTTTGGTTAATGTTATATTATCCTTATATGTTTGACATTGTTTCATGACGTATAACTTGACATTAAGCTTTATGAAGTGGTCACTTATTATATTGTTGTGCGTCGCATTTTTTTGGAGATAATGGGAGATCCTGAGATAGGATATCCCTGAGATATTGGTTTTATTATAGCCTCATTTCAGGCATTGACGTGGTAACTAAGGAACATGTCCTTTATGTCGTGCCCCTTTTTCTCACGAAATCAGGTTTCGACATGTGACAACTCTTTTAAGGAGGTATTAAAATAGGAGAGTTGTCACCTAACGGTTTATGGTGCGTTAGGGCACCTATTATGCAAATGACTCTGTTTGACTAGTCAACGCCACCAAAAATTGGGTAAGGGCTCAAGTTACCTCAAAGAGAAGGTGTTAGGCACTCCTCGAGGTCCACAATTGTGGGTCCCGACGAACTTAAGATTATGTGGATTATGATTAAGCTAGGTAATCAAATAAACAAAAAGAGCTCAGAAGTCACAGAACTTTATTACAACATGATTAATACACATCTTAGTGCGAATATAGAGATACAACTATTTAGATCTAATAACAACATATAAAGAGGAAGGGGGTCCTAAGTTTTATAGCCTAAAGGATCACCCCGTGCAACATAAATATTACTTCGTAACTCCCTCAAGATGGGGTGTTACACATATTATTCAGCGAGCACAGACTATCATCTCCTGTTACACGATTACTATGTTAAAGTTGTTACCTAAAAGTGTTCTAATTCAATTATAGGTCGTATCCTATGCGTGCACTACCCGTCCCGTACCTATGGTCTATGAGGTATTGGACCTTTAATTTGGATGGTTCTAAACCTCACTTAGGCTGCTCAGAAATGTCAAAACTTGGCGACATACAAAACACATTGGACTTCACATATAGGCAGTCAAGGCTCAAGTTTGCATCCACACTTAAGCAACAAATGCACGCAAGAAAAATTGTATGTTGAGCAGTTTTAGAATTAAGAACTTAAATCCCTATAGACATGATTTCTATTTGACAAGGCGTTAAGGCATGCAAGTAGTTTCAGAAACCAAGCGCCGCCCATAGACAGGATTGTATAGTTGTCGCATATTGATTGATGAAATTGCAGATTTCCAGTTATTAACCCTGTTGTGTCTAGGTGATTTACGCAGTAAAGACAATGGAATCTATCGGGAGAAACCCAGAATTACTCACGCTTTGATAGTGGTCTAAGTGAACAATAAACAATGTTGAGAGGGGCATCATTAACAGTTATTAAGGCGAATTGTGGTATCCTATAGGCAGGATCTTTAACGATTAGATCTTGGAATTGATTTTATTGTTATACTTAGTCCTATAGGCATGGTTTTTAGTGAACAGTGTGATACAATAGCAAATGAAATGATCCAAATCCTATAGGCATGATTTCTAGCAATGTAAATTGAAGGAAAGTTCAACGATATTTATTTCCTATGGGCATGTTTCCTAATAACATGTAGCAACAAGGATAATTGAAGCATTTGAGCTCATGCTTTGCTAGTAGACAAGTAGTGTGAGTGTATACTTCTCCTAATAGCATGATTTCGATAGTGTACATAGAGAATGAACTACACATATAGCAAACACATTATCAAGTCCTATAGGCATGTTATCTACCCGTCGCATGTAAATATTAAAATCTATCCCATTCCCTTTTACTAACAACCCCAATTGTTAATACAAAGATTATTACAGGTCCAATAATGAGTAAAAGTAACAATGTTACATAACAGTGATAAGAGGCCCACAACAGGCCTAATAAATACCCAGCATTGCCGGGGCCTTCAGTAGCTCTTACACAGCATACCCAGGCCTTCAACAAAGAGCCACATTTAATACACGACTCAGGGATCCACAGAGGGGTCCAGAACCAGTTTATTCAAACTTGGCACTAATTGTTGCACTATTTAAATCAGCCAATTCAAGTACACAACACATAACAGGGGAAGTAGAGTGAATAGGAACAATTTGAGATTGAGGGAGTGACTAAGGACTAAGCCCTAGTGTGTCAGAGTTCACAAGGGTCTCAATTGGACCCCGAGCAATGCTCACACTAGGGAGGCCAATAATAGAACCTAGCTAGCCTTGGCTTTCAGCCGACTAAGAATGAAAAGTTCAGAATAGGATAAGTTGCCAGTGAGGAAAATGGACAAAAGTTAGGAGATACATTCATATCCTAAAGTAGACATAGCCAAATTGAGCATATAGAGTAATTAATCAAATAGGCCAGTAGGTTCAGCAGGACAGCAAAACACCACATAGATAGCCTCATATTGAAAGAAATTGAGGAAGAAACAGGTTTGCAATATATAAGTAGATTATCATTCAAGACATTAAACCAATTGAGACCTACGAGATTCGGATTAAGCAAAAGCATGCATCTTAGGGTCATGCTAATAAGTATTTAGACATTGTGATAAACACTGGAAGAGACAGGGTATCAAATGAACAAAAGACAGACTGGAAACATATTAGTATGGAAGCAAGATCATAGTCGATAGAAAATGGTTTTAATACAAATTGCAACACATTCTACATGCAAGACAGACATTGCAGAGATTCAGGACCGTGTGTGATAGCAAACACATATAGGTATTTTGGGATTAATATAATAGACTAACATACTAGAGACGATCTAAATTATGTCATAAAGCAAAATAGTTCAAACAAGGTAGAGAGATCAAGTTGAGATGACTGTCAAGATCTTAGTCAATCACTAATGGGGTAGGGGATCATGCTGAGTGACAAAAGAGCAAGTGAACATGTCACAATTACCACAGGAAGTTCTAACATAAGTATGAAGCATTCATTATAGAGATTAAGGACAAAGCAAGTAAGCATGTATTAGGGATCATCCAAACACCCATACACTTAAGAGGATCAGATTATCCAAGTCAGACTTAGGCATACTCAGAACTAGTAGCATTAGGAAGAAGTTAGATGCTAAAAGACTTAGAACATAGTAGAATTAACAAAATCGTGCACAAAAGTAATACATAAAAAACATATTAAGCCAGGAATTTCAGAGGCGAGAACACATTCAAATCAAAGGCACATAGGGATGAAATTGCAAGAGTCAAGTAGCTTACTAGTTAATGGACAACAATAAAGAACAAAAGATCCACAAGAACCCAGAAACCTCGATGCGTCAAAGTTTTCAAGAGCTTCGATGAACTCAGGGCAAAGCTTGCACCAAGAATAAGTAACAAAATGTTAATGGCCTTGGCTTTCAGCAGGCCAACACAGAATACCAAGTAAGAGAGTAGCAAAAAAAACCAAATTTTAGTAAGAATCGATTCTTTTTCCGTTCCCCCTCAGAAGGGAAAATGAGGGAGTTTATATAGCAGTCAAAAATCGAGCAAACACACAAGGAAACAGAGTAAATTAAGCAACAAATAAGGAAATACAACATGCAAATCAATTTGAAATCGATTTAAGAGAGGAATCCGATAAACCCTAGTTTTTTAGGGAAAGTGTAAATCAGCAGAAATCCAAACTAAATCGGACTCACACAGTGTAGAATCAAACGCGTGTAGACGAAATATGGTCCAGATGCAAGAAATAGGACTCATTCGGACAGAATCAGAGAGGTAGTACTTGCCATATTTAGGCAAGTACTAGGTGATACCATGGAGAATCAACCAGTAGCGGAAACACAAAAATATGGTAAGTAAATAAGAGGAAAATCCCATTGTAGCCGGGATTAGGAGAAAATTTGGGGAAGGCGGAGATTAGGCTTTTTGGTGGGGGAGGATCATTTGAGGGAGGCTAGATAGAGACAATGGTCTCTAGGGTTTAGGGATTGGGTTATAAGTGAAGAGGGGTTGCGGGTTGTGAGCCGTTAATCATTTTTGATCAACGACTGTGGTTTAAAGGGGGTCTGGGTCGGTTTTGGACTGGGCAGGGTTGCCTGGGATTGTGCTTGAGGTTTTGGTCCAAGGATTTAGGTTTGTCTGGTTCGAGAATAACTCAAAATTGGGCCAGCTCTATTAAACACGTATAATTTAACAAAATAATTTATAAAAATTATTAGTGAATGATTGAAATATATTTTTTATGCACTAAAATGATTAAGAATAATGATTTACGTTATAAAAATATAAAATGTTATTTTTGACATAAGTAGTATAAATAAGGAGGATTTGTATATGAATATAGGCAATTATTGCAAAATTAAATAAATAGCTTAAAAAATGATAATGTAATTATATGGGATGAGATAAAATATTTGAAACATATATTATAGGTGCAAAATAATTATTTTAGATAACTAAGTCATTATAAAATAATTTAAAAGGATAATTACTAGATATTTACATATAATTTAAATACCGGAAAATTAATTTAAAGCTCTGAAAATTATGAAAAATGATAGAAAATGCTTGTATAGGTTTGTAAACTAAATATTGATGCAAATATGCTATTTTGAAAGTGTATATGTTTTTTGGAAAATATGAAGGCAAAATTGGGTATCAACAGCTACCCCTCTTTACCTAAGAATGATGAAAGAGTTGTCGGGTAAAGAAAATGATGACCGATTTTGACCGAACGAGGTGATTTAAAAAATGGAGGCCGAACCCTGGTTCCTGAGTTGCCTACATATCCCTGGTGTTACGGGAATCATACCGTGTGTAGTTCTAGATCCAACGGTGAACTGAACCGATGGAGTTGTTATAGGAACGATCGTATGCTTCGGAAAAGGGTTCTTTTGGGTAGGACAATATCAGATGAATTTGTGCGAAATCATGAATGTGAATCTGAAATGTTATGGATGTGTCTCAAAACGAGTATCTGAATGGTTATCAAGTAAGAGTGGGTAACTGATGGTGATTGGTTACATTTGAAGTAATTGCAGGATGTGAACGTTGAACGGAAACAGGAGTGAAGATTGCTCCCGTTAGGAAAACGGTTACTTCCTGGATTACCTGCAAAACTTAAAACACAATACATGCAAATATATATGGGTTATTGGGAAAATTCAAACTTGATGCAAATTCCCTTTGGACCATAAAGATAGTCTTCGGACAGTGAGGATGATATCCTTAGACCATGGCGTCCTGGGCTATGAAGTGTGTGATAAGGGATTCGCAGGCCATGAAATGATGTCCTCGGGCCATGAGGATGGTTCCTTTGGACTTTGACGCCTTTGAATAATGATGTACAATTTCAAGAGATCCTCAAGCTATGGAATAATGTCTCCCGACTATAAGGATGATGCCTTCGGACTATGATGCCTTCGGACAAAATGGTGATATTTCAGCCTATGAAGTGCAAAGATGTGACACTTGGTCACATGCGAAGATGAGACAAAACAAGGCTTAGTCTTGTATAAGATGAGGGCAGTGCTTAGCCCCAGGTGAACAGAGGATAGTGCTAGGTCTTAGATGGTGTAGTGGAGATAGTATTTAATCTTGAGGAAAAGGCAGTGCTTAGCCATATGCAAGAGGGGGAGGCAGGGCTTAGCCTCATGCAAAATAGGAGACAGTGCTTAGTCTCATACAAGTAAGGGAAGCAATGCTTAGCTTCATGCAAAATAAGAGATAGTGCTTAGTCTTATGTGCTTAGTCTTATGCAAAGAAGGTAGTGCTTAGCCTTGTGCAGTTAAGTAGGCAATGTTTAGCCTTATGCAGTTAAGGAGGCGATGCTTAGCCTCGTGCAAATAGGAGACAATGCTTAGTATCATGCAAGGAAAGACAGTGCTTAGCCTTATGCAATTAGGAAGGCAGGGTTTAGACTCATGCAAAATAGGAGACAATGCTTAGTCTCAATGTAAGGAAAGGCAGTGCTTAGCTTTTATGCAATTAGGGAGGTAGGGTTTAGCCTCATGCAAAGAAAGGAAGTGCTTAGCCTTATGCAGTTAAGGAAGCAATGCTTAGCCTCATGCAAATAGGAGACAATGCTTAGTCTCATGCAGAGAAAGGAGACAATGCTTAGTCTCATGCAAGGAAAGGTAGTGCTTAGCCTTATGTAATTAGGGAGGCAATGCTCAGCCTCATGCAAAGAATAGGAAGCAAGTGGAAAAGTATTTCTTAGCTGAAGATATTTGTGCTAGATAATCTGAAGGCAGTGTCTTGATGTATGTGCGAGTATCGTTATCTTATTGTACCTGCATTCAAAGAAAAATTGTGAGTACTGTGGGGGAAGGTTGGTTCGCATTTTTGTCTTCTTCCTTGCCTGTGCTCCTGTCTTTAGATCCAGTTTGAGTTACCCTGGGTAACATCTGGCTGTTTATAGAAATAAAGTTTTTCGAAAGAAATGCGTGCGTTTGATGAATGTAGTTATTTAAAATATAGTAGTATGCAATATCAACTAAGTTAGATGAACCAATTACTGTGACATATTTTAGAGACATTGCGACTTCCTTGCTCTAGAATTTTGAGGGTCCTCCTCAAAATTCTGTCCCAGTTTAAAAGCAATTCTTTGATTGTTCCGCGTATGACAAAATTGGCTGGACTTGCTTTAGAGTTTTGAGGGTCCTCCTCAAAATTGTGTCCCAGTTTCTGACCATGGCAAAAATGAAGATTTTATTGAGATGTGACCGTACCCACATGGCTGCCTACGTATCCCCTCTTAAACGGGAATCAGGTCGAGCGTAGTTCAGTTATATCAGATGAAGAAATGTAAACAATCTAAACATAGTATCTCTTGACTGCGTCTGAGTTGATAGGTTTTGACCAAACTTCTCCGTCCATCTCTGTGAGTATGAGCGCTCCTCCTGTTAGTACTCTATGAACCATGTAGGGCCCTTGCCAATTGGGTAAAAATTTACCTTTGGCTTCATCTTGATGCGGGAAGATCCGCTTCAGCACCAGCTGCCCTAGCGTGAATTGTCTAGGCCCGCCCCTTTTGTTGAAAGCTTTAGATATTCTATTCTGGTAAACTTGACCATGACATACCGCATTCATTCATTTCCCATCAATGAGAGCCATTTATTCATAGCGACTTTGTATCCATTCTGCATCACTGAGGTCAGCCTCTTGTATGATTCTCAAAGAAGAAATTTCTACTTCGGCGGGAATGACGACTTCAGTGCCATAGACCAGCAAATATGGAAATGCCCCAGTTGATGTGAGAACCGTGGTACGATATCCAGGTAGGGAAAACGGTAAATTCTCATGCCATTGTTTGTGATTATCTACCATCTTCCTTAATATCTTCTTGATGTTCTTATTGGCGGCTTCCACAGCTCCATTCATTTGTGGCCTGTATGCTGTGGAATTCTTATGCTTGATCTTGAAGGTTTCATACATGGATTTCATTAAATCACTGTTAAGGTTGGGCGTTGTTGGTGATGATTGACTCCGGTGCCCCGAATCGACAGACAATACGATCCCTAACGAAATCTGCGACGACCTTTTTAGTTATATCCTTGTAAGATGCGGCTTCAACCCATTTTGTGAAATAGTCTATGGCCACTAGAATGAACCTGTGCCCATTTGAAGCGACGAGTTCGATTGGAGTGTTGACATCCATTCCCCAAGCGGAGAAAGGCCAAGGTGCACTTGTTGCATTGAGTTCATTGGGTGGCACTCGTATCATATCTGCATGTACTTGGCATTGATGGCACTTTTGGACATACCTGATATGGTCCGTTTCCATAGTCATCCAGAAATATCCTGCTCTTAATATCTTCTTGGCTAAAACAAAGCCATTCATGTGTGGTCCGCAAGTTCTGGCATGTATCTCTTCGAGCAATTTGGATGCTTCCTTGGCGTCGACACACCGTAATAATCCTAGATCTGGAGTCCTTCTACACAGAATTCCTCCACTTTGGAAGAAATGGTTGGACAATCTTAGGAGTGTGCGTTTCTGAGTATGATTTGCGTGCTCCGGGTGCTCTCCTTTTGCCAAGTATTCTTTGATATCATGGAACCACGGATTCCCATCAGTTTCTTCTTCAACATGAGCACAAGAAGATGGTTGATTATGGATCCCTACTGGAATAGGATCGATGAAATTCTTGTCTGGGTGTTGTATCATGGAATATAGAGTGGCCAATGCATCTGCGAACTCATTCTGGATTCTCGGAACATGTTTGAACTCTCTTTTTGTGAATCTTTTCATCAACTCTTGTACGTAGTAGAAATATGGCAATATTTTGGTATTCTTTGTAGCCCATTCTCCTAGAACCTGATGTACCATAAAGTCTGAATCTCCAATTACCAGCAATTCCTGAACGTTCATGTCAATGGCTAAATTGAGCCCCAAGATGCAGGCCTCATATTCTGCCATATTGTTGGTACATGGAAACCTGAGCTTTGCAGATACTGGATAGTGTTGATCTGCTTCTGACACTAAAACTGCTCTAATACCTACTCCTTTGAAGTTTGCATCTCCATCGAAGAACATTCTCCAATAGGTTTCGGTGATATCTTCTCCTACGAATGATACATCTTCATCGGGAAAATACGTTTTCAGTGGTTCGTATTCTCTACCCACATGATTTTCTACCAGATGATCTGCCAACGCTTTCCCCTTGACCGCCTTTTGAGTTACATAGATGATGTCGAACTCACTCAGTAGTATCTGCCATTTAGCCAACTTTCACGTAGGCATGGGTTTCTAGAAGATGTATTTTAACGGATCCATTCTTGATATGAGATATGTGGTGTAGGCACAGAAGTAGTGCCTCAACTTCTGAGCTATCCACGTCAAAGCACAACAGGTTTACTCCAGCAAAGAATATCATGCTTCGTAGGGTGTGAACTTCTTACTTAGATAGTATATGGCCTGTTCCTTTCTTCCCGTCTCGTCGTGTTGTCCCAAGACACATCCGAAAGCCCCATCCAGTACAGATAAATAGAGTAGCAGAGGTCACCCAGGTTCCGGTGGGACTAGAATAGGTGGTTTGGATAAATATTCCTTGATCTTGTCAAAGGCTTTCTGGCATTCTTCAGTCCAACTTATTGCAACGTCTTTCTTTAACATTTTGAAAATCAGTTCACAGATCACAGTTGATTGTGCTCTGATACGGCTGATGTAATTGAGACACCCAAGAAACCTATCACATCTTTCTTGTTGTTTGGAGGTGGCAAATCTTGGATAGCCTTGACCTTTGACGGGTCTAGCTCAATTCCTCGGCGGCTGACGATGAACCCTAACAACTTTCTAGTAGGGACTCCGAAGGCACATTTTGCGGGATTTAGTTTCAAGTTGTATCTTCCAAGTCGATCAAAGAATTTCCTCAAATTTGCTATATGATCTATGCTTCTCTTGGATTTGATGATGACGTCATCCACGCACACCTCTATCTCCTTGTGTTTCATGTCGTGAAAAATGATTGTCATGGCCCTCATAAAGGTAGCTCCAGCATTCTTTAGGCCAAACGACATAATTTTGTAACAATATACTCCCCATGGTGTAACAAAGGCTGTCTTTTCGGCATCTTCTTCATCCATCCAGATCTGATGATATCCCGCGAAGCAATCCATAAAGGATTGGAGTTCATGCTTGGCACATTTGTCAATCAGTATGTGTATATTGGGCAAAGGGAAATCATCTTTGGGACTTGCTTTGTTTAAATCCCGATAGTCGACACACACTCTGACTTTCCCATCTTTCTTTGGAACTGACTCAATGTTAGCCAACCAGGTCGGATATTCAACCACTCTGAGAACCTTGGTTTTGATCTGCTTGGTGACTTCCTCCTTTATTTTCAGACTCATATCTGGTTTGAAATTTTTGAGCTTCTGCTTTATAGGTGGACACATAGGGTTGGTAGGTAGTTTATGAGCCACTATGGACGTGCTCAAACCGGTCATATCATCATAGGACCATGCAAAAATATCCTCATACTCATTCAAGAACTGGACTTACTCTTCCTTCTCTGACAGTGATAGGTGAATGCTTACACGCGTTTCCTTGACTGTTTTAGAGTCTCCCAAATTAACTGTTTCGGTCTCATCCAAATTGGACTTAGGCTTGTTTTCAAAGTTTTCCACTTCTCTGACAATTTCCTCGGGTATTATATCCTCTTCCAGATCCTCTGAATCACTATCCTTATGTTGCGTTGTCTCATTACATGTCACAGTCGTATGTTCATCTGGATAGGTAATAATAATGCTGTAGAGAAAAAATGTAAAGAATAATAATAAATACTAAAAATAACAATGCATTAAATAAATCTTGAAAACGTCAAACAAGTACAGCTCGATGACTTGAGCAATTATTTCAAAACAAAATACGTTTAAAAATAAAATACTAAAAATGTCTTAAATGCCCATAAAATTGTTTTCAAAAATAAATGATGCTAATTTCCAGGCTACCCAGGAACTCGACGGGCCCTTGATGGTGCAGCAGTCTAATTCTTGAGAACAACTCCCTTCTCCACGGTCTGAATAATAAGGCCTACCTCCTCCCCCTCCTCCTCCTCAACTATCGCACTGCAATCCATGTCTTCATCATCCAAAAATAGATTCCTTATGCCAGCTAGAACTTCATCTTTTTCGGATTCCCACATTATGTCAGCTTGATGAAATGACTGGCTCAAATGTGGTACTGATTGCTCTAGAGGGTAATAAGGGCCACGCCATGGCGGCGACCAATTCTGATACTCGTGCCAGATGTATTCATACCCAAGCCTAAAAGTTGTGCCGTGATGCTTTAGCTGTATCGATTTGGTGATCCCCTAGAGATTCTTACCGAGACCCTTGCCAGGTTCATACCATGTCCATGTTAATATGCCTTCTATCTTACTGCTCCAGCATTTGTCCTTTTCAATTGCGTTGACGCACTCGATGCGATGGTATGTTTCTCCACCCAACTTCCTTCTATTCTCTATGACCAGAATAGTTTGATTGGTGTAAATGGGATTACTTCCGTCCCCATGGATGATCACTTCCTGATGGTTCCACTCAAACTTCACGACCTGATGTAGAGGAGAGGCTACGGCCCCAGCGACATGTATCCAAGGTCGTCCCAATAATAGATTGTAGGTAGCAGATATGTCCAACACTTGAAACTCAACATCAAACCAGGTTAGGCCCATCTGTAGGCTGAGATTGGTCTCCCCAATTGTGGCCCTTTGAGACCCATCAAATGCTTTCACATTCATACTTTCTACTCGTATCTCGTACATGCCTTTACCCAATCTTTTCAGAGTAGTTAGTGGACATATGTTGAGACTCGAACCCCCATCTATCAGGACTCTGACAATGAACTTGTCCTCAAACTACACTGTGATATGCAGTGCCCTGTTATGACTTAGTCCTTCTGGTGGCAGCTCGTCTTCATGAAAAGTGATCTTATGGCTTTCCAACACTTGCCTACCATGTTGGCCATCTCTCCACTGGTGATGTTGTTGGGTACATAGACTTCATTCAACACCTTCATCAGGGCATTCCTATGTGCCTCAGAGTTTTGTAGCAGTGATAAAATGGATATTTGAGCAGGAGTTTTGTTCAGATGATCAACCACAGAATACTCTCTTGCCTGCACCTTTCTCTAAAGATCATCTGGGCCAGTCTCAATGACAGGCGGTTTAGAGGCGGCTTCTTTGCTTGTTCCTCCCAAATTGTCGGGTGTATAAATCCTACCAGTTCTGGTCATGCCTTGCGCTGCGCACCTATTTCTTCCATTTTTGCCTTTCCTTTCCTTCTTGCTTCTGCAACATAATCCCATGGTATAACATTAGACTTATAAGATGGCGTATGTGCTACCACCACGGTGATGGGTGTTGTTACTTCAACCTCAAACAGAGTTGGTGCAACTACCTCAACTTCAATTGGTGCCTGAGTCTATACCATGATAGGTGTGAGAGTGACTGGAGATGTTTCAGAATTATCCCCTTCTCGAATGAGTCCAATTGACCCCTCTGAGTCCCATTCTTTATCGGTCTTTATCACATTTACCCCTCCACCCCTGTGATTTGGGAGACGATTGTTACGGACATTGGGTGTAGCCTCCTTTGCCTGTATGAATTTGATGTCAATTAATTTCTGAATCTTATCCTTCAAAGTACGACACTCATCAATAGTATGACCTTTCATGCCTGAGTGATAGGAACATGTATTATTTGGGTTAATCCACTGGGAAGAGTTTTCCATAGCAACAACGGGAATGAGAGTGATATAACCGGCAACCTTCAGTCTCTCGTACAACTGGTCTATAGGTTCAGCAATTGGGGTGTATTGTCTGGGTGGTCTGCGATCGAAACTAGGTCTAGGTTTTTGGTAGTTTTGGCGGGCTAGTGGTGAGTGGTAGTATGCTAGTTGGGTGTTATAGGTATGGTAAGTGGCGGTAGGTCGTTGGTAGCTGGGAGGTGAAGGCTGATATGTGGGTGGAGGTGTTTGGTATGTAAGAGGAGACTTTGGACCTTGGGCTACCATCACCGCACCTACTTCTTTCTTCTTGGAGATACCTCTTGACTGTAAGGCTTTATTTGTGGCTTGGAGTGCTTCAACATTTGTCACCATTCCACTTTTGATTCCATCTTCTATTCTTTCTCCCAATTTGATTATGTCAGAAAATTTATGGTTTTCAATAACCATCAGTCTTTCGTAGTATTGCGGATCTTGAGCTCTGACAAAGAACTTATTCATCTGTTCTTATTCTAGTGCTGGCCTTACTTTTGTAGCTTCATACCTCCACCGAGTAGCATACTCGTGGAAAGTTTCCGTTGGCCTCTTCTTGAGATTCTGAATATAGAAAATGTCTGGTGCATTTTCTATGTTAAACCTGAACCGATCTATGAAATCTGATGCCATGCTCACCAAATTAACCCATTTCTTTGGGTTCTGACTGATGTACCAAGACAGGTCTTCTCCAGTGAGGCTCCTCATGAACAGCTTCATGCGGATTCTTTCATCCCTGCCAACTCCTACAAGCTTGTCACAATATGTTCTCAAGTGCACCTTCGGATCACCAGTTCCATCGAACATTTAGAACTTGGGAGGTTTGTAACCCTCTGGAAGTTCTACATCTGCTTGAGTACACAAATCTTCATAATTCAAACCCTCAATGCATTTTCCCCTTTCGATACTTTGAACTCTGCCAGTAAGTTTCTTGAGTTCCCCCACCATGTTCTTGATGAGCAGGTCCTTCTCGACGGATTCGGGTATGTATAGGGTCTGTTGTGGGTGTGGGGTAAGGTTTTCATATATATGGGATTACTTTGGTGGACTCTGGGAATCTAGGTGTAATGGTGGTCATTGGTTGAGTTTTGCTGGTCAGGAGTAGGCTGTGGTGCATTCTGAGGGGTGTGGTATGTGGTTGTTTGTGGGTATTGAGTTTGGTGGTAATGGTGTTGTTGAGGAGTAGGTATCGGTGGAGGGTTGTAGTTCTGAGGAGGTATGGTGTATTGATATGGTGCAGGAGGATTTTGCGGATTTTGTGTGTTTTGGGGAGGTACCGGGTTTTGGGCGTTTGTATTTTGTTGGTTAAGGTCGGGGACATTTAGGGTGAGGGAAAGGTTTGCCAAGTTCCGGACATGCTCAAGTTCCCCTTATAGCTCCAATATTTTCTGTTCCAGACATAGGACAAATTCATTCTGTGCTGGAGTATTCCGACTGTCCGAGGTTTCAACGTTCTCTGCATTGTCCTTTTTGATACCACTTAAATCATCCATTTTTCCTTTCCCTTTGCTTCTATCTTTAGGATCACTCAGTGGAGGAGGAGGTGGAGGACCTCTGGATCTAGTATGGTATGTGGATGATGCCAGTATGCATGAACCAACCTTTGGGGAATGGGAATAAACAAAAGAAAAGAAAAATAAAAAAGGTAACCAAGTCAGTAAGGGATATTGAAAGGATGTTTGCGATATTGAACATGTGTTGCAGAATCAGTAAATAAATTCACGTCCTAATTTGGGGGACCTCGTTGTTCCCGAGGTAGGCCTAAGTGACACATAAACTTGGAGAAAATTGATGCCAATAATTGTGTCATTTCATTAATGTGAAAATGAATTAGATCCATACTAAAACGACAATAATAAGAAAATTACTAATGGCATTTGCCTTATTACAATCAAAATCTAAAACTAAGCTAAAAAGTAGTAAAGAACATCATTTCCTAATCTATTTGGCCCCAGAGGGACCTTCTCCATGCTTGGCCTTCTTGGATCTATCAATCAAGTTCCCCAGGTCGCGCATATCCAATAGTAGGTAAGCCCTTGCTAGGTGCCCTCCCTCATTTCCTTCCGTATTCTGACAATCCGAGAACCTCTTCCTCATCTTCCCCTCAAGTTCCATTAACCCTTGCTCCAAATATTCCAATCTTTCTGTTGATTTAGTAGAAATTTCTTTCCATTCGCCGATGGCTTTCATATCCACTTTGTGCTGTTCCAAATGTCTAGCTCCAAACTCGAAAACCCTCTTGCACAACATCCTATACTTGACTTGTGCTTCAACAACGTCATCTATAACCCTATTTTCCAGATTAATCCCTGGCTTGACATCTCCCACTATATCATCTACCAACCATGATGGGTAGAAGTATACATGGCCGGCGTGGTACCTGTCTGACTCGATAGTGTCTTTCTCTACAACGACCTTTTGATTCCACATATGCTGTGCCTCGAACTTGAATGGAATGATGTTCCCTTTAAAGTCTGCTTTATACTGGACCATGTTGGAAACCTGAGGTATAACCTGCTTTCTTCCCGTTTGCCTCGTTACTCTTATAGGAGCATAAGGATAGATTCCCCTTAACCCGATACGACACTAAATGATTGGTTTCTCTTGACCTGATGATGAACTCACTGCTAGGGAACCATTCGAACATCTAATGTACCCTTTCGTCAGTCAAATTACTGAAGAAACGCACCCAGCTCACAACATTTCCAGGTTGCGCGAACTTATCTGGGATAAATGTCATTCTTTTTGGATGATGGTAGGCTATGTAGTCATTCAATGGTCGTCGCAGAAGTTCTTGATGATATTCACCTCTCTGGAAATGTTCTAATAACCAAACCTGTAGCAATAGATTACGCCCCTCGAAATGCCCATACCCCTGCTTGCATCGATCTAGAGCTCGGTACATTTCGACCAAGATCATGGGGATGACAGTGTAAGTTTGTCCTTCAATTCCTTCCATTAGATTCCTAGCGACCACGGCTAAGCGAGTGTGGATCCTCCCCCCTTTCATTGGAAATATCAGCAACCCCAAGAAACAGACAATGAACACAAAAACTCGGCGGTGTGTCCAACCCAAAGAAGTAATGGAAAGTTCATCACGGTGAAGGCGATATGACTTGCTATGCCCAATAACGTTCATAAAAGAATTCAAATGGTATGTATGACTCCTTTAGACAGGGTAATTCATCATTTTTCTTGAAACCCATCATTTTCAAAAAACCGCGGGGAGTGCGATTTTCTGGTACTAATAAACCCGGACTATCCCATGGAAGCCTAGCGAAGCCTCCTATTTCCTGTAAGAGATGGGTCATCTATACATTACCAAAGCGAAAGACAACTCTTTTCTCATCCCAAAACATAGTGGCGGCCTCAATCAATGCGTTATTTGGCCGAATGTCCAAGAAGGAAGGTAAATTTCCGAGGACCCTTTTCACATGATTCTGGTCACTAGGTGAGAGGTTCTTCCACCGATCAAGCAGCAAAGGTGGGATGTTTTGAACCATGCCGAACCTGGGGACTTCGTGCCTCATTTTCTGCAAAGCAAATAGAGTTAGCCCTTTCCCCCTCCGGGTCTAACTATTTACACATTAATAATCAACATACCAATGTGTTTTCTCCAAGTAATGCACATAACGTGATGGTGTCCATTGGGATTATGGAAATCCCGTCGGCTTTGGACAAGGCTTATTTTAGTGGATTAGCCCGTGGACAACGTTCTAACCCATACTAGGTTTGACATGATGCATGCACAGTTGATATTGGAGTGAGGTTTCTAGAAGGGTCTAGACTGGTACTCTCAAGTGGACAACTTGAGAGGGAAAGACACGGAACCGTCGACTGCACCACTGATCGACTAGTTTATCGCAAATAAGCCTTTCCAATTTAAAGGGTAATTTTTGGAAGAGTGCGGACACTCATCAAGTGCCGCTATTGTATTAGTTGGGCATGAGTGGAATATGATGTGGAGAATGCTTTATGTAAAGATAATAACACATTGCCAAGTATTTGCATGATAAATATGTAAAAAGCAGTAAATACAGTATTAGGGTAAAACATAAAAGAGAGACAAAGGAAGAAGTTAGTCCGTGGAATATATGCGAGAATGTAATAAAGCAAACAATATAGTAGTCTTTAAACAAACGAAGAGTAGTTAGAGCAAATAAGGGCGAATAGGGAAAGGTATATGCATGTCCTAAAAATTTAAGAAAATAAAGGTGGAGAAGGGAAGGGACGTGCATGTTATAACGAGTTTAAACAAGTAAAGGAGAACAGGAAATGGATGTGCATGTAATAGAAAAATTTAACAAATAAAGATGGAAAAGGAATGTGCGTTTTATAACAAAGAAAACTAATCCACATAAGCCAAGTTTATTATGGTAAGAACCTAAGTATCCCCAGCAGAGTCGCCATCCTGTCGCGCCCCTTTTTCTCGCGAAATCGGGTTTCGACATGTGACTACTCTTTTAAGGAGGTATTAAAAGAGTAGAGTCACCACCTAACGGTTTAAGGTGCGTTAGGGCACCTATTATGCAAATGAATCTGTTTGACTAGTCAACGTCACCAAAGATCGGGTAAGGGCTCAAGTTACCTCAAAGAGAAGGTATTAGGCACTCCTCGAGGTTCACAATTGTGGATCCCGACCGAACTTAAGATTATGTGGATTATGATTAAGCTAGGTGATCAATTAAACAAAAGGAGCACAAAAGTCACAGAACTTTATTACAACATGATTAATACATGTCTTAGTGCGAATATAGGGATACAACTATTTAGATCTAATAACAACATATAAAGAGGAGGGGGTCCTAAGTTTTTTAGCCTAAAGGATCACCCCGTGCAACATAAATAATACTTCGTAACTCCCTCAAGATGGGGTGTTACTTATATTATTCAGCGAGCACAAACTATCATCTCCTGTTACCCGATTACTATGTTAAAGTTGTTACCTAAAAGAGTTCTAATTCAATTATAGGTCGTATCTTATGCGTGCACTGATGAGTGGTGATTTTACCACTCATTCTAGTTTCTTTTCTTTAGATTTTGCATCCTTCAATTATAATATGAGGTTGTTTATGATGTGTATTGCTAGATTTTCAGGTAAATGATGCTACAAAGAGAGTTGAATTCAAGTGAAGTGGAATTGAGCAAAAAAGAGTACAAAAGTGCAAAATCCTTCAGTGATTCCGCATCTGCGGAACACTGTCCGCCTATGCAACCTCGCATATTCGAGCTGGAAGGCCGCATCTGCGGAGTTAAGCTTCATTCACTGGGACCGCATCTGCGGCAAAAATCCGCACCTGCGGAGTCGCTGGTGCGACTATTTTGTCCGCATCTGCGGAGAAGTGGAATTCCACATGGGCTCGCACTTACGATGGCTTATCCGCATTTGCAAAGTCGCACTTGCGCCACAATGTCCGCATCTGCGGAGTAGGCAAATTCCTTGAGTTCACGCATCTGCGATTGAAGGTCCGCATTTGCGGAGACGCACCTGCGAGGATCTTTCCGCAGGTGCGGTCAATGGGCTTTTGACCTGGGCGGTATTGACATTTCATATTTTCTCAACTCCAAACTCACAAATACACGACCTAGCTCATTTTTGGGATATCTTGGAACATCTTTGGCAGATCTTTGGCTTATTTTTCAGTTCCTAGACTAGAGAAGACAAGGTTTGGAGCTAGGGTTCTTGCACACACACTTGGGTCTTGAAGATTTGATGCTTTTGGTTGAGAATTTCTTACTCCTTTATGCTCATTTCTTCATTTTCTTGCTTTGTATTGTATATCTGAGTGTGTAGTATTTATTTCCAACACTTGAATCTTGTTTATGGAAATATTCATATTTAATGTGTGGATTAAATACCTTGTTGTGCTTATGTATTGAACGATTTTTTATTTATTATGAAGCGAGTTGTTATTTCTTTAATTATTCTTGTTCTTGAATGTTTCCAAAGGGATTATCTAACCCTAGGACTCGCCCATTAATTTCGAATTAATTTTGAAAAAGATAATTTGGGGTTGAGAAAGATTAATTAACAAGAACTTGAGGTTTTAACCCTCATTTTACAGATTCTACCTAGGGATAGGAATGAACTACTTGCAGCCATATCCAGGTATGCTTAATCTCATAATTGTTTTAGGGATAATTCAATCAAGAAGTCTTGTTAGTTTTCAAGAGAAGCTAATATAGAATTATTACCCGAGGCTAATAAATAATAAACTCACTCATATTTATAAAATTGTGAAATATATTGGATCGTTACTTGAGTGTAATTCCCGATGCATCCATGCTTGTAGCCATTGATCATTTTACTTGCTTTCTAGGTTAGTTTACGTTATCGCATTTAGCTATAATATTTTCTCAACAACTATTCTAAGTGTTTGGAATTGCATAATAAGTGATAATTCTCTTACATTCCTAATCGCCTATATATTGTTCTCTGTGGGATTCGAACCCGACTCATAGTTGGGTAAATTATATTGCATGCGACCTTGTCCATTTACTTTTTAGTAGTGGATTTGGACGTCATCATGCACTACCCATCCCGTACCTATGGTTCAGGAGGTATTGGACCTTTACTTTGGATGGTTCTAGACCTCACTTAGGCTTCTCAGAAATGTCAAAACTAGGCGACATACAAAACACATTGGACTTCACATATAGGCAGTCAAGGCTCAAGTTTGCCTCCACACTTAAGCAACAAATGCACGCAAGACAAATTGTATGTTGAGTAGTTTCAGAATTAAGAACTTAAATCCCTATAGAAATGATTTCTATTTGACAAGGTATTAAGACATGCAAGCAGTTTCAGAAACCAAGCGTCGCCCATAGACAGGATTGTACAGTTGTCGCATATTGATTGTTGAAATTGCAGATTTCCAGTTATTAACCCTCTTGTGTCTAGGTGACTTACATAGTAAAGACAATGGAATCTATCGGGAGAAACCCAGAATTACTCATGCTTTGATAGTGGTCTAAGTGAACAATAAACAATAGTGAGAGGGGCATCATTAACAATTATTAAAGCGAATTGTGGTATCCTATAGGCAGGATGTTTAACGATTAGCACTTGGAACTGATTTTATTGTTATACTTAGTCTTATAGGCATGGTTTCTAGTGAACAATGAGATACAGTAGCAAATGAAATGATCCAAATCCTATAGGCATGATATCTAGCAATGCAAATTGAAGGAAAGTTCAATGATATTTATTTCCTATGGGCATGTTTTCTAATAACATGTAGCAACAAGGATAATTGAAGCATTTGAGCTCATGCTTTGCTAGTAGACAAGTAGTGTGAGTGCATGCTTCTCCTAATAGCATGATTTTTATCGTGTACATAGAGAATGAACGACACATATAGCAAACACATTATCAAGCCCTATAGGCATGTTATCTACCCATCACATGTAAATATTAAAATCTACCCCATTCCCTTGTACTAACAATCCCAATTATTTATACAAAGATTATTACAGGCCCAATAATGAGTAAAAGTAACAGTGTTACATAACAGTGATAAGAGGCCCACGGCAGGCCTAATAAATACCCAGCATTGCCTGGGCCTTCAATAGCTCTTACACAGCATACCCAGGGCTTCAACAAAGAGCCACATTTAATACATGACTCAGGGATCCACAGAGGGGTCCAAAACCAGTTTACTCAACCATGGCACAAAGTGTTGCACTGTTTAAATCAGCCAATTCAAGTACACAACACATAACAGGGGGAAATAGAGTGAATAGGAACAGTTTGAGATTGAGGGAGTGACTAAGGACCAAGCCCTAGTGTGTCAGAGTTCACAAGGGTCTCAATTGGACCCCGAGCAGTGCTCACACTAGGGAGGCCAATAATAGAACCTAGGTAGCCTTGGCTTTCAGCCGGCTAAGAATGAAGAGTGCAGAATAGCATAAGTTGCCAGTGAGGAAAATGGACAAAAGTTAGGAGTTACATTTATATCCTAAAGTAGACATAGCCAAATTGAGCATATAGAGTAATTAATCAAATAGGCTAGTAGGTTTAGCAGGACAACAAAACGTCACATAGATAGCCTCATATTGAAAGAAATTGGGGAAGAAACAGGTTTGCAAGATATACGTAGATTATCATTCATGACATTAAACCAATTGAGACCTAAGAGGTTCAGATTAAGCTAAGCATACATCTTAGGGTCATGCTAATAAGTATTTAGACATTGTGATAAACACTGGAAGAGACAGGGTATCAAATGAACAAAAGACAGACTGGAAACATATTAGCATGAAAGCAAGACCATAGTTGATAGAAAATGGTTTTAATACAAATTTCAACACATTGTACATGCAATACAGACATTGTAGAGATTCAGGATAGTGTGTGATAGAAAACACATATAGGTATTCTAGGATTAATATAATAGACTAACCTACTAGAGAAGATCTAAATTATGGCATAAAGCAAAATAGTTCAAACAGGGTAGAGAGATCAAGTTGAGATGACTATCAAGATCTTAGTCAATCACTAATGGGGTAGGGGATCGTGCTGAGTGACAAAAGAGCAAGTGAACATGTCACAATTACCACAGGAAGTTCTAACACAAGTATGAAGCATTCATTATAGAGATTAAGGACAAAGCAAGTAAGCATGTATTAGGGAACATCCAAATACCCATAAACTTAAGAGGATCAGATTAACCAAGTTAGACTTAGGCATTGTAATGACCCGACCGGTCATTTTGATAATTTAAGCTCCATTCAGCGGTATAAGGCCTTGAGCTATTTCACATATCGATATGCGTGCATGGTTGGATTCAGTTGCCGGATGAATGAGAGTCGAATTGGAAGAAGAATTCTAGTTATGGAAGCTTAAGTGGTGAGAATTTGACTTTTTTATGTAAACGGCTCCTGAATGAGATATGGATGATAGCAGCAGCTTCGTATGGTGATTTTGGACTTAGGAGCGCGTCCAGAATGTGTTTTGGAGGTCCGTAGTAGATTTAGGCTTGAATTGGCACGGTCGGTAGTGGAAATTTTGATATCGAGCCCAGAATGGAATTCCAGAAGTGGCTGTAGTTTCGTAGTGTCATTTTTGACTTGTGTGTGAAATTTGAAGTCATTCGGACTAGATTTGATATGTTTCGGCGTCATTTGTAGAATTTGGAAAATTCAAAGTTCCTTAGGCTTGAATCCGTGCTCCATTCATGTTTTTGATGTTGTTCAATGTGGTTTGAAGGCTCGACTAAGATCGTATGGTGTTATAGGATGGGTTGGTATGTTTGGTTGAGGTCCAAGGTGTCTCGGGTGTGTTTCAGATGCTTAACGGATGAATTTTTGGACTTAGGCCATTGCTGTAGTTTTTCTGGTGTCTGGTGTTTCGCACCTGCGGAGTAGGAACCGCAGGTGCGGACTCGCACGTGTGGGGATGGAAGCGTAGATGCGAGAATTGAGAGTTGGCCTGGGGTCGCAGGTGCGAGGAGGTTTCGCATCTGCGATGCCCGCAGATGCACAAAAGGCTCGTAGTGTGGAGACTGTGGGAGTTAGTGACTTCCGCAGGTGCGACTGGTTAGACCGCAGGTGCGGTAGGCCCAGGTGCGAGGATCACTGGGCATAAAAGGGGTTGGAAATGAGGGTTAGTTCATTTTCACTCCATTTTTGATTTTGAGCTCGGGAGAAGGCGATTCTTTGAGGGATTTTCAGAGGAATCTTGTGGGTAACAATTTCTTACTCGAATTTTATTTTATTGCATTAATCTATTGTAGTTTTCCTCATTTAATCAAGGTAATTGGGTGAGAAATGTAAGATATGCGGGGAAAAAAGTTCCCCAATTGAAATTCTGAATTTTGATCGAGTTCTAGCCATCAGATTTAGATGAGTTTTGTATGAGTGGTATCATGAGTGAATGGGTGTTCTAAATTGGTAACTTTTACCCAATTCCGAGTCGTGGGCCCGAGGAGACGTTTTGGGCATTTTCCCTTTTTTCTTGCCTTAGCTTCGAATTCATTAGCTAAGGTAGTTACTTGTAGTATTATTTACTTTATGCAATTGATTTGATTAGATTTGGGCCATTCGGAGTTGGATACTTGTGGCAAGAGCGTGCTTTCAGATTGAGTCGAGCGATTCGAGGTAAGTATCTTGCCTAACCTTGTGTGGGGGAACTACCCCTTAGGATTTGAGTCATCTATGTTGATTGTAGTCTGTGTACGCGAGGTGACGAGTGCGTGCTCAGACTTATTTGTGGAAAGTTGGCCTTTTAGGGTTCTTATGTCCTTATATTCACCATGTATGATGTTGTTCTTGATACTATTGAATTCCTATTTGCTAGTTTCACCTCTACATGCTTTGATTAGAGTTAATTGCTTTAGGATTCACTCTTACTGTCTATTTGACCCTTATTCAACTTAACCAAAGATTTTACCTCTTCTATCGTCGTTCTATATTTTTTCATAACTGCTTATCTTTAATTGAAATTAATTGTTTAGTCGTAATTAGAGTTATGATTATCTTCCGCTGCTTATCCTTACTTGAATTGTTGAATATTCCTCGTAATTGCTCAACCTCAAAAGGACTTTAGATCACCTATATCTTAGTTGACTTGCCATTATTTGGAACTATTTGACTCGTGTTGGCTTCTTATTGTTGACTTGAATATTGTGGAATCGTTGCTACATTTGTTTTTTGTTTTCCCTTGTTAAGCTGTTCTCCTTGTGCCTAGCATTCTTTACTGTGGTTATTCCTTGTGGATGAGTTCTACCATTCTTATGATTTAAGTTCTTGAGTTGATTTGCTCGCCGAACTTTGCATCTCTGTCGTTATTGCTTTCGTACTTGTTGTGGTGATGTACGAGGTTTCTGTCATGTTATAGTTGTTATCTCTGTTGTTTGCGCTGCATATTTAAATTGGGACTACAGATGTATTCCGGGAGATCCCCATGTCTTGCATATTTATTTTGCAACTACAGACGTATTCCAGGAGATCCCCCAGCACTGCATATTTAAATTGGGACTACAGACGTATTCCGGGAGATCCCCCTGTCTTGCATATTTACTTTGGGACTACGGACGTATTCCAAGAGATCCCCCAGCACTGCATATTTATTCTGGAACTACGGACGTATTTCGAGAAATCCCCCCCGTACTGCATAATTAATTCGGGACTACGGGATGGTATCCCGGTTGATTCCCCTGTGGTTATATCCGTGTTCGGAGCTGCTAATCTTCCATGCTTAGGTGTCATGGGGTGACTTATACTCGAAGGATAATACTTGAAAAGTTTATATTTGAAAATTATTTATCTTGAAGGAACTATGTTTGAAGGATATTTATTTGAAGGGGTTATACTTGAAAAGTATTTATCTTGAAAGAACTATGTTTGAAGGCTAATTATTTGAAAAGTTTATATTTGAAAGGTTTTTATCTTGAAAGAACTATGTTTGAAAGATATTTATTTGAAGGAAGTATATTTCAAAAATAATTTCTTATTGGAAAGGATTATATTCTAAAGACCTCTATTAAAAAAAAAAAAACTTACGGGTGAAAGTTTACACTTGAAGGATTTGACTAATTTATTGGGGTTTGTTGGCTGATACCTGATGTGTAAACTATTGCAGTTGCTGAGTTACTACTTTCCTTTACTGTATTGTGATTTTCGGATTTGGGTTGTGTTTCCGTTCATTCTCCTGTGTCTTATTCTGGTGTTCCGCTGTTACTTGCTGTTTATCCTTCCTTATTGTAGTTTCTATGTCGTTAGCCATATCAAGAGGTCCTTAGATAGATTTCATGTTCTGTCATCCCTATACTTATGCTTGTTCAGTTTATTAGACCAATGGGTGTCTTGACTAGTCCTCGTCACTACTTCATCGAGGTTAGTCTTGATACTTACTGGGCACCGCTGTGGTGTGCTCATACTACACTTCTGCACATTTTGTGCAGATCCAGGTATCGATCGTTAGTAGCTGTGCGGATCCTTGCTGAGGAGACTCAAGGTAAACCTGCCGCTGCGTTCGCAGGCTTCAGAGTCACCTTCCTATTTTGTATTTACACTACCTTTACTTATTTCTGAACAGTTGTATTTAGAAGTTGTAGTAAACTCTGTAGAGCTTATGACTTGTACTACCGGTTTTGGAAAATTGTAAATTTTGTAAAGATTTCTATATCGAGACTGTTAGATTTCCTTTGTTATTGTTGTTACTCATTAAATGTTAGGCTTACCTAGTCCCTAAGACTAGGTGCCATCACAATACCCAACGGAGGGAAAATTGGGTCGTGACAAGTTGGTATCAGAGCGCTAGGTTCATAGGTGCTACGAGTCATAAGCGAGTTTAGTAGAGTCTTGCAGATCGGTACAGAGACATCTGTACTTATCTCCGAGAGGCTACATAACTTTTAGTACAATTTCACTTCCTTCATTCCTATAGTGCGAGTTCATTGATATTGAAGTTTGAAATTTACCATTCCATTCTCTCACAAATGGTGAGGAGACGAGCTGCGGTTCCTGATGATGTTACCCCCGAAGTAGATGCCACTATGGTCAGAGGCAGAGGCCGATGAGGTGCTCGTGCCGCAGCTATGGCACCTACCAGAGCAGCAGTTGGAGAGCTGCCAGTAGTTCCAGTTGGGGGGCAAGTACCGGAGGCGCCTGCTATTGCCCCCGGACTTTAGGAGACTTTAGCATAGTTCCTGAGCATGTTTGGTATATCGGCTTAGGCGGGGTTATTTTCGGTTGCACCAGTTACTTCACAGACCGGGGGAGGAGCCCAGACTCCCGCCGCCCATACTCGATAGAAGCGAGTTCACATTGGTCAGGTTCCAGGTGTCATGGTGACACAGGCTGTGGTTCCAGTTTGGCTTATGGTCAGAGCAGCAACATCCGAGGAAGGGCAGCTTATATTTGCAAGGTTCAAGAGATATAACCCTCCTACATTCAGCGGTTTGGCTTCAGAGAGTGCACAGAGTTTTCTGGAGGAGTGCCATAGCATCCTCCGCACTATGGATATTGTTGAGACGAGTGGGGTTGCTTTTACTACGTTCCAGCTTAAGGGAGCAGCTCATCAGTGGTGGCGGGCATATGAGTTAGGTAGCCCGGCCGATGCAGCTTCACTTACATGGGTTGAGTTTTCAGAGATATTTTTGAGAAATTTTGTACCTCAGTCCCTTCGGGATGCATGGCATGTGGAGTTTAAGCAGTTGCGTCTGGGCACTATGTCAGTATTAGGGTATGCCGTCAGATTCAGTGATTTGGCCAGGCATGCACCTGCCTTTGTAGCTTCAGTTAGAGGGCGAGTCCATAGATTCATTGAGGGGCTCAGGCATGATATTCGGTTCAGCATGGCTCGAGAGTTGGAGTCATATGTTTCATTTTAGCAGGTGGTAGGGATCGCTCGCCGGTTAGAGGGCATGTGGGACTGGGAGCGATAGAACAAACGAGATCAGGATAGAAAGTACAGGGAGGCGAAGAGGCCTCGTAGAATAGAGAGATCTACTGGTCCTTATTTTGGAGGTAGGGTACAACATGGTAGGAGTTTAGTGGGTCAGCCAGTTCAGTTGCACTTCCGGCTTAGCGCAGTGTTTCAGGTGCTCATGAGTCTCAGAGTACTCGTACTGCTCAGTTTCCACAGCCACGTCAGCAGAGAGGTTGCTTTGAGTATGGAGATATCAGCCACATGGTGAGAGATTGTCCTAGGCTTCGGGCAGGTGTGTCACATCAAGTTATTCAGGTGAGTAGAGGGCGCCCAAGAGTGGGAGGTCCGACCCGTTGATGTGTTTCATATAGTAGACTGGAGGCCGCTGGCAAGATATTATCATACATGTATGTTTTGATCTGTTACAGAGGGGCACCATTTGTATTTCATTATAGTTCTGCTGGTTGGGACGAACCCCTTATTTGTTCCATCATTTATGAGTGAGTTTCATGCTTTGTACTCTATTTTCGTGTTTTCTCCTGTTGGGAGATTCTATGAGTGGTAGCCCGTGTCTATCGTTGTGCTTATTCATCATTGAGAGTGGTGAGACTAGAAGTGAATCCTTGTTGTTCATCATGGTAAGCTTGATGTGATTTTTCCTTAGTATTTGGGTTACGAGCTGTGATTTGATACTCTACCGGGGTGAGAGTTCAGTGAGTGTTGTGATTTATTGGCAGAGCTGAGTTAGTGGAAGATTTCAATTGGTATGATATATATTCGATATGTGATTTAGAGTTGAGGGCGAGACCCTCATGATCTCTTGTGATTCGATATGTTTGAACCGGGCTGAGTACCGCTGTGGAAGTTATATCAGGATGGGACCCTTGTGATTGTTAATATGCTTTGATTCTTTCCTTATTATATTGTTTTGTAGGTTAGTATTGATAGAGAGTTGTTCCTGTTGGTCTTGTTTGGTAGTTTCCTTATGTGTTTCTCTTTTCATATTCAGTCAATTTCATTCTGTGCTTCTTGAGTTTTAGCTTGCGGGGTGTGTGCCCGGTGGTGTTAGTTGTGGCTTGGTGATTCAGGTGTCAAATTATGAGGTCTTCGTGTTTCTTGTATTATTATCAGTGTTATGGAGGTTTGAAACAGAGTTCTATCGGATATGAGGTTAATTGCCGGTGCTGGGTTGATTTTGGGCAGCTATTGGGATCAGAAGTGTTATTAAGGGCCTATGTGTGGTGTGTTATGTTGTGTGGTCGTAACTTGTGGGTGTAGGCATGAGTTAGTGCAGCTGGTTGAGACTGATACCAGATATGGATTTAAAATCGGGTCTTTTGTAAATGAATAGTAGGTGAGAATTTAGGGTATGAGGCTTATCAGTGTTGGTAGAAAGGCTAAATTGCAGTTGATATGGTGTCGTCAAGCTTATGTAGATTGGGGTGATGTGGGATCACCCGCAGGTGTATGTTGGAAGTGTGCTTTCAGTGATTTGATAAGTTCGAGGCGAGTCTTGGCACATTCGAGGAAGAACGTTTATTTTAAGAGGGGGAGAATGTAACGACCCGACCTATCGTTTTGATAATTTAAGCTCCATTTGGCGGAATAAGGGATTGAGCAACTTCACATTATGTATATCGACCTGCGTGCATGGTTGGATTCAGTTGCCAGATGATTCAGAGTCGAATTGGAAGAAGGATTCTAGTTTTGGAAGCTTAAGCGGTGAGAATTTGACCGGAATTTGACTTTTTATGTAAACGGCTCCGAAATGAGTTATGGATGATGTCAGCAGCTTCGTATGGTGATTTTGGGCTTAGGAGCGCGTCCGGAATGTGTTTTGGAGGTCCGTAGTAGATTTAGGCTTGAACTGGCGAAAGTTGGGTTTTTTGGCGATTTCGGTCGGTAGTGGAAATTTTGATATCGAACCCAGAATGGAATTCTGGAAGTGCCTGTAGTTTCGTAGTGTCATTTTTGACATGTGTGTGAAATTTGAAGTCATTTGGACTAGGTTTGATATGTTTCGGCGTCATTTGTAGAATTTGAAAAATTCAAAGTTCCTTAGGCTTGAATCCGTGCTCCATTCATGTTTTTGATGTTGTTCAATGTGGTTTGAAGGCTCAACTAAGATCGTATGGTGTTATAGGATGGGTTGGTATGTTTGGTTGAGGTCTCGGGGGCCTCGGGTGTGTTTCGGATGCTTAACAGTAGTTTTTCTGGTGTCTGGTGTTTCGCACCTGCGGAGTGGGAACCGCAGGTGCGGACTCGCACGTGCAGAGATGAAAGCGCAGATGCGAGAATTAAGAGTTGGCCTGGGGTTATAGGTGCGAGGAGGTTCCGCATCTGCGATGCCCGCAGATGCACAAAAGGCTCGCAGTTGAGGAGACTGTGGGAGTTAGTGACTTCCGCAGGTACGACTGGTTAGACCGCAGGTGCAAGGATCGCTGGGTAGATAAGGGGTTGGAATCGAGGGTTAGTTCATTTTCACTCCATTTTTGATTTTGAGCTCGGGAGAAGGCGATTTTTTGAGGGATTTTCAGAGGAATCTTGTGGGTAACGATTTCTTACTCGAATTTGGTTTTATTGTATTAATCTATTGTAGTTTTCCTCATTTAATCAAGGTAATTGGGTGAGAAATGTAAGAAATGGGGGAAAAAAGTTCCCTGATCGAAATTCTGAGTTTTGATCGAGTTCTAGGCATCGGATTTAGATGATTTTTGCACGAGTGGTCTCGTGAGTGAATGAGTGTTCTAAATTTGTAACTTTTACCCGATTCCGAGTCGTGGTCCCGGGGAGACCTTTTGGGCGTTTTTCCTATTTTATTGTCTTAGCTTCAAATTCATTAGCTAAAGTAGTTACTTGTAGTATTATTTACATTATGCAATTGATTTGATTAGATTTGGGCCATTCGGAGTTGGATGCTCGTGGCAAGAGCGTGTTTTCGGATTGAGTCGAGCAATTCGAGGTAAGTATCTTACCTAACCTTGTGTGGGAGAACTACCCCTTAGGATTTGAGTCATCTATGTTGATTGTAGTCTGTGTATGCGAGGTGACGAGTGCGTGCTCGGACTTATTTGTGCAAAGTTGGCCTTTTAGGGTTCTTATGTCCTTATATTCACCGTGTATGATGTTGTTCTTGATACACTTGAATTCCTATTTGCTAGTTTCACCTCTACATGCTTTGATTAGAGATAATTGCTTTAGGATTCACTCTTACTGTCTATTTGACCCTTATTCGACTTAACAAAAGATTTTACCTCTTCTATCGTCGTGCTATATTTTTTCATAACTGCTTATCTTTAATTGAAATCATTATTTTCTCATCCTATAATTGTTTAGTCTTAATTGGAGTTATGATTATCTTCCGCTACTTATCCTTACTTGAATTGTTGAATATTTCTTGTAATTGCTCAACCTCAAAAGGAGTTTAGATAACCTATATCTTAGTTGACTTGCCATTATTCGGAACTATTTGACTTGTGTTGGCTTCTTATTGTTGACTTGAATATTGTGGAATCGTTGCTACATTTTGTTTTTGTTTTCCCTTGTTAAGCTGTTTTTCTTGTGCCTAGCATTCTTTACTGTGGTTATTCCTTGTGGATGAGTTCTACCGTTCTTGTGATTTAAGTTCTTGAGTTGATTTGCTCGCCATACTTTGCATCTCTCTCATTATTGCTTTCGTACTACTTGTGGTGATGTACAACGTTTCTGTCGTGTTATAATTGTTATCTCTGTTGTTTGCGCTACATATTTAAATTGGGACTACAGACGTATTCCGGGAGATCCCCCTGTCTTGTATATTTATTTTGGGACTACAGACGTATTCCAGGAGATCCCCCAGCACTGCATATTTAAATTGGGACTATAGACGTATTCCGAGAGATCCCCCTGTCTTGCATATTTACTCCGGACTACGGATGTATTCTAGGAGATCCCCTAGCACTGCATATTTATTTTGGGACTACGGATGTATTCCGAAAAATCCCCCCCGTACTGCATAATTAATTCAGGACTACGGGATGGTATCCCGATTGATTCCCCTGTGGTTATATTTGTGTTCAGAGCTGCTAATCTTCCATGCTTAGGTGTCATAGGGTGACTTATACTAGAAGGATATTACTTGAAAAGTTTATATTTTAAAAGTATAAATCTTGAAGGAACTATATTTGAAGGATATTTATTTGAAGGGGTTATACTTGAAAAGTATTTATCTTGAAAGAACTATGTTTGAAGGCTAATTATTTGAAAAGTTTATATTTGAAAGTTTTTTATCTTGAAAGAACTATGTTTGAAAGATATTTATTTGAAGGAAGTATATTTCAAAAATAATTTCTTATTGGAAAGGATTATATTCTAAAGACCTCTATTAAAAAAAAAAAACTTACGGGTGAAAGTTTACACTTGAAGAATTTGACTAATTTATTGGGGTTTGTTGGCTGATACCTGATGTGTAAACTATTGCAGTTGCTGAGTTAGTACTTGCCTTTACTGTATTGTGATTTTCGGATTTGGGTTGTGTTTCTGTTCATTCTCCTATGTCTTATTCTAGTGTTATGCAGTTACTTGCTGTTTTTCCTTCCTTATTGTAGTTGCTATATCGTTAGCCATATCGTGGGGTCCTTAGATAGATGTCATGTTCTGTCATCCCTGTACTTATGCTTGTTCAGTTTATTAGACCAGTGGGTGTCTTGACTAGTCCTCATCACTACTTCACCAAGGTTAGTCTTGATACTTACTGGGCACCGCTGTGGTGTGCTCATACTACACTTCTGCACATTTTGTGCAGATCCAGGTATCGATCGTTAGTAGCTGTGCGGATCCTTAATGAGGAGACTCAAGGTAAACCTGCCGCTGCGTTCGTAGGCTTTGGAGTCACCTTCCTATTTTGTATTTACACTGTTTTTACTTACTTCTGAACAATTGTATTTAGAAGTTGTAGTAAACTCTGTAGAGCTTATGATTTATACTACCGGTTTTGGAAAATTGTAAATTTTGTAAAGATTTCTATATCGAAACTGTTATATTTCCTTTGTTATTGTTGTTACTCAGTAAATGTTAGGCTTACCTAGTCTCTAAGACTAGGTGCCATCACGATACCCAACAGAGAAAAAATTGGGTCATGAGAGGCATACTTAGAACTAGTAGCATTAGGAAGGAGTTAGATGCTAAAAGACTTAGAACAAAGTAGAATTAACAAAATCGTGCACAAAAGTAATCCAGAAAAACATATTAAGCCAGGAATTTCAGAGACGAGAACACATGCAAATCAAAGGCACATAGGGATGAAATTGCAAGAGTTAAGTAGCTTACCAGTTAACGGACAACAATGAAGAACATAAGATCCACAAGAACCCAGAAACCTCGATGCGTCAAAGTTCCCAAGAGCTTCGATGAACTCAGGGCAATGCTCGTACCAAGAACAGGTAACAAAATGTTAATGGCATTGGCTTTCAGCCGGCCATTACAGAATACCAAGCAAGAGAGTAGCAAAAAAAAAAACCAAATTTTAGTAAGAATCGATTCTTTTTCCGTTCCCCCTCAGAAGGGAAAATGAGGGGTTTTATATAGCAGTCAAAAATCGAGCAAACACATAAGGAAACCGAGTAAATTAAGCAACAAATAAGGAAAGACAACATGCAAATCAATTTGAAATCGATTTAAGAGAGGAATCCGGTAAACCCTAGGTTTTTAGGGAAAGTGTAAGTCAGCAGAAATCCAAACGAAATCGGACTCACACAGTGTAGAATCAGGCGCGTGTAGACGGAATACGATCCAGATTCAAGAAATAGGACTCATTCAGACAGAATCGGAGAGGTAGTACTTGCCATGTTTAAGCATACCATGGAGAATCAACCAGTAGCGGAAACACACAAATATGGTAAGTAAATAAGAGAAAAATCCCATTGTAGCCGGGATTAGGAGAAAATTTGGGGAAGGCGGCGATTAGGGTTTTTGGTGGGGGAGGAGCGTTTGAGGGTGGCTAGACAGAGACAATGGTCTCTAGGGTTTAGGGCAATAAGAGAAGAGGGGTTGAGGTTTGTGAACCGTTGATCATTCTTGATCAACGGCTATGGTTTAAGGGGGTCTGGGTCGGTTTTGGACTGGGCAGGGTTGCCTGGGATTGGGCTTGAGGTTTTGGGCCAGGGATTTGGGTTTGTCTGGTCCGAGAATAACTCAAAATTAGGCCACCTCTTTTAAACACGTATAATTTAGCAAAATAATTTATAAAAATAATTAGTGAATGAGTAGAATATATTTTTTATGCACTAAAATGATTAAGCATAATGATTTAACATTATAAAAATATAAAATATTATTTTTGACACAAATAGTATAAATAAGGAGCATTTGTATATGAATATAGACCATTATTGCAAAATTAAATAAATAGCTTAAAATATGCTAATGTAATTATATGGGATGAGATAAAATGTTTGAAACATATATTATAGGTGCAAATAATTATTTTAGGTAACTAAGTCATTACAAAATAATTTAAAAGGATAATTACTAGATATTTATATATAATTTAAATACAGAAAAATTAATTTAAAGCTCTGAAAATTATGAAAAATTATAGAAAATGCTTGTATGGGTTTGTAAACTAAATATTGATGCAAATATGCTATTTTAAAAGTGTATATATATTTTGAAAAATATGAGGATAAAATTGGGTATCAACACTTTATATTCCTTTTGAATACCAACTGTAACTCATTGAGAATCTGAGGGTATATTGACCTGATTAGGATTCTAATATAGTGTTAGATAATCCTGTCTAATGAAGTTTGATGTATGGTATACGACTCACGTGCTTGTTATATAGGAGTAGGACTTATGTAGAGTAACTTGCCAATATTCCCGTCTAATCAAGACAAAAGACAACCAAAAATTAATTAACAACGTAGTAAAGTGAAAAACACAGAAAAGGGAAAACGACCAAAGAAACAGACAAGGCCACACACAAAGAGAGAGAGGATGTGATAAATGGAGTAGTATACTATTTTAGAGACATCAAATCTGCAATGAAGAGGCGACGGGAAGATCGAGTATCTGCAATGGAGCAGTATACGTTATTTTTTTTTGGGAACCCCAGAAAAACCCGCAGCCGCTACGGTCTCTGTCCTTCAGGTGATCACTTTGTGATGAGCATTTTGTGCGCACTAGGGAAATCCCTCACTGTGTAATTGCCTACAAACCACATAGGGGATGTAAGTCGCACTAGGCATGATCTGTGCGACAGGCTCGACCCAAAAAACATTGATGAAGGATCGATTCCGGGTCATATGTATAGATGACCTCCCTCCAAATCAACTAGCCATCACTAAGGGATAAGTAAGCTAATTTATTATGGATTAATTAGAAATGCGGTTGTCGAAAGCTGCCTCACATACCGAACTTTTTGCGTAATTTCTAAGTTTTTATATACTATTTAAACAGTAACTAAAATTGTAAGTCTAATTAAACTTTGAAAACTACTCAAATTAGTCATTTGAAGGGGGCGTTGGAGCAACGGTAAACTTTGTGTGACCTATAGTTCACGAGTTCAAATCGTGGAAGCAGCCACTAATGCTTGCAATAGGGTAGACTGTCTATATATCGCACCCCTTGGGGTGCAACTTATCCCCGGACCCTGCTTGAACGCGAAATACTTTGTGCGTCAGGCTGACTCCCACATGTTGGAATATACTGGATATTTTGTTATTGTTATCCATACATAAGAGGATCCAAGATTTGAATTCTATAGGTTCAACTTTTAAGTTTCTTAACATTAAACCTATTATATTTTTAAAGTTATAGGTTTATATCTACTATTTGTTGAAATTTTACATATAGATTTATGTTCCACATAAAAGTAATGAGTTCAGATGAACCCGGGATCATGACAATAGATCCGCCCATGTATCCATAGTATAGATTGAATCAAATAGGGGACTCCTAAACCAAAATATATACAGATTCATGAATTTGAGACGTCAGTGCATTAACCATTTTAGGCATTTTTCTTTGAGCTATAAATTGCTCAATGATGGTACGAATGAGCATGAGCTGATGCTCGCGAGTTCTAATTGTAAGCTGATTCCAAGACCTTCCAAATCAACTTGGGTTTGTATAACAGCCGTCCAAAGAATTCTAATGATATACTCACAAGTTGGCATAACCTTAATGGTTTAACCTCCTGCCTCACTAATATTACCCGCTCTTTTTAAGCAAATAGATGTGAATCAAAGCAAAAAAGGGGTAGCTATATATATAACAAATACACGATCCGGTAAAAGCTCACACTCATGCCATTCGACCTCATAAACTAGTCACAAATATTCTGGCAGTGAAAGGATCGTGTCCAGCGTTAAGCAAAAGTATGGTGCGTTACAAATGCTTCAGATTGATTGTCTGCTCTAAAGAAACTATATCGCTGGCAAGTAAGATGTCGTACCAACAAATAAGAAAGGGGGTGATCTAGTTGCACTCATAAAAGTATATCCATCTCCCACCAGTTCATTGAAATGTATCAATATGCAGAATTGGAATGCTGCTTAAGTCATGTAATTTCAGCTATGTAGCCACAAAAAGAGAGATATTATTCGTTAATGGAGAAATATTCAAATGAGAGGACAACAACTTTCTTTTTTGATTCATTTCAAAAACAGTATGCGTGACCAAGCTGGCCCAAATGTGGCACCTGAAGTATAATCTCGCAGAGGTTTACAAGCTACACATCAAAATTCAACCTACTCTCAGCACTCAATGTTGGAAACTTTGAGTTTTCTGCCAGATTCACAGACGCAGAGATCTAGCAAACAAAAAGAGAAACCACACATTAGTAACGGAATTTCAAAAGGAAATTTAACATGCAATGAACAGAGCTATATTTTAAAGCTACTTCATATACACACAATTAGATAGTGAATAGAAACATCAGCATATCACAACACAACAAGGCAGGATAACCACATTATTATATAGCTAAGAGAAAGATAGAAAGCAATATCAATACTATAAAAAGTTGACTTGTCAAGATCAAATGGTGGTATTATTTCGGAGATCACTTTTAGTGTCAAAACCAGAAGGTGCAAAAAAGTAGTATCATGCAAAACATGAGGCCTGTTTGCCTTTTTCTTTCCCTACTTGATAAATCAGCCAAACTAAGAGAAGCTACATGCTTGACAAGAGAGAGGGAAGGCACACAATATCATGGACCAAATCACACAAAGAACTAAATGTCTCGTGTCTCAAGTACAGGCATTATGTTGTGTATGGAACTAGTATTAAATTTTAATAATAATAAACAGAAAAGAAACTAACAATATGACTTATTGTAGAATCGCTACCACTGAAGCCTAATTATACAGTAGGAATTTTTCAAGTGTGATGTGGTAACCACAAAATTAATTTGTAACAACCACATTCTTCATTTATAACTCCCATAACAATTCTATCATAATAATTACAATTATAAGATAATACTAAATTGTTAAACACAACACACGGAGCCAATTGCATTGAACCACCAGGTCGTTATGGAGGTAGTGGTCATTTAGGTCTTTGAATTTAGCCACAATAAACCAGGAAACAAAAAACATGATTAAAGGAATGTTGAAATATTGTGTATCAGTCTACTTAACTGTATAGAAGGATGGAATGAATTGAGCTAAAAGGACGCTTTTATTCTAGTCTTATTCTAGGGTAGTTATTAAGTTTAAATCTAGTTCCACATTCAATTAGAATTTCAAAACTAATTAAAGGATCAAGTCACAACATGAAAATTGAGTTGCTAAGCTTGAATGACTTTCAATTTCAGAACCAGAAGATGTTAGCTAGAAATGTGAATTCACATAGCAAGTCGAAAACAGAACCAAAAAGATATAACTGGGAAATAATCCACTTCAAGAAACTATTCATCTTCATTTGGTGTTAACAATTTTCATGCATTAAGAATTAAACTCGAAAGGAATCTTAATAGAAAAAATTCCATTAGTTCAATGAGAGGATAGAACCGCATTCATTACCACTACAATGCGCAAGTCAAAATTGAAACAGTACAGTACCTTAAACCCTCCACTTAAACTGGAATTCCTAGACCATTCCAGCCCCAATATCTTGCTTGAACTTTGATACGAAGCCTTGACCACATCGTCTTCATAAACCCGCTGTGACACAGAGACGTCTGTTGCGACCAAACACACTCACGCAAGTATACGCGGTCGTCGAGTAATAAAGTGACTAAAAGTCGGATGTCGAACCCACGAGGACTTATGATTAACTATTAACTAAATTAGACTATCCTAATTATCTAAACAAGAATTAAATCTAAAAATATTTTATTCCAACTAATTAAATAAGAAAAATTATAAATAATAAACTTTGAACAGAGAGAGAGCAGATTTTAATGATATCAATGTAATGAAAACGATCTAGGGTTATGGTCTATCTAACAATCCTATTGTATTCTTCAATTGAATTGACCGACTAATTTATCTAGCTTATTGGTTGACAGGGTTAATGCTCATAAGAATCTGTCGAGTTCTTACTCGCCTATTCAAACTAACCTAACGCCTATATGTCTATGGAGTTAGAATCAACAAGAACGCATTTATAATTCCTGTAAATCAACCAAGCAAGGCAATTAGGTATATGTCTATCCTAACCACGAATCCGTTCCCCGATGCCCGAGTTCAAGAACTTGCCCTACTCAATCCTATATGCAATATAGAATTCCCACTTTCGAGTTCAATTCTAGATTCGTAGATAATATTCAATTGGTGATCAAGCAATTAAATAATTAAGTGCAAGATTGAATAAATAAACTAATATGATAAATCAAGAAGTCAAAATCAATATCCGAATAACAATAGTCATGAAAGAACCACAACCCTAGAACGTGAAGTTTAGCTCCACATAGACATGATAGCCAAACAAATCATACAAAGAAACATAAAAATTACTCAGTTTGGTGGGAGAAAGATGGAACTTGATGAATTCCGGCCTCCACAGCTTTTTCGTGGCTTTATCCCCCTTCCCCATATGTTAGATGACCTAAAAGAGGCGTTTTTGACTTATATATTGCGTACCAAAGTCGTGGGCCAAAGTTCTCCTATTTCTAGTCCAAATCGGATTCAGGGATTGATGCTAAGGTGGATGCGACGCATCCACCTTGTCCTCCATTTCAATTTTTCTTCTGCGAAGGTGGATGCGACGCATCCACCTTGTCCTCTATTTCTCAGCTTGCATGCGATGGTGGACGCGACGCATCCAGCTTCACTTCTACTTCCCAGTTTCGCACGCGATGGCGGACGCTATGGCCCAACTTCACTGCTAAGGTTGCATGCAGGATGATGTTTTCCTAGGTTGGATGCGACGCATCCAACCCTTCTTCCTCTGGCTAAACCACCTTTTCTTCATATTTTGCACTCCGAACACCTTAAATCGTCACACATAACTTAATTAGTCATCAAACCAATAATTACACCATGTTGGGTGTTTTAAAGATTAAATAACATCAAAAAGTGGTTAAAACATGGGCAAAGTAACATCAACACATATCGAAATATGCCAAACATCACTACCCCACACTTAAACCTTTGTTCGTCCTCGAACAAACCATCCTATAGTAGACGAAACAAAATTAAGCTCTTATCATTCAAAGCACACTGCACCTATGACCGTGGTTATTTGCAACAATTAGGCTCTAGGCTATGCATCACATACCCTTCCCTTTACTTATGCCATTCTTTAAACATATTCGAACAAAGACAACATGCTCACAACAATCCTAACCTCAAAAACCGACTCAATGTCACAATGCACTCATGGCTTGAACAACCAACATCATAGAGAAGTCTAATAACGTTACCTATCCCTCGTGAAACCATGTGCCCTCACAACAAAAGCAGAGAGAGTAAAATCAATCCACACATTCGAATCTCATGCTCACAAAGAAAATCGCTCACTCTCACAAAAGAAGTCACATGCATGTAGTTGGTACCATAGGCTTGCCCTTAATGTAAATCTCTACTAATGTAAGCTCGCTCGATCTAAAATCAATTAGGACTTTTTCATGGTTGTAATGTGGGCTAAGGGAAAGGTAGGATATATTTTAGGAATAGTGACTCAACCTCCTAAGCACTTTAACACATCATCAAATAACTTAAGCGCAAATTCTTCAACACCACTTCAATTTCACAAATAATATCACCCCAACAATATTTTCTCTTTCTTTAAGCACTACTTTAATTCATACCCACTAGCAAGAATAAGATAACAATTTATTCCTCTATATTTTTCTTTCCTTTTTTTTTTTTTTCCGCTAGTGGCGTATTATTTTACAAAATAAGTGCACCCTTCTTTCTTTCATTGGTTCCACTCAAAAGTCACCCCACACTTAGTCCCTTTCTGCTTCTTTTAGCGCTCATCTAACAATTAAAGTGCTTTAAGAGGTAAAAGGATCAAAACAATGTCAATTAAGAATAAAAAGGGTATAGGCTTGTAATGTGGGTACCAAATAAAAGGTCTACAGGCTCAAAAGGGTTAACTAGGGATAGATTTTATTTGTGATAAGCAATAAGCTCAAAAAGATCAAAGAAAGCCTAAAATCATTTTTCAAACCGAGCATCACCTAAAATTTCGCTTCAACTCACATACCGGGCAAGTTCTAGACACAAGTACAATACATGGACTACACAAAAAAATCTCACCACACATGGCACATGACTCACTAAGGACGATCACATTCCGACTCTCAAGCAATGCAAGTATTCACGGAGCCACGAGATATTAAGCATTAAGCGCAAAGTGAACACAAGTCAAGAAAGTGAGAAATAGGCTGCAACAAAACATGCTATCCGTTTTAACAAGGCATCATCAATAATTTCAGAGTGAGAAGGGTCCCTTCTTACTTCTTTTATTCCCTACATTCCTACTCTAAAAAGAAAACAAAATTACCCGGTTCAAACTACATCCCATGGAAAAGAACCGAGGCACAAAGAAAAACCACAGGGGATTATTACTATCTACAAAGATACTATAAATATATATATATATATATATATTTTTAAATAAACTACTAGATAAACTGATAATTACTCCATATAGATGAATTTACTGCTATTTTATGCCATTAATCCAGTGAATATATTAGTACATTCATCCATACATCAAACATAAATCACCCCCACCCCACACTTAGGACTGTGCGTTGTCCCCAACGCACACAAACAAGGTAAAGTAGGGTGAGAAGAACTCCCTCAAGTCAAGGTGGAGGGCTCATCCGCAGTCTGTGGAGGAGCATCTGCATCCATAGCATTCCTATCATCAACAACTGGTGCGGATTCTGTATCAGGTGTTACAGCGACCTCAATAGGCCTGTTGAGTGGAGCCTCGGTGACTATGGGAGGAACAGGAGTGGATGGTCCGGCAGTGGATGATGCAATCAGCTGGGATATGTCTGTACCTGCACATTGAACCAGAGCTCTGAGGAGTAATGATATCTCCTTCATCATCGTGGCCTGCTCGGTCTGAACTCGGCTTAGATCTGCACGAGTCTGTCTCAACTCATCCCTGGTGGCACTCAACTCGACACGAGTTGCTATCAGCTCAGCCCTGTTCTCTTGCATAGCTGCTTGCATATGTTCAAATAATTGTTGGATGGTGAGCTTAGAAGACCTTCCCTTGTTCGGCTCTAGAACATGAGTGACATCATATGGTCCTGGAGCTTTAGCCTCAATGTCGTCATTCTCCTTGTCCCATAGTACTCCCCTCTCTGTTAAAAAAGCCGTTAGGGTATTAGCAAAGAACAGCCTCCACTTGTAATTCATCCTGGTTCGCTGCATTTGATCATGCATGATGGCTCCGAAGTTGAGTGGTATCCCCTCTAATAAAGCATATAATACGAGTGCGCGGTAACGAGGGACATCAGTTTTATGTTGGCATGGCAGCAGTCGGTTACAAATGAAATTTAGAGCCACACGTGCTAACGCACTCATGAATTCCTTTGCTATAGAGTGGTACTCCATACTCCCATGCTTCCATTCTGCATCCTTCCTGGTAGGGCATAGGACAGACTTAATGTGTGCATAATCTGGTGTTTTGCATATGGCGTCAAACCTGTCTGTGAGTGTGTGTGGCACCCTTAAGAAGTTATTCAGAGCTTCAGCTGACACATTAATATCTACCCCTCTTACTCGCACAATGTTTCCCCTTGCGTGACGCCAATTGGCGTAGAGCTCTCTAACAATGGTGAGGTTGGCTTTGCCATGGCCTTTCAGAATGGGTCCCCATTTTTGCACCTCTCGAATTGACTGGAGAAACTCTGAGTACTTTGTCTTAAGTGGTCCGATGTTTATCGGCTTTTCCGGAATGTACTTCTTTGAAACCAATATCTTCTTATAGGCTCGGAATGCTTTCTCATTAACAAAGTATTTCTCCCAATCAACTCGGTCTATGGGTTCACCCTCGTCTTCATCACTCATGTTGATCTGTAGGTGGTCATTGTCCGAATCGGAATCGGATTCAGATTCTGTAGTAATCTTCTCCTTCCCTTTATCAGTTGGAGCACTCATTCTCGAAGCTTTTCTTTGGTATGTCACAGGCTCTCGTATCTCTATTCCTTTGCTTGGTGTAATACCCTTCTTCACTGTCCTCCTGACCAATGTTTCCTCCTCCTCTTGCTCTGAATCATCACTTAACTGCCTAGGCAGCAGTTCCATTTCCTTCTCCGTCCGCTTCCTTTTTTTCTGTGGATTTGGACCGCCCGCTGCCCTTCCGGTGGGCTTTTTGGGCGGTTGCTTGTTACCCTCTTTGTCTTGTTGCTTGGATGGTTTACTCGCTGCTGTCATTTTACGAATCTAAGTACCTGCAATGCAAAGAATTCAACAATTAGCAGATGAAACAGCGAAGTTCAGCTTGAAAGCAAGTGCAACAGCTTGCAGACTTCAATTTATTCGTAAAGTCATGCCATTCACTCTTCATGGAATTGTAGCTCATGACTTTCAGCAAGTATGTGATAACTTCTCTTCAAAAAATTCAATTGCACATAGCCCCTCACTCGACCCCACACTTATTCTCAAGCATACACCAATGTTGCTCGGCACCGACGCCTAAATTTTCCTCAGGGACAATTCGTCGAACATGTGGTATGCAACAAGTGTGCCTAGTTCATTCTTATCAGTTGAGCAATGCAACTACCCTCCCAAAATTGGACGAGATGAAGGGAATTATAGTTTATCATCTCGCAACCATTACAACTACCAAGAACGACAGCCCTAAAAACCTTGAAATTGCAAAACCTACGTGTTGCTACCATTGAAGGAGGGAGGAGAGATGAATTAGGAGAGAAGCCAACGGAAGAACGAAAAGGATGATGCGTACCTGTCGCGTTTGAGCTTATCGCGTTATAATTTTGATGAGAGAATTCTGTTCTGCGTTCGTAGGCTTCGCCAAAAAAAAAAAAACGAGTGGATGCGTCGCAAGAACGTTTTTTTTTCGAATGGGTTATCTTAAGATGTGTTAAAATATATATTACTTACCTGTGCGTGCGAGCTTTGACGCGACGCATCCCCTTGTCTTCCTTCAAAAATTTTCGGACGCGATACGGGCGCGATAGGCAGACTTCACTGCCTTGAGCAATTGGCCCGTCAAATTTTTTTTTTTTTTTTTTTTTTTTGGGGACGCGACGCATCTGCCTCGTTTTCTTGAATAAAATCTATGTCCTACGAAAAGAAAGGAGAAAAAAAATTAAAATAAAAATAAAAAACTAACTAACTTGGGTGGCCTCCCAAGAAGCGCCTGATTTAACGTCGCGGCACGACGCAACATGTTCTTCATGCCTCCACTAAATCCATTGTGGTCTTGTGACGTGCAATGTCACCACCCCAATAGTGTTTTACTCTTTGGCCATTTACCAGGAATGTCGTATTGGACCCCTTATCACACAATTCTATCGCACCATGAGGTTTCACACTAACCACTTCAAACGGACCCGACCATCGAGATTTAAGCTTTCCTGGAAAAAGCTTTAGCCTTGAATTAAACAGTAGAATTTCTTGACCTGGTTCAAACTCACGATGTTGGATATGCTTATCATGCCATCTTTTGGTCTTCTCTTTATACAATTTGGCATTTTCATACGCATGCAATCGAAACTCATCAAGCTCGTTGAGTTGTAGCAATCTCTTCTCACCGGCCAAGTCCATCTCCATATTTAGCTTTTTAATCGCCCAATATGCTTTGTGTTCAAGCTCGACGGGCAGATGGCAGGCCTTCCCATAAACCAACCTGTACGGAGAAGTGCCTATTGGGGTCTTGTACGCAGTGCGATATGCCCATAATGCGTCATCCAGCTTCCCGGCCCAGTCCTTTCTATTCATACTTACTGTCTTTTCCAAAATCTGCTTGACCTCTCTGTTGGAAACTTCTACTTGACCACTCGTTTGGGGATGATAGGCAGTGGAAACTTTGTGCTTGACTCCGTATTTTGCAAGAATATTATTCAGCAGTTTGTTACAAAAGTGAGTTCCCCCGTCGCTTATCAACACTCTTGGGGTCCCAAAACGTGTGAAGATGTGCTTCTTTACAAAGCCTACCACAACCTTTGCGTCGTTAGTAGGAAGAGCTATGGCCTCTACCCACTTAGAAACATAGTCGACCGCCACCAAGATGTATCTGTGTCCGTTAGAATATGGGAATGGTCCCATAAAATCAATCCCCCAAACATCAAAAAGTTCTACCACCAGTATATTTTGCAAGGGCATCTCGTGCTTCCTCGTGATAGTTCCAGTTCTTTGGCATCTATCACAATTTTTAACGAAGGCATGTGCATCCTTAAACAATTTTGGCCAATAAAAACCTGATTGTAGCACTTTTTGGGCGGTTCTATTCCCCGCCGTGATGACCTCCATATGGTGACGCATGGCAGTCATGTAGTATAGCCTTCATCTCTTCCTCAGGAACACACCTTCTCACCAACTGATCTGCACACTGCCTATATAGGAATGGCTCATCCCACACGTAGAACCTTACATCATGTAAGAATCTTCTTCTATTGTCAGCTGTCCATTCTAGTGGCGTTACCCCACTTGCGATAAAATTCACATAATCTGCATACCATGGGGCTTCACCTGAGGTGATTGCTAATATCTGCTCATCCGGAAATGTTTCTTTAATTGACCCTCCTTCAGCTACATGGTTCCGGCTCTCTAATCTGGACAAATGATCGGCCACTTGATTTTCTGTCCCTTTTCGATCTCGGATCTCTAAGTCAAATTCTTGCAAGAGGAGGACCCAACGAATCAGCCTCGGCTTGGCATCTTTCTTTTCAAATAGGTATCTGATAGCTGAATGATCCGTGTAGACGATGACTTTGGTTCCCACTAGATAGGATCTGAACTTGTCAAACGCCCACACCACTGCAAGCAACTCCTTTTCAGTCACTGTATAATTTATCTGAGCTGGATTCATGGTTTTGCTTGCATAATAAATGGAGTGAAAGATTTTATCCCTCCTTTGCCCCAACACCGCTCCAATTGCTATGTCACTTGCATCGCACATCAACTCAAATGGTTGTGCCCAATTGGGGCCAATGATAATTGGTGCAGTCACCAATCTTCCCTTCAGCTCCTCAAATGCTTTCAGACATGCATTATCAAACTTGAAGGTAACGTCTTTCTCTAGAAGCCTGCACAAAGGGGAAGAAATTTTCGAAAAATCTTTAATGAAACGACGATAAAAACCTGCATGACCCAAGAAACTGCGAATGCCTTTGATGGATGTCGGCGGGGGCAATTTTTCGATCGTCTCCACCTTTGCCTTATCCACCTGTAGACCATCTTTTGAAACCTTGTGCCCCAAAACTATACCTTCACGTACCATGAAATGGCACTTTTCCCAGTTTAGCACCAAGTTCGTCTCTTCACACCTAGCTAGCACTTTATCAAGGTTCATTAAACAACTATCAAAAGAACATCCAAACACAGAAAAATCGTCCATGAATACTTCTACATATCTTTCAACCATGTCAGTGAAAATAGCCATCATACACCTTTGAAAAGTCGCAGGTGCATTACAAAGACCGAAGGGCATTCTCTTGAACGCATACGTGCCATAAGGACATGTAAATGTAGTTTTCTCTTGGTCTTCTGGGGCTATAGCAATCTGATTATACCCCGAATAACCGTCCAGGAAACAGTAGTATTCCTGGCCAGCTAATCTATCAAGCATTTGGTCAATAAAAGGAAGGGGAAAATGGTCTTTCCGGGTGGCATTGTTCAGTTTTCTGTAATCTATGCAAATTCTCCATCCAGTTACAGTTCTTGTAGGAATTAAGTCATTATTTTCATTAACTACTACGGTTATCCCCCCTTTCTTCGGCACACATTGAACGGGGCTTACCCATTTACTATCAGAGATTGGAAATACAATACCTGCATCAAGCCACTTAATCACTTCTTTCCTTACCACTTCTTTCATGATTGGATTTAGTCGGCGTTGGTGTTCTACACTTGGCTTGTGTCCGTCCTCCATGAGGATTTTGTGCATGCAGAAAGCTGGACTAATGCCTTTAATGTCAGACATTGTCCACCCAATTGCTCGCTTGTGCTCACGTAGCACCCTTAATAGCTTTTCTTCCTGTAATTTAGACAAGTGAGCAGAAATAATAACAGGTAAAGTGTCAGAACTTCCCAAATAAGCATATTGAAGGTGAGGGGGTAGGGGTTTAAGTTCCAAATTTGGAGCTTTTTCAATTGACGGCTTTGGTGGAGGGCCACTTGGCCTATTCAGGGGCTCAAACGGGATTATTCCTTGCATGTAACCACATGATGTATCTAGGATTCCCTTCATCTCCTCAACCTCATCATCCATCTCCAAGCTATCAAACATCATGATTGCTTTTTCTAAACAGTCGCCTAGATATACACTCGTGTTAAGAAGTTTCTCATCCACCTCCACTACAGATATCATAGAGAGCTCCTCATAGTGGCGGGGGAGTTGGATTGCTTTGTAGACATTGAAGACTGCCTCCTCGTTGTCCACTCTCATAATCATTTTCCCTTCTCTCACTTTAATTATTGCATCGCCAGTAGCCAAGAGAGGTCGTCCCAATATGATTGGAACTTGTTCATCAGCCTCGAAGTCTAGAATAATGAAGTCAGCTGGGAAAATGAATTTTCCAATTTGCAGCAGCACATCTTCAATCACTCCTTCGGGGTAGGCTATGGACCTATCAGCTAATTGCAACATCACGGTGGTTGGTCTCGGAGCTCCCAGACCTAATTGCTTAAACAAGGATAACGACATCAGATTTATGCTTGCACCCAAATCACACAGAGCACGTCCCACGTTAACATTACCGATTTGTACTAGAATGGTGAAGCTGCCAGGGTCCTTAAGCTTTTGGGGAAGCTTGTTTTGGACCCTTGATGTGCACTCCTCAGTAAGTGCAACCGTCTCGAATTCAGTCAATTTTCTCTTATGAGCCACTATGTCTTTTATGTACTTAGCGTACTTTGGAATTTCACGAAGTACATCCACTAATGGAATATTTAATTGAACCTGACTCAACATGGCGAGAAATTTGTTGAACATGCGATCGTCATTCCTTTGCTGCAATCTTTGGGGGAAAGGTGGTGGTGGCCTTGTAACCCCCATTCGCTCTGAACTTGTATCATCTTCCTTTGACTCTTGTGTTGCCTTAGGTGTCAACTCCCCCCCAGGTATAGGTTTTTCTTTTATCTTCCTTGGCACTTCCTCTAGTTCCCTCCCGTTTCTAAGTGTAACTGCATTAATTTGAGGGTTCTTCTCTGTATCACTGGGAAGTGAGCCTGTAGGTCTAGTATTTTGGTTTGCTGCTAACTGCCCCATTTGCCTCTCAAGATTTCTGAAATCGGTCCTGAGCTGTTGATTGTCTAGTAACAACTTTTTCAGCAAGTCATTCGTACTTTCTTCCATTTGTTGGGGCGGCTTCTGAGGTCGAGTAAAATTCCCTTGAGGCCTATACTGATTCTGTTGACTTCCGCCCCATGAGAAGTTAGGATGATTCCTCCAGTTTGGGTTGTAAGTGTTCCCATATTGCGCATGTTGATTCATAGGACCTCTGTTTTGTTGCCCCACATAATATATAGATTCAGGATTCGTGGGGCACATGTCAATCATATGACTATCTCCGCATAGTTCACAACAAATAGACATCTGCTGTACATGTTGCATTTGTTGTGTTGTCATTCTATTCATCTGATTTGCCAATTTTGCTATATCGGCTCTCATGGCGGAAAAGTCATCAAGCTCAATCAAACCGGCGGCCTTCTGTTTAATTCCCCTTCGTGAATCCCCCTCTCCTTGCCAATTATGGTCATTAGCAGTGAAATTATTTAGCAAGAGTTGTATTTCACTATACGGTCTTGCCATGCAACTACCCCCACAAGCTGAGTCAAGATTCATCTTTGATGCTTCATCTAACCCATCAACAAAAGTGTGACCCAATACCTCATCAGTTTGACAATGATGCGGGCAGTCTCTGAGTAGTTTCTTGTATCTTTCCCAAGCTTGACGAAGTGTCTCGCCATCCCGTTGTTGGAACCCAAGAATTTGGCTCCTCAACGACTTTGTCTTCTTAGTTGGGAAAAACTTGATTAGGAATTTCCTTGCTAGATCATCCCAAGTGTGGATAGAGTTCGCGGGCTCCTTTTGCAACCATTCTTTAGCTTCCCCCAACAGTGAAAAGGGAATAGTGTCAGCCTGACATAGTCCTTGGAGACGTTCGGATAATTGTAAGTGTCCGTGATTTCCAAGAAGTTCTGAATATGCCTCTGCGGGTCCTCATGAGATAGACCCACATATTGTCCTGTGGACTGAATCAGCTGTACCATGTACTGTTTGAGTTCAAAATGCCCAGTGATATCAGGCTTCACAATAGCCTGAGTCATATTCGCAAGATTGGGCCTTGCGGCTTCAATTACCGGACGCTCTTCATTGCCTGCCATATCTATTGGCTGTGGTTGGACTTCGATGTCCAAATCTCTTTCTATTCTCGTTCTAGCTTCGTGTTCCCTTCTCACTCTATGTAGTGTTCGTTCGATTTCTGGATCAAGAGGAATGAGGTTGTTTGCACTTCTACTCCTCTGCATTCGAGAGAAAACCTTGCATTGACACAAACCAGGCAAACTGAAAATTAAAACTTGAAAACAAATATCTAATAAAAGCTTAACTTAGTCACGTAGCTAATTTCTAAGTCCCCGGCAACGGCGCCAAAAACTTGTTGCGACCAAACACATTCACGCAAGTATACGCGGTCGTCGAGTAATAAAGTGACTAAAAGTCGGATGTCGAACCCACGAGGACTTATGATTAACTATTAACTAAATTAGACTATCCTAATTATCTAAACAAGAATTAAATCTAAAAATATTTTATTCCAATTAATTAAATAAGAAAAATTATAAATAATAAACTTTGAACAGAGAGAGAGCAGATTTTAATGATATCAATGTAATGAAAACGATCTAGGGTTATGGTCTATCTAACAATCCTATTGTATTCTTCAATTGAATTGACCGACTAATTTATCTAGCTTATTGGTTGACAGGGTTAATGCTCATAAGAATCTGTCGAGTTCTTACTCGCCTATTCAAACTAACCTAACGCCTATATGTCTATGGAGTTAGAATCAACAAGAACGCATTTATAATTCCTATAAATCAACCAAGCAAGGCAATTAGGTATATGTCTATCCTAACCACGAATCCGTTCCCCGATGCCCGAGTTCAAGAACTTGCCCTACTCAATCCTATATGCAATATAGAATTCCCACTTTCGAGTTCAATTCTAGATTCGTAGATAATATTCAATTGGTGATCAAGCAATTAAATAATTAAGTGCAAGATTGAATAAATAAACTAATATGATAAATCAAGAAGTCAAAATCAATATCCGAATAACAATAGTCATGAAAGAACCACAACCCTAGAACGTGAAGTTTAGCTCCACATAGACATGGTAGCCAAACAAATCATACAAAGAAACATAAAAATTACTCAGTTTGGTGGGAGAAAGATGGAACTTGATGAATTCCGGCCTCCACAGCTTTTTCGTGGCTTTTTTCCCCCTTCCCCATATGTTAGATGACCTAAAAGAGGCATTTTTGACTTATATATTGCGTACCAAAGTCGTGGGCCAAAGTTCTCCTATTTCTAGTCCAAATCGGATTCAGGGATTGATGCTAAGGTGGATGCGACGCATCCACCTTGTCCTCCATTTCAATTTTTCTTCTGCGAAGGTGGATGCGACGCATCCACCTTGTCCTCTATTTCTCAGCTTGCATGCGATGGTGGACGCGACGCATCCAGCTTCACTTCTACTTCCCAGTTTCGCACGCGATGGCGGACGCTATGGCCCAACTTCACTGCTAAGGTTGCATGCAGGATGATGTTTTCCTAGGTTGGATGCGACGCATCCAACCCTTCTTCCTCTGGCTAAACCACCTTTTCTTCATATTTTGCACTCCGAACACCTTAAATCGTCACACATAACTTAATTAGTCATCAAACCAATAATTACACCATGTTGGGTGTTTTAAAGATCAAATAACATCAAGAAGCGGTTAAAACATGGGGAAAGTAACATCAACACATATCGAAATATGCCAAACATCAACGTCCCACGAATTTTTGGCAAAATCATAGCTTGGCTCGAAAGTAGTCAATCCCCTATGCACGTAACTATACTTTAACTTGCAGTTACCAGAATCAAATCCATAATTAGCCGATAAATTATTAGTTGAGTCAATCATCAGCGTCCCATCCAATGTAGTTCTATTATCTCCCCTCCAATGTTTATACGTAAAGTTCAATGGTTTTTCCAAAACCCTCACAGTATTCATAAATTGAAAATCCACATCCTATACAAAAAGAAAATAAATCTCATCATTTTTGTCACGACCCAAAAACCCCTAAAGGCCATGATGGCGCCCAACGTCAGCCAACGGCAAATTATCGACTTAATTACTACTTATTTTAAAAATTCTGAAATCATAAATCCCATTAAATAAATAAAATAAACATCGGGTACTCGTAGGAGCCCGTGAATTCTCATCACTTCGAGTTCGTAACATTCACTCGATAATAAGCCCACGGGTTACTTTTATTTCGAGTTCGAGCAAGCACTCACTCGACCATTATGCCTACGGGCTACATTACTTCGAGTTCGAATTATTCACTCGACTAATAAGCCTACTGGCAACTTTTATTTCGAGTTCGAGCAAGCACTCATTCGACCATTATGCCTACAGGCTACATTACTTCGAGTTCGAATCATTCACTCGACGACTAAGCCTACGAGCTACTTTTATTTCGAGTTCGAGCAAGCACTTACTCGACCATTCATGCTTAGCGGGTTATTTGAAATGTTGGGTGACTCACATCTGGTTTCACTGAGATTTGGTAACTTTAAAATATTGATTAAAGGTTGAGATTACATTGTGCTATTGATTATGGAAAAAATACTGATTTCTTTGTGATACTCTTATCTATCCGTTGTTATTGATTCTGTGATTAGTGGGGAGGAGTGTAAAGCACGAAGGGTGATGCCGTGCATGTATTATTTATATTGTGAGGAAGAGTTTAAAGCACGAAGGATGATTTCGTGTATATTATGAAAGGTTTAATGCACGAAGGGTGATGCCGTGCCGTTTTATTTAATTATTTGGTGAGGTTGAGAGTAAATGCATGAAGGGTGATGCCGTGCCGTTCTATTTTAAATATTGTTATGATGAATTACTCCATATCCATGGAGTAGTTCTCTTTAGGGTTTGATGGATTTGGTGTATTGATGCTTGTTTGTGGATAATTAATTCTAATTTTATGTATTGAATCGTTTTGGATGTTTTAGCTGTTGCATCTATATTCACTTGTTCGTGTAATCGAGAGAGGCATAACTTGTGATATTGTTGTATATTTTGTTAGTTGAAGTCATTAATTCTTCTTAGTAATCGGAAGAGGCTAGTTGAATTGTTGATTAAACTTAGTTAGGAGGATAATGGAGAGAGGTTTTCCTAAAGACCAATCCGCTACGAATTCTTGCATATTTTCAGATGCTTAAAATTGGTTCATCTTGTGAGATTGAAACTTAATCGAGAGAGGAGTTTCTGCTAATCAAGTGAACTAATAACCAAGTGAATTCGAGAGACTCACTTGAACATTAGAAATAAATTATGTAGAGTTAAATCCCAAATAGTTATCTTGCACCTATCCTATCAACTCTATCTTCTCCCCATTGATAACTTCCTTTGCTTAATACTTGTGTTGGTTGTCATTAGTCAATTAGTTAAGACTCTTAGTAAACTTTAGTTTTAATCACATAAACCTAAATTGTTGATCATCTTGGATAGCAATCTAGCTATAAATTACAATAATACTGTTTAACTTCAATTCCTGTGGATACGATATTTTAATTTACTATATTCGACTAGTGAGCATATTTTAGTGTGTGTTTTAAGCTCGTCAGTTGGCATAATGTTCAAAGTACTTGTGATTCAGGGTTAAGGATGGGGTCCTCGCGTTTTCATGTGATTTTGATATGTTTGAACCGGGCCATGTGCCGCGGTGGAAGTTATATCAAGATGAGATCCTTGTGGTTAAATTCATGTATTTTAATTTCTTCTTTTCTTCCTTTGTTAAATTAAAACGGTACTATGATTCCAATGGGGAGTCATGTCTGTTAGGCATATTTGAAAAATCTTGTATGTGTTTTTCTGTGCATATTTAGCCATATTCGTGTTGTAATTATTGAGTTTTAACCTACGAGGTGGGTGCCCTGGTGGCATTAAATGTGACTCATTAATTCGGGTAAATAATTATGAGGTCTTCATGCCTCGTGTCTCATTGTTAGTAAGGTGAAGGTTTGAAACAAGATTTTTGTTAACATGAGGTTAATTGACGATGCTGTAATTGATGATGAACAACTATTAAGATAAGAGATGTGGTTATGGGCATACGTATGATGTGCGCGTAGGCACGAGTTGCTACCGCCGGTTGAAGCTAATACCGTGCGTTGATTGAAAATCGGATTTTTTGAAAATGTTTGGAGTGTAAGAAATATGGTTTAAAAGTTATAAATATGGATAAAATAAATAATCTCAATTGAGATGGTGTTGTCAGACATATGTCGATTGCGGTGACGTAGAATCACTCGCGAGTATATGTGTAAGAGAAAAATTGGCAATTTGATAACCACAAAATAATTCTAGCCACGTTCGAGGACGAACATTTGATTTAGAGATGGAGAATGTGATGACCTGATAGGTCATTTTTAATTTTAACCTTTATTTATATATTTTGAGACCTTGAATAGCTCCATTCAGCCTTCTTCGATTTACGTGCACAATCAGTATCTTTTTCTGGAAAATTTTTATGTGAAAAAACAAAGAAAATGTGAAATTTTGTCTTTAAAACTCATTTGAGTTGACTTCGGTCAACGTTTTGAACAAACGGACCTGGATCAGTATTTTGACGACTTTAATGGGTCCGTATCATGATTTGGTACTTGGGTGTATGTCCAAAATCAAATTTGGAAGTCCCTAGCTTGAATTATCGCCATCTAATGGAAACTAAAAATTTAAAGGTTTAAAGAATTCATAAATTTGGCCATAATTGGATTTTTATTGATACCAGGTCCCGATTTGGATTCCGAAATTTGATCAGCTTCATAACAATATTTTTAACTTATGTACAAAATTTGAAGTTATTCTGAGGTGCGTAGACACGTTTTCCGTTAGTTTTTGAAAAAAAAAGTTTGATTTTATAAAGCTTGAATTTTTAAAGTTTGACCCGAGATTTGACTTTTGAGCAAACGACTTCGGAATGGAATTCTGGTGATTCCCATAGCTTCGTATGGTGATTTTGAAATTAGGCGCATATCCGGATTTGGATCTAGAAGTCTGTAGGACAATTCGGCGCATTTTGGCAAAAGTTGGAAAATAGAAGATTTTTGGAAAGTTTGACCGGGAGTCGACTTTATTGATAACGGGGTCGTAATTCAATTCTGGAAATTGAAATAGCTCCATTATGTCATTTATGACTTGCATGCAAAATTTAAAGTCATTCCGGATTTATTTGATACGTTTCGGCACAAGATATAGAATTTGGAAAATTTCATAAACTCATAAGTTCGATTCGAGGTGCGATTCATTGCTTTGGTGTTGCTTGATGTGATTTGATGTATCGACTAAGTTCGTATTATATTATGGGACTTGTTGGTATATTCATACAGGGTCCCGAGTGGCTCGGGTGAGTTTCGGAGTGGTTTCAGACAATTTCTTGGCCATTTTTAATTGCTGGTTTTTGGCTACAGCAGTGTACATCGAGAGAAATTTCTGTTGCATAGGGCTGACTTTGAAAGCTTATATCTCGCAATTTATATAGAATTTAGAGATGATCCAAAAACGTAAGTTGTAGCCCTTTGTGTTTAGTTTTCAAAAATTTAAATTGCTTGGCATTTAGAATTGTGTACCAAATGTTATAGTAGATAAACTATAGGCTGTCTGGGAAGAGTTTTGAATTCGCGAAGAAGAAATTTCTGCTGCACATGACTGACTTTGGGAGAAAAACATAAAAGTTGTAGCCCTTGGTGTCTAGTTTTTAGAAAGTTAAACCATTTATCATTCGAACATCGTATGAGAGTGTTATACTCATTTCCAAATCGGGAAAGACTGCAGTTTTTCTGGGGTTGAAGCAAATCGCAGGTGTCAAATGCGATTTATAAGTCTCAAATGTTAAATGCGACTTGCCTGGACAAATTCTAAAAATGGGGGTTTCGGCCATTTTAACATATTTGGAGCTATGGAGCTCAGATTGAAGCGATATTTTAGGCGATTTTTACCATATGGATTGGGGTAATTATTCTATATCCAAAAGTGATTATACTTCATGATTTCATGGTTATTTTCATCAATTATTAGTGAATCAAATGGAAGAAATTGGAGAAATTTGTAAAACTTTTCAAAAAAGAAAATTTAAGATTTGGAATTCGATTCGTTATCAGAATTTGATAGGATTGGTATGGTTGAACTCGTATCGGAATGGGCGTTCAGATTTCGTAAATATTATGTCGGATTCCGAGAGGCGGTCCCGCGTTGACTTTCGGTTGACTTTTAGAATAAAATTGGAAATCGACGTATTATTATCCGAAATTATTTTCTATGAATTATAATTATTTTATAATTTTGTTTTGATTAGATTGGAGCCGTCCGAACGTCGTTCGCGCAAAAAGACTATTTTAGGATATCGGCCTAACTCTGTTAAGGTAAATATCTTGCCTAACCTTGAGTGGGGAAAATTACCCCTTAGGCATTGAGTCTTATGTAGAAATTGTGTAATTGAAAACCATGTACGCGAGGTGAAGAATACGTACTTGGTTTATATGGGCAAATTATATCGGTTAAAATTTGTAGACGCCCTTATGTATTAAATTGGAAATTATTGGCACTTACTAAATCCTGTATTTGTCATCTCTTATTCCTTGTTTGTCGAGGTTGGTTTTATATGATACTTTTGGTGTGATTGTCACTTTAATTTTTATGTGAATTACCGTGGTTAGTTGGGTTGACGTTTCTTGGAAATAATTTCATTATGGATTCCTTATCTGTAAATAATTATTAAATAATTTTAAAATGAGGCATTAATATATATATATAAAAACATAGATTATATATATATATCAAAAATTTGGATTAAAGAAGGTGTTGTCCTTTTCCGAGTTACTTTTCCATCTCAGTTGTTGTTTTGAGGTTTTATATATGATGTGTGGAGCCTTGGGCTATTTGCTGTAAAATTAATTAATTTTGTTGTATTTTTGGAGTTGGTTGTGGCCTGTGGGCAAATTGTGATATGAATTGTTGTATTGTGTTGTCGTTTAAACACTCTCCTTGATGTTATTTATGCTTCATACCTTGCTTGTTAATGATATACATGTGCTTGGTAAGGAAGAGTGTAAAGCAGGAAAGGTGATATCGTGCCATTCGTATACATTAATATGCACGAAGGATAATGCCGTGCCAATTTATATACATTATCATGTGATGGAGAGTATAAAGTACGAAGGGTGATACCGTGACATTTCATATATATTATCATGTGAGGAAAGGTATAAAGCACAAAGGGTGATGTCGTGCCATTCATATACATTAATATGCACGAAGGATAATGATGTGTCATTTCATATACATTATTATGTGAGCATGAGAGTAAAAGCAAGAAGGCTGATGTCGTGCCATAATTTTTATATTATCATATGTTTATGGCACGAAGGGTGTTTCCGTGCAGGCGAGAATGAGATACATACATTATATTGTGATATCTTTTCATTGTGTATACATTCATGCCTTTATCTTGAGCTGTTATTGTGCACCTATGTTTTCTATGTGACTTGTAGTCGTTGTTGCTTCCTGTGTGCTTCCCACTTTATTCTTTTATTGTTATTGGCATTTCTCCCACCTAGTTGGTACTGTTATATGTATGCTCGGTGAAAAAGAGATAAGTGCACAAAGGGTGCCGTGCCAATTGATTTGACCCACAATATATATATATATATATATATATATATATATATATATATATATATATATATATATATATTGGGTGAGAATGAGACAAGTGCACGAAGGTATTACCGTGCCATTCGATGGTATATGTTGAATATGTTTCTCACACCAGGAAAGTTAAATGAGGTGTTACATGGTGACTCTTACTTGAAAGAATTATATTCGAAAGATATTTACTTGAAAGAATTATATTTGAAAGATATTTATTTGAAAGGATTATATTCGTAAGATATTTATTTAAAGGAAGTATATTCAGGATATGTTTAATTGTACGGATTACATTCTAAAGATTTGTATTTGAAAAACTTATAGATAAAAGATGTATATTTTGAAGGACTTGATTAATTGGCTGTACTTGTGTTTATTATTCATTTGAGCAACATTTATGATGCTCTTGTTTTCGTGCTGTTTATGTCACAAGTTGATTATGGTTGCCATCACTGCTATTTATTTTCTATTATTTTTGTATGCTATATTGCACAGGTTATTTGACTAGTGCGTGTCTTGACTATACCTCGTCACTACTCCACCGAGTTAGTCTTGATACTTACTGGGTACCGACCGTGGTGTACTCATACTATACTTCTGCACATCTTTGTGCAGAGACGGGTACTGGAGATTTCGGACTCGGACAGAGTTAGACTGTGATCGCAAGGATTCAAGGTAGAGCTGCTTGGTCGTTGCAGTCCCTTGGAGTCTTTCCATTTTATTATACTGTTAATTTTTTATACGAACAGTATTGTATATTCGACCCTCGAGATAATTCCATGTATTCAGTTAGAGTTCGTGACTTAGTATTACCAATCTTGGGAGGTTGTTATAATTATTTCCGTTGTTGGTTTCGACACTTGTATTAAATTATTTGTTTCAAATAAAATTAAAAAAAATGGCTCGAAATGAAATTGTAATCGTCTTACCTAGTCTTAGAGATTAAGTGTCATCACGACGCCTGTGGTGAGATTTTGGGTCTTGACAAGAATTTGCTGAAGCTTGATTTAATAAATTTCTTGGGAACCTTAATATGCTTTAGAACAATTTAAATCCTTCAAGGATTTTCGTTATACGCATATCAAATGTACTATCAGACAAAAATCTGAAATGACTGCATCCACCACAGGAAAACATGTCTTCATATAATCAATGCCGGGATATTTATAAATCTTCTTGTGCCACAAGTTGTCTTTATGCCTATCGACTTGATTTTTTATTTAACTTTTCACACAAGAACACATTTATACCGCCACTGACTTTATACTTTCAGGTGTTGGGACTATCAGTCCAACTTCACATTTTTCAGGTGAAGTTAATTTTCATTGTGTATTTTTCATTTGGCCAATCATTTATCTATCCAAATTCCATGACAGATTTGAGCTCAAGATCCTCATGAATATTAATAATATTGAGCGCTACATTATATTAACAGCATCATCGTCGATCATTTTGCATCGTGTGATGACCCGATAGGTCATCTGGAGTTTTAAACATTGATTTTGTGTTTTGAAACCTCAAACATCTCATTTTATCCTTCCTCAATTTGTGTGTGCAGTCCGTGTCTTTTTTCGGGAGGCTTTTATGTTTTAAAAAAATTGATTAAAATGTGAAATTGTGCCTTAAAAATCTATTTGAGTTGACTTCGGTCAACATTTTAAGCAAACGGACCAAGACCCATATTTTGATTAGTCTCGGTGGGTCCGCATCGTGATTTGGGACTCGGGCGTATGCCCGGAGTCGAATTTGGAGGTCCCTAGCTCGAATTATCGCATTTTGTCAAAAATTTAAAGTTTAAAGAATTTAAAATTTTGACCAAGGTTTGACCAAGTTTAAAATTTGAAGTTTAAAGGTTCCGAAACTTGGTATATGTTCATTATTATATTTATGACTTGTCTGCAAAATTTTGTAAAAAACGGAGTTGGTTTGACGAAATTCGGACGTCCGGTTGTTAAAATAGAAATTCTAAAGTTTAATTGAAAATTTTATTTGATTTTGTGTCTGATTCGTAGTTCTATGTGTTATTTTGGAGATTTGATCATGCGAGCGAGTTAGTATGAGGTATTTGGACTTGTGTACATGTTTGGATTGGAGCTCCGAGGGCTCGGGTGAGTTTCAGATAGGCTAAGGAATGATTTTGGACTTAGGATCATAGCTGGTGCCTTGTGTTTCTGGTGTCTATTGCAGATCTCGCATTTGCGAGCCTTGCATTTGTGAAGAAACAATCTCATTTGTGAGTCTGGGCATGGCTGAGGGGGTCCTCGCATTTTGCGAGGTAAAGTTCGCATTTGCGAACTTGCCATTTCCTTTTTTACAAAGGCAGAGCCACATTTGCGCCACAAAATTTTATTGGTGATCTTCGCATTTGCAAAGAAAAGGTCTGCATGTGCGAGGGCATCCGGGTTCACATTTGCGACCAATTTATCGCAATTGCGATTACTGGGATTCTGAGAGGAGTTTGCAATTGCGACCTCTTTCTCGCAAATGCGATGTTCGCAATTGTGAACATGATATCGCAATTGCGACATCTGCAGCTGGGTAAAAGCTGAGTTAGACGGATTTTTTCTCATTCTCTCAAATTTTCAAACCTAGAAACCTTAGGGCGATTTTTCCAAGAGCACTTCTTCCCCAATTCATTGGTAAGTGATTCTAACCTACTTTCTTTTAATTACCCATTACATTTTATAAGATTTCAACATAAAATCTAGGATTTTCATGGTAGAAATTGGCGATTTAGGTAGAATTAGGGATTTTTGCAAAATTGGAATTTAGACCTCAAATTGAGGTCGGATTTTGAAACAAATTGCATAACCGGGCTCGGGGGTGAATGGGTAATCGGGTTTTGGTCCGAATTTCGGGTTTGGACCAAACGGGCCCGGGAGTTGACTTTGGTTACCTTTTTCAATAATGACCTAAATTGAACCCTTCTCATTCATGGGTAGTTCTTAAGGCTTATTTTGAATCGTTGGTTGATAATTTGCTAGATTTGGTTGGCTCGGAGGTTTGTTCAAAAGGCAAAGCCGTGGTTGAGCTTTGAGTTGATTTTTGGAGCGAGGTAAGTGTCGTGGTTAACTTTGACTTGATGGATTAAGACTTGTTTGCCTATTTGCTACATGTTTAAATGTTGGGTACAATGTATATATAAGGCGACGAGTACTTATGCGTTGTTCTTGGGTTAAAGCATGCGGTTGGAACTTATTTCTCGTAATTTATTTCCTTCTTTGACTATGATATCCATGCCTAGACTAGTTTATTACTTAATTGATCATTCTTTCCGCATTTATGAATTAATTGTGATAATTGAATATTATTGGAAGTTGAGGCTCGATATTGGGGAAACGTTGTTGATGTAAGGTTTATTCTTGATTATTCTTTCTCCCAAATGTCATATATTCATTGCTTCATGGTAAGGGAGAGCATGTTAATGCACGATGGGTGACGCCATGCCGATTAATGTTCCATTTGTTGATTTATACATAGTGAGGAAGAGAGTTAAAGCACGAAGGGTGATGTCGTGCCGTATTTATAATTTCATGATGAAATTGAGAGTAAAAGCACGAAGGGTGATGCCGTGTCGTATTATCATTTTATGGAGAGATTGAGAGTAAAAGTACGAAGGGTGATGTCATGCCATTCTTACTATTTCTGGCGAGGTTGAGAGTAAAAGCACAAAGGGTGATGCCGTGCAGTTTATATTCATTATGTTTATCCGTTTCATTGGCTGAAGGTTTATTGATTGTTTCATGTTGTCATTCCTTGTTGTATTACCGTATTTTGTACCCCTTTTGCATGTCCCCTCCCAATAGTACATGTTAAATCCTTATTTGTTGTCATGTTGTGCGTATATTTTTGTCTGTGCAGGTTTAATTACGTGGGTGCCCTGTCATATCCTCATCACTACCTCGTCGAGGTTAGGCTCGACACTTATGAAGTACATTGGGTCGATTGTACTCATACTACACTTTGTACTTCTTATGCGGATTTTTGTACTAGTCCCAGTTGTCCGTGAGGCGCATCAGCTCGGATTAGCTTATTTGGAGACTCGAGGTAGATCTGCTGGCGTCCACAGACCTTGAAGTCCCCTTTCTCTTTCCGTATTTATTGTTCATATCATTCGAAACGGTTGTATTTATTTCAGACTCTGTATGTAGAACCTCTAGAAGCTCGTGTACTTGTGACTCCAGATCTGGGTTGTACTAGATATTGGATTATTATGCTATTTCGTACTTTAGTTTTGCTCCATTTCTATTTAACTGGCTTTACTTATTTGAATTGTTTAAAAACTGGCTCAAAGATTTCTCTAACGTTGGCTTGCCTAGCAAGTGAAATGTCAAGCGCAATCACGGTCCCGTAGGTGGGAATTCCGGGTCGTGACAAGTTGGTATTAGAGCACTAGGTTACCTAGGTGTCACGAGTCATGAGCAGGCTTAGTAGAGTCTGGAGGATTGGTATGGAGACGTCTCTACTTATCTTCCAGAGGCTATGAAGTTTAGGAACAATTTCCTTTCTATTCTTCTCTATCGTGCGATTTTATTCTCTCATTGATAATTGAACTCTTCTACTCGTGTTCTCTCGCATATGACGAGAACACGTACTACATCTTCAGCTAGATAGCAGCATGAGCCTCCAGTGGCTGCTCCTACAAGGGCCTGGTACTAGTCCCGAGGTCGTGTCAGGGGCCGAGACAGAGGCAGAGCTCAGCCCAGAGCTCAAGCAGCAGCACCAGCAGTGGAGCCTCAGGTGTATTTCGATGAGTAGATTATAGCTCAGACTGTACCTGTTGGACCGGCTCAGGTCCCGGAGGGGTTCATCGCCACTCGAGTGCTTCACGATGCTCTAGTCCATTTGGTGGGTCTTATGGAGAGTGTGGCCCAGGCCGGTGCATTTACTGTGGCACCAGTCATCTCTCAGGCTGGGGGAGGAGTACAGACTCCCACTACTCACACTCCGGAGCAAATGGATCCCTAGTATCAGACTCTAGCAGTGTCACCAGTTGGGGTAGTTCATTCGATTGTTACGGCCCAGGCTGGTGATAGGCATGCCATGTATTCTGAGGGCTTATTGAGATTGGACAAGTTTACTAAGATCTTCCCAGTTCACTTCAGTGGTGCACCTTCTGAGGACCCACAATATTATCTTGACAGTTGACATCAGGTGCTGTAGAACATGGGTATAGTTGAGACAATGAGGTCGATTTTGTTATGTTTTAGATGACGGGTTCCGCCAAGAGGTGGCGAAGAGATTACATGTTGAGCAGACCAGCTGGGTCGGCTACACTTACTTGGGAGCAGTTCTCACAGTTATTTCTAGAGAAGTTTCTCCCTATCACACCGAGAGAGGATTACCGTAAGCAGTTTGAGCGCCTCCAGCTGGGCAGTATGACTGTTACTCGGTATGAGACCCGTTTTGTAGATCTAGCCCGTCATGCTCTTCTTTTTCTTCCTATTGAGAGAGAGAGAGGGTGAGGAGGTTTATTGATGGTCTCACTCACCCTATCAGGCTACAGATGGCCAAGGAGACCGGAGGTGAGATTTCCTTTCAGGCGGCTGCTAATGTTGCTAGGCGGATCGAGGTGGTTCTTGCACAGGAGAGAGGGCAGGGTTCTGATAAGAGGCCTCGTCATTTTGGTGGGTTCAGTGGTGCCTCATCTGGAGGTAAAGGTACTTCTGGTAAAGTGAATAAAGATCTTAATCTTATAAAATCCCCAAGAACTGGTAGTACAAATCATGAGCTTCTAAGAATAGAGTATACAAAGCGGAAATGAAATAAATATATAGTCTATTTGAATAATACATAAACAGAGCTTTTATAAATCTAAGGCTACCCTGAACAAGAGGCAGCTATAATAGGAATGCAGGTACATTTGCAAATCCCGCAACCATCGAGCACAGCAACAACAACAGCCAACATCCGCACACAATATGCCGAAGTGTAGTACCAGTACAACCGGCCCCATGTACTGAGTAAGTAACAAACCTAGCCGTAGGTTTAAAGTAGTGACGAGCTTCAACCAAGGTCGGTTCCAAAACCAATAGTCCACAACAATCCATAATAACATAAAGCAAATAATACCAGAAGTAACTTAGGGATAAAATACTCAGCCAAATAATGATTTCAAAAATAGTAGTTTTTTCTTTCAAATACATCAGTGAAAACCCAAATCGTTTGCCGAAGTTGCCAATAATATGAATAGTTGAAAACAATAAATTTCTCCAAAAATCTTTTCAATAATAAATAATATGTTTCATTTTCCTTCCGGATAACCCGTGTAAAACAAATGCATCACTATGCCCATCTATCAAAATGTGTGAGAAATCATGAATGATGTGATGTTGTACAGCATGAGGAAAAATACATCTCTATGCTTGTATGTCATGTGTGCATGCCAATGCGATGCAACTCAGTGATAAAATCATAAATAGCCCATCGGGCAGAACATCACTCATATACAGCCCCTCGGGCAAACCTCACAGTCACTCATGCCACTCGGGCATACCTCACAATCACTCTTGCCACTCGGGCATACCTCACAATCACTCTTGTCACTCGGGCATACCTCACAATCACTCTTGCCACTCTGGCATACCTCACAATCACTCATGCCTCCCAGTCACTTAGCACTCGGAACTCGCACTCAGTAGGTACCTGCGCTCACTGGGGGTGTGTACAGACTCCGGAGGGGCTCCTTTAGCCCAAGCGCTATAATCTGCACGGACAACTCACGTGCTATAATAATAAAGTATGCTGCAGTCGGGCAGCCCCGATCCACACTCATCCTCACAATCAGGCCCTCGGCCGATATCAAACATGCTGCGGCGTGCAGCCCGATCCCTTAAATATACAACATGCTGCGGCGTGCAGCCCGATCCCATAAATATCCTCACAAATCAGGCACTCGGCCTCACTCAGTCATCAATCTCTCTAGTCTCTCGGGCTCACAATGTCATGAAAAATAGCCCAAAATAATGATATTATGTATCAATAAATAACAACAGAGACTAAGATATGATATGCAATGAAATGAATATGACTAAGTATGAATTTTCAATTTAACACAATAATTCACAGCAATATGACCTCTGTGGGTCCCAATAATACTGGCACATAGCCTCAACATGATTTTTAATATGCTTTTCAGCTCAATTTTTTTAACACATAAAACCGCATGAAAAATGCCAAGATTATTTAACTATAAAATTCCACAGAAACAATTATGTCACAATTTCTATAGTGCACGCCCACATGCCCGTCACCTAGCATGTGCGTCACCTCCCAACAATTCACAAAATACATATATTCAGGGTTCATACCCTCAACTCCAAGATTAGAAGAGTTATTTACCTCGAACAGGCCAAATCCAATGTCGAGCAAGCTAAACAATGCTCCAGAAATTCCATTATGCGCGTATCAACTTCCAAACGGCTCGAACCTAGTAACAATTAATTTGATTCAGCCCACAAAAATTATAGGAATTAATTCCATATCAAAATACTAATATTTTCCAAAAATCCGAAATTGCGCCCCAAAATCACCCATGGCGCCCACGTCTCGAAATCCGACGAAACTCACAAAATACGACAACCCATCCAATTACAAGTTCAACCATACTAATTTAACTTAAGTCCGACTCCAAATCGATATTCAAACTTGAAAACTTCATTTTGTGACATTATAGGAATTTTCTTCTATTTCTCTTGAAGATTCAATAATCCTACACCAAAAATGAAGATTAATTCATGGAATATAATCACAAGGGAGTTAAGAACACTTACCCCAAGTTGTGTGAAAAATTACCTCTCCAAAATCGCCCAAACCGAGCTCCAAAATGTCCAAAATGAGAAAACAATCTCGGAACCCTCGTTTTGAACACTGCCCAGGCATTTCCGCACCTGCGGTGCCTGGGCTCGCACCTGCGCATCCGCATTTGCGAAACAAATTGCGCGCTTGTGGACAATGCCAACCTTTAAAAACCTCGCATCTGCGGCGCCCTTATCGCATCTGCGGGCTCGCAGATGCGCAAACCCTTCGCACCTGCGTTCGCCCCAGGCCAGCCCCAGTCCGCATCTGCGCCAACACCTTCGCACCTGCGGCCTCGCAGATGCGGCAAATTCCTCGCACCTGCGAGCACTACTCAGTCCCACTCTTGGCCGCTTCTGCGTCTTATTTCACGCACATGCGGCTTCGCACCTGCGATCAAAATCTCCGCAGGTGCGATCACACCAGTAGGCAACAGTTCCAGCATTTCCTTAAGTCCAAATTTGATCCGTTAACTGTCCGAAACTCACCCGAGGCCACCGGGACCTCAACCAATTGTATCAACAAGTCCCATAACATAACACAGACCTACTCGAGGCCTCAAATCACACCTAACAATATCGAAATGACGAATTACTCCTCAATTCAAAATCAACGAACTTTGAACTTTCAAATTCTACATCTTGTGCCGAAACACATCAAATCAGTCTAGAATGACTTCAAATTTTGTGCACAAGTTGCATTTCACATTACGGACCTATTTCAATTTCCAGAATCAGATTCTAACCTCGATATCAAAAAGTCAACCACCCGGTCAAACTTCCCAAAAATTCATCTTTCCGCATTTCAAGCCTAATTCCACTACATACCTCAAAAGATATTTCCTGACATGCTCCTAAGTCCAAAATCACCATACAGAGCTATTGGAATCATCAAAACTCCATTCTGGGGTCGTTTACACATAAGTCGACATCCGGTCACTATTTTAATTAAGCTTTAAACCTTGGAACTAAGTGTTCCAATTTATTCCAAAACCTCACTGGACCCGAACCATTTACCCTGGCAATTTACACAACAACTATAAAGTACAATTCGAGTAGTAAAGGGGGAAGCGGGGTTGTAATACTCAAAACGACCGGCCGGGTCATTACATTCTCCCCCACTTAAACATACGTTCGTCCTCGAACGTGCCAAGAGTTGTTTCTAAGTCATCAAATCACTGTTCCATCTTATCACGCACGTACCCGGGGGTGAATCCACGTCACCCTATTCCATATGAGCTTGACAACACAATACAACTGAAAATCCTTAATTTAACCTTAGCCTAAAAACCTTGGAATTTAATTTCCAACCTTTAGAATTTCTTTCAAGACACGAATCTTACATTTACACACTGTATGAGTTTGAACAAGCTATATCAAGCTATAACCATAACCACAGATATAATCAACCAACATATTACACAACTCGCATGCTCATAGCACCATTCCTGATCGCAGTGACTACTCCAAAACCAACAACTTACTAGTATTAAACCCATATCGAACCAAACCTCATCCGAAAACCTTTGTACATTGTTGATAATAAAAGAAACACGCGAAATTTCATGACCACTTACCAGATCAAAAAGTCACGGAGCCCTCTCGCCCCAACCAGAACCATAATCCCTTTCTGAGCCGACTTTCAATATTATACTCCCGAATATACCGAAAACAAAACTGATAGTACCTATTCTACGTCCAATGACCTTATATTACTAAACACAACTATTCCATAGACATGCCTCACCAATATAACTCAAAGCCACAACTCGTGCCATCCGTGCACCAATACGCAACAATTCAAATGTACCCAGTCATGGAAAATGACTCAAATGAGAGAACTGCCCCGCCAGATTAACAAGTACCTCCACAACGAAATGCTGAAAATTCATCATACACCGTAGAACCATCACCCGATTCTAACACGAGGTTCATGTTATTTACTCCGAGCCACCCTGCTCCAAATTAATAACGACGGAGAGGCAAATGACAAAAATACCACACAAAACCTGAAAGGATATAACCATTACGCTATCGATCATGCAATACACCAAGTACTCATCACACTCAAATTCCGCTATAAAGCTCAAATAGAACCGCACCATCTGTGCACATAACCAATGAATCACAACTCTTCGTGGCATAAAGGAGTAACTCACAGATCATTTGAGAACACGCATAAGTTCAACATCAACCGAATGACACATCCCTCAATAATAGCAGTATGGAGCCAACCATTCTGGCTCGGTGTAGAATACACATCTTAATCGGGCCTACCTATGGACCCCCAAATCAACTCGGGTTACCCACAAATAGATAAAAATCCCTCCGAAAATCCATAATGACTGAATCATAACACATTTCATCATCCGGCTAGCTCCGACCACAACTTCACAGTCCACAACCATGAAATAATCTGCTCCTGGGAACTCCCAATCTCCAAATCCATAGAACACACTAATCACCATATTTGATTCCATCTCCACCGCCCGAATGCCTAACACCTCTCTCATACACGATCATCCCACGAGAAATACTTTGAAAGTTCTTCCGTACCACTTTATAAAATTTGAATATCAATAGTCTATCAACCATGTGAGTACCGCAATACTAATTTATACATCCGTAAGTCAAAATACAATGTGCCTTCTGAAGTCCGCCCCTTTCTCATACAACACCAAGTAGTAATAGTATTCATCTAGTTATTTGAAATCGTCCATGTTGTCCAACATTCGTTACCTTCTCTTCAAGACTGTACTGCCACCTTGTACATGAAAATCTAGCTTTCGTACAACTCATAACATCTATCTTGCCATCATGTGAAAAGCACAAGAATCTTATTATCAACTTTGAGTCACCAATAATTTACATACAATTTTAGTTAGAAACCTTTCTCTTGCTTCTTTCCAGGAGGAAATCACAATACACAACACGTTCTCCACACCGGTAGAAACCATCAAAAATACTTTGAAATCCATTTGCACATAATCAAGCCCTTAAAACTAAATTTCTCTAACTCGACCAAGCCACGCAGGTCGCCAAGTCTAGGTGTATTTCCACAAAGCACCTGTAGAAAACCCCCACATCATATGCACCCAAAGAACCGATCATATCCATTACCATACTGATCCAACCTACTACCCAGTTGCCCTATTTTCTTCGAGTCCCTTCCGAATTTGTCTTCAGATTGATACTTCTTCTTGCTAAATTACCATGATCTTTAACCACAACTCACCCTACAAACCTTAGCATAGAACCACAATGCCCTACGGCCCATAAGCAATTGTATTCTTCTCAAGCACCTTCAAAAATACCACAACTATAACACTCACTCTGAGAATACATTATGTGAATTTGAAATTATTCTTCTTACCTTCCTTACACAAAAATGTAGAATCCATAGTCATATAGAATTTCCGCAAGTCCAGGAACCATCAAACGCAAATCTCAAATTTTATCCATACATAAGTCCGGAAACATTCTCAATTGCTATATATAATTCTCAAACCCACTGGAATTTTCTCAGGAGTCACCCACTTTGCTCAAATCTAAATTGCACCGCTCAAATGGGCCAAAAGACACGTGCCCCATTAGCACAACAACACCCAAAGAAGTAACTCTATTCTAATACCCCCAATCAAATTCATACTCTGTGCGTACTACATATTTTGAAAATAACAACTCGCTCATCCCACGATTTTTCATATACTCATTGGTGCAATATAATCCATAACTAGGAATTTTCCTTATTCGAGTCATTTTCGAACTCCACCTCTGCAAGTCGTTACTGATTCCCAAGAATACTTTAGACCCAAAAAATTTGACACATACCCATGAATTGATTTGTCTATAGCAGGCTTCCCCACTTGGCTCAAAGCCATAGATTAAAACACTCCATAATTCATAATACCCATACCCTATTACTGTCATAATACCATAGTCAGTGCCATAAAATTCTTCTCAAGCTCATGCAATGCCAACCATAAAAATACCCCAAATCATCCGCTAAGATCGCAATCATTCTCTTGATACTCAGGTCGACTTTCTCAGCCAAATTCGAATTCAAATCTCCACACATACGCCCACTGGCATAAAAGAAACCCTCCACTCATATTACAAGGAACACACCTACGTAGATTACTCTCCAGGAGATAACCCACCTCCCTAGCCTCAAATTGGCATCTTGTTATATCTTTTCGCAACCACAATTTCTACGCAATCACTAAATCTTTCTGAGTCCAAACTCGTTAGACCTAAGAGTTTAATTTGTCCCACAATTTAAACACGTGAAATATCTTTCAAAACATTCACACTCGAGGCTGTACGTCACATCAAATCAAAAATCAAGCATCCAATGGCCTTCCCTTTACATATGAAGGAAACACTACTTGTTATGTTCAAATCATCTTAACATATCCCACGGTCACATCATACCCATCATACCGCCATTTCATCGCTTATCGAGCCACAAATTTCACTGTAGGGTCATCACCGGACATATGAGTCCAATTGTACAAATTACAACTGAAGCTACCGAGCTTAAACTGCGATCTAAACCTGGCCTCAAGTCCCCCAGACTTGCCCATCACCAAAATATAGAATACTCATCTTGAACTTCGTTCATGGAATCATAAGCCGGCGATGCACATCTGATACTAAGCGCTCATATGCGCATACGAATACGTGGAAGGAATTCAAAGAGTTTATGTCTCAAGCTGAATCAATCTCACACGATAAGGAAAGAAAGATGGGAAATGTATATCCTAAATGCCCTGTAGCCTCTAGAAGATAAGTATGGACATCATCATACCGATCTGCAAGACTCTACTAGACACTTTCTCATGACTTGTAGAACCTATGAACCTAGAGCTCTGATACCACCTTGCCACGACCCAAAATCCATCTAGTCGTGATGGCACCTAACCCAACCCGCTAGGTAAGCCAACTTTCAATTATCCAATTCCAATAATAGTTATTAAAGCTATTTAAGTGAATAAAGATCTTAATCTTATAAAATCCCCAAGAACTGGTAGTACAAATCATGAGCTTCTAAGAATAGAGTATACAAAGCGGAAATGAAATAAATATATAGTCTATTTGAATAATACATAAACAGAGCTTTTATAAATCTAAGGCTACCCTGAACAAGAGGCAGCTACAACAGGAACGCAAGTACATCTTCAAATCCCGCAACCATCGAGCACAACAACAACAGCAGCCAACATCTGCACGCAATGTGCAGAAGTGTAGTATCAGTACAACCGATCCCATGTACTGAGTAAGTAACAAACCTAGCCGTAGGTTGAAAGTAGTGATGAGCTTCCACCAAGGTCGGGTCCAAAACCAATAGTCCACAACAATCCATAACAACATAAAGCAAATAATACTAGAAGTAACTCAGGAATAAAATACTCAGCCAAATAATGATTTCAAAAATAGTAGTTCTTTCTTTCAAATACATCAGTGAAAACCCAAATCGTTTGCCAAAGTTGCCAATAATATGAATAGTTTGAAAATAATAAATTTCTCCAAAAATCTTTTCAATAATAAATAATATGTTTCATTTTCCTTCCGGATAACCCGTGTAAAACAAATGCATCACTATTCCCATCTGTCAAAATATATGAGAAATCATGAATGATGTGATATTGTACAGCATGAGGAAACATACATCTCTATGCATGTATGTCATGTGTGCATGCCAATGCGATGCAACTCAGTGATAAAATCATAAACAGCCCCTCGGGCAGAAAATCACTCATATACAGCCCCTCGGGCAAACCTCACAGTCACTCGTGCCACTCGGGCATACCTCACATCACTCTTGCCACTCGAGCATACCTCACAATCACTCTTGCCACTCGGGCATACCTCACAATCACTCTTGCCACTCGGGCATACCTCACAATCACTCATGCCTCCCAGTCACTCAGCACTCAGCACTCAGCACTCGCACTCAGTAGGTACCTGCGCTTACAAGGGGTGTGTACAGACTCTGAAGGGGCTTTTTCAGCCCAAGCGCTATAATCTGCACGGACAACTCACGTGCTGTACGGACAACTCACGTGCTATAATAATAAAGTATGATGCAGGCGGGCATCCCCGATCCACACTCATCCTCTCAATCAGGCCCTCGACCGATATCAAACATGCTGCGGCGTGCAGCCCGATCCTATAAATATGCAACTTGCTGCGGTGTGCAGCCCGATCCCATTAATATCCTCACAAATCAGGCCCTCGGCCTCACTCAGTCATCAACGGGCTCACAATGTCATGAAAAATAGCCCAAAATGATGATATTATGTATCAATAATTAACAATAGAGACTGAGATATGATATGCAATGAAATGAATATGACTGAGTATGAATTATCAATTTAACACAATAATTCACAGCAATATGACCTCTGTGGGTCCCAATAATACTGACACATAGCCTCAACATGATTTTTAATATGCTTTTCAGCTCAATTTCTTTAACACATAAAACTGCATGGAAAATGCCAAGATTATTTAACTATAAAATTCCACATAAATAATTACGTCACAATTTCTATAGTGCAAGCCCACACACCCGACATCTAGCATGTGTGTCACCTCCTAACAATTCACAAAATACATATATTCAGGGTTCATACCCTCAACTCCAAGATTAGAAGAGTTACTTACCTCGAACAGGCCAAATCCAATGTCGAGCAAGCTAAGCAATGCTCCAGAAATTTCATTATGCGCGTATCAACTTCCAAACGGCTCGAATCTAGTAACAATTAATTTGATTTAACCCACAAAAATTATAGAAATTAATTCCATATCAAAATACTAATATTTTCCAAAAATCCAAAATTGCGCCCCAAAATCACCCCGGGGGGGGGGGTGGCATGTCTTGAAATCCGATGAAACTCACAAAATTCGACAACCCATCCAATTACAAGTTCAACCATACTAATTTCACTTAAATCCGACTCCAAATCGGTATTCAAACTTGAAAGATTTGTTTTGTGACATTATAGAAATTTCCTTCTATTTCTCTTGAAGATTCAATAATCTTACACCAAAAATGAAGATTAATTCATGGAATATAATCACAAGGGATTTAAGAATACTTACCCCAAGTTGTATGGAAAATTTCCTCTCTAAAATTGCCCAAACCGAGCTCCAAAATGTCCAAAATGAGAAAAAATCTCGGAACCCTCGTTTTAAATACTGCCCTGGCATTTCCGCACCTGCGGTGCCTGGGCTCGCACCTGCGCATCCGCATTTGCAAAACAAATTGTGCACCTGCGGACAATGCCAACCTTTCAAAACCTCGCATCTGCAGTGCCCTTATTGCATCTATGGGCTCGCAGATGCGCAAACCCTTCGCACCTGCGTTCACCCCAGGCCAGCCCCAGTTCGCATCTGCGCCAACACCTTCGTACCTGCGGCCTCGCAGATGCAGAAAATTTCTCGCACCTGTAAGCACTGCCCAGTCCCACTCTTGGCCGCTTCTGTGGCTTATTTCACGCACATGCGGCTTCGCACCTGCGATCAAAATCTTCGCAGGTGCGATCACACCAGTAGGCAGCATTTCCAGTATTTCTTTAAGTCCAAATTTCATCTGTTAACCATCTGAAACTCACCCGAGGCCCCCGAGATCTCAACCAATTGTATTAAAAAGTCTCATAACATAACACGGACCTACTCGAGGCCTCAAATCAAACCTAACAACATCGAAATGACGAATTACTCCTCAATTCAAAATCAACGAATTTTTAACTTTCAAATTCTACATCTTGTGCCGAAATACATCAAATCAATCCGGAATGACTTCAAATTTTGCGCACAAGTCACATTTTACATTATCGACCTATTCTAATTTCTAGAATCAGATTCCAACCTCGATATCAAAAAGTCAACCTCCCGGTCAAATTTCCCAAAAATTCATCTTTCGGCATTTCAAGCCTAATTCCACTACGTACCTCAAAAAGAATTTTCGGACACGCTCCTATGTCCAAAATTATCATACGGAACTATTAGAATTATCAAAATTCCATTCTAGGGTCATTTACACATAGGTCAATATTCGGTTACTATTTTAACTTAAGCTTTAAACCTTGGAACTAAGTGTTCCAATTCCTTCCAAAACCTCACCGGACCCAAACCATTTACCCCAGCAATTCACACAACAGTTGTAAAGTACAATTGCATTAAAGGGGGAAGCGAGGTTGTAATATTCAAAATAATCGGTCGGGTCGTTACAGTTATCTCTTATGTGAAGGCTTGACATATGGCCGAGAAGGGGTGTCTAGCTTATTTGGCTTATGTCCGTGATTTTAGTGTAGAAGTTCCTTCTATGGATTTAGTACTAGTTGTTCGTGAGTTTCCAGAGGTGTTTCCTGCAGATCTGCCGGGGATGCCTCCCGACATAGATATTGACTTCTGTATTGATTTGGCTCCGGGCACTCATCCCATTTCTATTCTGCTATACCGTATGGCCCAGCCAGAGTTGAAAGAATTAAAGGAGTAGCTTCAAGATTTGCTTGATAAGGGCTTTATTAGACCTAGTGTCTCGCCCTGGCGTGCGCCTGTGTTGTTCATAAAGAATAAAGATGGATCGATGAGGATATGTATAGACTATCGGTAGTTGAACAAAGTCACCATCAAGAACAAGTATCCATTCCCGAGGATTAATGACTTATTTGATCAGCTCCAGGGTGCCAAGATCTTTTCAAAGATTGATTTGAGGTCTCGCTACCATCAATTGAGGATTAGGGCATCCGATGTCCCTAAGACAGCTTTTTGGACTCGCTATGGGCATTATGAGTTTCTAGTGATGTCATTTGGGCTGACTATTTCCCCAACAACATTTATGGATTTGATGAACCAGGTGTTCAAGGCCTACTTTTATTCCTCCGTGATTGTATTTATTAACGATATCTTGATCTACTCCCGTAGTCGAGAGGAGCACGAGCAGCATCTTCGGGTCGTACTTCAAACTCTGAGGGATAGCCAGTTATATGCCAAGTTTTCAAAGTGCTAGTTTTAGTTAGACTCGGTCGCCTTTTTGGGGAACACTGAATCGGTAGAGGGCACGATGTATTATGATACATTTTGTGTTAGGCTCGGTATAGTACTGATGCAGGATGGCAGGGTTATCGCATATGCGTTGCGGCAGTTGAAGGTTCATGAAAAGAATTACCATGTTCATGACTTTGAGTTGGCAGCCATTGTTCATGCGCTAAAGATTTGAAGGCACATTCTTTACGGCGTGTCGTGCTAGGTATTCAAGGATCACCAGAATCTACAGTATTTTTTCAAACAAAAGGATCTCAATTTAAGGCAGAGGAGGTGGTTGGAGCTATTGAAAGATTATGATATCACCATCTTGTATCATCCCGGGAAGACCAATGTTGTGGCCGGTGCCTTGAGCAGAAAGGAAGTGAGTATGGGCAGCCTTGCGTACATTCCAGTCAGTGGGAGACCTCTTGCGTTAGATGTTCAGGCCTTGGCGAATCAGTTTGTGAGTTTAGATGTTTTAGAGCCCAGTCGTGTTCTAGCTTGCACAGTCGCTCTTTCTTCCTTGTATGAGTGCATCAGAGAGCGGCAATATGATGGCCTTTATTTGCTTGTCCTTAGGGACACGGTGCATCATGGTGATGCTAAGCAGGTTACCATTGGATATGATGGGGTTTTGAGGATGCAGGGTCATATTTGTGTGCCCAATGTAGATGAAATTCATGAGTTGATTCTTGAGGAGGCCCACAGTTCCCGATATTCTATTAATCTGGGTGCCGCCAAAATGTATCAGGACTTGTGGCAGCATTATTGATGGAGAAGAATGAAGAAGAATATAGTTGCATATGTAGCTCGGTGTCTAAATTGTCAGCAAGTAAAGTATGAGCATTAGAGACCCGGTGGCTTGCTTCAGAAGTTAGAGATTTTTGAATGGAAGTGGGAGTGTATCACGGTGGATTTCATTCCTGTGGCAGTTACCTATTCTTCAGAGCGGTTGGCTGAGATCTACGTCCGGAGATAGTCCGTTTTCACGGTGTGCCCGTGTCTATCATTTTTGATCGAGGTACGCAGTTCACTTCGCACTTCTATAGAGCAGTGCAACATGAGTTAGGCATGCGGGTTGAGTTAAGCACAGTATTTTATCCTCACACGGACGGACAGTCCGAGAGCACTATTCAGATATTGGAGGATATGTTCCGCGCTTGTGTTATAGATTTTGGGGGTTCTTGGGATTAGTTCTTGCCACTTGCGGAGTTTGCCGACAACAACAGCTACAAGTCGAGCATTGAGATGGCTCCCTATGAGGCATTATATGGGAGGCGATGCCAATCGCCATTTGGATGGTTCGAGCCGGGGGAGGCTCGGTTGTTGGGTACAGATTTGGTATAGGATGCCTTGGATAAGGTCAAGATTTTTCATGATTAACTTTGTACATCTCAGTCTAGGCAGAAGAGTTATGCCAACTGTCGAGTTCGTGATGTTGCATTCATGGTCGGAGAGAGGGTATTACTTCGGGTTTCACCCATGAAGTGTGTGATGAGCTTTGGGAAGAAGGGCAAGTTGAGCCCTAGGTATATCGAACCCTTTGAGATTCTGAAGAAAGTAGGTGAGGTGGCTTACAGGCTCGCATTGCCACCTAGTTTATCAGCAGTCCATCCAGTGTTCCATGTGTCTATGCTTCGGAAGCATCACGGTGATCCGTCCCATGTGTTAGATTTCAGCAGAATCTAGTTGGACAAGGATTTGACTTACGAGGAGGAGCCGATGGCTATTCTAGCCCGGCAGGTTCGATAGTTAAGGTCAAAGAGTTATCCTTCAGTCCAAGTGAAATGAAGAGGTTAGTCGGTCGAGGCAGCTACTTGGGAGTTCGAGTCAGATATGCGGAGTAGATATCCATGCCATTTCACCAGTCCAGGTACTTTTCTATGTCCGTTCGAGGACGAATGGTTGTTTTAGAGGTGGAGAATGTGATGATCTGATAGGTCATCTAGAGTTTTAAATCTTAATTCTGTGTTTTAAAACCCCAAACATCTCATTTTAGCCTTCCTCGATTTGCGTGCACAGTCCGTGCCTTTTTTCGGGAGGCTTTTATGTTTAAAAAAATGATTAAAATGTGAAATTGTGTCTTAAATCCAATTGAGTTGACTTCAGTCAATGTTTTGAACAAACGGACCCAGATCCATGTTTTCACCGTCCCGGTGGGTCCACATTGTGATTTGGGACTCGAGCATATGCCCGGAGTCGAATTCTGAGGTCCCTAGCTCGAGTTATCGCATTTTGTCAAAAATATGAAGTTTAAAGGTTTAAAGAATTTAAAGATTTGACCAAGGTTTGACTTTATTGCCACCTGGCTCGGATTTTTGGTTTCGAAGCTTGGTATATGTTCATTACTATATTTATGACTTGTCTGCAAAATTTGGTGAAAAATGGAGTTGATTTGACGTGATTCGGACGTCCGATTGTTAAAATAGAAATTCCAAAGTTTCATTATAAATTTCATTACATTTGGTGTCTGATTCGTAGTTCTAGGTGTTATTTTGGCGATTTGATCGCACGAGCGAGTTCGTATGAGGTTTTTGGACTTGTGTGCATATTTGGTTTGGAGCCCCGAGGGCTCGGGTGAGTTTTGGATAGGCTACGGAATGATTTTGGACTTAGGATCATAGCTGGTGCCTTGTGTTTCTGGTGTCTATTGCAAATCTCGCATTTGCAAGATCTGGCTCGCATTTGCGAGCCTGGGCATGGCTGGGGGGTCCTCGCATTTGCGAGGTAAAGTTCGCATTTGCGAACTTACCATTTCCGCCTTTGCGAAGGCAGAGCCGTATTTGCGACTCAACATATTATTGATGATCTTCGCATTTGCGAAGAAAAGGTCCACATTTGCGAGGGCATCGGGGTTCGCTTTTGCGACCAATTTATCACAGTTGTGATTACTGGGATTCTGAGAGGAGTTCGCAATTGCGACCTATTTCTCACAATTGCGATGTTCGAAACTGCAAACATGATATCGCAATTGCGACATCTGTAGCTGGGTAAAAGCTGAGTTAGACGGGATTTTTCTCATTCTCTCAAATTTTCAAACCTAGAAACCTTAGAGGCGATTTTTCCAAGAGCTCTTCTTCCCCAATTCGTTGGTAAGTAATTCTAACCTATTTTCTTTCAATTACCATTACATTTTATAAGATTTCAACCTAAAATATAGGATTTTCATGGTAGAAATTGGGGATTTGGGTAGAATTAGGGATACTTGTAAAATTAAAATTTTAACCTCAAATTGAGGTCAGATTTCGAAACAAATTGCATAAACGGTCTCGGGGTGAATGGGTAATCGGGTTTTGGTCCGAATTTCGAATTTGGACCAAGCGGGCCCGGGAGTTGACCTTGGTTGACTTTTTCAATAATGACCTAAATTGAACCCTTCTCATTTCTGGGTAGTTCTTAAGGCTTATTTTGAATCGTTGGTTGAGAATTTGTTAGATTTGGTTGGCTTGGAAGCTTGTTCAAAAGGCAAAGCCGTGGTTGAGCTTTGAGTTGATTTTTGGAGCGAGGTAAGTGTCAAGGTTAACCTTGACTCGAGGGATTAGGAGTACTTGATAAACGAGTACTTATGCATTATTCTTCGGTTAAAGCATGCGGTTGGAATTTGTTTCTCGTGATTTATTTCCTTCTTTGATTATGATATCCATGCGTTTATTACTTAATTGATCATTTTTTCTGCATTTATGAATTAATTGTGATAATTGAATATTATTGGAAGTTGAGGCTCGGTATTGTGGAAACTTTGTTGATGTAAGGTTTATTCTTGATTATTCTTTCTCCCAAATGTCATATATTCATTGCTTCATGGTAAGGGAGAGAGTGTTAATGCACAAAGGGTAATGCCGTGCCGATTAATATTCTATTTATTGATTTATACATAGTGAGGAAGAGAGTTAAAGTACGAAGGGTGATGTCGTGCCGTATTTATCATTTTATGATAAAATTGAGAGTAAAATCATGAAAGGTGATGTCGTGTCGTATTATCATTTTATGGAGAGATTGAGAGTAAAAGCACGAAGGGTGATGTAGTGCCATTATTATTGTTTCATGGCGAGGTTGAGGGTAAGAGCACGAAGGATGATGCCATGCAGTTTATATTCATTATGTTTATCCGTTTCATTGGCTGAAGGTTTATTGATTGTTTCATGTTGTCATTACCTGCTGTAGTTACCGTATTATGCACCCCTTTTACATGTCCCCTCCCAATAGTACATGTTACATCCTTATTTGTTGTCATGTTGTGCGTATATTTTTATCTGTACAAGTTTAATTACGTGGGTGTCCTGCCATAGCCTCGTCAATACCTCGTCGAGGTTAGGCTTGACACTTACGAAGTACATTGGGTCGGTTGTACTCATATTACACTCTGCACTTCTTGTACAGATTTTAATACTGGTCCCAGTTGTCCGTGAGGTGCATCAGCTCGGATTAGCTTATTTGGAGACTCGAGGTAGATCTGTTGGCGTCTGCAAACCTTGAAGTCCCCTTCCTCTTTCCTTATTTACTGTTCATCTCATTCGAGATAGTTGTATTTATTTCAGACTCTGTATGTAGAACTTCTAGAAGCTCGTGTACTTGTGACTCCAGATCCGTGTTATACTGGATATTGGATTATTATGCTATTTCATACTTTATTTTGGCTCCATTTCTGTTTAATTGGCTTTACTTATTTGCATTGTTTAAAAACTGGCTCAAGGATTTCTCTAGCATTGGCTTGCCTAGCAAGTGAAATGTTAGGCGTCATCACGGTCCCGAAGGTGAGAATTCTGGGTCAGGACACATCGGTTCCATCATCACTCAATAAAGACATAAGTTATCAAGATCTCATTATTTTTCAGGTACTTGAGCCTCTCCCATGAGATCTTATAAAATGTTATGTCGTGGTGTTCTTCTAGAGAAATTGCCTCCTTATTATGACCATCTTGATCATTGGAACTGATTGGTCTGTCACGCTTTATGCATGCCATAGACTCTGTCCATCATAGACTTTATTCTATTTGGAGCATTAGCAGCTGAAATACGAGATTTTTCTTTGGGTCAGCAAATATGCGTGACAATATTTTACAAATGAATTATTACTTGAACTTCAAGTTCACATTTACTTGTACGAGGATCTAGATATACTCATAATAATTTATTTCATGTATTACTTTTTCAGCTGCTCATTTTTTCCCCTTAATATTGGGATCACCAACACATATCCTCAACCTTCTTTGGGGACCCATCTTTGTGGATTATGGTGAAACAATTAAATCATATAGCACATTCATATTTCTAGATGAAAATTATTTGATTCTTGGCCCGGAACCAATTGTGATAGGGAGCATTTATCATAACTTGTTGGCTAGATGCGTACAAGTGTTGTTGTATATTAAATAATACAATGTATAACAAATTTCTATTTGGGATTTCTGTTCTCATAACCAATGGTTTAGCAATCAACCTGCAAAAGTCAAACTGCAAGTTGATAACAAACGCACTTGTGACCATACAATAGATGTATCTATTAAAATCATATAATAGTAAACGGTCCACATGAAAGGTGACTGGGTCCATATATATATATATATATATATATATATATATATATATATATATATATATATATATATATATATATATATCATGGGATTCAATCCCAACCTTTGATGGTATATCATGAGAATAAGTAGCACAAGAGAATTCTTCAAGAATCTTCTATTTCTTCAATATATGCTAATGTGAATTCTCAATTAATTTTCGCATCATAATTGAACCGGGATGGCCAACCGGTCATGCCAACTAATATTTGTTTCAGTAAACTTCTTGTTTACTTGTGGCATATAATTGCGTCATCATACTTATACTTGTTTAGTACAAATAGAAAGAAACTCGGGTAACCTTTTATATTTACCCCGTATGATTATAGTAATATGAAAATATTCAATCTTCCTTTTATTTGTAGTCTCAATATACCAACCACTTTGGCTTATACAATGGAAACTCAAAAGGTTTCTTTTGAGACTTACTATAATATTAATATCATGAACAATTTCATCCATCCGGGTAGTAATAAATTAGCTCTTTCAGAGCTCTTAATTTATTTTGTACTACAAAATTTTTTTTCATACCATCCATATGGTGAATGTCTCATTCAAAGAAAAAATCATATCATAATAATTATCATGTCAAAATCATCATAAGCAAAATTATTTTTTGCTTTAATTTTATCTTTAATAACTTTTTATAAGGCATGACAAAATATTTTTGGAGTACCACATGTACGCGACCAATGACATATCTATGTAATCACATAATAATATTCATTATCTTTCTTTCTCTAACCTTCCTTAGAGGTGAGTTGTCATATTTATTCAACCATGTATAAGCACATTATTCTGTATAATTTGTATCACATATATATTTTCACATTCACTTTCAAGAATGAGTCTCCATTTGCAATGCTTATCAAAAGTCACATTTTCAAGGAATGGACCATAATCATTTGAACATGCCTCGTATTTACACACCACATCGATACATATTTCCTTCACCATTGAAAGATTATTTTTCTTTAGTCATCAATATATTGCATTGAGACTCAATCCCAATGCCTTACTCATATAAAGGCATGTTAGGCCATAATGAATTGGGACTCGAATCCAACTCTTACAATCATGGAGCATCAGAACTCAAAACATTATGTCTTACCGTGCGTTGAGACTTAAAACCCACCATCTTATCCTTAACCTTTGGCATAATAGGCTATAGTGCGTTAAGCCTTTAATCACGGGGAGACTTAGATAACACTGTAGCGAAGGTCACAGCAAAATGAATAGCAACGTAAGTTATTTGAGTTTAATCTACAATACTGTCATTTTTTTGTTTTTATAAAAATCAGATTTCTAATTCTAATGCCCTGCGTCACTGTATATTTTCCATCAATTACCAAAAAGTGACTGCCCACAGACACATATAATACATAGGCAAATCAAAAGATTGGATATGGTTCTTCTTGATTCAACCAGCTCATTTTCCTGCACAAATAATATTGTATTTTTTGTAATATGAACAATACCAAATCTTAAATCCCAAATATTAAAAACGATAGGAAGAATGAAAAAAAAAAACACTTCCTGGACAATTGAAGCAAATTGATTCGCATATGAAATACTCGAGCTTCCATTGGCAACGTAACTGATTCTAGGTAGTCAACATTTTTGTAGTTCAACCACGGACTTGGTTATTTTCGTATTTTAAGATGATAAGTGAAATAAAAAATTAGAGTTTCGTGTTGATAACGTGTTACGAAATATAGCTCAAAATAACAATAAAAGAAAATAGACAAGAGATATAGAGGGAAAAGAGAACTTTCTTATTTCATCAAGTGTTTTCCAAGTGTCTATAATGTGATGCCCAAACCCACTATTTATAGGATGATATTGAGGTAATACAAAGGAATATCATGAACATGGTATTAACTATTGAGATCATGGGAGAAGATTACGGAGGAGGCAATGGAGGTGTGGGAGTTACAGCCATAATGGCAAGAAGTAGTGGGAGGTTAATGAAGAAGAATAGTGGGAGTAACTTCTTTAGGAGTTATAGACATCATCTAATATAATTATAATATTTCATAACATATATTTAATTATGACTTATGAGTGAGGAGCCCTTTATCTTTTATTCGAATTTCGATCCGGTAAGATTTGTGTAATTCAAAAGAGGAATGAATTTCTTGACAGACTTACCTTGATCCATGTTGAGTTTTGATTCGTTGAGTTCGATGTGAAATGAATGAACTTCACGTATTTAAATTTAAGAAAAAATTATTTTTTTTATTATTAATATTAATCTAATAAAAACAATTTGATAAAAGGCGACTTCTCCCATGTCTTATCAAATTTGCGTGAAATAATAGAGATTTATCCCCTCCTACACAGAAATCAAAAAATAATTTTTCGATGAAATCTCATCTACTACTAATATTTATTCACTAACTAATCCAACAATCCAAAATCTTACTTTTCAACTTTTAACTAGATTTTAAATACTCTTAAGGTTGGAGGTTTATAATATTATATTAAAGATTAATAAATCATAATATTGTTAAATTTCGAACGGAGTAATTAAGAATGTCGAGGCACACAATCTATCTAGTGAATAGAGTTTTTGGCCTTTCCCTCGTTCCTTCCACTTAAAAATCCATTCAAAACCCTCGGCCTCAACACTTCCCGGCTCTCAGCCTTTTCTGCCGAGCTTCTGCCTTCCATTCTAGGCTATTCTAGAATTTGCCGGAGGATGGAGGATGATTAGCGCTTGATAAGTAGGAATTTTTACTACTTATTAGCGCATTTTAGCTTTTGTTTTAGTCCAAACACGTTTAATTGTATTTCCAAAAACTGATAAAATGTGCTAAATTGCAGGAATATTGGAAGATTGACTCCCGAGATGAAATCCAACTAAAAAAGTAGTAATTTAAACTCAAGGCCATAAAAGGCACAGAAGCTCAGAAGTGCGGATCGCAGAATACCATCTGCGATCGCAGATGATGAAGGAAAAGCCAGCAGACATTTGTGCAAAGTGCGATCCGCACATGAATTGTGCGGCCGCAAAAGATGGATAGGAACAAAAGTTCAGAGAATGTGCATTTCAAGTCCCTCAAACTGCGGACCGCACAGGAATTAGGCGGCCGCATAGGAAGCGTTGTGCGGCCGCAGGTGTAAAAGTGCGGACCGCAGAATATCAAGTGCGGCCGCAGATGTAAAAGTGCGGATCGCAAAAAGAATGTCCCGCGGCCGCAGATCAGAATTATGCGGCCGCAGACCTCCAGTTCCAGACAACTTGAGAAAATCTACGGACCGCACATGGAATTATGCGGCCGCAGAACCTCACGAAGGGCATTTTTGTCCGAAATTCCTGCCTTGTATAAATAGACGCGTTTCACAATTTTAGGTTAACTTTTGACATCAACAGCTACAGTAGTCGTTTCTCTTTACTTCTTTTAGTAGTTTTTCATATTTTGGGCTATTTTAACATAGATTTTATCATTTTAATCTTGCAATATGAGTTTAATTATCATTTCTTCAGATTTTTACTAGGGTTGTCACCCAACCCTAGTGTGTAAACCTTATGGGTGTTTAATTTAATGCATGTTTATGGTTGGGTGTTTATTATTTAGCCTTGTTCATGCTTTAATTTGTGTCATTAATGGTTGCAAACATTAGTTCATGCCTATTTGACTTGGTCTCTACTTGAGAAAGAGAGACTTAGTCTAGGAAAACTTGGGTAACAAGGAATTGGGTCAATCGAGAGATTGATAATCCCAATTAAAGGGTTCAACCTAGAGATAGTAATAACCCGACTTGAGCATTTATCAATCGTTTTGCGCAATACCCATTTGGATTTAAGAAAGCCAAATTGGACAAAATCACTCTCTGATCAAGAGGTATTGAGTGGATAATTGAGTGTTGATAGCTATAATATACCCCGATCAATAAAATAAATATTAAGGTTTATATCCCATTAGGCAAACCCCTAGGCGATGGTCATAGCCTTAGGCTTTTTACACAACTTGAAAAATAACAAAAATAATTTCTTAGTTTTCTTTCTTAACTTTGCAATCTAAATTTTAAATTAGACTTAAAAACAACTCCAATTTGTGGAAGTGTAAATTGAGATAGTCAAATTCATATACTATAATATATACTCCTAACTTTCATATATATATATATATATATATATATATATATATATATCTCCCTATCAAAATCGACCCCGACTCTTGTTGGGTATTATCATTGCATTCGACCGTTTCATAACCTTGAATTTAGGTGTGAAATTGGACGAGATCAATTTTTGGCGCCGTTGCCGGGGAGCTAAAAAACTATGTTAGCTATATATTTAGGTGTGTTTTTGGGAATATCTTCTTTTCCTTCCTTGTTGCTAATGTGTTGAGTTATTGAGGTGCAATCATGGCAAACAACGAGCTCGGAAACATAGCTTTAGGGGATGTGGACATTGAGGATGATCAAATGGATGAGGTCCCTCTTGAACCTCAAGCCAATAGACGAGGCCGAGCGCCTCAAGACAATGTGCCCGCTCCACCCCTACCTCCAGCACAAGCGGCTCCACACTGGGTGTTGCCGAATGAAGGGTATGCAAGTGTTATAGTCCCTCCCCGTATTAGGACAGGCAACTTTCAAATAACCAACGTGATACTCACTTTACTCGAGCAACGAGGATTCTTCACAGGTGCACCGAGTCAAAATGCATATAAACACTTGAAGGGGTTCATAGATACGTGTTAGGGGGAGTAAGCAAACAAATGTCTCCGAGGATGCTTTGAGGCTAAGGCTTTTTTCCTTCTCTCTACAGGAGAAAGATTTAGATTGGTTAGAACGTTTGCCAAATTATTCCATTCATACTTGGGATGAACTAGCGAAGAAATCTATTTCTAAGTACTTCTCTCCCGGGCACATGGCTATTCTTCGGGATAAAATTCTAGCATTCAAGAAAGAGCCCAATGAACTACTACACGAGATATGGGAAAGGTATAGAACAATGGTGAAAGAGTGCCCCAACAATGATATGACGGAGAACATAATTCAACAAACTTTCTATCGGGTGATCAATACAACCAACCAATGTGTAGTGAATCAACTTGTCGGTGGGAACTTCATGACTACGCTTTATGCGGAGGCGTGTGATATCTTGGATGCGATGGAGGATACTTCATCAGCGTGGAAATCTCAGACCAATGTTCCACAAGGTGATCCTAATGTGATTCTTCTTCACAAAGAGTTGCATGATCATGGGCAAGCCATAGCCGAGTTCACGACCACCATGAACCAACTTGCAAAGGCTCAACTTCAACAAGTGCAAAACCCGAGGCAAGTCAATGCAATGGAGGGAGTAGGTATGATGGTGAACAAGCGAAGAACAAGAAGTCCACAAGTGCAACAAAGAATGGACAATTTTGTGTAAGATGATAGTGGATTTGATCAAGATGAATCTTACAATGACCAAGAATAGGAGGTCCAATATGTGAACAACTTTCAAGGGCAAAGAAATAACTACCAAGGCACCTAGCCAACAATAATGGAGACCTCAAAATAATTAAAGCAATTGGAATAAAAATAACAATCAAGGCAATTGGAGTGGAAGCAATAATTAAGGGAATTGGCATAACAACAATAACCAAGGCAATTGGGGAGGCAACAATCAAGGCGGGTGGAGTAACAATCAAGGAAATCGGGGGTCAGGTTTTGAAAGGCTCCCGATGTATCAACAACCGAGCAACCCACCTCCTTATCCTTCTTATGGTCCTAGTTCTTCTAAATGATGGAGAAGAATGTCGATTCTGATGCCCAACTTGCTTCACATAACATATCGATCTGCAACTTAGAAGTGCAAATGGGGAAAATCTCTCATGCTTTAAATTCTCGTCCTAAGTGGGCACTACCAAGTGACACAGTGGTAAACCCAAAGGGTGGGAACAATACGGGACATGCCATGGCCGTTACTACAAGAAGTGGAAGAGGTGGGAATGCACCCACCTCAAGTCAAAGGCAACTTGTGGATGATGAGAAAGTGGTAGAAGAAGAGGAGATCCCTAACAATGCAGTGCAAGCAAATGATGAAATGCGGATTGATATTGATGAGGAAGTGAACCCGTCTAGGGATCATGTTATTGACATACCGGAACCGGTAGTGCAAAAGACTAAGGCACATTGCCTACACCTCCTTCATATCCTCAAAGTCTTGCCAAGCAAAATGACAAGAACCAATTCAAAAAGTTCATTGACATGATGAAGAGTCTCTCAATAAATGTGCCATTAGTTGAAGCCTTGGAGAAAATGCCCGGTAATGCAAATTTTATGAAGGATTTGGTGATAAATAAGTGGTCGATGAATTTTGAAACTATCAAAGTCACTCATCAAGTAAGTGCAATTATGCATCCAATGGCTCCTAAATTGGAAGATCCCGGTGCTTTCACAATCCCTTGTACCATTGGAAGTGTCGAGTTTGACAAAGCTCTTTGTAATCTTGAGGTGAGTATCAATTTGATGCCCTATTCGGTTTTCAAGACCTTGGGAATTGGGAAACCAAGACCCATATCTATGAAATTACAAATGGCCGATTGTACAATAAAGAGACTGTTGGGAGTGATTAAAGATGCATTGGTTCTTGTTGATAAGTTCATTCTCCCGGCGGATTTTGTTATTCTTGATTGTGAAGTGGACTATGAGGTGGCGATTATTCTTGGAAGACCTTTCCTTGCTACAGGGAAGGCTCTTGTTGATGTGGAAGCTAGAGAACTCACTTTCCGGGTGGATGATGAAAATGTGGTATTCCACGTGTGCAAATCTATGCGGCAACCGAATAGCAATGAAATGTGTTCTTTCGTGGACTTGGTGACCGATGTGATTATTGATGATACAACTGCCACGATTAATGTGGGTGATATGTTGGAGACCGTCTTGCTCAACTTTGATGATGACGAGATGGATGGCTTCATGGAATGTATGAATTCTTTTGCAAGGAATGGGGTCGTACAACTATGCACCCCGAAAACTTTCCTTGGATCTTGAAAATAGGAAAACTCCTCCTATAACTCCTTCAATTAAAGAGACTCCTACCTTGGAGTTGAAGCTATTGCCTGCACATCTTAGGTATGAATTTCTTGGCCCTTGTTCTACTTTACCGGTTATTTTTTTCTCTTGTTTGACTAACGTGTAGGTTGACTCTACATTGGCGGTGCTCCACAAGAGGAAGAAAGCTATTGGGTGGACTTTGGCAGATATTTGGGGGATCAGCCACTGATTTTGCATGCACAAGATTAACTTGGAGGAAGATGCCAAACCATCCATTGAACATCAAAGGAGACTCAATGAAGCCATGCAAGACGTGGTCAAAAAAGAGATAATCAAGTGGTTAGATGTCGGGGTTGTCTGCCCCATTTCCGACAGTTCGTGGACTTCTCTGATGTAATGTGTCCCAAAGAAAGGGGGGCATAACAGTGGTCACCAATGACAAGAACGATTTGATTCCCACAATAACGGTTACCGGGTGGAGAGTGTGTATGGACTATCGCAAACTAAACAAAGTCACATGGAAAGACCATTTTCCACTTCCCTTCCTTGATCAAATGCTTGATAGGTTGGCCGGTCGTGCTTTCTATTGCTTTATAGATGGATATTCGGGATACAACCAAATCCTTATTGCTCCGAAAGATTAAGAGAAAACAACTTTCACATGTTCCTATGGTACTTTCGCTTTCAAGCAGATGCCATTTGGCTTATGTAATGCAGCACCGGCGACTTTTCAAAGGTGTATGATGGAAATCTTTACATATATGGTCGAGGACTACTTTGAAGTCTTCGTGGATGATTTCTCAGTGGTCAGGGATTCGTTTAATGATTGCTTGGCAAATTTGGATAGAGTATTGGCAAGGTGTGAAGAAACAAACTTGGTGCTAAATTGGGAGAAGTGTCATTTCATGGTCGAGGAAGGCATTGTCCTTGGCCAAAAAATTTCAAATAATGGCATAGATGTTGACAAGGCAAAGATAGAGGTGATTTCTAAACTTCCACCTCCAACCTCGGTGAAAGGCGTGCAAAGTTTCTTAGGTCACGCGGGGTTCTACCGGCGCTTTATAAAGGATTTTTCTAAAGTGGTGAACCCATTGTGCAAGCTCTTAGAGAAAGATGTTAAGTTTCACTTCAATGATGATTGCATGAGAGCTTTTGAATTGCTAAAGTTAAAGTTGACAACCACTCCCAATATCACCGCTCCTAATTGGAGTATTCCTTTTGAGCTCATGTGCGATGCTAGTGATGTAGCGGTTGGAGAAGTTTTGGGGCAAAGCATCAACAAGTTTTTTCATTCGGTCTACTATGCTAGTAAGACCATGAATGATGACCAAGTTAATTACACCGTTACAGAGAAAGAGCTCCTTGCCATTGTGTTTGCAATTGAGAAGTTCTGCCCATACTTGAGGGTGCAAAGTTTATTGTTCATACGGATCATGTGGCACTTCGATATCTTATGAGCAAGATAGGGTAATTAGAAGATGTGTACAGTATGAAAAGCAAAATGTTATTCTTGAGGCTTTCCATTCTTCGCCTTATGGTGGTCACCATGGCTGAGCAAGAACGGCGGCCAAAGTTCTAAGTTGCAGTTTCTATTGGCCCACTCTTTACAAAGATGCAAGTGATAGGGTGAAAATATGTGATGAATGCCAACGGGCCAGTGGAATCTCGAAGAATGAAATGCCTCTCACTACCATTTTGGAGAATGATATCTTTGATGTGTGGGGTATTGACTTCATGGGTCCTTTTATGAGTTCTTGTGGAAACACTTACATCTTGGTCGCGGTTGATTATGTGTCTAAATGGGTTGAGGCCATTGCTTTACCCAACAACGAAGAGAGAAGTGTGATGCCGTTCTTGAAGAAGAATATTTTCACAAGAATTTTTACTCTGCGGGCTATCATAAGCAATGGGAGGTTGCATTTTTGCAACAAGGCTTTTGACACTTTACTTGGCAAGTATGGTGTCACTTATAAAGTTACGACTCCCTATCATCCACAAGCTAGTGGTCAAGTGGAAGTTTCCAACCAGGAGATAAAGAGTATCTTGTCCAAAACAGTGAATGATCACCGGACGGATTGGTAAAAGAAGCTTCATGATGCACTATGGGCTTATCGGACTGCTTTCAAAACTCCTATCGGGATGTCTCCATACCGGTTGGTGTTTGGCAAAGCTTGTCATCTTCCGGTATAACTTGAGCAAAAAGCCATGTGGGCTTTAAAGAAGTTGTGCGGTCCGCAGAAGTTGAGATGAGGGTACCTTTGTTAAGACTGATTCTGCAGCTGCAATGAAAATTGTGCGGAATGAAGAAATCCCATCGCGGCCGCAGAAAAGTGATTGCGGCCACAAAATAGCCCACTCTCTATCATCAGAGAGTTGGCATTTTGGTGGTATCTGATGTGAGGACGCGATAGAAAATGTGTGAACCGCACTCCAATTGTGCGGCCGCACTGACAATTGTGCGGACCGCACTTTCAACTCTGCAGCCGCAATGATAATTGTGCGGTCCGCAATGCCCAACTTGCATCCGCACGGATTATTCTGCGGATCGCACTCCCCTACCCTGCAAGCATGTTTTACACTAGGTTGTTCACTGTTTCATTGGTGTGTTCTTGTATGTTTGTACTTGAATTACAACTGACACTTGCTTTTGCTTGGTACAGACAATGGTTAGATCACGAGGCAGAGGTGATACTTCAAAGGGGAGGGGTGAAATTTTCAAGAGCCAAGGCAAAAGTACGTTACCCCTCGCCCTCCAAAACATAATCACAAAGAAGGCTACAGCCGGCCGAGGAAGAAATGCAGAGACCTCTGAATCCAGTATTTATGCCCCGTCTAGGGAAGCATCGGAGGGCAACTCAATTCAAGAACAGCAGGCTGTACAATCAAAGCCAACAGAAAGGTATCAACTCGGGGACGAGCCTTCCACATCACATAGCACCTCCGAGGGTTTGGAGAGTTCCAGTCAGGCTTTCGAGCCCTCCTCTACACTTGTCTCTGAGGCACCAGTCACTACAGTGGAAGACATACCAGATGATGGCCGAAGGGAAGACACTACAGTTGTCGGCCTTGAGAGATCACAGAAGAAAGAGGTTTGGGAGGACCGGTTCCTCAGTCTGGTTGCCTTCACTAGTTTCCGTGAGTGGTGGCCAGTGAGATCGCTCACTCTTGAGCGATAGTTCCAACTGAAAGACCTTGAAAAATACAATCCGGTAGTTTTGAGGCAATTCCGCGAGCAGAAGGGGTGGATGTGGTTCACCCAGAGCATAGTAAACGCAAAGGAGTATCTTGTCCGGGAATTCTACGCCAATGTGGCGCACATAAAGAAAGGGACAAAAGTGACCAAAGTGAGGAATCTGAAGGTGCAATTTAACCAGCACACATTGAACACCTACTTAGGGTTTGATGATGTTGAGCCTGCACAATACTTGGAGAAGCTAGCAATGGGAGATACAGCTCACCCATGGCTAGCTGAGATTCTTACAGCTCCGAGGCCACCACCACCATGGATCACAGCAGGGGTTCCTATTCAGTAGAACACCCTAAACTTTGAGGCGAAGGGATGGCAGACCTTTGTAAACAATAGACTAGACCCGTGCCAAAATGAAACAAACCTTCTTATCCCGCCGGCAGTTCTAGTCGCCTCCATTATGGCCAGGTAGCTGATCAATATGGGTGTTGTGATATCGGACAACATGTCTGTGGTTGCCAGGCAAGCTGATAACTCCTACCCATATCCCAACACCATTACTAAGTACCTTACGGATGCACGGGTGGAGCAGAGAGATTTTGATACGAAGTTTCGGGCTAAGAATCCCTTCTCATGGTATTCTCTGATGGATGCACACAACCCTAAGAGAAAGGGTCAGCCGACTACCACCATAGGCCAATCTGATGAGCTATCGGTGGTAGCCTTCAGCCAGTGGAGCAGCCATGCCCCCACCTTAGACCTCAGTGCCTTCCATCTCGACTATGAAGCCAGTGTCTATGCTCACTGCTCCACTTTTTGTGCTGCGAGTCTTCCAGACACTGGCGAGCCTCAACAACTAGACGCAGACAACTACTGCAAAGCTGTCTAACATATCCAGTCATATTGCAGCACAGTCATCCATTCAGCCACCCCAGATTCCCCCCACAGTTGAAGAAACTTTGAAGAAGCTCCTGGAAAATCAGAACACAATCATGGCCACTTTAGTGCAGCATGGGTCAGTGATCGAAGAGCTGGATAAAGAGGTAAAGAAGATGAGAAAGCGGCAGGCCTCTAAGAAATTAGTGGATGAGCTTCGGAGCCAGGTTACAAAGCTTGCGGCAGTAGGAGACATTCCATTTGACATGTTGATTGACCCGCACTAGCCAGGCCCAGATCCTACAGCACCTACAACACCATCTGGCCAGTTTGAGAAGCTAGACATTGTTGTTGACACTGCCGAGGAAGTACGTTAGATGTTCACCAACCCTGCCACTCTCGGAGTTGAGGATGATGAGATCCAATTGGATGAGGCTGAGGTTGGTGCCACTGCTGGGGACACAGAGATGGCCACAGAGCCATAGGGAGTTTTCATCACCCTGACCCTTCCTTTACTCTTATTTTGTTAAGCATTGGGTACAATGCTTATTTTTATTCGGGGGGTAGAGTTTATTTGATATATTTTGAGGATTCGGAGACATTTGGGCTGTAATTAACTTAATACTATTTTCTTCTTCTTTCTCATTATGTATATATATTCTCTCTACTCTCTCATTATGTATATTTGTTACGCTTTCAGTAGTTTTTGTTTTGTAGCTTCTTTTATGTTTGTTTTCCTATTAGTTAGTGTTTAACTAAGTAGCTTCTTTTTTATTTAATAGCTTCTTTTCATGTTTTAGTACACAATAAGCCTTTGGTTTTCTTAATGCCACGGTTCTTTCCAAATGTAGTTTTTGTGTGAACTGGGTGACTCTTCCCAACGATGGATGGCGTGACAACCTTCTTAAGGGATTAAGTCTATTTTTGATGTTTAGGTAATAATAGTAATAGTAATGAATAAATAAATAAATAAATAAACCTAATTGAGTCATGCTCGAAGAGTCAAACATGCTTCACTTGGTACCAACACACTTAACTACGTGCTAATGGTTAAAAACAAGGTTTTTAGAAAGAAATAGCTCTAGTTAGTGACCTTGTGACTATTGTGTCGACTTAGGCAATCATCGAGTGGGTTAGTAGAAGCATAGTGATTTTCAATCTTGAATATGGTCGTTGTGGGCCCTCGACTCTATCCTCTTTAACAATCCAGCTACGTGAGAGGTGAGTTGTTTTTGTTGAAACTCCAAGTACTCGTGCGAATGGTCTAGAACTTGCCCTGTATGTGTTTCAAGGCGAAATCTTATGTTTTGCTTTGACTCACTTGAAGTTTTCCATTGACCACAAAAGTTGTTATCCCTAGTCAGCCCATTTGAGCCTCAAACCTTTCTCATTTGATAACCATGTCACAAGCTTTTACCCTTTTTGTTGTGACTCTCTCTTGGTACCTGAGCTTTCCTTAATACTCTTGTGAAACAATTGTCTTTAAAAAAAGTAAGTTTGGGGGAGAGACGAGGAACTTGGAAAAGGTATCAAGGCACAAAAAAAGAAAAAAAATGATGAAAAGGAAAAAGCAAAAAAGGAAAATGTAAAAAGAATGTGAATAAGTTGAAAAGTTGAAGGGATATAAAGAAAAGTAATATTGCAAAGCATGGAGAAATCAAAGGGGGAGAAAATGAATGTCATTATCTAGAAAGAGTGATGTTAAGTCTCTCTAGCATGGGTAGCTAGATTTAGCACATTTTATCACATGATTTTAGCACATTTTATCATTTTAATCTTGCAATATGAGTTTAATTATCATTTCTTCTTCTTTTTCTTCAATTTCATGCATGGGTAGCTAGATTTTCACTAGAGTTGTGACCCAACCCTAGTGTGTAAACCTTATGAGTATTTAATTTAATGTCTGTTTATGGTTGGGTGTTTATTATTTAGCCTTGTTAATGCTTTAATTTGTGGAATTAACGGTTAAAAATATTAGTTCATGCCTATTTGACTTGGTCTCTACTTGAGAAAGCGATACTTAGTCTAGGAAAACTTGGCTAACAAGGAATTGGACTAAAACAAATGCTAAAAGGGGGAGAAAATGAATGTCATTATCTAGAAGCTCAGAAGTACGGACTGCAGAATATCATCTGCGGCCGCAGATGATGAAGGAAAAGCCAACAGACATTTGTGAAAAGTGCGGTCCGCACATGAATTGTGCGGCCGCAAAAGATGGCTAGGAATAAAAGTTCAGAGAATATGCATTCCAAGTCTCTCAAAAGTACGAACCGCACAGAAATTGTGCGGACGCAGAAAAAGCATCGTGCGGCCGCAAGTGTAAAAGTGCATACCTCAGAAGATCAAGTGCAGCCGTAGATGTAAAAGTGCAGACCGCAGAAAGAATGTCCTGCGGCCGCAGATCAGAATTATGTGGCCGCAGACCTCCAGTTCCTAACAACTTAAAGAAATCTGCGGACCGTACATGGAATTGTACGGCCGCAGAGCCTCACGAAGGGCATTTTTGTCCAAAATGTTTAGCCTTATATAAAAAGACGAGTTTCACAATTTTAAGTTAACGTTTGACATCAACAGCTACAGTAGCCGTTTCTCTTTACTTCTTTTAGTAGTTTTTCATATTTTGAGCTATTTTAACATAGATTTTATCATTTTAATCTTGCAATATGAGTTTAATTATTATTTCTTTTTCTTCAATTTCAAGCATGGGTAGCTAGATTTTCACTAGAGTTGTGACCCAACCCTAGTGTGTAAACCTTATGAGTATTTAATTTAATGTATGTTTATGGTTGGGTGTTTATTATTTAGCCTTGTTCATGCTTTAATTTGTGGAATTAATGGTTAAAAATATTAGTTCATGCCTATTTGACTTGGTCTCTACTTGAGAAAGCGATACTTAGTCTAGGAAAACTTGGCTAACAAGGAATTAGGTCAATCGAGAGATTGATAATCCCAATTAAAGGGTTCAACCTAGATATAGTAACAACCCGACTTGAGCTTTTATCAACCGTTTTGCGCAATACCCATTTGGACTTGAGAAAGCCAAATTAGGCAAAATCACTCTCTCACTGAGAGGTATTCGGTGGGTAATTGAGTGTTGATAGCTATAATACACCCCGATCAATAAAATAAGCATTAAGGTTTATATCTCATTAGGCAAACACCTAGGCAATGGTCATAGCCCTAGGCTTTTTACAAAACTTGAAAAACAACAAATATAATTTCTTAGTTTTCTTTCTTAACTTTGCAATCTTAGTTTTAAATTAGAGTTAAAAACAACTCCAATTTGTGGAAGTTTAAATTGAGATAGTCAAATTCACATACTATAATATATACTCTTAACTTCCATATATAGCTCCTTGTGAAAATCGACCCCGACTCTTGTTAGGTACTATCATTGCATTCGACCGTTTCATAACCTTTAATTGAGGTGTGAAATTGGACGAGATCAACGCTTCTCTTAAAGGACGTTATGATGATGACGTCAGCGGCGCCATTGGCACCGTCACCGTTGACGGCGGCGTTGTCAAGCTTAAAGCTAACATGACTGATGCCACCTTCGTCAATGGCCCTTTCTTAGAAAGTCTTTCTCTCTCCCTTGAAAAACCTGGCTCTTTCCTAATCGACTATGACGTCCCCAAAAAGGTATAGCATTTCTCACCTACTTTCTCATTTTCAATTTGTTTTCCAATTTTAGCTTATCCAAAAGTCAATTAAACTAATTTTCTCCTAGTTTTTAAATTTAAAATTTAGATAATTGGAAACTAAATACTAAATGATTAGAAACTATATTAAAAGTAGGGTAAGTTGCAATTTTCCTCATGCCAAAATAGTAAAAAGGTACATATTAAGGTGTTAATCGAATTTCACTTATTAGTCTGAAATCTCGAGAAATGAAAAGTACTACAGTAAAAGTTTTGGGCTTTTAACACATCTTCCTAGCCAAAAATATTTAAAGTCGCTAGCCAATATACATAAATTATACACTAATTATATATAATATATACATTTTGTCCGCTATCTTTTTGAGCACGCAGCTTTGTAAGTTAATTTCTCAACAAAATAAACAAGGACAAATAGTGTGTATAGCAAAATTAGTACTATCTAAATTTCCTACTAGAAAATTGTAAAGATCCGACCGGTCGTTTTGAGCTCTAGTGCGTTGTTCAGCAGTTTGAGGCCTTAATTACTTTCACTTCATGTATTATGACTTGTATGCGTAGTTGGAGTTGAATTTCGTGAAGTTCGGAGTTGATTCGGATGGAAAATTCTAAATTCGGAAGCTTTAAGATGGAAGAGTTAACTAAGGTTGGACTTTTGAGTAAACAACCTCGAAATCGAGATTTGAAGATTACAATTGGTTCGTTTGATGATTTTGGACTTGGGCGTCTGTTCGAGTTGAGTATCTGGTAGTTCGGGAGCATTTCGGCGCTTAATTTGGAAGGTTGGCATTTTGAAGATTTTAGAATTTCATAAGTTTGGTTTGAAGTGGATTTTGATGTTATCGACGTCCGTTTGAGGTTTTGAGCCTTGTAATAGGTTCGTATTGTGATTTATTACCTGTACGCAAAGTTTGGCGTCATTCCCGGATGTTTAAGTGTAATTCGGACGCATTCGACGAAGTTTGAAGGTTGGAAAGTTGAAAGAAAGGTTTTGGCCGTCGATTCATAATTTTGATGTTGTTTTACGTGATTTGAGGCTTCGACTAAGTCTGTATCGTATTTTGGGATGTGTTGGTACGTTTAGATGGGGTCCCGGAGGCCTCGGGTTTGAAAATGGATTAGAATTCAGATTTGAGGAGATGTTGTTGCTGTTGAAGACTGGTGTAATTGCACTTGCGGAAAGGGTGGCCGCAGGTGCGATCACGCATGTGCAATTTTTGTGGAGGAGGTGTGAGGGCGCAGGTACGAGAAAAATTCCACACCTGCGAAGTCGCAGATGCGGAGAAGAGATCGCAGACGCGTTGGTTGGCCAGAAGCGGAAGCGCAGATGCTCTACTTGGGGCGCAGAAGCGATTGTGGTCCCCAGAAGCAGAAGCGCAGATGCGCTACTTGGGGCGCAGAAGCGAGGGCTGCTGACTTGAGATGGAGTCTCACCTGCGATGGAATTTTCGCAGGTGCGGAGCCACAGAAGCGGCTACTCGTCCGCAGATGCGAGAGTCGATGGGCAATGGAGTGTTTAAATTCGAGACTTAGCCATTCCTCTCATATTTTTCACTTGGTTGGGCGACTTTTTGGTGTTCTTCAACAGGAGATTTTGTCATCCATTGTGAGGTAAGCTATTCCCACCTATTGTGAGTTAAATACATGAGTTATATACGTATTTATACATGAAAATTTATGGAAGTTGTAAGATTTTGGAAGGAAACCTAAAATTTGTATTTTTGGATTTTTACCACGAAATTGAACATGGAAATAGGAATAAATTATATATTTAAGCTCGTGGTATTATGGGTAAAGTTTATCTTCAAGAATGTTTGGAATCCAGGCACGTGGGCCCGATGGTTGACTTTATTGACTTTTCGAGCGGAGTTGGGAATTGTTATAAATTAATTAATTATAAGCATTGGAGTATATTTTTATTGATCTGCACATTGTTTGACTAGTATCGGATCGTTCGGCTTTGAATTGAAAAGTTAGAGAGGCATTGGAGTCGGTTTTGGAACTTCGGAGCGAGGTAAGTCTTATGTCTAATCATGTGAGGGGGAGTTTATCTCATAGGTGTTATATTCTTATGTGCTACATGTTGTGGGAGCTACACACGTATGAGGTGATGGGTGTCCGTGCGTATGCTAGAATTTCTGATTATGTCCAAGTAGACTTAGGTTTATGTTATGCTATAATTGTACTATTTGAGTTATCTTTGCTCGTTTAATTCCTTTATGTCGCGTTTCCACTTGAGACTAGACTTGCATTAGGGTGATAGACTTGCTATCATAGAGATGTGACGAGCTACTTGATAATTCGCAGAATAAATTATGTCTTCCCTTACGAAATTCTCGCGCGTTGTGCGTTTTTATAGAAAAGCTTCGCTACTTGGGGCGCATAAGCGAAAGCTGCTGACTTGAGCTGGAAACGCACATGCGATGGAATGTCCGCAGGTGCGGAGCCGCAAAAGCGGCTACTCGTCCGCATATGCGAGAGTCGCTGGGCAGTGGGGTGGTTAAATTCGAGGCATAGCCATTCCTCTCACATTTTTCACTTGGTTGGGTGACTTTTGGGGTTCTTGAAGAGGAGATTTTTGTCATCCATTGTGAGGTAAGCTATTCCCACCTATTGTGAGTTAAATACATGAGTTATATATGGATTTATACATGAACATTTATGGAAGTTGTGGGATTTTTGGAAGGAAATCTAGAATTTATATTTTTGGATTTTTACCACGAAATTGAACACGGAATTAGGAATAAGTAATATATTTGAGCTCGTGGTGTTATGGGAGTTTATCTACAAGAATGTTCGAAATTCGGGCACATGGGCTTGAGGGTTGACTTTATTGACTTTTCGAGCGGAGTTGGGAATTCTTATAAATTGATTAATTATAAGCATTGGAGTATATTTTGATTGATTTGCATATTGTTTGACTAGTTTCGGATCGTTCGACTTTGAATTGAAGAGTTAGAGAGGCATTGGAGCCGGTTATGGAACTTCGGAGCGAGGTAATTCTCCTGTCTAACCCTGTGAGGGGGAGTTTACCCCGTAGGTGTTATATTCTTACGTGCTACATGTTGTGGGAGCTACGCACGTATGAGGTGACGGGTGTCCGTGCGTATGCTAGACGTCCTGATTATGTCCGGATAGACTTAGGTTCGCGCCATGCTATAATTGAACTATTTGAGTTATGTTTGCTCGTTTAATTCCTTTATCTCGCGTTGCGACTTGATACTAGACTTGCATAGGGTGATAGACTCGCTATCGTAGAAATGTAACGAGCTACTTGATAATCCCCGGAATAAATTATGTTTTCCCTTACGAAATTCTCGCGCGTTATGTGTTTTCATTGAAAAGCTTCTTTACATTTCATAACTCACATGTATCTTCGTATGTGGGGTCAAGGACCCGTTAAAGCTTCATATTCTCATGGGAGCGGGTCGTTCGCATCGGCAGTATAATAAATGCATCTATGGTTCGTGTTGTTTGACCCTCGGTAGTGCACATATTATTATGGGATCGGGTCGTACGCCTCAACATTTCTATAACTACTCTTATGGGATCGGGCCGTTCGCCTCGGCAGCGTCGTGCGTAATATTTGGCAAGAAGCCATCGTATCTGTGAGCTTTCTTGATTTGAGTTGTGACGATCTATCTGGTGGGGACCATTTTCTATATATACTCTAGTTTAGGAGGATCGTACCACGTGCTTAAATTTGTTTACATTGTTTTTACCATGCCTCATACTTGTTTACTTTCTGTTGTACTTGATTTATTGGACCACTAGTAAGTGTCGATGTTGACCCCTCGTCACTACTTCTCCGGGATTAGGCTACATACTTATTGGGTACGCGTTGATTTACGTACTCATGCAATACTTGCTGCACTTTTTGTGCAGGCATATATATATATATATATATATATATATATATATATATATATATATATATATTTCTGGTGGTCTTTTGGGTGCAGAGGCGCGGCAATTACGGGAACTTTATGGTGAGCTACATTCCATGTTACGATCCGTAGCATACCGAGTCTCCATCAGAGTTATTTACATTCTCCTGTCCAACTTGTATTCCAGACAGATGTTCTAATTTATTATATTTCTCGGTAGATGCTCATGCACTCAAAGTTAGATACGACACTTACCTCGCTCCGAAGGCCACTTAATTCTCAATCACATCTTTTCCTTTGGAATTCACCTCCAAACCACTCGTATCTATTCGAAAATGACTCAATAATATCAAATATTGCAAAAGGAATCAATTATATTGCATAAGTTAAATTTTCCTCCAAAAAGTCGAAAAATCGACCCCGGGCCCGCTTGGTCAAAACCCGAGGTTCAGACAAAAATCCATTTACCCATTCATCCCCGAGACCGAATATATAATTGGTTTTGGAATCCGACCTCAAATTGAGGTCTAAATCTCCAAATTCCCGAAATCCCTAGTTTCTACCCTAACCCCTAATTCTACGATGAAAACTCTAGATTTTAGGTTGATAATTCATAAAATGTAATGGGTAATTGAAAGAAAATGGTTTAGAATCACTTACTAACAATTTGGGGAAGAAATGGCTCTTGAAAAATTGCCTCTCACCGTTTGGTTTTTGAGAAAAATAAATTTTTGGCTGAAATCCCGTTTTTGGATCCTGTTAAGTGCTGGGCGATAGTGTTCATCGCGTTCGCGAGAGCACTGTCGCATTCGCGAAGAGTATAGGCTGCCAAGCCTTCGCGTTCACGAGACAGTGCTCACATTCGTGTAGGCTACCCTTCCCTGGTCTTCTCGTTCGCGAGACAGTGTTTGCGTTCGCGGTGAAGAAAAGGCTGACTCCCCCTCCCCAGTGCCTAACACTACGCGTTCACGATGGGCTTGTCGCGTTCGCGAAGGGTAATTCCCCCATCGCTTCGCGTTCGCGACCAAGCCTTTGCATTCGCGAAGAAGAAATCCCTGCCTCATCAGTTTACTCTTCGCGTTCGCGAGAGGACCTTCGCGAACGCGAAGAAGGACATGCCAGAACCCAGACTCTGCAGAAAACAAAAACTAGATTTCCAAAGTTCAAAACATCCCGTGGCCTATCTGAAACTCACCCGAGTCCTCGGGGCTCCAAACCAAACATGTACACAAGTCATACGGACATGCTCGCGCGATCAAATAGCCAAAATAACACCTAGAACTCTAAATTTAGCATCAAATCAAATTAAACTCTCAAGAACACTTTAAAGTTACTATTTTCTCGACTGGACGTCCGAATCACGTCAAATCAACTCCGTTTCTCACCAAATTTCACAGACAAGTCTTAAATATCATAATGAACCTGTACGGCTCCGGAACCAAAATACGGACCCGGTACTAACAATGCCAAATATCAATCAATTCTTAAAAATAAATAATTTTTAGACTTTTAATTTTCATCAAAAATTCATAACTTGAGCTAGGGACCTCGGAATTCGATTCCGGCCATACGCCCAGGTCCCATAATTCGATACGGACCTACCGGGACCGTCAAAGCACAGATCCGGGCCCGTTTACCAAAAATGTTGATCGAAGTCATCTAAAATAAACTTTTAAGGCAAAAATTCTAATTTTCATTAGTTTTCAACATAAAAGCTTTCCGAAAACCTGTCCGGACAGCGCACGCAAATCGAGGAGGGTAAAAATGAGATTTTTAAGGCTTAAGAGCGTAGATTTGAGTTCTAAAACATAAGATGACCTTTTGGGTTATCACATTCTCCACCTCTAAAACAACCGTTCGTCCTCGAACGGATATTGAAAAGTGCCTGGGCTGGTGAAAAGGTGGGGATATCTACTCCGCATATCGGACTCGGACTCCCAAGTAGCTTCCTCAATAGGCTGACTGCTCCACTGCACTTGAACTGAAGGGTAACTCCTTGATCTCAACTGGCGAAACTTGCCGGGCTAGAATTGCCACCGGCTCCTCCTCGTAAGTCAAATCCTTGTCCAACTGGACAGAGCTGAAATCTAACACATGGGATGGATCGCCGTGATACTTTCGAAGCATGGACACATGGAATACTAGATGAACAGCTACTAAACTAGGTGGCAACGCAAGCCTGTAAGCCACATCTCCCACTCTCTCCAGAATCTCAAAAGGTCTGATATACCTAGGGCTCAACTTGACCTTCTTTTCGAACCTCATTACACCCTTCATGGGTGATACCGGAAGTAACACTCTCTCTCCGACCATGAATGCAACATCACAAAATCTACGGTCGGCATAACTCTTCTGCCTGGACTGAGCTGTGCAAAGTCGATCCTGAATAATCTTGACCTTATCCAAGGCATCATGTACTAAGTCTGTGCCTAACAACCAAGCCTCTCTCGGCTTGAACCACCCAACTGGCGACCGACACCGCCTACTATATAATGCCTCATAGGGAGCCATCTGAATGCTCGACTAGTAGCTGTTGTTGTAGGCGAACTCTGCAAGGGGCAAGAACTGATCCCACGATCCTCCGAAGCCTATAACACAAGCACAGAGCATATCCTCCAAGATTTGAATAGTACGCTCGGACTGCCCGTCCGTCTGAGGATGAAATGTTATGCTCAACTCAACCCGCGTACCTAACTCACGCTGAACTTCCCTCCAAAAGTGCAAGGTAAACTGCGTACCTCGATCAGAAATGATAGACACGGGCATACCGTGAAGAAGGACGATCTCGCGAATGTAAATCTCTACCAACCGCTCCGAGAAATAGGTAACTTTCACAAGAATGAAATGCGCTGACTTAGTCAGCCTATCCACAATAACCCAAACTGCATCGAACTTCCTCTGAGTCCGTGGGAGTCCAACAACAAAATCCATAGTGATACGCTCCCACTTCCACTCAGGAATATCTAACCTCTGAAGTAAACCACCAGGTCTCTGATGCTCACATTTTACCTGCTGGCAATTTAGGCACCGAGCTACATAGGCAACTATGTCCTTCTTCATTCGCCTCCACCAATAATGCTTCCTCAATTCCTGATACATCTTGGCGGTTCCCGGATGAATAGAATACCGGGAACTTTGGGACTCCTCAAGGATCAACTCACGAAGTCCATCCACATTAGGCACACAAATACGACCCTGCATCCTCAAAACTCTATCATCTCCAACAGTAACCTGCTTGGTACCACCGTGCCGCACTGTGTCTCTAAGGACAAGTAAATAAGGATCGTCATCCTGATGATCTCTGATGCGCTCAAACAAAGAAGACCGAGCAACTATACAAGCTAGAACACGGCTGGGCTCGGAAACATCTAACCTCACGAACTGGTTGGCCAAGGCCTGAACATCGAATGCAAGCGGTCTCTCACCAACTAGAATATATGCAAGGCTACCCATACTTACTGACTTTCTACTCAAAGCATCGGCCACCACATTGGCCTTCTCGGGATGATACAATATGGTGATATCATAGTCTTTCAATAGCTCCAGCCACCTCCTCTGCCTCAAATTGAGTTACTTCTGCTTGAACAAATACTGCAAGCTCCGATGATCGGTGAATACCTCATATGGCATGCCATAAAGATAGTGCCTCCAAATCTTCAGCGCGTGAACAATGGCTGTCAGCTCTAGATCATAAACATGGTAATTCTTCTCGTGAACCTTCAGCTGCCGTAAAGCATATGCAATAACCTTGCCACCCTGCATCAATACCGCACCCAGACCAATACGAGATGCGTCACAATATATTGTATAAGATCCTGAACCTGTGGGTAACACCAATACCGGTGTCGTGGTCAAAGCAGTCTTGAGCTTCTGAAAGCTCGCTTCACACTCGTCTGACCACCTGAACGGAGCACCCTTCTGGGTCAATCTGGTCAACGGGGCTGCTATGGATGAAAACCCCTCCACAAATCGACGGTAATAGCTTGCCAAACCAAGGAAACTATGGATCTCTGTAGTTGATGTGGGTCTAGGCCAGTTCTAGACTACCTCAATCTTCTTAGGATCCACCTGAATACCTTCTGCTGATACAACGTGACCCAAGAAGCAACTGAACTTAACCAAAACTCGCATTTTGAGAACTTAGCATATAACTGGCTGTCTTTCAGAGTCTGAAGAATGATCCGAAGGTGCTGCTCATGCTCCTCTCAACTGTGGGAGTAGATCAAGATATCATCAATAAACACAACCATAAAGTAATCCAAGTATGGTTTGAACACCCGGTTCATCAAATCCATGAATGTTGCTGGGGCATTTGTCAGCCCAAATGACATCACTAGAAACTCATAATGCCCATACCGAGTTCGAAAAGCTATCTTAGGAACATCGGATGCCCTAATCCTCAACTGATGGTAGCCAGATCTCAAATCAATCTTTGAAAATACCTTGGTACCCTGAAGCTGATCAAATAAATCATTAATCCTCGGCAATGGATATTTGTTCTTGGTGGTGACTTTGTTCAACTGCCGATAATCCATACACATCCTCATCGATCCATCTTTCTTCTTCACAAACAACACTGGTGCACTCCAGGGCGAGACACTAGGTCTAATGAAGCCCTTATCAAGCAAATCTTGCAACTGCTCATTCAATTCTTTCAACTCTGGCGGGGCCATGCGATATGGCAGAATGGAAATAGGCTGAGTGCCCGGATCCAAATCAATGCAGAAATCAATATCCCTGTCGGGTGGTCTGCAGGAAACACCTTTGGAAACTCACGAACAACCGGCACCGAATCTATGGAAGGAACCTCCGCACTAGAATCACGGACATAAGCCAAATAAGCTAGACACCCCTTCTCGACCATATGTCGAGCCTTCACATAAGAGATAACCATGTTGGCAAAATGGCCAAGATTTCCTGTCCACTCTAATCGAGGCAGCCCCTGCAAGGCTAAGGTCATTATCTTGGCGTGACAATCTAATATAGCATGATAAGGTGACAGCCAATCCATACCCAGTATGACATTAAAATCAACCATATCAAGAAGTAGAAGATCTACACGAGTCTCAAGACTCCCAATGGTGACCACACACGAACGATAAACACGATCTACAACAATAGCATCTCCCACTGGTGTGGACACATACACAGGAGCACTCAAAGAATCACGGGGCACAACCAAATAGGAAGCAAAATAGGATGACATATAGGAGTAAGTAGATCCCGGATCAAATAGAACTGAAGCATCTCTACTGCAAACTGAAACAGTACCTGTGATAACAGTGTCAGATGACTCAGCCTTAGGCCTGGCTAGGAAAGCATAACACCGGGGCTGGGCCCCACCACCCTGAACTACGTCCCTGGGAAGACCTCTAACTGGCTGGTCTCCACCTCTAACGGCCTGACCTCTACCTCTAATAGTATGGCCTCTACCTCTAGTTGCCTGACCCCTGCCTCTAGCTGGCTGAGCAGGTGGTGCAGCAACTGGTGTCGGGACCATGGCACGTGAACTCTGATGCTGTGAGCTGCCCATTGCTTGAGGGCAAAATCTAGGAATGTGCCTCGGATCACCATAAGTATAACATAACCTCGGCTACTGTGACTGCTGACCCTGAAACTGACCCTGTCGACCAGAATAACCACCCTGATAACTCTGGAGTGAAGGTGCGCTAATAGAAGCTGGTGGTATACTGTAGGCTAGCTGGTCGAAATAATGCATCTGAGGGCCACGACCACCTGAGGCACCGTGGGATGCCTGGAGCGCTGAATGAAACGGCTTGGAAGGATGGCCTCTACCAAAAGTACTCCTGCCTCTAGATGAGGCACCGCTGAACTCGCCGGAATGACGAGGTCTCTTGTGAGACCCTTGATCTCCCTGAGTAAGAACCATTTCGACTCGTCTGGCGACATTAGCAGCCACTTGAAAAGAAATCTCACTCCTAGTCTCCTTAGCCATCTGCAATCTGATAGGCTGAGCAAGTCCATCAATAAAACTCCTCACCCTCTCTCTCTCTCTCGGTGGGAAGCAGAATAATGGCATGACGGGCCAAATCCACAAAATGGGTCTCATACTGAGTAACAGTCATACTGCACTGCTGGAGACGCTCAAACTGACGGCGACGCTCCTCTCTCAATGTGATAGGCAGAAACTTCTCTATGAAGAGCTGAGAGAACTGGTCCCAAGTAAGAGTAGGCGACCCAGCTGGTCTGGTCAACAAGTAATCTCTCCACCATTTCTTGTCGGAACCAGTAATCTGAAAAGCAGCAAAATTGACCCCATTGGTCTCCACTATACCTATGTTCCGTAGAACCTCATGTCATCTATCAGGATACTCCTACGGATCCTCTGAAGGAGCACCACTGAAGTGAACAGGAAAGAGCTTGATAAACATGTCCAATCTCCATAAAGCCTCAGAAGACATAGCTGGCCCATCTCCGACCTGTGCCGCAATAACCAGCTGAACTAATCCGACTGGCTGAGCTACTGGAGCATGATACTAGGGAGCTATCTGCTCCAGAGCGAGAGTGTTAGGAGTCTGGGCTCCTCCTCCAGCCTGAGAGACTACTGGTGCCATGGGAAATGCGCCAGTTTGGGCCACACTCTCCATAAGGCCCACCAAACGGACCAAAGCATCCTGAAGTACTAGATAGAAATGAACCCCTCCGGAACCTGAGCTGGTCCGGTAGGAACACTCTGGGCTGGAACCTCCTCGTCAAGCTCTATCTGAGGCTCCACTGTTGGGGCTTCTGCTCGGGCTCTAGGCTGCGCCTCGACCTCTGCCCTGCGTAGGAGCTGTCACTAGAGGCTCTGGCTGCTGCTCAGCTGAGGAAGCGGTACGTGTTCTCACCATCTGCGAGAGAATAAGAGTAGAAGAGTTCAATCAGTATTGAGAAAGCAAAATCGCATGACAGAGAAGAATAGAAGTGAAACTTGTTCCTAAACTTCATAGCCTCTAGAAGATAAGCACAGATGTCTCCGTACCGATCCTCCAGACTCTACTAAGCTTGCTCGTGAATCGTGAGACCTAGGCAACCTAGTGCTCTGATACCAACTATCACGACCCAAAATTTCCCAACAACGGGACCGTGATGGCGCCTAACATTTCACTTGCTAGGCAAGTCAACGTTAGAGAATCATTAAACCAATTCCTTATTCATATTCAGTAATTAATAATAATTAACTAAGATTAAATATAATAAGTGAGGAATATCATAAAACTGTATTAATTACTACCACCCGGATCTGGAGTCACAATTCACGAACATTCTAGAATTTACTAAAGGTAATAGTCTGAAAGAAATACAACTGTCTGAATGAAAGAAAATAGTAGGACATAAAGGATAGACGGGGACTTCAAGGTCTGTGAACACCGACAGATCTACCTTGAGTCTCTGGACAGCGGACCAATAGCAAAATCTTGATCAACCTGAGCCGATATCAAAATCTGCACAGAAAGTGCAGAGTGCAGCATTAGTACAACCGACCCCATGTACTGGTAAGTGTCGAGCCTAACCTCGGCAAAGTAGTGACGAGGCTAGGATAAGACACCCACATATAATCTGAACAGTATAATCATGCTAGTGGCAACAACAGTAAATAAAGAAATAACGCAAAAATAATGGGAAGGGAATATACAATGGGGAAATACAACATAAAGAGTGAGAATAATGAAAAGACAGAATTAAACCAAAAATCCTTAAACGAATTGAGCAATTAAAACAGCAAGGAAACCTGCACGGCATCACCCTTCGTGCTTTTACTCTCAACCTCACCAAATAAATAAATAGAACGGCACGGAATCACCCTTCGTGCATTTACTCTCAACCTCACCAAATAAATAAATAGAACGGCCCGACATCACCCTTCGTGCATTAAACCTCTCATAATATACATGGAATCACCCTTCGTGCTTTAAACTCTTCCTCACAATATAAATAATGCATGCACGTCATCACCCTTCGTGCTTTACACTCCTCCTCACCAATCACAGAATCAATAACAACAGATAGATAAGAGTATCACAAAGAAACCAGTATTTTTCCCATAATCAATAGCATAATGTAATCTCAACCTTGAATCAATATTCGAAAGTTACCAAATCTCAGTGAAACCAAATGTGAGTCACCCAACATTTCAAATAACCCGCTAAGCATGGACAGTAGAATTTAAGGGTACAAAATAGACAAGAATAGAATTTCACTCGCATGTTATGACTCGACAACGATGCATAGATGCTCGTCACCTCACCTATACATCGTATTTAAAAACCAAACACGTAGCAAATGAACACATAATACCTATTCCCTCAAGCCAAAGTTAGACACGACACTTACCTCGCTCTGAAGGCCACTTAATTCTCAATCACAGCTTTTCCTTTGGAATTCACCTCCAAACCACTCGTATCTATTCAAAAATGACTCAATAATATCAAATATTGCTAAAGGAATCAATTATATTGCATAAGTTAAATTTTCCTCCAAAAAGTCGAAAAATTGACCCCAGGCCCGCTTGGTCAAAACCCGAGGTTCGGACAAAAATCTATTTACCCATTCATTCCCGAGCCCGAATATATAATTTGTTTTGGAATCCGACCTCAAATTGAGGTCTAAATCCCTAAATTCCCGAAATCCCAAGTTTCTACCCTAACCCCTAATTCTACGATGAAAACTCTAGATTTTAGGTTGATAATTCATAAAATGTAATGGGTAATTGAAAGAAAATGGTTTAGAATCACTTACCAACAATCTGGGGAAGAAATGGCTCTTGAAAAATCACCTCTCACCGTTTGGTTTTTGAGAAAAATAAATTTTTGGCTGAAATCCCGTTTTTGGATCCTGTTAAGTGCTGGGCAACAGTGTTCATCGCGTTCGCGAGAGCACTGTCGCATTCGCGAAGAGTATAGGCTGCCAAGCCTTCGCGTTCACGAGACAGTGCTCACATTCGTGTAGGCTACCCTTCCTTGGTCTTCTCGTTCACGAGATAGTGTTTGCGTTCGCGGTGAAGAAAAGGCTGACTCCCCCTCCCCAATGCCTAACACTACGCGTTCGCGATGGGCTTGTCGCGTTCGCGAACGGTAATGCCCCCATCGCTTCGCATTCGCGAAGAAGAAATCCCTTCCTTATCAGTTTACTCTTCGCGTTCGCGAGAGGACCTTCGCGAATGCGAAGAAGGACATGCCAGAACCCAGACTCTGCAGAAAAAGAAAATAGATTTCCAAAGCCCAAAGCATCCTGTGGCCTATTCGAAACTCGCCCGAGCCCTCGGGGCTCCAAAACAAACATGCACACAAGTCTAAAAGCATCATACGGACCTGATCGAGCGATCAAATCACCAAAATACCGCCTAGAACTCTAAATTTAGCACCATATTAAATGAAATTCTCAAGAACACTTTAAAGTTACTATTTTCTCAACTGGACGTCCGAATCACGTCAAATCAACTCCGTTTCTCACCAAATTTCACATACAAGTCTTAAATATCATAATGAACCTGTACCGGGCTCCAGAACCAAAATACGGACCCGGTACTAACAATGCCAAACATCAATCAATTCTTAAAACTAAATAATTTTCAGACTTTTAATTTTCATCAAAAAATCATAACTTGAGCTAGGGACCTTCGAATTCGATTCTGGGCATACGCCCAGGTCCCATAATTCGATATGGACCTACCGGGACCGCCAAAGCACGGATCTGGGCCCGTTTACCAAAAATGTTTACCGAAGTCAACTAAAATTAACTTTTAAGGTAAAAATTCTTATTTTTATTAGTTTTCAACATAAAAGCTTTCCGGAAACCTGCCCGGACTGCACACACAAATCGAGGAGGGTAAAAATGAGATTTTAAGGATTAAGAGCTCATATTCGAGTTCTAAAACATAAGATGACCTTTTGGGTCATCACACAAATACAATGCACAGAATAAACCAAAACCTCACATACACATGGCATATAACTCACTTAGGATTGGACTCATCAAGACACTCTAGTCAAAGCAGCTACGCAAAATTAAGAGCATACAATTTAAGGTAGTTACACAAGAGTCAAAAACTGAGCCTAAGCGTCACAACTAAAGCACTCAATAATCTCAAGGCATACTAGAGCTAAGAAACATTGCTTCTAATTCAATTCATAGCATAAGGTTTCCTACTTCTAACAAAAATAAAAACTAACTACACCCCGTTCAAACAAAACCCTTGGAAAAGAACCGCGACACAAAAAAAACCAAGGGGGAATTATTACACAACTACAAAATAAAGAAAATCTTTTTGTTTTTTTCTTTCGACTTTACTCCCCCAAGAAAACCGTCGAATGATACCTGCATGACCCGCTACTACACAAACTAACCAAAGAAAACTAAAAATAATATACATATATACAACATATCCCCCACCCCACACTTTAAGTTGTGGCATGTCCCCATGACACACAATTAAAAAGCATAAGATAAAGAAAACTTCCCTGAATTTTCTTCTTTTTCGAGAACTTATGAACTCCACCCCTAATTCTAAATTCATTCCTAGTGTTCGCTCCTTAGGATTTTTTGTTGAACTCATTAATCCCAATTCTTCTGAGGATACCTGCATGACCCGCTCTAATCTTTCTTTCTTGTCCTCATCTTGAGCGGTGAATTGCTCGTTCATGATGATCCTTAACTTATTTCTGCATTCTTTCAGAGGATCAATCCATACATATTCCCTAAAAATAAAATCCACAGGATCAAGGTTAGAATAAGAAAATAAAGCAGAAAGGTGAAGTGAATATTCCTCTGGTTTTTCCAAGACCAGTTGTTTCTCATTGTCTTCTACTAAAGGTTGCAAATGTGGAACGGTGGATGAGGGTTTAAACTCTTCTTCCGTTCCTTCATATTCAACCAAAGCCTTATTTTCGATCATCTCAGTTGAATCGGAGTCTTCTTGTACCGTGGAAATCTCCATCTGAACCAGCTCATCCTCTTGACTAGGCTCATTCTCGCAGGGTATCACCTCCATATATTCATCATCACAACGCAAAGAGCTTTCTAAAAGTGTACTTATTATTTGACTTACTTGCATTGTTAGGTTGTTAATGGCTTCATCATCTTGTGTAAATCTCTCTTCCACCTTATTTATGAACTTATACACAAGCTCTTCTAAACTACTATTCTCCCCCTGAGGTGGTTGTCTCACTTCGCTTCCATTCCAGTTATAATAAGGGTATTCATCCCAACCAGAGTCAAGATTGTGCCCATATGAATCCTCATACCTGTACGAACTAGAAACAGAGTGAGACTGTTCAAAATACGAATCATAGGAAGAATACATACGTGCTTGACACTCAACCCATAGATGATTTCCACCGCATTTAAGACACATAGCAGACCGCTGATAATATTCAACTGCTAAATCTTCAACCATTTTCTTAGGTTGGTTGTACTCCATCTTCACAGCATTTAGAGTTCAGTATCTACAGTATCTTCTCCAACTTGTTAGGTACTGCAAAACAAATCTTGAAAAGAATTTAACTAATAAAGAAAATAAAGTAGACAAGGAAAAAGAAAAGAAATTTGACAAAAACCTAATTCCTGAATTAGCACTATAAACTATTTCCAACACTATTGATTGCCAATCCCCGGAAACAGCGCCAAAATTTGACGAGCTTAAAACACACACTAAAATATGCTCGCTAGTCGAATATAGTAAATTAAAATATCGTATCCACAGGGATTGAAGTTAAATAATATTATTGTAGTTTGTAGCTAGATTGCTATCCAAGATGATCAACAATTTAGGTTTATGTGATTAAAACTAAAGTTTAATAAGAGTCTAAACTAATTGACTAATGACAATCAACGCAAGTATTAAGCAAAGGAAGTTATCAATGGGGAGAAGATAGGGTTGATAGGATAGGTGCAAGATAAGTATTTGGGATTTAACTTTACATAATTCACTTTTAATGTTCAAGTGAGTCTCTCGAATTCACTTGGTTATTAGTTCACTTGATTAGCAGAAACTCCTCTCTCGATTAAGTTTTAATCTCACAAGATGATCCAATTTTAAGCATGTGAAGATATGCAAGAATTCGTAGCGGATTGGTCTTTAGGAAAACCTCTCTCAATTATCCTCCTAACTAAGTTTAATCAACAATTCAACTAGCCTCTTCCGATTACTAAAAAGAATTAATGACTTCAACCAACAAAATATAATGCAACAATATCACAAGTTATGCCTCTCTCGATTACACGAACAAGTGAATATAGATGCAACAGTTAAAATATCGAAAATGATTCAATACATAAAATTAGAATTAATTATCCACAAACAAGTATCAATACACCAAATCCATCAAACCCTAAATAGAACTACTTCATGGATATGGAGTAATTTATAATAACAATGTTTAAGTTAAAGGAAAACATAAAACAATCCAAACCATTTTCTCCACCTCCTCCTTGGCTTACTTAGGTCTAAGATGTGTCAAAATTCTATAAAATAACGTTTTATATGTATTTATACTAAGTAGGGTCGGGCCCAGACGAAAATACCTTCTCCCGCGCGAACTGGGATAATACTCTGTAAGAATTGCACAGGCGTGCCACATGGGGAGACGCGCCAGGCGTAGTGTTAGTGGGAAAGTCCAGAGAGTTGATGTATGACAGAAGGCGGGAAATTGCACAGGCGCGGCGTGCCACGCGCTGCACCACACGGCGCGGCTGTGGAAGTTTCTCAGAGTCCGACTTTTTCCTTGATTTTGGATATCCAGATGTAGTCCTCAATCCCCGAACGCGATCCCGGCTTAATCCCTTGGGCTTTTACTCAGACTTCAAAGCTCCAAATCACTCAAAATAGCTCCATAACATCTACATCACTCGAAATCACTCATACAAGGCATAAAATACACAATTAGTGCAGAACACTAGCGATTAAAGCTCAAACTCAATTAAAGTGCAGTAAATTGGAGTATAATAAGCGACTAAAATACAAGATTATAGCCTACCATCACAGAGTGAAGTTTTCCATTTCCTTTTTTTTAAAATAAATTCTGTGAAACAATTTCACAACACATAATGAACCCCTTTACCGGTAGGGAATATAATTTATAAAATTGAAATCAATTATCCCGAAATTACATCAAAACCCACTGTAGTGAGTAATAGAAAGTCACGTTTGGACTCATAGCCTTCAATAGTGTACAAAACAAAAACAAAAAAATGATAGACATGGGCTAACGCCATCAAATCTTCCAACATGGATAAACACGTGAGTGGAGTACAAATTCATAAACTCACGATACAAGGAGCATGATAGGAGGTCTCACCTCGATAATCAGAATTGAATCAAAAAAAGAATAGGGCTCCTCTATTAAATTAATTCATACCAGTAACGACACTATATGGTGTAGCGGCCCTAGCCATACCATTGCACGTTTATCAATGGGTCGGGCCTCCCCCTCTTGGGCTCCCTCTACCCGCCTGTCCTCCACCCCTAACTGGCTGTGCATGTGGGGTAGTAACTAGGACAGAGCATGTAGCCTGTGTGTTCTGATGAAATCCACCTCTCCCAAGTATGGAAAAATCTCTCATGATGTGCCTAGTATCACCACACTCATAACAACCTCTTAGAGGTTGCTGTTGCTTGTACTGAGTTTGTGCCGGATATCTGGAATAACCATTGTAAGTACCTCGTGTCGGTGGTACACTAAAAGTACTAACTAGAGCATCGCAATTACTCTAAATTACGGACTGGGTTGACCGACTGCCTGAGCCTCCGCCATAATAAGTGATAGCTATAGAATAGAATCCACTAAATTCTCCAAAATTTCGAGACCTCTCTGCCTCCTGTAGACTCAATTTCCTCACTTTGAACACGTTCTAACATCCTGGCAATCTTCACTACTTGTTGAAATGGAGTATCAGACTGCAACTCCCGAGCAATACATATTTTAAAATCATAATCGAGCCCATCGGTGAATTTGTGGACTCACTCTCTAACTGTAGGAACCAAAATAGGTGCATGATGGGCTAACTCAGTGCGCCCCGCATCTCGGAGAGTCTGGGGAACAAATTCTTTAAAAAAAAGCATCTCTGAAAATTGAGCCCAAGTTGGTGGTGTTGCATCTATTGGTCTACCCTCTTCATAAACTTGCCACCATTGATACGCTGCTCCTAACAACTGAAATGTAGTAAAGGCAACTCCGCTCACTTCCACAATACCCATGGTACGAAGAATACAATGACACTTTTCTAGAAATCCCTGGGCCTTCTTGGTTGCTGTGCTACTAAAAGTAGGTGGACTATACCTCTTAAATCTCAAGTCTCTTTTGTTCTTATTCTGACGTCTCTGGCCAGACCTTAGGCTGAACCAGAATAACAGGTTGTACCGGTACCACACCCGGAACCTGACCAATGTGAACCTGTTGCTCTGGAGTACGGGCGGTAGAATTCTGAGCTCCTCCCCCTATCTGTGAAATATTTGGGGAAACGGAGATTAATTTTCCATTTGAGTTAATATACCAAACATATTCAAGAACTGTGGTAAAGTCTCCTGAAGTCCGGGGGTAACCACAGGTGTTTCGGGTGCCTGTCTCCCAACTGCAGCTACTAGTGGCTCCTCAACTACTGCTCTGACAGGTGCTCTAGCTGCGGCATGTGCCCTTCCTCGGCCTCAACCTCGGCCCTGGCATCTTGCGGCCCTAGCAAAATGTGCGGGTGTCTTCTCAGCTGATTCGGTAGCATGTGTCCTCACCATTTGTGAGAGAATAGAGATACAAAGGCTCAAACTCAAAACCCAACAAATTTCTCATGACGGGAATGAAAGAAGTTGAAATTTCCTAACAGTTCTGTAGCCTCTCGAAGATAAGTACAGACGTCTCCGTACCGATCCGCAAGACTCTACTAGACTCGTTCATGACTCGTAGAACCTATGAACCTAGAGCTCTGATACCAACTTGTCACGACCCAAATACCTACCACAGGCATCGTGATGGCACTTAGTCTCTAAGACTAGGTAAGCCCATTACAATTTCATTTCAAGCCATCTTTTTTAAACAAATAATTTAATACAAGTGTCGAAACCAACAGCGAAAATAATTATAACAACCTCCCAAGACTGATAATACTGAGTCACGAACTCTAACTGAATACATGGAATTATCTCGAGGGTTGAATATAAAATACTGTTCGAATAAAAATTTAACAGTACAATAAAATAGAAAGACTCCAAGGGACTGCTTGTCACGACCCAAATTCCAACTAGTCGTGATGGCACCTAACCCAACCCTCTAGGTAAACCAATTATCATCTATCCAATTCCAATCACAATTATTAAAGCAACTTAAGTAAAGAGAAATCTTAATCTTATACATTCCCCAAGAACTGGTAGTACAAATTATGAGCTTCTAAGAATAGAGTATACAAAGTTGGTATGAAGTAAATACATCATCTGATTGAAAAGTACATGAACAAAGTTTTATGAATCTAAGGCTACCATGAACAAGAGGCAGCTACAACCGGAGAGCAGGTACATCTTCAGATCCATCTCCCAATGAGCACAGCAACATCAATAGCCAACATCTACACGCAAGGTGCAGAAGTGTAGTATGAGTACATAAAATTAGAATTAATTATCCACAAACAAGTATCAATACACCAAATCCATCAAATCCTAAAAAGAACTGCTCCATGGATATAGAGTAATTTATCAAAACAATGTTTAAGTTAAAGGAAAACATAAAACAATCCAAACCCTTTTCTTGAGTGAGGATTGAATGATGCAATCCTTGAGCTTTTGCTTCTCCACCTCCTCCTTGGCTTACTTAGGTCTAAGATGTGTCAAAAGTCCATAAAATAATGTTTTTACATGTATTTATACTAAGTAGGGTCGGGCCCATACGAAAATACCTTCTCCTGTGCGAACTAGGATAATACTCTATAAATATTGCACATGCGCGCCGCATGGGGCGACGCGCCAGGCGGGGTGTTAGTGAGAAAGTCCAGAGAGTTGATGTCTGACAGAAGGCGGGAAATTGCACTGGCGCGGCGCGCCACGCACCGCCCCACATGCCGCGGCTGTGGAAGTTTCTCAGAGTCCGGCTTTTTCCTTGATTTTGGATATCCAGATGTAGTCCTCAACCCCCGAACGCGATCCCGGCTTAATCCCTTGGGCTTTTACTCAGACTTCAAAGCTCCAAATCACTCAAAATAGCTCCATAACATCTACATCACTCGAAATCACTCCTACAAAGCATAAAATACACAATTAGTGCAAAACACTAGAGATCAAAGCTCAAACTCAATTAAAGTGCAGTAAATTGGAGTGTAATAAGCGACTAAAACATAAGATTATAGCCTACCATCACCAACTGAAGTTTTCCATTTCTTTTTTTTTTTTACAATAAATTCTGTGAAACAATTTCACAACACATAATGAACCCCCTTACCGGTAGGGCATATAATTTATAAAATTGAAATCAATTATCCCGAAATTACATCAAAACCCACTATAGTGAGTAATAGAAAGTCATGTTTGGACTCATAGACTTCAATAGTGTATAAAACAAAAATAGAAAAAATGATAGACATGGGCCAACACCATCAAATCTCCCAACAGGAATAAACACGTGAGTGGAGTACAAATTCATAAACTCGCCATATAAGGAGCATGATAGGAGGTCTCACCTCGATAATCAGAATTGAATCAAAATAAGAATAGGGCTCCTCTATTAAATTAATTCATACTAGTAATGACACCACATGGTGTAGCGGCCCTAGCCATACCATCGCACGTTTATCAACGGGTCGGGCCTCCCCCTCTTGGGCTCCCTCTACCCGCATGTCCTCCACCCCTAACTGGCTGTGCATGTGGGGTAGTAACTGGGACATAGCATGTAGCCTGTGTGTTCTGATGAAATCCACCTCTCCCAAGTATGGGAAAATCTCTCATGATATGCCTAGTATCACCACACTCATAACCTCCTCTTTGAGGTCGCAGTTGCTCGTACCGAGTCTGTGCCGGATATCTGGAATAACCACTATAAGTACCTCGTGCCGGTGGTACACTAAAAGTACTAACTAGAGCATCGCGAGTATTCTGAATTACGGACTGGGTTGACCGACTGCCCGAGCCTCCGCCATAATAAGTGATAGCTACAGAGTGGAATCAACTAAATTCTCCAAATTTTGAGACCTCTCTGCCTCCTGTAGACTCTATTTCCTCACTTCGAACATGTTCTACTATCCTGGCAATCTCCACTACTTGTTGAAATGGAGTATCAGACTGCAACTCCCGAGCAATACATATTTTAAAATCATAATCGAGCCCATCGGTGAATCTGCGGACTCGCTCTCTAACTGTAGGAACCAAATTAGGTGCATGACGGGCTAACTCACTAAACCTGATAGCATATTCTGACATCGTCATGGTGCCCTGATGCAACCGTTCAAACTCAGTGCGACACACATCCCGGAGAGTGTGGGGAACAAACTCTTTAAAAAAACGCATCTCTGAAAATTGAGCCCAAATTGGTGGTATTGCATCGACTGGTCTACCCTCTTCATAAACTTGCCACCATTGATACGCTGCTCCTGACAGCTGAAATGTTGTAAAGGCAACTCCGCTCACTTCCACAATACCCATGGTATGGAGAATACAATGACACTTTTCTAGAAATCCCTGGGCATTCTCAGTAGCTGTGCCACTAAAAGTAGGTGGACTATACCTCTTAAATCTCTCAAGTCTCTTTTGTTCTTCTTCTAACGTCTCAGGCCGGACCTTAGGCTGAACCGGAATAATAGGTTATACCGGCACCACACCCGGAACCTGACCAATGTAAACCTGTTGCTCTGGAGTACGGGTGGTAGAAGTATGAGCTCCTACCCTCATCTATGAAATATTTGGTGAAACGGAGATCAATCCACCTGAGTTAATGTACCAAACATATTCAGGAACTATGCTAAAGTCTCCTGAAGTTCGGGGGTAACCACAGGTGTTTCGGGTGCCTGTCTCCCAACTGCAGCTACTAGTGGCTCCTCAACTACTGCTCTGACAGGTGCTCTAGCTGCGGCATGTGCCCTTCCTCGGCCTCAACCTCGGCCCTGGCATCTTGCGGCCCTAGCAGAATGCGCGGGTGTCTGCTCAGCTGACTCGGTAGCACGTGTCCTCACCATTTGTGAGAGAATAGAGATACAAAGGCTCAAACTCAAAACCCAACAAATTTCGCACGACGGGAATGAAAGAAATTAAAATTTTCTAACAGTTCTGTAGCCTCTCGAAGATAAGTATAGACGTCTCCGTACCGATTCGCAAGACTGTACTAGACTCGTTCATGACTCGTAGAACCTATGAACCTAGAGCTCTGATACCAACTTGTCACGACCCAAATACCCACCACAGGCGTCGTCATGGTACTTAGTCTCTAAGACTAGGTAAGCCCATTACAATTTCATTTCAAGCCATTTGTTTTAAACTAATAATTTAGTACAAGTATCGAAACTAATAGCGGAAATAATTATAACAACCTCCCAAAACTAATAATACTGAGTCACGAACTCTAACTGAATACATGAAATTATCTCGAGGGTCGAATATACAATACTGTTCAAATAAAAATTTAACAGTACAATAAAATTGAAAGACTCCAAGGGACTGCGTGTCATGATCCAAAATCCAACTAGTCATGATGGCACCTAACCCAACCCACTAGGTAAGCCAATTATCATCTATCTAATTCCAATCATAATTATTAAAGCAACTTAAGTAAAGAAAAATCTTAATCTTATACATTTCCCAAGAACTGGTAGTACAAATCATGAGCTTCTAAGAATAGAGTATACAAAGTTGGTATGAAGTAAATACATCATCTGTTTGAAAAGTACATGAACAAAGTTTTATGAATCTAAGGCTACCATGAACAAGAGGCAGCTACAACCGGAGTGCAGGTACATCTTCAGATCCATCTCCCAACGAGCACAACAACATCAGTAGCCAACATCTGTACGCAAGGTGCAGAAGTGTAGTATGAGTACAACCGACCTCATGTACTCAATAAGTAACAAACCTAACCTTAGGTTGAAATTAGTGACGAGCTTGTACCAAGGTCGGGTCCACACCAATAGCCAACAATAGTCCATAACAACGTAAAGCAAATAATACAAGAAGTAACTCAGAGATAAAATGCTCAGCAAAATCATGATTTCTGAAAATAGTTCTGCCTTTCAAGTACATCAGTGAAAACTCAAATCGTTTACCGAAGTTGCCAAGAATATGAATAAGTTGAAAACAATAATTTTCCCAAAAATCCTATCAATAATAAATAAGATGTTTCATTTTCTTTCCAGATAACCAGTGAAAATGCATCCCTATGACCATCTGTCAACACGTGTGAGAAATCATGAATGAAGTGATACCGTACAGTATGAGGAAAATACATCTCTATGCATGAGCATGTATGCATATCAATGCAATGTTGTATATGATGCACCATGCTGACAGCCTCGTGTGCTTATACTCTCGAATACTCAACCACTCGGTACTGTATATGGCCCATACGGCCCAGGGAAGATCCATCCCGGAACATATATATCACTGACTATAAGTCACCCAGTACCAAGGAAGGCCAATCCAGCCCTGTGGAGAAGATCCATCTCCAGGTTCACACTCTCAAATACTCAACCACTCGGTACTGTATATGGCCCATACGTCCCAGGGAAGATCCATCCCAGAACATATACATCACTGACTATAAGTCACCCAGTACCGAGGAAGGCCAATCCAGCCCTGTGGAGAAGATCCATATCCAGGTTCACACTCTCAAATACTCAACCACTTGGTACTGTACATAGCCCATAAGGCCCAGGGAAGATCCATCCCAGAACATATACATGACTGACTAAAAGTCACCCAGTACCGAGGAAGGCTAATCCAGCCCTATGGAGAAGACTCATCTCCATATAATATCAACCGCGCTCACTGGCGGTGTGTGCAGACTCCGGAGGGGCTCCTTCAGCCCAAGCGCTATCATATATCAGTATCAATATCATAATCAATCAGGCCCTCTGCCTCACTCAGTCATCAATCTCTCCAGTCTCTCTCTCATGGGATCACAATGTCATGAAAATAGCCCGAAAATGATGATATGATGTATCAATAAATAACAGCAGATACTGAGATATGATATGCATATGAATGCGTATGACTAAGTATGCAATGCAATGGAGGCAGATAACTTAACAACAGAAATGACCTCGGTGGGTCCCAACAGGATAAACATGTAGTCTAAACATAGTTTATAGCATGAATCACATTTTGATAACTCTAGTACGTAGAGATTTCATGATTTCAGACAAGTTCAAATAACTACACAGTACCACAGAAATAACTGTCACAATTTACACGGTGCACGCCCACATGCCCGTCACCTAGCATGTGCATCACTTCAACACCAAATACATAACACGTATAATCAGGGTTCATACCCCCAACTCCAAAATTAGAGGAGTTACCAACCTCGAATGAGACTAATCCAATTCCGAGCAAGGTCCAAAATGCTCCAGAAATTCTATTATGCGCGTATCAACTCCTGAACGGCTCGAATCTAGCCACAATAAATTTGATTTAGTCCACATAATTTATAGGATTTAATTCCATATCAAAATACTAATATTTTCCCACAAAATCCGAAATTACACTCCAAATATTTCCTGTGGGGACCACATCTCGGAATCTGACGAAACTCATAAAATTCGACAACCCATCCAATTACAAGTTCAACCATACTAATTTCACTCAATTCGGACTCCAAATCGATGTTCAAAACTCGAAAATTCATATTATGAACTTTAGGCAAACACCCCCAATTTCCTCTTTAAATTCATCAACCAATTGCTAAAAATGAAGATAGATTCATGGAATATAATCACAAGGGAGTCAAGAACACTTACCCCAAGTTGTGTGGAAAACTTCCTATCCAAAGTCGCCCAAACCGAGCTCCAAAATATCCAAAATGAGAAAAATCTCTGAAACCCTCATTTTTAACACTGCCCAGGCATTTCCGCACATGTGGTTCCTGGGCTCGCACCTGCGCATCCGCTTTTGCGGACAAAAAAGAACGCCTGCGGACACAACCAGCCTTCCAAATCCCCGCATCTACGGTGCCCTTCTCACATCTGTGGGCCCGCAGATGCGCATTCTCCTTCGCACCTGCGTTCTCCCCAGGCTAGCCTTAGTCCCGCATCTACGCCAACCCCGCCGCACCTGCGGTATCGCACCTGCGGCCAAGACCCTCGCAGGTGCGATCACACTAGAGGCAGCAGTTTCGGCATTTTTCTTAAGTCCGAATTTGATCCATTAACCATACGATACTCACCCGAGGCCGTCGGAACCTCAACCAAATATACCAACAAGTCCCATAACATAATACGGACCTACTCGAGGCCTCAAATCACACCTAACAACATTGAAACGACGAATCACACCTAAATTCAAAATCAATGAACTTTGAAACTTCAACTTCGACAACCGATGCCGAAACCTATCAAATCACGTCCGATTGACCTCAAAGTTTGCACACAAGTCACATTTCACATTACAGACCTATTCCAATTTCCAGAATCGGATTCCGACCCCGATATCAAAAAGTCAACCCCTCGGTCAAACTTCTCAAAATTCAACTTTCGCCATTATTTGCCTAATTCCACTACGGACCTACAAATAATTTTTTCGGATACGCTCTTAAGTCCAAAATCATCATACGGAACTATTGGAATCATCAGAATTCAAATGCGACGTCGTGTACACATAAGTCAACATCCGGCCGACTTTTCCAACTTGAGCTTTCCATTATGAGACTGTCTCATTTCACTCTGAAATCCTTCCGGACCCTATCCAACTAATTCGGTAAGTCATAAAACAACTGTAAAGCATAAGTTGAGCAGTTAATGGGGGAACGGGGCTGTAATACTCAAACCGACTGGCTGGGTCATTACACTGCGACGACCAAGCAGCTCTACCTTGAATTCTTGTGATCACAATCTAACTCTGTCCGAGTCCGATATCTCCAATACCTAGGTCTGCACAAAGATATGCAAAAGCGTAGTATGAGTACACCACGGTCGGTATCCAGTAAGTATCAAGATAACCTCGGTGGTGACGAGGTACAGTCAAGACACTCACTAGTCAAATAACATGTGCAATATAGCATACAAAAATAATAGAAAATAAATAGCAGTGATGACAACCATAATCAACTTTTGACATAAACAGCAAGGCAACAAGAGCATCATAAATATTGCTCAAACGAATAATAAATACAAGTACAACCAATTAATCAAGTCCTTTAAAATATACATCTTTTATCTATAAGTTTTTCAAATAAAAATCTTTAGAATGTAATCCGTACAATTAAACATATCCCGAATATACTTCCTTCAAATAAATATCTTATGAATATAATTCTTTCAAGTAAATATCTTTCAAATATAATTCTTTCAAGTAAAAGTCACCATGTGACATCTCATTTAACTTTTCTGATATGAGAAACATATTCAACATATACCATCGAATGGCACGATAATACCTTTGTGGAATTGTCTCATTCTCACCCAATATATATATATGTAGGTCAAATCAGTTGGCACAATAACACCCTTCGTGCATTTATCTCTTTCTCACCGAGCATACATATTACAGTAGCAACTAGGTGGCAGAAATGCCAATAAAAATAAAAGAATAAAGTAGGAGGCACACAAGAAGCAACAATAACTACAAGTCACATAGAAAACATAGGTGCACAATAACAACTAAAGATAAAGGCATGAATGTATACACAACGAAAATATATCACAATATAATATATGTCTCTCGTCCTCGCCTGCACGGAAACACCATTCGTGCCATGAACATATGATAATATAAAAATAATGGCATGACATCACCCTTCGTACTTTTACTCTCATCCTTACATGATAATGTATATGAAATGGCACGGCATTATCCTTCATGCATATTAATGTTTATGAATGGCACGACATCACCCTTCGTGCTTTATAGCTTTCCTCACATGATAATATATATGAAATGGCACGACATCACCCTTCGTGCTTTACATTCTCCCTCACATGATAATGTATATGAAATGGCACGGCATTATCTTTCGTGCATATTAATGTATATGAATGGCACGACATCACCCTTCGTGCTTTACACTCTTCCTTACCAAGCACATGTATATCATTAACAAGCAAGGTAGGAAGCATAAATAACATCAAAAAGAATGTTTAAACGACAACACAATACAACAATTCATATCACAATTTGCCCATAGGCCACAACCAACTCCAAAGATACAACAAAATTAATTAATTTCACAGCAAATAGACCAAGGCTCCACACATTATATATAAAACCTCAAAAAAACAACTGAGATGGAAAAGTAACTCAGCATAGGACAACGCCTTCTTGAATCCAAATTTTTGATTTATATATTAATGCATCATTTTAAACTTATTTAATAATTATTTACAGATAAGAAATCCATAATAAAATTATTTCCAAGAAATGTCAACCCAACTAACCACGGTATTTCACATAAAAATCAAAGTGACAACCACACCAAATTATCATATAAAAACAACCTCGGCAAACAAGGAATAAGGGATGACAAATACAGGATTTAATAAGTGCCAATAATTTCCAATTTAATATATAAGGGCGTCTACGAAATTTAACCGATATAATGTCACGACCCAATTTTTTCCTCCGTTCGGTATCGTGATGGCACTTAGTCTTAGGGACTAGGTAAGCCTAACATTTATTTAATAACAACAATAATTTAATAACATCTAACAATCTTTGAAATGGAAAACTCCATAAAATTTATAATTCCCAAAATCGGTAGTACAAGTCATAAGCTCTACTGAATTACTAGAAAACCTACAAATACAAATGTTTTGAAATAGAGATAAAACAGTGCAAGTACAATATCAGAAGGTAACTCCAAAGCCTGCGAACGCAGCAACAGGTTTACCTTGAGTCTCCACAGCAAAATCCGTACTGCTAGCGAACAGTCAACAGACTCCACATTACCTGACTCTGCATAAAAATGTGCAGAAGTATAGTATGAGTACACCACAGTCGGTACCCAGTAAGTATCAAGACTAACCTGAGTGGAGTAGTGATGAGGTACAGTCAAGACACTCACTAGTTAACTAACCTGTGCAATATAGCAGTATAAAAAAGTACTGGAAAACAACCAACAATGATAACAACGAAATCAACTAGTGATATAACATCAAGGCATCAAGAACATCATAATTATTGCTCAGACGAATAAGGGACACAAGTACAATCAATTAATCGAATCCTTCAAATATAATTCCTTCACATATTATTCTTTAAAACAAATATCTTTCCAATATTCTTCTTTTAAATAAATATATTTTTCAAGTAAAAGTCAACATGTGACATCTCATTTCACAATCATAAATAATTACGGGTCTCAGCCCACTTTCATATTTTTCACGGCACCTCGTGACCATATTTCTATCACAACCACACAAACAACTCACGTATCCATAATAAATGTATATAAGATCCGCATGATCAATTTATTTCCAATAAAGTAAGTTTACAATTTTTAAATCAAGTAAGAAATCAACAAAGAAATGAATTTATTTTAAAAATCATTTGGGTGAAAAAAATAACATTTGCACTTAAATTAAAGCATCAGATAACTACTAATTTGGATATAAAACTATTTAATTTAAAATATAATAATTCTTTTTATTTAAATCAACTCAATCATCAAAAAACAGTAAGGAAAACCAGAAATATACTTCTTCAAAGTCACGTGGTAAAAATCCAAAGCTAACACAATATAACTAGGAGCATAAAACACATAATAATAAAGTCAACTAGTACATAACGGAAAAAGACAAGAATTTACATATTAAATGAAACAAAATCACCCAAGACAAGAACATAAATAAAGAGATATCAACAGGGCACTCCCGAGGTACCGCCTCGTAGTCCCAAATCATAAATAAATTCACAATATCTCGTTTTCTTATATCACCGCGGGAGCCTTCACATTTAATTTTAAAGAAATCATTTTTTCCGAAATAGTATCCCGCGTTTTAGCCACCCTTATCACATCGCATGACTTCTAGTAGTTCCCCTACTACTCACGCGTTTCAATCCACCCTTATCTCACCGCATGCGTTTCAACACCCTGACCTTATATCACCGCATGACTTCTAGTAGTTCCCCTACTAGCCACGCGTTTCAAGTCACCCTTATCTCACCGCATGCGTATCAATACCACAATATTTCACAAATCGCACCTCAAGTGCCCAAATATCACAGCATAATACAAGTTGCACCTCAAGTACCCAAATATTACAACATATCACAAATTATACATCAAGTGCTCCAATATTACAACATATCACAAGTTGCACATCAAGTGCTCAAATATTACAACATATCACAAATTACGCATCAAGTGCTCAAATATTATAACTTTCCACAGAAATCAGCAATACTTTATTTTTCCACCATAAGGAGCCCACGACTCGATCATAATATATACAACATATTAACAAAATATTCGGGAGTGAACAACTCAACCGAATAATATTTCACAATGTGGCACTTTGCCTCTATATGATTCATGACCTTTATAATTAAATACCAAATTTTTCAACAACGTGAACTGAGAAGTAATTCATCAAGGAACAACACCTCCTTTAAATCACAACTTCAAGAAATAAATAGATTTACTCATCGTATTAACTAAATTTTTCCATTTAAATTATCTGTAGGTAAAATCAATAATGAAGGTGTTTTTCATAAAAATGGCAACTCAAACAAACACAGAGTTCACATAAAATTCAAGTGGCAATTACACCAAATTATCATATAAAAATAACCTCGACAAACAAGGAATGAGGCATGACAAATTAGGGATTTAATAAGTTACAATAATTTTTCAATTTAATACTTAAGGGCGTCTACAAATTTCAATTGATATAATATGCGCATATAAACCAAGTACGTACTCGACACCTCGCGTACAAGATTTTCAATTACACAATTTTTCACATAAGACTCAATACCTAAGGGGTAATTCCCCCACTCAAGGTTAGGCAAGATACTTACCTCGGCAAAACTAAACCGAATCTTTAAATGATTTTCATGAGTGAAGCCACCTCCGGACGGCTCAAATCTGAAATTCGCCCCTTCATAATACTACGATGGTCCACCACACTAAACAAATTTCAATCTACAACAATGCAACACAATTGCGCCAATATTAGCAAGATTTCTAAACTTTAAGTCATTTAGACAATTTATCAAACATCTAATGTGCATATTTTTCTACAACCTCCTTCGATGGAATTTCTTCACCTAACAATCACCTTCCACACAAATGATTGATTTCAAAACCATCTCTAGGTCATTTACAACTTCCCTTAGCACATGCATGCCCATTAATTCAATCCCAACCCATAAATTTTATCAATTAATTCATTTTACAATCTCTACAATACCAACACAACTAGGTTGGATACTTACTACTTCTAATCACCATCCCATAAGTCCTAACACATAGTTCGTACATAAATAATCACCATAGATTAGTTAGAGATGGTAGACATATCTCTTATAGTGAAACTCTTGAGAATCCCAACTTGTAGTGTTCTTGACCAATTTGGGGATTTAAATGGAAATCTATGGATCTTCAAGATTAATCCTTGTTAATACAAGTATTTAGGAGTAGTAATCAACTCAAAATTACTCCAAAAACATTACCTTGGATCATGGGAGGGAGGTGTTGGACGGATTCGCCTTGATATGCAAGCCCTAGCTCAAAGAAATGACTTGCCTCTCTCTCTACCCAGCCTTGGGGGGTATTTAATGGGTTCCTATGTGCGCGGCCGCGCACCTGGGCAAGTGGCCGCGCATCCGGCCGCGCACCTTAGGCAGAAAGTCTCAAATATGCGTGGCCGCGCATCTGGGCGCATATATGACACAGGTCCAGTAAAATGGCCATCACATTCTGTATTCTTATCCAAATGACAAACGGTTTGATGTGTTGGAAACTAGACTTAAAGTGCTTTAGTTCGATAGGTTATACACCACATAAATCTTCATATATTGAGAGTTATGCTCATTTGAATTTGGGTCTTGTGCGAACTCACTTGAAACTTTATCCTATCATATAATTTTCAACTTGACTTAGCCTTAAGGCTCTTCTTAGACCATAAACCATTCTTAATGCACCTCATACATATATTATCATGAGCAATCAATATCATTCAAATTATAAGTCTTGTTCATACCCGAATTAATATAATTAGCACCTGCCAATCTTCTTAATGGTCTTAAAACACTTTAAATATTTTCCGGGGTGTTACATTCTCCCCTACTTAAGAACATTCGTCCTCGAATGTTTTACAAGTCATTATTAGGCACATTATTATCCTCCTTTCACCTTAACCATCATCTTTAATCGTTCTTGACTTCATATAGATCTTAGATATTCTTCAAACATTTCAACTTCCTTAAGACCCCAAAATTTGGCTAACTCCCAAATTTTTTAGAAATTTCAGCAGAGTGTCCTCTGCAATTGGGCCTAACCATCTGCCAGAGAATCACCAAATCCAGTCCTAACAACATATACATGAACCAACGACGCAACATAACATTAAGACAATGCCAACCGTGGCCTCACGAGCAGTATACCACCAAAAAGGAACACCTTTAACATCAGATATACGGTTGATACATAATTCATAGAAGGTAACTCTTAACATTTTCGTAGAACACAACTTTATAAATACATGACTATTCAAACAAACGAGGCTTCCCAAGTGTCCTCTTCAACCTGGTGGTTTTGCCATAACACTTTCACAGAGGCAATATCTTTATTTCTCAACTTTCAGACTTGCCGATCAATATTAGAAACTGGAATCTCTTCATAAGTCAATTTCTCATTAACTTCAATAGTCTCAACCGGAACAATGAGTGTCAGGTCTCCAACTACTTTCTTCAACATAGACACATGAAACACCGAATACATGGAGGACAATAATAGGTAAACATCCTACTCATAGTTTGGCCTATTTCCTTCAGATTTCATAAGGCCTAATTTCCCATATTAACACACTGTGTTAGTCTCAAGTAGTAATTTCGTGCCTACATACACATTATATGTATGCCCATAATCACATCTCTGGTCATAATAACTGCTCATAATTAATTCCAGCATCCTCAATTAATCTTATATTAACCAAAATCACATTTTAAATTTTTTTACAACATTGACAGCAACACGCGAGGCATGAAGACCTCATAATTATTTACCCGAATTAATGAGTCACATTTAACGCCACCTGGGCACTCATCTCGTAGGCTAAAACTCAATATTTATAGCACGAATATGGCTAAATATGCACAGAAAATACATACAAAATTATCAAATAAGCCTAACCGGCATGACTCCTTATTAATACTATAGTACAAATTTAATTTCACAAAGGGAGAATTTAAACTCATAAATCTTTTTTTCACCACAAGGACCTCGTCCTTATATAATTTCCACTGTGGCTTGTAGCCCAGTTTAAATATTTCACATCATATAAAAATGCGAGGATCTCGTCCTCAACTCCAAATCACAAGTATTTTGCACATTGTGCCAACTGAGATTTTTTTCATTCCCTTTCTTTCTTCTTTTTAATAAATTCCGTAAACAGTCTTCACAACACATAATGAACCCACATACTAATAGGGCATATAATTCATAAAATTGAAATCAATTATTCCGAAATCACATCAAAACCCATTGTAGAGAGTAATAGAAAGTCATCTTTTGGACTTATAGTCCTCAATAGTGTACAAAATAAAAATGATAGACACGGGCTAGCATCATCGAATCTCCCAATAGGGATAAACATATAAGTGGGTCACAAAATTACGAAGCTCACCCATAAGCAGAGCATAATAGGAGGACTCGCCTCAATATTCAGAACCAAATCAAATTAAGGAAAAGTATCCTTTTATAACAAATCAGGATCGGACCTGTAAAGACACCATTTGGTGTAGTGGCCTCAGCCATACTATAGCAATCATATCAACGGGCCGGGCCTCCACCTCTTAGGTGCCCTCTACCCGCCTGTCCTCCACCTCTAACTGACTGTGCACGTGGAGCATTAACTGGAATAAAGCTTATAGCCCGATTGTTCTGATGAAATTCACCCCTCCCAAGTACGGGACAATATCTCATGATGTGCCTAGTATCACTACGCTCATAACACCCTATCTGAGGTTGTGGCTGCTCGTGCTGAATCTGTGCCGGATAACGAAAATTACCACTTTAAGAATCTTGTGCCGGTGGTGCGCTAAAAATATTAACTGGAGCACGACGAGTACTCTGAATTGTGGACTAGGCTGACCAACTACCCGAGCCTCCGCCATGATGAGTCATAACTGTAGAGTAGAATCTACTAAATCCTCTAGAGTTTTGAGACCTTCTGGCCTCCTTATACTCCTTATCCTCACTTCGAACATGTTCTAACATCCTGGCAGTCTCTACTACTTGCTGAAATGGAATGTCAGTCTGTAACTTTCGAGCCATACATATCTAAATCATAATCGAGCCCTTCAAAGAATCTGCGGGCTTTCTCTCTAACTATAGGCACCAAGATAGGTGCATGACGGGATGACTCACTGAACCTGATAGCATATTCTGACACCGTCATGTTGTCCTGACGCAATCGTTCAAACTCTGTGTGCCATGCATCCCAGAGAGTCTGGGGAACAAACTCTTACAAAAATATTTCTGAAAATTGAGCCCAAGTTGGTGGTGTTTCATCGGCTGGTCTACCTTCTTCATAGACTTATCACCACTGATACGCTGTGTCTGACAGTTGAAATGTAGTAAAGGCAACTCCGCTCACTTCCACAATACCCATGGTGCGGAGAATATGATGACAATTTTCTAGAAATCCTTGGGCATCCTCTGTAGCTGTGCCACTGAAAGTAGGTGGACTATACCTCTTAAACCTTTCAAGTCTATTTTGTTCTTCTTCTGATGTCTCTGGCCTGACCTCAGGCCAAACCGGAATAACAGGTTGTACCGGTACTACACCCGGAACATGTCCACGTGAACCTGCTGCTCTGGAGTTGTGGTAGGAGTCGGAGCTACTCCCCCAATCTGCGAAATATTTGGTACAACAGAGATCAATCGCGCCTGAGTTAATGTACCAAACATATTCAAGAACTGTGCTAAAGTCACCTGAAATCCAGGGGTTACAGTAGGCGCCTCCGGTACCTGTCCCCCAACTGGAACTATTGGCGGCTCCTCAATGGCTGCTCTGACAGGTGCTCTAGTTGCGGCATGTGTCCTTCCTCGGCCTCTACCTCGGCCCCGCCTTCTTGCGGCCCTAGTAGAATGTGCGGGTGCCTGCTCAGCTAACCCGGTAGCATGTGTCCTCACCATCGATGAGAGAATAGAGATACAAAGGCTCAAATTCCAAATTCAACAAATTCCGCACAACAGGAAATGAAAGAAGTGGAAATTTCCTAATATTTCGGTAGCCTCTCGAAAATAAGTACAGACGTCTCCGTACTGATCCGCAAGACTCTACTAATCTCGCTTATGACTCGTAGCACCTATGAACCTAGAGCTCTGATACCAACTTGTCACGACCCAATTTTTTCCTTTGTTGGGTATCGTGATGCCACCTAGTCTTAGGGACTAGTTAAGCCTAATATTTATTTAATAACAACAATAATTTAATAACATCTAACAATCTTTGAAATGGAAACCTCCATAAAATTTATAATTCCCAGATCCGGTAGTACAAGTCATAAGCTCTACTGAATTACTAGAAAGGCTACAAATACAATTGTTTTGAAATAGAGATAAAACAGTGCAAGTACAATATCAGAAGGTGACTCCAAAGCCTGCGAATGCAGCAACAGGTTTACCTTGAGTCTCCACAGCAAAATACGTACTGCTAGCGAACAGTCAACTGACTCCACATTACCTGGCTCTGCACAAAAATGTACAGAAGTGTAGTATGATTACACTACAGTCGGTACCCAGTAAGTATCAAGACTAACCTCAGTGGAGTAGTGACGAGGTACAGTCAAGACACTCACTATTTAACTAACATGTGCAATATAGTAGTATACAAAAATACTGAAAAACAACTAACAATGATAACAAAGAAATCAACTAGTGATATAATATCAAGGCAACAAGAACATCATAATTATTGCTCGGATGAATAAGGAACACAAGTACAATCAATTAATCGAGTCCTTCAAATATAATTCCTTCACATATTATTCTTTAAGACAAATATCTTTCCAATATACTTCTTTTAGATAAATATATTTTTCAAGTAAAAGTCACCATATGACACCTCATTGCACAATCATAAAAAGTTACGGGTCTCAGCCCACTTTCATATTTTTCACGGCACCTCGTGCCCATATTTCTATCACAACCACACGGACAACTCACGTGTCCATAATAAAGGTATATAAGATCTGCAGGATCAATTTATTTCCAATAAAGTAAGTTTATAATTTTTAAATCAAGTAAGAAATCAACAAAGAAATAAATGTATTTTAGAAATCATTTGGGTGAAGAAAATAATATTTGCACTTAAATTAAAGCATCAGATAACTACTAATTTGGATATAAAACTATTTAATTTAAAACATAATAATTTTTTTTATTTAAATTAACTCAATCATCGAAAATCAGTAAGGAAAACCAGAAAAATACTTATTCAGAGTCACGTGCTAAAAATCCAAAGCCAACACAATATAATTAGGAGTACAAAACATATAATAATAAAGTCAACTAGTACATTACGGAAGAAGACAAGAATTTACATATTAAATAAAATAAAATCACCTAAGACAAGAACTTAAATAAAGATATATCAATAGGGCACTCCCGAGGTACTGCTTCGTAGTCCCAAATCATAAATACATTCACAATATCTTATTTCCTTATATCATCGCGGGAGCCTTCACATTTAATTTTAAAGAAATTATTTTTTCCGAAATAGCATCCCGCGTTTTAGCCACCCTTATCACACCGCATGACTTCTAGTAGTTCCCCTACTACTCACGCGTTTCAAGCCACCCTTATCTCACCGCATGCGTTTCAACACCCCAACCTTATATCACCGCATGACTTCTAGTAGTTCCCCTACTAGCCACGCGTTTCAAGTCACCCTTATCTCACCGCATGCATATCAATATCACAATATTTCACAAATCGCACCTCAAGTACCCAAATATCACAGCATAATACAACTTGCACCTCAAGTACCCAAATATTATAACATATCACAAATTGCACATCAAGTGCTCCAATATTACAACATATCACAAGTTGCACATCAAGTGCTCAAATATTATAACATACCACAAATTCCACATCAAGTGCTCAAATATTACAACATATCACAAATTGCACATCAAGTGCTCAAATATTACAACTTTCCACAGAAATCAACAATACATTATTTTTTCACCTTAAGGAGCCTACGACTCAATCATAATGTGTACAACATATTAACAAAATGTTCGGGAGTGAACAACTCAACCGAATAATATTTTACAATTTGGCACTTTACCTCAATATGATTTACGACCTTTACAATTCAATACCAAAATTTTCAACAACGTGAACTGAGAAGTAATTCATCAAGGAACAACACCTCCTTTAAATCACAACTTTAAGAAATAAAAAGATTTACTCATCTTATTAACTAAAATTTTCCATTTAAATTATATGTAGGTAAAATCAATACTGAAGGTGTTTTCAATAAAAATGGCAACTCAAACAAACACAGAGTTCACATAAAATTCAAGTGGTAATCACACCAAATTATCATATAAAAATAACCTCGACAAACAAGGAATGAGGCATGACAAATAAGGGATTTAATAAGTTATAACAATTTTCCAATTTATGTAAGGCCCCGTTAAAATTTCCTAATGATTTAATATTTTAAATTGTGACAACGGTATTCGAGAATAACGTATTCGAGTATCAAAGGAGACCTATTGGGTGGAACCGCATTATTTTGACATCAAAAGTGTTTCAACGACGTTGTTGCTTCGCGTATATGTGGTATCACATTTAGAAAATGAGCTCTAAATTAAGTTTTGATTGAAGCATTAGATCCATATTGAAATTACGGAGCCATATCAAAAAGAATCGTCGAATTCGGACAGCGTATGAGAGAGTTATGCCCATTTTCGGGCGAAATAGAAAAGATTTCCCATCGCCAGTGCCCGGGGTAGCATGGGGCGCTAGCCCTGGCGCTGGGATTTTTGAGGTTCTGGAAATTGGGCTACAGGTAGTGCCCCACGCTGCCTGTGATGCCCGAAATGCTATATACTCATTCGGGGTTCATTTTACCCCATTTTTCTTGACCGAACTTTGAGGTTTTCCTCCACTTTCTCAAGACCTCCAACTCCCTCCATATTCAAGGTGAGTAATCCCTACTAACTTGGTGTTTCACTCCATCAATTCTACCCTAAAACTAACTCAATCCTCCATAAAATACATAGATCTTCAAGAAATTTCTTCAAGAACTCAAAGGAAGGTTTTGCAAGATTTCTTCTAAAAGGTAATCCTACACCCTTAGACTTACATGTATGGATATATTATGAGAATATGAGTATGAATTAAGTATTGAAACTTATGGTATGGTAATTGAAAGCCATAATTTCCCAATTTAAATACATAACAATTGTAGAAATTGAAAGGTGATTACTTGATGGAATTTTGTTAGTTGGGGGTGGATGGATGGTCATGTATGTGATGTTTGGAGTTATGGATTGTTCAAGAAGGATGGTAGGATAAATTATTGGTAAATGGTAGTAATTGGATGAACTAATTTTATGGGTAAGAGATGTAGAGATTCATGCCTACTAGGTATTTGATAAAATGCATAAATGGCCTAAACTATGAAATTTGTTACTAATATTGGTTCCATTGGATGTTATCATTGTAGATTGAAGTTGCTTAGTATAGTAGATAGTTGTAGTATCATTAAGAGAAGGATTGAGGTATGTATGGCTAAACCCCCTTCTTCTTAGAATCGAATTTTACGGTGTTCATGTAATTGAAGTAAGACCTTGATCATTATTGAATTGGCTATTCCTAATGTGGTTGTGTCGAAGGATATATGTTCAATATTTATTCTAAATGTTTTTATCATGTCATCTTGCCATTTGAAGATATGTTCAAAATGTGGAATATGTGTTAGAAATGTTATGACTTCATGTCAAGATCGAAATAAAGGTTGTTATGCCAAATTGTATGAAAAGCCTCTATGTGCCTAAGATTCCCAAATTGTTGTGTTATGTGAACTTACTGTCTTGAATGGGAAGCCTTATTGTTGTTGATGATGATTATGATAATGATATTTGAATGTGGAAAAGGGGACTGAAATTATGAAATACAGCCAAGTGCCAAGAATGATTTGTAATCGTGATTATTAGTGCCAATGAATCGAAAGAATATGAAAGAACTATGATGTGAGATAATTGAAATTATGGTTATGGTTGATGTCTCAAGTGAGCCTAGCCGATCGGGCCGTGATCGGACGCCATGCCGCACACATGGTGGTAACTGTGCTGGAAATGATAACTGAAATTGTGGATATGGGTGATGTCTCAAATGAGATGACCTAGCCGATCGGGTTGAGATCAGACTCCGTGTAAGAACACGGTGGTATTGTGGATTATGGCATATGGCACTAAAGATTACCCAACCTAATAAGATGGAAATTAACTTGAGAACTTATGTGATCCTTACTTGATGTTTTAGTATTGTTTTAAAGCTCTTATTGAACTCATGACTGTTTCCCCCTTGTATTATTGTCCATTCTATTGAGATGGTGTTTTAGCTTTACATACTAGTACTATTCGACGGTACTAACGTCCCTTTTGCTGGGGGCGCTGCATCTTTAAATTGATGCAGGTGGTTACATAGCAGACAGTGTTGATCGCAGTTAGTGTTACATCATCATCTTCTCAGCAGACTCGGTGAGCCCCATTTCATTCCGGGGTCATGTATTGTACCTTTTGTTTATATTGTGGTCACTTTTGAGGTATAGTCGGGGCCTTGTTTCCGGCACCATCTTTTCTCTCTTTTGTATCTTTAAAGGCTCCGTAGACACTATGTGGGTTATATATGGGTGTTGGAAATGTTGAACCAGTTATGTTGTGTTTAATCACTTGTTCCATTCGAACTATAAGAAATATGTATTTTGAGACTTAAAGGCGCAATGGCTAATCAAATGATTTAGCATCGTATGTATGAACTTCTTGCTGTATAATTTATGAAATCATGTCTTTTCTTGATTATGGGTGAATTGGGGATAAAGAATCTAACAGGCTTGCTTGGCCGGGTTTACTCGGCTGAGCGCCGGTCGCGCTCCTCGGTTTTGGGGCGTGACAATTTAATACTTAAGGGCATCTACGAATTTTAATTGATATAATATGCATATATAAACCAAGTACGTATTTCTCACCTCGCGTACTTGGTTTTCAATTACATAATTTTTCACATAAGACTCAATGCCTAAGGGGCAATTCCTCCACTCAAGGTTAGGCAAGATACTTACCTCGGCGAAACTAAACCAAATCTTTAAATGATCTTCATGAGTGAAGCCACCTCCGGACGGCTCAAATCTGAAATTTGCCCCTTCATAATATTACGATGGTCCACCACACTAAACAAATTTCAATCTACAACAATGCAACACAATTACGCCAATATTAGCAAGATTTCTATACTTTAAGTCATTTAGACAATTTATCAAACATCTAATATGCATATTTTTCTACAGCCACCTTCGATGGAATTTCTTCACCTAACAATCACCTTCCACATAAATGATTGATTTCAAAACCGTCTCTGGGTCATCCACAACTTCCCTTAGCACATGCATGCCCAACAATTCACTCCCAACCCATAAATCTTATCAATTAATTCATTTTACAATCTCTACAATACCAACACACCTAGGTTAGACACTTACTGCTTTTAATCACCATCCCATAAGTCCTAACACATATTTCATACATAAATAATCACCATAGATTAGTTAGAGATGGTAGACATATCTCTTATAGTGAAACTCTTGAGAATCCCAACTTGTAGTGTTCTTGACCAATTCGGGGATTTAAATGGAAAATCTATGGATCTTCAAGATTAATCCTTGTTAATACAAGTGTTTAGGAGTAGTAATCAACTCAAAATTACTCCAAAAATATTACCTTGGATCATGGGAGGGAGGTGTTGGACGGATTCGCCTTGATATGCAAGCCCTAGCTCAAAGAAATGACTTACCTCTCTCTCTACCTGGCCTTGGGGGTATTTAATGGGTTCCTACGTGCGCGGCCGCGTACCTGGGCAAGTGGCCGTGCATCCGGCCGCGCATATGACATAGGTCCGGTAAAATGGCCATAACATTCTGTATACTTATCAAACTGACAAACGGTTTGATGCGTTGGAAACTAGACTCAAAGGGAGTTAATTTTATAGGTTATACACCACATAACTCTTCATATATTGAGCGTTATGCTCGTTTGAAGTTGGGTCTAGTACGAACTCACTTGAAACTTTGTCCCATCATATAATTTTCAACTTGACTTAGCCTTAGGGCTCTTCTTAGACCATAAACCATTCTTAATGCACCTCATACATATATTATCATGAGCAATCAATATCATTCAAATTATCAGTCTTGTTCATACCCTAATTAATATAATTAGCACCCGTCAATCTTCTTAATGGTCTTAAAACACTTTAAAACTTTTTCGGGGTGTTACATATAATTTGCCCATATAAACCAAGTACGTACTCGTCATATCGCGTATATAATTTTCAATTATACAATTTTCACATAAGACTCAATGCCTAAGGGGTAATTTTCCCCACTCAAGATTAGGCACGATACTTACCTTAACGGAGTTAGACCGATATCCCAAAATAGCCTTCTTGCGCGAAATGACGTTCGGACGACTCCAATCTAATCAAATTATTTTTATAAATTAATTACAATTCATAAAAAATAATTTCGGATAATAATACGTCGATTTCCAATTTTATTCTAAAAGTCAACCGAAGTCAACGCGGGGCCGACTCTCGGAACCCAACATAATTTTTACGAAATTCGAACGCCCATTCCGATACGAGTTCAACCATACTAATTTTATCAAATTCCGATAACGAATCGAACTCCAAATCTTAAATTTTTATTTTTTGAAAAGTTTTAATTTCTCCAATTTCTTCCATTTGATTCACTAATAATTGATGAAAATAACCATGGAATCATGAAGTATAATTACTTTTAGATGTAAAATACTTATCCCAATCCATATGGTGAAAATCGCCTCAAATATCGCTTCAATACGAACTCCATAGCTCCAAATATGTTAAAATGGCCGAAACCCCCGTTTATAAAATCTGTCCACGCAAGTCGCATTTAACATTTGAGACTTATAAATCGCATTTGACACTTGCGATTTGCTTCAGCCCCAGAAAAATAACAGTCTTTCTCGATACGAAAATATGCATAACTCTCTCATACAAAGTCTGAATGATAAATGGTTTAACTTTCTGGAAACTAAACACCAAGGGCTACAACTTTCATGTTTTTCTCATCTCCCAATTCCTTATATATGGTGATATATAAGCTCCCAAAGTTAGTCTCATGCAGCAGAAATTTCTTCTTCGCGAATTCAAAACTCTTCCCAGACAGCCTATAGTATATCTAGCATAACTTTTGGTACACAACTCTAAATGTCAAACAGTTTAAATTTTTGAAAACTAAACACAAAGGGATACAACTTACTTTTTTTGATCATCTCCAAATTCTATATAGATTACGAGATATAAGTTTCCAAAGTCAGCCCTATGCAACAGAAATTTTTCACGATGCACACTGTTGTAGCCAAAAACCAACAATTAAAAATGGCCTAGAAATGATCCGAAATCACTCTGAAACTCACCTGAGCCACTCGGGACCCCGTTCGAATATATCAACAAGTCCCATAACATAATACGGACTTAGTCGAGGCCTCAAATCACATCAAACAACACTGAAACAACGAATCACACCTCGAATCGAACTTATGAGTTTATGAAATTTTCCAAATTCTATATCTTGTGCCGAAACGTATCAAATCAATCCGGAATGACTTCAAATTTTGCATGCAAGTCATAAATGAAATAATGAAGCTATTTCACTTTCCATAATCGAATTCCGACCCCGATATCAATAAAGTCAACTCCTGGTCAAACTTTCCAAAAATCTTATATTTTCAAACTTTTGTCAAAATGCGCCGAATTATCTACGGACTTCCAGATCCAAATCTGAACATGCGCCGAAATCTAAAATCACCATACGAAACTATTGGAATCATCAAAATTCCATTCCGGAGTCGTTTGCTCAAAAGTCAAATCTCCAGTCAAACTTTATAAATTCAAGCTTTATAAAATCAAACCTCTTATTTGTTGTTTCAAAAACTAATGGAAAACATGCCTAAGCACCTCTGAATAACTTCAAATTTTATACATAAGTTATAAATATTGTTATGAAACTGATCGAATTCTCGGAATCTAAATCGGGATCCGGTATCAACAAAAATCCAATTATGACCAAATTTAGAAATTCTTTAAACCATTAAATTTCCAGTTTTCGTCAGATAGCGATAATTCAAGCTAGGGACTTCTAAATTTGATTCCCGCATACGCCCAAGTCCCAAATCATGATACGGACCACCGGAACCGTCAAAATATTGATCCATATCCGGTTGCTCAAAACATTGACCGAAGTCAACTCAAATGAGTTTTAAAGGTAAAATTTTACATTTTCTTTGGTTTTTCACATAAAAATTTTCTAGAAAAATATATGGATTATGCACGAAAATCGAGGAAGGCTGAATGGAGCTATTCGAGGTCTCAGAATACATAAATGAAGGTTAAAATTAAAAATGACCTATCGGGTCTTCACAATTCTTATGTGGATTAAAGCAATCATGACGTACATGATTTATTTTTGTGTCTAGTGCAATTGGTGCACTAATGTATCTTGCTAGAACTATGAATATTATATGCTAGAGATATATAGTTTTATTTCTATGTGGAGATATTGGAATATGATTAGTATTATATTGCAAAAAGAATCCTTGATATATATTTGTTTATTTTAACAAATATTGCCAAGGTTTTGTTGATTATGCAAATGCAGTTCGTTCTTTAAGAAATCTATTTGCATGTGAGGGTATTGTCATATTATGATATTCTACAAAGGTTGTCAATTATTGATTCAAGTCATTACAAGATATTAGCAATTTATAAAGCAAGTGGCTCAATATATAATAAATGTGTGATTTTTCTTGGAAAAAGAAGACTTCAATAATATTGAAGACAATGCTGCTTTCTTATCTCAATTGGAAGAATGATATATTGAAGGCGACAAAATAAAGCACATTTCACCAAAATTCTTTTTGGACATGATTTTTGAGAGATTGGTGATATAGATGTTCAACAAATTTATTTGATTGATAATTTGGTGGATCTGTTCAATGAATCATTACCAACCTCAACATTTGAGAAGCTGGTATACGGGATTGAAATGCGTCATTTCCAAAAAGTAAAGTGATATTTTCATTAGGGGGAGTAAGATACGCGCTGCACACTTTTTTCATTAGCTGAGATTTTATCCTACTAGGTTTTCCTAGCAAAGTTTTTAATGAGGCAGCAAACAATGTGTATTACAAGGTATGTATACTTTTTTTCCTTCACTAAGATTTTTTCCTATAGGTTGATTTTTAGTAAGGTTTTAACGAGTCACATTATCTATAGACATCCGGGAGGGGGGGGAGGAGGGAGGTGTTATGAAATATTATAATTATATTAGTTGATGTCTATAACTCATAAAGAAGTTAATCCTACTATTCTTCTCTATTAACCTCCCACTACTTCTTACCATTATGGTTGTAACTCCCACACCTCCATAATCTTCCCCCATGATCTCTATAGTTAATATCATATTCATGACATCCGTTTGTATTATCTCAATATCATCCTATAAATAGAGGGCTTGGGCATCACATTGTAGATACTTGAAAAACACTAGATGAAATAAAAAAATTCTCTTTTTCCCCTCTATATCTCTTGTCTATTTTCTTTGTTTTATATTATTACTTTGAGCTATATTTCGTAATAATATACTAATAATCAATATTTCTTCTTTTATAATGGACCGTAGAATGTTTTTGGATTCAGGTAGGCCAAGTTCCATGCACCTTTGATTCTGATTACTAAAAGTCCCTGATGCGTCATTGAGGCTGCGTTGGGTTCATATTGGTACTTCTTCAATGGATTTTGGTTCTTAGCCCAATACCTTCACGACGGGCTAGTCGGGTAGGATATGAGCGAGTAAAAAATAGATAATACAAAAAGTAAATAAAATATTTAATTCGATCCATATTTAATACGGATAGAAAAAGATTAATCGGCGGATAATGCTGATATTCATATTATCCATGACTTCTTAAATATGATTACTTTTGCAAGATTTTTAGTCGGCTAAATTTGAGGAACCCTTAATTTGAATCTTTGCTAATGTAAATGTTAAATCCATAGGTTATCCATTTAAAAAATATATTATATGGATCTTATCCATATTTGACGACCTATTTTTAAAATATTTATTATTTCAACTAATTTTTTAGTGAATAATATAAATGTATAATTACTATTTTTTATCCATTTTGCCAGTACCGAAATCACCATATATGAACTAAACAGGAAAATGTAAACTTTGAGAACATGAATCAGCTCAAGGCGACACGATTTATCTAACAAAGTGACCTACCACTAGAAAAACTTACTCGTACTCGAGATATAAATTTATATTAATTAACCTCAATTAAAATATAAAAGTGCATATAAAAGATACATTTCACATGGTCAATCCTTTAGTGTATACTGTAAACTGTCTCCAATTTAGTGATTGAAGAGTGAAGATACATCTGCCATTGAAGAACATAGAACAGAGAAAGTACGCGAAGAAAGAGAAAAGCTGGAGAGAGAAAACTAATAGCCTATTTCGCCAATTTATTTTTTAGACAAAAGTGTTTCTTTTTTTTTTTTTTTACCAAAAGTGATTTTTTCCAAAAATGGGCTTTTAGAAGGAAAAAAATACTTTTGATGAGAGGCAGAAACAGTTTTTGCAAAATAGAAAAAAATAGTTTCTGTCAAAAAAATACTTTTCTAAGAAGCACTTTTAAGAAAAATACATTTAGAAGCAATTTTTAAAAATTTGGTCAAACACTAATTACTGCTCAAAAGTGCTTTTCAAATTAATTAACTAAACATATATTGCTTATCATAAAAAAATACTTTTTCGAAGAGTACTTTACACGGTAAACTAATTTTAGAAACTTGGCCTCATTTCATTATCGAAACAGAAAATTACAGTTACTATTACTGTACAAACTAACTACTAATACACCTAATCTAACCGCACTTACTTAATCATAGTAGTCAACAACTAACTATTATCAACTTAACTGTACGTTAGTTGACAGCTGGACTACTACTCTTTACATATACGCTGAGAATGATAAGTAGTTTTCCTTTTGTCTATGAGATTAAAGTGGAGAAATAATCTCGAACTCCAAGTCCCTAATGACCACGTTATTATTTAAGATTCTTGCTCAGACTACGAAGCATAAAGCAAATGAGATCCAACTAGCTCATTGATTCAGCTACTCGAAAGATTTCGGATTTCCACATTCAATAGTAAAGTATCACTGTATCAGCAGTCAATAGCAGTATGAATTGATGGAATATGAAAACCACTATCTGCAAATAAAAAGCTACGATTCACTTTAACTAGTTGCACCTCCATTTTGGGATGGTTTCTTGATAAAAGGGTTGAAAAATCTCTGGTGCCGTGTACCTGCATTTTCAATATTTGAGGAAAAGAATTTATAGCAGTCATGAAAAAGGCAATGCCTTTATCCCATATTGATGCAGTGTATATATGAAATAGTTGTACCGGTAATCTAAGTCTACGACTTTTGCAAGCAGGGTCAGGCACATGTAAAAATTTAAACAGAGGGAACAGTTAACTGAGAGATCTTAGATATTACACTTCATTGCACACGAAAAAAGCGCATTTACATATTATCTTGTCACTTCTAGTTAATTCATGTAAGAAATTTACTGCACTGTGAATTGTTTAGTGAGTGTTATTGTAGGTATGTTTTAACTGGTGTGCAAAAGGTTTGTATATTTAATACTTACTGCGACCCTTAATTATTTGTCTTTCAAAAATTTAGCATACATTTTTAAGAAAGACATTAACTACTCACTATTTTATTACTCCTTTATATGGCTTACTTACTCTAATAAATGAAAAAGTAAGAGTAGATTTGAAACAGTACAATAAGTAACTTCTTGATTTTGAAAATACTTAACAATTTGAAACAAATTTAATTTTCCAAAAAGATTTAATATTCCTAACGAAAGGTAAGAACATTATAGATAGAACAATAAGACAAGTTAAAATAAGATTCTAAATACCGTAGTACCGTAGTCCATATTGTAACGACGACGAACGGTCGAACACCGTAGTCCCTCCCCTTTCCTTGGATGCAAATTGTCTTAATCATTCTGTTCTTAATCTAGAGGTCCCTCCCCTTGTCTTGGACATAAGGGGGGCCGGGTTCAATTATTGCCATTTATCTAGGGAAAAAATGTTTACTAGGAGCACCTGAAAAAAATAATTCCGTACAGAATGCATGTCTAAGTACTGAAACAATTTAAGTTGTTGATTTAATTTAATTTCCATCTCCTACTTTAATGCTAAAGTAAGGGGTTTCAATTCCCCCACCCCTGCCGGTAATCGTCTGCCGGTAATCGAAAGAACTGATGTTACGTACAATAGGTCTTGGAATACCAAGTCATAGCTTTAACTTATTTGTTTTCTCTCTTGCAACTCATGATGCCTTGATTGAAATGTGTTTTTTCTAACATCTAGCATGTTTTGAAAGGACGACTCTCCACTATAGTTATAGTAAAGGGAACATATTACCCCACAAGAGTGTTCATACTGGAAATAAGAAAACCAGAGAACAAGTTTTATGAAAATACTAATGTAGGATAAATTAATCCTCAAAGCCATCAAACACAAATAGCTATGTAATTTTTTCACCTATATATTAATGGTCCGAGTTTAATAAAATATGCCTAAATATGACAATGTTCCAACGCAATGAAATAAGTCTTAGGGAACCTATCAAATATATATATATATATATATATATATATATATATATATATATATAGGGGCAGATCTACATTGCAAGTTAGGGGTACCACGGCACCCGCTGGCTTCGCTAAAATTTTTACCATATACATAATATCTCTGTGACAAAACGTATAAATTGATAGAATGACACTCAAAAATCACAAAGTGAAAGTGGGTGCCATTGGTTTAATCTTCCCTTTGAAGGCTTTTCTTGGCCTCAAGAATGCAAGTTCGATTCCCTATTGAAGCAGCTTTTTTGATTTTTCCTAATTTCTTTTATTTTTAGTTGAACCTAGGGCCTCATATCTTTTCCTTCTTTTTCGGTTCTTTCCCTCATTTTATTACTTGTTAAGTCTCTCTTCTTAATTTTTTTTACTTTCGGTCCTCATTTTGTTTCTATCATTATACCTTACTTTATAAACAATTATTTTCTATAGTAATTTTAATTGATTTTAATTAAAATATAATTTTTTATTTAATGAAACGATATTAATTTATATATTGGAATATAATTTGAGCAATATCTTCTATTGGGTTTTGAAAAAAATTTAAATGGCTTGATTGATAGTCGTTTTGAGTTGAATATCATATGTTGAATGTTGAAGGTTTTTCTTTGAAAATAATTGTCATATAATCTGTCTTTGTAGCTACAGACATGTATACTGTATGCATAATATGGTGGCACCCGCAATCTTCGAATCCTAGATCCGCCTCTATATATATATATATATATAATCTATTTTTCCGAAGTTATCGAGATCCGATGACCCTTACCCTAAGGGTGGTTCCGCCCCCAGGTTCCAACCTTGTGCTTCTGACCCCATTTTGCCACCTCTCCTCTAACCCCCACCATTAAATAGGAAAAAACAAATCTATTCAATTGTACTACTACTAGTAATTTAATTAGTAGGAAGGTCAGAGCCTTATTTCTATACCGCCATGATTTTGTCTTGCCTTATAGTGTCATTAGCTTAAAGAGAAAATAGCTAATTAAGTAAACCTTGTGGCTATAATCCATTATTGCCAAAGCAAGCTAAATCAGTGGAATGGACGGGGAACCTATCATAGAAGTGACCTAAATCCCTCAAAATTTCTGATCCGTGTTTTATGGGTTTCTTTGTTGTGAATTAGCTTCAGTCAATGTAATGCTAACACCTCCCACTACTAAAAATCTGCTAAAAATCGACCAACTATTTCCGACCAATGTTGGTCGGTCAAAAAATGCGACCAAAAACCGTCCAGGTTGGACGCAAACTGGGGAAAAAAAACATTTATATTTTTTTTAAACAAAATACCGACCAACGTTGGTCGGTAAATTGGTCAATAGCTGGTCAGACAAGAAAATTTTGGATTACCGACCAACGTTGGTCGGTAATCTGGATCCAATTTTTTAAATTTTAATAATTATTTTATTATTTAAAATATTTTATAATATTTAAGAATTTATATTTAAAATTACCGACCAACGTTGGTCGGTTAAAGATTTTAATTTTTTTTTTTTTTAAAAAAAAACGACCAAAGTTGATCGATTTTTGGTCAAACGGTCAGCACTTAATGTACCGACCAAAATTACCAACTAACTTTAGTCGGTAATTCTAAAATCAGAGAAGTGAAAACGGGAGAAACCCCCATTTCTCTGAAATTTTTCCCTCTTCTTCCTTCCGTTCTCTCCTTCTCCCAGCCCCTCCCCCTCACCGTCCAGGCCTCCCCCTCGCCGTCCAGCCCTCACCCTCGCCGTTGCCGCGCCGTCGCCGTCGCCGTCGCCGCTGCCGCTGCCACTGCCGCCCCTCGATCTCCTTCTCCATCTCCTACAAATTCTAGGTTTGAATTACAACCCATTTATTTATTATTTCCAGGTTTTGTTAATTAGTTATGAATTAGTTTCAATTGATTAGTGTTTCAATTATTTGAACATTGCATTTTATTGAGGATTAGGGTTTAGGTCTTGTTTTAATTAGTTTTGTTAATTAGTTTTATTAACTAATTAATTTTGTTAATTAGTCAATTATTTATGAATTAATTTAGTTTAGGGTATGGGTTGAATTTCTTTAGTTTAGTTAGTTTATGTTTAAACTCGTAGGATATGAACTGAAATTTTAGTTTTTAGGATTTGTTCTTGTGAATTGAACTTTTAGGATATGAATTGAACTTTTAAGATATGAATTGGACCTTTTGGATATGAATTGAACTTTTAGGATATAAATTGGTGTAATTAGGAAAAATAATTATCTTGAATTAACTAAAAAAGATATAATTAATTTATAATTGTAGAATAAATTAATTTATTCTTGTGAATCGAACTTTTAGGGTATGGGTTGAATTTCTTTAGTTTAGTTAGTTTATATTTAAACTCGTAGGATATGAATTAAAATTTTAGTTTTTAGGATTTGTTCTTGTGAATTGAACTTTTAGGATATGATTTGAACTTTTAAGATATGAATTGGACCTTTTGGATATGAATTGAACTTTTAGGATATAAATTGGTGTAATTAGGAAAAAATAATTATCTTGAATTAACTAAAAAAGATATAATTAATTTATAATTATAGAATAAATTAATTTGTTCTTGTGAATCGAACTTTTAGGGTATGGGTTGAATTTCTTTAGTTTAGTTAGTTTATGTTTAAACTCGTAGGATATGAATTGAAATTTTAGTTTTTAGGATTTGTTCTTGTGAATTGAACTTTTAGGATATGATTTGAACTTTTAAGATATGAATTGGACCTTTTGGATATGAATTAAACTTTTAGGATATAAATTGGTGTAATTAGGAAAAAATAATTATCTTGAATTAACTAAAAAGATATAATTAATTTATAATTGTAGAATAAATTAATTTGTTCTTGTTTTATTTGTATAGATGGAACATCGTACTTGGATGTACAATAGAAATTAGGATTGCATCTATTGATTTGTAACATTTTTACTAAGATATTAATGTGTTTTTATTGTTAAATTGCAGGTTCAGGCCAGGTAATAAGACTATGAGGATAATCACCAATGCCATCAGAAAGCTTTATGATGGCCCTTATGCGACTTGGACTGATTGCCCATTCTCACTGAAGGAGCAAATTTTCAATCAATTTAAGGTATAAATGTTCTTTTAAACAGTTTAATAATTTATATTTATGATGTTTCCATCTAATATTTAACTTTTGAAATACAGAGCAAGTGTGTATGGGAAGACCGCTATAGCGCGGAAGTGGCTACAAATTTTCATCATAAAGCTCGCAAGAGATTGGCGGATGCTTTCTCGGATGCTAGAAAGAAGAACAAGAGGCCTGGCTGGTTACTTGAGAATTTGTGGAATGATTTGCAAAGGCAATGGCTTACCGCAGAGTTCTTAGAGAGGAGCGAAAAAGGAAAGAAAGCTCGCGCATCCGAGAAGGGAGGCTCCTTGCACACTGGAGGTGCGATCAGCCTAGGGACAATAAAAAGAAGATTGGTACGTAATTGCTTAAATTATTTTACTTTTCTAAGTATATCTATTCTGTTTATTAACTAAATTAATTTGTTTTCAGGAAAAGAAGTATGGGCGTCCAATGAGTCATGATGAGCTATTCAAGGAGACACATGTTGTGAAGAAGAAGAAAGAGGGGGATCAAGATAGGTGGGTCGAGGACCGGGCCTCGACTGCATATGTAAGCTTTCAATTTTATTTAAGTATTATAATTTACTTTTATAAACAACTTGAAATACTGATTTAATTTAAAATAATATAGGGTCGCTACCAAAGTAACGTGGAGGAATTCATCCGTAGTCATCCAGCTGGTGAATCGGGTGAGCCAACCCAACTTTCGGACGAGGATGCTGAAAGAATATGATTGGAGTCTGTTGGCGGTCCAAAATGGGGGAAGGTATACAGGCTTCCTACTAAAAACTTCCATCACTATAAGTGTGGAATGCGAGGAATAGGGACTTCCTCGCAAGGCGAGCAACTTAATAGGGAGAGCCTCTCCGCTATGCGGGAGACAGTGACAAAACTCACATCAGAGCTAGAAGCGGCCAAGGAAAGAGAAAGGCTTAGAGATGCTCAATTCCTTGGCATGCAAGCTCAGATCAGAACTCTCCTATCTAGTGAAGCTTTTCCGTTGCCCCGATCTCGTGAGTCATCTCCAGAGGGTCGACCTCCACGTGATCGTTCCTCCCGCCCTGCTCGTGATCGTTCCTCCCGTCCTCCCCGTGATCGTGCTTCCCGTCCTCCACAAAACCGTTCTCTATATCGTCTTGTAGATGAAAGTTCATCAGACGGTGATGATGATGTTGTACAAAACACCCATTGACTTTTATATACTTTAAACTAGACAAATAGAACCAGTTTTGAACTAGTTGTAATTAGTTTTAACTTGGTTTTGGATTTTTATGTTTAATTGAACTTTAATTTGTTAGTTTTAAAGTATTTATTGAATATTTTGGTTGTTATTGTTGTGTTGTTGTTGTTGTTGTTGTTGTGTTGTTGTTACTGTGTTGTTGTTGTTGTGTTTTTGTTGTTGTTGTTGTTGTTGTTGTTGTTGTTGTTGTTGTTGTTGTGTTATTGTATTGGTATGCTGGCAGGTGGTTTAGCTGCCAAAACAGACATTTTATGCCAAAATTAATCCCAGAAAAACCGACCAACGTTAGTCGGTTTTTAATAAATAAAAAAAAAATTATTCCAAAATACCGACCAAAGTTGGTCGGTTAATGAACATTGAATTCCAAGAATTCAACACTACCGTCCAACTTTGGTCGGTATTTTTCTTGCATTGTTGAGATTACCGACCATAGTTGGTCGGTAATGTTTAATTTTAATTAGTTTTAAAAAATATATATTTTCAATTACCGACCAAAGTTGGTCGGTAATTTCCGACCAACTTTGGTCGGTAAGCCATTTCGACCATCAAAACACCGTCCACACCGTAATGGTCACGGGTCGGTAATTTGCCATAACCGACCAACATTGATCGGTATTTTTGGTCGGTTTTTAGCGAATTTCTAGTAGTGTCCTTTCGCACGTCACATCAATTTTAGTTAAAGGGAAAGAGCAATGAGAATTCATGTCGGATAAAGTCCATTACTTGGAAACAAATTCATCCGTTTCTATAAATTATCATAATGTACATTGTAATGTTCCAAGTAGTTTAATTAAAGGAGTATGATTTTTTTTAGGAGTAGGATTTAAAAGTTGATTAAGCAGATGAAAGAGAAAATGGAAGCTCTACAAGACGGTAATATATATTAGTAAACTCAGTAGCAAAAGTAAAGTGAAAATGATAAAAATAGTAATTTCAATACTGAGTTTAAGTTATAAACATTATCAGATCATATTAATATATTTACATGTTGTAATAAGGTTTGTTTACCCGAAAAATGGATAGAGTTGAATTTGTACGTAGTTAGTTCTAAGGATATGAGATATAGCTTAATACAAATCGTAAGGATAAATAGAAATATCAAACACGGATTGCAAAGAATGCAAAATAAACATTGTTGGAAAGAAGATGATTTTTAGGACTAAGCAAGATGAATCAATCTATGAAGCTTAAAAGAATAACTCTTCAATATAGGAATGTATGATGTTTTTGTTACAATGTAAGCTAAAAAACAGCGGTCCTTCTATAGAAATATAGTCATCCTCTTTATAGTGGAGGATCCTACTTTAGATATAATTAAAAATATATAGTGGAGAACCCATGATAAATCAACTTTTTCCTAATTCCCGCCGAGATTCTCTCCCTTAGTATGTTTGCAACGGCTCTTGTCTGTGAGCTCGAGCTTGATCGGCCTCGGTGCTGGTCGGTATTATTTTTAGAGCTCGATGTGGACTTGAGCTCGATGTCGACTCGGGATCAGGTGATGATTCAGGCTTGGTATTGGTTGGCCTCTGCCCCTTAAGCTCGAAATCATCTCATCATAGTTCGATTCGTACCCGAGCTCGATAATGACTTCGAACTCGGTATTTGACCTATACCTGAAATCTGAAACTCGTTCGTACCATCTTCGGAACCCATCTCGATATTACGAAGTCTTTCTTCGATCCATTATGTTTCGACCTCGATCAATAGTACGAAGGCCGAAATTTATTTCTACCGTATACAGATAGTCCCCTCGTTTCTCGGAAAGGATGTGGTGAGAAACGATATGATTTCTTAATGGCTCGATTGGATATGCGCTGACGTTTGCATCGAGCCCGACCATGACGTACGTGATAGCTGTTCGTTGGTTTAGCTTACCAAGGCATTTAATACGTGTCAGCCGGTGGTCGGCCACCACTGATATTGAACCGTCATTGCTTCAATCTATAAATAGCTCTTCTTTCCACCATTTATCACTTTTACATCTTCAATCTTCCAAATTTTCTAAGTTCCTTTTCGTCTCTTCTGAGTTCATTCGCAGATCTGTGATTCTTTTCTGCAAAATTCTTCTTATAAACCACAAAATCTTTATCACTTTCTTTAAATCCAAAAATGGTGAATACATCAAAAACTGTCCCCCAAAAAGAAAAAGTTTCTTCTTCCCAATCTGCCGCCGACAAAACACCGGTGGATCCACGGCCTGAGGAGTGCGTTCCGACGGCGTGTGTTCTTACCTCCGATTTCAAACTCGATAAAAGTTTACCGGTTCTCGGCCGATGTGAGCCCGTATCGAGATATATTTATTCGATAACCGGGGGGTATATCGAGCAGATAAAAAAAGATTGTAACTGGGGGAATAAATAAGTGGTAGTGCCGTCTCCCGAAGAGGATATTACTACTCACGTGAAAGAGTTTTTAAGTGTGTATACTTACCCTTTCACGTTAGGTCCCCTCGCCCCTGTTATCATAGATTTTTGTCGTAAATACCTAATAACCCTAGGCCAAATCCATCCTTCTTTTTGGCGGATCGTTATTTTGATCCGATACTTCGTGAACAAAATCGAGGGCATGCCTTTCACCCTCGATCATCTTATCCGATTGTACCGTCCTCGCCTTTTTCGAGGAGGGTTAATAAAACTTCAGCGTCGAGCTACCAAGGCTCTATTCTCGAGCATAAACGAGGACAGGGATCGAGGCTGGATGAGCAGGTTCGTTCGAGTAAGGACTTCAAACCTGATTCCGACTGAAAAGATGCCTATTCCCGAGGAGTGGAACATAAAGCGTAAGTGTAATTCTGCTGTTATCTCCTACTATTTTGCCCTTTCTTTTCTCACCGATATCCCCCTTTTTGTGATACAGCAGTTCCCTGGATGCCCGGCGCAATTTCCGATCTCAAGAACTGGGTACGGGATCTAGTTTCGACCTCCACATACATCGAGCGCTCATGGCATGACTTTTCAAAAGGCCTATGGGAGGCCAAAAATCATGGTAAGCCCCTTTCTCGTATTTTTTGGTAGTTTCGAACAAGATGTTTTCCATATACTTTAATAAATTTTTCCGTATGTAGGTGTAGGCAAAGATGCGGTTTTGAGGCCCTCGTCCGTTGAGGAAGAGGAAGAGGCCTCTGTCCCAAAGCCGGCGAAAGATAATAAGAGGAAAAGGGCCTTCATTCCCGAAGATCCAAAATCGAAGAAGAGGACGACTCGTAAGCCGAAGAAGAATACCATTCCTTTGACCGTAGAATCAGCTATGTGTCTAAGGGATGAAGACGAAGAAGAAGAAAATAATGGGTCTGCACTGGCGGCCCGAATGAAGAAAACCATTGATGCCCCACAGGCAGCTAGATCGATGGTGGTTTACTAGGATCCGCCTCAAACTGAGGATATATCGGAGAAAGATTCGGGCAAAGTCCCCGAGCCGTTGGAAATCGAGGATATCTCCCATCGAAGTCAACATATGGTGGATATGCCTGAGGGGGCCGTTCCTGACTCTCTTCGAACCGAAGAGAACACCCCAAGCGACTCACTTGGGATAGTAGTAATCGAAAACTCGCCACTTTCCCTGCTTTTTCTGAAGGGGCGATTTGGGAAGCCCAAGCTTTGGGGGCCCTTGAGGTTGATGGATCTCATGAGGGAGATGATCCTTTTCGTGATTTGTTTACCGGTGTCGAGGACGTTGTCGGTACTAGTGATGCATCGGATCTTTTCTTCGGAGTGCAACAGGCTTTGAACCAGGTAAGCCTTAACTCACTTTGTTGGTAATATTTTTATGCTTGTTTTTCTTTTCTAACTTCGTTTCTTCTTTCTTTGCAGGCTGCAGCAGTTCATCGAGAAACATGTTCTCGATCACGAACCGAGCTGCGTCGATACGAGGCTGACCTTCGACGGGTCACGGAGGAGAGGAACTCCCTTAAACTCCTCTTAGGGCAGAGGGGAGAGGAAATCAAAGACCTACGAGTTGAGTTGGCCAAGGCTCACCAAGATCAGATCGATCTGTTCGAGTAGGTAATGATACTTTTAAAAGCCTATGGGCTCGATACCAGAACGATGGCTAATGTTTCGGTCTCACAGCTGCAGCAGAAAATTGAGATGATCGGGAAACTCCGTAAGGAGGTCGATCTGATAAAAACGGAGTCCTTGAAGTGGAAAAAAGGTATGGATCACTTCGCTATAGAGAAAGAGACTGCTCGAGCCCAATTATCATCAGCTGAAAACCAGCTTCAAATTATGAAGGAGAAAAACTCGGTTCAAGCAAGAAGAATAGAGGAGCTCGAGGCTCGGTTGGCCTCCGAACTTGCCAAGGCTGAATCTGACGCCGAAAAGGCAAAGGTCGATGCGGATGCACTCGTGGCCGTCTATCGGCCGATGCTGAGTCCGCCGATACTCGAGCACATTGGGTTGCTAAACTTTCTAAGTGCCGATCTCGGAGAGAGACCCTCGAGGAGATCCATGCTCGAGGTTTCGATCTCGCTGAAGAGATAAAAAGGGCTAAAAAGCTCGAAACCGATGTTGAAGCCTTGGCTTTCGATGATGGCGATGTTGATGATGATGACGATGATGGGAGCAAGAGCAGGTCCGAGAGCGGGGGGGAGCCCAGTGGAGAAGAGGCCGCTCCCAGAGATAACCAAGAAACTTATCCCTTAGTTTCTATGTTGCAAACAATCATGTAAACAATCTTGTATATATATATATATGAATATCTTTTTCTTTTACCGACTTGCCTCTATTTTGTTTCCTGCCTTGTGAAGATTTTGTTTTATTCATGCCTTATGAATGTTTTCATAAGGGTTTAGGCAATTTGATCGAATTTGGACTTCGTAGCCTTTATAACCGAGTGAGCACTTACTCAAACTTGAAATAAGGTAGCCCATAGGCTTAGTAGTCGAGTTGAGTGATTGTTTGAACATAAAGTAATACAGCCCGTAGGCTTATTAGTTAAGTGAGTGATTGCTCAAACTCGAGATGATGTAGCCCATAGGCTTATTAGTTGAGTGAGTGATTCGAACTCGAAGTAATATATCCAACTCGAAATAAAAGTAGCTCGTAGGCTTAGTAGTCGAGTGAATGATTCGAACTCGAAGTAATGTAGCCCGTAGGCGTAATAGTGGAGTGAGTTCTTGCTCGAACTCGGAATAAGAGTAGCCCATAGGCTTAGTAGTCGAGTGAATGTTTCGAACTCGAAGTAATGTAGACTGTAGGCATAATAGTCGAGTGAGTGCTTGCTCGAACTCGGAATAAGAGTATCCCATAGGCTTAGTGGTCGAGTGAATGATTCGAACTCGAAGTAATATAGCCTGTAGGCGTAATAGTCGAGTGAGTGCTTGCTCAAACTCGGAATAAGAGTAGCCCATAGGCTTAGTGGTCGAGTGAATAATTCGAACTCGAAGTAATATAGCCCGTAGGCATAAGGGTCGAGTGAGTGCTTGCTCTAACTCGGAATAAGAGTAGCCCGAAGGCTTAGTAGTCGAGTGAATGATTCGAACTCGAAGTAATCTAGCCCGTAGGCGTAATAGTCGAGTGAGTGCTGCTCAAACTCGTTGATTTACCTCAATCCTATTTGCATAATAAATCGCGAAATAGAGGAATATTTCTTGGATATAAGATATCGATAAAGAAGAAAACTTTCTTTGCAAGTCATTATACATGTGTTCATGTTTTGCGTCAAGGCTCGGGACAACTATATGAGCCTTTCTTTGCAAGTCATTATACAGGTGTTTATGTTTTGCGTCAGTGCTCGGTCCAACTACATGAGCATGGTTCGTTTTGACCATTTGGCTCTTTCAATTTTTCCTATCGGAACCCTGTTGTTATGAAGTAACTTTCTTGTATCAGAACTTGATATATTTGAGGGCTAATACCCCCAGTATTCGAGGTCGATTGTAAAGAGGCCTCGGATACTGTCGAATTGTTTCCAAGTTCAGCATGATCAATGGTTGCCTCATTAAAAACCTTGCCGAAAAATCCATTTGGGATAAAATCGGTCTAAGGGAAAAAGAGTGCAACACGTGCTTTCAGACCTAGAACTTCATATTCGAAGGATCCATCCTTGCTCCTGATCGGGCTCCTATAAGGGTTAGTTTCGAAATATAAATGAATATGGGAGGGTCGTACCTTAGAAGTAGTATCATTTTAGGTGCGACACATTCCAATTGCTTGATAGTTGTTTGCCGTTTATAATACCAAGCTTGTAGGATCCTTTTCCGACATTTTCGAGAACCTGATATGGTCCTTCCCAATTTGGACCCAGTTTTCCTTCATTTGGATTTCGGGTACTGAGGGTGACTTTCCTTAGCACTAAGTCCCCAGGTTTAAAATGGCGAAGCTTGGTTCTTCGATTATAGTATCTTTCGATTCGTTGCTTTTGGGCTGCCAATTGGACGAGAGCAGCTTCTCGTTTTTCATCCGATAATTCGAGGCTAGTATTCATAGCCTCGTTATTTGACTCTTCTGCTGTATATTGAAACCTGGCACTGGGTTCCCCGACTTCGACTGGAATCAAGGCTTCGGAGTCATATACTAAGGAGAACGGGGTTGCCTCCGTACTAGATTTTGATGTTGTTCGATATGCCCAAAGAACTTCGGGTAGGATTTCTCTCCATTTTCCCTTAGCGTCGTTCAACCTTTTCTTTATGTTTTGAATGATAGTTTTGTTCGTTGATTCGGCCTTTCCGTTCCCACTAGGGTGATACGGTGTTGATAATATCCTTTATATTTTGTGGTCTTCGAGGAATTTCGTCACTTTGCCGCCGATAAACTGTTTCCCATTGTCACACACTATTTCGGCGGGTATTCTGAATCAACATATGATATGATCCCAGATAAAGTCTATAACCTCTTTCTCTCTTACTTTCACGAACGCCTGTGCTTCAACCCATTTAGAGAAATAGTCAGTCATAAATAAAATGAACTTAGCTTTACCTGGGGCTGATGGCAGAGGGCCGACGATATCCATTCCCCATTTCATGAATGGCCATGGGGATAGGACCGAGTGAAGTTGCTCTCCGGGCTAATGGATCATTGGTGCAAACCTTTGACATTTATCACATTTTCGAACAAACTCCTTTGCATCTTTGTCCATATCGATCCAATAATACCCTGCCCTAATTATTTTTCGGACTAATGAATCGGCACATGAGTGATTTCCACAAATACCCTCATGAATCTCTCGTAGGATGTAGTCGGTGTCTCCCGGACCTAAGCATACTGCCAATGGTCTATCGAATGTCCTTCGGTATAATGTTCCATCTGCAGCCAATGTGAATCGAGCAGCTTTGGTTTGTAGGGCCCTTGAATTTTTAGGATCCAATGGGAGCTTTTCGTTCTCCAAGTATTCAATATACTTATTCCTCCAATACCAAGTTAAGCTTGTAGAATTTATCTCGGTATGACCTTCTTCGATCACGGATCTCGAGAGTTGAACGACAGTCCCCGAGCTTATCTCGTCGTCCTCGACCGATGATCCCAAATTTGCAAGTGCATCGGCCTCACCGTTTTGTTCTCGTGGTACATGCTGTAAAGTCCATTCTTTGAAATGGTGCAAAGTGACCTGCAGTTTGTCCAAATACCTTTGCATTCTATCCTCTCGAACTTCGAAGGTTTTGTCACCAATAAAGAGTCGCATTTGGCTTCAATGACTTCTGCTCCCAAGCTTTTAGCTAGCTCGAGACCTGCAATCATGGCCTCATACTCTGCCTCGTTATTAGTCAATCTAGTAGTTTTGATAGATTGCCTGATTGTGCTACCCGTAGGCGGCTTTAAAACAAGGCCTAGCCCGGACCCCTTCACGTTCGAAGCCCCGTCCGTGAAAAGGATCCATACCCCCGATGATGTACCCGATTTCAACAAGAGTTCCTTTTTGACTTCGGGTATGAGGATTGGCGTAAAATCGGTCACGAAGTCCGCTAAAATTTGAGACTTGATGGCCATACAGGGTTGATATTCGATATCGTACCCACTGAGTTCGACAGCCCATTTGGCCAATCGGCCTGATAGTTCGGGTTTGTGCAAAATATTACGAAGTGGGTAAGTGGTTAATACGCATATGGGGTGACATTGAAAGTACGGTCTTAACTTTCTAAAGGCGCTTATCAATGCAAGTGCCAATTTCTCTAAGTGTGGATATCTAGTTTCTGCTTCTCCTAAGGTTCGACTTACATAATAAACGGGAAATTACGTACCTTGCTCTTCTCAAACTAGGACACCACTTACCGCGATTTTTGATACTGCCAAGTACAAGTAAGGTTTTTCATCTATTTTTGGAGTATGAAACAGTGGTGGGCTCGATCTTTAATTCTTCTAATGCCTGTTGGCATTCCGGGGTCTAAGCAAAATCGCTCTTCTTTTTGAGTAGAGAGAAAAATCTGTGACTTCGATCTAACGACCTCGAAATGAATCGGCCTAAGGCAACAATCCGTCCTGTTAGCCTCTGCATAGCTTTTACACTGTCCACGATGGAGATGTGTTCGATGGCCTTGATTTTATCGGGGTTGATCCCGATCCCCCGATTTGATACCATGAAGCCGTGGAACTTGCCCGAACCGACCCCAAAAGCACACTTCTCGGGGTTGAGCTTCATGTTGTATTTCCTCAAAATCTCGAATGTTTCCTGCAAATGAGCCAAACGGTCCTCTGCGCGCAGAGACTTAACTAGCATGTAATAAATATAAACTTCCATTGATTTACCTATTTGTTCCTCGAACATTTTATTTACTAGGCGTTGGTAAATAGCTCCTGCATTTTTTAGCCCGAAGGGCATCACATTATAACAATATGTTCCATGCTTGGTAACAAATGAAGTCTTTTTTTGGTCTTCCGGGTTCATTTGGATTTGATTATACCTGGAATAGGCATCGAGAAAAGTAAGGACCTCGTGGCCGGGCGTGGCATCGATCATGCGATTGATGTTGGGCAGCGGAAAAGAATCTTTGGGGCATGCTTTGTTTAAATCCTTATAATCTACATACATTCTAAGTTTGTTCCCTTTTTAGGGACTACAACTACATTGGCTAACCATTCGGGATACTTCACCTCCCGAATGGATCCTATTTTGAGAAGTTTAGTTACCTCGTCCTTTATGAATGCATGTTTTACCTTGGACTGGGGTCTTCTCTTTTGCTTCACTGGTTTGAACCTAGGGTCCAAGCTTAGCCGATGCATCGTTATATCCGGCGAGATCCCTGTTATATCTAAATGGGACCAAGTAAAACAATCTATGTTATCGATAAAAAATTGAATAAGTTCTTTCCTGAGTTCGGGGGTCAATCTCGTTCCCAGGTATACCTTTCTCTCGGGCAGATGCCTGATCAATATAACCTGTTCCAGTTCTTCGACCGTCGATTTGGTGGCGTCAGAATCTTCGGAGATGATAAAAGTTTGAGGGATCAGAAAATCCTCCCCTTCTTCTTCTATTTCTTGCTTCCTCGATTCGGTCGAGGCTGGCAGTGTGATTGCTATTTAACTTCTCATTTACCTTTGATGCTTGACCTTTTCGAGGTTGATAGTGTTGACATCGGCGTTACCTCATCGACCACAAATATTTTCCTCGCAGCATGCTGCTCCCCGTACACTGTTTTTACACCATCCGACGTCGGGAATTTTATTACTTGGTGGAGAGTCGAAGGTACTGCCCTCATATTGTGGATCCAAGGCCTTCCAAGTAGGGCATTGTACCTCATGTCGCCCTCGATTACGTGAAATTTGGTATTTCAGATGGTCCCAGCCATGTTTATCGGTAGAATAATCTCCCCTTTAGTTATTTCACTGACCATGTTGAAGCCGTTTAAGACCCGAGCTACGGACATGACTTTATTTTGCAGACCGAGTTGCTCCACGATCCTCGATCGGATGATATTCGCAGAGCTACCTGGATCCACTAAAACACGCTTAATTTGAACTTTATCTAATAATATAGAAATTACCAAAGTGTCGTTGTGGGGCTGAGAGATGCTTTCGGCTTTTTCGTTGTTGAATGACAAAGTGTCTTCGGTCACAAAATCTCGGGTTCATTTTTCTCTAGTGATCGGTATCTTTGAGCATTTGAGTATGGGTTCCTGTGGAGTGTCGACCTCACCGATGATCATATGAATGATATGTTAAGGTTCCTCCTGTTCATTATTTTTGTTGGCGTCTCTCTCTCTGAAATGGTTCTTGGCTTAATCGCTAAGGAACTCTCGAAGGTGGCCCTCATTGAATAGACGAGCTACCTCCTCCCTTAATTGTCTTCAATCCTCGGTCTTATGGCCATGTGTGCCATGATATTTGCACCTTGAATTTGGGTTTCTTTGGGAAGGATCGGTTTGCATGGGTCTGGGCCACCTAGTATCCTTGATCCTTCCGATTGCCGATACAATGTCCGATGCATCGATGCTAAAGTTATATTCCGATAATTGAGGTGACTCTATAGGATCGGCATATTTGTCAAAACCACTTTTGATCATAAATCCCCGAGAATTCTGTCCTTGATCACTCCTTCGATTGTTCCAGGCTAAATTGCATCCCGAATCATTATTCCTTCAATTTGTGGTGTATGGTTGATATCGGTCTCTGTTCAACCTTGGTTCTCTGTCGATGTCCCTCTGGTTTTTAATAACCGACATGTTTGGATGTACTGATCTGGAAGGAGCTCCTAATTGGTCGTCTTCGATCCAGATTTTTGACTGATATCGATTGTGCACATCCGCCCAAGTTACAGCTGGATATTTGATCAATTTTTGTTTCAGCCGACGTGATGCTATCGAACTTCGCTCGTTCAACCCTTGGGTGAAAGCTTGAACGACCTAATCGTCTGTGACCGGTGGCAACTCCATGCGTTCCATTTGAAATCGGGACACGAATTCCCTTAGCATTTCAATTTCGTTATCTTCTAAATCGTTACCCTTGATAGAACATGTGTAAGAGGTGACGTGTTCGTTGGGGTCGGTAGTTCCGTTATATTTGGGAATCTCGGGCATACGGAATTTTTTCGGAATTGTCTTTGGGGCCTCACTCGAGGGAAAAGGCTTTTGCACGAATTTTTTGGAATCCAACCCTTTTATCATTGGTGGAGTTATATGTTTTTACTTTTTTATCGTTTGCATCGATCCGCTTTGTGAGCTCTTCGAGTATCTTTGCAATTTCGGGAGTAGTCCTCGATTCTTGCTCATTTGACCTTACTACGGCTGGCTCCGTTCTGTGGGCAATCTCGAGGTGGATTGGGCTCCGACCTGCTTGGTACCTGGGTTTGGCTCTGCAACTGAGCTATCCCTACCTGTTAGGCTTGCAGCATTTCAAAAATCATACGCAATCTGACTCCGTTTTCCTCAACGTTATGGGTGTCTCGAGCCGCTGATCGAGTACCGCCATGAACGCTATTTTTAAGTTCAGAATGTTGGTTCGCCTCAAGGGCCACATGTGAATTAACGTCTAGTGGTACTTCGACCCGAGCTTCATGTGCTCCGACTCGAGCTTCCATGGTATCGACAAGCGGACTTCCGGCCCTAGGCATCAAGTTGTTGGTTTCGTCTTGAAGGCCGGCTTCGTTTTCGATAGGTAAAGCCATTAATTGAGGGTTTTCCATTACTAAATCGAAGCCAAAGACACTTTCAAAAGACAGGCGTAAAATGGCACGTGTTTGCAGATTCGTACCAAATAACCACTGTTATCCTCAGCCCCACGGTGGGCACCAAACTGTTTACCCGAAAAACGGATAGAGTTGAATTTGTACGTAGTTCTAAGGATATGTCGTATAGCTTAATACAAATCATAAGGATAAATAGAAATATCAAATACGGATTATAAAGAAAGCAAAATAAACACTATTGGAAAGAAGATGATTTTTACGACTAAGAAAGATGAATCAATCTATGAAACTTAAAAGAATAACTCTTCAATATAGGAGTGTATGGTATTTTTGTTACAATGTAAGCTAAAAACAAACTGTCCTTCTATAGAAATGTAGCCATCCTCTTTATAGTGGAGGATCCTACTTTAGATATAATTAAAAATACATAGTGGAGAACCCATGATAAATCAGTTTTTTCCTAATTTCCGTCGAGATTCTCTCCCTTAGTGTGTTTGCAACGGCTCTTGTCTGTGAGCTCGAGCTCGATCGGCCTCGGTGCTGGTCGGTATTGTTTTTAGAGCTCGATGTGGACTTGAGCTCGATGTCGACTCGGGATCAGGTGATGAATCGGGCTTGGTATCGGTTGGCCTCTGCCCCTTAAGCTCGAAATCATCTCATCATAGTTTGATTCAGACCCGAGCTCGATAATGACTTCGAGCTCGGTGTTTGACCTATACCTGAAATCTGAAGCTCGTTCGTACCATCTTCGGAACCCATCTCGATATTACGAAGTCTTTCTTCGATCTATTATGTTTCGACCTCGATCAATCGTACGAAGGCCGAAATCTATTTCTACCGTATACATAAGTAACTTGTTTGATTTTCAAAATTGACAAAGACAAAGTGCAAACATGAACTTCATAAAAGTGACCTTCTAGTCCCTAGAGGGTTAGGATGAGGGATTAGAGTAGCATTTTCTTCAAAGTTGGGTCTAAATTTCAAGCACTAACGATGTAAAACGTTTCTACAACACTATATAATTATTTAAAACTCAATTATATGTAATTGGTTATAGTAAAGTAGAATATTGGAAAAATACAAATAATTTGCCACAACCAGTGAAATTATATATATAGTGTAGAACTATTTAAAGTTGTAATTGTATATAGGAGTATAACTTATACAATATTTGTTTTCAAAACTAATGATCAATATATAGGGGTGTCAAATCGAGCGGGTCGGGTCAGATATCGGCGAGTCGAAAACGAGTAATGCAAAAACGGATAAATTATCCGATCCGACCCATATTTAATACGGATAAAAAAGGGATTAAACAGCGGATAATATATGGATATCCATATTATCCATGACTTCTTAAATATGATCGCTTTTTGGAGAATTTCTAGTCTCCCAAACTTGAGGAACCCCAATTTGAGGCTTTACAAATATAAAAGTTAAACCCACTATTTATCCATTTTCTAAATGAATAATATGATTTTTATCCATATTTGACTCGTTTTTAAAAAGTTCATTATCCAACCTATTTTTTAAAGGATAATATGAGAGGATAACTGTTTTCTTTAACTATTTTGCCACCACTAATCATATATATGTTTTTTTGTTTTTGTTTTATTACCTTTCTTCTATCAAAAACTAATGGTAGAATGTCTACCACTCTTATTGCCTCTGTGATATATCAAAGATTGATTGATTTTCTTGAACCTCGAATATTTTAATCGGAATCACATAAAAGAATCTAAAGTTGATGGAAATTTCTTGTCACATTTTGGGGAAGACGTTATGATTCTACAATATGCAGTTTCTTTGTTGGGTTACATCCATGATCCATCCATCAATTTGACCAGTCAGAAGCAGCGATCAATTTCCAATTGTCACTTAAATGTTTCTTCTCCGACACAAATTAAGCTACGGTCTGAGTAGGGCTTAGAAAAAGTTTGACTATTCACAAAGTAACAGTAGAAAATAACCTCATATCATTTGCACAGATATAGGCGTGTTGTAGAATCTAAAAAGTAGTAGCCTTGTTCTTTTCTCATGCTAAGAGGTAAACACCTTTAATTTGTCAAAAAGGCAAACCGAAAAGAATTCATGATTGAGGCCGTAAATATTTTTTCTTCTTCTCCTACCTATTCCTCTTTAATCTTAATCTATTCTTGCACTATCAATTTGTATTTTTATATAAAGACTGATCACAGTGTCTAAATATTTAGTTTCTGTCGAGCTAAATCACTCCAAAGACACTTTTAATATGGAGTGATACTATACATTTGAACTAATGCTTCACAGTAAAACTTTTCTGTTCGCTGTATATGTAGCTTCTTTTATTTATCGAATTTATGTAGGACTTCATTCACATTGGCTGCCTTGCGATCGTAGGACTGTTCCTATAGTGTCTCCTGTCCTTCAAGTCAGTAAAGGGATAAGGGCCATTTAATTTCAGAAGTGAAAAGTGTGGACAATGCATGAATAATGTTAAAAATCAATTCTCCCTTGATTCTCAAAATAAGCAACAGAATTCAAAGACGAGGTTAATTAACATAGATTCATTTTTCTTTAGAGTTTAAAATTGTTGTAGACATGACTTTAAAACTTCAAAATTGATATAGAAAATCGTAGGGTTAGGAATTATAGAGATAGGTACTACGTGCTCTCTCTTTCTCTCTTAGATTATTCTTGATATAAAATTTTGAACTAAAATGAAATCATTCAGCTAAAACATCTTTAGTAAATCCTATAATACAAGATTAGATAAAATCGTCATCTTTGTAATCCTAACTAATCTCGTTTAAAATTGGAAGGAGCTAGTACGAAGTAACTGATGTAACTGCCATATTACCGAAAGTCTCCATCCCCTGCACCTTTCTATAATTTCCTTATCCTCCCCTTCATGAAAAATCTAGTTTCAAATTTCAGAAGCCAAATGATAATTGTCAATTGATATAGCAAGGATGCAACCTAAAACGCTTCAGATTCGACTTACTCATCGTTTTAAGTAGCTAATTACATCTAGTGCTTGTATACAGATAAGGTTTAAGTTAAATTGACATTTTACAAAGATTTGTATTTTTTACACTATCACTGTAATTAACATACGTACGTACTTCGTTTCATATATAAAAATTAACATTTCATATTTTTTACATGGGCAATGCATAGAAATTAACCTCTAACAAAAATAATTAAACCCTAAATCTTGACAGATGAAGATAGAGGAAATCATTTAAACTAGAAACTCGATTCAAAGGGTTTTGCATTGTACAGTACGTGGGCGGGGATGAGTTGACATCCTCCTAGCTTTATCATTACCATTACCTAAAAACAAGGTCTCCCAAATCTCGGAGAAAGCCTCAACAATCAACCCATGATAATGCTTTCCATTCAACGACAGAAAACATTGTAAAAGCTGCTCTAACTCATTCTTCTCAAACATTTGCTTCTCCAAAATCATTTCCATCATCGACCTCTTGAAATCCTCGTACGGATTCTGTGATTTCTTCACTATCGCAAAGCTCTCCTTCACTTTCCCTTCCACGCTACACGGTATCAGCTTCTGGAACACCGACAACCTCGCTGGCAACTCGCTGTCCGATGACGTAGAAACTGACGACCTTCTACCTATTCAAACATAGTATAATTAAGTAATTAAATATATATTTTATCTAATAATTTAAGCTTAGAATATAAATTGGTTCGTGCACTTCAACATGAAAACAAGTTAAAGAATTAGATCCACACGTAACAGGACGTGTATTGAAACATAACATAATCAAATATAATATCTTAAGCTAGTTTTAGATGAAATGGTAACACAAATAAATGCGACCATGGTTTTACCCTTTGAAGACGAGAAGCTTCGTCTGGAATGTTTCACTCTCCTCTTGGTGTTTCCGTTCCTCTTTTTACGACGCCTTATAGTAGTGGTCTCACATATGGTTTCCAACTGAGGGTTGAAATCTGTAGACGAGTCATCACTTGAGAAATCGAAGCTTCTGGAAGACGAAACTAAAGTTTCAGTTTCATCTTCTTCTTCGTTATAATTATCCCAAGTTTCAGTAGTGCTTAAAATCCCACTGTCGTCAGCGGAGGAGGTGCTCATTCGGAGTCTGGATTTTGTTGTATTCGTCTTTTTAACTCGGCGTTTCTTCTTCTCAACGGCTAATCTTGGAGGAGTAGAAGGTGGTCTTAAGGTCAAATTCTCCCCTTCAGAATCTTCAAAGGAGGAAACCACGTGAAACTTGTCTTCTTTCTCCCACTTGAATTCTTGTGAGCGCGACTTAAACCCACAGCCAACAGAAATCACGGTTTCTGACACGTGGCGTTTGAAGGAAGAAGGAGGTGAGTTAATAACAACAGGGAAATCGAGGGCGATGAGTTTTGTAGTGGGTTTAGTATGTGATGATTTTGAGAAGAAATGAGAAGGAACAGGATTTTCAGGAAGAGTAGAAGAGTCTTTGGAACGGCAGGAATGGAAGGAGGCAATGACTTTAGAGAACCGAAGCTTAAAGCTTTTTCCCATTCTTTTTGTCTCTCCGCACCTGCTCTGTGTCTGATAATGGGAGTGGAGTTTTTCTACCTTTCGACAAAGTGTCGAAGTGTGAACTGGCTTATGCTGAGAGAATAGCGAGAGAGTCATTATATGGCGACATGGGGTGAGGAGCGTGACCAGAAAGAGTTAGTCAAAGTTAATTGGTCTTACTGATAACGGTTTAATTTTCTATCACAAATCATTGTAATATTTGAAAGAGTATACCTTTTATAAGCGTAGAATAACTACACATAATCATTAATAAAAAGTATGATTACTAACTCAAAAAATAAGATATTTTACCTATTACAACCGGCGGCGGAGTTAGAGGGACGAGAGGGGTTCATCTGAACCTTCTTTGTCGGAGCATTACACTAATGTTGAATCCCCTTGGCTTCTCCACATATTTAATTTTTATTTTATTTTATGAACTCCTTTAGCGAAAATCCTAGTTGGCCACTGATTACAATATGTTAGAATATATTTATGGTGCAAACAAATTTTATATTGTCCATATATACAAGTTAAATCTTTTTTTGAATTAGTAACTAACCATGAACTACATTAATGGAAGATATATATTTTTTGATAGTCTTAAATTAGTAGGCAGCAAAATATGCAATATATATGAACGCTAGGGACTTAAAGTCATAAAATTATCTCATCTTTGTGTCTTACGTATCAACCATTAAAAACAAAACTTCCTTCATAAAAAAATAAAGGAATTGCGAAAGAAAAATAACCAAAATTGAACTCACATCCACAAGAGAATTTTCTTGGTATTATCAAACTGTAGAGTAGATAGTTCTTGCATATTACTATTAACATTCATAGCTTTTGACGTGCATTACACGGTCGAGAAGACAATACGACAAACTTAAATGATTTATATTAAATTGACATGTTTGTGGTCGTGAATAAAGTTGTAGCTAGTGAGTAACAGGCGAAGCTGCAGAAAACAGTCTCATCTGTTTTTGAGTATTTATTCATCTTTGGAGAAAATTCAATCCAAGTCTGAAATTAGTTGCCGTCTAGCAGTAGAGAATTTAATAAAGTGACTATATCCAATTCCAGATTCGGAGTGCACAACCGTACTCTGATGGATTCTCTGTCTTCCAAATTCTCGAGAACCCTTCCCGTTTCTTACCAAATTTTAGCTTTCAACAATTCCCATTAATCCAGCAACAGATTATAAATGGAGCTTTAATTTTTGGCACTTGACTTGCATAACGTGTAGTTGAATGGGAGGTTTGGAGCAACGATAAAGTTATATCCGTGTAACCTAATGGTCGCAAGTTCGAATCGTGGAATCAGTCACTAATTTTACATGAGGGTAGATTGCTTATATCATATTCCGTTAGGGCACAGTCCTTTCTCAGACCCTGAATAAACACAGGATACTTCGTGTACCACACTACTTTTTTGTCTTCTTCTGGTACAACGTAGTTAGTAGGTGCTGTTAGTAATTTTCTATTTAATGGTTTAACACAGCAATATAATTGTACATAGCTAAGCCTAGGTATGCTATCAATTAATAATTAAAATCTGTGTTCGATCTAATACAGCATCTATCTATCCCAGGATGAACCAAAAAACAACAAACCAATATCCAAAAGATCTTTCAGCAGTTTTTTCTCAAAAGGATCAAGTAAATGATGTCTTCTATTGTAATGGAAAATGTGATGGTTAATATTATATGTTAGAATTCTACAAATCAAAATTTTCCAACAGCAGCATTATTTTTCTCTGGACGGGTGCCTTTCCAAAAGCAAGTAATACATACAATTCCATGGATAGTCGAACAATTGAAATTAAATATTACACCGTTTAATTAGATGCATGGTTAAAATCTCGTTATATTTTCTTTTTTCTTCTTCTTCCTCCTCTTATTTAAGGGATCACTTCAATTCAAAACATTTCAAAAGAATGAACAAAGCAAATAGATCTATTATTCATTTTTCAGTGAAAAGAAATATATAAATATATGCCCATCAACATAGATGTCGAATTCCCACAAGCATAGAATTCCCAAATAAAACACATTCAGATTTCAGTGTTCCCATCACTGAGAATAATTTCTTTTAAATTTTCCAAATCTTTATATATGTACTTATCTACTTCATTAGTTTCACTTTATCTGACACGGTTCGAAGTACAAGGGTCAAACTATTTAATTTTTGGTGTCAATTTGAACATATAATCTTCAAGTTTTTGTAAAATATAATTTTTATGTTTAGAAGCTATATGACAAGTACTATCAATCAAAATTATTAGAAATTTAAAATGTTTAGAAAGTATTTGAAAAAATCATGAACAAAGAAAGACTTTTTTAATTCTCTAAATAGTAATTGTATCGCATATAAGCAAATATGAGTGACACAGGCGAGGATAATTGATAAAAGTAAATTACAGAGAAAAGTAAACTTTTGTCCTCATAATGAAACCATTTGTATATTAGGCCACTTGAGAGAAATGAAAGACAAGGAGCTAACCTTTGTCTTTGACAAAAGCAAATTGCATGATATGCCTTGTGAAAAGCCAATACAAATTATAAGAAACCTCTCAAAAGATAAGCGAATCCAAGAAAACAAAATCATCCGATTCCATGGGCTTGTCCTTTCTTTTCTCTCTTTTCCTTGGAACAAGCTACCCTTTACACTAGACAGCTTCATAAGGATGAGGTGTTGACAAGTACTTGCTAGTAAGAAGCACAAGTGCGGAGATGAATTTAATTTATATACATTGACAAAATAAAACAAATTAAAACAGAGGATAAAGTTATAAATCACTAGTTCCTTATAACTTTCTTTGTAATATTTCATTACATTTATAATTTTTTGTCATTTAAATAAAGTGAAACATTTGGAAACAAAAAAAAAAAAGAAAAAAGGAGAGCTAGTGTAAATTAAAGTAAAAGACTAACTATGCTACTAAGAAGAGTGAGTACCTAAAATAAAGTCACGTGATCCAATTCGTGGATATGTTATGCATGTTGGTCCAGATTTCTGCAAGAGATGGTAATCGAATTAAAAGGACACTTGATGAATTATGACATTCTGCCAAACTTTCGTTACATTTCATGAACCATCTTCAAATATCCTCGTACTTCTAGCCTTCTGGTGTACTTGAGTACTTCATATATACTAGGGTGAATTATTGGCCAGGAAATCATCGAAGAGAATGACAGCCATGCAAATGAGATTGTAGGGTAGGTGGGGATGCTATTTAGATATTAGTGGTATTTATTTTGTTCTGAAATTTTGAATTAAAAATTTTAATTTTAGGATAATTCAACATATTTTTGTCCCAAACAATTAAACTGAAAAACTAAAATTCATGACGCCCTGACTAATTCGTAGTCCTTTAGAGTGGCTACCATTTCAACTATAACACCACGAAATTGGGGGTTTGAGCTATTTTGACCAATCGGCATTGCACTGATAGGCCCATGAATCCACCGAAAATGGGCCAGGGGCGTTGTGGAAGTTGATTGATTAGCATAAGCTGCCATAGTAATAAGAGTATGGCTGTCCGACGTCCCGTTCCGGTCCCGTCCTGCGTCCCGTCCTGTCCCACTTAATTTTAAACGGGATGGTCCCATATTAAACGGGACACGGGATGGGACGGGATGGCCATTTCGTCCCGTTTATCCCGTCCCATTTCGTTCCGTTTCGTCTCGTCCCGTTTCGCCCGTCCCGCCCGTCCCGTCTGTCCCGTCCCGTCCGTCCCGTCCCACCTGTCCCGTCCCGTCCCGCGTCCCTTTTTTTATAATTATAGCCGTTGGGCAACGGCTATAATTGCAAAAATAGTCGTTCCCAACGGCCAAAAAGGGCCATATTTGGCCCCCACTCCCACCAAAACACCCCCTACCCCCAAACTTTTAATATAATCCCTAAGTTTATTAAATTATACTTTGACCCTATTTTCTACTATAAATACCCCAATCCTTCTTCATTTCTTCCCACAAAAATAAATTATTCTCTTTCAAATCCCTTTCATTCTATCTATATTATTCTCTCAATTTTCTCGCAATCAAGTGATAAGTTTCAAGTATTTGGATAAATATTTGGAGTAACTTTCAAGTTTCAAATTAATTTATCAAGTATTTGGAGCAATAGTTTGGGCAATTTCTTCAAGTTTCAATATTTAATCACGGTGCACTCGTTCCATCTCCTAATTTTAATATATATTTTTTGCGCATTATTTTAGTGCTTAATTTTTGTGTTTACTTTACATGTTCTATTTTCGTATTTTATTTGTGTTTTTAATTTTTGTGTTAACTTTTTAAATTTAATTTCGTATTTAAATTATGGCACCTAAAAATGTATTTGGCGTATTTAAAAAAACTAGTAAAAAAAGTAGTAAAGGTGAAAGTAGTAGTAATCCTAATCCTAGTCCTAATCCTAGCCCTTCTCCTATAATTAGAAAATATATAGATGAAATGACTCATGTTGATGAAACTTCATTTTTCCAACCCCCCGCATGTTATAATATTAATTTCGGAGAACAACTAGATCATGAAACTTTACAAAGATAATTTGGCAAGGATATTTTTATTGAGGACGAAGAAAATGAGGATGAAGAAAATGAGGAAGAAGAATTAGATGAAACACCCACTAGTCCCGCAACACAAGCTCCAACTCAGAGTCAATCTCGATCTGGAGCTTTACCCCCTGTACCTCCTGTAAGGGGTAAGCCTAAGGGTGAACGTCCCAAAACATCATTTGTATGGAAATTTTTTAAACATGATAAAGTCAATCAACGTGCTACATGTGAAATATGTAAGCAACGATTTGTGCACACCAAAAGTGGTGGGACGGGGGGTTTATCTAGGCATTTAGGTAGGGACCACAAAGCTTTATGGATACAAGCTAAAATAGAAGCCGGGCAAATACCGGATCCTAGCACTTGTACTAGCACTCCTAGTATATCTGGCAGGGGTTCTAATTTTTTACAACAACAGCTTGACCCTGCTTTTGGTACGATTTTACGCCCATATAACAAAGATAGAGATAGTGAGAACTTAGCAAAAATAGTAGCTGTATGTGGCTTACCTTTTAGTTTTCCTTCTCACCCTGCTTTTGTTCATTATATACAAGAAACTTATAATCCTTCTTTTCAAGGTTTTCCTAAGACTGCAGTTAGAAATGATGTTTTTAAATTTCAAACTGAATATCTTCAGTATATTAGTTGTGTATTTTTTCACTTAGATTGTAAAGTGTCTATCACATCTGATATAGGTCGTAGTCCTAATGGTTGTGATTATTTAACTGTTACATGTCATTGGGTTGATCATCACTTGAACATGCAAAAACGTATTATTGGTTATAAATTTGTTGATTCAAAACATACTGGAGCATATATTGCAACTACTGTTCTACAAATACTTGATTTTTATGGACTCATTGATAAAGTTTTAACTATCACCTTAGATAATGCTTCTGCTAACACAACTGCAGCAACTAGCTAAGAACTAGATTTTGTCCAATTAATCCGACAATTTTTCATGTTAGATGTGCATGCCATATTTTTAACTTGGTTGTAAAAGATGGTATTAATTTATTTTCTGATGCTTGTAGTAAAGTACAACATGCTTGCGGCTATATTTTTCGGGCTAATAAAGCAAGTAGAATTCGTGAATTTGCTCAACAATGTGCTAGTGCTAACCTTCCATATAGAAAAGTTCCAAAAGATGTTTGTACTAGGTGAAATTCTACTTATGAAATGCTTAAAGTAGCTTATGATTATCGGGTGCCTATACAAAAAGTATTTAATATGCATAATAGTATCCCCGCTGATCAAATTATTGATTCTGATTGGGATCAGATCAAAGAGCTTACTAAATTTTTAGAAAAATTTTATTATGCTACAAAATAATTTTCTGGTATATATTATCCTACTATTACACAAATATTATGGTATATTTGTGAAATTTCTGTTGTATTTAGTAAGTATAAAACTAATTCAACTTATGCACCGGCCATTAATGAAATGATTACAAAATTTAAAAAAGATTTTTTTCCTATTCCCCAAGTTTATTTAATTTTTACTATACTTAACCCATCTTTAAAATTAAGAGGTGCAAAGGGACTTGTTCGTAAAATTTATGAGAATTTAGTAATTCAAGAAAATGAACAACCATCTCTCGAAGAATGCCAAGGAAACATATATTCTTATGTTAGATCAATGTTTGATAAATATAAATCTATGGAAACAACAGGTGGTGAAACTGCTCCTTCTACTTCTAAGTCTAGAGTAGAAGTTCTATGGGAAGATATGGATGATATAACAGGTTTTGATTCCTCTATTGATAATGAACTTGATTCTTATCTTAATCAAGGATTGGAAAGTATTAAAGACGAAGAAGGCAACGAACAACTTTTGGCATGGTGGAGGGAGCGTGGCAAGGCTTTTCCAATACTTTTCATAATGACCCGAGATATCCTTGCTATTCAAGCATCATCAGTAGCATCGGAGAGTACTTTTAGCGCGGCAAGATTTTAAATCGGAGATCATAGACATTCATTAGCGGAGGACAGCCTAGAGATTTCCGCATTATTCAGAGATTTGATTAATTCAGAAAGAAGAAATCTTGGTTTTGAAAAATTAACCACTAGGGAAGAAGAAGAATACAATGAGATACTTAGTACCGGGAGCGATGACGGCATGGAACTCATAGAACATCAATCAACATTGCCAATTCCAGAACAATTTCCGAGAGAAATTATAGATAAGTTACAACGAAATTATATAGGAGCTTACAAATATTAGTATGATAATTTTTTATTGGCTACTAAGAGACCTAGTTCAAAGTTCAAACAGAACCCTTCCTAGAAGGTGGCTGCATAGATTAGGTGCTCTTCAAAAGAATTATATTTGTATGTGAGATTTGAAAGTTCTATTAATAAAATAAAAGGCTCTAAGCGTTGAATTTGTTTTATGAATTCTCTTACACTCTTACTTAGTTACTTAATGGATTGAAATTATATTAAATAAATTATAACTCTATTATATATTTATAATTGCTAGAATATTTTATTACAAGTCTTTTGTTTTAATATTTTATAATTCTTTACTTAGTTTCCTAATTTTTGTTTAATTTTTAAATTTATTGAATAAGTCAAAAAACTAGATGTTGCAAACTTTAAAAACTTAGTCATTGCCAAAAGAATATCCGTTGTCAAACTCAATGCTTAAATAATTTTTTTAAAAATGGCACTTAAGGCCCGCGAACCCGTCCCGTCCCGTTTGTTAGCGGGACGAGATGGGCCTACCGTTTCATCCCGTTTATCCCATCCCATTTCGTCCCGTCCCGCCACCGTCCTGGCTAAATGTCGTCCCGTCCCGTCCCGTTGGACAGCCATAAATAAGAGTGGCAAGTGCACACAGCCATTCTCAGGAATGCTATTTAAATATTAACCAATATTTATTTTGTCCTGAAATTTTAAACTAAAATTCTTAATTTCAGGACAATTCAAGATATTTTTATCCCGAAATATTAGACTACAAAGCTGAAATTTACGATGCACTAGCTAATTCATAAATAACAACCCTTTAAAGTGGTTACCTTGTGTCATTTCTACGTAGAAAGAGGTGTAAGGGAGGGAAGAAACTTGCACCAGTAATAAATTTGTATTACCTAAGGATGTAACTAGGACAGGCGGGGCGGGGCGGGGCGGGGCAGGGCAAGTCTTGACCCGCTAAAATTTTGACCCGCCCCGCATTTCCCCATTTAGCCTTTTGTCAAAAATTTGCCATGCCCCGCCCCACCCTGCCCCGCCCTATTAAGCCCTGCCCCGTCCTGCCCCGTTTAGGCTCTATTTTATTTCTCTCTTTATTTTTTATTTTACAATATGCTTTTAATTTCTTTTACCCTTTCCACTTTCTATTGAAATATTTAAAATATTATTTAGTTGTTTATGCAAATTGATTGAATAAAAATATAATTTTTTAATATTATTAAAATGTTAGACACGATTTGGACCATAGCAAGTTCTGTGAGGTGACATTATTCTACACTTGCCACTTATCGACTTAAAAAGAAGAAGAAAAAATTGAATAAGATATGGACCCTACAGAGATTTTGAACAGAGCTTCATCCTTATCGTATTACGTAATATATTATTTTTGGGCTTTTGTTACGCAAATGTATGATTTTGGCCGCTTCTGTAACATCCACATTTAGAAAAAGAAAGACAAGATTGGAAACTAAAATGGCAAAGTCAATCATATGATACAGAAAAATTTGGATAACATAAAGTTTCCCTAGCACAAAGCAAGAAGCTAGTTACTTGTGTTTTGATCAAATCAAAATTTTTATTTCTCACAGAGACAACAAACATAGGGATACAAAAGGAAAGCTTAAGAATATTACTGCCAAGTTTATCGATTTAAAGAAATAAGAATGTATTTTAGTTCAACCATATTAAAAGTTTGGCTCCTTTTAAGTCAACTTGTGAATGGTTTTCATATCAGCAAGTCCCTGGAGAGTCCCCTTCTCAACATGGTCCCACCACTTGAATAAAAAGTTGTCGACGACAAGTCTGAATAGAAATAATCAACGACGACATATCTAATATCAGCAACTTCATCTGGGTTCGGGTTCATATTGGCATCACGGATGGTGAATAGAATATAATTAACTGCAATAAAAAGGAAGGATCAGCCACGAGTTATACCTATTCTACCCAATACAACCTACATTCTAGTCGGTCTGTGAGATCAAAAGCAGCAACAAATATATATAGGAAGCAATAATGTCAACGATTATAGTACTAAGCGCAACAACCAGTAACAACAATAATAATTCTACAGTGGCGACAACTTTTTTAGTAACAACCAGCAACATCAGTACTACAACGGTGGTAACACTTATTACAACAACAAAGGAAAGTAATGAGAAAAATGATCAGATAGCAGACCTACTCTGTCTGTGGTACATAATTCTAGCTTCAATCCCTGAACAAATACAAGGAAAAATGATCCTATAAGAAATAGGCAGTATAAAATTATCAAATACTAATTTAACTCAGGGCACTTAATTAAATTATAAAATAAGACAACAAGAGAGACATAATCAGACAACTAATAGCTAACAATATTTTTTGACTTAAAACATCATCAGTAGTATTATTGTTGTCTTTATACCTCAGTCCTCACAGTCTTCATATTCACAACTCTGTTTGGACTTTGCCTGCATCAACAAATAGGAAAAGAGTTAGCTAAGCCAATGTGGTGTAGGTACTACATGTTCGAAAGTGTCTAAGAATAAAGACTGCTAGTTAAAAGGATTGATTAAGTAGTCTCTTAGTTTGTACACCAACATTGAAGGATTCACTAATTAAAGGAGAAGGAAGAACTACATACTCCATGTTTTAAGGATAAAATTTATTTTAGAATTGCGATAAACCACTTGAATCCAGCTCGTCCTCTTCATCAAGCAATGTTGGACATGAAACTTTATCAATTGTTGAAGTCAAACCTAAAAGAAAGAACTCTACCAACCCCATCTTGTACCGTGGATCAAAGATTGCAGTTACTCCCATCAAAATATGCACATCATCCCAATATTTTTTAAATTTCAACAATATCGCAGATTCCATAACGCTAATCACAGGATTAAACTCATTCACCCAAGCCTCCAAATCTAGCTTAATTTCACAAACTTTTATAAAGTATTGACTAGAAGTTGGATATTGAGTTGCTGAAAATTGTTGAGTGATATGATAAAAGTTTGAGCTTATCAGAAACATCTTCTGCATTACTCCATTGCTCTTCAGTTGGATACGACTGATAATTTGTGTCAGTTAGATTCAACTCGTTAAACACCTCTTTGTATTCTATAGTTGTTCTCAACATTAAATATGTTGAGTTCTACCGAGTAGGACAATCATACTCCAACTTCTTATTACAAGAACAATGAACCAAACGTACGACTTCTTCAAACCTCTCAATTCTGACAGCTGATCCAATACAATAAAAGAAACTATCACGCACTTTGCTAATACTATCTCCTATCAACTTTAACCTTTCTTGCACAATTAAATTTAAAATATATGCAGCACAACGCACATGAAATACTCGACCAGTCAACAACAAATCTTTTTATTAAGTTTCTCATCCAATAAAGTTTTAATTATATCATTGTTTGTGCTAGAATTATCAACTGTGATAGTTGATATTTTACGTTTAAGATTCCAATCAAACAAATAATTAACCAAAGCACCACACAAAGCATTTTTATCATGTAGAGCAGGGACATAAGCAAATCTCAGAATATGACTTTGAAGCCTCCATGAATCATCAATGAAATGACCAGTAATAGCCATGAACCCTTTTTCGTTACTATTAAAAGTCCACATATCGGTTGTTATTGCAATTCTACTCGTGACTTTCTCCAACAACTTAGAAGTTTGCGATTTAAAATTGTCAAAAATTTTCATTATGTCATTCTTGATTGTATTTCTGGAAACCACCTTAAACATAGACTGGAGACTCGTAATAAAGTTCCTATATCCCACATGATCAACTATAGAGAGTGGATACTCGTGTAAAATAATGGCATGTATAAGTTGTTTACGTGAAACATCTTGATCAAAATAACCACCTCTAGTATCACCCTCATTTTGTACATCTCTTGGCCTATTAGGACACTTAGGTATATGATCTAACATAGATTTTATACCATAATTTCTAGCATTTTTATATCGATAATTGTAATACTTACAAATACCATATGGAACACCATTAAACTTCACCGGCTCAAAATGATTCCATGCTCGGGAATATATCCTTTTTTCCATTTCAACAACTTCATCAGATTGTAAAGGTCTTTGACTCTCATCGTCTAAGGAAATAGCATTAGAAGATGAGGCTGGCAGATTCTCTTCATTTTGAGATGCCATGATTATCTAGTAAAACAAAGACAAGAAACATCACTAAAAGCTGATATTTAGAAACACAATTACAGGAGAAGCAGATCGCAGGGACTGTAACTATCCGTAAATGTATCGTTCAAAATATTTCCTTTTTCCTGATTTTTATCGTTCAAATTGACTTAAGAATCCACCAAAGTAAGTCTTCAGAATCACTGATCCTGTTGAACAACGGAATTAGAGGTTGGGGGGGAGGGGAGGGGAGGGGGGTTCTATGATTAATTAGAAGGTTAAAAATTAGTTTTAATTCGCAAAAGTATGAATACATAACCAGAAAAAAGGACTTTGCTAACTACCAAGCAAAACAAGAAATAAAATGATTCCAAGTCAGCAGGAGAAAGTATATGAAAGTTGAATATTTGTGAGGTTAACTAGTATTTCAATTGATAATACAACAGAAGTTGTAAGTAAGAAGTTGAGAGAAACAGAAATCGAGAGCATTACCTGGATTTGCTGGAAAAAACTTTGCCCCGAGTCCGGAGGAAGAAGAATCGAAGAAGGTTTGAGGTTTGAGGTTTGAGGAAGAAGAATCACAGGAGTCCAAAGAGGAAGAAGAATCGCAAGAGTTCAAAGAGGAAGAAGAATGGCAGGAGAGTTTCTAAATTCTGGGTTTGGGAATCAGCTTTGAGCGTTTGGGGATTTAAGATTTGGGGGAATATAACAAAAGTATGCGGGTCTAACTTATTTTTACCCGACCCAACAATTAACCCGTATGTGCCTTACCCTACCCTGCCCTATTAAAATTTTTCAAAAATAACAATTTGCCCTGCCCTGCCCTGCCCCATTAAAATCTTCCCCTGCCCCGCCCCGCCCCATTGAAATCTTCCCCTGCCCCTCCCCATTTAAGGTTATCCTTGTCTCGCACTGCCCCAATTGCCATCCCTAGACTATTACCTAACTATAATCAATTGATATGCGTTGTCATTTTAATTTAAAATTAAATATGAAAATTATTTAATTTGGCACAAACACATAGTGAAAGTAAGTTTTTCGGAGAGGTCCAATATCTTGATCAACCTCTTCCGGAAGTTGTTCTTATGCAGATCTGAGAATGTTTTTTGTGAAAGAATCATCATCTTTTGTCACAATATACCCTTAACATGTGTACATACATATATATATATATATATATATATATATATATATATATATATATATATATATATATATATATATATATATATATGTATATGTATATATATATATATATATATATATATATATATGTATATATATTATTATTATTATAAAAGCACGAATAATTTATACTAAATGTTGAGCGACAAAAATATCCCTGTAATATTAATAGACTTTTATACCCTTAAAAAATTAAAATATTTATTTACGAACCAAGTTAAAAATGGATGTGTCACGACCCAAAATTCCACCACAGGCGTCGTGATGGCACTTAGTTTCTAAGACTAAGTAAGCCGATTATAATTACAATTCAAGCCAAAATTTTTTTTAACCGATATATATATTTTTAAAAAAATAATAGATAATCGAAACCAACAGCGGAAATAATTACAAACAACCTCCCAAAACTGGTAGTACTGAGTCACGAACTCTAACTGAATACATGAAATGATCTCAAGGATCGAATACTCAATATTGTTTGATTAATAATTAACAGTACAATAAAATGGAAAGACTCCAAGGGACTGCGACGACCAAACAGCTCTACCTTGAATCCTTGCGATCACACTCTAACACTGTCCTAGTCTGATATCTCTAATACCTGGCTCTGCACAAAAATATGCAGAAGTGTAGTATGAGTACACCACTGTCGGTACCCAGTAAGTATCAAGACTAACCTCAGTGGAGTAGTGATGAGGTACAGTCAAGACACTCACTAGTCTAATAACCTGTGCTATATAGTATACAAAAAATAATAGGAAACAAATAACAATAATGGAAACACTAATCAACCAGTGATATACACAACAGGGAAACAAGAACACCATTAATATTGCTCAACAAATAATAAATAGAAGTACAACCAAATAATCAAGTCCTTCAAATATAAATCTTTCGCCTATATGTTTTTCAAATATAAATATTCAGGATATAATACTTTCAAATAAATCTCTTTCAAATATAATTCTTTCAAATAAATCTCTTTCAAATATAATTCTTTCAAATAAATCTCTTTCAAATAAATTTCTTTCAAATAAATCTCTTTCGAATAAAAGTCACCCTGTGACACAGCATTTCAAAATCATAAAATATTGGTCTCAGCCCACTTTCATATTTCCACGGCACCTCGTGCCGATTTCTCTATCACAACCGCACGGATAACTCACGTGCCAAATATCATCATCATTTAATCACGACACCCCGTGCCCACATTTCATATCACAAACTGCACAGACAATTCACGTGCCAATATCATCATTATTTACTCACGGCACCTCGTGCCCACATTTCATATCACAACTGCACGGACAGTTCATGTGCCAATATCATCATTATTTACTCACGGCACCTCGTGCCCACATTTCATTTCATAATCCGCATGACAATAACCACAGGTTCCCAATTTCAACATAGATCAGACTATTATTTATTTATAAACAACAAGATAAATTGCACAAGGTATAAAAATAAACACAAGAAAAATCACAACATCACATGAAAATTACCAACGCAATAACCCCACATCATCACATATCATCCCTAACAATAGCCACCTTTATCTCTCCTATAGCCACCCTTATCACTCATATAACAGCCTCCCTTATCCCTCCGCCCTGACAATATCAATAGCCACCCTTATCGCTCGTGTAGCCACCCTTATCTCTCTTATAGCCACCATTATCGCTCCGCCCAGACAATCTCCCAACATACATAACAATAGTGAAATGCCACCTTTATACCCACAAAACATTAACAGTGAAATGCCACCCTTATATCCTCAAAATAATAACTCAAATAACACAACAATTTGCACGGAGTATTATCACGGCAACATAACAAAATCAATTCATATCACAATTTTTCCAATGGCCACAATCCATTCCAAAGATATAACAAAATCAATTAAATTTACAACAAATAGCCCAAGGCTCCACACACTGTGTATAAAACCTCAAAACAATAATAGAGATGGAAAATATTCAGTATAGGACAACGCCTTCATTAATCCAAATTCTTGATAATTATATAACGCCTCGGTTTAAACTTATTTCATTAATTATTTGCAGATAGAAAATCCATAATATAATTATTTCCAGGAAATATCAAATCACCAAACTCACGTAATTCACATAAAAATACAAGCAATAACCATATCAAATTGTCATATAAAAATAAATTCAACAAACGCGAATTGAGGCATGGCAAATAGATGATTAAATAAATGCCAACAATTATCCAATTTACTATACAATATGCCTAAGACTTTAACCCAAATCAATTTTGCACATATAAGCCCGAGTACGTACTCGTCACCTCGCATACACGGCTTTTCATATTTCACAAATGATACATAAGACTCTATGCCTAAGGGATAATTCTCCCACTCAAGGTTAGGCAAGATACTTACCTTTTTGAAGTTATGCCGATATTCCAAAAGCGCCTTCTTGTTTGAATTAACCTCCGGACAGCTCAAATCTATCCAAATTAATTCAATTCAGTCAATACTAATTATAGGAATTAATTCCATATGAAAATACTAATTTTCCAACAAAATCCGAAATTTAACTCAAAAATCGCCTGTGGGGCCCACATCTTGGAATCCGATAAAACTCACAAAATTCGACAACCCATTCAATTACGAGTCCACCCATACTAATTTTATCAAATTCCGATACACAACTCGACCTCCAAATCTAAAATTTTCGTTCTTGAAAAGTTTTGCAAAAATCTTGATTTCTTCCATTTAAATCCGAAATAAATGATGAATATAACCATGGATTTATGAAATATAATTATTTTTGGATATAGGATATTTACCCAAGTCGAAGTCGTAATGAAATCCTCAAAATCGCCCAAGAACCGTGCTCCAAAAATTCAAAAATAAAATGAAGGAAATGACTATTTTTGGTGCTTAAGTTTCTGCCCATCCGTCACTACAAGTCCATTTTTTGTCACTAAAAGTCCACACCAGAATTTACTTGCACCAACAGTTATTTTTTTTACTAAAAAGGCTCTAACTCTATCATACGAACTCGGAATTCAACGATTCTTATTCCTATGAGTCACAAATAATAATACGAACCTAGTCGGTTAATCGAAACTCAATTCAGAGCTCATTTGCTCAATGCGATACCAATTTTGCTCGTTCAACAGTTAACTTATGTTTCGCGCTAAAACTCCAATCGCGACTTGATGAAATTAGACCAAACTTTCCAGATCACTCCTATAATTTATTATCAAAATTGCGGAAGTCTCGAAATCTAATTTCAATCTCCAGAACTAAAAATAAACCTTGGGATCATTACATGCTTCTGCTGAAAACATCAAACTCTTCCAAAACTCTTCCCCGACAGCCTGTTGTGTATTAACCATAACTTCTTGTACTCAACTCCAACTGCCAAACAGTTTATAATTTTTCAAACTAGATACAAAGGGCTACAACTTTCATATTTCTATCATTTCCCAACTCTTTATAGATTGCGAGATATAAGCTCCCAAAGTCAGCCCTATGCAACAGAAATTTCTGGCGATGCACACTGCTGCAGCCAAAATCTGCAGTACCAGCTTGAGTCAATCGATCATAACTTTTGATATAAATGTCCGAATGATATATGGTTTATCATTATGGAAATTATAATCAAAGGGATACAACTTTTATGTTTTGATAATTTCCAGATTCCTTATAAATTCTGAGATATAAGCTGCCAAAGTCAGCTCTGCGTATTAGAAATTTGGCACATTGCTGTAAAAAACAAACCAGCAGTTAAAAATGATCTGAAACTACTCCGAAACTCATCCGTGGCCCTCGGGACCTCAACCCAATACACCAACAAGTCCTAAAACATCATGCAAGCTTAGTTAAAAGCTCAAATCACATGAAACAACGCTAAAACGATGAATCATACCCCCAATTCAAGCTTAAGGAACTTAAGAATTTCCAACTTCTACATTCGATGCCGAAACCTACCAAATCAATTCTGATTGACCTCAAATTTTGCACACAAGTCATAAATGACATAACGGATCTATAAAAATTTTCAGAATTAGATTCTGATATCAAAAAGTTAACTCCCCGGTCAAACTTCCCAAAAATTCAACTTTCGCTGTTTCAAGCAAAATTTCACTATGGACCTCAAACAAATATTCCGGATACGCTCTTAAGTCCAAAATTATCATACAGAGCTATTGAAATTATCAAAACTCTATTTCGGGATCGTTTACATATAATTTACCATCCGGTCAATTATTTCAACTTAAGCTTCTAAAACAAGAATTGTTCTTTCAATTAAATCCTGAATCATCCGAAAACCAAACTTGACCGCCCTCGTAAGTCATAATACACATTTCAAAGTTGCTCGAGACCTTAAGTCACCGAACGGAATATAAATTCTTAAAACGACAAGTCGAGTTGTTACAGGATGTAATTGTAAATTTCTAAACATTATACACAGATAAACTTCTTATTCGATTTAAACTACACACGGATGAAAAATTCTAATTCGTCTTGGACTGTTGTTGTACTCACCGCCAATATGCATATGGTTCAAATGATAGTATCATTATTCTTTATGGATAGCAATATGCATGTTGTACATTTGATTTTTGGTTCTTCAATTTGTATGAAAATTAAATATATTACATCAATTCGTGTAAAAAAAGGATAAGCCAAATACTTTATTAAAAAATTACTATTCCACATTATTCATCACCAATCTTTTTACAGAGTTTCGGACAAAACACAGCAAAATTCTTGAAATTATTTTTAGCTCTCTTTTGCTTTTTGTTTTCCTTTTTGAAAATTGAGTATTGATTTGGTTTAGGGTCAATGAATTTGACGTTAATGAATAATTTTGTATGTTTTTATGCCTTATATTGTTGGGAAACAAATTAAACTAATAGTTTGTTAGAAAAACAATTTATGTCTGATTAGGTAATTTGAAAAGTACCTTTTCCAATATTAGAGCATCAAATTGTGTTTGACTAAGTTTCAAAAGTGTTTTTAACCTTTTGAAAATAGCTTCTGCTGCTATTCAAAGATGATTCCCCCTCTCCTCCCCCCTCCCCCCCCCCCGCCCCCCAAGCTTGTGTAATGACCTGGTCGGTCATTTTGACTATTATACCCTGTTTTTCCATTTACTGCTCAAATTGTACTTTACAGTTGTTGTGTGACTTGCCGGGATAATTGGTTCGGGTTCGATGAGGTTTTGGAATGAATTGAAGCACTTAGTTCCAAGGTTTAAAGTTTAAGTTAGAATAGTAGCCGGATGTCGACTTATGTGTAAACAACCCCGGAATAGAGTTTTGATGATTCTAATAGCTCTATATGGTGATTTTGGACTTAGGAACGTGTCCAGAAAATTATTTGGAGGTACGTAGTGGAATTTGGCTTGAAATGTCGAAAGTTGAATTTTTGGGAAGTTTGACCGGGGGGTTGACTTTTTGATATCAGGGTTGGAATCCGATTCTGGAAATTGGGATAGGTTCGTAATGTGAAATATGACTTGTGTGCAAAATTTGAGGTCAATCGGACGTGATTTGATGTGTTTCGGCACAAGTTATAGAATTTAAAGTTTCAAAGTTCAATGATTTCGAATTGAGGTGTGATTCGTCGTTTCGATGTTGCTATGTGTATTTTGAGGCCTCGAGTAGGTCCGTGTTATGTTATGGGACTTGTTGGTATATTCGGACGGGGTTTCGAGTAGCTCGGGTGAGTTTCGGATGGTTAACGGATCAAATTTGGACTTAAGGAAATGTTGGGGTTGCTGCCTACTAGTGTGATCGCACCTGCGAAGCTTTTGATCGCAGGTGCGAAGCCGCATGTACGTGAAATCTGTCGCAGAAGTGACCAAGTATGGAACTGGGCAGTGCTCGCAGGTGCGAGGAATTTGCTGCAGGTACGAAGGTGTTGGCGCAGATGCGGGCAGAGGGCTGTGAGGTATTGGTCGCAGGTGCGAGGAAAAATTCCGCACCTGCGTGAGCGCAGATGCGGAAGATTGCGCGCAGAAGCTAGATGGCTGGAAGCTGAGGATTTTCGCATCTGCGATGTCTTTCCCGCAGATGCGGCCTCGCAAATGCGATGGTTTCCTCGCAGATGCGCAAACTGGGCAGGCAAGTGAAGTCCACACATGCGACGTTTTGCTCGCACAAACGGAAGCGCATGTGCATAAATCTTGTCCGCAGGTGCGGATCGGCTAGGCAGAATCCTTTAAGTTCGAGGGTTCGATATTTTCACCCATTTTCGGATTTTGGAGCACAGTTGGGGCGATTTTGGAGAGGAAGTTTTTCACACAACTTGGGGTAAGTGTTCTTAACTCCCTTGTGATTATATTTCATAAATTAATCTTCATTTTTGGTGTAAGATTATTGAATCTTCAAGAGAAATAGAAAAAAATTTCTATAATGTCACAAAATAAAATTTTCAAGTTTGAATACCGATTTGGAGTCGGATTTGAGTGAAATTAGTATGGTTGAGCTTATAATTGGATGGGTTGTCATATTTTGTGAGTTTTGTCAGATTTCAAGACGTGGGCCCCACGGGTTATTTTTGGGGCTTAATTTCGGATTTTTAGAAAATATTAGTATTTTGATATGGAATTAATTCCTATAATTTTTGTGAGCTGAATCAAATTAATTGTGACTAGATTCGAGCCGTTTGGAAGTTGATACGCGCATAATGGGATATCTGAAGCATTGTTTAGCTTGCTCGACATTGGATTCGGCTTGTTCGAGGTAAGTAACTCTTCTAATCTTGGAGTTGAGGGTATGAACCATGAATATATGTATTTCGTGAATTGTTGAGAGGTGACACACATGCTAGGTGACGGGCGTGTGGGCGTGAACATAGAAATTATGATATAATTGTTTATGTGGAAATTTTATAGTAAATAATCTTGGCATTTTCCATGCGGTTTTATGTGTTAATGAAATTGAGTAGAAAAATATATTAAAAATTATGTTGAGGCTATGTGCCAGTATTTTGGGACCCACAAAGGTCATATTGTTGTGAATTATTTATTTTAAATTGAAAATTCATACTCAGTCATATTCATTTCATTACATATCATATCTCAGTCTCTGTTGTTATTCATTGATACATCATATCATCATTTTTGGGCTATTCTCTTGGCATTGTGAGCCCATGAGAGAGAGACTAGAGAGATTGATGACTGAGGGAGGCCGAGGGCCTGATTGTGAGGATATTTTGGGATCGGGCTGCACGCCGCAGCAGGCCAGATTGGCTCTATATATATATATATATATATTATTATTATTATTATTATGTGGATCGGGGCTTCACGCCTGCAGCAGACTTTATTGGCTTATTATGGCACGTGAGTTGTCCGTGCGGATTCTGATATAATATTATAGTACGTGAGTTGTCCGTGCAGCACGTGAGTTGTCCGTACAGATTATAGCACTTGGGCTGTAGAAGCCCCTCCGGAGTCTGTACACATCCCCTGTGAGCGCAAGTACCTACTGAGTGTCGAGTGCCAAGTGATGAGTGACTGGAAGGCGTGAGTGATTGTGAGGTATGCCTGAGAGGCTATTTACGAGTGATTGTGAGGTATGTCCGAGGGGCTGTTTACGAGTGAATGTGAGGTAAGCGCGATGGGCTGTTTATGATTTTATCACTAAGTTGCATAGCATTGGCATGCACACATGACATACAGGCATAGAGATGTATTTTCCTCATGATGTACATCATCACATCATCCATGATTTCTTACACATTTTGACAGATGGGCATAGTGATGCATTTGTTTTACATGGGTTATCCGGAAGGAAAATAAAACATTTTATTTATTATTGAAAAGATTTTGGGAGAAATTTATTATTTTCAAACTATTCATATTTTTGGCAACTTCGGCAAATGATTTGGGTTTTCACAGATAAATTTGAAAAGAAGAACTATTATTTTTTTTGAAATCATGATTTGGCCGAGCATTTTATCTCTGAGTTACTTCTGGTATTATTTGCTTTATGTTGTTATGAATTGTTGTGGACTAGTGATTTTTGATCCGATCTTGGTAGAAACTCGTCACTACTTTCAACCTACGGCTAGGTTTGTTACTTACTCAGTATATGGGGTCGGTTGTACTGATACTACACTTTTGCACATTGCATGCAGATATTGGCTGTTGTTGTTGCTGTGCTCGATGGTTGCCGGATTTGAAGATGTACCTGCGTTCCTGTTGTAGCTGCCTCTTGTTCATGGTAGCCTTAGATTTTACAAAAGCTTTGTTTATGTACTATTCAAATAGACTATGTATTTATTTCATTTCCGCTTTGTAAACTCTATTCTTAGAAGCTCATGATTTGTATTACCAGTTCTTGGGGATTGTATAAGATTAAGATATTTATTCACTTAAATTACTTTAATAATTATTTTGGAATTGGATAGTTGGTAATTGGCTTAGCTAACGGGTTGAGTTATGTGTCATCACGACTAGTTGGATTTTGGGTCGTGACAGCTTGGCCAAATATCTCAATTCTCAAAATAATCAATTTTTAAAAAATACTGGCTTCCCAAAAATTTGGCCAAACAAGCTATAAATTTGAATGATCAAAGAGCTTATGGCCAAACAAGCTATAAATTTGAATGATCAAAGAGCTTATACTTAATTACTCATTGGCTCTATATTTTTACGCTCAATAAGTATTTATTAAATGTTGAAACTATAGTAAAATATATTAAATTAAAAATTTTTGTAAACAAATATATCACGATGATCAATTTTTATGTCTTTTCAAAGCTAAGTTCCCTCTAAGGACAATTTCATGTTGGATAAGATTGTCTTATAATTATTTTATCCAATATTTATGACTTTAAATTAAACTAAAAATTATCGATAAAACTACTTATGAGAAATTAGAAACCTAAGATTAAATATACTAAACTTTCTTCTAGGTGAACGTAGAGTACATACATTCCAATTCAGCAGAAGTTAAATCAATTTTATATAGTAAGATATTTTCAAAAATACTGAAATTAAATTTATTAGGAGTAGTTACAAAATTGAAGCAAAGTAATATCTTTATAGGTTGGATTTTAAAATGATTTTACTACTTTTAACATAACTCTCGTAATGTTTAGTTCCATTTTGTCCTAATATTCTTGTCAAAAATTTTATTAATGAGTTGTTCGATTATATAACATATTTTCTTTTTGTTTGAAGGAACTGGGTATTGAACTTTATTAATTAGAATTTTTAGGTAAGTGAAAGTTTATAATTTTGTTACGCGTTTTGTAACATGTGATATAAAATATTTCGTGTGTTACACGAATATAGAGACTAGAACTATATTAAAAGCATGAATATTCTTAGAGAAATGTCATTCGTCTTTTTTACCCTTTAAAAACAGATTCCATATTGGACAAAATTATAATTTTTAATTATTTTCCTAATAGTTAGGACTTTAAAATAACTAAAATTCTAATTATTAAATCTTTTTTATTTGAACTATGTAGAAACTCCTAATATTTAGGAATTAAAAAAGCAACTAAAATTTTACTCATATATTTCCTTATTTGAATTAGCATAAAGACTAGAAATCAAAGGTTCAATATTTTGAAACAAACTTTAGGTAACTGAGATTTTCTTTGTTCTTGCTTAGTATTTCCGTAAACAGAATAAAATTCAAATTAAACCCAATTATTTTCCAACGCCAAAGGCCACTTTGCTATATGATTAAGCGTTTTTTTTAATCTTATGTACGTGTTTTGCATTAGATTTTTTTTTATTCATGAAAACGCTTCAACCAAAATAAGAATCTGAAAACTTTCAAAGAAATACTTACCGACAAAACAAAATATTCCGAAAAAAAAAACATATCTTTGAAAAACTTGGCAAACCTCCACTCATGTTTAATGACCCCATGCAATCATGTTTGGAATTTTTTACCCTTTATTAATTAATTTTTTTAACCCTTTATCAATTTAATTATTTTCAAATTTATTACAAAAGTAAAGTTATTTTTAAGTTGAAGTACACGCGCAAAGCGCGTATGATGAGACTAGTTTTATTGAAAATACGAAGGCCCTTAGCGAAATGTCGTTCACCTTTTTTATCCTTAAAAAATATATTTTACATCGGATAAAATTATAATTTAAACTAATGCCTTTTTTATCCTTAAAAAATATATTTTATATTGGATAAAATTATAATTTAAACTAATTTCCTACTATTTAGTATTTCGAAATCAACTAAAATCTTACTTAGTAAGTATTCCCTTATTCGAACTAGAAAAAAAGTATAAATATTAGGATATTAAATTAGTTAATTAATAACATAACTATAATACCTTATATAAATTATTTACTTACTTGAATTAATAAAACAAAATTATGATACATTCCATGTTATTTTTCCTAATATTTAGGACTTTACAATCAACTAAAAATTATTTATAAATGAAGGAACTTTACAGCTTGTTTGGATGGTTGTTACGTATCGTATTGTTACTTTAAATACGATGTTTGTTTTGATTGTTACTTAAATTTTATTGTATCGTATCGTTAAATCCGTCGTTACGTAACGACGAAATGTGCCACTTTATGTAACAACCGATTTGGTGTGGTCGCGTCATTATCTTGTGTTTTTCTCTCATCTCACCCTTTATTATTATTAAATAATTTTATTTTATCATTTACCCTACCTTTTTATATAATAATTTTATCCCGTATCATAATTTTTCTTTTTAATATTGCAAGTTTATTCTTCATATTGTTGGTGCATAATATCATGAAACAACGACAAACGATACAATTTATCCAAATATTATATTCATCAAATGATACAGTATAATATAATACAATACAATACGATACGTTATGAAACGACACGTAACAACCATCCAAACAAGCTGTTAGATTTTCTTATGAAATATGAAATTCCATTACCATAAAACCTACTTGGACTATAGCACCGCACAAAAGAAGCCAACTTTAGCAAAGCGAGATTTAATTTCAGATAATGAAATTCAATTAGCACTTGTTCTATTTTTTTTTCTTTTTTTGCACGTGTTGGGTTGGTTTATTCCAATTTTCCATGTAATTGTGGGAGTATATGAATTTATATATGACTATTTGTTGCTTTGGTGAAAATAGTTTACTCTGTCAAAAAGATATTTATCACTTTAATAATGTACCAAAAAAGAACAATTAGACCAATATTACTGCAAGAGATACGGAAGCCTCAGTTACACCAAGGTAACTTTGATATTTATTTATTCATTTATTCATTCTTTTAGAACTTTTTATGTGAAGATTCATGTACTATTTTAATCGTCTATTTCGTCTTGTGATTATAATTAATTTATTAAACTATTGTATTTATGCTATAAACTACTCATTGTTTGGTCCTTACTCTGTCATGATTTGAAATTATGTATAGCATGCGTGTCACGACCTAAAATTCACTATAGGTCGTGATGGCGCCTAACGCCACCGTCACGCAAGCTAACATTGCTTTATCAATTTATTTACTCATTTTATTACTTTCGAGATCATAATCTCCATTACATAAATAGTATAAAATGGAATTTACAGGGTAAAAGATAATAACTACGTGAACTACAATAACGAACAACCAGTACGAGTCCCCAAAACCCGATGTCACAAGTACATGAGCATTTTTTAAGGAATACAATAATAATATAATATCTGCCCCCGAATGTAGTAAGACAGAATAAATAAACAATACAATGGAGACTCGGTGCGCATACGTGCCAAAGTGATCATCAAATGAACCTGTCAAATCCGGCACATTTAGTGCAGAAGTGCAGCATGAGTACGTAAATTAATGCGTACCTAGTAAGTATCTAGCCTAACCTCGGAGAAGTAGTGACGAGGGATCGACATCGACACTTACTAAAGGTCCAATTAAACAATGTAATAAAACATGAGCAGATATGAAGCATTAATCAATGATGGAGTAAATCTATAAGTTACATAATATTCCAATTACTTCTTTAAAGCAAGTATTTCTAAATCTTGTATTCTACCTCTAAAAAAATGTCAAGTGTCATTATTAAATAAATAAGAAATGCCATATATATGCCGGGCACCAGTGGAAGGATTAACTCGTGAATATTCAGACTACTAGCGATATAACGCACGATTCTGCCGAGGTCGTTCGATTCGATTCAGAATAATGTGTACACTACCGAGGGTTGTGCGGCACGAACCATAGATGAATCTATATACTGCCGAGGCGTTCGGTCCACTCCACAAGAAAAGGAAGGAAGTCACCAAATTACGAGACACGCATTTACAATACGACACATGAGCATAAAATGAAGATAATATTTATCATTTCTCAAATAACTCGCCCACAACTCAAAGTGTAGGCTTGGCCTAGTGTACATATATTTATTTTTAAATCAATTTAAATTATAACTTCAATTAATTAAGCTAACAGAATGAGTTTAAATAATTCAATTATTACATGATACAGTCCTAAGTCTACCCGGACATAAACATGCTTTAGCTACGCACAGATTCTCGTCACCTCGTGCGTACGTAGCACCCATAACTAGTTGCACATAACAATAAATATCACCTATGGGTAGTTTTCCCCTCACAAGGTTAGACATGAGACTTACCTCGCTCCGTAGTTCCATAACCGGCTCCAACGCCACTCAAACACCTCGACCCGATGCCCGCCTCTTCAAAACTAGCCAAACAACGTGCAAACCAATCAGAATATATTCCAAATGCTCATAATTAATCAATTCCTAACAATCCCCAACTCAGCTCTAAAAGACAACAAGACAACTCTCAGACCCACGTGCCCGGATTCTGAAAATATTTGAAGATAAATATTACCCATAATATCACGAACTAAAATATATAACTTATTCTAAATTCCATGTTCAATTTCGTAGTCAAAATTCTAAAATACCAAATTCTAAGTTTTCTACCAAAAGCCCAAATTCCTACTAATTTTCATGTTTAAATCCATATATAAACTATGTATTTAACTTGTAGTAGGTGGAAATTACTTACCCTGTATTGCTTGATGAAAATGTCCCCATGAAGCTCTCCAAAATTGCCCCAACCAAGTGAAAATGAGAGAAAATGGGCCAAATTCCGATTTTAAAGAACACCTCTCCCTAGACGACCTTTCGCATCTGCGGTCCCCAGGTCGCTTCTGCGACAGCCGCTTTCGCGGCTTAAATCTCACACCTGCGAGAACTCAGGCCGGGTTGCCTACCGCATTTGTGGCTCCTCCAGCGCTTCTGCGCACTCGCTTATGTTGCTTCTCATGCGTAGGTGCGGTTTCGCTTCTGCAGAACTTGACTGCATCTGCGGTCCAAGGCTTCCCTACCAATTCTGCTTCTGCGCTCCATTGGTCGCATCTCCGATCACGCAGGTGATAGAATTTTTTCGCACTTGCGACTTATATCCAGCTCACTCCCAGTCGCTTATGCGGTTCACTGCCTCACTTTTGTGAGGTCGCTTCTATGGTGAAGCTTCCGCAGAAGCGGTTGCACCAGCAACCAGAATTCTCTAGTTTTGGCTTATTTTCAAATTTCGATCCGATAACCATCCGAAATCCACCCTAGACCCTTGGGACCTTAACTAAATATACCAACACGTCCCTACAATACGAACTTAGTCGAAGCCTTAAACCCCGTCAGTCAACATCAAAATCATGAATCGCGCCTCGAATCAAACTTATACATTTTCAATGTTAACTTTTCACTTCAAATCGAATTACGAGACACGTGTTTACAATACGGTACATGAGCATAAAATGAATATAATTTTTACCATTTCTCAAATAACTCGCCCACAACTCAAAGTGTTAAGGCTTGTCCTAGTGTACATATATTTATTTCTAAATCAATTTCAATTATAACTTCAATTAATTAAGCCAACAGAATGAGTTCAAATAATTCAATTATTATATGATACAGTCCTAAGTCTACTCGGACATAAACATCCTTTAGCTACGTACGAACTCTCGTCACCTCGTGCGTACATAGCGCCCACAACTAGTTGCGCATAATAATAAATATCACCTAGGGGTAGTTTTCCCCTCACGAGGTTAGACAGGAGACTTACCTTACTTCATAGTTCCATAACCGACTCCAATGGCACTCAAACACCTCGACCCGATGCCTGTCTCTTCAAAACTAGCCAAACAACATGCAAACAAATTAGAATATACTCCAAATGCTCATAATTAATCAATTCCTAACAATCCCCAATTCTGTTCTAAAAGCCAACAAGACAACCCTCGAGCCCATAACATCAAAAACTAAAATCTATAACATTACCCATAACATCACGAACAAAAATATATAACTTATTCCAAATTCCAAGTCAAGGCCCTTGGACTTAGGAGCGTGTCCGGATTATGATTTGGAGATACGTAGTGGATTTGGATTAAAATGGTGAAAGTTGAATTTTTGAAAAGTTTGCCAGGGAATGGACTTTTTGATATCGGGGTCGGATTCCGATTGGAAGTTGGAGTAGGTCTGTAATATCAAATGTGACTTGTGCAAAATTTGGGGTCAATTGGATGTGTTTTTATAGGTTTCGGCGTCGTTTGTGGAAGTTGAATTTCCTCAGTTTCAATAGGCTTGAATTGGAGTGCGATTCGTATTTTTGGAGTTGTTTGATGTGATTTGAGGGCTCGACTAAGTTTGTATGATGTTTTAGGACTTGTTGGTATGTTTGGTTGAGGTCTCGGGGGCCTCGGGTTGACTCCAGAAGGTTAACGGATCAAAAGTTAAAGTTGAGTGATTGCTGCAGTTGGACCTCTGGGGGTTAAACCGCACCTGCGGAGCTCTGATCGCAGGTGCGAGCTCGCAGATGCGGGTGCGAGATTGGAAGGGAGTGTGTAGGTGGTGTTTTCTGCACCTGTGTGGCTGCAGGTGTAGCGAGAGGTGCGCAGAAGCGGAAGGCGCGCAGGTGCAATAGGGAGTTCCGCATCTGCGTGACCGCAGATGCGGCAGGAGGACCACAGAAGCGGGAGTGGGCAGATGAGCTGGGACCGCAGAAGTGGCTTGGATGCTCGCAGAAGTGAGTCCGCAGAAGTGGAGTGAGGGACTGCATGAGCGGAATGGACCGTAGATGCGTGGGTGATGCCGCTTCTGCGACGCCGCAGAAGCGGTTAAGTTCCCGTAGAAGCGGAGGTGTTGGGCAGATTATTAAAACAAGGGTTTGTGATTTCGGCCTCATTTCAAACATTTCAAGCACGGTTTTGGGCGATTCTTGAGAGGATTTTCAAGGGGATTCTTGAGGTAAGTCCTTTTGCTCATTTTTTATCAATAATCTTGCTTCCCCATTGATTTTCCCGCCTAGTTGGTGTGCATGTAAGGTGTAAATTGGGAGTTTGAGGCTAATAACTTAGAGAGTTTGATTTGGGGTTTTGGATGATGATTTGGTATCGGATTTTGATAAATTTGGTATGGTTAGACTCGTGGTTGAATGGCCTTTTTGGTTTTCTAACTTTTATCGAATTTCGAGACGTGGGTCCGGGGGCCGGTTTTTGAGTCAATTTTTGACTTTTGATTAATAGCTTAGTATTTTCTTATAGAGTTGATTCCTTTAGCCCATATTGATTATATCGAATTATTTATAGCTAGATTCGAGGCATTCGGAGGCTGTTTTGTAAGGCAAGGGTATATTGGAGTAATGATTTGCTTGGATTAAGGTAAGTAACAATTCTAAATTTGGTTCTGAGGGTACGATGTCATGTATTTGGTTTTGAAGTGACGCACATGCTAGGTGACGGGCGTGTGGGCGTGCATCGTAGGAACTGTGACTTGGTCAAATTCCATGGAACTGTGTAGTTGAATAATCTATTATTATCTGTATATTCTCCATGTATTAGAGAAATTGAACCACAAATCAAGTTGGAAACCATGTTTCGACTATGTGTTGGCACTATAGAGACCCATAGAGGTCATGTACATGTTGAATTATCTTCTAAATTGTTATTTTGTACTCAGTCACAGTTTTACTTGCATATTATATCTCAGTCTCTATTGTTCCTTGTAGATATATTATATTATTTTCTGTTGGGGCTGATTTTCATAATTACTGAGAGCCCGAGAGACTGGAGAGACTGATGACTAAGTGAGGTCGACGGTGTGATTGTAATATATTGATACTATAGCACATGAGTTGTCTGTGCGGATCTAGATATTATACTATAGAACGTGAGTTGTCCTTGCAACACGTGAGTTGTCCATGCGGATTATAGCGCTTGGGCTGAAGGAGCCCCTCCGGAGTCTGTACACACCCCAGTGAGCGCATGTACCTACTGAGTGCCGTGGGCTGTGTGAATGGGAGAGTTGAGTGACTGTGGCCCTAAGAGGATGCATTTGATTTCATTATTATTGCACTTAGCTGCCATGTATCACTATCTTGAAATGTTCTGAAAGATATTACACTATGTTGCACTTAAACTTATCACGAAGTAACTGTTTTGACCTAATTTATCATACTTGAAAGCATGCCTACCTTCCAACGTTGAAATCACTGTAATTGAACTATAACTATGAAGCTCGTCACTACTTTTAATTCTTCATTTAGTCTTGTTACTTACTGAGTTAGTTGTACTCATGCTACACCTTGCACTTCGTGTGCAGATTCAGCCATTTTCGGACATGGTGGGTATTGATTCACTGCGCAGTTGACCCTTCGGAGATTTTGAGATAGTTGCTCGGCGTTTTCGCAAACCTTATTTCTCTTTCCCTACCCTTCCACTTACTGTATTTAGTTTCAGACTATGATAGACAATATTTTTCTAGACTTGTGATATTTAGATGCTCATGTACTTAGTGACACCCCGATATTGGGAATTACCACGTTGTGTTTTGGATTTGTTATCTTGTTTATGAGGAGTTTTATTATTTAAACTGCTTTAAATCCATTTTCTGTTAAAAGTGATGGGGTTATTTTGTAAATGTCAGCTTGCCTAGTACTACGTTAGGTGCCATCACGACAGGTTAGGATTTGGGTCGTGACAACTTGTCAGCAGTCCCATCGCACCTGTGGACTCCTTCCCACTTCTGCGCAATCGCAAGAGCAAATCCATAGCCGCCTCTGCTCTCCAACTCGCTTATGCGACCACTCTGTCGCTTCTGTGCAACCGTAGTTGCAAAGCCATAGCCGCCTCTACGCTCCAGCTCGCTTATGCGACCACTTAGTTGCTTCTGCGAAGCCGCAGAAGCGTTCCATTTTCCACTTTTGTGAAGCCTTCCCTAGCCAGCCTTCCTCGCTTCTGTGATGCTATCCTCGCTTCTACGACCCAGCTTTCGCAGAAGCGATCGCACAAACAACCAAAAAACAATCCTAGCATTTCCTTAGTCCAAAAATCAATCCGTTAACCGTCCGGAATCCACCCGAGGCCCTCGGGACCTTAACCAAATATACCAACACATCCCAAAATGCAATACGAACTTAATCGAGGCCTCAAATCATGACAAACAATGTTAAAATTACTAATCGCACCTCGAATCAAATTATAAACTTTCAAATTCCCAAATTCTATATCTTGTGCCGAAATGTACCAAATCAATCCATAATGATTTCAAATTTTACGCACAAGTCATAAATCACAATACGAACTTATTCCAAGGATCAAAACCTCAAACGGACATCTATAACACCAAAATCCACTTTAAACCAAACTTATGAAATTCTTAAATCTTCAAAATGCCAACCTTCCATAATAAGCGCTGAAATACGTAGGGGAGAATCACGTTCGTGGTACATTTGAGGATGAAGGAATGTTTAAGTGGGTGAGAATGTAATGACCCGACCAGTCATTTTGAGCTCTAGCAATTCGTTCAAAGCTTTGAGGCCTTCAGTAGCTTCTCTTAATTGCATTTCGGGAAGTTCGGAGTTGATTTAGAAAAAAATTCTAATTTCTGAAGCTTTAAGTTGGAAGAATTGGCCAAGATTTTACTTTTGAGTAAACGACCTCGGAATCGGGATTTGAAGGATCCAATAGGTTCATATGATGATTTCGGACTTGGACGTATGTTCGGGTTGAGTACCGGATCACCCGGGAGCATTTCAGCGCTTATTATGGAAGGTTAGAATTTTAAAGGTTTAAGAATTTCATAAGTTTGATTTGAAGTGGATTTTGATGTCATCGATGTCCATTTGAGGTTCCGAGTCTTGGAATAGATTCGTTATATCATTTATGACTCGTGTGCCAAATTTGTAGTCATTCTAGATTGATTTGATATGTTTCGGCACAAGATTTAGAATTTGAAAATTTAAAAATTTATAAGTTTGATTCGAGGAGCGATTCATGATTTTGATGTTGTTTGACTTGGTTTAAGGATTCGACTAAGTTTGTATTGTATTTTGGGATGTGTTGGTATGTTTGGACGGGGTCCCGGGGGCTTCGGGTGCGAATCGGATTGAAAACGAATCGAGTTTGGGCTTGGGGCAAATGTTAAAGCAGCTGGTATCTGGTGCAATCGCAACTGCGTGGAAGCGGCGCCGTAGTTGCAGAAGCGGCATTTGGACTGAGTAGGGATGGCCGCAGATGTGAGGTTATATCTGTATCTGCGAGCCCGCAGATACGGTGAATGCTCCACAGAAGAGGAAAGGGCCAACTGGGCAAAGTGCCACAGAAGTGGAGTTGGGAGCGCAGATGCGCATCCGGAGAAGTGGGGAAGGCACCGCATAAGCAGGGCTGGGCCATTGGTGCGAGACCACAGGAGAGGTCAGGCCTCCTCAGAAGCGAGACCGCAGGAGCGGACTTTTGTCCGCAGAAGCAAACTTGGCTGGGTTAGTAGAAACCGCACCTGCGATGGGAATTCCCGTAGGTGCGGAGCCGCGGAAGCAGCTACTATTCCACAGATGCGAAATGTCGCTGGGCAGAGTTGTTTTAAGAACGGGATTTGGCCCTTCTTCTTTCATTTTTCACTTGGGTTGGCTGAATTGGAAGATCCATTTTGAAGGGATTTTCAGCAAGCAACACAAGGTAAGTGATTCTCACTTATTACAAGTTAAATACATGATTTATATGTGGATTAGAACATGGAAATTAGTAGAAATTTAGAATTTTGGTAGAAAACCTATGATTGAGTGTTTTTGGATTTGGACCACGAAATTGGACATGGAATTGAGAATAAATTATATATTTGAGTTCATGGTGTTATGGGTAAGGTTTATATTCAAAATAATTTCGAAATCCGGGCACGTGGGACCGAGGGTTGACTTTATCGACTTTTTGGACGGAGTTGGGAATAGTTTAAATTGACTAATTATGGGTATTAGAATATATTTTGATTAATTTGCACATTGTTTGAATATTTTTGGATCGACGGGCATTGGTTTGAGGTGTTAGAGAGGTTTTGGAGCCGTGTTATGGAACTTCGAAACGAGGTAAGTCTCATATCTAACTCTGTGAGGGGGAAACTACCCCTAGGTGATGTATTTGTTATGTGCTACTTGATGCGGGGGCTACGTACGCACAAGGTAACGGGAGTTCGTATGTAGCTAGATTCATGTTATGTCCGGGTAGACTTAGGTTCCCTCCATGCTATAACTGTACTATTTGAGTTATCTCTTGCCTATTATATTCCTTTTATTTTACATTACGACTGGAGACTTGACTTGCGTATAGTGATAGACTTGCTATTGTATATATTTGACGGGCTTCATGATAAGTCGTGGATTAATTGTACTCTCCTTATGAAATTCTCTCGCGTTATGCGTCCTCATTGAAAAGTTTCCTTAAAATCTATAACTCACACGACTATTCGTGAGTGGGGTCGAGGACCCGTCAAAGCTTCTTATTCTAATGGGATCGGGCCGTTCGCCTCGGCAGAATAAATACATCTATGTTTCGTATCATTCGACCATCTATAGTGCACACATTATGATGGACCGGGTCGTATGCCTCAGAAGGATTATGTACCACACTCTCATGGGAGCGGGCCGTTTGCCTCGGCAATACAATAGATGTATGTATGATTCGGCAATATTATGATGGATCGGGCCGTACGCCTCGGCATTTCTTTAAAATACTCTTATAAAATCATGCGTAATAATTGATAAGATGACAATATATCTGTGAGTTTTTCTGATTTGAACTGTGGCGACCTATTTGGTGAGGTCCATTATATATACTTTGATTGAAGAGATAACTACTAGCTGAGAGTTTGAGTTATTTGCTGAGAGAAGAATTTTATCACGTATTTATACTTGTTATTTTATTTATTCCCCTAACTCACATCTGTTTATTCCTACTGTATCTGTCTTATTGGACCACTAGTAAGTGTTGATGTCGACCCCTCGTCACTACTTCTCTGGGTTTAGGCTAGATACTTACTGGATACGCGTTGATTTACGTACTCATGGTACACTTGTTGCACTTATTGTGCAGGTACATACATGTCTGGTGGTCTTTCGGCGCAGAGGTGCGGCTATTGCGGGGACTTTACCGTGAGTTGCATTTCATGTTACGATCCGCAGCCTGTAGAGTCTCCATCATAATTATTTATATTTCTCCTATCTAATTTGTATTCCGGACAGATGTTGTATTTTATTTCCTAGTTGATACTCATTCACTTGGGACACTGGGTTTTGGGGGTTCCTACAGGTTGTTCATCATTGTAGTTCGTGTAAATATTATCATTCTCTCTGTAAATTCTATTTCGCACTATCTAATTAATAAAAATTATAATTTTAAAGTAATAGAATAAGTAATTAAATTGATCAATCAAGGTTGACTTGTTTGACGGTGGTGTAAGGTGCCATCACGACCTATAGTGAATTTTGGATCGTGACATGGTATCTTTTGGTTAGTGTCTTCATTCTAAAAGACACCTATAAATATATTTGTAGGACTGATTACAACAACTCTGGAACTTATTTTAAGTTATCGACAACCACAACTTATAAGCAATCATATGGTTTCTCTTCCCAAAAATTAAAGATTAATTTTTTTTCTATTAGGGAAAAACATATCTGTTTACAAATGATTGAAACTTCTTATGTTTATAAATGATCAAGTGTCATAAAAACTCCACGGAAGCAAAGGCCAACGCAGAGTTGGAAGTGTAAATATAAAATTTACCAAAATGATTTATAAATATAATTGCTTGTTTACTTTATTTGGTATGTGTTCAAAAATTTACGTAAGCAAGCACTGCATTAGATGTGCAAAATGACATAATTTTTCGGGCTCAAATAATTGTCACAACCTGGCAAGGACTTTGTTACATCTCATTCTATTGTAATGAGTGGTCGGAATGGTATGACGATAACAAAAATCGGGTTATACTTTCTTTATTCTACTCATTATTTAACTGATTATTTCTTGTGATTTATAAATTTTAATATGTATATTAAGTGTAATGATAGGTGGTCATGATCTCATAATATTTCGTGTCTTGCACACACATTATAATTAGGAATAACTGAGGATATTATGATATATTCATACTTTAAAATATTTTTGAGATCATTTTAGATATTTAAGTTTAAACAAATTAAAAGTTTGATAAATTATTGTTAATATTGAGGTTTTCTTGTGATAAACATAATATATATATATATATATATATATATATATATATATATATATATATATATATATATATATATATATATATATATTTATTTATTTATTTATTTATGTTGTACATTGTACTTGACGACATAAACTGTGAATAATCTGGGTTTGGAGATTTTCCTAAACATATGATTATACATTCATAATAAATTGAGATTATTTACAAGACAAATCGAGATACCTATTTGTCTCCTATGTAGATGTATTTTAGAGTATATGTGAACTACAATGTGGTAGTCAATTCTTTAAAGAATTTGGAGAATGTAATAAGTTTAAGCCTATTGTTTTCCTTTGAGAGTACTAAATCCTTGGTGTTGCACAAAGTTATTCGTCTGTGTATACTATTATCTCTTTCTCTTTTTCAAGTTTTAAAATCCTTTTTTTTTTGTATTTAATACATATCATCTGTGTTATTGAAAGAAATGCCCTATGGCTGATGTGTTCGTTAATTACTGAACAACTACATAGGGGAGGTTTTTTTGGTAATGGAGTTACTAACAACAACAATAACAACCCAGTAAAATTCCACTAATGGGGTCTGGGGAGGGTAGTGTATACGCAGACCTTATCCCTACCCCGATGGAGTTACTATTTAACTTAATTTAATTATCTATTTACAAAATTTGATGTTTGTTTAGAATGAACTTCTAAGTTTGGTGTTTATTTGGATTGAACTTTCAGTGAAAATTATTATTCTTTTCCTTGTAAATTTAATATTGCATTCAATGTAAATTTATTTTATATTTTCCTAACAACTTACTTGAATTACTCGGTCACATAATTAGTAATACGTACATCCACTTTTACTATTTGGAATTATTTTAATATGCTAAATAAAATAAAAATAGCTACTATCTATAACGACCCGACTGGTTGTTTTACTTTCTAGATCCCCGTTTCTCTAATTAAGATTCCTCGTATATGCTTTTACCGTTTTATGACCTACAGGGATGGTTGGTTTAAGTTTGGAAGGATTCGGGTTGAAATCGAAACACTTAGTTCCTTAATAGTAACCTATAATGGTTAAGTTTGACATGAGTCAACCTTATGAGTAAAGGACCTCAGAACTGGGATTTGACGGTCCCAATAGGTTCGTTTGATGATTTTGGACTTGGACGTATATTTGGATCGAGTTTTGAATGACCCGGGAGCGCTTCGGCACTTAATATTGAAAGTTGGCACATTAAAAATTTTCAAGTTCTTTAAGTTTGGTTTAGAGTAAGTTATGGTGTTATCGATGTCTGTTTGGGATTCTAAGCCTAGAAATAGTTTCGTATGGTGATTTATGACTTGCACGCAAAATTTGGCATCATTCTGAGTTGATTTGATATTAATCGTACGCGCGGAAGTGTTTTACAAGTTTTTGAGTTTCATGTTGAATTCATGCATTTGGGCGTTCGATTCGTGGGGTTTGATTTTATTTTAGTGTTTCTATTGCGCGAGCAAGTCCGCATTATGTTGTGGGATGTGTTAGTGTAATTGGGTGGGGTCCCGGGTGCGAATCAGATTGGAATCGGACTTGGTTTTGGGCATAGGGTACAACTGATGGCTTCAGATCTGGTGCAATCGCACCTGCGTGTAAACGACCGCAGGTGCGAACTCGCAAAAGTGGCCCAGTGGTCGCACAAGTGGACTTCATTGCATGGGTTCCTTTTTTTATAAAACATATTGACTACAAATTGAACTAAAGAAAAAATGTTGACTGTTCGACAATAGAGGCTGGAGCTGGGTGGTTGCAGGTGCGAGGATGTTTCCGCATCTGCGCGCCCGCAGAAGCGATCAACGCTCAACATATCCGGACTTTGGCTGGCTGGCTGTGGGTTGCAGAGGCGGAAGGAATCCGCAGAAGCAGAAGAAGTCCGCAAAGCGGACCCGCAAAAGCTGTAATGATCCGATTGGTCATTTTGAGCTTTAGCGCGTCGTTCAGCGGTTTGAGGCCTTGAGTAGTTTTACTTCGGGTATTATGACTTGTACGTGTGATCAGAATTGAATTTCAGGAAGTTCGGAATTGATTTGGAAAGAAAATTCTAATTTCGAAAGCTTTAAGTTGGAAGAATTGACTAAGGTTTGACTTTTGAGTAAACGACTTCGAAATCAGAATTTGAAGGTTCCAACAGGTTTGTATGATGATTTTGGTCTTAGGAGCGTGTCCGGATGTCGATTTGGAGGTCCGTACGTCATTTCGGCGTCAATTGGAGAAAATTGGAAATTGGATGATTTTTGTAAAGTTTAACCAGGAGTGGACTTTTTGATATAGGGGTCAGATTTCGATTCTGGAAGTAGGAGTAGGTCCTTACACTTATTTTGTGTGCCTTGGTTTTCATCCCTGAGGTAGGTTCATAATATCTATTCGGCCGTTTTATTCTTTATGCAGGCTGGGTAATTCCCCGTCAGAGTTCGTTCTTCCTTATGAGTTATATTCGAGTGGTGGCTTGTTGGCGCTTTGATGGTGCTGCATAAGATCTTGGTCAATGTTTGAAGTGGCTCATTGCCTGATCAGTTTGTACTGGGTGAGACGAGATTACTGGACCTGAAATTTGTGCAATCAGATTTATATAAGGTACATTAAAGAAAAAAATATTGTTATTCAGTTTAGAATGAGGTAATGGTTCTTGTCAGGCGGAGAGACTCCATGAATTATTGATTCAGCAGGTAGTTATGAGTTTCTACATGTCTCTTATATATGAAACAAGATTTATATGTGTCATGAGGTGTGTTGTGGGTATCAGATTCATGAAATTGCAGCTATTGTGGTCGAGGATTGTTATTATGGGCAACCGACTTACGTGGTGCATGGTGTGATTTCGGTATAGGTGCATGATAATGTTTTGGTATAGTGTGTGGTGATTGGTACGGTGTTTGTATGTTAGAATCGAGTCTTGTAGAGATATATGGAGGTTGGAATTTGGTTCTAAGGGTTATTGACTAAGTAAAAAGGGAGGATCTTCTGTCTGACTCGAGCTATTGTGTTCAACTGGATTGTGGTGGCACGAGTAGGTGCGCGAGGTATTAAACAGTTATTTTGGACAACTCCAGAGCAGTCCCTAGCACGTTCGAGGACAAACGTATATTTAAATAGGGAAGAATGTAACGATCCGACTGGTCGTTTTGAGATTTAGCGCGGCGTTCGGCGATTTGAGGCCTTGAGTAGATTCACTTCGAGTATTATGACTTGTAGGTGTGGTCGGAATTAAATTTCAGGAAGTTCGGAGTTGGTTTGGAAAGAAAATTCTAATTTCGGAAGCTTTAAGTTGGAAGAATTTACTAAGGTTTGAATTTTGAGTAAACGAATTCGAAAATGGAATTTGAAGGTTCCAACAGGTTCGTATGATGATTTTGGTCTTAGGAGCATGTCCGGATGTCAATTTGGAGGCCCGTAGGTCATTTCGGCGTCAATTAGCAAAAGTTGGAAATTGGATGATTTTTGGAGAGTTTGATCGGGAGTGGACTTTATGATATCATGGTCGGATTCCGATTCCAAAAGTGGGAGTAGGTATGTAATGTCAATTATGACTTGTGTGCAAAATTTGAGGTCAATCGGACTTAATTTGATAGGTTTCGGCGTCGAATATTTGTTTGGAAGTTTGAAAGTTGAAAGAAAGGTTTGGATCGTCGATTCATAGTTTTGATGTTGTTTGGTGTAATTTGAGGCCTCGAGGAAGTTTGTTTCATGTATTGGGACTGGTTAGTATGATTGGACAGGATCCTGGGGGCCTCATGTGTATTTCGGGATGGTTTCGGAATATTTCTCCATATTTTGCTGGTGCTGTTGCTGGTTCTGGTATTGTTCATCGCGTACGCGTAGGGATAATCGCATTCGCGGGGAAGGATTTTTGGTTGCTGGATATTTTTGCTTCGCGTTCGCGCCTATTGGCACGCATTCGCAGAGGTTCGAGGGGCAAAGCTACACGTTCGCGATTGGGGCATCGTGTTTGCGAAAGGGAAAGCTGGCCTGGGGGAGATTGGTTTCGTGATAGAGCAGCCTGGTGAAGCATCACGTTCGCGAGACTAGCCTCGCGTTCCTGAAGAAGAGTTTGGGTCCTGAGTTTGTTGAGCTTCGCGAACGCGAGTGAAGTGTCGCGTTCGCGATGAAGGTCACATGGGCAGTGTATAAGTTTGCAAAAAAATGGGTTTTGACTCATTTTATCTCAAATCTTCCATGGGAGCCGAGCTTGGGGCGATTTTTGGAGGAGCTTCTTCGTCACCCATCACTAGGTAAGTGATTCCTTCACATTGTGAGTTAAATACATGAATTATACATGGATTTGAACATGAAATTGGTGAAATTTATGGGATTTTGAAGAAAATCTAGAATTTGGTATTTTTGGATTTTTACCACGAAATTGGACATGAAATTAGGAATAAATCATATATTTGAGTTCGTAATATTATGGGTAAAGTTTATCTTCGAAAATATTCGGAATCTGGGCATGTGGGCCTGAGGGTTAACTTTATCGACCTTTCGAGTGGAGTTGGGAACTTGTTTAAATTGATTAATTATGGGTATTAGAGTATATTTTGATTGGTTTGCACATTGCTCGACTAGTTTTGAAATTATGGACATCAGTTCGAAGTGTTACAGAGACGTTGAAGCTGGTTATAGTGCTTCGGAGCGAGGTGAGTCTCATATCTAACCTTGTGAGGGGGAAATTACGCTCTAGGTGATATTTATTGTTATGTGCAACTAGTAGTGGGTGCTACGTACACACGAGATGACGAGAGTCCATACGTAGTTAAAGCATGTTTATGTCTGGGTAGACTGTAACGACCTGGCTGGTTGTTTTGAGTGTATTAGACCCGATCCCCTATTTACTGCTTTTCTCGTATCTGTTTCTGCTTATGTGACTTGCCGGGAGGTCTTGTTTTTGGTTTTAGAGTGTTTTGGGACACGTAGTCCCAAAAACGGAAGCTTAAGTCTTAGGATTTTGACTATAGTCAAAAATGTGTGAAGTCGACTCCGCAATGGAGTTCCATCGGTTCCGTTAGCTCCGTTGGGTGATTTTAGACTTAGGAGTGCATCCGAAATATGATTTGGAGGTCCGTAGTAGAATTAGGCTTGAAATGGCGAAAGCCGAATTTTTGGAGATTTTGACCGGAAATGGACTTTTTGGTATTGGGGTCGGATTCCGATTCCCGAAGTTGGAGTAGATCCATAATGTTGAATATGACTTGTGTGCAAAATTTCAGGTCAATCGGACGTGGTTTGATAGGTTTCGGCATCGGTTGTAGAAATTTGAAGTTTCAAGTTCATTAAGTTTGGATTGGAAGGTGATTCGTGTTTGTGTTGTTGTTTGATGTGATTTGAAGGCTCGACTAAGTTCGTATGGTGTTTTTGGACTTGTAGGTATGTTTGATTGAGGTCCTGGGAGCCTCGGGTTGATTTTGGGTGGTTAACAGATTATTTTGGACTTAGGAGAGATAGCAGATTTTCTGGTATTTTTGTTGCAGACTTTTCTTCATCGCGTTTGCAAGAGATGTCTCGCGATCGCGTAAGGCATTTGTGAGGCCATCTGGAGTTGTTCTTCACATTAGCGAAGATGGGGATGCGTTCGTGAAGGTTTGAGGATCAGTGCATCGTGAACGCGAGAAGGACATCGCGTTCGCGTAGAGGAAGTGGAGCAGCTGGGAACCCCATGGATTTGTTCTACGCTTTCGCGTAGCGGGTGTCGCGTTCGCAAAGAAGGATTTCCCTGGGTAGAATATATGATTTCAAAAACGAGGGTTTGGCCATTTTTATCAAAACTTGAGTTTGAGAGCTCGGATTAGGGCGAGATTTTGAGGGATTTTCAGAGACATCAATTGGGTAACGATTCTTCACTTGATTTTGGTTATATCCCACTAATATATCACTAATTTCATCTTTTAATTTTGGATATGGGTGGAAACTTTGGGGAAAATGGGAAGAAGTTCTTCAACTAAGATTTTGGGTTTTGATTGAGATTTTGATATCGGATTTGGATAATTTTGGTACGAGTGAACTCGTGAGTGAATGGGCTTTCGGGTTTTGTGACTTTTGTCGGATTTCGAGACGTGGGCCCGGGGGAGGGTTGAGCCTATTTCGGATTTCGACTTATAATTTTGTGTTTTTCCTGTGGAATTGATTCTTTTAGCCTATATTAATTATATTAAACTGCTTGTGGCTAGATTCGGGGCGTGTGGAGATTGATTTGAGGGGCAAAGGCATTGAGGAGTAGTATTTTGTGCTGTTTGGGGTAAGTAACAGTTTTAAATCTGGTCCTGAGGGTAAGAAACCCCGGATTATTGGATTATTTGAGTATTTTGGTGGTGACGCACATGTTAGGTGACGGGCGTGTGGGCGTGCACCGTAGGAATTGGGACTTGGTCCATTCTGTGAAACTGTAAAGTTGAATAACTTGTTTCTAGCTATATGCTCCCCCTGTGTTATAGAAATTTGACTGCAAATCATGTTAGAAATCATGCTTAGGCTTTTTGATGGTACTGTTAGGACCCGCAGAGGTCGCGTACTTGTTGAATTACTTGCTAATTGATGTCTTGTACTCAGTCATGGTTTTACTTGTGTATCATATCTCAGCCTCTTCTTGATTCTTGTTGATACACTATGTTATCTTTGTTTGGGCCAATCTTTGTGATTTTCGAGAGCCCGAGAGACTAGAGAGGTTGATGACTGAGTGAGGCCAAGGGCCTGTCTGAGAGGTATTGCTACTATGGCACGTGAGTTGTTCGTGCAACACGTGAGTTGTCCGTGCGAATCCACATATTAATACTATAGCACGTGAGTTGTCCGTGCAGCACGTGAGTTGTCTGTGCAGATATAGCGCTTCGGCTGTAAGGAGCCCCTCCATAAACTGCACACCCCTGTGAGCGCAGATACCTATTGAGTGTGAGTACAGAGGGATGAGAGCCAAGTGATTGAGCTGTTGTGACGAGTTGAGTGACTGTTGCCCTGAGAGGCTGTACTTGCTTTTTCATTTGTTGATGCACTTAGTTACTATCTGTCATCGTTGTGAACTTCCTGAAAGATTCTATATCTGGACTACCTGAACTTTAACTGTATAAAACTGATTGGACTTAAACTGCCAGATGTGAAAGCATGTTTATTCCTTGCTGGAATTATTAAAAATGAACTGCAATTGTATAGCTCGTCACTGCCTTCTTAGTTCCTTATTTATTTTTGTTACTTAGTGAGTTGGTTGTACTCATGCTACACCCTACGCTTCATGTGCAGATCCAGGTGTATCCGGTCACGGAGGATGTTGATCTCGTGCGTGGTTGAGTTTCGGAGATTCACGAGGTAGCTACCGGCATTCGCAGTCCTTGCCTCTCCTCTCTTGCTATCTTTCTTTTTTGTGCCATTTAGACACAGACTCTTATAGACACATTTTCTTAGTCTGCTTGTTTAGATGCTCATGACTTGGTGACACTCCGATGTATGGGGCTATTTTTCCGCGTTGCATTTTTGAGTTTAACTCCCGTTTTATGAAAACTCTGTCATATCAACTTTTTTGGTTTATTTTGTGGAATATTTGAAGTATTTTTAAAAATCGGCTTGCCTAGTACCATCGATAGGCACCATCATGACAGGTTAGGGTTTTGGGTCGTGACAACTTGGTATCAGTGCCTAGGTTACATAGGTCTCACGAGTCATGAGCAGGTTTAGTAGAGTCTTGCGGATCGGTACAGAGACTTATGTACTTAACTTTGAGAGGTTGCCGAACCCTTAGGAAATTTCACATTTTTGAATTTTTGTCGTGCGAATCATTTGATTCTGGTAACAAAATATCTGTTGTTCTAATTCTCTCACAGATGGTGAGGACGCGTACTACGGGGCAGGATGGACAACCACCAGTACCACCAGTCAGGGCCTCGAAAGGCTAAGGTCACGGTAGAGGCCGCGGTAAGGGCAGAGGTGCAGCTCGCACCACAGCTAGGGTAGCACCTGCAGATCCACCAGTTTCCACAATTCAGGAGTAGGCTTCAATTGTCGATGAGCCTGTGGGACCAGCTCAGGCACCACCCGTGCCCATTGTGATTTCAGGCCTTCAGGAGGCCTTAGCCCAGATTTTGACCGCGTGTACCAATCTTGCTCAGGCGGTCTCTGTTCCGGCCGCAGCAGCCACTTCTCTGGCCGGGGGAGATGCCCAGACTCCTATCGCCCTCACACCAGAGTAGGTGGTACAGGGACTCCAGACACCGGGGGTACCACCAGCCCAGCCAGTTGCAGCTGCTCAGGACTATGTAGTTCCTGTCATGCCTGATGATGAGCAGCGTAGATTGGAGAGGTTTGGGAGACTCCAGCCTCCATCTTTCAGTGGTACCGAGGGAGAGGATGCACAAGGCTTCTTGGACAGGTGTCAGAGGATACTCCGTACAGTAGGTATTCTAGAGACCAGTGGGGTCTCGTTCACTACCTTTCAGTTCTCTGGGGCTGCATTCCATTAGTGGGAGGCTTACGATAGGTGTAGGTCGGTCGGCGCAGCACCCCTAACCTGGAAGCAGTTCTCCAGTTTATTCCTGGAGAAGTTCGTGCCTCAGTCCCGCAGAGAGGAGCTGCGCAGGCAGTTCGAGCAGCTTCGTCGGGGTGATATGTCTGTGACGCAGTATGAGATGAGATTTTCAGAGTTGGCTCATCATGCTATCTGAATGGTTCACACAGACAGGGAGAGGATCAGGAGGTTCTTAGATGGCTTCACTTTTCAGCTACGATTGCTTATGACTAGAGATAGAGTGTCTGCTCCTACTTTCAATGAGGTTGTCGACATTGCTCGATAGATTGAGATGGTTCGCAGCCAGAAGCGGGTTGAGAGGGAGGCCAGGAGGCCTCGTGGTTAGGGTGGATTCAGCGGTGTTCCTTCTAGGGGGCAGTTCCACCACGGTAGGGGTCGTCCTTTCAGACATTCTCAGACGGCTCGCCTAGTTCACCGTGGTACATCATCTGGCCATGGTTCACACAGTTATCAGCAGGGCCAGTCTTCATTCAGTGCACTACCAGCGCAGAGTTCTCACCCTGCCTAGCCAGCTCAAGCATCTACGCGTAGTTCTTTAGGGCATTAGGAGCAGCAGTTCCGTCAGAGAAGGGGCTGTTTCGAGTACGGAGATTTTGGTCATATTAAGAGAGATTGCCCCAGGTTGTTGGGTGGGACTCCATAGCAGAGTTCTCGGCCGATGGCACCAGCGCCAACAGCTTTACCACCCGCCCATCCAGCTAGGGGTACGGTTCAGTCAGCTAGGGGTCTCTTGCGATGGGGAGGCCGATCAGTGAGCGGCCAGGCCCGTTTCTATGCTCTTCCTGCCAGACCAGATGTCATTGCTTCGGATGCTGTTATTACAGGTATTGTCTCAATTTGCCATAAAGATACCTTTGTATTATTTGACCCTGGTTCCACTTATTGATATATGTCCTCATATTTCGCTCATTATCTGGATATGCCTCGTGAGTCTCTAGTTTCATCTGTTCATGTATCTACTTCGGTGGGTAATACTATTATTATGGACCGTGTATATCGGTCATGTGGGGTGACTATTGGGGGTCTGGAAACCAGAGTAGATCTTTTGCTGCTTAGTATGGTCAATTTTGATATGATATTGGGTATAGATTGGTTGTCTCCATGTCATGCTGTTTTAGATTGTCACGCTAAGACCGTGACGTTAGAGATGCCAGGGTTGCTGAGAGTTGAATGGAGCGGTTCTATAGACTATGTTCCTAGTAGAGTCATTTCATACTTGAAGGCTCAACAGATGGTTGAGAAGGGTTGTCTATCCTATTTGGCTTTTGTGAGGGATGTTAGTGCAGAGGTCCCTGTTATTGATTATGTTCCTATGTTGTGTGATTTCCCGGATGTGTTTCCTGTAGGTATGCAAGGAATGCCACCTGACAAGGACATTGACTTCGGTATTGATTTGGTGCCGGGAACTTAGCCCATTTCTATTCCATCGTATCATATGGCACTGGCGGAGTTGAAAGAGTTGAAGGAACAGCTTCAGGAACTCCTTGATAAGGGGTTTATTCGTCCTAGCATGTCTCCTTAGGGTGCACCAGTTCTATTTGTAAAGAAGGATGGTACTATGAGAATGTGCATTGATTACAGGCAGTTGAACAAGGTCACAATCAAGAACAAGTATCCATTGCCATGTATTGTTGATTTGTTTGACTAGCTTCGGGGAGCGAAGGTGTTCTCCAAGACTTATTTGAGGTCATGGTATCACCAGCTGAAGATTCGGGACTCAGATATTCTTAAGACAACTTTCAGAACCCGATATGGCCATTATGAGTTCCTTGTGATGTCTTTTGGACTGATCAACGCCCCAGCAACATTCATACATCTGATGAGCAGTGTGTTAGCCTTATCTTGACACATTCATTATTGTATTCATTGATGATATCCTGGTGTACTCTCATAGCCAGGAGGTGCATGCCCAATATCTAAGGATTGTGTTACAGCGGTTGAGAGAGGAAAATCTTTATGCAAAGTTCTCCAAGTGTGAGTTTTGGCTCAGTTCAGTGGCGTTCTTGGGGAACGTGGTGTCCAGTGAAGGTATTTAGGTAGATCCAAAGAAGATAGAGGCGGTTGAGAGTTGGCCCAGACCATCCTCTGCCACGGATATTCGGACTTTTCTTGGTTTGGCTGGTTATTACCGTCGTTTGTTGGAGGGTTTCTCGTCTATTGCATCGAACTGACCTAAAAGGGTACTCCTTTTAGGTGGTCGGATGAGTGCGAGGAGGACTTTTAAAGCTCAAGACTGCTTTGACCACGGCTCCAGTTCTAGTTCTATTATCAACTTTCGATTCTTACACAGTGTATTATGATGCCTTGCGTATCTGTATTGGATGTGTTCTGATGTAGGAGGTTAGTGTGATTACTTATGCTTCGCGCCAGTTGAAGCCCCATGAGAAGAACTATCATGTCCACGACCTTGAGTTAGCAGCTATTGTTCACGCCTTGAAGATTTGGTGGCACTATTTTTATGGGGTCCATTGTGAGATTTACACTAATCATCGGAGTTTGCAGCATCTGGTCAAATAGAAGGATCTTAACTTGCATCAGCGGAGGTGGTTGGACCTTCTTAAGGACTATGATATCACCATTTTGTACCATCCCGGGAAGGCTAATATGGTGGCTGATGCTTTGAGTTATCGGGTGAAAAATTTGGGGAGCTTAGCATATCTTCTAGCAACAGAGAGGCCATTGGCGTTGGATGTTCAGGCCTTAGCTATCCAGTTTGTTAGATTGGATATTTCTGAGCCGAGTCAAGTATTGGCTTCTGTGGTCACTCGGTCTTCTCTTTATGATAGTATCAGGGAGCGTTCGTATGATGACCCCCGTCTGCTTGTCTTGAAGGACACGGTCCAGCACGGTGATGCTAAGAAGGTCACTATTAGGGATGATGGTGCATTGAGGATGCAGGGCAGGCTATGTGTGCCCAATGTAGATGGTTTGCGTTAGTTAATTCTCCAAGAGGCTCATAGTTTGCGGTATTCTATTCATCCGGGTGCCACAAAGATGTATCAGGACTTGAGACAGCATTACTAGGGGAGGAGAATGAAGAAGGACATAGTGCAGTATGTAGCTCAGTGTCTAAATTTCCAGTAGGTGAAGTTTGAGCATCAGCGGCCAGGTGGGTTGCTTGAGATTCCATAGTGGAAATGGGAGCGGATCACTATGGATTTCGTTGTTGGGCTTCCACGGACTCAGCGGAGGTTTGATGCAGTTTGGGTGATTATGGATAGGCTGACCAAGTCAGCTCATTTCATTCCTGTGATGACTACCTATTCTTTCGAGTAACTGGCTCGAGTATATATCCACGAGATCGTCAGGCTTCATGGCGTACCGGTATCTATCATCTCTGACCGGGGTACACAGTTTACATCACGGTTCTGGAGGGTCGTACAGCATGAGTTGGGTACTCAAGTGGAGTTGAGCACAGCATTTCACCCTCAGATGGATGGACAGTCCGAGCATACTATTCAGATATTAGAGGATATGCTATGTGCATGTGTGATGGAGTTTGGGGGTTCGTGGGATCAATTCTTTCCTCTAGCAGAGTTTGCTTACAACAACAGTTATCAGTCGAGCATCCAGATGGCATTGTATGAAGCTCTGTATGGTAGGCGGTGTAAGTCTCCAGTGGGTTGGTTCGAGCCAGGCGAGGCTAGATTATTGGGTACAGACTTAGTTCAAGATGCTTTGGAGAAGGTTAAGGTGATTCAGGATAGACTACGCATAGCCCAGTCCAGACATAAGAGTTATGCGGATCGGAAGGTTCGCGATGTTTCCTTCATGGCTGGAGAGCGGGTCCTGCTCCGGGTATCACCCATGAAGGGTGTTATGAGGTTCGGGAAGAAGGGCAAGCTGAGCCTGAGGTTTATCAGCCCATTTGAGGTGTTGCGATGTCTTGGGGAGGTTGCCTATGAGCTTTCCTTGCCTCCCAGTCTAGCAGGAGTTCATACAGTATTCCATGTTTCTATGCTCCGAAAGTATCACGGTGATCCGTCTCACGTGTTGGATTTCAGCTCAGTTCAATTGGACAAGGATCTATCTTATATTGAGGAGCCAATGGCTATTTTGGACAGACATGTCTGAAAGCTAAGGTCAAAGAACACTGCTTCCGTGAGGGTTCAGTGAAGGGGTCATCCGGTCGAGGAGGCAACTTAGGAGACTGAGCATGACATGTGCAGCCACTATCCTCATCTTTTCACCACTTCATGTATGTCTCTATGCTCATTCGAGGACGAATAATTGTTTTAAGAAGGGGAGGATGTAATGACCCGGCCGGTCATTTTGACTGTATTATCCCCGGTCCCCTATTTACTGCTTTTCCCGTATCTGTTTCTGCTTATGTGACTTGCCGGGAGGTCTTGTTTTTGGTTTTGGAATGTTTTGGGACACGTAGTCCCTAAAACGGAAGCTTAAGTCTTAGGATTTTGACCGTAGTTAGAACTGTGTGAAGACGACTCTAGAATGGAGTTTCGTTGGTTCTGTTAGCTCCGTTGGGTGATTTTGGACTTAGGAGCATGTCCGGATTGTGATTTGGAGGTCCGTAGTAGAATTAGGCTTGAAATGGCAAAAATCGAATTTTTGGAGATTTTGACCGGAAGTGGACTTTTTGATATCGGGGTCGGATTCTGATTCCGGAAGTTGAAGTAGATCCGTAATGTTTAATAAGACTTGTGTGCAAAATTTGAGGTCAATCGGACATGGTTTGATAGGTTTCGGCTTCGGTTGTAGATATTTAAAGTTTCAAGTTCATTAAGTTTGGATTGGAGGTTGATTCGTATTTTTGTTGATGTTTGATTTGATTTGAAGGTTCGACTAAGTACGTATGATTTTTTAGAACTTGTAGGTATGTTTGGTTGAGGTCCTGGGGGCCTCGGGTTGATTTCGGGTGCTTAACGGATCATTTTGGACTTAGGAGAGATAGCCGATTTTCTTGTATTTTTGTTGCAAACTTTTCATCATCGCGTTCGCGAGAGATGTCTCGCAATCGCGTAAGGCATTTGGGAGGCCAGCTAGAGTTGTTCTTCGTGTTCGCGAAGATGGGGACGTGTTCGCAAAGGTTTGAGGATCAGTGCATCTGATAGGTTCTTGATTCTTATTGATACACTATGTTATCTTTGTTTGGGCCGATCTTTGTGATTTCCGAGAGCACGTGAGTTGTCCGTACGGATCCATATATTGATACTATAGCACATGAGTTATCCGTGCAGCACGTGAGTTGTCCGTGCAGATATAACGCTTGGGCTCAAATGAGCACCTCCGAAAACTGCACACCCCCAGTAAGCGCAGGTACCTATTGAGTGTGAGTACTGAGGGATGAGAGCCAAGTGATTGAGCTAATGTGAGGAGTTGAGTGACTGTTGCCCTGAGAGGCTGCACTTGCTTTTTCATTTGTTGATGTACTTAGTTGCTATCTGTCATCGTTGTGAAATTCCTGAAAGATTCTATATCTGGATTACCTGAACTTTAACTGTATAAAACTTACTGGACTTAAACTGCCGGATGTGAAAGCATGTTTATTCCTTGCTGGAATTATTGAAAATGAACTGCAATTGTATAGCTCGTCACTGCCTTCTTAGTTCCTTATTTATTTTTGTTACTTAGTGAGTTGGTTGTACTCACGCTACACCCTGTGCTTCATGTGCAGATCCAGGTGTATCCGGTCACGGAGGACGTTGATCTCGTGCGTGGTTGAGTTTCGGAGATTCACGAGGTAGCTGCCGGCGTTCGCAGTCCTTGCCTCTCCTCTCTTGCTATCTTTCTTTTTTTGTATTGGCATTTAGACAGAGACTCACGTTCGTGAAGGTTTGAGGATCAGTGCATCGCGAACGCGAGAGGACATCGCGTTCGCGTAGAGGAAGTGGAGCAGCTGGGAACCCCAAGGATTTGGTCTACGCGTTCGTGTAGCGGGTGTCGCGTTCGCGAAGGGAGCATTTTGGTCAGTGGGATTTTTGTTATACGCGAACGTGAGGGTGTGGCCGCGTTCGCGAAGAAGGAATTTCCTGGGCAGAATATAAGATTTCAAAAACGAGGGTTTGGCTATTTTTATCAAACCTTGAGTTTGAGAGCTCGAATTAGGGCGAGATTTAGAGGGATTTTCAGATACATCAATTGGGTAACGATTCTTCACTTGATTTTGGTTATATCCCACTAATCTATCACTTATTTCATCTTTTAATTTCGGATGTGGGTGGAAAATTTGAGAAAAATGGGAAGAAGTTCTTCAACTAAGATTTTGAGTTTTGATTGAGATTTTGATATCGGATTGGGATAATTTTGGTACGAGTGAACTCATGAGTGAATGGGCTTTCTGGTTTTATGACTTTTGTTGGATTTCAAGACGTGGGCCCGGGGGGAGGGTTGAGCCTATTTCGGATTTCGACTTATAATTCCGTGTTTTTCCTGTGGAATTGATTCTTTTAGCCTATATTAATTATATTAAACTGCTTATGGGTAGATTCGGGGCGTGTGGAGATTGATTCGAGGGGCAAAGGCATTGCGGAGTAGGATTTTGTGCGGTTTGAGGTAAGTAACAGTTTTAAATCTGGTCCTAAGGGTATGAAACCCCGGATTATTGGATTATGTGAGTATTTTGGAGGTGACGCACATGCTAGGTGACGGGCGTGTGGGCGTGCACCGTAGGAATTGGGACTTGGTCCATTCTGTGAAACTGTAAAGTTGAATAACTTGTTTCTAGCTATATGCTCTCCCCGTGTTATAGAAATTTGACTGCAAATCATGTTAGAAATCATGCTTAGGCTTTGTGATGGTATTGTTGGGACCCGCAGAGGTCGCGTACTTATTGAATTACTTGCTAATTGATGTCTTGTACTCAGTCATGGTTTTACTTGTGTATCATATCTCAGCCTCTTCTTGATTCTTGTTGATACACTATGTTATCTTTGTTTGGGCCGATCTTTGTGATTTTCGAGAGCCCGAGAGACTAGAGAGGTTGATGATTGAGTGAGACCGAGGGCATGTTTGTGAGGTATTATTACTATGGCACGTGAGTTGTCCGTGCAGCACGTGAGTTGTCCGTGCGGATCCACATATTGATACTATATCATGTGAGTTGTCCGTGCAGATGTAGCGCTTGGGCTGAAAGGAGCACCTCCAGAAACTGCACACCCCCACTGAGCACAGGTACCTATTGAGTGTGAGTACTGAGGGATGAGAGCCAAGTGATTGAGCTGTTGTGACGAGTTGAGTGACTGTTGCCCTGAGAGGCTGTACTTGCTTTTTCATTTGTTGATGCACTTAGTTGCTATCTGTCATCGTTGTGAAATTCCAGAAAGATTCTATATCTGGATTACCTGAACTTTAACTGTATAAAACTGATTGGACTTAAACTACCGGATGTGAAAGCATGTTTATTCCTTGCTGGAATTATTGAAAATGAACTGCAATTGTATAGCTCGTTACTACCTTCTTAGTTCCTCATTTATTTTTGTTACTTAGCGAGTTGGTTGTACTCACGCTACACTCTACACTTCATGTGTAGATCCAGGTATATCCGGTCACGGAGGACATTGATCTCATGCATGGTTGAGTATCGGAGATTCACGAGGTAGCTGCCGGCATTCGCAGTCCTTGCCTCTCCTTTCTTGCTATCTTTCTTTTTTGTATTGGCATTTAGACACAGACTCTTATAGACACTGTTTCTTAGGCTGGTTGTTTAGATGCTCATGACTTGGTGACACCCTGATGTTTGGGGCTATTTTTCCGCGTTGTATTTTTTAGTTTAACTCTCGTTTTATGAAAACTCTGTCATATCAACCTTTTTGGTTTATTTTGTGGAATATTTGAAGTATTTTTAAAAATCAGCTTGCCTAGTACCATCGATAGGCACCATCATAACAGGTTAGGGTTTTGGGTCGTGACAAGTTGGTATCAGCGCCTAGGTTACATAGGTCTCATGAGTCATGAGCAGGTTTAGTAGAGTTTTGCGGATCGGTACGAAGACTTATGTGCTTAACTTCGAGTGGCTGCCGAACCCTTAGGAAATTTTACATTCTTGAATTCTTGTCATGCGAATCATTCGATTCTGGTAACAAAATATCTGTTGTTCTAATTTTCTCACAGATGGTGAGGATGCGTACTACGGGGCAAGATGGATAACCACCACTACCACCAGTCAGGGCCGCGAGAGGCTAAGGTCACGGTAGAGGTCGCGGTAAGGGCAGAGGTGCAGTTCGCACCACAACTAGGGCGGCACCTGCAGATCCACCAGTTTCCACAATTCAGGAGTAGGCTCCAGTTGTGGATGAGCCTGTGAGACAAGCTCAGGCACCACCCATGCCTATTGTGATTCCAGGCCTTCAGGAGGCCTTAGCCAAGATTCTGATCGTGTGTACCAGTCCTTCTCAGGCGGTCTCTGTTCCAGCCACAACAGCCACTTCTCAGGCTGGGGGAGATGCCTAGACTCCCGCCGCCCTCACACCAGAGCAGGCGGTACAGGGACTCCAGACACCGGGGGCACCACCAGCCCAGCCAGTTGCAGCTGCTCAGGACAATGTAGTTCCTGTCATGCCTGATGATGAGCAGTGTATATTGGAGAGGTTTGGGAAACTCCAGTCTCCATCTTTCAGTGGTACCGAGGGAGTGGATGCACAAGGCTTCTTTGATAGGTGTCAAAGGATACTCCATACAGTAGGTATTCTAGAGACCAGTGGGGTCTCGTTCACTACCTTTCAGTTCTCTGGGGCTGCATTCCGTTGGTGGGAGGCTTACGATAGGCATAGGCCGGTCGGCGCAGCACCCCTAACCTGGCAGCAGTTCTCCGATTTATTCATGGAGAAGTTCGTGCCTCAGTCCCGCGGAGAGGAGCTGCGCAGGCAGTTTGAGCAGCTTTGTCAGGGTGATATGTCTGTGATGCAGTATGAGATGAGATTTTCAGAGTTGGCCCGTCATGTTATCTGGTTGGTTCACACAGACTGGGAGAGGATCAGGAGGTTCATAGATGGCCTCACTTTTTAGCTGTGATTGCTTATGACTAGAGAGAGAGTGTCCGGTGCTACTTTCGATGAGGTTCTTGTCATTGATCGTCAGATTGAGATAGTTCACAGCCAGGTGCGGGTTGAGAGGGAGGCTAGGAGGCCTCGTGGCTAGGGTGGATTCAGCGGTGTTCCTTCTAGGGGGCAGTTCCACCACGGTAGGGGTCGTCCTTTCAGACATGCTCAGACGGCTCGCCCAGTTTACCGTGGTGCATCATCTGGCCATGGTTCACACAGTTATCAGCAGCGCCAGTCTTCATTCAGTGCACTACCATCACAGAGTTCTCACCCTGCCTTGCCAGCTCAGGTGTCTAAGGGTAGTTCTTTGGGGCATCAGGAGCAGCGGTTCCGTCAGAGGAGGGGCTGTTTCGAGTGCAGAGATTTTGGTCATATTAAGAGAGATTGCCCTAGGTTGTTGGGTGGGACTCCACAGCAGAGTTCTCGGCTGATGACACCAGCACCAGCAGCTTCACCACCCGTCCAGACAGCTAGGGGTGTGGTTCAGTCAGCTAGGGGTCACCCGAGATGGAGAGGCCGATCAGCGGGTGGCCAGGCCCGTTTCTATGCTCTTCCTGCCATACCAGATGCCAATGCTTTGGATGCTATTATTACAGGTATTGTCTCAGTTTTCCATAAAGATGCCTTTGTATTATTTGACCCTAGTTTCACTTATTCATATGTGTCCTCATAATTCGCTCATTATCTGGATATGACCCGTGAGTCTCTAGTTTCATCTGTTCATGTATCTACTCCGGTGGGCGATACTATTATTATGGACCATGTATATCGTTCATGTGTGGTGACTATTGGGGGTCTAGAGACCAAAGTAGATCTTTTGCTACTTAGTATGGTCGATTTTGATGTGATATTGGGTATAGATTGTCACGCTAAGACCGTGACGTTAGCGATGCCGGGGTTGACGAGAGTTGAGTGGAGCGGTTCTATAGACTATGTTCCCAGTAGAGTGATTTCATACTTGAAGGCTCAGTGGATGATTGAGAAGGGTTATCTATCCTATTTGGCTTTTGTGAGGGATGTTAGTGTAGAGGTCACTACTATTGATTCTGTTCCTGTGGTGTGTGATTTCCCAGATGTGTTTCCTGTAGATTTGCAGGGCATGCCACCTGACAAGGACATTGACTTCGGTATTGATTTGGTACCGGGCACTCAGCCCATTTCTATTCCAACGTATCGTATGGCACCGGCGGAGTTGAAGGAATACCTTTAGGAACTCCTTGATAAGGGGTTTATTCAACCTGGCGTGTCACCTTAGGGTGCACCAGTTCTATTTGTAAAGAAGAAGGATGGTACTATGAAAATGTGCATTGATTATAGGCAGTTGAACAAGGTCACAATCAAGAACAAGTATCCATTGCCACGTATTGATGATTTGCTTGACCAGCTTCGGGGAGCGAATGTGTTCTCCAAGATTGATTTGAGGTCAGGGTATCGCCAGCTGAGCAGTGTGTTTTAGCCTTATCTTGACTCATTCGTTATTGTATTCGTTGATGATATCCTGGTGTACTCTCGTAGCCAGGAGGTGCATGCCCAGCATCTAAACATTGTGTTACAGCGGTTGAGGGAGGAAAATCTTTATGCAAAGCTCTCCAAGTGTGATTTTTGGCTCAGTTCAGTGGCGTTCTTGTGTCACATGGTATCCAGTAAAGGTATTCAGGTAGATCTGAAGAAGATATAGGCGGTTCAGTGTTGGCCCAGACCGTCCTCAGCCACAGAGATTCGGAGTTTTCTCGGTTTGGCTGGCTATTACTGTTGTTTTGTGGAGGGTTTCTCGTCTATTGCATTGAACTGACCCAAAAGGGTACTCCTTTTAGGTGGTCGGATGAGTGCGAGGAGGACTTTCAACAACTCAAGACTGCTTTGACCACGGCTCCAGTTCTAGTTCTATAATCAGCTTCCAGTTCTTACACAGTGTATTATGATGCCTCGCGGATCGGTATTGGATGTGTTCTGATGTAGGAGGGTAGTGTGATTTCTTATGTTTCGCACCAGTTGAAGCCCCATGAGAAGAACTATCATGTCCACGACCTTGAGTTAGCAGCTATTATTCACGCCTTGAAGATTTGGTGGCACTATTTTTACGGGGTCCATTGTGAGATTTACACTGATCATCGGAGTTTGCAGCATCTGTTCAAACAGAAGGATCTTAACTTGCGTCAGCGGAGGTGGTTGGAGCTTCTTAAGGACTATGATATTACCATTTTGTACCATCCCGGGAAGGCTAATGTGGTGGCCAATGTCTTGAGTTGTCGGGCAGAGAGTTTGGGGAGCTTAGCATATCTTCCAGCAGCAGAGAGACCATTGGCGTTGGATGTTCAGGCCTTAGCTAACCAGTTTGTTAGATTGAATATCTATGAGCCGAGTCGAGTATTGGCTTGTATGGTCTCTCGGTCTTCTCTTTATGATCGTATCAGGGAGCGTCAGTATGATGACCCCCGTCTGCTTGTCCTGAAGGACATGGTCCAGCACGGTGATGCTAAGAAGGTCACTATTAGGGATGATGGTGCATTGAGGATGCAGGGCAGGCTATGTGTGCCCAATGTAGGTGGTTTGCGTGAGTTAATTCTCCAAGAGGCTCACAGTTAGTGGTATTCTATTCATCTGGGTGCTGCAAAGATGTATCAGGACATGAGACAATATTACTGGTGGAGGAGAATGAAGAAGGACATAGTGGAGTATGTAGCTCGGTGTCTAAATTGCCAGCAGGTGAAGTATAAGCATCAGCGGCCAGGTGGGTTACTTGAGATTTCGGAGTGGAAATGGGAGCAGATCACTGTGGATTTTGTTGTTGGGCTTCCATGGACTCAGCGGAGGTTTGATGCAGTTTGGGTGATTGTGGATAGGCTGAGCAAGTCATCTCATTTCATTCCTATGATGACTACCTATTCTTCCGAGTAGCTAGCTCGAGTGTATATCCACGAGATCGTCAGGCTTCATGGCATACCAGTATCTATCATCTCTGATCGGGGTACGCTGTTTACATCACAGTTCTGGAGGGTTGTACAACATGAGTTGGGTACTCAAGTGGAGTTGAGCACATTATTTCACCCTTAGACGGATGGACAGTCCGAGCGCACTATTCAGATATTAGAGGATATACTTTGTGTGTGTGCGATGGAGTTTGGGGGTTCGTGGGATCAGTTCTTTCCTCTAGCAGAGTTTTCTTACAACAACAGTTATCAGTCGAGCATCCATATGGCACTGTATGAGGCTCTGTATGGTAGGCGGTGTAGGTCTCCAATGGGTTGGTTCGAGCCAGGTGAGGCTAGATTATTGGGTACAGACTTGGTTCAGGATGCTCTGGAGAAGGTTAAGGTGATTCAGGATAGACTACGCACAGCCCAGTCCAGACATAAGAGTTATGCGGATCGAAAGGTTTGCGATGTTGCCTTCATGGTTGGAGAGCGGGTCCTACTCCGGGTGTCACCCATGAAGGGTGTTATAAGGTTCGGGAAGAAGGGCAAGCCGAGCCCCAGGTTTATCGGCCCATTTGAGGTGTTGCGACGTCTTGGGGAGGTTGCCTATGAGCTTTCCTTGCCTCTCAATCTAGCAGGAGTTCATCTAGTATTCCATGTTTCTATGCTCCGAAAGTATCACGGCGATCTGTCTCACGTGTTAGATTTCAGCTCAGTTCAATTGGCCAAGGATCTATCTTATATTGAGGAGCTAGTGGATATTTTGGACAAGCAGGTCTGAAAACTAAGATCAAAGAATATTTCTTTCGTGAGGGTTCAGTGGAGGGGTCAGCTGGTCGAGGAGCGACTTAGGAGACCGAGCATGACATGCGCAACCAATATCCTCATCTTTTCATCACTTCACGTATGTCTCTATGCTCGTTTGAGGACGAACAATTATTTTGAGAAAGGAAGGATGTAATGACCCGGTCGGTCATTTTGACTGTATTAGCCTCGGTCCCCTATTTAGTGCTTTTCCCGTATCTGTTTCTACTTATATGACTTGCCGGGAGGTCTTGTTTTTCATTTCAGAGTGTTTTGGGACACGTAGTCCCTAAAACGGAAGCTTAAGTCTTAGGATTTTGACCGTAGTCGGAACTATATGAAAACAGCTCCGGAATGGAGTTTCATCGGTTCTGTTAGCTCCATTGGGTGATTTTGGACTTAGGAGCATGCCCGGAATGTGATTTGGAGGTTCGTAGTAGAATTAGCCTTGAAATGGCAAAAATTGAATTTTTGGAGATTTTGACCGGAAGTGGACTTTTTGATATCGGGGTCAGATTTTGATTCCGGAAGTTGGAGTAGATTCGTAATATTGAATATGACTTATGTGCAAAATTTGAGGTCAATCGGACGTAGTTTGATAGGTTTCGGCATCGGTTGTAGAAATTTGAAGTTTCAAGTTCATTAAGTTTGGATTGGAGGATGATTCGTGTTTTTGTTGTTGTTTGATGTGATTTGAAGGCTCGACTAAGTTCGTATGATTTTTTGGGACTTGTAGGTATGTTTGGTTGAGGTCCCAGAGGCCTCGGGTTGATTTCGGGTGGTTAACGGATCATTTTGAACTTGGGAGAGATAGCAGATTTTCTTGTATTTTTGTTACAGACTTTTCTTCATCGCGTTTGCGAGAGATGTCTCGCGATCACGTAAGGCATTTGAGAGGCCAGCTGGAGTGGTTCTTCGTGTTCGTAAAGATGGGGACGTGTTCGCGAAGGTTTGAGGATCAGTGCATTTGATAGGTTCTTTATTCTTGTTGATACACTATGTTATCTTTGTTTAGGCCGATCTTTGTGATTTCCGAGAGCCCGAGAGACTATAGAGGTTGATGACTGAGTGAAGTCGAGGGCCTGTCTGTGAGATATTGTTACTATGGCACGTGAGTTGTCCGTGCAGCACGTGAGTTGTCCGTGCGGATCCACATATTAATATTATAGCACGTGAGTTATCCGTGCACCACGTGAGTTGTCCGTGCAGATATAGCGCTTGGGCTGAAAGGAGCCCCTACAAAAACTGCACACCCCCAGTGAGCGCAGGTACCTATTGAGTATGAGTATTGAGGGATGAGAGCCAAGTGATTGAGCTGTTGTGACGAGTTGAGTGATTGTTGCCCTGAGAGGCTGCACTTGCTTTTTCATTTGTTGATGCACTTAGTTGCTATCTGTCATCGTCGTGAAATTCCTGAAAGATTCTATATCTGGATTACCTGAACTTTAACTGTATATAACTGATTGGACTTAAACTGCCGGATGTGAAAGCATGTCTATTCCTTGCTGAAATTATTGAAAATGAACTGTAATTGTATAGCTCGTCACTACCTTCTTAGTTCCTTATTTATTTTTGCTACTTAGTGAGTTGGTTGTACTCACGCTACACCCTGCACTTCATGTGCAGATTCAGCTGTATCTGGTCACGGAGGACGTTGATCTCGTACGTGGTTGAGTATCGGAGATTCACAAGGTAGTTGCCGGCGTTCGCAGACCTTGCCTCTCCTTTCTTGTTATCTTTATTTTTTGTATTGGCATTTAGACACAAACTCTTGTAGACTATGTTTTATAGACTGGTTGTTTAGATGCTCATGACTTGATGACACCCCGATGTTTGGGGCTATTTTTTCGCGTTGTATTTTTGAGTTTAACTCCCGTTTTATGAAAACTATGTCATATCAAGCTTTTTGGTTTATTTTGTGGAACATTTGAAGTAATTTTAAAAATCGACTTGCCTAGTACCATCGATAGGCGCCATCACGATAGGTTAGGGTTTTTGGTCGTGACATAGACTTAGGATCTTATCATGTAATACTTGAATTACTTGAACTCACTCTGCTGGCTTAATTAATTGAAGTTATAACTGAAATCGATTTAGAAATAAATATATGCACACTAGGCCAAGCCTTAACACTTTGAGTTTTAGGCGAGTTGTTTGAGAAATGGTAAAGATTATATTCATTTTATACTCATGTGTTGCATTATAAACTCGTGTCTCGTAATTCGGTAACTTCCTTCCTTTTCTTGTGGAGCGGGCCGAACACCTCGGCAGTATATAGATGCATCTATGGTTCGTGTTGCACGACCCTTAGTAGTGTACACATTATTCCGGATCGGGGCAGAACGACCTCGGCAGAATCGTGCGTTATATCACTAGTAGTCTGAATATTCACGAGCTAAACTTTCCACTGATGCCCTACATTTTATATGGTATTCCTTACCTATTTGATAATGACACTTGATATTTTCCCGGGCTGTTAAGGTAGAATACAAGATTTAGAAATTTATGCTTTGGAAGAAGGAATTGGAGATTATGTAACTTACATATTTATCCCATCACTGCCGTATGCCTCATATCTGCTTATGTTTTACTATATTGCTTTATTGGACCTTTAGTAAGTGTCGATGTCGACCCCTTATCACTACTTCTCCGGGGTTAGGCCAGATATTTACTGGGTACGCCTTGATTTACGTACTCATGCTCCACTTCTGCACTAAATCTGCAGGATCTGACAGGTTCATTGATGATCACCTTGGCGCGTAGGTGCACCTGTTTAGAAGACTTCATGTGAAATAAATTCCAGGCCACGCATCGCAGTCCACCGAGTCTCCATTGTACTATTTATTTTATTCTATCTTATTATATTCGGGACAAATATTGTATTATTATTGTACTCCTTAGAAAATGCTCATGCACTTGTGACACCGGGTTTTGGGGGTTCCTACGGGTTATTCGTTATTTTAGTTGTCTAAATTCTATTTCATATGATTTAATTAAGCAAAATGATTTCAAAATACAAAAAAATGGGTAATTAAGTTGATCAATCACCGTTGGCTTGCCTGACGGTGATGTTAGGCGCCATCACGACCTTTAGCGGATTTTGGGTTGTTACAGAAGCGGCTCCCTATCCGCAGAAGCGAGGAAGCTGGAGGTAGTGGGGGATCGTAGGTGCGACCTTTTGACCACACTTGCGGTTCCGCAGATGTGACCAAGTGGCCGCAGGTGCGGAAGTCATTAGGCAGTGATGGTTTTTAATCCGAGACTTAGGCCATTTTTCCTCACATTTATTTCATTTGGTCTGGGAGATTTGAGAGCACATTTGAGGGGGGATTCTCATCAATATCCTAAAGTAAGTAACTTCCACCTATATTCAAGTTAATTATGCGGATTTTAGGCAGATTAAACATAGAAAATTGTGAAAACTTGTGAAATTTGTGAAGAACCTAGGGTTTTGATAAAAATGATATTTGACCAAGAAATTGGTTATGGAATTAAATAAAAATTATATATTTGAGTTCGTGAGGCTATGAGTGATATTTATCTTCAAAATTTTATGGAATCCAGGCAAGTGAGCCCGCGGGCGAATTTTAAGAATCTTCCAATTGGGATTGGGTTATGACTCTAGAAACTAAATTATGAATTTTTGAGTATATATTGATTAATTTATATAATATTTGACTAGTTTCGGATTGTCCGCATAGACTTGAGGATTTTAGAGTGATTTGGGGACCGGAAAGTAGACTTTGGAACGAGGTAAGTCTCTTGCCTAACTTTGTAAGAGGAAATGTATCCCATAGGTATTTTAAATTACTCTTTGCTACTAATTGTGGGTGCTACATATGCACGAAGTGACGAGAGTCCATGCGTAACTACAAATCATGCTTATGTCCGGGCAGTTTTATGACTCTATCATGTAATACTTGTATTAATTGCACTATACTTGTTAATTTAGGTGCTTAAATTATATTAAAACTTGATAAAGGATTCGTAAAGACTGAACTTCATTTACTTTGAGTTTTGGCGGGTTGCTTGACCGTTAGTAGAAATTGTGCCTCCTTGTGTATTAGTCTCGTATTAGCTTTTAAATCGGAGTTCGTAGAATATTCTCTCTTCTTGTGGAGCGGGCCAAATGCCTCGGCAGTATAATAGATGCATCTATGGTTCGTGTCGGTCAACCCTCGGCAATGTACATATTATTCTGGATCAGGTCGTACGACCTCAGCATAAATCGTGCGTGATAGTGTTCGGAGTCCCATTACACTTGATATTATTTTCGTGACTTAAAAAATTATAATTTACTTGATGCCCCGTATTTGTTCAAGTTAGTATGTGTCAATTGGAGATTTTAAATTGACTTTTAGTTAAAGAATCACTTATTTATTGTTTGTTATTGAGTTATTATTATTATTGATGCATTCCATGCCTATTTAGAATTTCAGTACTTTATTTATTGGCCTATAGTAAGTGTCGATCTCGACCCCTCATTACTACTTCTTCGAGGTTAGACTAGATACTTACAGGGTACATGTTATTTATGTACTCACGCTACACTTCTGCACTAATCGTGCAGGACGTGAGGCAGGTGCATCTAGCAGTCATTCAGGCGCGTACCCCCATTACCCCAATGCATAGTGGTGAGCTGCTCTTTGTGTCCGTTCTGCAACACCTGCCGTCTCTCTTTTGTGTTTATTTTTTGTCTATCTTATACCAGACAGTAGCATATGTGGTTTATATCTACTACTAGTTGTTCATACACTTGTGACACCGGGTTTTGGGAACATTCTAGTAGATACTTTATGGTTTTGAGTATTAAATTCACTGTATTTATTTTCTCATTAGTTTATGCTTTACTTTACTATAATTTTTTCTGTAATTATTTTCTTAATAAATAAAAGTCAACTACTTTGAAATTATTAAAAATAAGAAATACATGATTAGTTCACCGTTGGTTTGCCTAGCGGCGACGTTGAGCGTCATCACGACCTAAAGGGGAAATTGGGTCGTGACACTGTCAATGCAAGATGTTAAATTTATTAAGATTGTTTAATATTATTATCTATTTCAAATAAAAATGGTAGCCATAACAGAAAGTAAAGAGTTTATCTTGAACTATCAAAACTATAGTAGTATTTGTGCTTTGTCATCTCAAGAATCGAAGTAGAGTTAGCAAAATTATGTACCTATTAATAAGTCAAAAATGTTGCATGTTTTGTACCTCATAAAAGTGAAATACGTAAAAAAGAATTTCATGTTTGTGCCTCATTAAAATTTAATTTTTTATGGTTGTAGATAAACGATATCAAATTATCTCGACCTCGACAAATAAGTCAGTACACGATAATACATATTGACTATTCACATAAACTCGTAGTTTATTCTTTCATGTTTTATTTACTCAAAGCTTTATTATAATAATGTCGATATTATTTTATAAGACTATATTACATGACTCGGCATACACGTGCAACGCACGTGTCGAGAAATTAGTATATAATTAGATATACATACATAGAATAAATATTATATATCATTATTATACTATGCATGTATATAATTATATTAACACATTTAATTAAAAAACAAAAAATATAATATATGCTTAGTATACCGTGTATATAAATAAATAAATAGAACGGAAAATAGCGCGAGCCGATGAACTAAAAGAAGGGGACTATGATCTTTAACACAAAAAAAACCTTCACACCATTTAATAAAAGATTTTTGACCGAAAAATCATTCTGTTTGCGAGTAGAGAATTATACTTGTTTTGGTCTGTTATGATTAAAGATACTCCTGTGCCTTATACGACTGCACACTACGAATATGGATTAAAAAGAAGAAAATATTTGTATAAAAAGAGGAAAATAAGAAAGAAGAATATATGGATAGAAGAATCTTTGGAGATCTAGTTTAATTTTGGGCAAAAAATAGAAAGGGCTTGGGTTGATGTTGTCCAGCTTGATTCTTGGGATTTTATTGGAATATGTTATGGTGTGTTAATATTTAGTTGCCGTGTAATATTACGACCCAATATAGGCTCATAGTAATGGACATGGAGATCAAGAGGAGTAAGAGAATGAGGGTAGTGTGCAGGCAAACTAAAATCAAGTGGGCTAATTTGACTAAGGACAAAACTTAGGAGTTGAGGAAGAGGTTGCTGGTTGTGAGGGCCTCGGGAGTAAGGGAGACGCGACTAGTATGTGGACCACGGCTGCGAATTGCACTAGGGTAGCTGCCAGAGAGATCCTAGGATCACGAAGGGCTATTCTAGGGGTCACAAAGGGGACTGGTGGTGGAATAGAGAGGTCCAAAGTAAAGTGAAAGCCAAGAAAGCAGCTTATTTGAAACTAGTGGAGAGTACAGACGAGGAGGAGAAAAGGGTATATCGGGAGTGTTATAAGAAGGCAAAGAAATAGGCGAAATTAGCGGTTACGGTGGCTAAGACTGCAGCGTTTGGACGTCTATACGAGAAACTCGGGAGCAAAGGCGGAGACAAAAAGTTGTACCGGTTGGCCAAGGTGAGGGAGAGGAAGGCCCGTGACTTGGACGAAATAAAGTGCATCAAAAACGAGAACGAAAAACTATTGGTGGACGAGGCACATATAGGTGAAGATGGAAGACATACTTCCATAACTTGTTGAACTAGGAGGGGAAAAAGTATTGTGTTGGTGAGTTGGAGCACTCCGAGACTTGACGGAATTTTGGATATTGTAGGAGAATTAAGGTAGAGGAGGTGGTAGGGGCGATGCGTAAGATGAGCAGGTGCATGCAGAGCGACAGGGCCAGACGGGTACTAGTGAAATTTTGGAATAACGTGGGTCGAGCAGGCTTGGGGTGGCTTACTGGATTGTTTAATATTATTTTTAAGATGAAAAGGATGCTTTGAGAGTGGAGGCGGAGTACGATGGTTTTGTTGTACAAGAAAAATGGTGATATTCAAAATTACAATAATTATAGGGGTATAAAGCCGTTGAACCACACTATGAAGATTTGGGAGAGGGTGGTGGAAGTCGGGGTGAGAAGTAGCGTGTCTATTTCTGAAAACCTGTTCGTATCCATGCCGTGGCGCTCGATTACGGAAGCTATTCATCTGGTGAGGAGATTAGTGGAGCAGTATAGGGCAAGAAAAAAGGACTTGCATATGGTGTTCATCGTCCTTGATATAGTATACGATAAAGTGCCGAGGGAAGTCCTGTGGAGGTGTTTGGAGGTTAGTGGCTTTCAGGAAGCATACACTAGGGTGATTAAGGATATATAATGGTGATAAGACTCAAGTGAGGACTGTGGGAGGGTACTCGGAGCACTTTTCAATTGTAATGTGGCTGCACCATGGATCAACTCTTAACCTATTTTTATTTACCTTGGCAATGGATATGATGACGCGACACATCCAGGGGGAGGATCCATGGTGCATGCTATTTGCCGATGATATATTGTTGATCGATGAGACGCGAAACGGGGTTAACGCAAGGTTGGAGGTTTGGATACATACCTTGGAATCTAAAGGTTTCAAGTTGAGTAGGACTAAAATAAAATACTTAGAGTGCAAATTCAATGACGAGGCTTAGGAAACGAACGCGGATATGAAGCTTGATACTCGAGTTATTCCCAGTAGAGGTAGTTTCAAGTATCTCGGTTCTATTATCCAGGGTAACGAGGAGATCAACGAGGATGTCGCACATCGTATTGGAGTGGGATGGAAGAAATGGAGGCTCGCTTCCAGCGTTTTATGTGATAAAAATATGCCACCAAGACTTAAGGGTAAATTTTATAACGTGGTGGTTCGACCAAATATGTTGTATAAGGCTGAGTATTGGCCAATCAAGAACTCACATGTGGTCATGTGCAGAAGATGAAAGTAGAAGAAATAAGGAAATTGAGAGGGATAAGTGGGTATACCAGGAGAGATAAGATTAGGAATGAAACTATTCGGGATAAAGTGGGAATGACTTCCGTGGAGGACAAGATGTGGGAGTCGAGGCTGAGATGGTTCGAGCATGTAAAGACGAGAAGCATTGATGATCTAATTAGGAGGTGTGAGAGATTCGCTTTGGCGGGTTTGAGAAGAGTTCGAGGTAGGCCGAAGAAGTATTAGGGAAAGGTGATTAGGCAGGATATGGCATGGCTTCAACTTATTGAGGACATGACCCTTGATAGGAAGGTGTGAGGTTGAGGATTAGGGTAGAAGGTTAGTACATAGTTGATAGTTTCTCCTTTTCTTACTAGTAGTTTTCGTAGAACTCATGTTACTACATAATCTTAATTAAATCTTTTTATATTGTGTGTTCTAGTTCTGTCACTATCCAAAATCTACTATAGGTCATGATTGCGCCTAACGCCGCCGTCAGGCAAGCCAATATTGATTTATCAATTTATTTACTCATTTTGTTACTTTCAAAATCATAATATACATTACTTAAATAGTATAAAATGGAATTTACAGGGTAAAATGATAATAACTACGTGAACCACAATGACAAAAAACCAGTAAGAACCCCCAAAATCCGGTGACACAAGTGCATGAGCATTTTCAAAGGAGTATATTAATAATACAACATATGTCCCAAATGTAATAAGACAGAATAAAATAATTAGTACAATGGAGACTCAGTGGACTGCGATGCGTAGCGTGGAATGCAGCTCACATGAAGTCTCCTCAACAGGTGTGCCTACGCGCTAAGGTGATCATAAAATGAACCTATCGGATCCTGCACATTTAGTGCAGAAGTGCAGCATAAGTACGTAAATCAACACGTACCCAGTAAGTACCTAGCCTAATGCTGGAGAAGTAGTGACGAGGGGTCGACATCGACACTTACAAAAGTTCAAATAAATTAATATAATAAAACATAAGCAGGTATGGCGCATACAACAATGATGGGGTAAATATGCAAATTACATAATCTTCTAATTACTTCTTGTAAAGCATGAATTTCTAGATCTTGTATTCTACATTAACAACTTAGAGAATGTCAAGTGTCAATCTCAAATAATAAGGAATACCATATAAAACGCCGGGCATTAGTGGAAGTTTTATCTCGTGAATATTCGGACTTATAGCGTTATAACGCACGATTTCCGCCGAGATCGTTCGGCCCAATCCAGAATAATATATACTGTCGAGGGTCGTGCGGCATGAACCATAGATGCATCTATATATTGTCAAGGCATTCGGCCCTCTTCACAAGAAAGGAAAGAAGTTACCGAATTACGAAACACGTGTTTACAATACAGTACATTAGCACATAACAAATATAATCTTTACGCTTCTCAAATAACTCACCCACAACTCAAAGTGTTAAGGCTCGGTCTATTATACATATATTTATTTCTAAATCAACTTCAATTATAACTTTCATTAATTAAGCCAGCAGAACGAGCTCAACTAATTCAATTATTACATGATAAAGTCCTAAGTCTACCCGGACATAAACAAGCTTTAGCTACGTACGGACTCTCGGTACCTCGTGCGTACGTAGCACCAACAACTAGTTGCACATAACAATAAATATTACCTAAGGGGTAGTTTCCCCCCTCACCAGGTTAGATAGGAGACTTACCTCGCTCCGAAGTTCCATAACCGTCTCCAACTCCATTCAGACACCTCAACCCGATGCTCATCTCTTCAAAACTAGTCAAACAACGTGCAAACCAATCAAAATATACCCCCAATACGTATAATCTAACAATTTATAGTGATTCCCAACTCCGCTCAAAAAACCAACAAATATAACCCTCGAGCCCACATGCCCAGATTCTGAATATTTTCGAAGATAAACTTTACTTATTCCAAATTCCACGAACTAAAATATATAACTTATTCCAAATTGCATGTCCAATTTCGTGGTCAAAATTCAAAAATATCAAATTTCAGGTTTTCTACCAAAATCCCAAGTTTCTACTAATTTCCATGTTTAAATCTTTATGGAATCCATGTATTTAACTCACAATAGGTGGGAATAACTTACCTTTCCATAGATGATCAAAACCTCCACTTGAAGCTCTCCAAAAATCGCCCAAACCAAGAGAGAATGAAAGGAAATGGGCCAAATCCCGTTCTTAAAAGAACTCAGTACCTAGTGACCTTTCGCATCTATGGTCCATTAGCCGTTTCTGCAGCTCCGCAGATGCGATGCTCCTCCTCACTTTTGGGGCTACCCTCTCTTCTACAGACAAAAGGTCCTTTTTTGCAGACTCGTTTCTGCGGCAACATTGCCGCTTCTGCGAAGCAGCACTTTCTCACACTTTTCGCTTCTGCGATCGATCCGCCGCAAGTGCGACTCCGCTTCTGCGGTCCACCTGGCCGCTTCTGCGACCCCTGCCTCAGCCAATTCACTCCCACCTGCTTCTGCGGTCACGCAAGTAAGGGAATTCCTTTGCACCTGCGGCCTCTCCCTAGCTCCCTTCTAGCCGCTTCTGCAGTCCACTACCTCGCTTCTGCGAGGCCGCTTCTGCGATGAAGCTTCCGCAAAAGCGGTTGCACCAGCAACCAGAATCCTCCAATTTTTCCTTAAGTCCAAAAATTGATCCATTAACCATCCGGAATCTACCCGAGGCCCTCGAGACCTTGACCAATTATACCAACACGTTCCAAAATACTTTACGAACTTATTCGAGGCCTCAAATCACGCCAAACAACATCAAACCTACGGTTCGATGATCAAAACCCTTTTTTAAACTTCGACGAATGCATCTGATTCATATCAAAACATTTCGGAATGACAACAAACTTTGATCACAAGACACAAATCAGGATACGAACCTATTCCATAGCTCTGAATCCCAAACGGACATCGATAACACCAAAACCCACTCCAAACCAAACTTAGGAAATTCTTAAAATTTCAAAATGTTAACTTTCCATAATAAACTCTGAAATGCTCCCGGGTGATCCGATACTCAATCCAAGCATACGCCCAAGTACAAAATCATCATACAAACTTATTGGAACCTTCAAATCTGGATTCTGAGGTTGTTTACTCAAAAGTCAATGCTAGTCAATTATCCCAACTTAAAGCTTCCGAAATTGGAATTTTCTTTCCAAATCAATCCCGAACTTCCCGAAATTCAATTCCTACTACACGTACAAGTCATAATACCTGAAGTGAAACTATTCAAACTGTCGAACGGCGCGCTAGAGCTCAAAAAGACCGGGTGGGTCGTTACATTCTCCCCCACTTAAACATACGTTCATCTTCGAACGTGTTAAGGACTGCTTCGGAGTTGTCTAAAATCACTGTTTAACACCTCGTGCACCTACCCGTAACACCACAACCCAGTTGAACCCATTAGCTCGAATCAGACTGAGAATTCTCCCTCTTTATTAGTCAATAAATCTTAGAACCAAATTCCAACCTCTGAATTCCACTACAAGACCTGATTCTAACATACGAACACTATATAGTCATCCGTCATAATCCGTCATCCGCCATAATCACACATTTGACCTCTTACCGGGTAGCAAGTATTATTCTTTGCAGAAGCTTCATCAACATCAAGCAACCGCTAACCTGCTCACAGGAGATAGCTCACCTGTGGAATTCCTTACCGGCATCTTCCAACGACACTGCACTAGGTACAACTACCACTAATCAGTAAATTCTCCTAAGCCCATGCTTGCCTACCAGCTGTATAAGTTTGTTCCTTCCCCATTGACATCAACTAAAATTTCAACAATACCTTCCAAAATCAAGTCATATTGTATCTCAAACGATAATCAAATATTCATATCCCTTTTTTTTTCAAGCAAACTCTTTTCTGGCATATTCAATCTCTCTTCGTACAGTAACCATCATTCCAAATAAAATCTGAAGACCAAATCACCATCCATCATGATTCACAAACCGTTCTATACTTTCTCAAGGCACGCGGGTATACTGCTACCTAATCCATATGCTAATCTGCCACTCTTAATTCGGTTAAACCATCTCCTTTAAGCAACTCCTCGACCTCTATTGTGCATACTTGACGTGTTAGTAATTTAACTACTGCGAAACACTTGCCGCCATGTCCTCCCTCATACTTTGCTGCCTAACTGCTGCCTCGCAACAAATCCATATCTGTAGCACATGAACTAATGAATTACTACCAACTCTAAACCTCGTGGAAGATCATCCTTCTCGTGCCATCAACACTAGAATCACCAATTCGATTCGGAACTTACATGCCGCTAACTCTGACAACCGCGTCTTAGGCACTATTTCACAACAAATTGCCCCGAAGATAAAATCAAAGAAGACTATAACACCAGCGGACCTTAATGCATTCCAACAAGGACGGCGATTCCACATCACCAATTAGAATTCCACCACGCTCGAAAATATCAAATCTCGTTACTCCATCAACCAAAGTCAGAACATCCATAGTCCGTTTGCCCTTATTTTGTTGGAATTAAATGTTGAAGCTCTAAATCATGCACTGAAAAATCCTCCCTTCAAGTCATTCACTGTCTCGGCACATAGACCAGTAGCACCCTACCATTACACCAACACTGTGCGATAACAACGCATAAACATCATAGTACCCGTGCATAGCCTCAAAACCATAGAAAGTACAGATACTGAACTGAAATGATAGAACATCCTTCCGCACGCCGACAATAATAGCATGCCCGAACACGCAGGGAAAAATATCATACACCACATCTGCAGTACCAATACAACTACTCGATGCCCAATTGATAAAAAGTGCCCCATGTTGTGTAAGATTGAATAGGAAGGAAATAAAGGCACAAGCCTCAATGGAATCAAACAGCACGATGAGGGAATCAAGAAGGGAAGTGCTCCTAATAGCCCTGTAGCCTCTCGAAGATAAGTACAGACGTCTCTGCACCGATCTGCAAGACTCTACTAGACTTTTTCATGACTCGTGTGACCCAAGTGAACCTAATGCTCTGATAGCAAGCTGTCACGACCCAAAATCCACTATATGTCGTGATGGCGCCTAACGCCGCCGTCAGACAAGCCACTGTTGATTTATCAATTTATTTACTCATTTTGTTACTTTCAAAATCATAATCTCCATTACTTAAATAGTATAAATTGGAATTTACATGGTAAAATGACAATAACTACGTGAACCACAATGATGAACAACCAGTAGGAACCCCCAAAACCCGGTGTCACAAGTGCGTGAGCATTTTCTAAGGAGTATATTAATAATACAACATTTGTCCCGATTGTAATAAGACAGAATCAAATAATTAGTACAATGGAGACTCAGTGGACTACGATGTATAGCCTAGAATGCAGCTCACATGAAGTCTCCTCAACAGGTGTGCCTACGCACCAAGGTGATCATCAAATGAACCTGTTAGATCCTACACATTTAGTGCAAAAGTGCAGCATGAGTACGAAAATCAATGTGTACCCAGTAAGTATCTAGCCTAACCCCGGAGAAGTAGTGACGAGAGGTCGACATAGACACTTACTAAAGGTCCAATAAAGCAATATAATAAAACAAAAGCATGTATGGAGCATATGACAATGGTGGGGTAAATCTACAAATTACATAATCTTCCAATTACTTCTTTTAAAGCATGAATTTCTAGATCTTGTATTCTACCTTAACAGCTCAGAGAATGTCACATTTCAATCTCAAATAATAAGGAATACCATATAAAACTCCGGGCATTAGTGGAAGGTTTATCTCGTAAATATTCAGACTAATAGCGTTATAATGCACGATTTCCGCCAAGATCATTTGGCCCGATCCAGAATAATATGTACAATGTCGAGTGTGCGGCACGGACCATAGATGCATCTATATATTGCTGAGGCATTCGTCCCTCTCCACAAGAAAGGAAAGAATTTACCGAATTACGAGACACGTGTTTACAATACAGTACATGAGCACATAAAGAAAATATAATCTTTACGCTTCTCACATAACTCGCCCACAACTCAAAGTGTTATGGCTTGGCCTATTATAAATATATTTATTTCTAACTCAACTTTAGTTATAAATTTAATTAATTAAGCCAGCAGAACGAGCTCAAATAATTCAATTATGACATGATAAAGTCCTATGTCTACCCGGACATAAACATGTTTTAGCTATGTACGGAATCTCGTCACCTCGTGCATACGTAGCACCGACAACTAGTTTCACATAACAATAAATATCACCTAAGGGTTAGTTTCCCCCCTCACAAGGTTAGACAGGAGACTTACCTCGCTCCGAAGTTCCATAACCGGCCCCAACACCATTCAAACACCTCAACCCGAGGCTCGTCTCTTCAAAACTAGTCAAACAACATGCAAACCAATCAAAATATTCCCCAATACGTATAATCTAACAATTTATAGTGATTCCCAACTCCGCTCAAAAAAACCAACAAAGACAACCCTCAAACCTGCGTGCCCAGATTCCGAATATTTTCGACGATAAACTTTACTCATAATATCACGAACTAAAATATATAACTTATTCCAAATTCCATGTCCAATTTCGTGGTCAAAATTCAAAAATACCAAATTCCAGGTTTTCTACCAAAATCCCAAGTTTCTACTAATTTTCATGTTTAAATCCTTATGGAATCCATGTGTTTAACTCACAATAGGTGGGAATAACTTACCTTGCCATAGATGATTAAAACCACCACTTGAAGCTCTCCAAAAATAGCCCAAACCAAGAGAGAATGAAAGAAAATGGGCCAAATGTCGTTCTTAAAAGAACACACTGCCCAGCGACCTTTCGCTTCTGCGGTCCATTAGCTGCTTCTGCGTCTCCGCAGATGCGATGCTCCCCCTTACTTCTGCGGCTATCCTCTCTTCTATGGACAAAAGGTCCGCTTTTGCAGACTCGTTTCTGCGGCAACATTGCCGCTTCCGTGAAGCAGCACTCCCTCACACTTTCCGCTTCTGCGATCGATCAGCCGCAGGTGCGACTCCGCTTCTGCGGTCCACCTGGCCGCTTCTGCGACCCCTGCCTCATCCAGTTTATTCCCACCCGCTTCTACGGTCCACTGCCTCGCTTCTGCGAGGCCGCTTCTACGATGAAGCTTCCACAAAAGTGGTTGCACCATCAACCAGAATTCTCCAACTTTTCCTTAAGTCCAAAAATCGATCCGTTTACCGTCCGGAATCCACCTGAGGCCCTCAGGACCTTGACCAATTATACCAACACGTCCCAAAACACATTACGAACTTAGTCTAGGCCTCAAATCACGCCAAACAAAATCAAAACTACGGATCGACGATCAAAACTCTTTTTTAAACTTCCAAACCTTTAAACTTCGACGAATGCATCTGATTCATATCAAAACATTCTGGAATGACATCAAACTTTGCGCACAAGACACAAATCACGATACGAACCTATTCCATGGCTCTTAATCCCAAACGCACATCGATAACACCAAAGACTACTCTAAACCAAACTTAGCAAATTCTTAAACTTTCAAAATGTTAACTTTCCATTATAAACGTTGAAATGCTCCCGGGTGATCCGATGCTCAATCCAAACATACGCCCAAGTCCGAAATCATCATATAAACCTACTGGAACCATCAAATCCTGATTCCGAGGTCGTTTACTCAAAAGTCAATACTAGTAAATTCTCCCAACTTAAAGCTTTTGAAATTAAAATTTATTTTCCAAATCAATCCCGAACTTCCCGAAATTCAATTCCGACCATACGTACAAGTCATAATACCTGAAGTGAAGCTACTCAAAGCCTCAAACCATCGAACGATGCACATAGATCTCAATACGACCGGTCGGGTCATTACATTCTCCCCCACTTAAACATACGTTCGTCCTCGAACGTGTTAAGAACTGCTCTAGAGTTGTCCAAAATCACTGTTTAACACCTCGTGCACCTACCCGTAACATCACAACCCAGTTGAACCCATTAGCTTAAATCAGACTGAGGATTCTCCCTCTTTATTAGTCAATAAACCTTAGAACCAAATTCCATCCTCTGAATTCCTCTACAAGACCTTATTCTAACATACGAACACTGTATAAACCCTTACACACTACACCCAACATTACCATGCTCCTCCGCTGAAATCATACCACGTACCACATAAGTCGCTTGACCATAACAACATCCTCTGACAATAATAGCTGCAAATTCCATGAATCTAATGCCCACAACACACCTCATGACGCATAAAGTCTTGTTCCAACCCTCGCAATACTGCCACGACGGAAGAGATGCATAGAAACTAATAACCACCCGCCGAATCAACAAATCATGGAGTCTCTCCTCCTGACAAGGATCATTATCTCATTCTGAACTGAATAACAATATTTGATCTTAAATATACCTTATATAAATTTGATTGCACTAATTTCAGGTCCTAATCTCGTCTCACCCAATACAACTTGCTCAGGCAATGCGTCACCTCAAACAATGACCAAGATCTTATACCACACCATCAAAGTGCCAATAAGCTACCACTCGAATATAACTCATAAGGAAGAACGAACTCTGACAGGGAAGTACCCAGCCTGCATAACGAAAAAAATGGTCGAATAGATGCTATGAACCTACCTCAGGGATGAAAACAATGCACACAAAAATAAGTGTAAGGAACTATGCTCACCATCTCACTGTTGCGGCGTACAACCCGATCCAACAATATAACCGTGGCGGCATGCCACCCGATCCGCACATAACAATCAAGAAGAAAACACACGTTAAGCCGTAATGCTTGTGCCTACGAAATGCACGAATATCGACCACAGACATGCCAAGTGCACAATACAAATCCCGGGGAGACGGATAGCGCCATACGCTACGAATCTCAAACACAACTAAGGTGCGATATATGATATGCATCTCGAGAGCCATCCTTCTCATATAACCGCACAAGCTACACGGGACCCCAACACACGTGCGAATAATCAAGCTGTATCACAACCCACATGGCACAATAAAGGTTTACATGGAATAGCTTACGATGGGAATAACATCCAATGCCCGACTACTCCTCCGTAAGTAATGCTATGATGACTGAACACATCCGACCTGACGTAGAGCACACATTCACATTAGACCCACCAACTGACCTCAAACCGATTCCGGTCATACCACACTGGGCCAATAACCTTCCAAATATCCATAATGGCCTTATTCATGACACATAAGAACAGCCGTCAAATCCGAAACAAACTCACACGGTCCACAGCCCAAGGAATAGAACGCCTCTCAGGCATAAACTCTCGCATTTGCGATACTACCATAACCTCTATACTTGGTTTTCATCATTAACAATCAAGTGACTAACATGCCACACGTATACAAATCTCCACGTGGGGTACGCTCCCACGACCTTCCGCACTGGGTAGCAAAGTCCGCACCTACATACCACCAACCGTACTAATTTTGTAAAGCAATTCAAGAACCCGCAAATCAATACACAATGCTCTTTCCATAGAACACCATTCCTAGGCAACACTAGGATAATGTCAGCTTACTCTGAACATCTAAATTCTTCTCTGCTCATCCGAGCTCGTGACATTATTATCAATATCGAACCGCAACCTTGATCCTCAACTTTCAAATTCCCATTCTGCTTACTGCACCTATCATGCCGCTACGTGAGAATACAAGAATTCATCATAACCCCTGAACTACTAGTAGAATAAGCACTTCATTGGCTAGAAACCTTTCATTTAGCTCATTTTAGAAGAACCAATTCAACACACAACTGAATTCCCAAACCGCAGAAAATACAACTTCAAGTCGTGATCTAAACCGCCATGACTCTTCCGAAATTCATCTACACAACAAGTCCATTCGAATCAACTACCTCCCAAATCAATCAAGTTATGGTGGTTGTCAAGCCCTCACGTACAACCACAAACCACAAGTATAGCTTCACACACCAAAGGAATTGATCATTGCCATAATTATGCTGATTCGACCATTACTAACCGACCCAACTTCTTTCAATTTACTCTTGACCTGACTTAGAAATAATAATAGGTCTATTCACAACATAACGAACTCAATCTGCACTCATCCCGAGTGACCCGAATCGCGAGATCACATCGTCTTAATACCATGAATCATCTCATACCCCTCTCAAGCGCATAATAGCATCTCCAACTGATACGCCCATTCTGCAAGACCTTTAGCGAATCCGAAGTTATTTATTCCTTTCCTCCAATACTGCACCTCATACCCAATGATAACATAGAACATTCCCAGTCTCACTCATAATCCACAGTGAAAACTCGATCCTTAACTACACAACGGACCCAAAATCCTTAAGCACTGCACTTTAATTCTTGAACCCACTTGGACCGTTGTTGAGAGTCATTCACTCTGACCTGACCCCAAATATAACCAAACTTCAACGCTCTGCTAGCACATGAACACCCTCTCAAAGAAGCAACCGACTGAATTCTTTTTCTTGTATATTATATCCACAAGAAGTATAAACTCTGAGTCCTCCCAGACCTACACCTCAATCGATAAGGCAAAGTATAGCACACATTCATCAAGTTCCTTGCTCGAATTACTCCTGATATCTTTTTTTCTCAGTCATAAATAATCCACCAACGTATCGATAACCAGAAACCGCACAACCAAACAACCACGCGATCCAATCGTAGACGGGGAGGACTCCCACACTTAGCTTTAAGCTATCATCAGATAATGTAGAGCCCACAACGATTCCTCCTTCTCAATTACCATGATCTCGCACTTTTAACCCGCTAAATTTCTAGAAGTCTTTTGTTAAGCCTTTCATGAACATTCTGAATCATCCGTCATAATCACATATTCGACCTCTTACAGGGTAGCAAGTATTATTCTCTGCAGAAGCTTCATCAACATCATGCAACCACTAACCTGCTCACATGAGGTAGCCCACCTGTGGAATTCCTTATCGGCATCTTCCAACGACACTACACTAGGTACAACTACCACGTAATCAGTAAATTCTCCTAAGCCCATGCTCGCCTACCAGCTGTATAAGTTTGTTCCTTCCCCATTAACATCAACTAAAATTTCAACAATACCTTCCAAAATCAAGTCATATTGCATCTCAAACGATAATCAAATCTTCATATCCCCCTTTTTTCAAAGCAAACTCATTTCTGGCATATTTAATCTTTCTTCGTACAGTAACCATTATTCCAAATAAAATCCGTAGACCAAATCACCTTCCATCACGATTCACAAACCGTTCTATACTTTCTCAAGGCACGCGGGTATCCTGCCACATAATCCATATGCTAATCTACCACTCTTACTTCGGTTAAACCATCTCCTTTAAGCAACTCCTCGACCTCTGTTGTGCATACTTGACCTATTAGTAATTCAACTACCGCGAGACACTTACCGCTATGTCCTCCCTCATACTTTGCTGCCTAACTGCTGCCTCGCAACAAATCCATATCTGTAGCACATGAACTAATGAATTGCTACCAACTCTAAACCTCGTGGAAGATCATCCTTCTCGTGCCATCAACACTAGAATCACCAATTCGATTCGGAACTTACATGCTGCTAACTCTGACAACCACGTCTTAGGCACTATTTCACAACACATTGCCCCGAAGACAAAATCAAAGAAGACTATAACACCAGCGGACCTTAATGCGTTCCAACAAGGATGGCGATTCCACATCACCAATTAGAATTCCACCACGCTCGAAAATATCAAGTCTCGTTACTCCATCAACCAAAGTCTGAACATCCATAGTCCGTTTGCCCTTATTTTGTTGGAATTAAATGTTGAAGCTCTAAATCATGCACTGAAAAATCCTCCCTTCAAGTCATTCACTGTCTCGGCACATAGACCAGCAGCACCCTACCATTACACCAACACTGTGCGATAATAACGCATAAACATCATAGCACCCGTGCATAGCCTCAAAACCATAGAAAGTACAGATACTGAACTGAAATGATAGAACATCCTTCCGCACGCCGACAATAATAGCATGCCCGAACACGCAGGGAAAAATATCATACAACACGTCTGCAGTACCAATACAACTACTCGATGCCCAATTGATAAAAAGTGCCCCATGTTGTGTAAGATTGAATAGGAAGAAAATAAAGGCACAAGCCTCAATGGAATCAAACAGCACGATGAGGGAATCAAGAAGGGAAGTGCTCCTAATAGCCCTGTAGCCTCTCGAAGATAAGTACAGATGTCTCTGCACCGATCTGCAAGACTCTACTAGACTTTCTCATGACTCGTGTGACCCAAGTGAACCTAATGCTCTGATAGCAAGCTGTCACGACCCAAAATCCACTATATGTTGTGATGGCGCTTAAAACCGCCGTCAGACAAGCCACTGTTGATTTATCAATTTATTTACTCATTTTGTTACTTTCGAAATCATAATCTCCATTACTTAAATAGTATAAAATGGAATTTACATGGTAAAATGATAATAACTACGTGAACCACAATGATGAACAACCAGTAGGAACCCCCAAAACCTGGTGTCACACGTGCATGAGCATTTTCTAAGGAGTACATTAATAATACAACATTTGTCCCGATTGTAATAAGACAGAATCAAATAATTAGTACAATGGAGACTCGGTGGACTGCGATGTGTAGCCTAGAATGCAGCTCACATGAAGTCTCCTCAACAGGTGTGCCTACGCACTAAGGTGATCATCAAATGAACCTGTCAGATCCTACATATTTAGTGCAGAAGTGCAGCATGAGTACGTAAATCAACATGTACCCAGTAAGTATCTAGCCTAACCCCGGAGAAGTAGTGACGAGAGATCAACATAGACACTTACTAAAGGTCCAATAAATCAATATAATAAAACAAAAGCATGTATGGAGCATACGGCAATGATGGTGTAAATCTGCAAATTACATAATTTTCCAATTACATCTTTTAAAGCATGAATTTCTAGATCTTGTATTCTACCTTAACAGCTCAGGGAGTGTCAAGTGTCAATCTCAAATAATAAGGAATACCATATAAAACGCCGGGCATTAGTGGAAGGTTTATCTCGTAAATATTCGTACTAATAGGGTTATAATGTACGTTTTCCGTCGAGGTCATTCGGCCCGATCCAGAATAATATGTACACTGTCGAGGGTCATGCGGCACAGACCATAGGTATATCTATATATTGTCTAGGCGTTCGGCCTTCTCCACAAGAAAGGAAAGAAGTTACCGAATTACGAGACACGTATTTACAATACAGTACATGAGCACATAACGAATATAATCTTTACGCTTCTCAAATAACTCGCTCACAACTCAAAGTGTTAAGGCTCGACCTATTATACAAATATTTATTTCTAAATCAACTTCAGTTATAACTTTAATTAATTAAGCCATCAGAACGAGTTCAAATAATTCAATTATTACATGATAAAGTCCTACATCTACCCGAACATAAATTTGTTTTAGCTACGTCGGATTCTGGCCATCTCGTGCGTAAGTAGTACCGACAACTAGTTGCACATAATAATAAATATCACCTAGAGGTAGTTTCCCCCTCACAAGGTTAGACAGGAGACTTGCCTCGCTTCGAAGTTCCATAACCGGCTCCAACGCCACTCAAACACCTCAACTTGATGCCCGTCTCTTAAAAACTAGTCAAACAACGTACAAACCAATCAAAATATACCCAATACGTATAATCTAGCAATTTATAGTGATTTTCAACTCCGCTCAAAAAAACCAACAAAGACAACCCTCGAGCCCGCGTACCCAGATTCCGAATATTTTTTAAGATAAACTTTACTCATAATACAACGAACTAAAATATATAACTTATTCCAAATTGCATATCCAATTTCGTGGTCAAAATCCAAAAATACCAAATTCTAGGTTTTCTACCAAAATCTCAAGTTTTTACTAATTTACATGTTTAAATTCTTATGAAATTCATGTATTTAACTCACAATAGGTGGAAATAATTTACCTTGCCATAAATGATGAAAACCTCCAATTGAAGCTCTCCAAAAATTGCTCAAACTAAGAGAGAATGAAAGAAAATGGGTCAAATTCCGTTCTTAAAAGAACACATTGCCCAGCGACCTTTCACATTTGTGGTCCATTAGCCGCTTCTGTGGCTCTGCAGATGCGATGCTCCTCCTCGCTTCTGCGTACAAAAAGTTCGCTTTTGCGGACTCGCTTCTGCGGCAACATTGCCGCTTTTGCGAAGCAGCCTTCCCTCACACTTTTTGCTTCTGCGATCGATCCACCATAGGTGCGACTTCGCTTCTGCGGTCCACCTGCCCGCTTCTGCAACCCCTGCCTCAGCCAGTTCACTCCCAGCCGCTTCTGCAGTCACGCAGGTGCATGAATTCCTTCGCACCTGCGGCCTCTACCCAGCTCCCTTCTAGCCGCTTCTGCGATGAAGCTTCCGCAGAAGCTTTTCCCTAAGTCCAAAAATCGATCCGTTAACCATCCGGAATTCACCCGAGGCCCTCGGGACCTTGACCAATTATACCAACGCGTCCCAAAACATATTACGAACTTAGTCGAGGCCTCAAATCACGCCAAACAACATCAAAACTACGGATCGACGATCAAAACCCTTCTTTAAACTTCCAAACCTTTAAACTTTGACGAATTATTCATACCAAAACATTCCGGAATGACACCAAACTTTGCGCACAGGACACAAATCACGATACAAACCTATTCCAAGGCTCGAAATCCCAAACGGATATCGATAACACCAAAGCCCACTCCAAACCAAACTCAGGAAATTCTTAAACTTTCAAAATGTTAACTTTATATAATAAACGACGAAATGCTCCCGGGTGATCTGATACTCAACCCGAATATACGCTCAATTCCGATAATATATACAAGTCATAATACCTGAAGTGAAGCTACTCAAAGCCTAAAACTGTCGAACGACGCGCTAGAGCTCAAAACGACCGGTCAGATCATTACAAGTTCGCTACCGTATTCCCTGTTGTTATTTTTTAGTACTACTTATTCCTTCCCCCACGTGGTTGATAGTTTCTCCTTTTCATCTTTTTGTGTCATGTGTTCTAGTTCGTTTCTGTTACGGTATTCCTTGTTGTTATTATTTAATACTACTTATTCTTTCCCCCACCCCCTCTCCTCCCGTTCGCTCTTGTCTCCTTATTCGTCTTCTTCTTCCTCCTCCTCCTCTTCTTCTTCTTCTTCTCACCCTTTCTGAGCTGAGGGACTATTGCAAATAGCCTCTCTACCTTCACTAGGTTGGGGTAAGGTATGCGTACACACTATCCTTCTTAAACCCTACTTGTGGAATATATTAGGTTTGTTGTTTTTGTTGTTGTCGAATGATACAGACTAATATATAAAACAATACAATACAGACTATATATATAAATATACAGCTCCAGATAAGCATTTCCCATTGAACTTTCAACTAGTATTAATTATTCATGTAGCATGATCTGCATGATAATTAATATTCTAGGAGTTTTAACTTAGATAACTTGCTTTTGTATTTCGTTAGGAGAAGTGAACCAAAGCCAACAAAAACAATAGGCAAGTTATTGTAATTAGTTTTCTCGTTGTATCTTTGATTGTTAAAAGCCCAAATATTTAGCTGTGTTGGAAAATGAAATACAGATCACGTACAGCTCCAGATAAGCACTTCTCCCAGT